>NC_058376.1:1232500-2452500 GCF_018350175.1 Felis catus | reverse complement strand
TCTTCTCTACCCCCCCTCCCCTGAGCTCTGTCACAGGTTCTAATCGTGTCGCGGCCCTTCTACTGGGCGTGGTTCGGGCTCTGCACTTCAGCCACGTCGTGAGGACTAATCCTGTGGCTATGAAAGCCGAGGTTGCTGTCTGGCCCATTTTCTGCTCAAATGCACCAAAGAGCATCAGTACCCAGCACAGCTGTGTTCCCCACTTCCTGCCCTCCAGCTGGCTCTCAGCTTGTACCAGCCTCCGCTCAGACAGCAGGATTTGGCTCTTGCAACCCTGACAGACACCAGCTTACGGGAGGCTGAGTGGATTTTGAGGACAGCTCCCAGGCCGAGGGCTCAGTCAGGGAGGAGCTGTCTCTCTGAGCTCCTCTGCTTCCACAGTGGCCCCTGTAGTCTGAGTCCAGCCTTCTCTCGAGAGACTTCGTGGTGACAGAACTCCCTGTCCTCCCAAGCCCAGTGGGTGGCACTTTGTCATCACACTGCAGACCTCCACCCCGCCCCCGTGGGCGGCTCCTCCCTCCTCCCTCAGCCATGCCCACACGCAGGGGTCGGCCACGGTGGCATTCAGTGGCGTTGGATGCCACCAGCAGGAGACCCTGCTAACGGTGGCCTAAACAAGAAGGAGGTGGTGTTCTCCCATGACAAGGGTCCATACTGACCTGGCTCGGCAGCCGGACAAGGTCATGGCCATCGTCTGGCCCAAGAGACGGCCATCTGCATATCACTGGCCAGCACGTTGCCCTGCAAACGGTCCAGGCTGAAGTGTGGCTGGGAACGTGCCTGCCTGGCTGTCCTGCGTCCACGTGGAGGCCCTGGAGTGGGTGGCGTCGGGATGTCTGCTGGGTGTCTCTGGAACATGCTACTTCCAGCACCTGTGTTCCCAGAAATGTTCCCCAGCCCTCCAAACCACACCGAGAGTCTAAGGGGCTTTAAGTGCCCGGGCTTCAGCAACACATGTGCTGAAAGTGGAACAGCGCACCGGGGAGCCCAAAGCCCCTGAACCCCCACAGGTAGAACCCCCGAAGGGCTGAACCCCCACAGGTTAGAACTGGGGCCTGAGCAAACTGGCTACCGAGGTGTTCGGGAGTCAGGGGGCTTCCGTGGGCCCAGGACCCTCGAAGGCAAGGGACGGGCCCGAGAAAAGTAAGCTGGCAGCAGTTGCCATGGTTACCATGCATCTTCCCCCCAGGGACACAGGGGCCTCGACTTGGATGGAAAGGGCCTGACTGATGTTAAAGAAAGTCCTTAAGGCATCTCTTTATTGGAAAGGCCCTGGAACTCATCCGGTTTTATTGGGTTAGGATGTCTCTCTCTGCATAAAGTTCACCCCGTTCCCAGGAGGGTTCTCAAGTGATAGGAGGGGGTTAAACATCGTCTGTTGAATTTTTTGGATTAGTTAATACACTACCATATAGCCCAGTACCCACAGAGAGGTCCAGTGTCCTGGGCCCTTCCTGCCGGTGCCCCTCCCCCACACCCCCCCCAACACACCTGCTCTGAGGGGGGACAGCGTGGGGGTGGCACGTGGGTGGAGGCCGCTAATCCACACGTGGGCTTGGCCACCTTCTGTCTGCCACCGGCAATACAGGGGTCCTACTTCCCACCACAGCATCACTGAATAGGTTGTCAATTTTAGACTTTTGCTGATTTGATGAGCGTCAGATAATAGGAACTACAGTGCTGGTCTCTGCCCCCGTCCCCGGCACAGAGCTCCCGAAGGCCCCGTAATTTTCTAGGTGACAAGGGCACTGGGAGCATCTTTTGGGCTAATGAGGTGACTCAGTGGGCTCCTGGATTGGTCCTGGGTCTTTCTGGGGACCTGAAGCTCGGGACTGGAAGCTCGGAACTTTCAGCCCCGACCCCCAATTCTCCGGGGAGGGGGAGGGGCCAGGTATGGAGGTGATGAGCCACCTCACTCCTGTGTGAGGAAGCCCTGCAAATCCCAGCAGGTGGGGCCCAGAGAGCTGCCGGGCGGGTGCACACGTCCCCACCGAGAGGGTGACGCACCCCAAGTCTGCGGGACAGAAGGTCCTGTGCTCAGGACCCTCTGGGACCCGCCGTACCCACCCCTCCATCCGACTGCTCATCTGCAACTTTGTCCCCTCCTTTGTCACACGATGACCCGGTGACCGTGTTTCCTGGAGATCTGGGAGCCGCTCTAGCAAACTGATGGAAGCCCAGGAGGGTCGTGGGAACCCTGGTTGCAGCCCGTGGTCAGAAGCGATGGGTCCGCTGGGCCCTGCTGGTCGTGATTGGCACCCGAGGTCGGGGGGTGGCTCACGTCTTTACCTTTTTATCTGGTTGGGTTTTTTCTTCTTGATTTTCAGGAACTCTTTATATATTGTCTACTAGCAAGATTAATCCTTTGTGATCTATATTACCTTTCTTTTCAGGGTGTTTATCTTTTGACTTTGTTTATGATGTTTTTTTCCAGGCATGTCTTGATTTTTACAGTCACATTTGTAAGTCTTGTATTCTTTGGTTTCTAGATTTTGACACGTTATTAGAAAGGCCTTCTCCACTCCAGGGTTAAAGAGATTCATGCTATTTTCTTGTAACGATTTCATGGTTTCATGTTCTACATGCAGATGTTTGATCTGCCCGGACTGGACCCCCGGGGTAGAGTGTGAGGCATGGATTTAATGTCTCTTCTCCCAGTTGGGCACTTAGCTGTCCCAACATAATTCGTCTAACGCCTGTCTTTGTGATGACTCTTTTTTTCAAATATCTGATAAGCCTCCCCAAAGCCCTATAAGATTAGTATCGATTCTATTTGATAAATAGATCCACAACAATAAAATGGGGATAAGATCTATCTTCTGGGTGGCTGGGATTCAATGAGATAAGCATATGTAAACCCCTGAGCACAAAGTAGGCACTACTCAATAGCATTTTTAAAACCACGGCGCTAAACCAGGATCACCCTGCTGTAGGGAATCTCAGAATCAGCCTGGGCCACAGTAGTGATAAGTGAGCAGAAACGTCGTGTTACACTACTTTGGCCCTACTCCTGAAGATAGTTCTGAAAATGACAGGAATACAACTTACACTTCTTTATTCAATGCCTCTTGGTCTTGGGCTCTCCTACCACTTCCCAAAGATTTTCATTTCAGTCCGTGTCTATGTTCGATTTGAAATTCCAACTCTGTCTCACACTAAATGCCCATGTGTATTTGGGTCTATTTCTTTTTTCTCTTTTAATACTTTATTTATTTATTTTGAGAGAGAGAGAAAGTGCGAGTGGAGAAGGGGCAGAGAGAGAGAGGAAGAGAGAAAGAATCCCAAGCAAGCTCCGCACCATCAGCACAGAGCCCGGCGTGGGGCTCGATTCCATGAACTGTGAGATCATGACCTGAGCTGGATCAAACCAAGAAGGGGACGCTTAACCGACTGAGCCCCCCGCCCCCACCCTCCAGCTGCTCCTGTTTGGGTCTGTTTCCCACTGTCTGGGGTCCTGCCGGTCGGCGGGCGGGACGCTGTCCAGCCCTCTCCGTTTGCGCTGTTAAGCCTTCGTAGAGGACTTCGCCACCTCGTAGAGCGTGCTTGTTATTCTTCCTTCACAAAATTTTCCTGGCTACTTTTTCTTGTTTGTTCTTAACACCGTGTTTGAAGTTAGCCTTTCTAGTTACAGAAAAAATAGGCCTGTTGATATTTGCTATGGTAAGGAGTGCCTTAAATTTGGAAAGCGGCTTGGGGAGAGCTGCCCATCCACAATGTTAAGTCCTCCAGCCCAGAGCACACTTTGTGTTTTCACCCGGGCCACTTTGGGGGGGTCTTTGAAGGTTCTCCCCATATGTGTTTTACATGTTACACGTATGTCTCGATACTTCCTGTTTTTGCTATAGCTGTTGGGGGGCCCTCTTTGTCGCATCTTTTATATGGTACACATACACGTATGCACGCATGCATTATCTATCAATCGTTGTAGACGTATACGCAGGGCACTAATTCATTAATGCAGATTAGTTTCAATATTATAAGTAACCCACTAAACTATCTTATTACTTGTGCTTATTTAAAATGTGTGCTTGGGGCACCTGGGAGGCTCAGTTAAGCGTCTGACTTTGGCTCAGGTCACGATCCCGAGGTTCGTGAGTTCCAGCCCCACGTCAGGCTCTGGGCTGACAGCTCAGAGCCTGGAGCCTGCTTCGGATTCGGTGTCTCCCTCTCCCTCTGCCCCTCCCCTGCTTGTGCTCTCTCTCTCTCTGCCTCTCTCCTGCTTGTGCTCTCTCTCTCTCTCAAGAATAAATAAACATTAAAAATATTTGTAAAAAAGGGTGCTTTATCAGTCATCTAATTGCCAAAATAATAATACTTTTTATGCCTCGAATTTCTTTCTCTTGTCTAATTCCCCTCTCTGCCAGTACCTCGTGCAATGTTAAATAGCAATAGGGGTAGGGGGATCCCTGTCTCGTCTCTGACTTCAAGGGAATAACTCCAGATCCTCTTCATTAAATACAGAGCTGCCTGATGAGCTGGTATTTACACGACTGTAGCGTTATATATGTTGCTGTATTAAGGAAGAATCCAGCATTCTTATTTCTTGGAGCATTTTTTTTTTAAAAATCAAGAATGTTGAATTTGGTAAATGCCTTTCCTGAATTAATAGAGATAATCATAAGGGTTTTCTTCTTAGATCTATCCCTAGGATGCAATATATGAGCAGATTTTCCAATACTAACTCACCTTTTTACTTTTGCAACAGATTGCATTTGCTGGTCGACTGTTCTTTAGCATGTTAATGGATTCTAGTTGCTAATGTTTTATTTAAGACTTCTGCATTGATATTTGTAAGCTACACTTGTTTCTAGATTTCTCTTCCTTTGTGCAGTGTTTATCCAATTTGGCATTCATGTTATAGTTCTTTAATGTAAAAGAGACATAAGTTATCCCTTTTTTTCTACGCTCTGCTGTAGTTCAGAGACGGTGGGCTTGCCCTGGGAAGCCCTCTGAGCGAGCGGTATTTTTTGAGAAGGAGGGAGGGAGGCTTTAACAACTTTCACTATTTTTTGTTTGGAAATTATCTGTTTAGTCTTTCTATATATTCCAGAGTCCATTTTTTCCCTAGAAAATTAAATGTCATCCCAGCTTAAGATTTATTTTAAACAAATACTGTAGTTGCTTAGATTAAATCAGTGCACATTAGTCACTGAGAACCATTTTCCCTCGTTTCTGTGGTTACTCCAGGGCATTTGTACCGCCCCTGCTGTCCTCACCCGCTCTCCTGTGCCCGCCCCCCCCCCCCCCCCCCCCCCCCGCGCCAGGCGGGTCCTTCCCGGGCCCCTGCTCCTCACCTCCTGCTCCTTTGTCACCTTCCTTCTGCTTTCCTGCCATCTAGTTTTCTGACCTGCTAAGTCAGTGCTGAACTCATTTATTTTCGTTCTTCCTTTTTTAAATATTGATGTGTGTGAACCTGAGGCCGTGTGTGTTCCAGGCAGCTCCTCCTTGACTTTGTTCTCGGGAACTGTGCCTCCGGGCTGACATCCGCCCCTTGACCCGAGAGCCACCGAGGAGCAGATCTGTAGATTTCCCAAGCAGAATGGCTGTTTGTGCACCAATCTCTGGTGTTGTTGCGTTATGATCGGAAAAAGTGGCTGTGGTATTCCTGCAGTTTGGAAAGTGATCGAGGGTCTCTCAGCGGCTTTGTGGACGGACAACACAGTTTCCTGTCCCGGTGCCCGGGAGAAGGTGGCCGGCCCTGCTGCTGGCCCAGTGGCATCTCCTCGACGTGTATGTTACGGTTCATCGTCGGGCCTCGAATACAGCTCCTCTGTGTCCTAGTTCTGCCTGGGACCGGGACGGTAGAACACAGTTTCCTGCTGGTAGCGGGTCAGCCTCTGTCTTTGTGTCTCTTCACAGGAGAACCTACCTGAAGTAAAGACACAACCTCTTCCTCCATGCAGAAGTCTGGATGGTGTGAGTGACCGGGCTGGAATGCCCGGAGGGCATCTGGCCTCCTTCCCCCTCGCCCTCTTCCCCACTTGTGCGTGTCTGTGCAAGTCTCTGCAAAGGAAGGAACCAGAGGGTGCAGGGAGGGCCCCGGGGCCAGTGGGGGCTGCTGGGTCTGGGGGAAGGAGCCCTGGGGGCCCAAGAGCATGAGGCACAGGAGAACCCAGCTGGTGCTGCTGTGCTGGCCACAGCCGAGGCAGGACAGAGGGGCCCTGGCAAGCCACCCACCGGTACCCACACCACGCCAGCCTCTTTAAAGTCGTCTGTGGCCTTTCATCTGGAGCCCCGGGCCCAGTCTGCCTGGCACAGCTGGCTGACCCCTTGGAGGGAGGTCTTCATTGCCTACCAGAAGTGGGCTGGGGGGTGTGGCAGCCTGGCTGGGTAGCCACGGCCCTTCTGCGCTGTGGACTTGCATTTTCATTTAAAAGGTGCAGGGAGGGGCGCCTGGGTGGCTCAGACGGTTGAGCGTCTGACTTCGGCTCAGGTCATGATCTCACAGCTCTTGAGTTCAAGCCCCACACAGGGCTCCACGCTGACGGCTCAGAGCCTGGAGCCTGCTTCGGATTCTGTGTCTCCCTCTCTCTCTGCCCCTCCCGCATTTGCGCTCTGTTTGTCTTTCTCAAAAAAAAAAAAAAAAAAAAAAAAAAAATTAAAAAATTTCAGAACGTGCAGGGAGAAGCTGGATTTTCTGTAACAGTTAAGTGCTCAGTGTTCAAAATGAAGCGTTTATCAGGCGTGATTCTCTGAGCCCGGCGAGTTCTGGGGCAGAGCATTAAACAATAAATGAATCATTGATTTTCAGTAACCGGCCGTGGACACATGTGGTTTAGACCCTTGGGCAACCATGGGTGCCCCCTCGCAGGCTGCTGGCGGGACGCACATGCCGTTGCACGCGTGTGCGGCAGACTGGCTTTGTGTTGGGGGGACCGTGAGCTGGGACTCAGGTGCAGGTGGTCGGTGTGCCGGTGGCTCCAGAAAAGAAGAAGGGAGTGGGGACGGTGAGGGAGGGCCGGTCAACGAGCGACCGCCTGCCCACAGAGCCGGTTTTCTGTTCGGGTTCGACTCCGTGGGGCCCTCTCAGGAGCTGTGCACAGTGCACTCTGAGAAAGTGGGGGCGGGTGTGTGTGCACATTTGTCCCCCCCCCCAACTCAGGGGAGGGCCTGCCGGGTGAACTTCCTGGAGAAGGTCCTGGGCTTAGGGCAGGAAAGTGGAGACCAGCAGGTCTCAGAGGTGGGACCCTACCAGTACCCCGGCCATCCAGCCGCCACCGATCAGAGTGAAGTGTGGGAACGTGGCCTGGGCTGGGTTGTCTCGTACAGCCTGTATGCACCACTCAGGCCCCTTTGACCGGACGGTCGTACACGCCGCTGATTTGGTGGGAAGAGACACAGAAATCTGGGTCAGCTGACACCACCCTCCCACCTATTCCAATGAGTTCTGGGGCCTTTGGAGGTGACTGTCCTGGGCGGCCCGGCCCTTGCCTCCCACCACCCTTTTCTGCCCCTGGCGCCTGACGTTACACGTGCCAGGGGCCGGCCCAGGTGGTGCCAGCAGGGCAGGGGCAGCTCCCTGGGCGTGAGAACAGCCAGGAAAAGCTGGATGGAGGTCAATGAGGGTCTCCGGCAAGGCGGTCGCTCCTGCCCCTGACTCCCACCTCCGTTGATCAGGACACAGGTGAGGGGCAGGCCTCTCAGGGGGAGAACCTCAGCTAGAAAGGATAAAGCGAGGATCCAGGCTGTCCGAAAGCCAAGAAAGAAGGCAGCGGAGCTAAACACAGGAGCACAGGGCAGAATGTCGGGAAATGTCATCCGCGGGGCCAGGTCTGATTTCGTGATCCCTGATTATTCGAGTCACATCACGCAGAGTAAAACCTGGGAAGAGGGTACTGTCTCTGCACAAGCAGATGTGGAGAGCGGGTTCTCTCTGAAAACAACGCACAAGGACAACAGCGGTTTCTAGGAGGGGTGGGGGCCCGGGTTGCGCCCCAGCTCTGCCCTCTAACCCGCCGTGCACCCCTCCTCCCCGCCCCTCCTGTGTTGAGGGGATGAGAGCAGCAGGCTTGCTCCCACACTTGGCCGATGCCGTGAAGAGTGCTGCAGCAGGTGTGTTTCCAGTCACCCAGGCTGGGGAGAGACTGCGTCCTTAACGACAGGCAGCGCCATTGCCGGGTCAAAGGATGGAACGTAATCACTGCCTTTTGCAACGGTGGGCTCGGGGAAGCCACCGACGCCCCGCCAGCACCCTGGAGTCAACGCGATGGCCACCCTCACCTTCCTCGGCTCTCCCCACCCCCGGCAAGTTTTTGTTAGTTTAGGAGGAAGAAAACGTTTGTATGGCATTTCCTTGGTTCCTCACGACGAAGGTTATTTCTCCGCAAAATTGTTCCTGCTTCCACTTGCCTTCTGTGGACTATCTGCCGGCCCGAGGATGCAATTGACAGATGGCTCGGATGCCGGGACGCATCGAAATGCGTGTAGGGAAACGTCTGACCTGGAGGGGCCAGGCTGCCTGGCCCAGCGCAGTGCTGCGCGTGGAGACGCTTCCCAACACGTGGTGAGCCCACCAAGCGCGATCACAGAGGAGCGGGCACGGGCCAAAATGTTCAGAGCATCACGCAGCTCACCTTGTGGATCCTTTGGAGACTCGCCTGTTAACTACTTTAACGCCAGTTGGGTTTTTAAATATTTATTTATTTTGGGGAGAGCACAAGCAGGGGAGGGGCAGAGAGAGGGGGTCAGACAAGCTGACAAGCTGACAGCAGCGAGCCCCACGTGGGGCTCAAACTCACAAACCACAAGATCATGACCTGAGCTGAAGTTGGACACTCAACAGACCGAGCCACCCAGGCGCCCCAATGTCAGCTGGGTTTTTAATTAAACTTTTTTGGGGGGATAATGTAGATTCACGTGCAACTCTAAGTGTGCCCTTTACCTCTTTTCTCCCCAGGGGCGACACCTTGCATTGCCTCTGGTGCCCACCCCGACGGGACGGTGACGTTGACACAGCCCAGATGCTGCACCGTCCGTCCCCACCAGGGTTCTTCCGCCCCCTTCCCTGCTTACCCACACCCTCTCCTTAACTCTCGGCAAACACTCACCTGTTCTCCATCTCTGTAATTTTGTCATTTCACGAGTGTTCAGTAATGGGATCGCAGAGCATGCGACCTTTGGGGTTGGATGTCCTCATTCGGCACCATTGTCTCAAGGCCCGCCCAGGTCCCTGCACCTGCCAGCAGGGTTCTTTACCGCCGTGTAGTGTTCCAGGTGCGGAAGGCCCGTTTAACCAGCCACCTATCAGAGGACATCTGGGTTGTTTCCGGTTTGGGGCTACTTCAAGTTAACCTGCCACGAACATTTGCTGGCTGGCCATTCCTTTGGCCCGGGTCTCTGAGCGGCGGGACAGAGCAAGCGCTGTGGTGCCTTCCTGCAGGCACAGAATATGCAGGGCCCCCATACATAATTTAAAGGCTCTTTGGAGCCTGGAGACAGGGTAACGGGCTACCAGGAAAAGACCATTTGGGCACCAGTTCCAGCGACCTTTAAAAAACCCGAATGCTATCAGGAGCAGAGGATCTGGAAAGAGAATAGACATTGATTAATGGGAATAGCATCATGTTCACCATTATGAGACGGAATCGCCAGACCAGTATTTGTGCTGAATTCAAGCATTTTTCAAATTCCCATGTGAAAAAAAGTTCTGATAGGTCTGTTCGCAGGGAAAAGAGCCCAGAAGCCCCCTTCCTGCTCATGAACCCAGAGGCTGGCTGCAATGGAGTGGGAGGCTCGGCCCTTCCCTTCCTTCCCTCCAGAAAGGAAACTTCCGTACCTTGGCTATTATAAATACTGCTGCAATAAACACAGGGGTGCACATATCTTTTCAAATTAGTGTTTTCATTTTCTTTGGGTAAACACCCAGTAGTGGAATTATTGGATCATATGGTAGTTCTATTTTTTTTTAAGTTTATTTATTTTGAGAGAGAGAGAGAGAGAGAGAGAGTGCAAGTGAGGGAGGGGCAGAAAGAGAGACAAAATTCCAAGCAGGCACTGACACTGTCAGCACAGGGCCCAACGTGGGGCTCGAACACACAAACCGTAAGATCATGATGTGAGTTGAAATCAAGAGCTGGCCAGATGCTTAACTGACTGAGCCACCCACGTGCCCCTGGTAGTTCTATTTAAAAAAAAATTTTTTTTTAATGCTTATTTATTTTTGAGAGTGAGAGATAGAGCAGGAACAGAGGAGGGGCAGAGAGAGAGGGAGACACAGAATTGGAAGCAGCCTCCAGGCTCTGAGCTGTCAGCACGGAGCCCGATGTGGGGCTCAGACCCATGAACCCTGAGATCACGACCTAAGCCGAAATCAAGAGTTGGACGCTTAACCGACTGAGCCACCCAGGCGCCCCTAACTAGTTCCCTTTTAAGGGAACTATGGAAAGAAGAAAAAAGTGCAACAACTTATGTTTACCCATTTGTTAACCACTCCCAGAGCTATCCTTCCTACACATCCAAGTTTCGATCTTCTTCCTTTCCCTCTGCAGAACAGCCCTGACCATTTCCTGTTGCACCTGCCTGCTGGCCACAGATTCTTGCAACTCAATCTGAAAGTATCTTTGTCTGCTCTCATTTTTTAAGAATACTTTTGGGGCGTCTGCGTGGCTCGGTCAGTTAAGTGTCTGACTTCGGCTCAGGTCACGATCTCGCGTGGGTTCGAGCCCCGTATCGGGCTCTCTGATGTTGGTGCAAAGCCTGCTTCAGATCCTCTGTCTCCCTCTCTCTTGGCCCATTCCCTGTTCTTTTTCTCTCTCTCAAAGTAAATAAATAAATAAATAAATAAATACTTTGCTGGACGTAGAGTTTTGGGTTAAGCTTTTTCTTTAATTTGGCACTTTAAAGGGCTATGCCATTAGTTTCCGGTTGACGCCGTGTCTGACGAGAAATGAGTGGAAATTTCTATCATTGTTCCCCAGAGGGCCGTGTGCCCTTTGCTGCCTGCTTTTACGACACTCTTTTTCGGTTGTTAGCACTTTGACCCTGATATCCTTGTACGTAAGCTTCTTTGCATGTGTTCTACGGAGGCTCTACTGAGTTTCTTGACCAGTAAGTCGAGGTTTTTCAGCAAATTTGTGGGTTTTTGGCCATTAGTTTTTCAAATGAATTTTCTGTCGCATTCTGACGGTTTTCTCCTTCCGGGATTCCTATTACGTGTGTGTTAGGTCACTTTATCCTGTCCATGGGTCTCTGACGCTCTGCCCATTTCATTTTCAGTCTTTTTTCTCTTTTTCAGATTGAATAATTTGTTTTGATTTGTCTTTCAAGGTCACTGAGTCTTTCTGCTCTTTCCAACCTGCTGGTAAGGCAGTGAAATCCTCAGTTATTGTGCTTCTCAGTTCTAGACTTTTCATTTGGTTGTTTTTATACTTATTCTCTGTCTTTCCTCATTAAGAGCATATTTTCTTTTCATTCTTTGAACACGTGTATTACAGCTGCTTTATAGCCTTAACCTGTGAATACGCTATTTGGGCATTTAGGGGCAGGTTTCTAATGACTGCCTTTTGTCTTGACTATGGTTTACACTTTCTAGTTTTCTTATGCCTAGTAGGTTTTTAGTATATATTGGGCATTGGTAAATCATAAGTTGTAGGGGCTCTGGATCATCTTCCACCGAAGCGTCTTGACTTTTGTTTTTGCTGGCAGTTCAGCTAGACTTTATCACCTTGACTTTGGAGAGGCATAGTTTTATGCTTTTAGTTAGGGTGGATCTGAGGAATGTTCAAGGTGTCCCCAAGCCCCAGAACTCAGCAAGATTTAACATCCAAATGCTGTCTGTCTCGCAGACCATGTCAAGGCTTTGCATTATACTGCGTTACACTATACTGCGTTAAGATAGGTCTGGCGTGGGCCTTATTTTAGGGCAGGAGTTGGCAACCTAAGGCTCGCAGACCACCTCTGGGCCATGCCCTGTTTTTGTATGGCTGTTGAGCTAAGAATGGTTTTTATATTTTTAAATAACTGTTTTTTTTTTTTTTTTAAAGTCCCAAAGGAAAATGTAAGACAGAAACCGTATGTGACCTGCAAAGCCTAAAATACTCATCTGGGCCTTCGCCGATAAAGTTGGCTGACCCCTGGGCACATGGTCCTCCATCTAGTGTCTCAGCTGAATGCCCTGGGAGTTAATGAGGTACCAGTGAGGTCTTTCCTGTAGCCCAGCTTCACGTCTCGCCTTTGTGCCATGCTTGACTCTGTCACGGCCATGTTCTGGGAAGCCCCAGGGAGCTTTATCCCACCCACGCTGAGCCCAGCCAAGGCCACATGGATTCTGGCTCTGTGGCCCTCCTTCGCTCCTTCTTCCCCTGTGCTCCGCCTCACGGGCTCCAGCTGTCCGAAACTCTGCTCTTGGCCTCCTCGCCCAGCCACAACGCACATGCTACGTTCTACACACTCGCTCGGCAGCTTTGATCACACCCAGACTACTTCGCCCGTGCATTTACTTTCTCTCGTTTGCAAAAGTCAAACCACCTTCCTTGCACAAGAAACTTACACGCGTTCTAGTAGGGTTTAATTCTGTGGCACTCCCCAAACATGCCCACTCGGTGAAGGCCCTGTGTGGCTGGGCACGAGGGAGGGCTCAGGACACAAGTAAAAGGCACAGCCCCTCATTCCAGCATTTTGCAGTAAGGTGGAGGCAGGCGTGGAGGCAACCTGCTGTGGAAATTCGGAGAGAGGCAGTTCCTTCCAACCACCTGGGAGGGTCTGTGTGCGGCTGCCTCCCAGGAAAGCCTGGAGCAGGAACCGCAGGGCTGCAGGGTCTCTGGCTACAGCCGGAAGGTGTGTAATCTTGCTGTGCTTTACGGCGGCGACGCTACTTGCTAAAACCAGTGTCACACGAAAACACAGGACCGGGAGTTTCGCAAGGGGTAACCGCCATTCAGCCCAGCGGTGGGAGTTAAGCTGGTGCCTTGACCGGCTCCCCTGAGGCACTGGGTGTCCGGTTACAACAGCAAGAGCTGGGTGATGGGCAACAGGTCACAGAGGTGAGCAAGTGCCTCACCGGTGCCCACATGCCCTCCCCCTTAGTGACCCCAGGGTCGTCCCAGTGCCCACGTGCTGCCAGTGCCCCTCAGGGTCACACCAGTGTCCAGTGATCCCCGGGGTCATCCGTGTCCGCGTGCTGTCGGTGACCCCCGGGGTCGCGCCCGCGTCCAGGTGCTGCCAGTGAGTCGCGGTGGCCGCCGCCCCCGAGCCCCGAGTCCCAGGAGATCCGCACGGGGGGGCGGCGGCCGCGCAGCCGGGTGGCCAGACGCTGGGGGGCGGTGGAGGCGTCCCCTCGGCCGTGGGCCCGAGGGAAGAGCCGCGCGTCCCGCGTCCCCCACGCCGAGGGGACCCTGCTGGCGGGGGGCGCCCGCAAGTAGACCGCAGCGCGGGACCACCTCGCGTGGAGCCGCGGCTCCGGGACGCACGTGGGAGCCCCGCAGGGCAGCGCCGGGCCCGTCCCCCGCCCCCCGCCCCGCCCCCCGGCTGTCGGAGGACAGCGCCCGCCCCCGGCCCGGAGGCCTCCCCTTTAAGCCGCGCGCCCCGGAAGCGGTAGCGCGGCGGCGCCGGGACCGGAAGTGGAGCGGCCGGCGGGCGGCGGCGGCGGCGGGCGGCCGGCTCGGGAGCTGCCTCGCGCGGCCGGGCGGGCCTCCCTGTCGCGGCGCCGCTCAGGCTCGGGCTGGCCCGGCGCGGCCTCGGGGCTGCCCATGGGGCGCGGGGGGCCGGGCCGGTGACGGCGGACGCCCATGGACGCCCCTGAGGCGCCGCTGCCGCCGGTGATCTACACCATGGAGAACAAGCCCATCGTCACCTGTAAGTCCCGTCGGCGCGGGAGGGGGCGGCGGCCGTTGCGGGGCCGCCCGGCCCGGGCTCCCGTCCCCAGCCCCCGGCCCTTGCGGCCCGGCCCCCGCGCTCCCTGCCCGGCCGCTTCCTGGAACGGAGGTGTGGCCGGGGCGGAGGCTGCGGCGGGGCCCTCCGAGCGGGAAGGCGACCTCCGACCCCGCCGGGACGGCCTGGCGGGCCGGGGCCGCTGCACTTGGACGGCTCCCGGGAGGCGCGCGCGCCCCGGAATCGCGGGCGCGGAACGGGGGTTCCCGCCGTGCGGCCCCGTGCAGCCCCGAGGCTTGGCAGGCGGCCCCGCGCGCGGAGGGGACCGGCCTTCCCGGTGGGGGCGGACCTGTCCTTCCCGCCCGCCGTCCCCTCCGCTCCCGTGGGAGGGTCTCGTGGCTCTGAGAGTTGCGAGCGTGGACGAAGTTTGCGTGCGTGCGCACTTCGCTCGGGGAAGTGGTAGACGTAGTGGGAGACCGAGCACGCGACGCCGGTGATGGGTCGCAGCGGTGCCAAGTGTGCGGCCACCGGCCTGACAGCTGCCGGCCGAGCTGGGCTGCGAGCCACCCCCAGTTCCGGGCGCGTTACCCGCGAGCCCTCCCCGCGGCCAGAGGACAGACCCGCTGCACGGGTGAGCGTCCCCCTGGCCGGCTCGCTCTCGGGACAGCCAGACGGGTGGCTCCCTGTCGGGCGTGCGCCACATCTAGGCTTGCACGCGGGGCCCGTTTGCTTTACAGAAACAAAAATTCTACTTTTTACAGGAACTTTAGGGTTCGATGCTTAAAGGAACACGGAGGCTATAGGAGATGTCGAAAGGTCGGCTGACGTTTTGATGTCTTGCAGGGAGGTGTTGCAGGCTGTTAGGATTTTTGACCTGTGACAGTGTTCGGTTTGTTGCCAGTGGTCTTCTCCAGCACAGTCGGGCCGCCCAGGCCCTCGTGGAGTCCGCTGTGCGGGCCTTGAGCACCTCCCGTTTCCTCCCTTTATTCTCCTTTTCTGGTTAGGACGCACTCCTGTGTGCGCCCTCTCGTCGGACCCTGAGAGGTGGCGTGTTTAAGGTTGAAGCGGGCTGCTCTGTCGTGACGTGGTAGACCTCCTTAGGGAGACGGGCTGGGTCTGCTCTGAATTTGGACCCTGGCGTGGTTCAGCAATGGCTGTGTTCTTTTCTCCCCCGGAGTATTTGTCACCTGAAAGTCTTACTCAAGGTGTTGCCCCCGCACACCTTCAGCCCGGGCGGACAGGTGCGTGTGGCCCTGCGGAGGCCCTGCGCTCTGAACCCTCCGGGAGGAGGGGCCCTGCTGGCCGCGGTCTTCACCGGGTCGGAGTAATCCAGATCCTGGAAACGCCTCCCCCAAGTGTGGGGCGCTGGGAGCGCTGGGGGATCCCCAGAATCTAATTACAGCTTCTGCCCCTTGGCTTGTCTTCTGTACGCACCTTCCTGGAGGGAAAGCTCCTGGGTGTCCTGGCTTTGTGCGTGAATTGTTACCCCGAAGGACAGCGGTCCACAGGGGTGTTGAATGTTCGCTTTTATACACACGCGCGTGACCGCTAGAGGACACACTCTCCTTTCCGGCAGGTTTGTCATGAAGGCTTGTCCCCTGTGTGGAAAGCACACCGAGTAAGGGTCTGAAAAGGCACACAACCGGTCAGGAGGCTTGAGAGAATGTTCGCTGGGAAAGTACAAAAGGTCCCTTTAAACGTGCCACGTTCTAGGAGACGTGGCTTCCCCGTTCACACGTGAAGTTAGCTTGGTGTTTCCGTGCCAGGGGCTGACGCTCCGGGAGGCACCTGTCTGGTCCCTTCTCCGGGCCCGGCTTTGCAGGGAGGAGCTGGTAGTCCCAGCCGTAGACAGAATCCGCCCCAGGCTCCGTGTTCTTCAGATGTTTGATCGTACGCACCCGTCTTAGTTTGCAGCACTTCTGTTCTCCAAGTCTGTTGGCCTCTTGGCCGCCCTGCACCTGGGAGGTCGGGCCTCGTTCCTTTCCTGGCGAAGGCAGAGCCTGTGCTTGGTTTTGATGTTTCTCGTACAGCTTAGGACGTCTCACTTTCAGTGGAAGTGAATCGTGAGGAAGTGAATGTGGGGTGGGACTGGGTCGGGTACGTTTAGGAAGTGCTTCTACGTATGTGGCCGGGAGAAGGGCGGAAAGCGCCCAGAGACTCGGGTAAGTAGGCTGCGTTATCACTTGGCAAGCTGGCTGGGTTATTTTGATAAGATTCTGAAGCTGCCTGTAAAGCATCCTGACCTTCAGCCCGTCACTAGCAGTTTCTGAACCTGCTGCTCACTTCCTCCTCCCGACTCCCTCAGCAGGGGGTGTGTGTAGACCCGGGACTAGCTAAATTAGTAAATCCCAGAGAAATGCACAGGGAGGTCGGCCGAGCAGGTAGTGGTGCTTAATAGCGTGACGAGTTCCCCGATCGGAACGATTTGAATACCTGTAGGATAAGTTATTAATCATGAAAGATGCACAGTCTGAAACAAACCCAGCAGTTTATTTGATCTAAATTTAAGTTGGGGCTTAGATTTCCCCCTCCCCCCCCCCCCCCCCCCCAGGCCACTGGGTCAGTTGTCTACTGTGGAATGAAGGCTTAGGTTTCTGTTCCAAAGGTATGTCAGGAAAGATATGTTCCTTTCCCGGCTCTCATTTAGTGGGCAGAGTTAGTGTAATTCCACTGATTTGTGGTGTTTCTTTGTTGACTGCTGGCATCACGCCTAAAATGGCACATACCGTCTCTCCCCCTGGAAGTGCACAGTATTCGAAAAATAATAGTGCTTCATCCAAATGATCTTACCGGTCACTTCTTAGGTTGCATACTTTATTTTTCTGAATCTCTGTATTTGGTTGGGGTTTACATCTGACATTATACATTTTGAAAGGGGGAAAAGGCGACAAAAACGAGCACGTATGTAAATGCTTTGAACCTGGTTGGAGTTTGATCCTCCACCCCCTATACTTTTTCAATTTGCACGTTGTAATTTTCCACCCACCCTGAAAGTATGATGCTTGTGATTTAATCACTGTCTCAGTTTGAGTACCAGAAAAGTAACTTAAATTGATGCACATAAATGTAGGTCTTGGTCCATATTAAAAATTTTTTTTAATGTTTATTTATTCTTGAGAGAAAGAGCATGAGCGGAGGAGGGGCTGAGAGACGGAGACCCAGAATCCGAAGCAGGCTCCAGGCTCCCAGCCGTCAGCACAGAGCCGGACGCAGGGCTCACACCCACGAACCGCGAGATCGTGACCTGAGCCGAAGTCGGACGCTCAACCGACGGAGCCACCCAGGCGCCCCTAAATTCTTAAGCCAATAGTGAATCAATAGTGGAGATGTGAGAGAAACATTTGTCCTTAGGGAACCTCCCGCTGTTCCGTGAGGTATATTTGGAGGGCAGGGACCGAAGGTGCTACCAGAGGTTCTCACCCTGCAGTTTGTGTGTTGTGTATGTGTGTGTGCTTAACACGGGTAGGTCTTTCATGCCTGACCTAGAGCACGTCATGGTCTCTTCCTTATCTGTGAAGTAGGGATGGTGATAGTACCAATCTCATAGGGTCGATAAGCGCTCGGAAGAAGAACCAATGTGCAAGAAAAGTTAACTACCAAGCAGTGATTTCTCAACTTTTCTTTATTCACAGTGCCTTTAGCGTTTCAGTAATTTTTTCATGGTGTCTCTAAGTTAAGAAGAAGACTTCAGGGGCACCTGGGTGGCTCAGTCATTTGGGCGTCCGACTTCAGCTCAGGTCATGATCTTGCAGTCCATGAGTTCGAGCCCTGCGTCGGGCTCTGTGCTGACGGCTCGGAGCCTGGAGCCTGCTTTGGATTCTGTGTCTCCCCCCACCCCTTCCCCCACTCATGCTCTGTCTCTCAAAAATGAATAAACGTTAAACAAAAAATTTAAAAAGAAAAGAATACTTCGTAATTCCACTTATTAGTTAGGTCCAAATAATGTTATTAAGTAAGTATTATGTCTTAACGGTAGTTATTTGAGAAAATAATACACAAAAATTAAAGGAAACATTTTCATTTTCATTCTTAGATAACCAACCACAGTAACATAAATGGGATGGTTGTACCTGTTGGGCACTGTACAACTTCTGTAGCTTGGGAGTCGGATTGGACAATGCCATCCTCTGTGTGTGTGTGGGGGGGGGAGGGTTTATGGTACTTTCCTTTTATCCTAGCAACCACCCTGTTTTATGATATAATGATGTCTTTGAAAGGAATGTAGCAGGACCTGATACTGAAACTGAATACGTCGAGTGGGGTTCAGTACCTCTCAGCACTGTTGTCTTCCTCGTAAATTCAGAATACTGTCTGATGGGGCCTCTGTGCGTTTGCTGCGGTACCGGGAGGCACCAGGGTACATGGCTTGGAAACCCACGTTACTAGTGTATTACGTCTAGGGTGGATTTGAAAGGGTAATGTAGAAGTAAAGTTCCTTTTCTGTTTGAATTTGCTTACAGGCCTGATTTACAAGATGTGTTTGTGAAGAGTTTCCAGTGAAGTGTGATTTGGTTTATGCAGGTGAAACTCCAGGGTCTGATTTTCGTTCCTAAGCTCTGCCGGGACGAGGTAGTCCAGTCCGGCGGACGTCACGACCGCGTGTGCCCAGAGAGGAGCGGAGCACGGGGCGGCCTGGCACGCTGGTGGGGACCGGCGGCCTGGGGGGGTCGCCTTCTGCGGGCGTGCAAGTGACGGGCGGAAGCGCTGCTCGTCTCAGAAAGCTTTTGGCCGGTCGTCAGAACGTGTGCTCCCGGGAGCCGCAGGATTCGGTGTGTGCGGTCACGGGGCGCTGGTCCCCCAGCGCCTCCGGTGCCTGGCGCTTCCCATCCCGCCGCCACCGGCCGCCGGCCTTTGGTCCCCTGGGCGCACCGGTCGCTCCCACCTCCCTGAGCCTCTGCCACCCTGTGCCCTGTGCGGCCTTGGCCTTGCTCCCTCCCGTGCGGGCGTCTTTCCTCTGTAACTGCTCGGGGCGGGAGTGCACGTGTATGCACGTGCGCTCGGTGTTTTGGTCGCAGAGAATATTTGGTTTTTCAGCGGAACATTGAGGACTCCTCTCTTTCTCTCACAACTGGCAGTCAGTCTGCCCACAGTTGTTGTTGACCTCTGACATTTGTCTACAATTCAGCCACTTCTCCCACCTTTGCTGTCGCTCCCCTGAGCACCAGCTAGTGTTGCTCTCCTGGCTCTGCCCCAGCGGCCTCCCCGCCGCCTCCCTGCCTCCGCCCCAGCCCTTTGAAGCCGGTTCTCCCTGGGGTTCAGACGAGCCCACTCTAAGAGAAGTCCCGGCGTGCACTTCCCTCGCTCGGACCCTTCCAGGACCGCGCGTCAGCTGTCCCTCTGCACTGGTGTTTTCCAGACATTTCGTCCAGACGGAATCCCGTGGCGTGCAGCCTTGTGGCTGCCTTTTTGTCCTCAGCGGTGTCTAGAGGCTGATCGTCCTCGTCCTTGGAGGCTGTGCCTTCATCTGGAGTTCGTTCCTTTCATTTGTGGCTAGCGGGCCGCCCGAGGGACGGACCCCGTCTTGTTGAGCTGTTCCCAGCTGGTGGACGTTCGGAGTGTTTCCGCTTTTTGGCTGTTGCGAATAGTGTGGCCAGAGCATTTGCGGGTCTATCTGTGTGGACGTGTTGTCATTTTTTGTGGGTGGATTCTTAGGAGCCGAACTGCCGTGTTGTGTGATAAGCTTATGTTTAACTTTTTAAGAAACTGCTCAGTTGGTTTCCAAATTGTCTGTAGTGCTTGGCCATGGCCACCAGCAGTGTGCGAGGGTTCCAGAAGCTCTGTATGCCCGTGGACACACACCTGTCGGTGTTTTTTTTTTTTTTATTAGAGCCATCCCAGCAGACGTGACATGGTGTCTGATTTGGGTTTTAATTTGCATTTCCGTCACGACTAGTGACGTTGAGCATTTTTGCCAATTCTTAGTAGCCTTTTGTATATCTTCTTTAGTGAAATGTTTATTCAGATATTTGGTCCTTTTCTTTTTTGATTTTTTTAAAATGTTTGTTTATTTTTGAGAGAGACAGAGCACAAGTGGGGAAGGGGCAGAGAGAGGGAGGGAGAGAGAGAGAGAGAGGGAGAGAATCCAAAGCAGGCTTCAGGCTCAGAGCTGTCAGCACAAAACCTGACATGGGGCTCGAACTCAGGAACCGTGAGATCATGACCTGAGCCAAAGTCACATGCTTAACTGACTGAGCCACCCAGCCACCTTGCCCTTTTTTTTTTTAAGTTTATTATTTTTTGAGAGAGACAGTGCCCCCATGTGTGCATGAGTGAGGGAGAGTCAGAGAGAGAGAGAGAGAGAGAGAGAGAGAGAGAGAGAGAGACAGAGAGAGAAAATACCCAAAGCAGGCTCTGTGCTGTCAGAACGGAGCCCGATGTGGGGCTTGAACTGTTGAGCAGAGAGCATGACCTGAGCCACAATCAAGAGATGAACGCTTAACTGACTGAGCCACACAAGAGTTCCTGTTTTGCCCTTTTTTAAATTAGATTGTCATTGAGTTATAAGAGTTCATTGTATTTTCTGATACCTGTCCTTTCTCAGATCCATGATTTGCAAATATTTTTTTCTAATCTTTGGCGGTCTTTAATTTTCTGAATGCTGTCTTTTGGAGTACAAACATTTTTAATTTTTTTTTTAATTTTTTTTTAAGGTTTATTTATTTTTGAGACAGAGACAGAGCATGAATGGGGGGAGGGTCAGAGAGAGAGGGAGACACAGAATTGGAAGCAGGCTCCAGGCTCCGAGCCGTCAGCACAGAGCCCGACGCGGGGCTCGAACCCATGGACCGCGAGATCGTGACCTGAGCTGAAGTCGGACGCTCAACCGACTGAGCCACCCAGGCGCCCCCAAACGTTTTTAATTTTGATGAAGTCTCATTATTAATTTTTTTGGGTAGTGCTGTTGATATTGTATCCAGGATCTCTTTGTTCAGCCCAAGTTCATTGTAGTTGTTGGGCGGTGCATTTACCTGATGATTAGTTCTTTTTATGTGTTTATTGATGATTGGACCGCTTCTGAGTTACATGTTCAGCTGCGTTTACTTTGACATTTAAGAGGTATAGCCAAAAACATGACTAAAACACGAATTGGAATGGTGCTAGGAAAAAAAGTGCATTCTATTTTGTATTTTATGCCATATACCTTAGTTTCCTAGGGCTGTTGTAACAGATTATCGGAAACCTGCTAGCTTAAAACCATGGAAATCTGTTCTGCAGTTCTGGAGACCGGAAGTGGAAAAGCGAGGTGCTGTAGGCCGTGCTCCCTCCTGCGGCTCCTGGGGAAGACCCTTCCTGCCTCTGCACGCCGCCAGCAGCCCCTGGCATCCCTTGGCTCGTAGCTGCGCCGCTCTCGTCTCTGTCTTGTGTCCGCCTTGTCTCGCGTGGTTTGTCTCTCTCTGCATTTGCTCCCCTGTCTCTTATCGGGACGCGTGTCGTGGGATGTAGCGCCCACCCGGATGATCTGGGGTGATCTCATTTGGGATCCTGAACTTCATTCCATCTACAAATCCTTTTTCCAAGTAAGATCCCAGCCGCAGGTTTAGGGGTTCGGGAGGCGGACAGGTCGTTGGGGGGCCTAGTTCGTTCCCTGCCGCAGTGTCTGCGTTGGCATCCGGGCGCACATCAGCCAACATCCCTCGCGCTTCCCTGGTTGCGTAACGCGGCCTCGGTCGTAGAGGTTTGTCTTTGCCGGTCTCTTGACCAGGGGAATGATTCCTCGGCATCTGGGATTTGGGGCTCTAGATGTTGGCACGAGGTGGGATGGTCTCTTAGAAAAAGTGAACGTTTTTGGTAACGTCTCTCTCTGTTATTTTCTCCTGGGCGGTCAGTGCCTTTATTTGGCTCCTTGTGCTTGTGTTCCCTGGTGTTTTGTTCCTTCATGTTCTTTTAGGTCCTTGTTTGCAAAATTTTAAAGAAAGTGAGCAGAGAAATTATGAGGAAACTGACAACAGGTTTAGACCTTGGTTTCACTGGGAACTGTTGTAAGTTTGGAATGTTTCTTGTTTTCAACAGATCTGTTTAGCATTCAGAAGTAATTGTGTACATTTTAGAGCTAAAATTTTAGGTAGAGCCTTGGGACTAATAATAACCTTTTCAGGTAGTGATTTTTACTAGCTTCACAGCTCCCCGTTTACGGGCACTTTTGGATCAGTGGATCAGTTAGTAGGTTTCTAAGTGTGGAGGTGAAAATAGGATGGGCCGTCGGGTCATTTTGAAGGGGAAGACGCCAGGGCGGGTTCGGCTGTGCCCGACAAGGGTCCCTCAGTATTTGATGGCACAGCGAGGATCGGCCTCCTCCCGTGCCACGACTTTGCCCAGTAGGTGGGGAGGCAGACACCATCTGCCCACACTGAGGGGGGGACTTGTCTCTAAAATTACCCCTCAGAGAAATCCTTTGCCATAGAGTTAAGTAAAATAAAAATCTCGCTTCCTAAGTCTCAGAACCGAGTAAGTCAGCCACGCTAGAAATCCTCAGTGTGGTCTTATCCGTTCTAAAGTTGCATTCATAGCCTGGGAGCGTATTCTGACCCCCAGCACTTGGCGTTAATCTCTGCTGCAGGGTGCCCTGAGCTGCGGGGGCCCTGGCTGTCTGGTGTAGGGTTGGGCTCCACAGCGGTGATGTGTGCAGGTGCATCCGTGAGCACAGACCCCAGCCCTCGTAGAGCCTACATTCCAGCAAGAGGAGGTAGACAGTACGCATGTGTAGTAAATTATGTAACTGTTGATAAGTGCTGTGGGAAAAAAGAAAAAGGGAAGAGAAGTGGGAGAACTGTAGCATTTCAACTTTTTATTGCAAGTATGGAGACTTGCAAATGTGTACAAAAGTAGTAAGAATAGGGTAAAGGAACCCCGCGAACCTGTCACCCAACTTCAGCAGTTGGACAGATTGGCCAGTCTTGCACGTCCAAACCCCCATCCCCCTAATCCCGTGTTATTTCCGAAGCAAATCCCAAGTGTATACACTTATCCGTAAGTGTATGTGTTATGGACCAAAGGTTTGGCTCCCCTCCCCGCAGTTCCTAGGTGGGAGCCCTGCTCCCCGGTGTGGCAGTATTGCGAGACGGGGGTCTTTGGGTGGTGAGCGGGTTAGGAGGGGATGTAGGCCCCGGGGATGGAGTCGGAGGCCTATGAGAAGAGGGCGAGCACGCGCCCTCCCTCCCCCTGCACGGCAAGGAAAGGCCACTGAGCACCAGGATGGGCGAGGCACCAACCAGGAAGAAATCAGGCACCTGGCACTGAATGGCCAGCACCTCGATCTTGGACTTCCGGGCTCCAGAACTGGGAGAAAACAACTCCTGTCGTGGTACTTTGTCATGGCAGCCGGAGCGAAGACAGCGTGTGCCTTTCAAGACAGCATATCTCTGAAAGACCGGGACTTTTATTTTTTGAAGTTTATTTACTTACTTTGAGAAAGAGAACGAGCTGGGGAGGGACAGAGAAGGAGAGAGAGAATCCCAGGCCGGCTCCGTGCTCTGTGCTGAGCCCAACTCAGGTCTCCATCTCATGACTGTGAGGTCATGGCCTGAGCTGAAGTCAGATGCTTAACTGACTGAGCCGCCCAGGCGCCCTGGTGTTTACATTTTCAATGTCTTTTTTTTTTTTTTTTTTAAATCTTTGAATTAATTAGTATACCAGTAGGGTTTTGAGCTCAATGCTCTTCTGGTCTGTCTTCAGATCCCGATTTCCCTCTATCTCTCTTTTGAGGTTTAATTAACTGCTCTCTCTTCCAGTTTTCTTTCTTCCCCCCGTTCTGTGGGTACTTGGGGATGAGAGAGGTAGAGCGAGAGCTGCATCAGAATCCCCTAGAGGGCTTGTTAGAACCTGACCCCGGGCTCCACCCTAATTTCTGGCTCAGCGGGTCAGGGGTGGGCCTGGGAACGGGCATTTCTAACAAACACCTTGGTGATGGGGCTGCTGCAGGCCCAGGGAGCCACTTAACGCAGTCTCTTTCACTCAGCCGTCGACAGTGACTCGTGAACTCCGAGTTAAAACATTTTTAGGGGCGCCTGGGTGGCTCAGTCGGTTGAGCGTCGGACTTCGGCTCAGGTCATGATCTCGCGGTCTGTGGGTTCGAGCCCCGCGTCGGGCTCTGTGCTGACAGCTCAGAGCCTGGAGCCTGCTTCGGATTCTGTGTCTCCCCCTCTCTCTCCCTGTCCCCTGCTCATGCTCTGTCTCTGTCTCAAAAATAAATAAAAACATTAAAAAAAAACATTTTTAAT
Organism: Felis catus; assembly: GCF_018350175.1. Taxonomy (NCBI): domain Eukaryota; kingdom Metazoa; phylum Chordata; class Mammalia; order Carnivora; family Felidae; genus Felis; species Felis catus. The sequence goes on along the minus strand of NC_058376.1, from coordinate 2,428,477 downwards.
AGCTCTCTGATGTTTGGATATATCCCACTAGGAGCGCAGTCGGACTGCCTCCCTTGTCCGACTTCTTTCTTGGTGCTTATACTGCCCACTGCACATACATTTAACTTCATTTGTTGTATTTTTTTCTGACTTTTTAGGGAAAGCTTTTTAGAAGTTTAACCTTGTTTTGTAATAATGTAAAATATTTACATGCTTTCAAAATCGTATCTTCCAAGCAAGGTACATGGACAAGAAGGCAGTGTGTACTTGGGTCCGCTCCACCCTGTCCCTTCCTTCTCCAAGTATTCTCCTTCCATAAAAAAAAAATTCATACGTATTTGTACTTCCCTTTCTTGGGTAGGAGATTGCAGACCACACACACACATTCCCCCCCTCGCTTTTTTTCTCAACATTTCCTGGAGATCTTTCCTGTTGGTGTTTTCAGTCCCGCAGAACTCTGTTACGTAGCCATTCCGTGGTTTGTTCTCCTTGGCCCCCATCCGGGGAGAGAAATGGTTTTGTATTTTGCTGTTTCATATAGTCCTGAATCAAACAGCTTTGTGCGTGTGTCTGTTGGGATAGATCCCTTCAGGGATTGCCGGAGCTACGGAAAACACGTGATTTTGCTAGATGTTGCCAAATTCCCCTCCATGATGGTGCGCCCTTTGGAAGCTACAGCTGGACCTCACTGAGAAGGTGGTCTTTGGGAACCCTAGGGGAAGAGCGGTTTTAGGAGCCCTTGTCTCCAAAGCCCCAGAGCAGGGGCGGGCCTGTGGCAGGCATGATCTCTTGAACTCGTAAATGCTGTGTGTGATTCAGACTGCTACAGTCATTTCGTATTTTCTTTTCTTTTTTTTTTTTAACTAAAAAAATTTTTTTTAAGTTCATTTTGAGAGTGTGTGCATATGCAGAAGAAGAGCAGAGAGGGGGGGGGGGGCAGGGGGAGAATCCGAAGTGGAGCCCGACGTGGGACCCGAACCCACGAACCATGATTATGACCTGAGCCGAAATCAAGAGTTGGAGGCTTAACCTACTGAGCCACCTCTCCATATTTTCTTTATTTAAACATATGCAAACCGACAAGGGCTAACTCTTCAGTGTTCTTTATTTAGATGCACTCATCCAGTCTTCTGTTTATGTTTCATCTCCTGAGTTTTAGGCCGTGTTCGATCCGTGAATGCCAGAGAAGGGGACTGTTGTCCTGGTTAGAATTGTTTACTCGAACCTTTTGGCGCTCTCGGCGTGTGCTGAATTGTCTTCGTGTCAAAAAGGAAGGCGGCTTTGGGGCTTTATATCTTGTGCGTCGTCTCTGCGTGTTGGCTGTGGTTCCTTTCCTGCTTTCTCCCGCGGCACACAACTTGATCACTGCCAGCGTAGATTGTACCTTTCCCCTTTGATCACACCCGGGGTAGTAACTGTTCTAGAGACCGGCTGCTGGGGGAGAGAAGAGCAGCGTGGAGAGCGGCCACGTGCACATGTCACAGCGGTGAGAGCGGGGTGCAGTGGGTGTACCTCGAACTCCAGCGCTGGAGGGGCAGGATACACGACTCGTGATTTAACATCTGTATTTTGGCAGGAGAGCGGACGACCCGACAAGGGAGCTCTCTGTCATCCCCATCATGTTGACTGTGGGAAATTGCTTTTCTTTACTCTTGGCCTCTGTGGTGCAGCGCTGTGGGAGGGAGGGCTCACTTGCTTCCCAAGCATGCGCCTCGCGATGAAGGGAGGGCAGAGTTTATACGCCGAAGCGAGAGGTCGGTTGCCCGTCTTACAGGACAGACTACACCTGGGTTTCTGCTTCTAGAATCTGAATGACTTCTGGATCTTCTTTGTTTTTTCTCATTAACCTCACTCCCCACTTCCCAGCCCCAAATGTGAAAACCTTGTATGTGCAGATACTCGGGGAGGACCACGGGGGAGGGTTTCTATATCCTGTGACTATGCATCTGACATTAGGTTTCCCCACGAAAGACTTACCGGTTTGAAGCATTCATTAATTTTCATTACTGTGCTGACATGGTATGGGAAGTATAGCAAATATGCTTTACACATGATTGAACGGGCTGGTGGGAACTCCCCGCTTGTGACCTTGGACGTTTTTATCGTCCGTGTGAAAGTCCGTTCTCCGAAAAGCTGTTGAGCAACGGAGTCATGTATGGTCTGTGGGCAAGTGCGTGCGGTGTTCGGGTCACTGACGGTGCTCTCTCTTCAGCCCCCCGTTTTCAGACGGGAACACGCTGCCGGCTGCTGAACCGTAGCTTGCGTTCGTTAACCGCAAACCCGAAGAGTGGCTCTTTCTGAAGATTTTTCTATAAGGCGAAGGCTAGATACGTTATATATTTCCTTTGACGTATTTGTTCAAAGGTAGAATCATCGAATCCCTCGCTTGGAAGGGCCTCGAAATTGGTCGTCCGTCCCTCGTCCGGGCACCCCACAGCTGGCAGCCTCCAGGGTCCCGGAGAGGAGGTCCTCAGAGCGAGGACACCCAGGCCTCCAAACGCAGGCTCCTCGGTCTCTCACCGGCACTCGTTCACGTTGAGTTACAACCCGTCCCGTCTTGGCCACCCGTCCGTGCGGGAACCTGTGGAGTCCCGCAGGCTAAGTCTAATGCTTTTAAGATAAGACATTGCCGTTAGATTGTCAAGGACACCCACTTTGCTAACAGGCTAAAATAATCTGGACGTCTTCAAGAGCTTGAGATCAAGTGAGAGGAGTGTTTTATTGGAGAAATTACTATTTCCCTTTACTAAGATTATACTAAAGAATTTGAAGAAAAATTATACTGTATGAGAAATTTGTATCAACAGATATTTAAAAGCTTTATTTAAGATCTTTTACCCAACATCAATCTGCAACTAAAAATACTGAGCTTGAAAATACACGTATTAATTATGAGGGAAGCTACCCATCAGCTGCAAATTGGCTGAACCTTTTGTTTTTCTCTGCAACTCTCTCATGGTTATAGTGCCCCGATCCTTTTATACTTCTGTGTTAAGATTTCATAGCTTTGCATGTTTAAGGGCTGGTAACTGGTAAGCAAATGACAGAAATGTTCGCTGTTGAGGGAAGGAAGGGTCTCCTGGAACCTGTATCTTCAGCCAAGCAGCATCGACAGAGCCTGTCTGCAGATTAATCAGCACACAATAAAATTAAGAAATAGAGACGCAACCCAGAGCCGTAGAGAAGAATGTTGAGTGCAGAGCCAGGCTGCCTGGACGTGAGTCAGTCCCAGCTTTGAGGCTTATTGGTTGCTTGACCTTGGGCAGGTTAGGGAGATGCACCTGCTCGGGCCTCAGTTTCCATTTGCGGAGTGGCCTTCTCTCCTCGGGCCGGCTTGCGAGTGCAGAGCGCGTGTGCCCAGTGCTGAGGGTGTCCCCGGTGCACTGTGCTGTGTTTGGGCAGTAAATGGACGGCCCCTCTCTGACTTCTTGTGGCCAGCTCTCACCTGGTGCCAAACCGCCTGTAGCTTAGCAAGCCCTCCTAGAACCTCAGAAGAAAGGTATTATGCAAAATTTGTCGTTGTTGCAAATTAAGCGCTTTAATTTTTCTTGTGGTATTGTAACAAATTGTATAGACTCAGTGCCTTAAAAGAACACAATATATTATTTTAGAGTCGTGGAGGTCAGAAGTCTGAAATGGGTCTCATTGGGCTAAAATCGGGGCCGCCGGGCTGATTCCTTCTGGAGGCTCCGGGGGAGAATCCGTTGCCTTGTCCTTTTCCGGCGTCTAGAGGCTGCCCACATTGTTCGGCTCACGGCCCTTCCTCCGCCTTTAGAGGCAACAGTGACCAGTTGGGTCCTTCTCAGGATGCCACCTCTTTGCTTCTTCTGGCCCTGCTGCCTCCCTCCTCCCCTATTGAATTACGCTCCTGTGAGCACCTTGGCCCTCCCAGAGGATCCGGGGATAATCCCTTTAAGATCACCCGAGGAGCAGCCCTGTCTAGCTGCACCCTTGCCGTGTGAGGGAACGTATTCACAGGCTGAGGAAGGCAGGACCGTGACGTAGATTCCGAAATGCCCTTCCCACGTGTCTCGGGGAAAAAAAATCATGGGAAGTAATGGTTCTACAAGTGTGAAAACCCTGTGTCCTTCCCAACTGAAAGTAACTTTTAATTTAGCCTTGTGTTTCCCCTGAGGCATAATTTATAGCTGTCAAGTACTCAAACCACATTTGGTAATTTATGCTACTTTTTCTGTAGACCGTTTAGTGCCAAATTCAATCCTCCTGTCATAATTGAGTCCTAAAATCGTTTAAAAGTTGTTGCATAAACATCGTAGGAACATCAGATTTATAGCTTTTTGAAGGTAGGTACGGGCGTTTTTCTTTCAGGTTAAAGAGAATACCTTTATGTTATTTTAGTTGAGACATCCCATATTCCTGAAATGCAGAAAGCAAACACCCCTGTGATCTTGTCCCTCAGATAGAACCCCTTTGGACGGTTTGCTTTGGACGGAGACTCCCAGGGGGTCAAGTGCCAGTTGTTGGCCTTGTTTGAGGCATTTTTGCACGAAGCAGGGCATCCTGACGTCCTCTAGTCTGTAAGTGTCAACCTAACGTTGATTCTGTTCCAGCTGTTGTCCACTGTTACGAATGAAAACTCTGGGGGCGCCTGGGTGGCTCAGTTGGTTAAGTGTTTGACTCTTGGTTTCGGCTCAGGTCATGACCTCACCTCTTTCTCGAAAGAAAGAAAGAAAGAAAGAAAGAGAGAAAGAGAAAGAAAGAGAGAGAGAGAGAGAGAAAGAAAGAGAGAGAAAGAGAGAAAGAAAGAAAATTCAGAATCTGAGTCTCAAAAATTTGGACACTAAATAACTCTGTGACTTTGTAGTTGTAGCGGACCTAAGATAAAGGCTTCGTGCTCAACGTGATTGAAGGTGAATGTCGTAGGCTCTTCTGGTTGCTGTAGGACAAATGGTCTAGGGTTGTGCGGGCAGCTCGTGGCTGGCCTGGTGCTCGCGTGGTGTCGTCAGGTGGGGGGTGGGGCATCTGGGGCTGCTGTTAAGCTCTGGTTAGACTCTCATCTCAGTGACAGCATCTTGGGTCAGAAAAGACTGTAGCCGACAGGTTTCTATTTTTAGTTGTGATGGACTTCTTTGAAGAGTAGAGCTGTTTCAAAAATAGCTGTTTTCCTACTGTCGGTGATCTAAAATCGAAGTGACACATCTGTTTCTGAAGTCATATTTGTAAATTGGACATGTTAGTGTCTTTTTAATGTTGGTGTAAGTTCCTAATTACTTTCTCTACAATTGAGTTCCCAAGCCCTTCTGTTTTAAAGGTCTGAGAAACATGTTGAGTTTGTTGAAAAAGACCCATTTATGCTTAAATCACTGAAGTCATAGTTTTTAATTCTTTTTCACTCTGTGTTTAGTTAGTTCCTATCTGCTTTTAGCATAAAAACTTTTGAATAACATGATTAATACATATAAATATATACTTGTAAACATTTCAGAATACAGTAAGAGTTCAGGAAATAATGAAGGTCTGGCCAGTCATCTGACAGCATGTAACAGAAAATCCGGTTAACTACTGGCATAAGTAATAAGAAAACAGGTTCATATAATCAGAAACCTGGGACTCTGCCTGCCTTTGTTAGGGGTGTCTGAGCTGGACTTTGCTCAGCGGGTCTGGGCGGCGCCCCAGGTGGTTACAGCCCTGTCTTCAGAGCAAGGTGACTGTCCCAATGTTTCCCTTCGCGTTTGAGTGGCTCCTGTGCCTATGCTCCTCTCCCCCCTCCTGCCAGGGTCCTGCCGGCAAGGCAGTAGCCGGCGCAGAGGGTGACTTGTGGTCCGCAGCCCCCTGGAGCCGCCTATGGGTGTGGGGGCCACTGTGTGCTCCCTAGTCCTCCTGTCTCCACGTGTCCCCTGGAGTGACGAGAGCGGGGTCATACGTGTAGTCACACATGCAGGGAGAGAGGTTTATATTAATGGGATTATGCTTTGAATTACCCTTAGTAATTATTTTGAAGTCTCCCCTTTCCCATCCTCTCTCTCCCTCTCTCTCCCTCTCTCTTCCACTCTTTCCCTCCCTCCCCCGTCCCCCCCCCCCCCCCCCCCCACAGGGATCTTAGTTGTTGCAATAAATACTTTGACTTTACTTTTTTAATAGGGTTCTCAGGGTGGAAAAGTAAACAGGACAATTTCCTGAACAGGGTTCTCTAAACTTGAGCACATCAGTCTTAAGCCTCATTTTTGCTTTTAGTAGCTACTTAAAAAATTTTTTTTAATGTTTTATTTATTTATTTTTTATTAAAATAATTTTTTTAACGTTTATTTTTGAGAGACAGAGACAGAGACAGAGTGCAAGTGAAGGAGGGGAAGACGGAGACACAGAATCTGAAGCAGGCTTCAGGCTCCGAGCTGTCAGCACAGAGCCCGACGTGGGGCTTGAACTCACGGACTGCTGAGATCACGACCTGAGTCAAAGTCGGCCCTCAACCGGCTGAGCCCCCCAGGTGCCCCCGTAGCTACTTTCAAAGAACTGAATCCTTGGTGTTTCTCCCTCTGTTGCCCATGGGATTAAAGTTGAAACATCAGCTTGGATGTTCTGTCTTACCATTCAGACCTCAAAGCTCTAAGGACTTTTCTACTTTGTGGCTATTTTGGGGACTCTACAAAGTATGTGTTGCTAATTACTTATCACATTAGCTGAGATTTCATTCTTTAAGAGTTTTAGCTTCAACTGTTATCTTTCCCTTTTCGTGCTCCGACTCTCCAGAGCCCGTTTTCAGGGGGCATCGCAGGTTTTCATAACCCTCGATCTGAAGGTGGAAGAGAATTATGATGATAGGTGTGTATTCTGGAACATCGTGGTAGCTTTTCTCTATTCTGATTCCACAGTGTAGATAGAGCCTCAGTGGGTTAGAAGGATTTGGTCTCCAAATCGGGGGGCACGGTTCTGTCTGCTCGGGCTGCCTTTGTGGCTGAAGCAACTGAAACTTGCAGTTCTGGAGGCCGGGAGTCCAAGATCAAGGTCTCAGTAGGGTCTGCTGCTGAGGCTTTCCCTTCTTGCCATGTAGACAGCTGTCTTCTCTCTGTCCTCCCACAATCTTGTCACATCCCTGCTGTCTCTCTCTGTGCGTTCACATTTTCTTTTCTTAGAAGGGCACCAGTCGGGTGGGATCAGGGCCTGAAGACCTTAAAGACGTCATTTAACGTAATTGCCTCTTCAGAGACCTGATCTCCAAATACAGTCCCATTCAGAGCCACTGGGGTTAGGACTTCAATGTGACTTTTGTGGGGGGACACAGTTCAGTTCAGAACAGGCACTGAGGTCAGCCGGTCACATTTAAGCCCACAGTTACTGTGCTGGCTGACCTGTAATCTTTTAAAATTAAATTTGGGACACAAATTAAAGATTTATTCCATGAGAGAATTCAAGAAAATTACAGTCTCCATTTACATGAGTTTTACTGTTAGGATTTTCCTGGGAGCTCACTTGGTGGGGGGGCATTTCATCGTTCCGCTCTGTGTCCACATGTATGTCCGCTGGAGACTCTGGGACGAGGACGGGCGAACACCAGGGAGACAGGGGACAGCTTCCGTGTGGTTGCCCTTACTGCCGTGTTAGCACAAGAGTGGTAATTTTTGTACATTAATCTTGGAACCTTCTAGAGAGACAGTGGGAATGGCAGTCCACGGTAAGAAATGTGACGCTAACCGAATATTTTCTTACTTTAATGATTTCTAAGGTGGCTGCCAACTGAACGTAAAACATAAAAATTGTTTTTATTTTAACAAAAAATGTAGTAGGAGGAACCCAAAATACTTTGTGTCAGGCCTCGTTCAAGGTTATTTGTGTGGCCGCAGCCCTCGGTATTATTTTCCTACCTCGCAGATGGCCCTCGGAGGCACAGGAGGGTGGCGGTGTCCCCCGGCTGACTCAGCTGGTTAGGTAGGTGGCGTCGACGAGGAGCCGGGGCCGGGCGGTCAGGCTGTCAGCGCCCGTGTGTCCGGTCCCCTCGCCCCCGCCCCTGATGCTCCGCTGCCCGGAAACACCGCTCCTCTCAGCGGGGACTCGATACCGTTCTGTGGTTTGGGGGAGGTGTTTTGTTTGGTCTCGTCTTGTTTTTTTTAATGTTCACGATAGCAAAACAAGCAACTGTGTTAATGGCCCGCATCAATTCCCAATGATTTCCTTAAGATCAATACGAAAGCAATTTGGATAATGGTTTTGCTTCAAGTTTGAGGATCCTCGAGCGTAAGAGTTTGAGTCATCTACGTTAAAAGGTTCTGTTTTAGCTTAGGAATGATGTGGTCGTGCTATGACTTAATGAGAGCTAATGGACTTCCCGTTGCGTTGGGGCTACGATGACAGAGCCGAGTTAAGCCCGAGCGTGCGGCCCGAAGTCGGGCACCCGGTTCCTAACTAGGCCCCGCCCGCAGCCCCGTGGCCCGAGCGCCTCGGCCTCTCACGTGCCGCCTGCACGTCACCTTCCCGGTCGGTGAGGTCGGGTGCTTGGCGGCCCGAGCGGTCAGTGAGGCCCGCCGGGTGTGGTGTGTGTCACGTGCACGGACAGCGTGCTGTAGGTCTTAGCTCCTGCCAGCGTGTCGATGCATATCGAGTCTGTTTCAGTGAAGAAATTCGTGTTCACTTCTCGGGGTTTCCTTTTCTGCACGGCGTGTGTGGCTGGTCTCACAAAGTCAAGGAGAGCGATGGCTGGGGGTCACGGGCTCGGGAGGCAGCCGGAGGGAGCCAGCTCCCTCTCTCCTGAGCTCCGTGGCCTCGGGCAGGGCGCTCCGCTTTTCTGATCCTCATTCTCTGCGTGGGGAAAGGGGTCCCTGCCTCGTGGAGGTGCCGTAAGGGAGAAGCTGGGTTACGGGTGTCAGGTGAGATCAGTTATTTATTTACTCGTTTTTTATTTTTGGGATCAGTATTTAAGGGTATAGAACGATCTTGTTTTGTGGTGTCATTTTGCTAAATATAAAACTGTCTACAGTTAGCAACTCAATAAATTCCAGAGCCCATGTTGCCCGTTTTCACCTAAAAATGTTGTAACTGCCTTTCTCTTTATTCCTGTTGTAGGTGCTGGGGATCAGAATTTATTTACTTCTATTTATCCAACGCTTTCCCAGCAGCTTCCGAGGGAACCGATGGAATGGAGAAGGTGTGGCCTGTTTGTTTTTTTTGGCTTTATCTCCCTCTTCACTTTTTAGACATTTCTGTGAGCAAGTGAGGTAGTCAAAGTTAAAGCCTGAGTTCTAAAGCGTATTGGAACGAAACTGAACATGTCACAAAATCTCTTGGCCTCACTCTTTAAGGAGTGTGTGGCTTTGTTACCGAGACATAGGGTGGTAGAAACAAGACTGATCTTTTGAGTTCAGGGCCCTCTTTTATAGGAATGACGTGCGTGCTTCTTCCTGGTGGATCAGAGTGTCTTAAAGACACAGGCATTTTGGAAACGAGACCTGCACTCTGACCCCGCACGGAAACAGAAGGTGTCCCCTTCACCTGTGCTCTCAGCAGGACCGCTCTCCTCCCTGAGCTCCTGTGCTCTTCTCTGAAGGATGAGCACGTATACGGAAAATGTTACATAAAAATCGGGGGGAAACCAGATCAGCCGTCCCGTTTTCCCTTTCCTGTGTATTGTTCATCTCATGACTTGGTCGGAGAAATGGTTGACGTTTGAATTATCTCATTGGGAAACTTCTTTCTGCTGAGATGAGATCTATTATTTCCGGAAGATGCTTGGATTTTGACTTGCTAGTTCAGGTAATCTGCTTTTAACCGGTTGTCACTCACACTCACGTAGTCCCGGTTGTCACTGTCACTGCATTATTTCTTACTGACCAGAGTGTGTGTTCCCTGACACCATGCAGATGAATGTGGCTTTCTGGGTGTCACTCACCAGGGCTCTCTACGGGCTCTGGGCTCGTGTCTGTGTCCGTCTGTAGCATTAGAAGGAAATGTGTTACTAAATTTAAAGTAAAGGGCAGATAGAAAATGGGAGAATCGGTCACCATCTGAGGAGGCCCAGCGCCGTCCATGAGAGAAATGATTCGGCGGAGGAGGAATTCGTATCTGGAGAAGATTTCTCATGCACGTTATTTCAACATCCAGAAAGATAAAAGAGGTGTGTCCGCGAAGCAAGAAAAGGGGTTACGAGGAGACAAGGAGAAACTGTGTAGATTCAGCGTGTGCTCATCTCTTCGTGTTCCCGAGCCTCCCTGAGCCGGAGGAAAGGGCTGAGGAGGCGGGAGGGCGCAGGCACGGAGCCGGGCGGGGGGGATGCAGCGGAGACTCCACACCTTCCCGGGGAAGGAAGAGAGACGGGGGCCTCGGGAGAGAAGGCCGAGCCCGTGTGTCTGCAGAGGCGGCTCCCAGGGAAGCAGGTGACCGGGCCCAGGACGGCGGCGGGCGAAGGCAAGGGCGCGCTGGAAGGGGGCAGGCGGGATGCGGGCAGGGAGCGGTCGCCCACCTCTGCGGGACAGAGGACGCCCACCTCTGCTGACGAGGCACTGCGGAGCGGGGAGAAGTGCCATTCTGTCAGCGGCCGGTCGGGATCTGAACAGGTGCAGCCACGCGTGGCGGAGCTCAGGCCCCACCCCTGCTCCCCAGGCCGGAGAGTGGAGAATTCCTCGGGACGGGCCGATGGCCCCAGGAAAAGTCCTAGCGTGCTCCCTCGTGCTCCCACGGTGCCTTCCCGATTGGAGCAGGCGGCCTTCTGAGGGCCGTGAGCCGGGGAAAGGGACTGCCGGGCTAGCTGAGGCTTGACTGTGTGGGTGGCACTCGGGTTTGCGGCTCTGCCGGAGAGCTTGGGAAGGATTAGAAATGGTGACCGTGGGCTGGGGAAATGAAGAATGCCGGAAGACCACGGGCACATCACTGAGCTGCTGTAGCCCGAGTGTGTTGCTCAAGCGTGAGCAGTGGCACACACTTAACACTAGGGGAAGCACGCGGCAGGGGTGGCAGTCGCCCGCGAGAGGGCCGTCGGGAGGGTGCGGGGCGCGCAAGAGGACGGACGGGCAGGCGGAGCCTGGCCTGCATCTGTCACGGACGGTCGGACATCCTGTCTCAGAGCGTTCGAGGAGATACAGTGGGTTGAATTGTGGCCCCCAAAAGACAGGTCCGTCTGGAAGCTGTGAGTGTGACTTTATTTGGAAGAAGGATCTTTACTCATCTGGAGTAGCGTGGGCCCTACATCCAGTGACAGGTGTCCTGAGAAGACACAGGCACACAGGAGAAGTCCGCTGGGGGTGGAGGCAGCCGTTGGCGTGGTGGTCTGCCAGCCGAAGACCGCCACCGTTTGCTGGAAGGGAGGAGAGACCAGAACGCAGCCAGAAGCAGTCCGGAGCTTCCAGAGGAAGCCAGCACTTGCCAGCACCTTGGTTTCAAACTTCTGGCCTCCTGAGATGCGAGCGAGTTAATGTTGTGTTAAGCGTCTGGGTTTGTGCTAATGTGTGAGAGCAGCTCTAGGGAGCGAGCACAGCCGGGAGGCGGAGGAGGCTGGGCCAGGCAGCCGCTTGTCAGTGTGAGAGAGAGAGAGGCTTTTGGACACCATTTGACATGTTAAAGTAGGTACATGTGGCTCTGATGAAAATTTACAGGTAATTGAGTAGATCTTGGATCTAAACTTGAAACCGGAACTTTACTGGATGCAGTGAACACGTGTGTGGTGGAGAGCCATCGGTGAGCTGGAGGACGGGGCTCTGTCGCCCTGCAGCTGGGGCTCGGTGCCGAGAGCACAGGTGCGGGGCCCAAGGACACGCCAAGATGTGGGGACAGCCACAGGTGTCGGAGCAGAGGCTGGAGAACCGGGGGCAGGCATCACGTTCCCCGAGGCAGATGAGAAGCTTGCTGGAGCCCACTGAAAGTCCAGTGGGGTGAAAGCCGACCAGAGCAAACCAAAAGCCGTGCCAGGCAAACAGACGGACAAGGACACCAGTCTCTAACGACACTGCAAATGCAGCGGGGCAGACCGCGCTTCTCAAAGTACTCACGGAAGACACCTTTCAACCTCGAGTCTGTGTTAGTCAGACTCCAGTGTGGAACGGCAGACCGAGTCGGCGCCCCTGCCTGTGGGCCCGGCTGCCGTGGGACTCAGAAGGTTTGTCCCTCGAAGGGCTGGGAGCCAGCTGGGGCCAGGATCTGTCACTTCTGGCTGCACTAGGCCACACGTGTCTACTCCCGAGTGCCATTCAGATGTTGTGTTCGTTGCTTGCCATGACGTGGAGCCGGTTGGGAAAGAAAGAAAAACGATAGAAACGTTTTCAGACACGTGTGATCAGAAACCTCACCACCCTGAAGGAATAAAAGGACACGTCGCAACAGGAAGGAAAACGAACCCAGAATTCGTAGGATGAAAGGCACAGCTGCCGGTAAATGAGTCAGAAAAACATTTTCTGTTTTTCTGAAGTTAAGGTGTCAGCCCTTTTAAAAATTAAAAAATCTAAAACTTTAGAAGTGGGGAAGAAGCAGAGGGAAGAAAGTACTTGATGTATTCAGGGAGAAGAGAGACATTTACTCTAGTCTTTGAAGAAAAAAATGTATGCATATTAAATTTTTTTTTTTCAACGTTTATTTATTTTTGGGACAGAGAGAGACAGAGCACGAACGGGGGAGGGGCAGAGAGAGAGGGAGACACAGAATCGGAAACAGGCTCCAGGCTCTGAGCCATCAGCCCAGAGCCCGACGCGGGGCTCGAACTCACGGACCGCGAGATCGTGACCTGGCTGAAGTCGGACGCTTAACCGACTGCGCCACCCAGGCGCCCCAAATGTATGCATATTAAAAAGTGAAAATGTAACAAACAGGAGGACAGAAATAGATGGTTAAGCTTTCGAGCCAGCAGAGAAAAAGGATGGAAAAAGAAAATTTGATTGGTTTCCCAAAGGACAGGAAGGAAGAGTGAGCCCGCAAGTAGAAAATACACAAGGTCAGGCATCCGCGTGATCGTGTTAAATGTGGTTAGTTTCAGTTTATTACACGTAGACTATTGAACAAAACGTACAAAATCCAGCTGTAGGATTTCTAGGGGTGGAAAATCCAAGGGTGGAGGAAAGAGACCTGCAGCATGGTGGACTTTTCACAAGCGGTGATCTGGCACCCATGCCCTGATAGCCTTTCTTGGGGTGTCTGCAGCCTTCCGGGACTCCTCTGTCCCTCCTCCCTGGGGGGTGGGGGGCAGCTCTCTGCCACCAGTCGTCCTCTGTTTTGGATAATACAGGTGATCGCACAAGTATGTGTGTGGCTTAAAGCTTTCATATCTTCCAACTGCGCTTTTGGGAATCTCTTTTTTTTTTTACAGTAACTTCTTTTTATAGTGAAACTCTTAAGTAAAAGCCGTTTTTCTCAGAAGTCTGTGTTGCAAAGAAGCCTGTGTGTGCCACTGAGTAAAAGGACAGACTTTATGGAGAGGGAGCTTTGATACGTAATTTTGAGCCTTGTTGAGATAATTTATGGAATCTTTTTGGGCAGAATATTATCGCTGTAATTCAGGACTAATAGCATATGTGTACTTCCAAACTCATGGATATGGTTACAGTTACTGTCGGATTTTTCCCTTTTCTTTCTGCTGAACATCCTTCATTTTCCTCAGTGACGTTTTGAAAATTGTTTGTAGGTCCTATGGCCGTGCTCCAAAGATGATTCACCTGGAATCCAACTTCGTTCAATTCAAAGAGGAGCTGCTACCCAAAGATGGAAACAAAGCTCTGCTCACTTTCCCCTTTCTTCATATTTATTGGACGGAATGCTGTGTAAGTATTTCTGTAGGGAGAGAATTACGAGAAAATGCCTTGGAGCAGGATTCAGAATTCACGGGTCTAGCTTTTGTTCAGGCGGCTCTAATTAATCAAATTGACTTTTCAACGTACTCTATTTTGGTGTGCTCTCCGTTCCTCAGCCGAGTGTCTGGCTTTGTCCTTCCGTGTTTCTGCTCTGGTCCAGTGCGTCGCCCTCTTGGTCATCACCAAGTAGAGTCTTCTTGTGTTTGGAGATCTTGTGAGCCCCCCGCGCCCTCGTGGCCTCTAGGTATTATTAATATTGACCCCGAGCTTCCTTTTCCAAACTCCCCATGTTCACTCTCAGGTGGTTACTTGACTTCGTAATCCTTGTTGGTCTCCCCTGCTGGTTTGTAGGCTTTCTGAGGGCAGGGGATGGCCCTGCTTCCCCACCGCCATGGTGCCCGTACAGCGGGAGCTCCACAACTACCCGAGTGACGCTCGACGTCACAGCCCTTACGTGTACTTTGCAATCGTGTGTGTATGAGCCCAGAAGGAAGCTCGTCACTCTTGACAGAACTCTTGTGCCCTGAACTGAGAGGAGACCCTGTGGGTCATTTCTTCCTGTCTGTTTCGGCTCTAATAAAACAAGCATTTCATGATACATAGCACACACAGGTCATTCCACGTTGTGACAGTTTCACCTGAACGTGAGCACGCAGAGGTAGCGTTTTGTAATTATAATAAGAAAGGACTAGAAGCTTATGCCTGGACCCTTTTGCCTTTGCTGATTTTGCTTTGTAGCCTTTCCCAGTGGAGACAGTCGTGCAGGGTGGGCTTATACCTCCAGCAGTGAGCATGACGTCCCGTGGGAGATGTCCACCGGGGAGCTTGTCATAGATCAGCGCCCAGGGCTTTTTTTGGGGTCTTGGCACGTGGGCACCCTCTGCCTGCCTCGTACCAAAACTCTAGACTCCCAGAGGGCAAACAGGTGTTCAGCACAGGCCATATTTGTCCATAGAGCCCGGGCCCCGTGAGGCCCTCCTGTCACGTGGTGGTGGGAACCATCCCACGATCCGTGTTCCCAGGCCTCAGCCAAGGGCCCACCCTGTGAGCAGGCCCACGGACAGCCGTGCCGGGCCCGCGGTGCTAACCGCCCCTTCTCTCCACGCCCGCTCGGTGGCAACGTCAGATTTGATCTTGTGGTCAAGGTTTCTCCATGCTGTAGTTAGTGTTTTCCCCTGCCACTAATAAGCTATGTCTGGGGGGCCACGGAGACCACCGGATTATCTTGCCCCTCGTCCGGCTCTCCCGCTTAGGTTGAGCACCCAACAATAATTCCTCTGAACCGGTCTTCCTTGGGGCCGCAAACACACTCTGCCGAATGGATCAGCCGGTGCTCCACTCTAGGAAAGAGCCTGTGTGGACCTCTGTCTCGTAAGGTGTGGTCATCAGGTAATCTTGCTTATCTCGCTGCTCAGGTCGTCCCAGATTTGGCCAGGGAGGGTCACTGTAGGCTGGCCCCTGTGTCCTTTTCAGGGACGTGTCTTGAACTTTCCAGCACAGCAAGGTATCCCGGGCTCTCCTGTCTTTGCTGTCCTTGTCCCGGAATCGGCCATTTCTTTGCAGAGCGAGCCCTCAGGCCTCTGGCAGTGAGGGCGCGTCGGTGCCTGTGGCCCTTGGGCGGGCAGAGCTAGGAAAGCGTGTGTCTGAGGGACCGTGGGCTGACACCCGTGCCTCCGATTTGAGCCTCACCCGCGGGGCTCTTGGTTGCCGAGTCCCATGCCGTGTTTGCATCTCCCGTGACTCGGGACAGCATCACCACGGTTGACACGTGCAGACACAGTTTCAGCGTCGCTGTACCTGCGCGACAGCTAGAAACACAGCTGCCGAGGCGTGCGAGACTACTCGCGGGCGGCTAACGGGTTCACGGCGTGTCTTCCTGCCTGGCCGGCAGACCAGGTGCCCGGACATCTGACCCCGAGCGAGGGGCGTCTTTCTGCTCGCGTAAGTCCACTTTTGGGTCTTTGGAAGGGCTTTGTACTTTCCTTCATTGTAGATTTTAATTGTTTCTTGTCAGATTTCTAAGATTTTCCTTTTTTTTGCTAATGTAAGTGGGTTTTCTCCCTCGTTGTATCTTCTAGTTGGTTTGTTTTGTGTATGTGAAGGCTGTTGATTTTTTTCAACAAGGTTGATGTTAACCTTGATTTCTCTTATTGTTTGAGTTAGTTTTGTTGCTGATTCTCTAGGGCCCAAAGTCTGGGGCTTTTCCACGTATCCTATCGTGTCGTCTTCTCTTTCTCGGTTCTTATGCCTCTGCTTCCTTTTGTCTGTCTGGACCCCTTGTCAAGGAGTAGTGGAGGTCGTGGGCGTCGTCGCCTGGTTCCTGACCTCAGTGGGCTGCCTGCGGTGTGTGCCCAGTAAGGAGGGAGCTGGCCCCACGACTCACGTAAACTTCCACGAGCACGTGAGGGGGCTTCCGTCCGCTCCTGTTTTCCCAAGGATCTTTATTAGGAATACATCTCGAATTTTGGTAAAGGCTTTTTCAGACTCAGTGGAGACAGTCATACGGGTTTTTTCCTCTTAAATTTACGGATGTGTTGAATTGTATTCATGGATTGCCTATTCTTGAGCCATACTTGCATTCCTGGTATAAATAACACTTGGTCAAAGTATTGTTTTCTTAATGTGGTAGTAGTGTCTGTTGATTTAGGGTTTTTTGCGTCTGTGGTCACAAGTGATTGGTCTATAACTTCTTTGGTGCTGTCTTTATCAGGTTTAGGTGGCAATACTGTACTTGCTTTGTAAATATAATTTGGAAGTTTTCATTTCTTGTCTGTTTGTGAGACAATTTATGTGGCTCTGGGACTGCCTAGTCTCTCAGGTTTGGTGGAGTTCTCCCTTGACACCTTCTGGACCTGGCGCTTTCCCGTGGGATCGCTCTTTGATCGCTTTCTCTATCCCTTTTGTGGAAACGGGTCTGTTTCAGTCGCTTGTCAGTTTTGGTAAGCTACCTTTTCCTTAGAAATTCTGCATTTCAATTAAGTTATAAAATTTAATTTCATTGGGGTGCGCCAAGTGGTCTTTTTTGGCTTTAAAATGTGCTCTGTGGCGGGGGCCTGGGTGGCTCAGTCAGTGGAGCGTCCGACTTGGGCTCAGGTCACGATCTCACGGTTTGTGGGTTTGAGCCCCGCGTCGGGCTCGCTGCTGTCAGTCAGTGCAGAGCCTGCCTCGCACCCTCTGTCCCCTTCTCTCTGCCCCTTCCCCACTTGCACTTTCCCAAAAATAAATAAATACTAAAAAAAAAAAAAAAAGAAAAAGAAGAACATACGTTCTGTGGCAACAGTTATTTCCCCATTGTTATTTCTTTGTATATTTGTACTTTCTCCCTTTCTTCCTTGATTAAATTAGCTATTAGTTTGTAGTTTGATGATTCTTTCTCCCCAGAGAAGCAGGGTTTTATTTTCTGATACACTATTCATCTGTTTGCTACTTTATTAATTTCTGCTCTCATTTTTATTATTTCCTTCCTTTTGCTTCTTATGGTTTACTTTGTTCTTTTTCTAGGTTTTGGTTTTCTTTTTTGGGGGGCTAGTTGGGAATACGTTTATTTTCATTTTAAATATAAATAGTACAGGTCTCTAAAGATAGGAATTTCAATCCCAGTATTCAGTAATTTTTCAGAAATTCTCTGTTTTGTTTGTATTGCCTCTCTTACCTCATAGTTTAACATGAAGTTTTCTTATTTCCAGAAAGAAATTCTTTAAAATGTTTACTTTAAAACTCCTAATTTTATTGCACTGTGATTAGGGTGTTGTTTATAATATTTCTGCTTTATGAAACTTATTTTTTCTCTGTGACCTAATAGTTTTTGTGGGTATTCTGTGTGCGTTTGAGAATGTATTCTCACTTTTTAAATTTTTATGTTTTAATTTTTTAAATTATTTATTTATTTATTTTATTTTTTATTTTTTTAATTTATTATTTATTAATTAATTTATTTATTTAAATTTTTTATTCTTTATTTTGAGAGAGCGGGAGAGAGAGAAAGAGGGGGGCAAAGAAGGGGAGAGAGAGGTGGAGAGAGAGGATCCCAAGCAGGCTCCACACTGTCAGCACAGAGCCCCATGAGGGGCTTGAACTCACGAACCGTGAGATCCTGACGGAGTCGAAATCAGAGGCTTGACTGACTGAGCCCCCTCAGGCACCCCTCTCTGCTTTTCGGTTGTAACGTTAAATGTAGATCCGTAAGAGCTGCCTTACCGATTTGTTGTTTGTGTCGTTTATATTTCAATGTTTTGTCCACTCACCCTGCCTCAGCGGACAGCGGTAGGTCGAAGTCTTCTATTGCTGGTACGTATCTGTGGCATCTGCAGTTTCTGTTTTGCGTCGACGGGTCACGTATCACTTAGTGCATAGGTTCGTGGCTATTACGGTTTTTCTGGAGTGAAATCTGTCATTTGAAAAAGTGATTTCTGAGTAGAGCATATCATGTTTAGGAAGGCCTTGTCTGTCTGAAGATAAGTGGTTCTCTCCTATGTTTTCTTGTAAGAAATTTATTTATTTATTTATTATTATTTTTTAATTTTTTAATTTATTTTTGAGACAGAGAGAGAGCACAAGCAGGGGAGGGGCAGAGGGAGAGGGAGAGGGAGACACAGAATTCAAAGCAGCTTCAGGCTCCGAGCTGTCAGCACAGAGTCCGACGCGGGGCTCGAACTCACAGACCGTGAGATCATGACCCGAGCTGAAGCCGGACGCTCAACCGAATGAGCCCCCCAGGCGCCCCATCTTGTAATAATTTTATAATTTGTGTTTTATCCTTGGATCTGCATAGCTTCAAGGTATTTTTGTGAGTGGCAGGAGCTGTGGGGGTGTAGGGTCTAATTGTATAGTCTTAAGTGGGTAGCAGATTGGTCTACCGTCATTTTTTAATGGTCTGTCTCTTTTCCAGTTACTGAAAATGTCACCTTTGTTTGAAACCAGCATCATGTATGCACAGTATTCTGGACACTTCAGTTCTGTTAGCTCCTGTCTATTCTGTGCCAGGACCAGACTTGTAATCATTCTATTTTTATATGTATTGATATGGGTTCTTTTA
Source organism: Felis catus (assembly GCF_018350175.1). Taxonomy (NCBI): domain Eukaryota; kingdom Metazoa; phylum Chordata; class Mammalia; order Carnivora; family Felidae; genus Felis; species Felis catus. The sequence continues at coordinate 2,409,742 of NC_058376.1, read as the reverse complement.
AAAGAAATGCTCTTGCTAGTGTACAAAACTTATCTTCCAAAAGTGACTGTATCCGCATACTCCATCGTCCCCCATGCTTTTCTCCACATGGCAGTGACTTTCTTCCATCGAGAGGAAAAATGGTCGTGTTTCCTCTAGTTGAATCTGAATGGGCGTCTGACTGGCAGGAGGGACACTGTGACTTTTTTTTAAATATATATTTTAAAAAATTTTTATTTTGAGAGAGAGATAGCAACCAGGGGAGGGGCAGAGAGACAGACAGAGAGACAGAACCCCAAGCCGCTTCTGTGCTGCCAGCGCACAGCCCGATGCGGGGCTCAAACTCAGGAACTGTGAGATCATGATCTGAGCCGAAGAGTCGGATGCTTAATTGATTGAGCCACCCAGATATCCCGACACTGTGACTTTTGAGACTAAGTCATAAAAGGTAATACATCTTCTGTGGTGTCCTCTTGGGTGCTTGCTCTCAGAGCCCAGCCACCGTTCTTTGTTTTATAAATTGTTTTAAATAAGTTTATTTATATATTCTGAGAGAGACAGAAACAATGCAAGCAGGAGAGGGGCAGAGAACGAGGGAGAGAGAATCCCAAGCAGGCTCTGCCAGATACAGGGCTCAAACCCACGAAACCGCGAGATCATGACCTGAGCTGAAACCAAGGGTTGGACGCTCAACTGACTGAGCTCCCCAGGTGCTCCTCCAGCCACCATTCCATGAGGAAGTCAGGTGTCCCCGCGGGAAGGCCACCTGGGGGTGTGCAGCGTCAGTCCCTGCACTCCGGCAACGATCGCCTTCTTGTTGCCTTGTCCGCAGCCTGCAGGCGCCACAGCGGGGGCAGAGGAGCTGGGTGCCCCATGCTGTGTAGACGGTAGATGTGTGAGCAGAGAGAGGGGATGGGTCGCCTTGTAGCAGTTTGTCACAAAGCCACGCAGAACAGGAGGAGAGGTCGAAAAGAAAAGGAAAGAGCAGAGGAGTTTGGTTGGGATCGCCTTGAGTAAGTTCGGGTTGATTTGGGAAGAATTTTAGTAATCGCAAAGCTTCCCATCTGGGAATGTGGTTTTATTCTCCATTGTCTCTGCCCTTTTTTTATGCCCTCAGTCATGTGTTCTAATGTTTTCCCTAAGTCTTGCATTTTTATTGCTAAAGTTTTCGTAGACGTTATGAATGAGGGTTTTTTTTCCCCTCTTAAAATTACATTTCCTAGTAGGGAGCCCGTGTTTTGCGGTTGTTTTGCATTAGTTTTATTATCTATTAAGGAAAGTTTTCTGGAGCAAGTTGATCATAATTGGAATTTTAGGATGAAGAGAGAAACTCCCGTGTTGTTGTAGCAGTCACTTCCGGGTTCGTGGTGCAGACCCTGGGCATCCCCTCCTTCCTGCCACTGTGCACCTGCACCTGCCTGCTGGTCCCTGCTGTCCCTGCCGTCCAGGCTGGCTGTTACTGGTTTTGCCTTATTCCCTTACATTGTAGAGATGAGTCTCTCCTTGAGTTACCACTTCTGGTGCCTGCCCCCCTTTCTGGCGCACAGGGGAGAGTCCTTCCAGTTTCTGCAGATCTGAGCAAGTCTTTATGTTTGCAGAATATTTTACTGCGTGTACAATTCTGCTCTGACAGCCGCTGTGTTTTGATTTACATTGTGACCCATGAGGAGTCTTTGCTACTTTCACATAAACTTTTTTTTTTTCCCTTCTGCGGTTTGAGATTTTTTTTTCTCTTCATGGGTGTTAAACCTTGTGTGATATGCCCTGGTGTGCTTTTCTTCATGTTTCTTGTGCGTGGATTTTTTTAGGTTTTGTGGGTCTGTAATTTTAATTTAAATTTGGAACATTTCTGGTCGTTACTTTAGTTACTTGTTCTGTTCCTGCCTCTCCTCCTCTGGGGACCCCAGTCACTCACATATTGGCCCCTGGAAGCCCTACTGCTCAGGGACACTGTGCTGATGGCTTTGCAGTCTTTCTCTTTGTCTCATTTGGATGGTTTCTGCTTCTGTGTGTTCAAGTTAACTAATTGTTCAGTCTGTGGTATCTAATCTGCTCGTAACCCCCCACTCAGGGTATTTTGCAGTTCAGACGCCGTGGTTTTCAGCTCTAGAAGATCCTTAGGGGTCTTTGCCTTTTTCAACAATTATCTTCCATGTTAAGCGGAGGCTTAACGTCAGTTTTTTCTTTGCTTTCTTGAACACACTGGATATGGCCGCAGTAAGGATTCTCATGGTTTTGTCTGCTAATTCTCTTATGTGTGTCATTGCCACATCCATTCTGTTGGTTGATGTTTCTACTTGTCATGGATCATATATTCTTACTTCTTTGCCTGCTTGGCAATTTTTTATGGGATTCCAGACATCGTGAGTCTTTTATTTTTGGAATTCTAGACGTTTTCTTCAGCTTTGCGTAATTAAGTTACTTCAGATCCTTTTAGCTATTGCTTTCATGATTTGGGGGTCTGAAACAGTGGTCAGCCTAAGACTAATTCCTCCTTCCTTCCTCAGTTCTCCTCCCAGTGCCCTGCGGATTCAGAGGTTTCCAGCGTGGTCTGTGGGAGTAGGCCCTGATCCCAGGCCCTGTGGGTGTTGGGTCCCATCTGGATGGGTCTCTCCTGGCTTTGGGTAGTTTGTACACTCCTCTGCTGGTCAGCCCCCTCTGAGCGCTCTCTCCAGGGGCCCCCTGACCTCTGACCTGTGACATCACGGCCTTTGTGTCCAGGGCCCTGTGTTTGCGCCACGCGGGGCGCCTGGGAGCTCCGAGCACTCGGCTGGCCCGCTGCACGGCTCGCCTCCCGTGTCTCCCTCTCTGTGTTTTGGTTGTTTCCGGTGGTTGGGTCGGTCTGCCCCCTGCCACTTCACCGTGTTTGGAGGCAGCTGTCCTGCTTATCGGCTGAGGTCCGTCTGCACCCGTTGACTTTGAATTGGGGAGTGTAATCTGTTACTGTTAGTATCACTTTGAGTGCTCACGTTGTCCCAGATTTGGCTTCTGTGAACTTTTGACATGTCCCTGTTCTCGGAGCTCTCCCTAACACAAGATTCCTACGCCGCAGCCTCCACAGAAGGGCAGCTCCCGGACTGGGTGCTCCCACTCCACGCTGCTGGTGCTCTGCCAGGCCAGGGGCCTAAGTGCATCACGCCTGCAGAGTGAAACCAAAGGCCACAGACACCCCGACCGCTTTGAAATAGGCCGCCGCCACAGGGCTGGGACCAGGCACCCTCTGCCCAGTACAGCCCGGGCTCCCAGGTCTACAAACCAGGTTTGTCCCAGATTTGGCTTCTGTGACCTTTTGACACGTCCCTGTTCTCGGAGCTCTCCCTGACACAAGACGTGCCAAGGTCAGCTCGTCCTTTCCCTGCCTGAGCCCCGGGGTCAGCCGCTTCTCCAGGGAGCGCTGGTTCCTTCTAGTGGGAAATGGTGTTTAGAGACCAAGCCCTGGACTAGACGTGCCCTTTGCTCTGGAGCACGTATGTGTGCACAGGCGTGTCCGCCCCACACACGTGGACACACGCGCGTTCCGATTGCAGTCCCGGTGCCTTTCCTTTCCACGTTTGCGACTTCCTTCTCCGAGCAGCCAGGCGCTCCTTGTCGTGCGTATGTCTGCTGACTCGAATCATCGCTGTCACTGAGCGTTCTCTCACTGCTGTCCTGCTCCTCTCCCCCCACAGGTGCCCTCTCCCTGCCCTGGGGCTGACGCTCCCCACGGGACCACCTCCCTCCTCACCTCAGCTGACCCACAACACCCAGATGAGGTCACCCCAACTGGGAGGCCCTCTTTGCCGTCCGGGCCTCTGACACCTCAGCCAGCCCCCAAGCCTTCATCGTCTCTCTTGGGGTGTCACATCTTGCACTCTGATACCCTTCTTGCCCTGCATGGCTCTGGTTCCCCGGGCGGGGCCACCCTGCACCCTCCCTGCCAGTGGCTTCTTCCTGTATTGGCTTTGCTTTCTGGGGACACCCTTCACCTCATTGGCTCAGCCTGGGCTCTTCTGAATGGTCACCGGGTCTTTTTAGTAATGTGCGGGGTTTGCTCACTGTTGGAAGCCATGGCCCAGATCATCCACTGCTCATCTCCCCCGGAACTTCGGAGGGCTCCGCCCTGCCTGTGTTGCTCTGCGAGGTCTCTGTCCCAAGCACAGTGTCCCGAGAGGGGATGCTGATGTCCCCTCGGGGGGTGTGGCAGCCCCTCCCTGGTTTGTAGACCTGGGAGCCCGGGCTGGACTGGGCAGAGGGTGCCTGCTCCCAGCCCTGTGGCGGCGGCCTATTTCAAAGCGGTCGGGGTGTCTGTGGCCTTTGGTTTCACTCTGCAGGCGTGATGCACTTAGGCCCCTGGCCTGGCAGAGCACCAGCAGCGTGGAGTGGGAGCATCCAGTCCGGGAGCTGCCCTTCTGTGGAGGCTGCGGCATAGGAACGCCTTCCAGGGCATGTGCAGTCTCAGAAAACCGGTCTTTGCGGGATGGCTTTCCTGTTAATTTTTCGGCAAAAGATCTTTCCAGATTGTATTTGTATGTAATGTAAACTGAGGATATGGAGGTCTTAAAAATCAGACTAAAAGTTACAAGTACTGACTTCTGGAACTTTTCACTTACTGATTAAACCAAAGGAGGGGCTGGGTGCAGAATTTGAGGTTTCTTGTTCATGGATCGTTCCCTTTAGCATATTCAAGAGAGACTAAAAAATCCAGAGAAAGTATGGGCAGGATGACAAAGAATCTTTCTATTAAAAAAGGGGAAAATCTATGTATTTATAAATAGTAGCTAAAAATTACAGTTTGTCCTATTTGGAAGTGAAGCATGTTGGTTTTAGATTTTTCACTCTGAATTTGCCAAGTGGATTTATGGAGCATAAGGGCAATTATAGACCATTGCTGATAGCAAGTAAACTTTCTGTGTCTCCGCCTGTCTGTGGAGGGGCTGAGGCCGGCCCGTGGGCTTTCTGTGCAGGCTGGCGTGTGCATCTCTGAGTCTGGCGGTGTTGACTTTTTAGGAGCAGGACGGCTCCCATGTTGGTCCTCGTGAATTGGAATGGCTTTCAGGAAGCCCTAGGTTGTCCTTTTCCCCTGGGTTTGCATCTGAGGCTGCCTCGCCCCCATGTGGCCTGCAAGTGGCATTGGCTTTCAAGGGGTTCTGGGTGCCGGCAGAGGCCTGAGGGGCTGCGGAGGAGGCGCCCGGAGGGGCCCGGGCATCCGGCTTCCTGCAGGTGCGCGGCCTCTGGCCTGCAGGTTCCAAGCCGGGTGGTGGTGGGGGGCGCTTAGCCCCACTGACACGGCACTTGCCAGGATGGGACTAATCACGTAGTTGGTGTGCACGGGGCCTTTGGCATAGCAGACCTGAGTTTTGTTTTTTTTTTAATTTTTTTTTTTAATGTTTTTTTTTGAGACAGAGCATGAGCAGGGGAGGGGCAGAGAGAGAGGGAAGCTGAAGCAGGCTCCAGGCTCTGAGCTGTCAGCACAGAGCCCGACGCGGGGCTCGAACTCATGAACCGTGAGATCACGACCTGAGCCGAAGTCGGACGCCTAACTGACTGAGCCACCCAGGCGCCCCAGACCTGAGTTTTAAAGTCCCAACTTAGCCAGTGGACTGTGTTGCCTTGGGCAGCTTACTAGGCTCTCTCTCGGTCTCTTCCTCTGTGACACTGGAACCATCTTCCCTCGGCGTCCCTGGGCCTGCCCAGAGCACCCACAGGCGCCAGGCTCTGCGTGGAGGGCCCCATCGCGAAGCTATAAAGCGCGGTGGCCAATGTATTCTCTGTTAGTACACACGTGTTGCTGTTAAATTAAAGGGCGTTGATTAACTTTCCTTCACAGTGACTTATTTATTTTTAGGATACTGAAGTGTATAAAGCTACGGTAAAAGACGACCTCACCAAGTGGCAGAATGTTCTGAAAGCTCATAGTTCTGTGGACTGGCTCATAGTGGTAGTTGAAAATGATGCCAAGAAAAAAAACAAAACCAACATCCTTCCCCGAACTTCTATTGTGGACAAAATAAGAAATGATTTTTGTAATAAACAGAGTGACAGGTAAGTGGATCTTTAATTTTACCTCGTTGGCAGACCCCTGGGTGATAGAGGTGGCTGGTTTCTGCGTAGGGGTACTTCCTCAGCGAGTGCACGGGGCGCCTGACACGTCAGCACGTGTGGGTGCTGCACACCGGGTCCCACCCCGCTCATGGAGCTCCCGGTCTGCTGGGTGAAACACGGGCAGCTGTAACCCCCGGCGTGCTGCCCGGTGACCGCGGCGGGAGAGACTGCACAGCAGCTTCCCTTTGAGGATCCGTGGCGTGTGTTGGTGTGGCCAGGGCTTGGGGACACCTTGTGTCCTTGTGTACGGGAGGGTCCCTTAAGCCTGTGGTGCATGTGTTCACCTTCACACCTGTTCGGAGTTCCTAAGAACCAAAATTCTGAAATGCCGACTGTATCTTTAGAAGCTTCAAAAGCGAACCACGAAACCGCGGCGGCCGCTGTGTCGCGTGGACTTCCTTTCCCCGTGCTCGGCTCTGTCTGGCCCTGTTCTGGCTGCTGGGGGTCACTTCCCTCTCGGCGGTGCCACGGCCCCGCCGGGCAGGCTGGCAGACTTCCTGGTGCCTGCTCGACGGTGTGGTCTCACGGCCGGGCGGGCCGGGCGTTGCTTTGCGCCCGCGTCGCCACACCTGTGGTCGCCCCGGTGGCAGGTGCTCAGAGTGGAGCAGGGGGCCGGGCTACGGAGCGAGGGGAGGAGCCCGGGCAGAAACCCTGGGCCCGTGGCCGGAGTACCGACCGACACTGCCACGCGCTCTTAGAATTCCGTGACCGCGTCCAGTGTCAGGGCCCCCCGGTGGATCGACGGTTCTTCAGGGGAAGGAGCCTCTGTGGGCGTCCTTTTTATGTTCCACACAGTTGTGGGCACTGAGTGATGTTCAGACTTGTTTTGCTTATAGTTTGAGATAAACGTTAGATTGTCGAGCTTACGGTTTCTCTTAGAGAAATTTTGTGCCATCTGGACTTGGGGGATTTTTTCCTACGGTCTGTTATTCCTGAGTTAGTTGTCCCAAAGGAATCGGCTTAGCGTGTCAGCAAGACCCCAGAACCGAGGATCCTTTCCCTGTGTGGTTCGGCTGTGCGGGCTCACTCGCTCTGGAAAGGGGAACCGGCTGCCGGGAGGCTGGCAGGGAGCCCAGCTCTGGGCCCCGTCGGGGGGAGGGACGGGAAGCAGGGTGTGGGGCAGTGGAGCCGAGGGGCTCACCGGCGGCCAGGCCACACGGCCTTCCGGTCATGTTTCTTTGGGATTTTATTAAGAACGTAAATTGGTAGTAATGGGGCAGATTGGTCTAAGCCTGTGAGATGTTCGAATTCTATAATTTTTTCAAAGTGCCCATTGACTCCTTTTAAGGCTATGGTGTAATTTTATCTAATTGCTTCAAGTACGTTCCTGCTGAGCCCACTGAAACCTAACTTGTCTTCAGTGACGAATTCTTTGTACATAAAATTCAACTTCCTGAGATTTTCAGCATTTCTCAGTATATAAACATGCCTTCTAACGTTTTGATTTTCATTAATTTGCAAGCTACCTTCAACAAATCTGTTCTTTATTATTTTTTCAGTGAAGAGCTGGGTCCATACCTTCGAATTTGGAAATATCTGTATTGACAGTTGTTGTATTAGCCTGTTTGATTTCTGGCCTTTGGAAACATTGGCCCACCTGGCCCTGCGGTGGCTTTCTGTTTTCTTTAACTTTAATCTTGTACATAATTTCTGATTATAAACACTGCACGTTCATTGTAGGATTATTAGAAGAAGGTAATGAGCAAAACGAAAATTGATCTTAACTCTTGGTGTTTGGTATGTGTTTTTCAACCTTTTCCTCTCTACGCACGCTTAGACACGGGCAGTGTGTGTGTGTGTGTGTGTGTGTGTGTGTGTGTGCACGTGATACACCACGCATTACATTTTGTGTTTGCCTTTTCCGCCTAATGCGTTGTAAAAATGTTCCCGTGAACAATAAATGTATTTTTCCACCATTATCGTCAGTGAGCACGTAACACTCCATAGCAGAGATAGTATTGGAAGTTGTTCACCCAGTCCTCTACTGGACGGACGCGTTACCGCCTGTTATAAACAGCACTGTAAACATCTTTTGAGCTCGGGTGTTGTGTACGTCCTTAGTTATTTCCTTAGGATAAATCCCTAAAATGAAAATTGCTTGGCCAAACGATTTGTGCATTTTTCAGGCTTTTGGTAAGTATTTCAGGCGTTTGGTAAAGGGTCAGAGGGCTGCCCCGTTAGCTGTGTTCGCAGCGGCCCCGGTGACTGGTGGAGGCCCGGGCCTCCGGCTCCCTGCCGCCCTGGGCACCGGCCGCCAGCACACGCCGAGGAGCCCTTCACGCTGGCGCCTGCCGGTCTGGTGAGCAGTTCTGGGCGGTCTCTCTTGAGTTAACCGCCTGGGCTTAACGCGAACTTCTGAAGCGCAGTTCTTTTTTGTTAGAAAAAGAAAATCTAGAAACTGTGCAAGTTGAAGGCACAATAAGAGAGAGAACGTAATGAACGTTTTGTCTGGTTGGTGAGCACCGGCTCACGGAAGACGAGGACCATCCGGGCGGTCGGCGTTTGCCGCAGTTTCCTTCCCCATCCACCCTGTGGCTTTAGGGGACAGTCCTGTGTCCGGTCAGAGTTACGTGTCGATGATGACCCAGGCTGGAGGATGCCTTGAGGATACATGGCCAAACCGATAGACTCTCGCAGCTCATGCAGGGCATAAAACACGTCAGTCCTTCGGGGCTGTAGGAATGAGCTGGCGGGACGCCTTGTCTTTCGTGGTCACAGGCCCGTGGGGTGGAGTGACTGGAATGACCAGCTACTGATTCTTAAATTTTCTTCCTGGTACTGGTTGCTCACCTGGGGGATCATCTAGGCCGTGGGCTTCGCGTTTTGGTCCGCTGGTTTGTGATGCCAGAGGTTCAGCCCTTCCTCCAAAGGCTGTGATGGCACACGGAGACTTAGAATCGGTCCGTTTTGCTACTTGCTAGTAAATAAGGCAACACATTCACCAAGGAGAAATATTGAAGCTCACAGCATCAGTATTTTAAAATCATTTCTGAGTTCATGTTTATTCATCTTCTTTCTAAATTTTTATCATAAAAGATCAAGAAATCTATGTTTTCCAACCTGTTAGATGAACATACTGCCTTTTCCAAATCCATTGGAAACTTGTAATTTTGTGCCTTTGGTATTTCCGTGCCACAGATAGTCTTTTTAAAACAAAAAAAATTTTTTAATGTTTGTTTCTGATAGAGGCAGAGCACGAGTGGGGGAGGAGCAGAGAGCGAGGGAGACAGAATCTGAAGCAGCCTCGAGGCTCCGAGCTGTCAGCACAGAGCCCGACACGGGGCTCAGAGCCACAAACCGTGAGATCATGATCTGAACCGAAGTTGGATGCTTAACCGACTGAGTCCCCCCACTGGGTGCCCCCAGATAGACTTTTTGTAGGGAAATTGTATCATACCTACATGTTAAGCCATATTCTTTAAGCTTTTATTTACTGATTACTTCTAAACCCTGCTCTTGAGGAGCTCGCGGCCTAGGGCCCAGGGGGAGAGACGGAGCTATGGAGAGGGAGTGTATGCTGCGCGACACTCACCGCGGGGGTAGTGGGGTCACAGGGCAGCGGGGGAGAGGTTCCGGGAGGACGTGCGTCGGCCGAGCCGGATTTGGAAGGGTGAACGGGAATGTGCTGGATGAAGAGAGAGTAGAGCTCGAGACGTTGGGTGGGCTTGGCTAGGAATAGTGAGAAGGGCTGGGCAGCCGGCCCGGGTCAGGCCGCAACGACCCTCGTGTGCCATGTCAGTAACTCTGAGCGCTGTCCTGTCAGGTACGGGGGACCAGCGACGTTTGTGAAGTGGGCAGTGCGAGTGAGGCTTGGGAGCTGATTGTGTGGGGATCGCCTTACCTTCCAGGGGGCCCTGGAGGCCGGATCTGAGACGACTCATCATACACCCCCGCCCGCTGCCGCGGTTCTGCAGCACTCGCTGCTCCTGTGGTGCTAAACTAGTTCACGATGAAACCTTCTCCTAATCTGGCTTCTCAGCGTCTGCCTGGTGGTTGCCAGCGCTTAACGAAGGAAGGAAGTAGGGGCGGAAGCAGTTGGGCTGCGTGCTGTGCTCGGACAGTGTTTTCCAGACCGTCCGTTCGTGTCTCTGCAGGTGTGTCGTGCTCTCCGACCCCTTGAAGGACTCTTCTCGAACTCAGGAATCCTGGAATGCCTTCCTGACCAAACTCAGGACCTCACTTCTTATGTCTTTTACCAAAAACTTGGGCAAGTTTGAGGACGACATGAGGACGTTGAGGGAGAAGAGGACGGAGCCAGGCTGGAGCTTCTGTGACTATTTCATGGTCCAGGTATGGGACTAAGTATAGAACTAGACGCTTCCGTCTTCTCTTCCTTTATAAATAAGGCAGGCTTTTTGTGGTCGCTCGTATCGGCATGGTTTTTAAAACCAAGAGACAAGGTAGTAGCTAACAGATGTTTCCGTCTCTGGGCTCATGAAGCAGATAGAGGTGGTCTCCTGGGTCATTCTGCCGTCAGCTCTCCTGCTCAGCATCTATCCGTTTTCGAGAGGGCCTTGTCCCTCAGAGTGATTTTGGTTTTGTTAGTATCTCGGGCCTTCTGGGGTATCCACCATGGAAGTGTCTCAGGCAGAGGGGCCCTCGCCGTGGTGTTGATCCTGAGGACAAAGATGTCTACTGCCTGCATGGCACTGATTACATTAGGGCTCCCCGGGGACATTTATTTCCTCTGTAGCTTTGATTTATTATTATTATTTTTTTTAATGTTTATTTATTTTTGACAGACAGAGCATGAGCGGGGGAGGGGCAGGGAGAGAGGGAGACACAGAATCCGAAGCAGGCTCCAGGCTCTGAGCTGTGAGCACAGAGCCCGACGCGGGGCTCAAACTCATAAACCGTGAGACCATGACCTGAGCCGAAGTAGGACACTCAACCGACTGAGCCACCCAGGCGCCCCTGTAGTTTTGACTTATAATCTAGGGTTCTAATAAAGGCTAGTTTCCAGTGAACCTTTCTAAAACTGCAAAGAGTGACAGGAACGTGGCCCTTAGGTTTCCTTATTCTTGTTCACCATGTTGAGACAAAAAAAATTTTCATATTTAAATTGCACTTGTGTGTTAATTACTGAAGAAATAATGCACTTTGAACAAATAAAAGACCAATTCTGATTAGAAATTTTGACGTTTATCTCTGACTCTGTTGCTTATGTCTTAGTGGTATTTGGGTGATCGGGCGCGCATGAGGGAATCATGTGTGTTCATGTTCACGGGATGAGTGACCTGTTACCGACCTTTCCGATGGCCTTGTCACTTCGCCTTTCAAGTGTATCTACACTTGATTTCTAAGAGTTATAAACCCGGAGGGGGACAATCTAGGTGGACCCAGTGGTGTCAGATTGGACTCTGAGATACCATTGTGAACCCACGGTGGGATGGATGGATGGATGGATGGACGGACGGACGGACGGACAGGTGGATGGATAGATCAGGAATATAGATCCGTGTGTGTGAGGATCGTACGTACGCTTGTATTTCCTCGCCCCGCCCTCTGACAGGGCCTGGAGAAAAGATGACTTCCCGGTAGCGGTAAACCCACTTAGTGCTAATAAGGTCTTAGATTCTAAATTCCGTTCTGAAAACGTGCCAGGGCTTCTGGGAGCAGTGGTTGATTCTCGGGCCGGTGTAGTCCTGCGGGGGCCTCGTGCTGTCAGCTTGGAGCCTGACTTGGGACTCGGACCCACGGCCATGAGATCTTGACCTGAGCTGAAAACGAGTCGGCGGCTCCACCGACCGACCCCCTGGGCGCGCCCTGCCTGAGCGTCACTCTTAGTGCCGCAGGCTTTTCTCCATTGTAATCTTTCCTGGCTACACATTGTTTCAAAAAGTCGACTGACATGTTTGCTTTTTTAAAAACTTTTGCTTGGATCACCAGGAGGAACTGGCCTTTGTATTTGAGATGCTGCAGCAATTCGAAGATGCCCTCGTACAGTATGATGAACTGGACGCCCTGTTTTCTCAGTACGTCGTCAACTTTGGTGCTGGGGGTGAGTAGTGAACTTGTGGAAGCAAACTCGTGTCTCAGCATCGTTTTCCTCACTTTTAAGTAGTCTGCGGGCTGCCATTATTTAGCCATGATTTGTTCCCCCAATAATTAAATCACCGTTTGCTGCTTTATGCAAATTTCATAGGATGCATTTTTGTGGTTCTAATAGGAAGTGAGATGAGAATTGAGAATTGGTCGTTTTCATTGTTAGAAGAATCTTAAATAAAAGCATTTAAGAAGAAGGTATTTTTGTTAGGTATAGAGAATCATCTCTACAACGTACAGCTGCCTAGGTATGCTTCCGATTCTGCGCCTCCTTGCTAGCCTAAGAGTGGGCCTCCTGTACCGTGTTGGCAGGTTGTCTTTGTAATATTTGGGTGCTCGTTGCAGAGTGTTAAACGACGCCACTGTAATGAGTGTTCACCGCTCTTTTAAAATTTTAAAGTCTTGAATTATTTTGGAAGTACAAAATTAGCACAGCGAGACCATGTACAGAGAAAAACGTCGATCATTCTCACTGTTTTTTGGTTGATAACTTGCTTTGCTGGAAATGGCATCATACATATCATGTGGACGTTTGCGCTTAGTAACAGCCCTCTGCGGGCATCGTCCCAAGTTAGCACATGAGGTTTTGAGCTGTTACTATCACTAGCTGCATCATGCCGTGCAGTGTTTATCTGAGCGTCCCTCGGCGTGGGACATCTGGGTTGTCCCCAGTCCCGCCGCCACAAACAGTGTGGTGCCAGACATCTTTGTCGGGTGTCCCGAGAGGACCCCGATGCGGTGTGTGACGAAAGGAGTGATGTCAGGGAACCGCGGTGTCTGCTAGAAAACCTGTAGGACGATGAGGTACCGGGACAGCCCGCTGAAGCCCCGGGCACCGGCTTTCTTCTAGAAACGATGAACGCCACCCATTGGTTCTCTCTCAAACCCAAGTTTGGGAGGTTCAGCTTTGGATCTCTTACTTTGCTGAAACACAAATGTAAGCATAGCCAGAGCAAAATATTTACTAATTAAATTTAAAAATTTTGAGAAGAGGTAACATTACATTTTATGTATCCACATCGTACATGTTTAAATATCTTACACGTCTCTTTCAGCATATTTCACATAAAATCTTTGCCCTCTTAGTTTTAAAATAAATCTGGGACCAATTAAAATCCGAAAGTAAGCCTGGACCAAGTTGTGCAGCTCAATGAGAAGACTGTTCATTTTTGTTCACTGATTTAGTGGATGCTTATTGAGAGCTGTGTAGGTACCAGGTGCTGTTCTGAATGTAATAGGGAACAAAACAAAACCCCTTCCTTCATGGGGTTGACGAAGGGGAAGCATAAATAACTTACGGTGGGAAAATAAATAGCTTGAAGTCAGACAGTGTGATAATGAGAATAAATAACTTGACGTCAGGCAGTGTAATGGGTGAGGGCCGCAGGAGGGGTTGTGGGTGAAGGGGCAGAGTGTGACGCTAGGTGCTGGGTGATCTCGGACAGTGCGGTCCTGGAGGCCGTCTGAGGAGGCGGCACCGGCACAGAGGCCCGAGTGGAATGTGAGAGGCAGCCAGGGGAACGCTAGGCAGGGGGCTGGCCGAGGGGCCTGCTGGTGGAGGCTCCTGGGGGGGTGCGAGGGGGGCACCTCCCTGAGTGTGCACTTGGACAGCTCTGCATAAATCCCAGTCAGTGAAGGATGCTGTTGTAAGTTGGCACTCGAGATGTTTACTAACGTCAGCGTGCCAACACGGAGTCATACCCGGTGGGGACATAGCCTGAAATGGTATAACCGCTCTCTTTTGGAGTGAGTGAATAGATTGAATTTTTGCCATATGGATTGAATGACTAGTTATCATGGGCTCTTATGCTTCCTTTAAGACCGTGTTTGAGTCTGGGGCTGTCCGTGAGAATTGGGGAGCCTCGTTGGAAGGTTTTGACAGGCAAGAATTTTTACCTTCTGCCCCCCACTACTACTCCTTCTGTGTGCCTCCTGTCCTTCCTCTAGGAGCGTGATTTAGGTAGCTGACACGGTTGAGTTAGAGACAGGCGTGAGGCTTAAGGATGGGTGAAAATGGGTGAGGGAGACGGAACAGACAGCACGGTCGCGTGAACGGGCTGCTCTCGGCGCCCGGGCGGAGGGGAGCCGGCACAGCGTGCCCCAGCCCAGGCCTCGAGCCTTCTCCCGGAGCTGGCCGAGCGCGGAGCCTGGGCCTCCCTGACCCCGAGCCCGGCAGTCTCCCGTTGCCTCCCGACCTGCTCGTGACCCCCTGGGTGCGGGACGCCGGTGTGCCTCGTGGCCCGGGCGCGCTGCCTTGTGCCTGTCATCGGTTGCCGAGTACCGGGCGGGCCGCGGGCCGTCACTACCCGGTCCGCACGTCTCTAGACTGGTTCCGTGCCAACGCTGAGGGGGCGGACCGGTGGCGAGGGGGCGACCGGTTGTTCAGCTGCCCGTCGGTACCCGGGGTCCCGCAGCCCCGAGCGAGAACCTCGGTGAGGTGAAGTAATGTGTCGTCAGCGCCTTTCATGATGTGTGTCTGTTTAGATGGTGCCAACTGGCTGACTTTTTTCTGCCAGCCGGTGAAGAGCTGGAACGGACTGATCCTCCGAAAGCCCATAGACATGGAGAAGCGGGAGTTGATACAGAGGCAGGAAGCCACCCTGTTGGACCTGCGCAGTTACCTGTTCTCTCGCCAGTGCACCTTGCTCCTCTTCCTGCAGAGGCCGTGGGAGGTGGCCCAGCGCGCCCTGGAGCTGCTGCACGGCTGCGTGCAGGAGCTGAAGCTCCTGGAAGTGAGTCCCCCGTTCTCCGTTTCCCCACTGCCTCGTTGTTCAAACACAGGACTCCGAGCCCCAACACCAGGCATCGAACCGTTGGTGCCTGACGGAAGAGTTTTCTTTTTTTCTGAACGTTCTTAATTTTTAGCGTACCGTTTGTTCCCCTTTACGTGAATTAACCGTTCAAAAGTGTCATTTCCGCTCTCAACGCGGTGGAGTTCGTGTGGCCCGAAGCAAGGTGTTTCTTCATATAAGTTTTTCAGGTGCCTTTGGCTTATTCTGGGGGTCAGGGCCGGGGGGCGGAGGGGGCGGGCTGGTCTTCCCTGAGAAGGAGAGCTCACCTGGCAGACACGCAGTGTTAGGTTTTGTAGGTGGACCTCCGTCTTACTGCAGGACCGTCTTTTGTCTTGCACGTGAACACACGGGTAGCACCGTGAGGGACGCACACCGGCTGTGCCACGTGCGTCAGCAGCACGGAGCCTTGGCCAGGTACGTCGTGAATGCGTGTGCGCATGTGCGGGTGAGTGGGGGAGACCAGGCAGTGAGGCTTGACGCTGTGCGTCGCTAGTGAGGCGTTTGCCTTGAAGGATGGCCTCCCTGCAGGCCCGCTGCGCTCGCCCACGGCCCACGGACCCAGACACGTTGCAGTGAAGTAAAGGGAACTTTATTGACGGTCTCGTGGGGGGTGGGGGGGGTGTCCTCACCTTTTTTGTTTCTTTACCCGGAAAAAGGCACACATGCACATACAGAATCTTGCACACAATTTCAGAGGATTCGTAGACACCCCCACCCCACCCCACCCCCCCCGTTCCCCGGTTAAGAACTAAGTGAGTGTTTGAACTGCATCTTACAAATGAGGAAAGTGGGCCTGGAAATGGTTAGACTTACCCAGTAACACAGCGAGTCTCAGCATCAGACCCTCCACGCCAGACTCGCGTTCTTTCTGTCACACCCCTGCCAGTGTGTCGAGGGCCGCAGTTATAAGAGGTCCTGGCGTATAATTGTACTGCATGAGCCGAACCATGGTGGAGTGTCTTTCGTTATACGGTGACTTGGATCCTGTGTATCCTAGAATGCCAAGTAATAGCCACTTAGTTTGAATAATCTTAATTTAAACAAATTTTTTTTTTTACCCAAATGAAATTATTTTAGTTGATTTCTAAAGGAGAAATGCTTAGCCTAGCTGAGCCACAAACTCAGGAATGTAAGAATTTGTATCAAATTATTTTTTTTGCCTAGATACTAAACCGAGCAAATGAGGGAAATAGCATTTTCCACCTTGAAATGATACTCTTTTGGCTTCGTCTAACCACATAGACTTGGGTGATCTGCTTTGGCCTCTCCGATCTGACCGTACAGACCAGGGGGCCGTGAGGTAACCGTTCATTAATTGGACAGGGCTGTCTGTGTTCGTGTGCCTAGATACTTCACCTGATTCCGAGATTTTGTCACCTTTAGCGGATGGGGGGGGGAAGCAGGGTGTGTGGGAGAGGCCACGCAGTTCACACTCAGTACCTTCAAAGCGATGACCCCGGGAGGGTTATTAGGAAGCACTGTCTACGGCACAGGGCACGGGTGGGAAACCGCGGAGGGTGTTGCAGCCAGTCTCTAGTGCTGGTCCCCCTCCTGTCACAAACCGAAGGATTTAAAAATCTGTCCAAGAGGCTTTCTCTCGCCTTAGGAAATTGACTGGTCCCGGCACGGCAGCCAGTCTGGGGGGAGAGGAGACACTGGGAGAGTGGTGAGGGCTGCTGGCCCTGCAGGGAGGGAGCCGGGCCCCTGCGGCCCCGTCCTTACACCTTCTGTAAGCTGGAGGCGGGGGAGCCTGTGGAAGTGTTAAGTACAGCTCCCTGGATCTGGGAGGCCTGCCCGGGGACACCAGCACAGGGTAGGCATGGGGGGACCATTTCCTCAGATGCCGGCTCCCAGGTGTCCTGGTCCCACCACGGATCCCTTCTTGTCCCGACGCACCAGACGGGGCCAGTGGGCTACACGGGGACGTGCATGGTGGCCCGCTCTTCCGTGGCCCTGCCGCCCACCCCAGCTCGTCTCCCGAGCGCTGTGATACTTCTGGCCATGGCAGGAGTACGCGGAAATGGGGCACCCTTCCGGCTGGAAAGAGGCACGTGAGCAGCAGGTGGCTTGGGCTCTGTTCGGAGCCGCTCCTGGCTCGGGGTCGGCAAGTCAGCCGGAAGTGGTAGGATTCTGCAGGCTCTCGTCCTCCCCGTGCAGGTGCCCCGAGGGCTTGGCACACGCTTGGTGTCGTGTTGTGCTCTTCACATCCCTTGTGGTAATGTTTCCGCTCCCTTCTTTCCTGAGTAAAGTGGTCATCGTCATCGACCGTTCCTCCGGGGGAGGCCGCCCCCCGCTTTCAATCACGTTGATTGTACTTGGCACCTCTCCGTTTCTGCCGTGTCCTGCTTGCTCTGCGTGGACCACAGCTGGATTCGGGGTGGGGACACACACCCCACTGTCCGCTTTCCCTTTGTCCATGCTAGCGACCCACCTTCTCGTTCCCTCTTCTCCGCGTGCCGGACCATCCGTCGGCGTCCCCGCCGCACGAGGGCCATGGACAGTAGCTGGGCCCTGGAAGCGTGGCCTGCCGGTTAAACCGCGCGGGGCCCAGAGCTGCCGACCTCCTTTGTCGACTCCGCTCGTCCCACGGCTGAGCCTGCGGAGTCCTCACGCAATACCTGCTCTCACGTGTGGTCAGCCGTCCGCTTGTAGCTGTCCAGTGGGAGCTTCCCTTTGTCCCCTGTCCTGTCCCAGCAATTTGGCCATGATCGGTCGGCTTTGGGGAAGACAGTCTAGCGTAGGCTGGGAGGGGGGGCTCTGGAGCCAGACTGTCTGTGCTTGGACCCCACCTACCCCTCCCCGCCGAGACTTTGACTCACTTACCCCTCAGAGCTCCCCTTTTCCATCTGTGAGATGGAGGCAGACCCGTAGCTGCCATTCGGGTGGTGAGGACTCAAGAGGTGATGCGCATCCAGGGAGCAGAGCCGCAGCGCCTGCGTGTGTCAGCCCTTCGGACTCAACTTGTCATCTCAGCCTCTCTCTGTAGGTTGGTTTTGGGTGAGGGAGAACACTGTTAGGTCCTGAGTAACAGTTTTTCCGTTAGCAGTTACCTAGAAAAGTTTACTCTTAGGGTTTCTTTTAAGTTTTTGTAGAAACTTTCAAAATCCCAAAGACCTCAAATTATTTACGTTTTCTGTACATTTAATTCTACTCTAAAAAATAGACTCAGTTCCCGGTGTCTGGGATAGCTTTTTGGCGGGGTGTTTTCTCTCATCCGTGTCAGTGGCCAGTGCGGAGCTGTGGCTCTGACCCCAGCCGAGGGGGCTTGCGATGGTGCCGTGTGCGGAGGGAGAGGCCGGCGACCCGGCCAGCTTGCAGGCTGGGCCCGTGAGTGGCTCTTTTGGGGTCAGGCTGCTTTTGTGAAGTCTGTTAAGCCTAAGTGTTACAGCCTGTTTGTGCATTTCCGATTACGACGTTTCTTTAGCAGAAGACG
This sequence comes from Felis catus, assembly GCF_018350175.1. NCBI lineage: Eukaryota > Metazoa > Chordata > Mammalia > Carnivora > Felidae > Felis > Felis catus. The sequence continues at coordinate 2,391,412 of NC_058376.1, read as the reverse complement.
CTAGTATGTTTGCCTTTATGATTTGTAAAACTCGTCCTCATAACAACTGCCTGGTTGATTTTAGCCCTTGATGTAAAGTATCTTCTTTGAGAGTCGGAGGCCGTGCGGTGGCCAGATGCCGTGGGAGCAAGCCCCCACCTCTGTCATGGGACCTGGCGTCCCACATCACGGGTGCCGGTGAAGAGCCTGGGCCAGCTCTCGTTCAAAATGTGTACAGCTGGGGATCGGGCCTGCCCTGTGAGCTCTGAGGGATCGAGAGGGAACATCCCTAAAGTATGCCAGTGCTGCGCGCGTTCAGATGACGCTTTCACAGGGTTTCTCTTTTTTTTGTACAACATTCAAAAAGATTTTTTCTCCGTTTACCAAAAGTTGAATATATTCTCTGTATAAATTTGGGAGGTAAAGATAAACATACAGAAGAAAACGTCACTGCGTGTCCTGACGGCAGGAGGTTTCCTTTCCGGTCTACGGCCTTTCTGTCTACGGAGGAATGGAGTTGTTTAATCAGTCCTATTTTGAACATTTGAATTGCTCAGAATTATTTGCAATTTGTGTCAGTGTGTATTCTCATCCGTTTGTCTTTACGTGATGTATTCATACAAGTGGACTTGCCCTTTCAAGGACACGTGTTTTTAAAGCTTTTAGTATGCATTGTAGAACTGCCTTCCAGAAAGATCCTCCCACTTTTCAGTTAACAGAGCAGTTCCTATTTCCCTGCACTTTTGGTAAGAAAAAAGTAATAATGTGCAGATATTTTAGTGTTTACCAAATTATAAGTGAGAATATAAGAAAGATATTTTCTAGAAGGCCGTTATACATTTGTTACAATGCCCAAATGATTTTTTTAAAAACGTGTCCTCCATGGGGCGCCTGGATGGCTCAGTCGGTGAAGCGTCTGATTTTGGCTCAAGTCGGGATCTCAGGGTACATGGGTTCGAGCCCTACGCAGGGCTCCATGCTGACAGCTCAGAGCCTGGAGCCTGCTTCGGATTCTGTGTCTTCCTCTCTCTCTGCCCTCCCCTGCTCACGCTTTTTCTCTCTGTCTCTCTCTCTCTCTTTCAAAAAATAAACGTTAAAAGAAAAGTTATGCATTAAAAAATAATAATAAAGTAAATAAAAACGTGTCCCCCTCAGTACCGATTTGTCTTTTGTTGGGTTCGGTTCTGATTATGTTCACAGGGTAGGCCAGGAAGGCTCGGGATCCCAGAAGAGTGACCTGGTCTAGAGACTGGCCGGAGCCATGCACAAGAGGCCAGTCATGGCCAGTCTGCCGGTTTGTGAGCAGGGGCCACGTGTGCTAGAAGCTTCCACATTAAACTGGATGGAACAGAAAAGGCGTGCCTTCCAGGCTGGCCCCTAGGGTTGGTACCCCGAGGTTCGGGCTCAGCAGAGGGCAGAAGCAGAGGTGGGGCTGAGGGGTATAGCTCCGGGTCGTTGAGTGTGTGCTGCTCCAGGCGCTCCGCGGGGCCCCTCCGTGGACAGGTGGAGTTGTTGCGTGACCGTGAGCCACGTGGACCTGAGCTGGCCGAGCAGCAGGAGCGGACGGGAGGACAGGTAAATGCCAGAGGTGTTGCCGAGGAAGAACCGGTGAGGGTTGGTGGCTCTCGGGAAAAGAGAAGAGGGGCTGCCAAGAGTCCTTCGGGAATCAGTCGATGGCTGCAGGGCACGGGGGTAAACACGGGGTGGGGGGTAGGGCGCGCAGATGAGGAAGAACTCGGGAGACCCGCGCCCGAGGGCACTGAGCCAGCCAGGTGAGCAGAGCATCAGAGATCGGTGTCGCCAGGCGGTCGGGGCGGGAGGAGTGTCAAGGCCGCAGAGGCCGCAGCTCTGCACGGCTGCTTCAGTTCAGTTCGGCAAACCGAACTGGCGCCTGCTGTGTGCCAGGGAAGATTTCTAGAGGTGGCCTTGTACGAGCTGGGTTGAAAAGGACTTCCATTCAGCAGGCACTCCTTGAGCACCCGGGCTGTGCCGGGCAAGCGTTGTTCTGGGCACTGCATTTTCAGCAGAGAGCAAGATAGACCAAATCCCATCCCTGGGAGCCTGCTTTCATAGAAGGAGTAGACCGAGTGAGAATTTGCCAGGCGGATGTGGCCTGTGGCGGCAGATACGAGCACGTGTGAGGCAGAGAAAGTTTTACTGAAGGAACTCGAAAGGAGCTCGGTCTTGCTGGAACCTAAGGGACGAGGCGGGCCTTGTCGGGAAGGCTGCAGAGGTACAAGAAGCTGGGTTTTGAGGCGATTATGGAAATATTTGTATGTCATCCTGAAGCCTGGGCTTTGTTCCATAGTCCGGTAAGGAGTCGCTGCGGAGCCATGGAAGGTGAGGGATCTGGTGGGGCAGAGGGCAGAGGGAGGCCAGCGATTAGATGGAGCGGGAAGGAGAGCCAGGGACTGAGGCTGTAATCCGGTGGGGAGGACAGGGTTCGGAACTAGGGCACTTGGGGCACATTAAAAAAAAATTTTTTTTTGAGTTTATTTTGAGAGAGAGAGCAAGCGAGCACATGAGCGGAGAAGGGGCAGAGATTGAGAATCTCAAGCAGGCTCTGTGCTCTTAGCGCAGAGCCCAACACGGGGCTCGAACCCATGAACCGTGAGATCATGACCTGAGCCGAAATCAAGAATCGTTTAACTGAGCCACCCAGGTGATCCCATCAGGGCACATTTTATTTGTTTGTTTATTTACGTTTATTTTTGAGAGAGAGAGAGAGACTGTGTGCGTGGAGGAGGGGCAGAGAGAGAGGGAGACACACAATCCGAAGCAGGCTCCAGGCTCTGAGCTGTCAGTGTGGAGCCCTGCGTGGGGCTCAACTCAATAACCGTGAGATCACCATCTGAGCCGAAGCCAGACGCTTAACCGACCGAGCCACCCAGGCGCCCCTGGGGTATATTTTAAATAAATGGATTCAAGAAAAGTTATTCTGTGTGTCTACTAGATACATGTGGAGATAAATCTTGATCTCCTACCGCACACAAGTAATCCCAGGTGGAGTTTTGGTCTAAGCATGAAAGGTGAAACAAGGGAGCTTCTGGAAGATAGCATGGGAGAACGTCTCCATGGCCTGGAGGCCGGCAGGTATTTCTTACCCAGGACTGCAGAAGAGTGACAGGCCGGACTGCATGGAGATCACAACTTCTCTTCTACGTGTGTGTAAACGCCCAGCATCGAGCGAGTGAAGAGGCCGTGGAGTTGAACCCCGCGGGTTATGCGGTCAGGACCGGCTCTGGCCTGGATGCAGAGCCCTTGCAAATCAGTGAAAAAAGACTGACAGATCAGTAGAAAAATAGGCCGAAGAAGATACCCAAATGGCCGAAAAGCATACGGAGAGGTACTTCATCTCCTTCATCACAGTGAAAGCAGACTGGTGGCAGAGAGATGCCCACACGTGGCCGGGTGGGACCCGGCGCCTCCCTGGGGAGAGCTGTGCTGTGCGGCAGTGCCTGCCAGGACGAAACACACACGCACCCCGGGACCCAGCCGGCCGCCCCCGGCGTCTGCACACACACGGACGCACAGACACACGGACGTGCGTGCCCCAGGAGATGCGTGCAGAAATGCTCGTGGCAGCAGGATTCGGAATTGCCAGAAACGAAGTCACCCGGATGTCTGTCACGTACAAGGGACACAGTCGTGGTCTGTTTGGGCAGTGGACTAGCAGACAGCAGCGAAAACAGGTGGACTTGGACACGGGAGCAAAACAAGTCACACGCTGAGGAATATGTACGTTTTAAATCCGTGTGTACAACGTTCAGATTAAGCAAAAGCAGTCTGTTGTGAAGCGTCTAACCAGGGATGGGTTTGCAAAGGGGATGGCAACCGGCGGGGCTGGTGGGGGGTCGGGGGGGGGGCACACTGCACGTGTGATTCTCCAGCAGGGGGTGGGCACGCTGGGGTGCTTAGGATGCTATGTTTTTAGTGTTTGGTCTTAGAAAAAATGTAAGTTTAACAAGAATAAAAAGAATGCCTTTAACTTGAGGCTTAGAAAATGGTAAAACAGCTCTTGGGTTAGTAATAACAGCGGTACAAGGAAAGGGGGGACTTTAGGAAACTAAAGAAGAAACACAGGTATCCCCGATTTTCCCAAGTTTGCTTTACAAAGGGCTTGTCTTGGTACCTGTTCTCACCGACCAGGAGAAGTCTCGGAGAGGCTTCCTGCTTTTAGGGAAGAAAACGTGAGAAGCGTCCAGTCTGTTCTGCAGGGGCCGTAGCCGAGGCGGCGTGCACCTGCGCGGCCCCGGGACCTGCACGCAGCTCCGCAGCCTCCAGCCGCCGCAGCTCTGAGCCATGTCCCTGAGCGCCGGGCTTGATCGCGACCGATTTTGTGCACGTTAGCGAAACGGGTCCCAGGGAGCAGGAGAGCCTAAGAGGTGGTTTTGGGGTCTGGAAACGCTAGAAAACTTTTCCATGTAAATTAGGGGTAACTGCGTGTTCACTTTATGCCGTTTAGGACTTGCCGAAGGTTCATGGGAACGCTGTGCCTGCGGATAGTGGGTGACACCTGTATTAAGAAATCAGTTTTAAAAGTCTGTCGTTTACAAAAGAGGTTCTCCAGAAGGCCCAGAAGTCTGTGGACAGGTGGTCAGCATCCTTCTTGTTCCATCCTCGTCAAGAGCTGCTGAGCCCACCGCCCGGTTCCAAGTGACACAAAGAGCTGTGGCAGGCTCGCCTTCAGCAGAGGAGAGGCTCATCTTTGCTGGGTTTGGGCGGCGTGGGGTTGGGGGGCTGTGGGTTTCGGGGGGCTGTCGCCACCCGGGTGAGTCCCGTGGCACACTCGAGTGTTTGTTGACGCACGTGTGTCCCGCAGGGGCCGCCGCACCCAGACCGGCCTGCAGAGGCGAGTGGGGTTGTTTGAGTGGGTCTAGAACTGGATCTCGTGGAGACTTGCTGCCGTGGCTGTAAACAAGCCCTCTTTCCCAGAGTTCATGGGACTTTGGAGCAATTCTCAAGCTGTACCACGGTGGACGGAAAGAACGTTTAGAAAAGACTGACGACACCAGACAAAAATCGGAACTCGCACGGGCTGATACAAGTGCGAATGTGTCCAGCCGCTTTGGAAAACTTTTTGTCACTGTCTGCTCAAGCTGCAACCCGTGCCTGTCCGTGGACTCAGCAATCCCAGATTCCTAGGTACGTGCCAAGAAAAATGAGTCCCGCCGAAGGACAGTAGGAGCTTGTGAACTAGCAGGAGGGTCTGACCTTGGCTGACGTCCTGGCTTGGGTTCCCTGGAAACGGATGGAGCTGGTGCAGTTGTGTTCCAGACAGCCTGGCTTAGGACCGGGTCGGGTCACCAGTCGCCTGGACTGGGAGATGACAGACGTCTGATGGGGAGCCCGTGTTCTCAGCCCCCCTTGATGGCGGCTCTTGTAACCGCCCCTTGCCGTACCCGTGCAGCTGTTACCAGAGACCGTGGCTCCCGTGGGCAGTGAGGCATCCCGAGAGACCCGGTGTTGATCTCTCCTCCTTGCCCTGATGCCGCAGGGATCCCTGCAGGAGAGGGGCACCTGATGCTGCCCGCCTTCTCCTCCCGTGTGGATTGGTTCCGGGGCTTGGGGGTCTCCCGAGTCTGAGAAGGCTGCTCCCCTAGAGAGGCAGGCAGCACTACCAAGAGTTTTGCCCATAGTAGCCAAACCCCGGAAACCACCCAAAGGCCTGTGGACAGGTGGATGGACGCATACGTTGTGGCGGATCCGTAGGAAGGCGTATGGCCCAGCGGTAGGAACAGGCCTCTGACAAGCCTGGCAAGGTGGGATTGCACTGTTCCGTCCGTTCCATGTGATTCCGCTCATGGGAAGGGCAGCAATCAGGCAGAAGTCACCGGTGGCGACAGAGGACGGAAGGGGGTTCCTCTTGGGGTGGGTGTTGACCGGGAAGAGGGCCTCGAGGGGACCTTCTAAGGTAACGCAAGTGGTCAGTTCTCGATTTGAGTGCTGCTTATATTTGTACAACTTCACAGAGCTCTAAACTTAGGATTTGTATCCTTCACACATCTCCCCGTATGTGTTTGTAACTTAGTTTTTTAAAGCAATGAGGAAAGTATGGCTACGATTATACTTTAAGCGAAATTTGTTTCACGAGTGTTTCTGGAAGTCTTAGATGAGCCACTTCTGAAGTCCTGGCTGCCGGAGCCCAGCTCTGTCAGGCCCGGAGATGTGTTGAGAAGCATGCAGAGGGTCGCTGGTCCCTTTGGGGTGTTTAGTTGGGATTTGCTTGGGAGCCAAGACGGACGGACACACGTAAGTAGCAGGGCGAGAGGCCGGTGCACCTCGAAGCCCGAGATCAGGGGGTGCTGTGAGGTGCCGCGGGCCGTGCCGATTAACGCGCACGTGTCCCCCAGGAGGAGCTTCCACGGAAGAGGGCGTGTGCCGGAAAGTGCCAGGAGCTGCGGTCACCTCTGCGAAGGGAGCCAGTGAGAGCGCTGAGGTTACCGAGCGGACCTGCGGGAGCCAGGGGAGGGGCCGGCTGGGGGGCACCCGTTCCGGTCCCGGAACAAGCGCCGGGTCTGGGTAGTAGAGCGCCTCCCCTTGGTTCCTGTGCGGCACCTGCCGGCTGGGTCGCTCTGCTGGCTCTGGCCTCCGCCGCGGCGCAAGTCGAAGCTCCAGCAGCGGCCGGTGGCGGCCACGAGTGCTGCCCTGTTTACCCCCAGAAAAGCTGCCGCTCGCTGACCCTGCCGCTTTCTCTTACACACTGCTTTCCAGAGGGCGGTGCTTGCTCCTTGCAGAAAAGAAAGATGCCAGGAACATACCTATTCCACGGTCTTTCCACGAACTAAAACCTTCATATCGCGGCGTGTGCCTCTTTAGGGTCTGCACGTGCACACGGGTGCCCTCTGGGTGCCTCACTCTCAGGTTCTTGGCCACTTTCGCTCCTCCCAGCAAGTGCTCCGATCCCGGAAACCTGCCAGCCCACACCTGGCCCTTCTCAGCGTCCATTGCCCCGTGACCCCTCCTAGTGCTCCCCCTGCTCCCCTGCAGCCCTTCTCGGTGCTCCCCCGCCCACGTGTTCTCTCTCAGAGCTCCCCCCTGCACCCCTCACTGTGGTCCCTGCCATGGTCCCCCCGAGTGCTCCTCCCTGCAGCCCCTCCCGGTGCTCCCCGTATGGCCCCTCCTGGTGCTCCCCCCACACGGCCCTGTCAGTGCCCTCTTTAGCAGCCCCTCTCAGTGCTCCCCGCCATGGTCCCTTCAGGTGCTCCCCTCCCAAGGCTCTCCCTGTGCTCTTCCCTGCGGCAGCTGCCTGCTGTGACGACCGGGGTTTCCCTTTCCCTCTCTGGGTTCGTCCGAATCAGAAGCACTGTGCGCAGCCTTGATACGTGCGCTTTATTCTCGCGGGCAAGTAACCAGTGTGTGCCCGAGGAGAGGTGGCGTTCAGCAGAAGTTTCCACAGAACGGCTGCCTGTGGCCGCAGGGTCTTGGAAGGTGACAGTACCCAGGACGTGTGGCACCTAGTTCGCAGGAGGGCCCGCCGAGCTGAGTCAGCTGACTGAGAGCCCACCCCGGTTTGGGGAGGGAGGGACGTGCCCCATCAGGCTCCCGGGCTGTGTCCTGCTGACAGTTCTTCTGCGCGTCCCTGCGTGTGGTCCGTTGTCTCTGCCAGGTTTTCTCCTCAAACATCTAAACGGTTCATCTCATTTTGCAGAGACGGGGCAGTTTGGCTTTTACAGGACCATGAAACGGCACCCTGGTTCCTTCTAGTTGGTTCCAGGTCCTTTTATTTGTGCTCAGGGTGTGTTGAAGGAGGCTTTTTGTCAGCGTTAGCAGCTTCCCTCGTCACATGGTGTAGAATTACCTCTGACGTTCCCATTTTTGAATAGTTCATACTAACATATCGCAGCAAAGCGGGATACCAGATGTAAGATCCCTCATGACATTAGTGCCACCAAGAAAAACGGTCGGTCCTGTCAACTTTGTGTTAAGATGCCATTGACGGGAGACACATTCCTACTTCAGAGGTGCTTAAGTGTGGGAAAAAGTGCATCTCAGAATTGGTTCCGTGCAGTTGATGGTTTTTTGTGTACGTGGTAATGTAATATTTATCTTACTGGTCCTTTAACGGAGAGACTCAAATACAACAGTCGAGAGGATAATGTGATGAACTTCTGGGTGACCCGTCCCCAGCCGCAGCAGACGACCATTCTCTTGTTTCATCCGTGTCCCTGCCCGCTTTCCCCTGCATTATTTTTAGGCAGATCTTAGACATCATGTTTTAATTGTGGGTAGTCGTTCACTGTGTATCTCGAGGCAGCAAGAGTTCTTTTTAACAAACATAACGACGCCTGAGGAGATTACCACGTTGTATAATTCCCGAGTGTCACCTGACAGCTACTTGATGTTCGCATCTCACGTACGGAGCGTGATCTTTCTGAAGTGGGGCCCAGTGCTCATGTGAGGTCCTGGCCTCTGCCCTTTGTCACGTGGCCTCTTCAGACTTAGAGTGAGTGCTGACAGTCCCCCTTTTTGTGGGCTTCTTTTCTTAATGATCTTTCCAGACTATATTATTGAACGTTCTATCCCTGCCCGGTCTCTCCTGTCGTTGGAAATATAAAACCAAATACCGTGTTTGGACGTAGATCACCCCTCCCCTCTCCATAAGCGAGCCGATGGGATTATTGTTCCGTCCCTTCTCTCCCCTGATAGTTTTGCAGATGGCGGCCCGTTATTTGGGCCGCACTTGAAGGGGCGCACTAGGACGTGGGGGTTCCGATGCCTTCCCTGGGCGCTGTCCTCACGGCCACACTTACACCCTCCAGGTCTCTGTCCCGCCTGGCGCTCTGGACTGCTGGGTGTTCCTGAGCTGTCTGGAGGTGCTGCAGAGGATAGAAGGTTGTTGTGACCGGGCACAGATAGACTCGAACATTGCCCACACCGTGGGCTTATGGAGCTATGCCACCGAGAAGGTAACCGTGCCAGATGCAGATGTGGGCGTTGTTCGTGGGCTGTGCGCCTGGGGCGGACGGGCGGAGGGAGCCGTTTGGAGAAGCGTCCACGGGGTCACTGCACGGGCCGTTCTGGTTACTTCAGGGCGTGTCTGGGAGCAGGGATGCGCCAGATGGCTCCCTGACTGCTGAAGATGTTCCACGCCAGGAATTGGGGGAGGGGGTACGAAGAAGGGTGAGCCGGAAGTGTGTAGCAATGCAAGTGGCTTCTGCGTGAGTGACCGACGGTCACCGCGTGTGTGCAGAGGATGGTCTGCTGGCGTCAGGGTGGCCGGGCGCAGACCGGGCGGGAGGCCTGGGGAGGCTCAGGACGGTGTGGGTCGGTTAGTGGCGTAAGCTCAGAACTGCCAGCCTCGGAATCACTCAGGATTCTTGCACACGGGTGTGAATCCGAGCTGGTCCCAGTGAGATACGTTTTTATATGCAGATAAGAATTATTTGGATAGGAAGGCTAAATTTCTTCTAGGATTTAGTTGGATTTTAATTTGTGTATTCAAATTCATAAATTCTCTGCTGATCGCTTCTGTAAATAACGGAAAATGGTGGGTTTATCTCAACAGCTAAAGTCCTTGGGCTATCTGTGCGGACTTGTGTCGGAAAAAGGACCTGACTCAGAGGACCTCAACAGGACAGTTGACCTTCTGGCAGGTTTGGGAGCTGAGCGACCCGAAACAGGTACTTCTGGACGTGTGTCTGTGCACTGGCACAGTGGACAGGGACGAAGACGTCGCTCGCATCTTGCCACATTTAACTCATATTCTGACAGTGTAATTGCTCCCATTTGGGAGATTGTGCTCCTTGTTAGCTGACCAGGTTAATACACAGAGTGTTTTACCATTTAATAGTGTCAAGAAATGTTAGAGATGGTGTAAGAAATTGGAAGGATTTTAAAAAACGTTTGAGTCTCTCATAGGCTTGAATGAGCGGATCATGACTTTTTACAGCCTGTGTGGAGTCAAAATGCACCAGTCTCCCTCTGAATTAACAGGGGACCTAGTTTCCTAACAGTATGGCCAGAGAAATCCTTTTACTCAGTAAACTACTCCTAGGTCATAAAGCCCTTTGAAAGGAGCCTTCCCGATTCTTGGAGGTGTGAACTGAGACGTAAGAGTGTGATTTAGCCCAAGCCTTGCTGAGGTCTGGCCCGCGGGCAAACCGAAAGTATCCGGCGGGCCGTGCGGTGTTCACATTCCACGGTGACCACTTGGGTGAGACCACTTCCGATCGTTGTGGAAGTGATGGAATTAAAAACTCTGGTCTCGGGGCGCCTGGGTGGCGCAGTCGGTTAAGCGTCCGACTTCAGCCAGGTCACGATCTCGCGGTCTGCGAGTTCGAGCCCCGCGTCAGGCTCTGGGCTGATGGCTCGGAGCCTGGAGCCTGTTTCCGATTCTGTGTCTCCCTCTCTCTCTGCCCCTCCCCCGTTCATGCTCTGTCTCTCTCTGTCCCCAAAATAAATAAAAACGTGGGAAAAAAAAATTAAAAAAAAAACAAAAACAAAAAAACTCTGGTCTCAGTCAAGAATGAAACACCATGTGAAGGGTTGCAGACTATTTCGTGACTGTATTGCTTGGACAAGCACGGAAGTGGGGATGGAGTTCTGGGGGGGGCGCGGCTGTTTGTGGGTCCACAGGCAGCAGGTGCAGGTGAGTGCCTCTCCCCGTGGCATTCGAGGGTGACTGTAGACTCATGACGGGTCCGAGGATGTGTGTAGGAATGCAAGTGGCTTCTGCGTAAGTGACTGACGGTCACCCCGTGTGTGCAGAGGATGGCCTGCTGGCGTCAGGGTGGCCGGGCACAGACTGGGCGGGAGCCCTTGAGAGCTCAGGACGATGCGGGTTGGTTAGTTAGGACTGCCAGGCTCAGAATCACTCAGAATTCTTACACACAGGTATGGATGAATAAGGATGAAAAAGGACTGAGAGTAAATAAGGACTCTTATTTCTTTTTAAGCCAACACAGCTCAGAGTCCTTATAAGAAGCTCAAAGAAGCATTATCATCAGTAGAAGCTTTTGAAAAACACTACTTAGTAAGTATTACAAATGATACCTGTCTACCCGCGGCCCAAGGCTGTCTCCAGAAGGCTCTGTTGACCTTGGGGCTGAGAATGGGATAGTGTTCGGGACCTCCTCCTTGTGGGCCTTTTCCACTTCTTGGTGGGTGCCCTAGGGAGCTACGGGTGACACCCAGGATAGTTGCTGTTCGTTAAATGTGCATTGGTATCCATGGTGCCATAATTAGGCATGAAAGCATCTTTGGATGTTTATAATTTTGTTCAGAGTGATACTGCACGTTCAATACAATAGAAATTGTAAGAAAGGCTAATGAATGGTTTTGTGCATACCAGAAAATACGGTAGACTTGAACAAATCTATTGTGCTTCATTTTAAAAGATTTCGATTTGGAGAGACCGTAGGAAGCGCAGTGTAGGTAGGAGCTCGGTGGGCCAGCCGGACTCCTGACTTGCAGGTAACTTGGGAGCATTTGATAGAGCGTTTTTGTCCCTATTGTCCAGAAAGTGAGAAAAATACTAAAAATGTTACCCTATATGGAAAGTACTTTGAGAAGTTAAATATTCTATGCCTGCTGAGCTCCTGTTTCTTTTATCATTAGGCTTCATAATCTATGTACCAGTTAACGACTTTGCATAAATCACACATTGCATAAAAACTCAGCACGAAAATAGATGTAAAGTAAACAGTGATGTCGTTAACAACGAAGCCTTTTGCTTCAGTGCTGGGTAGATACGTGGGGGGTTGCCCAGTGATCAACTACGGGCTCACGCAGATTTCCGCTTTCCCGCAGGATCTGTCCCACGCGGCCATCGAAATGCACACGAGCATCGGAAGGCTCCGGTCTGCTAAGTTTGTTGGGAAGGACCTGGCAGAGTTTTACATGTAATTGAATTTGAAATTTGCTTTGAGTTTCAGACATTTCACGCATGTACTAAGAATGTCAGGTATGGGGTTAATACGAAGCGTACGTAAATGTGCAGAATGAAAAACGTAGAATATGTCAACCGACCGTTATCAGGTGTTTTTTTCTCTTTCTTCTAAAAACCAAATGGAGAGATTTCTCAGCCTGTTACTCTTAATATCTGTGTTTCTTTGTGATCTCTCTGTGATCTTTGTGTTTCTTTAATTAAATTAGTGTAACGTAACCATATACGCAGGTGGTATACATAACATCTATGGTATGTAATAATTTTACTTAATGAAAGAGTTATGAGGAAATGGTTACAAATCTATATTCAGTGGCATAAACTGGGATACCTATTCGTAAGTATTTTGTTACATAGCATTTTCCCCAGTTACCTCAGTTGTCTTCTGGGAAGATGGACAGCCTCGAGGTCAGTGATGTCAACGTCCAGGAGAGTGGGGTGCTCGTGGCGGGTTGAGGGGCGGTGTGCCTGGTGCAGACTAGCGCCAGCTTTGGAGTCGAGAAGACTCCGCGGATTTCTCACATGGCTGATGAAATCGGCCCTTCGAGGAGCTGGCGGTGTGCTTGCTATTTGAGCCCTGGAGAGGGATGTAAATCATAAGGGAAGAGACGGTTAAGTTTGCTTAAATGTGTGTTTGAGACGCTATCTTGAAATCTGTCATTAATAAAGTAATTTTATTAGCCGAAACCAGAAAAGATAACTTACTTTCACTGATTAAAGTGGCCGCAGAGGGCTTCGTAAATCGTCTGAGGGAACTTCCTAGTTTTCCACACGCGCTCGTAACCGCCAGCCAGTCACACACCTGAGGACAGGGCTAGAGTGTGGCACTCCTGAGCCTCCATCTAGTTAATCTGAGGAGTGAGTTTTTAGTCGTTGGAGCGAAGAGGCCGCCCCCTCGGATGCTGTGAGCCGAGCCCCCCCGGACACTGGCTCTGGCGAGGCCGGGGGCTCCAGCGGGCTGGCGCTGGTCCGCCCAGAGGCTCGGCTCCCGGCCCCCGCTTGCCGCAGGCTCGCTGGGGGGCCGCTGGCCTCCGTGTCCGGGGGCTGGGCGCTGGCCTGTAGACTGCCTGCTCTAGAACATGAGAATCTTTGGCTAGAGATAGTAACTGAAGAAGTATTAAAGGTTCTGACCCCTTTGAAACACGGGGACGTAGGAATACCAACGTGCGTCGTTTGATAGCTTGCAAATTTATGTGATTTGAGAATTTGAGAACCTTACTTCTTCAAGAGTAGGCTAGTCAACACTGGAAGGTCTCCCAAGGGTGCCTAGAGCGGACGAGTGCTTGTTCCGCGCTGGCCTTTGTCTAGCGAGCTCAGGAGAGCCCGGACCCTCCAGGGAAGGACGGGGGGTCCGTGTCGTCACCGAGGCTTTGGCAAGCTCTCCTCAGTTGTGCCCTGTTCTACTCTAAACATCTTGAAGGTTTAAACTGGGACTGGAAGATCCTCTTGGGCGATGTGTGTTGCTATTTAAATTCTTCCGGGTTCTCTGTAAATCTCTGAGGCCTGGCGAGGGCCGTTTGCCCGAGTTTCAGAGCCGATCCGAGCTCCCTCTCAGTCGGGCTGTACGGACCGCTTCTGCGTGTGCCCGTCTTTAGCAGGTGCTGTGGCACCGACGCGGGTGGACACGGGCGTCAGCGCTTCCTGGCCAACCAGCCGCGTCCCCGTGGATGAGTCCTTCACCTCGCCTCGCCCTTGGCCTTCCCACGCGTCCTGCTCCCGTGGGGAGCGCCAGAGAGGGACTTAGATGGCACAGGGTCGGTGCAGAGGGTGGCGGGCAGGGCGGGATTGTCCTGAGCCATGACGAAAGCTTCTGTGTGTTGATTTGCAAGGAGGAAAAAGTCTCCACAGAAGGCGGAAGTGTACCTTCAGGGAGCACTGAAGAACTACCTGGCTGAGGGCTGGGCGCTGCCCATCACTCACACGAGGAAGCAACTCGCCGAGTGTCAGAAACACCTTGGACAGACCGAAAAGTATCCTTTGGGTTTAATATTCCCCGCGAAATAGGAGACTTGCTTTCTGTCCGTACGAGCAGCGGGGCCCACGGTGAGCGTTTGGCAGACACCCAACAGCGAAGAGAGGAGAAGCCCGCCTCGTGCTCACGGACTGGGCCGCCTGTAAGTTAGGGGCCCGGTCGGCACGTCTCGCGTCTGTCCTGGAGCTCCTGATAACGTAGGCCCCGAGGAGACTCCGCGCCGGGCTGCACGCGGAGGCCCTGGGGACCGGGAGCCCCTGGTGCCGGTGCCGCTGGGGGAGTGGGGCCTCTTCTCAGATCCTTGACTCTCCTCCAGCTACCTTCAGACCAGTAGCCTTTTGGCCAGCGATCACCACCTGACTGAGGACGAACGGAAGCACTTCTGCCGGGAGATACTCAGCTTTGCCAGCCGACAGACGGACAGCCCAGGTCAGACCCGCTCTTTGCGGGGAGGGGCGGGGGGTGCTTTCAAGAACCTCACTTCTGAAAACCCGCTTCGCGCTGAAGCAGAGTTGGCGCACGGCGTTCTAGTAGTTTCGGGTGTGGGCGTGGCGATTCAGCGGTTCTCTGTGCGCTCCGTGCTCGTCACGACAGGTGTGCTCTTCATCCCCACCCCTCCCGCCTCCCTTCTGGTGACCACCAGTGTGTTCTGTATTTAAGAGGTCTTTGTCTCTTTTCCGTTCGTTCGTTTTGTTTCCTCCTTTTTATTTTGAGAGAGAGAGAGAGAGAGAGAGCATGAGCAGGGGAGGGGCAGAGAGAGAGGGGGAGAGAGAAGCCCAAGCAGGCTCCGCGCTGTCAGCACAGAGCCCGATGTCGGGCTCGAACCCACGAACCGTGAGATCGTGACCTGAGCCGAGATCAAGAGTCAGACGTGTAACCGACTGAGCCACCCAGGCGTCCCTGTTCTGTTTCTTAAATTCCACATATGAGTGAAATCGTGGTATTTGTCTCATTTCTTTCTGACAGATACTCAACTTGACCAGCTGACAGCCCTGGTCAGACTCACTTTTAAAACTTCTCTTGTGAAAACTTTCAAATACTCTAGGAAAGTAAAAAAATAACACAGTATATAACACAGGCTGCCCACCTAGATTCAGCAGCTGTTAACGTTTGCCGTGTGGCAAACATGTATCTGTATCTTTCTTTCTGCTGAACTTGGCAGTGACTCCAGACCACATGACACACTTCACCCTGAAACTGGTTAGTGTGGCCTTCTGAAATCAAGGGTACCCCCAGCCACCCAAAGAACAAGGTTCTGACTTCAGCTACTAAGTGGTCTATATTCAAATCTTCCTCAATGGTGCAAAAGAAATGTTTTTATAAAATATTTTTAGTAGAGTCCAGGCAGGGATCACAAATTGCATTTGATTGTTATATCTCACTTCTCTTTTAATTACTTTTTACTTTTTTATTTTTTGAGGGAGAGAGAAAGCGTCAGCAGGGAGAGGGACAGAGGGAGAGAGAATCTCAAGCCGGCTCCGCGCTGTCCGTGCAGAGCCCGACATGGGCTTGATCTCGCAATTGTGAGCGCGTGACCTGAGCCAAAATCGAGTTGGATGCTCAACCAACTGAGCCGTCAGATGCCTCACTTCTTTTTTAATTTAGAACAGTTCTTCCCATCTCTTTTCCTTTTTTTAATATGCTGTTTTTAATATACTAGCTCTATTGAGATACAATTCACCCATTTGCAGCGTACAATTCAGTGGCTCGTAGAACATTCATAGATACGCACGGCCATCGCCACACAGTGAATTCTAGAACATTTTTGTCTCCCCCAAAAGAAGCCTCATACTTATTTCTCCCAGCCTTCCTCCTACCCCCACCCCTGGCAACCACTGATCCACTTTCTATCTCTGTAGATGCCCATTCTGAGTATTTCACATAAATGGAGCAACCACACGTGGTCCTTTGTGACTAGCTCATGTCCCTGCGCGTCACGTTTTTAGCACTCTTCCATGTCGCAGCCCGTGTCGGTGCTTCCTTCCTTTTTGTGGCTGAAAGTAGTCCTTGTATGGATGGACCGCACTCTGTTTATCCCTTTGTCCACTGTGTGACATCTGGGTTGTAAGATGCTGACCTTTTAAAGGCATCGAGCCCATTGTCTCACAGGCTCCCCACCTTGTGGAATTTGTTGAGTGTTTGCTCAAGGGAGCATCAGCCAGGAAGGTAGGTCTGAAAGGCTGAGATTTAGGCCAGAGATTCGGCAGATCCATTTCATAAGTGGTGCTGTGTGGTGAGGTTAAATTTATTGTAACATTTAGCTCCTCGTGTTTAGTTTTTCAAGAAGAGTGCTCATTTAAGATAGTTACTGCCTTAGTCCACTTAGACTGCCATAGCAAAATGCCTCACACCAGATGCTTAAACAACAGACATTGTTTCTTGCAGTTCTGGAGGCTGGACTTCCAAGGTCAGGGTGCCAGCAAGGTTGGTTTCTGATGAGGCTTGTCTTCCTGACGTGTCTTTACGTGGCAACAGGAGAGACGGAAGTGGGGTGGGGGGGCAGGGCCGAGAGGGGTGGGGGGGGAGGGTGAGGGAGGGGGAGCGCTCGCTCTACTGTCTCCTGATAAAGACACTAACGCTTCATGACCTCATCCAAACCTCATCATCTCCTAAAGGGCCCATGTCCACATACCATTGTACTGGGGGCTAGGACTTCCACTTAAAAAGGGGGACCACAGTGGGACCCCTGAGGGCTCAGTCAGTTAAGCTTCTGACTCTTGAGCTCAGGTCACGATCTCCCAGTTTGTGGGATTGAGCCCCATGTCAGGCTCTCACTGACAGCACGGATTCTCTCTCCCTCTCTCTCTGCTCCTTCCCCGCTCATGTGAATGCACTCTCTCTCTCTCTCTCTCACTCTCAAAGTAAATAAACTTAAAAAAGAGGATGGGGTTGACCACAGTGCAGTCTATAGCAGTTTTTAAGTACTTGAAAGCCAGTGTTTCCAAAGATTTTGGCTTCAGGTAGGTAGATATACGGTTGTTGATTGCTGGGGTGCATTTCACTCAAATTGAGCTATCTGGATGGTTTCTCAGGAGCAATATGGCATTGGTTTGTTTGTGTTTTTTTAGATTCTTTTTTTTTTTAATTTTTTTTTTAACGTTTATTTATTTTTGAGACAGAGAGAGACAGAGCATGAACGGGGGAGGGGCAGAGAGAGAGGGAGACACAGAATCCGAAGCAGGCTCCAGGCTCCGAGCTGTCAGCACAGAGCCCAATCCCGAGGCTCGAACTCGGGAACCATACGATCATGACCTGAGCCGAAGTCGGACGCTTAACCGACCCAGCCACCCAGGCGCCCCTTTTAGATTCTTTAATGTGCCCCAAATGGTCGTTGGCAGAGCCATGTGCCACGTCTGCTTTATGTGACACGTATGTGAGACTGCACAGGCACGCCTCCTGCCAGCATTCCTTGACGATGTCTCTGTAGGACTAAGATAGTCTATGATTGACCACTTGTGCTTTCTTTCCCTCTCTCCTTCCTTCCTTTTAATTAAAGTTTATTTATTTATAATTTATAGTTAAAAGGGAGAAAGAGAGCACATGTATGAGAGCTGGGGAGGGGCAGAGAGAGAGGAAGAGAGAATCCTAAGCAGGATCCGTGCTGTGCTGTCAGCGTGGAGCCCGACGTGGGGCTGGAGCCCATGTTCCGGGAGATCGTGACCTGAGCCAAAATTCAGAGCCAGACACTCGGCCGACTGAGCCACCCACACCGCCCCTCAAGTGCTTTTAGAACATTAATCTCCGCAAGTCTTTCCTTAAGTTGATTAGTGTTTAATAAACTTACCAGTCTGGCAGCCTTGTACATTTTTCTGGCAAACCAGAAAGAAGGCCAGAGAGTACAGCGGGTTCTCCCGCTTGGTAACTGGGAGGCTGTGGCCTCGCTGCCCTCTGGGGGTCCAGGACACAGGGCTCCCCACTGGCTGGTTTCATAGGCTGGCAGGCACCTGGGTTTATTTCCGGATATATGGGGGGAACGTGGGCGTCTTTACTTGAGAATTTCTTTTTGTTGAGAATTTCTTTATGTAGGTGGGAAAGCGGTGGAGTTCTTTGAAACAATTCTAATAATTGGACTATTTATGAATACTGTTTTGAAATTCAGGGGTTAATTGACCTGTTTTTCTCTTAGGTTTGCCAAAACAGAGCTTACAGACCTTAATTTCTTCACATTTTATGACTTCCAGGAGTTATCTGGGCATGTGTTTATGCTTCCCTTTTGACCAAATACCTCGTTTAGCTGTGCGAAGACGGCGCGGGGCCGGGGGGTTTATGCCGTCCCCTTTGAATAGCGTTGCTTCCTGCTTCTCGTGCCCGGTAGCGACCGAGGCCCCGCCACCTGCAGGCAAGCCGAGGTGAGACCTGGCGACTAACTCGTGGTAATGTGCGTTTACAGGTCAGAAAATAGTACTCCCTCTGCACTGTTTTGCACAACTGAGAGACCTCCATTTTACCCCTTCCAACGCCGTGGTCCACGTGGGGGGGGTTCTGTCCGTGGAGATCACCTTGTGCAGCCAGATGCCCATGCCCGTCCAAGTGGAGCAGGTCACCATCAACGTCCACTTCAGCATCGACAAAAACAACTACCGCAAGACCGCCGAGTGGCTGACCAAGCACAAGACGTCCAATGGGACCATTAACTTTCCGACAGAGACCTCGCCTCTCCCCGCACCGCAGAACAACTTACCCGCGCTGGAGTTGTATGAGATGTTTGAGAGAAGTCCTTCGGACAATTCCTTGAACACAACGGGGATTATATGCAAGAATGTTCACATGCTCCTGAGAAGGCAGGAGAGCAGCACTTCCCTAGAAACGTCCTCTGGTGTGGCTCTGGAGGACGGGGCCCATGTGCTGAAATGTAGTGGTGTGACTCTGGAACCGGGGGCCAATAGGATAACGTTCAGGACGCAGGTACGTGTCGAGGTGGGGAGCTGACTTCAAAGACGGGTCGGGAAGGGTGTCGAGCTCGCCCCAGCTGTTGGAAGTGTGGCATCTCTGTGCCCTACCCTGGGTTTTGTTTGTACCTTAAAGAAAAATAGACTGACGTTTTAAAAAATCTTTTATACTTAAACAGATTTATGGCAGTTGATACATTTTTTTTTACAAATGTTTGTTTGTTTGTTTGTTTGTTTGTTTATTTATTTATTTTGAGAGAGAGGGTGCAAGCATGCTGGCCGGGGAGGGGCAGAGAGAGAATCCCAAGCAGGCTCCACCCGCGAGCCCGGATGTGGGGCTCGATCTCATGAATCGTGACCTGAGCCGAAATCAAGAGTCTGATGCTTAACTGCCTGAGCCACCCAGGCACCTGGCAGTTGATACATTGTGAAAGAAGTTCTTAACATGGATAATTCTGTTTGCTCTCGCTGGTATTAAAAAATACCGTTTGTTGGCCTATGCTTTCAAAGAAGGTAGCTGTCATACTAAACTTTGTTTTCCTTTTGTTGGCTGCTCGGCTGTCAAATTAGCGGCTCTGACCTCTCTTTCAAACCTTGCCCTCAGGCAGAGAGCCCTGTAGTTCTGGACTGACGACGTGGCCAGCGCAAAGTACCGCTCGCTGTTGGTCACGAGTTCTTAGTGTAGGCCCAGAGCAGGGCTCCGATCTCATGCTGGATGTTCCATTAAACACCTGTCGGAAGAGAACGCCAGTTTGTTCTATTGAAAATAACGGACTAGAAGCAGAAGGGCAAAGTTACGCCTCAGTGACTTAGGAAATCCTCGACGGGGATGGAGGGCACTCCCGAGCGACCTCCTGCGCGGCTGGCCCTGGAAGTGCAGGGCGGAGGGGGGAGGGCGGGGCGGGGACGGGCCACTAGGACGGCACAGCCCTCCCTCGGAGGATCCATAGATCGATAGATCGGATTGGTACAGGAGTGGGGGTGACTTGCCCGCTTGTGCCTCTAGGCCAGGGAGCCCGGAACGTACACGCTGCGGCAGCTGTGCGCCTCAGTGGGCCCGGTGCGCTTCGTCCTCCCTCACCTGTACCCCCCGGTGCAGTACGACGTGTACTCGCAGGAGCCGCAACTGCGCGTCGAGCCGCTGGCCGGTGAGTGGGCGCCGGGCTGGGCGGGGCCCTTCCCGAGGGGTCCCCCGGTCCCTCTCCGCAGCCACTGCCCTTTCGTTAAGTCCTCAGAGTAGGAGGAACTGGCGCAAAGACCACGTGGCGCTTAATTGAAAGCACAGACGAGTGAATTTCTCAGCTGTTTAGGCCGAAGACGACGTATTTACTTGGCTTATTTCTTCCATTTGGGAAGAAGAGTCAAGGAAAGCATTTTTTCTATTTAATCTCTCCATACTCCCTACTTTTCTTTTTTTTTAAAAAAAAAGCCCCCCCATGGCCTCCAGGGAAGGCCCTCGGGTGCTGAGCCGTCCCAGCCGGTTCCAGGGCACCACCGGAGGGCCTCTGCTGACACGAACCTAGTGCCGTGGCCCCGAGGGCCCAAGTGCTCCGAGCGCCATGGTCGCGGTGCTCATACCCTGCTCCCGGCCATGGCCCTCGCTCCCGTTCTTGCCTGCGCCTTCCCGCCCCTCTCACCTGTTTCTTCCTCCTCCCCCTTCCTCGCCTCTTGCCTTCTTCCTTCCGCCCGTCCTGGGGTGGGATTCACAGAGACCGCGGCCCACCTCCGCCCTCCATTTCCTTCCGGGAGAAAGCGGTGGCCGCACCTTCTGCCCAAAGGTCCAGACCTAACCCGAAGAAGCCAGAAGCGGTTCTGAATAGCAGCAGTACGTTCGATTCCACGT
Organism: Felis catus; assembly: GCF_018350175.1. Classification (NCBI taxonomy): domain Eukaryota; kingdom Metazoa; phylum Chordata; class Mammalia; order Carnivora; family Felidae; genus Felis; species Felis catus. Next base: position 2,370,842 of record NC_058376.1, on the reverse strand, counting down.
CCGGTCTTTAGTGTCCTTCCCGGATTCTCTCTCGCTGCCTTTTTGGCAGATCGGTTTTGAGACCCTCACAGACGTGGTTGCCACTGTGATCCCCAGGTCTCTCCTCGGTTCTGACGGGTCTCAGGTTCTCTTGTTGCCAGCGAGGGCCCCCCCAACCGTGCACCCCACATCACCGAGATGAAGAGTGAGGGTGGAGGGGTGGGCCGTGGAGGGATCATGGAGCACCTAAAGGGAACACATCTGGTTTAGTAGGAGAAACGGAGCATCCTTTTAACCTCACGGTAGGCCTTCCGTCCACTGATCGTGATACTGATCGCTGTCTTTTTCCCTTTAGATAGCCTTCTGGCTGGTATCCCTCAGAAGGTAAAGTTCACTGTCACCACTGGCCATTATACAGTAAAAAACGGGGACAGCCTGCAGCTCAGCAACGCGGAAGCCATGCTCATCCTGTGTCACGCAGAGAACAGAGCAGTGATCTACTCCAACACGAGAGGTGAGGCGGCAGTCACCTGGTGAAGGCGGACCCTACCGTGTGAGCTGTAAGGCGCCTGTCGTCCAGGCCGCGCTCAGGCGGTGTCTGAGGACCACTTCTCCCTGCAGCTCTCTCATGGCAATGGCCTGCCTGTAGGTGGGCTAGGACCCTGTCGCTGGATGGGACATTATATTTGGGGGGAGGATGGACTGAGAGCCGTGCATATGTTTGGTGGCCAGGCGGTGCTGAGCTTGCTAAGGACTTGTAATGCAGCATCATGGCCTGGGTCCCTGCTCCAAGATGATGCCCTGTCAGCCTCCAGTCTCCTCCTACCTCCCCACCCCCACCCCCACCCCCATCACCAAACAGCAAAAGCAAATCAGCCTTTTTAGGCACTGGGCAGAAGCCCTAAAAAAGTCCCATGTCCCCCGGTCCCCAGGCAGGAGGTGTGGAGAGAGGACACTGGTCCCCTTCTGGGCAGGCGTTGGTCTGGTGGTGGGACGGAGCGGGAGCACGTGATGCAGGGAACACACAGTAGTAGGCCATGGGTGGGCCCTGTGGGAAGTGTCCCTTTTCTGCTTTCAGACTTAGCACAGCGACCGTTCTCTGGCCCACGGCCAGCCAGCCTCCAGACGGTATTACTGTCTTAGAGGGTTTGTTCCCGATTTTCCTGCCTCTGCCCTCCCACCGTAATCCTTTCTAGTACACTCTTCTGCACACGTAGCAGCAGCAGGAGTTGGGCTGGACCTTCACTGCTGAGCCTATCACCTACTAGTAGAGAAAGGAACAGCGGAGGGAATGTGTTAGAAGTGACTCTTTCTGTCTTTCCTAGAAAAGGCTTCTGATGCATTGCTCCGGGTTCAGTCGTCTGACAAGGTCACAAGCATCGGTCTGCCCGCTGCTCCTGCGTACCACATGATTGAATTTGAACTGGAAGTTCTCTCTTTACCTTCAGCTCCAGTAACTGGAGGAGAGAGCAGCGTGCTGGGGATGACAGAGTCCCACAGGAAGCATAAGGACACACAGAAAGCCGGCCAGTGCATGGCTACCACAGACCACAAAGTAAGGAGGGGCCGGAATCGCTCAGCTCGGGAAGGCGGCCTCTGCCTGCCGCACTCGCGCGAACGAGGGGCTTCTGTTGAAGTGGCAGGTTGCCCTTTCCTGATGTCACGGCCTCTCGTTGGATTTAGCGTGTGTAGCTTCGAATCACCCCTTCTTAGATAAGGGGCACGTCGTGCAAGGACAGAGACGAACAGGCTCTGAGTTTCCTGCACCAACTCAAGAGGGCAGGACGGTTTATCGTCAGAGAGAATGTTTGCTTAGGGGAGGGAAGTTTGGGTCTGTCGTCCATTTGTCTTGACGAAGAGGCTAGGCTGAGTTCCGTGTCTTGGTGTGCTTCCATTTCTGTCCACTGAAACGCCCCATCACACTTAGCCAGGAGGAAGCGCCATCGTTGTACGCTTTGATGTTGATGTCGATTGACCGTTATCTGAGAGATCCATGGCCTAGGTCCACATCCACGGTCCTTCAGCTCAAGGACTGCGTAGCTGCCGTTGTGCTCATTCGGGCATGTCCGTGTCTTGCAACACGGATGTCACTTCTGAGGGTTTTTAATGGCCCCACAGGACTGTACGTATTTGCACACCTTAAAAAGCTGCTGCCGGTGGGCCTGGCTTCCAGTCACCCTGAATCTGCGTGCTGAGACCCTCCGCTCTGGGACGATGACAAGTCTTGGCACACCCTCCACTGCGGGAGGTATCAAAGACACAGCAGGTGCTGGGACAGCACGAAGGTTTGAGTGACAACCGAAAGCTGGGACGGGACTGAATGACGAGGTTCATCTCCTACACGAGGCCGCTCCTTCCAGACTGGGAGAGGCGGGTGTTCCCAGTTGGTACAGGGACCGACTCGGAGAGTCCAGCGAAATGGACAAACAGGAATATGTTCCCAGGAAAGAACACGATAAAACCTCAGGAAAAAGCATCTCAGTGAAACGGAGACAGTTTACTGATAAGGAGTTCAAAGTGATGGTCACGAAGACGCTCACCAAACAGGAGAAAAACCGATGGACACCAAACCCCAACAAAGAGATGGGAAACACAAGAACGTACCAAAGAGAAATCGCAGAGTGAACAACAGAACGGCTGAACTGAAATACAGACCAGATGAAGCAGAAGAAAGGATCAGCCACTCGCGGTCAGTGGAACTCAGTCAATGAGAGCAGCAAAAAGAATGACAAAAAGTGAAGACAGTTAGGAGCTCATAAGACATCAAGTAGACTCACATTTGCATCATGGGGCTTCCAGAGGAGGAGAGAGAAAGGGTCAGAAACCTCCTTGAAGAAGTAATGGCTGAAAACTTCCCTAATCTGGGGAAGGAAACAGGCATCTAGATCCAAGAAGCCCAGAGAGTTTCAAGGGAGAAGAACCCAGAGAGACCCACACCCAGACACCTTATAATTACCTACCAAAAAGTAAAAGCCAGGAGAGAACCTTAAAAGCAGCAAGATGAAAACCACTTGTTATGCACACGTACGTGATGCTAAGTCTGTCGGCAGACTTTTCGGCAGAAACTTTTCGGGCCAGAGGCAGAGGCGCGATACAGTCAAAGCACGGAAAGGAAAATCTCCCACCAAGAATGCTCTCCCCGGCAAAGTTACGACTCAGAAGTGAAGGAGAGGTAAAGGGCTCTCCAGAGAAACAAAAGCTAAAGGGGTTCATCACCACTCACCCGGCCTTGTTACAGGGAATTCTTTAAGCTGAAAAGAAAGGGTGTTCACGAGAACACGTGTGCAAGAATAAATCTCACTGGAAAGGTAAGTATATAGTAAAAGTACTGGGTTAATCACAAAGTTAGCATGAAGGTTAAAAAAAAGTAAGTAGTAAAAATAACTACCATTATAATAACTCATTAAGGAACACACAGATAAAAAGATATAAAGCATGACTCAAAAGTATCAAATGTGGGGGCGAGGAAGAGTAAAAGTGTTGAGCTTTAGAATGGGATCAAACTTCAGTATTAACTGAAAATAGATCGTTACAGATACAAGTTGTCATATGTAAGCCACGTGGTAACCACAAAGCAAAAACCTGTAGCAAATGCACAAAAAATAAAGAAAAGGAACATAAGCATACCACCAAAGTCATCAAACCACAAAGAGAAAAGAAGAAAGGAACAGAGAGAAACTACAGAAACAGTCAGAAAATGACAGAAATGGCAACAGGCATGTGCCTGTCAGTAATTACTTTAAACAAACTCACTCCGTGTCCAGTCAAAAGACACAGAGCGGCTGAATGGGTGAAAAACGCAAGACCCGTGGATATTCTGCTTACAAGAGCCTCACTTCAGATACAGGGACACACACAGACTAAAGTGAAACCAAATAAAGAAACCAAAAATCTACAACAGCTAGACTTCTCTCAGACAAAATAGACTTTAAAACAAAGACTATAATAAGAGACAAGGGGGAGAGTGTTACTTAGTGGGGTCCATCCAACAAGAAGATACAACACTTGTAAATGTTTGTGTGCACAACACGGGAGCAGCTAAGTATGTAAAGCAAATGTTAACAGACCTACAGGGAGAAATGGACAGCAGTACAATGATAGTAGGGAATTTTAATGTCCCATTTATATCAATGGATAGATGATCCAGACAAAATCAGTAAGGAGACATTGGCCTTAAGTGACACATTGGACCAGATGGACTTAACAGATGTTTACAGAACATTCTGTCCACAGGCAGCAGAATACACATTCTTCTCAAGTGCACATGGAACATTCTCCAGGATAGATTGTATATTAGGCCACAGAACAAGTCTTAACAAATTTAAGAGGATTGAAATCACGTCATGCATCTTTTCTGACCCCAACAGTATGAAACTAGAAATTAATTACATGAAGAAAACTGGAATATTCACAGATATGCGGGGATTAAACAACAGGTTACTGAACAACCCCTAGGTCAAACAAGAACTCAAAAGAGAAATCAAAACATGCTTTGCGACAAATGAAAATGGAGATGGGACATACCCAAATTGACCAGATGTGGCAAAGACAGGTCTAACAGGGACATTTGTAGGGATAAATGCCCACCTCAAGAAGCCGGAAGTCTCAAGTAACACAACTTTACACCTGAAGGAACTAGAAAAAGAGGAACAAAGCCCAGACTTAGTAGAAGGAAAGAAATAACAAACGTCAGAGCAGAAAGAAATGAAGCAGACTAAAAAGGCAATAGGAATGATCAGTGAAACTGGGAGCTGGTTCTGTGAAACGATACAATCGACAAACTTTTAGCTAGACTCACCAAGATAAAAAGAGAGAGGACTCAAATCAGAAATCAAGGAGATGTTACAGCTGACACCACAGAAATACAAAGGATCACAAGAGACTGTTATGGACAATCGTATGCCGACAAATCGGGCAACCTAGAAGAAAGGGATAGATTCCTAGGAACATACCACCTACCAAGAGTGAACCATGATGAAACAAAATCTGAACAGAATGATTACTAGTTAGGAGACTGAATCAATAATCAGAACCTCCCAACAAATGAAAGTCCGGCCAGAAGGTTTCACTGGTGAAGTCTACAGAATGTTCAAAGAAGATGTATTAGTTCTTAGTACGTTCTTACTACAGTTCTTAAACTCTTCGAGAAAACAGAAGAGGGGGGATCTCTTCCAAACTCATTCTACGAGGCCAGCACTGACCTGGTACCGAAACCAGAAAAGGATGCCACAAGAAAAGAAATCTCTGATGCGCCTATGTGCAAAAGTCCTCAACAGAATATTAGCAAGCCATGTTTAGCAATACACTAAAAGGATCATACACATGATCAAAAGGGCTTTATTTCAGGGATGCAAGGATGGTTCACCAGCCACAAATCCGTCCGTGTGATACACCATGGTAACAGTAGCGAAGTGAAGGCTGAAAAGAGACACAGGAAAGGCATTTGGCAAAATTCGACATCCATTTATGGTAGAAACTCTCAACAAAGTGGAGATAGAGGGAACATACCACAACGTAATAAAGTCCACGTATGACAAGCCCACACTAATAATGTGCTGGACGCTGAAAGCCTTTCTTTTAAGATCAGGAGTGAGACAAGGATGCCTGCTCTTGTCACTTTTATTCCACGTGGTACTGGAAGTCTTTGCCAGAGCAGTTAGGCAAGAAAAAAGAAATAAAAGGCATCCAAATCGGAGGGAAAGAAGTAAAATGTCACTATTTGCAGATGGCATATTGCGTGTGTGTGTGTGTGTGTGTGTGTGTGTGTGTGTGTATAAAGCTCTAAAGGCTTCATCAAAAAACTTAAATTCAGTAAAGGTGCAGGATACAAAATGAGTATGCAGACATCTGTTGTGGTTCTCTATACTAATGATGAGCTATTGGAAAGAGAAAGAAAACAATTCTATTTACAATTGAATCTAAAAGAAGAAAATACCTAGGAATAAATTTAACCAGGGAGGTGACAAACCCACATACTGAAAACTACAAAACAGATGAACATAAGAGAATCTAAAAACATAAAAATAATATAAAAATAGGGAGGGGTACAAAACATAAGAGAGTCTAAAATCCAGAGAGCAAAATGAGGGTGGCTGGAGGGGTTGTGGGAGGGGGGATGGGCCAAATAGGCAAGGGGCACTAAGGAGGACACTTGTTGCGGTGAGCACTGGGTGTTGTGCGTAGGGGACCAATCACTGGATTCTACTCCTGAAATCGTTATTGCACTGTATGCTGACTAACTTGGATGTAAATTTAAAAAATCAATCAAATAAGTGAAATTTTAAAAAAAAAGTAAGAAAACTACAAAACTTTGATGAAAGAAATTGAAAAAGATACAAATACATGGAAAGATAACCTGTGCTCTTGGATTGGAAGATTTAATACTGTTAAAATGCCCGTAACTACCCAAAGCAATATACAGATTGAGTGTAATCCCTACTGAAACTCCGATGGCATTTTTCGCAGAAATAGAACAGAGAATCGTAAAATGTATGAAACCACAAAAAACCCCAAATACCCACCACTTTCTTGAGAAAGAATAAAGCTGTGGGCACCATGCTCCCTGACTTCAAACTATATTACAAAGCTATAGTAATCAAAACATTATGGTGTTGGCATAAAAGCACATACACAGATCAGTGGAACAGAATATAGAGTGCAGAAATAAATGCACGCATATATGATCAGTTTATTTATGACAAAGGAGCCAGGAATGTGTAATGGAGAAAAGACAGTGTCTTCAAATAAATGGTGCTGGAAAAACTGGGCAGCTACATGCAAAATAATGAAGCCGGACCCCTGTCGTATGCACAAAAAAATAACTCAAAATGGATTAAAAGCTAGAATGTAAGACCTAAAGCCATAAAATCCTAGGAGAAAATAGGTGGTGAGCTCCTTGACATTGGTCTTGGCAGTGATTTTATGGATCTGACACCAAAAGCAAAAATTAACAAGTGGGACCACATCAAATAAAAAAGCTTTTACACAGCAAAGGAAACCATCCACAGAGTCAAAAGACAACCTACTGAACGGGAGAAAATATTTTCAAATCGTATATCTGATAAGGTGGTAATACCCAAAATATATCAAGGACTCCTACAACTCTAGCAAAAGCCCCCACAACCTGATAAAAATGGGCAGAAGATCTGAATAGACATTTTTCCAGAGAAGACACACAGATGCTCAACATTACTAGTCAGGCTGATGGGATGTGCAGAGACGGAGCCCTCGTGCGCTGTTGGTGGGGATGCCGACTGGGGCGGTGCTCTGGAGAACAGTATGACGTGCCTCAAAACATTAAGAATAGGGGCGCCTGGGGGGCTCAGTCGGTTGAGTGTCCGACTTAGCTCAGGTCATGATCTCATGGTTTGTGGGTTCGAGCCCTGCATCGGGGTCTGTGCTGACAGTGCAGAACCTGGAACCTGCTTCGGATTCTGTGTCCCTCTCTGTCTGCTCGTCCCCTGCTCACCCCCTGTCTCTCTCTTTCTCTCTCTCTTTCTCTCAAAAATAAACATTAAAAATAGAACTACCCTACAATCTAGCAATTCTACTTCCGGGCATTTATCCAAAGAGAATGAAAACAGTTACTTGAAAAGGTATCTGCACCCCCGTGTTCACCGCAGCTTTATTTGCAACAGCCCTAAGTGTCCAGCGATGGATGAATGAATGGATAGAGAAAACATTGTGTAGATGCACCGTGGAATATTACTCACCATAAAAAAGAAGGAAATCTTGCCATTTGCAATCTTGCCATGGACCTTGAGGACATTACGCTCACTGAAATAAGACAGAGAAAGACAAATACCACACGATCTCTCTTCTATATGGAATCTAAAAACAACTAAAACCAAGCTCATAGATAGAGCAGACCGGTGGATGCCAGAGGCAGGGGTGAGAGATGAGGCATAGGAGAAATGGGTGAACTGGGTTTTTTTGTTTTTTGTGTGTTTTTTTAGTTGAAATAAGTTGAATAATTAAAAAAAAAAAAACATGCGTTAAACCAGTAGGATAACAGGCTAACACACACAGTCATCGCAGAGAGATGAGGCTTAGAACACGAGACTGGTCGGCACCTCAGGGATAATGTTTTAATTTTCATTCCTTGAAATTTTCTTCCCTTATCTGGTAACAGAGTTCAGGAAGTGAAGTTGATACTTACTTCAATGTGAGCACGAAACCAGGGCTGGATGAACATGCGTCTGTGCTCTGTGTCATTTGTTCCAGGGGGAAGTAAAAGGAAGCTTGAAGCAAGGCTCGTGCCCTTAGCGGAGTTATCAGCTGGGTCCACACCGCGCCCCCAAAGTGCTTGCTTCTCTGTTACGTAGTCGTTGGCGTGTGGATTATTTGGATAATTCATTTTGTATTAGTGATTGATCATGTCGACTTGACAGAACGCTTTGTTATAACCTCCCGCACGTTAAAAACCGCCTTTGGCGTCCCGGCCACCTTGCTGTGGGAAGAGCGAGGTGGCGCTGGTGTTCCTTGCCACGGCATCAGCTCTGGAGCTTTGGAGACCGTTCTGGTGACTCCCGCACATTTGGCCGCTTCCGTGTTTATTTTTCTCGTCTGTGTACGTAGTTTTATGTTTCTCCTTTGTTCGTGCACGGGATTAATGGAGGTTTGCTTTCTAAATAAGAAATGGCAAGGCCATCGAATGTCTAAGAGATTGGCAGCCACCGCTGATTTGGATGGATGGTGTGGCGGTGGCTGTGGTCGTCGAGTGGTCTGAACGCGTGTCCCTCCGTCTCTCCTCAGGTGTCCATTGACTGCCCGTGGTCCATCTACTCCACCGTCATCGCCCTGACCTTCAGCGTGCCCTTCAGGACCACACACTCTCTTCTGTCCGCCGGGACACGGTAAAGGTGGCCCCCGGGCCTTGCTCTTGCCCCACGCCCTCCTCCACGGAGCCCCTGGCTGTGCAGAGCTCGGCCTCAGGGACGCTGAGCATGTTTTCTTACGTAACTGTGACGCCGCTTTCCACGTGTTGAGATTCACAGGGATTTCCTGCTGCTCTGTAACAGCCGGTCCGGATTCACATTTCCCCAGCTGTCTCAGAAATGCCTTTGTGCGGTTAGGATGTGGGCAGTGGGATCCAAACCAAGGCCCCCATTTGATTATTAGAGACTTTCTTCTCTCCTGTTTCTCAAGCCAGCGACCCATTGACAAACTTGGGTCCTTTCTCCTCTAGAAGGTCCACCATTCTGAACTTGACTGGTCAGAATCTTGTGGGTTTGTGTAACTGTTTCCAAAGGCAGCTCTTAGTTCCGTCTGAGCCAGGATTTCAGCCCCAGCACTACTGACGCTCGGGTCTGGTAGCTCCTTGTTTGGGGGGGCCGCGGGGGTTCTGCACACCCCCGCCGCTCCCGTTTTATGCCCGTGGCCCTCCCCATCCTCCCCACCCCCACTGTGGCCACCAGAAGTGTCTTGAGGTGTAGCACCACGTCCCCTGCAGGGGCAAAACCGCCTCCAGGGGAGAAGCGCTTCTGCTCTAGAAGCTGGATTCGACTCTAATTCGGCCATTGGACGCGAGTGCTTGGAGGCGGAGCCCTGTGCCGTGTGTCCCCGCCAGGAGACCGTTTCCCGCTGTCCCACCATAAGTGGTGACGTGCGCACTGCTCCCTGGGCTCAGGGCTGAGTCTGGCCTCCCGTCACAAAATGCCTTTTGTTTTCATCCGTTGATGACCTCGGATGACCTTTGCATCATTTGGGAACAACGGTGTCGGAACTGTGTTTAGAGCGGACGCTCTGCTAGCGGCTTGCTTGCGTTTCCTTCACGTTACGGGGAGGGAACCATAGATGTTAATGGCGACACCAGTGCTTCCGAGCAGAGCCTGGGTCGCTTTATTCAGACTTGTCGTCGTGTGCATCAGGGGTCGACGTGGACCCCGCGCTTCGTTTCTCCGGGACCGTCACTCTCTCCAGCCTAACTCCCCGCAAGCTGCTGCGTGTGCAGAAATCCAGTGACAGCCGTGTAACGGCACTGGGTCAGAAACAGAACGTTCTTTGGTCCGGTTTTCCTCAGAAGGAGCTTGCTTGGGGAGACTGGGTCTTGGTGGGGACACTTTCCCCCGTAAAATCGAAGGTGGAAACACACGTGCCAAGTGGTTCCTACTTCACTTCCCCAGGAAGATCTTCTCAAGAAACCAGAGTACGTTTCCCGAAGTTCTTAAGTTTCAAAATCATATTCTTTCTTTTTCTGCTTCAGGAAGTACATTCAAGTTTGTGTCCAGAATTTGTCGGAACTTGACTTTGAGCTGTCGGACGGTCACCTCGTGGATCCTGACAGTAACGCCGACCTACGGCTGGTGCCGCTGAACGCGAAGTCCCCGCAGGTAACGGCTCTCTGGGGTGGAGCGTCCACCCCCGGCAGGAAACGGCGGGGGCCAGGGTGCGACGGTGGTTCCAGCAGGTTTTGATGACGACATAGTCTTGCCTGTAGAGCGAGCCTGGCAGCCCCGAGAGTGACGTCCCGGCGATAAGCGCGTCTGCCCCGAAACGGCCGCGTCGTTGCCGTGACGTGCGTGCTGTGCCTCCTGCGGGCTGGGCGGCATGGGGCGGATTGGGGACGGTGCTCTCTGCGTCCTGAGAGGGGTTCAGCCTTAAGCTTGCCCTGCTGTGTGCACAGCTTTCTGGGAACACCTGTCCGTGCCCGAGGAAGACCTCTCGTGTCCGTGTAGCTTTGTAAGGCGTCCCACCCGCGTTCGCGCTGCCCGGCTGAGCGCAGACCTTGCCGTCGCAGACGTTCGAAGGGTTTCTCAGGATGTGTGATCTGGAGCATTTTTGAAGGACTTCCCCCAGCTAAGAGCTGACCCATTTCAGACGCTGGCCCAGTTCGTCCCTGTGCTCACAGGCGGTGCTGGTGCTTCATTCAGGCTGATGTTAAGTCTAAAGTCATTGGCCTGAACGTAAAGGCGACCTTTGCCATCGGTTGATGGCATTTCCCAGTTTGGAAACGTACGAGGCACCGTGTACTGATAAACGTTCTTGAAGCACTTTTATGGTCCCCTGTGCCATGAAGCTTACGGAGTCAGAGAAGATTAAAACCTTTAACTGACTTGGTGCAGTCTTCCAGCGGAGAAGGGCAGGAGGACCGTGGGGCACGGGCGGGAGCACCAGGAGGCGGGTCCCGGCGGCGGGCTCGGAGCGCGGCTTGGGGTGCGGTGTCCGCTGCGCCCGTGTGCGCAATGACAGTGACTCTTTCTGCAGCACATCCGCAGCAAGCAGTCAGTGTTCTTTGTGTGGGAGCTGAAGTGGACGCGAGAGCCTCCCCCTTCTCTGCGCTGCCGGTTCTCCGTTGGATCCTCCCCGGCTTCGGGAGGACGGCTCTCCATCCCCTTAAAGCCGTACACTTACGAATTTCAAGTGGAAAATTTTTTCGTATGTATCGCATTATTTTTTGGTGGGAGTGTGGGGTGGGAAAATGGAAGGTGGCATCATACTCCTTTTAATTAAGAGAAGATCGGATGGAAAAAAGTCTTTCAGAGTAATGAGGCAACAGATCAAGGAAAATAGTTAACACTTGGAGTAGCTCAGTCGTTGGCTGGTTTATTTTAGACCCGCGGGTCCTTTTCGGGTGACATGTGTGGCCCTGGCGCAGGCCTGCCGATGGCCTTCAGATGGGTGTTTATAAAGACCCAAGGCTCCTGATCTCTGCTCCCTTTTCCCTCGCCCACATTCAGAATGTCCTGGAACTATTTCTTAGAGTCCTTTCATCCTGATCCTGGCTGCCGCTCGGGGGGGTTACTTTATAAGGCACATCTCTGATTTTTTAAAAGAAAAGCTGACAATATGTAGAAACTGACTTCACGAGTATTGCGAAGACGTTCCCATAACCTGCGCATGAAGCGTGGAGCTGAGTGTAGCCTTGAGCTAGATGAGGACACGCGGCTGTGTGTTCGTTTCTTTGGTGAGACGCTGGATGTTGTGTCAGGGAAATCAAAACGCAAATACACGATTTTGTGCTGTTTCCTTCCCTTCTCTACTGCTAAAGTTGTCAGGCTCTTTGAGGTGTGTTTGTGTGTGTGGCTCTTGCTCTGAGCGGGTTTTTCGGTAACCCCTTTCAGCCAAAAGACTGTTTTATTTCACTGTCTTTATCAGACTTAGATTCCGGTATAGTCACCAGCATGATTCGTCTTTTCGTGGCACAAGCAGGAGCCTTTTTGGTGTTTTAACACCAGCGCCACGACCACTCCCGTGGTGCAGAGGCCGTGACTGTGTCTGGCCTGCTTACTACCACGAGGTAACTCGCCCGCGGTCACGCTGTCGCTTCTGGCTTTGCTGCTTCCTCTCCACGTGGAGAGCACAGAGACGTTTCTGGTGGATCGCTCTTTGAAAACGCATTCTCTGGGGCGCCTGGGTGGCTCGGTTGGGCGCTACCGACTTCGGCTCAGGTCGTGATCTCGCGGTCCGTGAGTTCGAGCCCTGCGTTGGGCTGTGTGCTGACGGCTCGGAGCCTGGAGCCTGCTTCCGATTCCGTGTCTCCCTCTCTCTCTGCCCCTCCCCGGCTTGCACTCTGTCCTTCTCTGTCTCTCAATAAGAAATAAACGTTAAAATAAAATTTAAAAAAGAAAACACATTCTGTGAGGCCCAGAAATAAAGACGCTACTTTTTTTTAAGGAAAGCTGTTTTGAGATTGAGATAGACAGTCTATACACCATGAATTTCACCCATTCGAAGTAGACGGTTCAGCACAGTCGGCATATTGACAGAGTTATGCAGCCATCATCATGGTCTCATTTTATTTTTGTTTTTTAAATGTTTGAGAGAGAACAAGAATGTGAGCAGGGGAGGGGCAGAGAGAGAGAATCAAGCAGGCTTCCACACTCAGCATGGATCCCAATGTGGAGCTCGATCTCACAACCCTGGGGTCTGACCTGAGCCAAAATCCAGTCGGACACCCAACTGACCGAGCCACCCAGGGGCCCCCAGGCTCTCAGTTTAGGACACTTTAAACATTTTGCTTTATTTATTTTGTCTTTTAAATATTTTTTAAGTGTTTCTTTATTTTGAGAGGGAGAGAGCGAGCACGAGGTGGGAAGGGGCAGAGAGAGAGGGAATTTCAAGCAGGCCCCGCGCTGTCCACACAGAGCCCGACGTGGGGCTTGATCTCACGAACTGAGATCATGACCTGAGATCAAGAGCGAGACTTTCAACCGACTGAGGCCCCCTACTCCGCCCCGGGCGCCCCTTCATTTTAGAACACTTTGATCTTTCTGGAAAGAAACCTACTACCCCAGCCCTAGGCAACCTGCAGATCTGCCTGTTCCAAACACTTCCTACACACGGGAGCGTGTCACACGGCTGTTTCTGTGACTGGCCTCTTTGCCTTGGCGGACTGTTCCCAGGGTTCACACATTGTGTTGCTTAGATCAGACTTCAGTGGAGGAAGAGTATTCCGCCGTGTGCATAGACCACGTTTCCTTTCCCAGTGGTCGGTGGCTGGCCGTCTGGGTTGTGTCTGCCGTGGAGGGGACACACGTGGCGGGGGCTGTTCCGAACAGTAATGCCGTGAGAGTCCCCGTGCGAGTGTTTGCGAGTTCAGCCCTGGTGGGCAGATAACCGGGTGGGGTTGCCCGGTCCTGTGGCAACTCTGTTTACGGTTTTGCGAAGTTGCCGTGCTGGTTTTCGAAGGGACACCGTTGAGTACCCCCCAGCAGCGTGTGAGCTCCGGGTCTGCACATTCACACCGACACTTGTTTTGGTGTCTCCTTGCTTCTAGCCGGCCCCGGGGCCGTGAGGTGGCATCTCGCCCTGGCCCTGTTGCCACGCTTCCCTGACGGTGAATGATGCCAAACGTCTCTCATGCACTTCTTGGCCGCTTGCATTTTTTTCCTTTGGAAAGATGTCTGTTCGTGTCCTCTGCCCATTAAAAAAATTTTTCTTTAATGTTTATTTATTTTCGAGAAAGAGAGAGAGACAGAGCACGAGTGGGGAAAGGCAGAGAGAGAGGGAGACACAGAATCCGAAGCGGGCTCCGGGCTCCGAGCTGTCAGCACAGAGCCTGATGCGGGGCTCAGACCCACGAACCGTGAGATCGTGACCTGAGCCGAAGTCGGACGCTCAACCCATTGAGCCACCCAGGCGCTCTGGATGGATCCTCTGTCTTCCCGTCCCCCTCTCTCTGCCCCTCCCCTGCTTACCCTCTTTCAAAAATAAACACCCCCCACCCCCCACCCCCCAAAAAAAGAGAGAGACTGAGGTGCCTGAGGTGGGGACTTGCCAGGCACGCCGTCCCTCCAGGGCGATTGTTTAGGGGCCGTGCGCAGCAGCTCTGCTGGCCGCCTCCGCGAAGGGCTGAGCCGGCCCCTTCCCTCAGCGCTCTGGCACGTCTGTGGGCAGCACCCCCGTGGCCCAGAATAGCGTTTCTCCAGGTTGTTTCTGCATCTGTGCTTGTCTGTCTCTTTCTTGCCCAGACGTTATATAACGTGAGAGCTGAGATCCTGCCCCCTTCGGGAACGGAGCACTGTAGGACGGGCTCGCTCTGCTCCTTGGAGGTGTCCATCACGCGGCTCTCCGACCTCTTGGAGGTGGATAAGGATGAGGCACTGACAGAATCCGACGAGTATTTTTCCACCAAGCTTATGTATGAAGGTAGGTCTGGAGGCATCTTTTCCCCTGGCTGTTGTGCTAATCCAGTGCTTGAAGTGATGGTGCCCTCCCTTTCTCAGAGTATAGTGTTCTTTGTCTGAAGAGAGAATGTTCTAGAATCAAAAAAGCTCATTTGAATGTTGCGTTGTATAGCAGGTTCCTAGGCTGGCAGGATGTTGGACTTGGTTCTGGGGAGTCATTCTTCCTACAGGTATTTTTAAGCAGCCGTTGGGCTCAGTGCTGACAACAGGGGGGCCCCTAGAGCTGCCGTCCCTCTCTGCCTGGGGCTCGGGGCCTTCCCGTGGCCGTGGAAGCGAGGCCGGAACTCTGGCGCTCAGCGGCCCATGCGCCCTGGAGTCCCTGCCCCTGTCCTTTCCCCTCTGGCCTCCTGGAATCCCCCGCTCCGTCCCCCACCTGACGCTGACCCCCGCCTGGGCCCCTCTGCTCGCTGACTCCCCCCCGAAGCCCCGCTCTGCCTCCGCCAGGGCCGTCGGCGTGGAGTGTCGGGACCTCTTAGGCTCTAAAAAGTGGTTGAGGAGCCAAATATTTCTTTCTTTAGCTACTTAAAAAATAACATTACACGAACTCATGCTTGAAAGATAGCTGTTTTCCAAAACAAGACAAAAGAGTGAGAAGGGGCGCCTGAGTGACTGTGGGTTAAGCGTCTGACTTCAGCTCAGCTTCTTTGCTGACAGTGCAGAGCCAGCTTGGGACTCTCTCCCTCTCTCTCTGCCCCTCCCCATCTCATGCTCTCTTACTCTCAAAATAAATAAACTGGAAAAAAAAAAGGAGAGAAAAGAAAATAGACGTATGACCTTGATTTGAGTTCTTTCAAATCTGATTCCTGGTTCCACGGAAGGCAGCTGAGCCTTCCTTTCTGCCGCACTCGGTCTGCGGTGACCCATGGTGCTGGCTGGAGTGCGTGATGGGACCCCAGGCCCGCGTAGATCTGTAGTTGGTACAGGGCAGTATTTTAAACAACCTTCTGTGATACTACACCAAAACGTGACAAGCGCTGGGCTTTTAGAGGCCAGTTACAGGGTGGAATCTGAAATCATGTGAATGAACTTTTCGTACTCAGTTTCTTTAAATCCTTTGATCTGGCTTGTGGTTTGACTCTTTCTTCTTTCTTTCTTTCTTTCTTTCTTTCTTTCTTTCTTTCTTTCTTTTTTTTTTTTTTTTGAGAGGGAAAGAGAGTGAGAGTGCATGGTGCGGGGGCGGGTGGGGAGAGGCAGAGGGAGAAGGAGGGGGAGGGAGGGAGGGAGTCAGTCCCAAGCAGGCTCCACGCGCAGGGCAGAGCCCAGCACGGGACTCTGTGTCACAACCCTGCGATCATGACCTGAGCCGAAATCAAGAGTCACGTGCTTAACCGACTGAGCCACCCGGGCGTCCCTGGCTTGTGGTTTGAAAGGCTCTTCTACCCAGGCAGCATTTTGTGACACCATGGCTTGGTCACTTGGGAAACGGGCCTCCTGATGCACGCGGACCTGCATGTGCTGTCACCTTCTGTTCTACCGTATGACACGTTCGCACCCGTTTCCAGCTCCCTCTGAGCTCATTAGGGTGGTCTGAGTCCTGGGACACTGCCTGGATCCCAGTGGCAAAGCCAAGCTTTCCAAAAGCCCAACTTTGATCAGAGTTTGAGATTGTATCATTGGCACCTTGGAAGTGACGGGCTCCCGCCACTCGTTCCCGAGACCACATCTGCCGAATTCCCCAGACTGAACGGCACCGCCAATGCCGTCCGCGGTGAGCTCGGTCGTCTGTGACCCGTGCTGCGCCCGGGTCCACGTGCTGAGCTACCGGAGACGGTGCCTCGGGGGGCCCAGGGTGAGGAGCACACAGGACCTCCCTCTAATGCTTTGCAACTTCTTGTGAGTCCGTAACCATTTCTGAGTTAAAGTTAAAAAGATGTTTACTTAAGGGTTGCATTTAATAAAACTAACTTGACTGCTTCAGGAAGGACCTGCTTAAGGAAAACTGGCAGTTTTTATCCCCAGATGTGTGGTGTTGGGGAGCCCACCGCCTCGACTCTCCCGCCTGTGGGGCCTCGGTTCACGCTGGGACCCGCGGTCCTGCCCGCCCAGCGCGCAGGGCCACACGGGGGGTGGGGGGAAGGCGGGAGTGTGAAGGCAGCGTTGGCCCCGTGCTGCCCTGGGGACCACACACAGAACCGCTCCAGCGTGTCCCTCCCACATGCGGCTTCGGCCTCTGCGTGTCCTTTGGTACCACCTGTCCCCAGAGGCTCCTCCTCCCCGTCTGTAGGCAGCCTGCCCTCTGCTGCCCCTTCTTTGCTGCTCGTGAAGCTTCCAGTCCTTGAAGCCCCTTGGCTCCTGCTTTGCGTCCCCTACAGAGGGGACGCCGTAACCTCTCTGCAGGGTCATCCACTTCTTGAGGACAAGGCTCCTCTCCTTTTTGCTTTTGAGTGCCTTCCCAGTTGGGGATTCACATCGTGCCGAGTGACCTCACGTTTGTGTTGTAGAAGGTGCCAATGACTGCCCTGTGCGAAGGCTCTCTGAGGCGCTGGTGGAGGTGCTCTCCATACGTCTCTTTCCGTCCCATCGAGAGGCTTGTCTGAGCGGCGGAGTTGGGATCGGGACCCCTAGTCTTATGCCGCCGCTTACCAGACGCGCCAGCGTCCTGCCCTGCCCGCGTTCCAGGTTGAACAGCCAGGGCGGCCACCGTCTTGAAACATCACACACGAAGTTTTCAAGTGAAATTGAATTGCTGCTGTTCATTTCTTAACTTGAGGAGAAAAAAGTGATTTTCCCTATGCGTCTAACACGTATTTTCGTTATTAAACCGATGTGTTTTATGTTCAGAAGCTGTTAGGAGACATTAAAATACAGACTGTGTCCAGTTTGGGATTTTGCGCTCTGGAGCGTGGGACTATTGACGCCTCTTCTTTGGGTGTGAAAACCGAATGCTCTTGCCGGGGCCAAACCAGTGCTCTCGTCTGTGTTTCAGTGGTCGACAACAGTAGCAACTGGGCGGTGTGTGGGAAAAGTTCTGGCGTCATCTCCATGCCTGTGGCCGCCCGGGCCACTCACCGCGTCCACATGGAGGTGATGCCCCTCTTTGCGGGTTACCTGCCCCTTCCCGACGTCAGGCTCTTCAAATACCTCCCCCACCACTCCGCGCACTCCTCACAGCTGGACGCTGGTAAGGACTCAGAGATGGGGTGCGCTCGCCGCCGTGGGAGCGAGAGACGGCTCCGTGCGGGGAGGGGGGAGGGGGGCTCCGCTCGCAGGGCCCGCGCTTCCTGACCAGTCGCGTGTGCTCGGTGCCGGTGGCGTCTAACCGAAAACCCGCTCGGGGTTACGGGTTGTAGGCGCCTGCTCCGGGGCTGGGTCCTCTGAGGGCCCGCGCGCCGGATCCCCTTAGGGGTGGCCTCGTTTAACGTTCTGTCGCTCGGAAGGTCAGCTTGGGTGGCTTGCGGCTCCCCGGGGCAGGTAGCAGGTCCCCGTCGCGGGCCCGCGCCTCACTTCCTGTGCGTTTTGCAGATAGCTGGATAGAGAGCGACGGGCTGTCGGTGGACAAGCACGTGGACGAGCAGCCGGACGGCGGCGGCGGCCGGTGCAGGGGCAGCGCGCACCTGGCCTCCGGCGGCGAGCACAGGGGTTTGCCCATGCCCCGGCTGCAGGCGCTGCCTCCCGGCCAGGTCTTCAACGCCAGCGTGGGCACGCAGGTGTTGGTCATCCCCAGCAAAGACGACCACGTCCTCGAAGTCAGCGTCACATGACCGTGCCTCGGGTCCTCGCGCGCCCCGGGCCGTTCGTGAGTGCGCTTGAAGGGGTCCCGCCTCCTCTTCCCCCATCGTCCCATCCTAGCGCTAACCGGACTCGCGGTGATTCTGCCTGGCCGTGGAGGCGTCAGATAATGTCAGCGCGCAGCCGGTCGGCCGAGTGACAGCGTCATTTCCGTGTTGTCCGTGGTGTAAGGTTCCCCGTTATTTCTTTTTTCCTCCCTGTCCTTGTGCCGGCGCCTCTGGGGTTTGCCTGGACCCCACCCCCGCCAGCCCTCTCCCTGCCCCTGGAAGGTCTGTGCCCTGCTCTCTCACCCGGCAGCCTCCCGGTCTGCCGGCTCCTTATGGAGTCCGTGGGCCTTCCAGGGGGACACACGGCCACCCTCGCCGTCTTAGTAGTGACACGTGTATGCCTTTCTGGGCACACGGCTGCCCTCTTTCTGGACCGATTGGATTTGTAAGGCTCCTGAGGGATAAAACACCATCCTTTACCCAGATGAGTTGTGCTTCTCGAGAATAACACCCTTTGAGAGCGGGTCAGCGAGGCTGAGTGCTAGAGGGGGGAGGGAACTGAGCCCCTTCTGTGCCTTGGGACGTCACACTGGGAGGGTCTGGAGCCTCCGTTAGCTGGAGCCATTTTAAGGTACTTTGGGGAGACTAGACCAGGGCCTAAGGGACCACTGGTACTGAAATAGTTTAGGAATAAACGTTTCTGGAACCCCTTTTCCCCATGATATTGATTGAATTATCATATGCACTTGGAATTAAATATGTATTTATTTTAATTATCATTACATTGGGGGTTGGTACATTGTTTTCTTCTCACCTTAAAAGTCTTTCCGTGTCATTGTCGCTGTGTAATCGATACTTTCTTCCGCACCTTAAGTCCTAGAGGTTAAGAGGCTCCATTTCAGTGGAGATTGGCGGGGCCCTGTCAGTGTGCTTCTAGTCTGGTTGTGGGAATGACGGAAGTCTTGGAATATTCTCTGCCGGTCCACTAAAATTGCAGTCGTAACCGTACCAATGGATTAATTTGCTCTCGGTTGTAAATTTAATTGTACATATGGTTGATTTATTATTTTTAAAAGTACAGACTAACTGATGTAATGTTTATGTAGAAGTTGCACCAAAAATCAAGGACAAAATAAATGTGTGTTTGTTTTTACTGGTGTGAGAGTCACAGCTTGTAAATAAGTGTTGGCTGTATGAAACCTTTTCCAGCTCTCCAAAGCAATGTATTTTTGTACATAAGAGATAGAGAACTCTTACTTCCCCGGGAAAGCGTGGTCAGAACGGAGCCCGGCACGCTGATGCAGAAAGGGGGTGCGGTCAGGCCCAGAGGGCACGGCCTCACGCCCAGCTGGAGAGGAAAGGGGCCTGCTTGTCACCTGCCAGAGAGAGGCTGGAGGAGGCTGGCGTTGAGGGGGTGGCGGGGACTTGGGGCTGCGGCGGTGAAGGGGCAGATCAGAGTCCTTGTTCCCACGCTTCTGTGTTATCTCTCAAATCACTCAGAAAATAAGGTGGTGTGATTCCCCCGCACCCCACCCTGTGTCTTTTTCGTTTACAGAAATTGGAGATACGTAAAGAAGATCAATATTTGTGAGTTTCATTAAACTTTTCAGAAATTAATCTTCCTTAGGTGCACTTTAAAACTAATACGCTTGGTCAGCTAGGCAAATTAGAGCTTCGGAGTCTAATGATAGTTTAGGGTTTCTAAAATGTTTGTTTTGTTGTAAAAATTGATGATTGCCCTACGGATCTGCCAAGCCCTGTGGATGAAGAGACATTTGAGATGTGATTCCGCCCGAAACACCTCACGTGGTCAGTCTCGGAGCCACCGTGCCTAACGCGGCTTTCCCTCTACACTCCGGAAGGGGACGTGTGATTCGACGGTTACCTTATTTCTGTTTGATTGTGTGTGTGTGTGTGTGTGTGTGTGTGTGTGTGTGTGTGTGTGTGTCTAGGTTCCAGTCCCAGGATGAAATTCTCTAATTACGTAATATATAGAGAGGGAGAAAAGGAAGGGGAAATCCAAAATGTTCATGGTGGCTTCTTACTGTCCTCAATTTATATGAAATAAAATTTATTGGAGGTTCGTTTTTTTTCCCCCCAATCACCTGAGAGATCTTTTGCAACCTAAGTTACAAGGGTGCCTCTGTTTTTATTTTGTTTCGTTTTACCCAAAAGAAAAATGTTACCTATACCTTCGTCTTTTTTTTTTCTTGAAGACAGTAATTCGATTTTCGTTGTGTTTACAATAAAAGAAGGGTCATGTGTTTGCGACAGGCTGGTTTTGTTAGTAAAGATGTAGCAGCTGTTAAATAATTGTGAAGCCAGATATGGAATGTGCAGCTAAAAAGCAGAATGTGCAGCTGTTTTACAAATATCTGTGGAACATGTAAATACTAGCAAGTGGAAAAGGAAATAAGTTATAATTTTGGTGAATTTCATGGGGTTTCCTATGATTGGAAAAGTTATAACTTCTGATCTAATGTGGAAATTGTATTTAATCTGAAAATGACTATCACCTACGGTCCATTGTCAGCACAGCCGGTCGTGGGTTGGATTCTTATATAAGGGAGTCTTGGTTGATATCCCATAGTTAGTAGAGAAAATACACACAGGCTACTGTCCAGTTTTTCTTTAGTGTTTAAAAGAAGAGTGAGTTACAAAATGAAATGAAAGAAACACTCCAGAAGTGTGCATTGAATGAAAAGGATACTACTTTTTAAAGAACAAACTACACTGATCTAAATGTTCTGCAGTCAACTGTGATCTTTAATATAAACCCTACGTGATTTTGGAATTTGATTTTTCATGAAAGTGCCCCCTTTCTCTAAATTTATTCATCATATACGTCAGGCCGTAAGACCCAAAAGTATCCTTAATACAATTTGCTGGGATTCTGTGACTGGAAAAAGTGACAAGTTGGTGACTTTGACACTGCAGGTATTAATTCCATTTTCATGGTTTACTACGAGAGTCATTTTTCACATTATTCTGTAATATATTGTTAGACTAAAACCATTGTATTAAGACTGTTTAAAATGTAAGCATTATAATTCTGAAAATACAGATTTTAAGAAGAAACTTTGCTGTTTTGAACTTCATTCTTTTGGTGAGGAGCATGAGAGTTGAGTGTGTGAAGTTAAAGAATTTTCTGGTTTTCTCTCCCTAATCCTTCTTCCTGACTCGAAGCATAGATTATTTGCTTTGTGGGGAGCACGAGGGATTGGTTCATAATTCATTACCCTACAGGAACAACAGCCTACAGGAACAAAGACATTTGAGTGTTAAGGGCTTGGGGTTGTGGGGTTTTTTGTTTTTTTGTTTTTTGCTTTTTGTTTTTGTAGCTCTGTCTGCCAATGAAGTTAATTGCCTTTGTGACGTTTGGTAGCATCGCTGATACGATTTCTTTAGTTTACTCAGTCTCCTTGTTTTTGGTCCCCCCATTCATAATGCAGAGCTTAAATAATTAAGCGTGGGGTCAGAGCGCCTCACCCACTCAGGACGTGAACCTTCTGGGCAGCGGCGCAAGCGGGACCTGAGAAGGACAGAGCCCCAGTCCTGCTTGGTACCCGCAGGTGCGCGGCTCCGGGCGCGGGGGGCGGGGCCGGCAGTCTCAAGCCCCGCCTCGGGGTGCGGTGGGGGCGGGGCCTGCGGAGGACTCGGCCGGGGCGGGGGCGGGGCCCACGGGCTGGGACTCCGCCTCGGGGAGGAGGCCTGGGCGGGGCTCAACCTCGGGAAGGAGCGAAGGCGGGGCCTGCGGGATAGGACTCTGCCTGGGGGTAGGGGCGTGGTTCAAGGGCTCCGGCTCCGCCTGGTGGAGGAGAGGGGGCGGGCCTGCGGGCTGAGGCTCCGCCTCAGGAAGGAAGCGGGGGCGGGCCTGCGGGCGGGGACTCCACCACGGGAAAGGGGCATGGGCGGGGCTCAGCCTCTGGAAGGAGCGGAGGCGGGGCCTGCGGGATAGGACTCCGCCTGGGGTGGGGACGTGGCTCGCGGGCTCCGCCTCGGGGAGGAGCGGGGGCGGGCTTGAGAGCTAGGTCTCCGCCTCGGGGAGGAGTCGGAGGCTGAGACTCCGCCTCGGGGAGGGGTGGGGGCGGGACCTGCGGGCCGGGACACTGCCTCAGGGAGAAGGGGGCGTGGCCTGTGGGCAGGGCTAAGTCTCGGGCTGCACCGTCCCTCCGGGTCGCCTGGGGGCGCCGTGGTGCGGCGCCGCGGCCACTCCCGGAAGCGCTCTCTTGGGGTTGGCAGTCCTGGAGGCAGAGGCTGCTCGACAGCACACGTGCGGCAGCCGCGATGAAGTTCGCTTACCGGGTGAGCGAGGGCGCGGGACCGGGGCCGCGGCGCTGGGTCCGGGGTGGGGGGCGGTGGGGCCGCACTGTCTCTCAGCCTGTAACCTGCGCGGCCGGCCCCAGGGCCATGGGCGGACATCCCGGACCCGGACGGAGAGGCGGGCCCCGGCCGCCAAGCGGCAGGTGTGGGCGGGAGAGAACGGAGCCCTAGCGGGATGAGCATTGACAGGCCAGCCCTGGACTGAAGGCCTGATTCCCGGCTGCACGCGGGCAGAGGAGCCGCGGAGCCGAGCCCCGGAACGTCGCCTTCATTTTCCTTCGCTGTCAGGGTCACGTGGCTGCCCGATGGTGGGGACACTGGAGGTTTACCCCGTCCACACCTTGTGGGTCCCAATTCTTGAGGGTAGTTCTGCCCCCGGCCTCCTGCCTGGTCGCGTGCCTTTCTCCCTGGTTCGTGCCAGGTCCTTAGCGCCTTGGCCTGGCTCTGGCCACAGCGCAGGCCTTCTTCAGCGCCACCCCGCACTTGCTGGCGCTTGCGCCTCAGTGCTCTCTTCCCTTGCCACCCAAACCAGGAGGGGATGGGTGGCGGCTCTCCTCCCGCCCATAGCCAGCTCCTCTCTGGCGGCTGCACTTCACCCGCTGTCTCCATTCCTTGGGGCCACCTTCCTGGTCGGGACAGCATCACCGAACCGCCTCTCTGCTCTCCCTGTTGTTCCTGCCGTGGTGAGCATGGTCTTAAAAAAAGGGGGGGGGGGGGATTTGAATCACAGCCGGCCTCTGCCTAAAATGTTCTCGGCTGGCCAGGCTTCTCCCTCTGAGCTCCCTGAGGTTATGAGGGC
This sequence comes from Felis catus, assembly GCF_018350175.1. Classification (NCBI taxonomy): domain Eukaryota; kingdom Metazoa; phylum Chordata; class Mammalia; order Carnivora; family Felidae; genus Felis; species Felis catus. Next base: position 2,347,398 of record NC_058376.1, on the reverse strand, counting down.
CGTCACTTCCAGACGCTGGCCCTGCTGGCTCCTTCTCTCTAGGTTCTGGTTCTGGCGGCCCCTCCAGGGGTCCTTCCCTGACCAGTCTCGGAACTACCTCTCTCTTCCAATCGCTACACACGCTCTGTAGTTCCTTCTTCAGTGCCCCGCCCCCTGGACATAGACTATGAGGGCATCAGGGCACAGACCCCAGCATCCAGCCGCATGTCCAGGGAACACATGAGTTTGGCGATGAATGAATGAATAAGCTAATAAACTGGATCCCAGCAGGTTACTTTGTTCAAGAAGCCTTGAGCCCCAGATGCCCTTGGAGTGCCCTTTTCTCCTCCTGAAACATGGGTCCTGTTCTCTTCTGCACTTGGCAAACGCCTCTGTCCTTGTACGCGTCCCACATACTCCCAGTGCCCCTCTCCCACCTCAGCAGGAGCTTATGGCCCCTGGGGGTTGGGCTCACTTTGCTTTCCTCCCTCTCGCTCAAGGCTGGGCTGCACAGGTGGCCAGCAAGTGTCCCAGGGGATGCGTGGAGGGACCCCAGGAATGACCAGGGACCTGGGGGGGAGCAGGGAGTCTGTGCTGTCTCCTTGACCAGAGAGAGGCCTCGTTTAGCCCTTTCCCAAAATTGAGACTTCTGTACTTTTGTTGTGTTAAGATGGCTTTATTTTCTTTCCAGTTTTCGAATTTGCTGGGGACGGTCTATCGGTGTGGAAACTTAAATTTTACATGCGATGGAAATTCAGTTATTAGTCCTGTGGGAAACAGAGTGACGGTGTTTGACCTTAAAAAGTAAGTGCGTCACCAGGATGTTAATGACAGTGACCGCTATGGCGTGTGGGCAAAAGCTGACCGCGCCTCCCTCTCACTAGTGCCCCCGTTAAGTGCCGCAGCCCGAAAGTCTGTTCCAGGGTGTACGGAGTGTCAGCGGGTCAGGAGTGCGCCTGGTCCCTCAGCTGAAGCCCAGTATCTAGGTTGTTGACCTCACCTCCAGGGCAGAGCTCCCGCTGCTGGGCTGCCTTGTCGCCGGCTCACTGCGGCTCAGTTCTGCCTGCTGGGTGTGCTGTCCTCCCGGACGAGCGTGTGGCTCTGTCCTTCCTTCTCAAGGGGAAGGACTCCTGAGCGGTTGTCACTGCTTCCCACAGTCGTGTGGCCGGGGTGAGACCCTCCTGTCGCCCAGGTTTCTGTCCTGCTCTGCAGGCCTCAGCCTGTCTGTACGGTGGGACGATGGTCCACATCTTTGCCGAGGGGGACTTCTGAAGCTCCTGAGAGCAGTGCTTGTGGGGGAACTCAGGGCCAAGTGCAGGTCTGACCGTCACGGCTGCCATGGCGTTTAAATGACATCTTCTGGGGCTTGCTGGAGCAAGGAGCACGCGCTCGTTGGAGGAAAACTAGAAAGTAGGACAGTAGGGAACCAAGTTAGACTAAGCAGCGGTTACCCGTCTTTAACGTTATTTTTGCGTTTTTGCACACTCTCCCAGCTCTGTAAGAACAGCGCTGCCTACGTGCGCCGGCCTTGTGGTTAATCCTTTCTGTTAACGTGTAGCTTGTTTCCAGTTTTCCGACTTTGTAACGTCTGGAAAATTGTCCCCAGATGTGGTTCTACAAACAAAATTGGCAAACCGAAGCCCAGTTTTAAGGTTTTTAATCTGCTTTACCAGATACTCTCCGAGGACCTGTTTTTCTTTCTGCTCTCCCAACCGGGAGCTCTGGCCCCAGAGCCAGGAAGGGACAGGAAGGGTGGGGAGGAGAAGGGTCTCAGGCCACCCCTGCCCCCCTCGTCTGACAACTGAGACCAAGGACACGGCTCTGGTTTTGTCTCCTAGCAACAAATCCAGCACTTTGCCCTTGGCCACTCGGTACAACGTTAAGTGTGTCGGGCTGTCCCCAGACGGCCGCCTGGCCATCATCGTCGATGAAGGTAAGTGCCCTTGGCCGGGAAACAGCGGCTCAGGTGGTTGGGGCACACGAGGCCGTCACCCTGTCCCGCTGGGGGTGTAGGCCTCCGCGGTCCTGCCTGCGGCCCGGGTGGGCTTTGGGATGGGGGTTTGGGGGCGGGGGGGGGGGGGGACGCAGATGCGCCTGGGTGTCCCGTCTGGGGCGACCGCACATCCGCCACTTTCCCTTCTTGCAGGGGGGGATGCGCTGCTGGTCAGCCTGGTCTGCAGGTCCGTGCTCCATCACTTCCACTTTAAGGGCTCGGTGCACAGCGTGTCCTTCTCCCCTGACGGCAGGTGAGGGCTGGGCGCGGCCTCCGTGACCCGCGCGGCAGGGCTCGGGGGGGGCTCTCTCGACGGGAGGTGGCAGCGCGGGAGCCTGTGCTCAGGCCTCATCTTGATGCGCGTCTGGGCTCCCGCAGGGCTGCACGGCCACAGGCCCCGCTCCCCCTACTTGAGGCCTGGGGCTCCCACCCTGAGCGGGAGATTCCGAAGGTCCTTGTCCAGGACCGCCTCCAGACAGCAGAGCCACAGAGGGGCCCCTGTCTCTGAGTGGCACTGACCCCCAGCCTCGACGTGCACAGTGAGAATGTTGTGTGCAGACAGGGCCCTGGCTGGACCCAGCCTTGCTCTGGGTTCAAGGGCCACAGGAGAGAGGGCCGGTTCCCAGCATGCTCACACCCAGGCTGACCCGGATGTGCCCTGGAGGGGGCAGCCCTGGATTTCGGCCGCGAGCCCCCGTTCCACGTCCACCCTCAGAAACTGCTTAGAACGGCCTCCAAGGCAGTGGCCACTCCCCAGCGCCCGTCGTGCAGAGCCCTGTTGTCCTTCCGGCTCCCGGGGCGTCTGTCCCAGGCTGGCGGGCGGCCAGAGGTGCGGCAGCATTCAGGGTGCCTGCAGGGTCGGTCTGTCTCTCTGACCGTCCACCTGTCCTTCTTTGGCCTCAGTCCCTGTAGGAGGAGAGGGGACCTGGGGGCCATGGAGAGGCAGGCCCCTATGTTTTGCCTCTCGTAGGAAATCGCCTCGTAGCACGTGCACTGTCTTCAGAGGCTGAGCTGGTCTCGGGACTCCATGGGTCTTATGGATCAGTGGCCCCTTTTCTGTGGCAGGAAGTTCGTTGTCACAAAAGGCAACATCGCTCAGATGTACCACGCCCCTGGGAGGAAGCGGGAATTCAACGCGTTCGTCCTGGACAAAACCTACTTTGGGCCGTACGATGAGACCACGTGCATCGACTGGACGGACGACTCCCGGTGAGGCCTGCGGGCGGGGCCTGAGGGGGACGCCTAGTAGCTGGCCTCTTGTTGGGGGGGGGGGAGCCTGGTGACTCTTGTCGAAGACCAGAGTTTCGGTCTGGAGTGGCCTCCGTCCAGCCTCACGAGGTGCTGGAGGCAGGATGGGCTCCCGGTTCTGAGTGGGGCCTGCGCTGCCTGGGGCATCCGCCCCTGGACACCGGAGCGCGGGATGGCAGCCTTGCTGGGGATGCTGTATCCGGTGTGACACGGCCCAGTCGGTGCCACCAGATGGGCGGAGCAGCTGTGTCCACGGCAGAGCCGGGAGCTGCTCCCGACACGGGGGCCGGCCCCGTCCCCTCACGGCCGCGCCCCTAACCGCCCTGAAAGGCACCTCAGCCGCTTGCTCGCTCCCAGCTGCCCTGTACTCTGTGCACGGGGACAGTGGAGGCTGGGGGTCAGTGCCGCTTTGCACACCGGCCACCGCCGGGTGAGAGGTGGGGCTCAGTCGCGGGCGGTTCCCAGTGCGTCTGCGGGAGATGGCCTCGTGCTCCTAGTGCGTGGCTCCTCTATGGATGGGCAGAGGCGGCGCCCTGTAGCCATGCCTTCCTGCCTCTTCCGCGAGGCGATGCCTATTCCCGCGTCTGCCTGTGTTCATGCCCTAAGCAGGGCCCCCCGCGCGGCACCCCATGGGCATGGTGGTCCATTCTCAGGGCTCCCTTGGGCTGCCCTGTGGGGAGGGCAGTGACCCGTCCACCAAGACACGCAGATCGGTGCAGTGCAGGCCCGGCTGCTCTCCCTGGGTCTCTCCCCTGCGCTTGTGTGGAGCTCCACCACAAACCCCGAGGACGAGCTGAGTCTCTTTTGTCCAGGTGCTTTGCGGTCGGGAGCAAAGACATGTCCACGTGGGTTTTCGGAGCTGAGCGCTGGGACAACCTCATCTACTATGCGCTGGGAGGACACAAGGACGCGATCGTGGCTTGCTTCTTTGAATCCAGCAGCCTAGATGTACGTTTCACTCGCCCGATGGCGTCCCAGATCTCAGCTACGCGCCAGCTGCCCCCCCCCCCCGCCCCCGTAGACACAGGTGCCCCCCGGGTTACCTGGGGGTGTTCAGGAGCCAGCGGCACCTGTTGGCTGCCCGTTGGCCATCGTCTCTGCCAGTGCTCAGGGGCAGGCTGCAGACGGATGTAGCTGCGTGGGATTCTGTCCACCACGTGGCTGGCGCGGGCTGACCCAGGCCCGCTCCCACACGCTTCCTTTTCCAGCTGTACACGATCAGCCAGGACGGGGCCCTGTGTGTGTGGCAGTGTGACACCTCCCCCGAAGGCCTGAGGCCGAAAGCCCCCACGGGCTGGAAGGCAGATCTGCTGCAGGGGGAAGAGGAGGAGGAGGAGGAGGAGCGGGAGGAGGAGACCACAGTCCGGGGGAAAACCGCACCGGCCCCGGAGGAGCAGCAGGGAAAAGTGAAATACTCTCGGCTGGCCAAGTAGGTGTCCCCACAGAGGCTGGCGGGGGCCTCGCGCCCTCCAAGGCTGAGATGTGACAAGGAGGCACAGAGGGCCTGGGAACCAGCCGGGAGGCCGCCTGGTGTCCCAGGTGCAGGGTCAGGGAGGGGAGAGCCTCGGGCAGAGGGAAGGAGAGGCCGCTGCAGCAGGGCCCGTGTCCTGCATGGAGCCGGGGCGCCTGGCCTGGGGCACAGGCATGAGATGGGCCTGGCGCCCCGGCTCTCCATCCACGGCTCTTCTGACCCCCCTGTCCATTTAGGTACTTTTTCAATAAGGAGGGAGATTTCAACAACCTGACTGCCGCGGCCTTTCACAAAAAGACCCACCTCTTAGTCACCGGCTTTGCTTCTGGAATCTTCCACCTTCACGAGCTCCCCGAGTTCAACCTCATCCACTCCCTGAGGTGAGGGCCGGGGGGAATGGCGGGTTGCACGCGTGCTCGCCGGCCCCACCGGACGATGGCGGGGCGTAGTGCGGGGCCGTGCAAGGTGAGGCTGTGGGACGGCCAGGCGGGCGGTGGGCAGAGTGGGCTCGTGGTGCCGCCTGCCCGCCCTTTTCAGATGCCCCGCCTTCCTGCCCAGTGTCTCCGATCAGAGGGTCGCTTCCATCGCTGTCAACGGCTCCGGAGACTGGATCGCCTTTGGCTGTGCAGGTTCGTCTTTGTGCGGGGTCCGGCCAGAACAAGAACGGAGCTCCTGTCCCAGGACGACCGCCTGCTGCCCCCTCGCCTCCGGGGCCCGGTGCCAGCGAGCACGGCCGGTCGGCCAGCGGCCCTCGTCAGGAGCAGCGGCGCAAGTCCATGAGCGACGCCTCGCTTGCTGAGCCCCTGTCTCCGTCAGCCGGGCCCATGGCCGTGGGCCTCGGGTGGGCTGCGTTAGGTGACGGGGCCGCCGCGAGGCAGTGACACGGGGTGGCAGCGTCCCTGCCGGGTTCCCTCACTCAGGTGGAGGGTGACAGAGGCACTGGCCTCGGTGGGTCGGGCGGTCCGGTGCCGGCACAAGGCAGGACCCGATGGGGCGCGGGGCACAGTATGGTGGGCAGGTCCCCAGCCCCTCCCCACGTGTGCTCCGTAGGCCTGGGCCAGCTGCTGGTGTGGGAGTGGCAGAGTGAGTCCTACGTGCTCAAGCAGCAGGGCCATTTCAACAGCATGGTGTCTCTGGCCTACTCCCCCGACGGGCAGTACATCGTCACCGGCGGGGATGACGGCAAGGTGGGGCTGGTCAGGTGACCAGGGCCGTGGCCTGGGGTGGGAAGGACGTGGGGCCTTGTCTGCTGGCTGGGGCACCGGGGGCTGGCCCAGCCGGGGAGAACCAGGCTCCAGCTCTGGGGTTCAGCCCGGAACTCACGGGCTTGCCCGCTCCATCTGGGCTCGCGGGGAGGGGTTCACAAATGACCCGGGGCCAGCTGGCTGTTTCTGTGTCTCTGCCTCGGATTCCCGCACACGTGCGCCCGCTTGTCCGTGGTGGCAGCCGTGGCATGTGGGTGCGGGTATGCCCCAGGGTGACACAGGCCCCACAGACCTCTACCCTCCCTCACGTGGAGGCGGCAGAGAGGCAAGGGGCAGACGGCATCTCTGGGCTCGGTGGGCACACGGTGGAGTGTGCACACGTGTGCGTGTGCGTGGTCCTGAGCTGGTGCCGGCCTCCCTCTCCACGCTGCAGGTCAAGGTGTGGAACACCCTCAGTGGCTTCTGCTTCGTCACTTTTACGGAGCACTCGAGTGGGGTCACCGGCGTGACCTTCACTGTCACTGGCTATGTCATCGTGACCTCTTCCATGGATGGGACCGTGCGTGCCTTTGACCTCCACAGGTGACCTTTCTAACAGTCTTTCTCTGGGGCGGGCCGTGATCGCGAGGCAAGGGTCGCGGGCATACAGACGAGGGTTCGGGGAGGGCCCAGGAACCTGAGCGGGGGTGTCCCGGACTGAGCGTTGCCAGCTGGACTCGTGTCTCGGGGCAGGTACCGGAACTTCCGCACCTTCACGTCTCCACGGCCCACCCAGTTCTCCTGCGTTGCCGTGGACTGCAGCGGGGAGGTCGTTTCGGCCGGGGCGCAGGACTCCTTCGAGGTCTTCATCTGGTCCATGCAGACGGGCAGACTCCTGGACGTAAGAGTCGCACGGCTGGGGGCCGGGGGCGCAGCCACACGCAGGAGGGGCGCCTCTGCAGACCCGCGGGGAGCAAGCAGCTCCGGCTTCCGGCCGGGGCTCCTCCCGTCCTGCGGGGATACAGCCAGCCCGTCCTGCATCCTCGGGGCAGCGGGACCTCGTGCGCAGCACCCTCGGGGCGGGTGGCGTCTTCATACCTCCTCTTCGGTCGCCACAGGTTCTGTCCGGCCACGAGGGCCCCATCAGCAGTCTGTGCTTTAGCCCGGTGAAGTCCGTCCTGGCCAGCGCCTCCTGGGACAGGACGGTGCGCCTGTGGGACATGGCAGACAGCTGGAGGACCACGGAGACGCTGGGCCTGACCTCGGATGGTGGGTGCACGGGCCAGGGGAGGGGGGCTGGCGGGCGGGAGTTCTGACACAGGGAGGAAGGCTGCGTTAGACGGGGCGCTGCCCGTCCATCTTGGTTGTGGGTTGAGGGACATCGGGCGTGGTGTCCCTCGGTGTCAGGCTCCTCTGTAGGACAGTCGGGGGCCTCGCGCGCTCGCTTGCTCAGCTGCCGGCCCCGAGAAGCAGCCAGCGCTGTCGGGCGGAGCCTCGGGGAGGACTCCGGGGTGATGGTAGGCTGGGAGGCCCCGCCACCCGGGCTCCGGCCGTCTGCGCGTGCGGGCGAAGCTTTCCTGCCCCGCACACGTGACGTCCGCGTCGTGGGCCCCTGGGACTCGCGGCCCGTGCGGTGTCTCTGCTTCCCGCCACCCCGCTCGGGTCTGGTTTGTGCTCTTCGCGGCCGGCCGGCGGCCTGTGTCTGCAGGGCCTCCAGGTCGTCTGTGTCCAGTCCGTCCCGCGGTTCTGTCAATCACCTGTGTCCTGCTCTCCGTGTGCCGCACCGCCCCTCCCCCCCCGCCCCCGGGCCTGGCCCCTCACACCCCGGCCCCTCCCAGCAGGCTGGTGACCCCACCTGGACCCTCTCGCCCCCTGAGGCAGTTGGAGCCCTGCCCGTCGCTAGCACGGCCCGGGGCCTCCCTCGCAGGTTGGGGCTTGTCTGGGGGAGCTTCCGTGTGCCTCCACTGGTGCCCGCCTGGCTCTCCTGCATTGACACCGGCTGAGGACAGAGGGTGTGGGCTCCTGCCGGCGCTGGGCTCCTTCTCTGGCCCTGATCACGCGTCTCTTTTCAGCCCTGGCTGTGACCTTCCGTCCCGACGGGGCAGAGTTGGCCGTCGCCACACTGAACTCACAGATCACCTTCTGGGACCCCGAGAACGCCGTGCAGACGGGCTCCATCGAGGGCAGGCACGACCTCAAGACGGGTAGGAAGGAGCTGGACAAGGTCACCGCCAAGCACTCGGCCAAGGGGAAGTGAGTGCCTCAGTGAGCGGGCGCAGAGCCCGGGTTGGGTTTGCGGTTGGCGGGTGTCCGTGTCTTTCCCCCCCTTGGCCTTGTGGACCGTCGGGGACTGGTGTTTGCACATCTGCCTCTGCTCCTTTTGGGTGTGGCTCTTGGGGTGGGGTCACCAGGTAACCCAGGTTCACTTTTTCGAGGAACTGCTGGAGTGTTTTGCAAAGTGACGGCACCATCTGATATCCCCGCCGGCAGCGGGAAGGGTCCCGGTTTCCCCACGTCACCGTCCCCGTCCCCGTCCCCGTCCCCACCCATTACTGCCAGTTTTTCTAAATCACAGCCGCGTGGGACGGGGCGTGAGGTGATGTCTCGATGTGGCGCTGACTTATCTTTTTCTTAAGGACCGATGCTGTCAAACACGCTTTTGCAGGCCGAGCGGCCGTCTGGACGTCGTGTCTGGAGAAGCGTCTGTCCAGGGCATTTGTTTGTTTTAATTGTGTGTTTCTCTAGTTGTGTGTGTATTCGAGACAGGAGCTCCCCGACAGACCTGTCCCTTGGAAATCTCTTTTCTGCTCTGTGGGTTCTCTTCGCTTTCTCTGGTGTGTTTTCAAGCGTGAACGTGTTTATTTTCTCTTCTGTCGGTCGTGCCCTTTGGTGTGTGGGACAGTCGTCTCCCGTGGCCAGGCCCGTAGGCACCTGGTTTCCGGGGATGCAGGGCCGAGGAGGCCCCCCTGCCCGTGGTTGCCTTGCGGGTGACAGGCACGGTGGCCTCCTTTTCCTTCTGACTTCAGCAAGGAAACATCGTGACTGGAGCCATGCGGTCCTTTTGTGAAAGGGCCATGTCCGTTGGGAGGTCCCTTCTTGGGGGGCCTGCTGCCTCGGAGCCTTGTGAGCCCCAGGCCAGAGCCCCGCGGATGATGCCTGCTGGCCTTTGAGGGAGCGCCACACGCTAGGGGTCCCTGGGGGTGAGCGTGTGTGTGTCCCCTCTGCTCAGGGCCTTCACTGCTCTGTGCTACTCTGCGGACGGCCAGAGCGTCCTCGCGGGAGGGATGTCCAAGTTCGTGTGCATCTATCACGTCAAGGAGCAGATCCTCAGGAAGAAGTTCGAGATCTCCCGCAACCTCTCCCTGGACGCCATGGAGGTGAGCGGGTGCCCGGGCCTGGGCTGCCCTCCCCACGTCCTGGCGCCACGGGGACCGGGAGGAGGCTCTAGGCGTGTGTGCGCCTGCCTGGGTCCCCGCCCCCTCCCGAGGGATTCTGGGCGCGGGCGTCCCCGTTTCCCTGAGGACGTCAGGCTGAGGGGGCAGACGCCCCACGTGTGCCGGCCTCGTGGAGGCTGACGGGAGCCCTCGGTGCAGCGCGTTAGGGAATCTGACTGCCGTGGTGGTGGCAGCGGGGCCCCTGCACGTCCACAGCAGCTCTGAGGGCGGGTTCTGCTGCGCAGCGGGTAGGGACGCGTGTCCCACGTGCATCCCACACGGGGCCGGGTCTCCGTCAGTATTTGTGGCACGTGAGGAAGGCAGGGGACAGGGGACAAGTGAGACATCTGGAGCTTTGCCCTTCTAGGAATTTCTGAACCGGAGGAAGATGACAGAGTTTGGCAACCTGGCGCTAATCGATCAGGACGCCGGGGCAGAGGACGGAGTCGCGATCCCACTGCCGGGTGTGAAGAAAGGTGAGCGGAGGACCCCTCGTGTCTCCAGAGCCCCCGGCCGCAGCAGGCTGCGCTGCCCACCTCCTTTACCCGCGTGACAGCAGCCTGGCTCAGCGGCTGGCACCCGGCCCTGTGCCTCGCGCTCACCCACACGTGGGCCACGGGGAGGGCTCCGGGGTCAGGGAGCTGGCGGTCCGGGAGGCCCACAGGGTGCGCGCCCCTCACAGGGACGGGGCAGGAGAGCCGGGGGCCTGGTAGACCGTCAGGAGGGGACACCGCCTGCTAGAGAGCCCCTGTGCCAGCCCTGGGCAAGCAGCTGCTGTGCAGCTCCCCGCCCCCCCTTCCCCGTGCTGGCCTGGGTCGGCTCATTCCAGCCCTGGCTCGTGCCCCACCACGTGCCTGCGGGCCCATACTGCACGCTGGGGAGTGGGGGCTCCTCAGCGACCGGCTGGGTGACGGACCCAGGACCGCACGATCGCCGTGGGCCCTGGAGCAGCCCTGCCTGCACCGAGCCCCTTCTCAGGAACCTCTTAACGAGAGTGGGGTCTGTAAGCCCTCAGTGATGGGCAAGGGTGCTTCTCAGCCTGTCTGGAGACCTTTTTTTTTTTTCTTTTTAAATTTCTTAATGTTTATTTCTGAGACAGAGAGAGACAGAACATGAGTGTGGGAGGGGCAGAGAGAGAGGGAGACACAGGATCCGAAGCAGGCTCCAGGCTCCGAGCCATCAGCACAGAGCCCGACACGGGGCTCAAACCCACAAACCATGAGATCATGACCTGAGCCGAAGTCGGTCGCTCAACCGACTGAGCCACCCAGGCGCCCCGTGTCTGGAGACCTTTGATTGTCACAACTCGAGCAGAACAGGCACTGTTGGTGGTGAGTGTGGGGGACTGAGGGGTCCGCTGGACTCATGAGAACCCAGCCCCATGTGTTGGTCCCCCTAAGGTCAAGAGCCCCCAGAGAGAATTTGTGGGGAGATACACACGAAGTGTTGCTGAGCTGGCTTCCAGGTGGCTGGGGGCCAGGCAGAGAGGAGCCTTTTCTCAGGTGATGTACGTGTCGTTGAGCTTGGAACATAGCACCCCTCACACCGCAAATTTGAAAACAAATTTCAGGAGCGCCTTGGGGGTGCTCAGTTGGCTGAGCCTCCTACTCTTGAATTCGGCTCCGGTCACGGTCTCATGGTTCATGGGTTCGAGCCCTGCATCAGGCTCTGTGCTGACAGTGTGGAGCCTGCCTAGGAGGCTCTCTCTCCCTCTCTCCCTGCCCCTCCCCCACTCCTGCTCTCTTTCTCTCTTTCTCTTTGTCATAATAAACTTCAAAAAGTTAAACTAAAACAGGTTTCCAGAGGAGATGCACGGGGCAATGACCAGTGAGGACGAGCCCCTACAGATGCATGGGGTGGTGACCAGTGAGGACGAGCCCCCACCCCACAGAGCTGCCCTGTGAGGTCGTGCGTCTCGTGCACCGCACAGAGTGCTTGGCAGAGTGGCCGGTGGGGACTGGAGCCACCCTGCCCTCAGCCTTTGGGTTGTGCCAAGGCCTTTTCGCAGAATAGGGCAGGTGTCTGTCGGCCAGGCTGAACGCCCACAGGAGCGTGTGCTCCAGGGGCTCGTCCGCGGAGGCCAGCGGCGCCCGTGAAACAGCATCTGGGGCCCTGGCACAAGACTCCCCGCGGGGCCCAGGGGCCAGAGCCGCCGCTCCCGCTGGGCCTGGAGCAGCAGGGCAGCCCTCCTTTCGCGGAGGGGGAGGGCTGCCCTGTAACCGCGAGGCCCCTGTGTTCCAGGTGACATGAGCTCTCGGCGCTTGAAGCCTGAAATCCGGGTGACTTCGCTTCGCTTCTCTCCCACCGGTGGGTGAGCCCCGGCCAGTGGGTCGTGGGTGCCGGGAAGCGTGGGGGTTGGTCCCGATGGGCTTCCGGGCCCATGGTGCACGTGGTGGGCCTGGCACCTCTGTTCCAGTGACGAGGTTGGTCACAGCTTCTGGCTGGCTCTGGGCCTCGCTGTCCTCCACGCGTGACGTGTAGTCTTTGTTCGCTCCCGACACGCTGGGCTTTGAGGCGGAGGCAGGCGGCTGCGCCGAGCGTCCTCCCGTGTGCCAGTCTGCGGCGCGGCAGGGGAGGGTCTGTGCCCGCAGGGCCTGGGACCGTTAGGTAAATGCGGTCCCGCAGGGCAGACGGGAGGGGGGGTTGCCGTGGGCTCGTCCGGGGGGTGACGGCCGACACTCCCCAGCATCGACGGGGAGGCGGAGGCAGCAGGGCACAGAACGGCACGTGGCCGAGTACGGCCGTGCGAGTCGGGGCGCAGACCGTGGTCCAGTCTCGCCGGCTCCACGGCGGGGACGCCACGTTGCCGCAGAGCCGGAAGCCCACGGGCTCACGGAGGACTTGACCGGGCCTGGTGCTCACGGGACGCGAGCGGACGCACACGGGCTCTGCCCTGAAGCGGCTGGTGGCTGGGGTGGGAGCGGGGGGCAGGCGTCCCCGTGCCCTTTTCTTGCTGATACTCTTGGGACCGCGGGGACTTATTCGGTGCCTTTTAAGTAAAAGCGGGGAAGGTGAAAGTGGGTGTTCAGGAAACCCCCCGACTGCCTAATTCCCAGGGCGCTGCTGGGCGGCCACCACCACCGAGGGGCTCCTCGTCTACTCCCTGGACGCCCAGATGCTGTTTGACCCATTTGAGCTGGACACCGACGTCACCCCCGCACGCATCCGGGCGGCCGTGCGCCAGCAGGACTTGACCAGGGCCATCCTCATGGCCTTCCGGCTCAACGAGCGGACGCTGCTACAGGAGGTCCTGGAGTCGGTGCCCTGGGACGAGGGTGAGCGCCGGACGGCCCGGCAGCTTCTCGGCCCCTGCGCGCGCGGGGTGGGGTCTAGGCCGCGCTCGCCTTCTCTCCCGCGGGACGGTTCTTTGCAGAGCGAGTACGGTTTCCTCCCCCTGCAGTCGAGGTCGTCAGCTCCTCGCTTCCTGAGCTGTACGTGGAGAAAGTGCTGGAGTTCTTGGCTTCCTCCTTCGAAGTGTCTCGCCACCTGGAATTCTACCTCATATGGACCCAGAAATTGCTCCTGGTGCACGGGCAGAAGCTGAAGTCTAGGTGAGGGGCGCGTCAGCTGTGACGCCCGTCTCCCGTCGCTCAGCTGCGCTTTGCTGCAGGTCAAAGGGGGAGCTTTGTGCGCGCGCGCGCGCGGGCACAGCTAGCGCCTCGGCGAGTGCTGTGCGCTGAGACAAGTCTCCTTTCCAGAGCAGGGAAGGTGCTGCCGGCCGTTCAGTTCCTTCAGAAGAGCATCCAGCGGCACTTGGACAGTGTCTCCAAACTGTACGTGTGGCTGGTGGGGTCAGTGGGTGGGGCGGGGTGGCCCGTCACCGGCTGGTTCCACGCTGGGGGCTGCCCCCTGAGTCGTCTGTTTTGGGGACAAAACACTGGGAGGTGTTCCCTCCCTCCCTGGTGAACTGAGCGCACGGGCCACCCACGGCGGGACTCGGGGCTGGCGGGCTGCGGGTGTGGCCGGGAGTTTCGAGCGATCCCCCAACGAAACGAGTTCTCTGTCCTGTCGCCGGACAGTTCGTTCGTGGTTCGTGCACCTTCTGCCCCCTGCCCTGAGGCTCAGCAGAGTCACAGCGGCCGTGATCACCACCGCTTGGCCTTTTCTGGGCCTGTTGACTGGGCACGTAGGGGGCCTGCGGTCTTCGGGTCAGTGTTGAGGTGTCCCAGCCCTGTTTCCAGAGTGTGTTCTCTGCCCTTGCTGGTGACTGCCGGTGTCTAGAGGCCAGGCCTGTGTCAGTCCTTGACTGCCTCCTCAGTGTTCAGCCCACAACAAGCCCTTCCTTCTAGTGTCCTGGCCGCCCGCTGGAACACGCCAGGGGGCGAAAGGGGTCTGTGTTAAAGTCTGCCGCATGCTCAGAAGAGCCTTCTCTCTGTCGAGGCTTCCGTGACTCGACAGAGCTCAGTCCCAGAGACCAAGTGCCTCTCGTTAGACGGATTCTTCCGTCACGTTCACGTAGATGCGTGATAAATGCTTCGTTCCTTGGACGTCCGTGCTGCTGACGCGTAGGGTGCCGTTGGCTTTTGTGTATTGATTGGGGAGGCAACACTTCGGTTACGTTGCCAAACCTAGATGGGGGGGGGGGTCAGTTTGTTTTTAAAGTTCATTTATTTTGAGAGAGCGAGCGAGCACATGCACACGTAAGCAGAGGGAGGAGGAGAGAGCGAGGAGGAGAGAGCGTCCCGAGCAGGCTCTGGACGCAGGGCTCGATCCCACGACCTATGACCTGAGCTGAGATCAAGAGCCGTGACTGAGCCACCAGGGCATTCCACCTCGATAGTCCCTTACCTTTTACTCGTTCTCACCGGGTGGCTTCCTACACGGAGACAAGGGTGTGATTTTTTTCCCTTCATTTTGTTAACGTGGGGACTGACCTGATTGGGAGCGTCCCTCTCTGCTCTCTAAAAGGCCTTCAAGCTCTGCACCCGCCCCTTCCTCCGTGTCTGGTGCGGCTGGGGAAGCTATCGGGATGGGGTCCGGGCAAGGGCAGGGGCGGTGAGGGCAGACCAGAAGAGGTGGGTCTCACGGCTGGGTCCTTGAAGGGTCCTTGAAGGCCGCCACTCCTGCAGGGCTGGGTGGCTCAGAAACCGAGTTAGGAGGGGCAGGTAGGGGGCTCCTGTAGTCCCTGGCTGCTTTTTCTCAGGGTCACAGGGAAGGCGGGTGCCGGGTGAGCCAGAGTCTGGATAGAAGAGAAAGTCTGCTGCCCTTACTGACGTGACTCCTGTGCGCTTTTCACAGCTGTGACTGGAACCGCTATAACATCCAGTACGCTCTGGCAGTTTCCAAGCAGCGGGGCATAAAGCGCCCCTCAGAGCCGCTGGGAAGCGAGGAGGAAGCGGATGCGTCTGACGACGATGACACTCTGCACCCGCTCGGGGAAGGACAGGAAGACGGGGACAGACAGCTGGTGTAGAGCCGGCCGCGTTCGCCACCCCACATCCCACGTGTTTTGGTTAAGACTCCCGGAGAGATGGAACCACGCGGCCTGGGCCCGGAAGCGAGTGGGAGGGCCGTCTGAGGGCTGCGGAGGTCCCCACGCCGGGACTCCTGTTCCCACAAGAACCAGACGTGCCAGCAGCGGCAGCGAGAGCGCAGGCTTGTCACACAGGCCTGGGGCCCGCGGTGTAACAGCGAACGTTGCTCATCTCCTGTTGAAAACGCCTTTTACAGAAGCAAAAGGGTTCATTTTTATAGGCTCAAATTTTGTAGGACTATTTATTTATATTTTTAATACACTCTTGACGACAGATTTAGAGATAAAAAAGATGAGGTTTTGTACATGAAAGTGGATTAAATCTGAACTCTGAATTGAGAATGTTTATAACATATCCTGGGTCGTGCAGGGGGATAGGGTCCCCTGTCTGTTGGCCTCCTTGTGCAGGGGGCGTGGAGGAGCAGGGCAGCGGGGTCACCCTCGCGGCCCCCAGGCTGGGCTGCCTGCCTTGGGGGTCAGTGCACTCTGACCTTGGAGGGGCGCTAGCAGCCCCAGAGCTGAGACCGGACAGCTCCCTTGGGGAGCTCACGCAGGCGCAGGGGGTGACACGAGCTGCTCTTCCGTGGAAGGCCCCTGAAAGCCTCACCGAGCAGGGCACAGAACCAGCTTCTCCCCAGCTGGGGGCCTGTCCCAGGGGCTCAGTAGCCAGGGCCACCAGGGTCAGGAAACTGGGCCGACCTGGGTGCAGCTCTTCCCTGAGGCTGCCTGGAGGCCTACAGGGTCGGGTGCGGGTGGGGCCAGCGCCCGGGGGCCCTGTAACCCTTGGGGGCCCATGTGCAGGTGTCACCGGGTGTTTGTGTCCACAATTCTCCCCACGCTCGCGGAGGCTGGAAAACCAGCCAGTCTTTCCAACTCACCTCTGCTTTCTTGCTAAGTTTCACATGTGCACGTTGAAGTTACGAACATTGATAGTGGAAACTGGTTTAGAGTGCAGTTGGGAGGCCAGCAGCGGCGGCTCTCAGCCCCATGGCTACCTGTCCACTGCAGACCCCAACCAGGAGAGACTTTCCTCCCGCCCCGGAAACGGCCCAGCCAACGGGGATCCGCTACACTTCCAACTCCCAGTTTACTCCAATGGACTGTTTACAACGCACCCCCCCCAGCCCCAACTTTATAAACGAGCCTTCACTGGACCGCCCCGTGGTTTGACTGTAGTTTCAGCTTGGTGGTAGGGCTCCTGTCTCCAACAAACCCATTTTTGCCTGTAAAATAACCGGCGGCGTTATGTTTGACAAAGTGTAGCCGAGCAGACCCTGGAGAGAAGAGAGGAGTGGGAGGTGGGGGCCCTGCAGGGCCTGGAGATGTGGCCGGCCTCCTACACGCTCAGCAGGGAGGCGGCTCTCAGCTCCCAGCCCTACTGAATCAGAATCTGCCATCGTAGCCCTCCCTTCCCCAAAATGGAGACATAGTGCATGTTAGCATCATCCCCGTGACCCCGTCGCTCTTATCAGCTCATGTTCTGGAGGTGACACTGAGGGGACAAATGAACGCACCCACCCGCTGGTCCCCCAGGAGCCGTGTAGAAGCCAGAATCCCCATGGGAGAGTTCCCAGCTGCAGGGAAAGGATTGAGAATGGCTCTCTTGGGACCAGAAGAAATTGGGTCCATCTGTCGAAATGGAGGGGTCGCAGCTGAAGGTTCAGGAATAAAGACAGTGATTGTTCCAAGCTCATCTTTGGTTCTTTTAGAATATCCTGAATTTGTTATTGTAGTTTCCCAGGAAGATCTCTATGCAGAGATTTACCCTAAGTCTTAAAAAATGGAAAAATTTAAACATCAATGACAGTGGCAGCTTTGGGTTGAAATGCACAATATGTCTGCAGTCCTCCAGTGGCTTCCAAAAGTGACCACTTAAATTATCTTGGGGGCACCTGGGTGGCTCAGTGGATTAAGTCCAACTTCACCTCAGGTCATGATCTCTCTGTTCGTGGGTTCGAGCCCTGCGTCAGGCTCTGTGCTGGCGACTCTAAGCCTGGAGTCTGCTTCAGATTCTGTCTCCGTCTCTCTTGCTCTCTCTGCCCCTCCCCCACTCACACGTTGTCTCTCAAAAATGAATAAACGTTTTATACATATGTATATAATATATATATTACATATAAACTCTTGGACACCTGTTAGTTTGCAAAATAATAGATTAAGGGAAAGTATAATAAAGAACTTATCCAGGCGGCTCACGTGGACTGAATCCAGGATAACAACTAGGTATTTTTAACGGGAGAATTCCAGCTAGTACCTGAAAGAGTCCTGCTATCCCCACTCAGCAAGGATTTAATGCATGGAGACACTGTGCATCCGAGGCAGCGCGCGCCTGCAGCAGAAAACAGACATCCCCGTGGCTGTCCTCGCCCCAAACCGACCCGGGGAGCCTTTCCAACCAAGCTCAACTTGCAGGAAATGCGGAAGGCGGAGCCTCGAGGGGGCTCCCATCCGGATCCCGAGTCAAACACCACGAAAAGACGACTTGAAATGTGAACGTGGGTTATTCGCCATCAAGGAGCTGCTCCCAAGAGTGCTGACAATAACGAAGTCTGGAGTCTGACTCTCTATCGGCCTCGAGCCGCGCCCGACCCGGGTGCCACAGCCCGCCCCAGCTGGGTAGGGGGTGCTTCCCGCCCCGGGGTCCGGGACCCCGAGCCCAGGGCAGCAGCAGCTCCCCGGGCGGCGGGACACGACACTGCGTCGACTCACGCAGACAACAACCAGCGCACTCGCGGGAGAGGGGCCGGCGCGGGCGGACGGTACGCAGGCGCGGCCCCGCCCACCGGCGCGCTCACGGGAGTCTGGGCCGGGGCGGGCGCATTGTGCGCAGGCGCGAAGCACGCTCGTTCCGCCCGGGCCTCCGCGGTCGTTGGCCCCTGCGACCCACTGTCCCCGCGCAGTCATGGCGGCGGTCAGGGCTCTGGTGGCGCCCAGGCTGGCGGCGGCCTCCGCGTTCGCGCCGCTCCATGCACCCGCCCCGCGCGCGGCCCTACACAGCTCCGCGCCGCGGCCCCGGGCCAGGGTCGCGCTGGTAAGCGGACTTCGGCGGGCGGGCATGGGGCGGGGCTGCCGCCAGAGGTCACGGCCGCTTCCCGTCCAGTTCCGCCCGAGGTCGGGCCCTCCTCACCCCCCACCTCCGAGGTCGGGTCCTGCTCTCCCGCCCCCCTTAGCCCCTCCTCTCCCCCTCCCAAGGTCGGGCCCTCCTCACCCCCACCCCCCGTGCCGTCCCCCAGCCCTCCTTCACCTCTGCCCGCGGCGGTTCTTATGGTCCTCACCGCCACCCCACCGAGGCCCGCCCCCTACCTCTCTCCATGCAAGTCCCTTCTTCACGCCCCTCCCCCTGGCCGGCTGCCTCCAGGTGGAGTCCCCTTTGACACCCTCCCCCCCCCCCTCCCGCCCTGTCCCGCAGGTGCTGTCTGGATGCGGAGTCTACGACGGGACTGAGCTCCACGAGGCCTCAGCGTAAGCCCTGAAGGACCCTTTGCCTTTTCCTGAGCCATTTGGAGAAATGTTTGATTAGAAAGGCAGAGGAAACGAGCCACCAGGCACGGGGAGGCACACAGCGGGAGCCAGAGATAAGTTCTCTAAGTGCCACCTGTAGCGTTGTCACCCAGAGACAACCATGGAATACATCTCGTGTTTAACACCCATGGTTAACTTTTATTTTTATTTAAAAAAAAATTTTTTTTTTAACTTTTATTTATTTTTGAGACAGAGAGAGAGCATGAATGGGGAAGGGTCAGAGAGAGGGAGACACAGAATCTGAAACGGGCTCCAGGCTCTGAGCTGTCAGCACAGAGCCTGATGTGGGGCTCGAACTCACAGACTGCGAGATCATGACCTGAGCCAAAGTCGGACACATAGCCGACTGAGCCACCCAGGCGCCCCACCCATAGTTAACTTTGAGGTCAGATTGCGTCATCATGACTCTAGGGCGATGAACGCCTGGGTGGCTCAGTCGGTTAAGCCTCCGACTTCAGCTCAGGTTATGTCCTCGCGGTTCGTGGGTTCGAGCCCTGCGTCTGGCTCTGTGCTGACATCTCGGAGCCTGGAGCCTGCTTCCGATTCTGTGTCTCCCTCTCTCTCTCTGCCCCTCCCCCGCTCACGGTTTGTGTTTATCTCAAGAAATAAACATTAAAAAGTTTTTAAAAGAAGGCTGTGAGGCACGAGGCACCTTCAGCTGTGGACGGTGTTTTTGATGTAACCTGTCAGATGTTAGTAGCATGTGGCTTTTTATTAAAGGCTTCTGTGAGCAGGACTGGTACATGTCAGATTTGGAGTCGGTGGGCAGGGAGAGTTAGGTCATGGTTGGGGAACCTCTGCCTCCCAAGTGCAGGGCCCGAGCGTACCCAGAGGAGCCTGAGGCCCCTCCCCGTCCTGCACCTGCCTGCGTGTGCGGGTGTGGGCACTGGACATGGAGTGGTCTTTGGAGTGGGCAGAGCTGGCAGGCGGCAGAGGGCCAGGAGAGCTTCCAGAGCGGGGCTCGGAGCAGGGGCACAAGAAAGCAAGCGGGCTGCGTGAAACCTCCGGGGTGTGGGCAGGGAGCCCTGTGTGGAGAGCCCTGCAGGTTACAAGGACGAGAGCCTGAGTCCCAGGGTGGTTCTACCGGGTCACCCACCTCATGTCTCCTCCTCTGAAAGGGGGACAGTGAGAGCCCCGTGTCTGGGACACATTTGGACTTGTGCCTGGCACACAGCAGCCCTCAGGGAGACCTGCATATCTCTCTCCCAGCCCTGTGACTATCATGGGAGAGGCGGGAGAGAGCGAGTGTCGTGACCGGAAGCCCCCCTCAAACCCTTGAGGGCTGCGTTGATTGGCCTGTGGGAGGAAGACCACCCTGAAGCAGCCTGGGGTCCAGGCTGGGACACCAGTCAAATCACCGGTCCCTGCACCCCGGTTTGTAAAGGGAGCTTGGGGACTAGCTGGGCTCTGCGGGCTAGTTCAGGGACAGCGGATCTGGATTGTGGTCATTTGGGTCATCGGCAGGCCGACTGTAACTTTTTGTAAAGCAAGTAGGATATTAACGTGCACGGGAGACTTCTGCAGGGCGCTCTGCAAAAACCCTGCTTGTAGAAACACGCTAAGAGGTAAAGCTGGGTTGGGCATGTTTCAGTTTGTGTGATTTTCTTCCATGCAGGGTACTGGTTCACTTGAGTCGTGGCGGGGCTGAGGTCCAGATCTTTGCTCCTGACGTCCCTCAGATGCACGTGATTGACCACACCAAGGGGCAGCCTTCTGAGAGCGAGACCAGGTGTGATCCTGCTCCTCCGTCCCGGAATGTGGGCACGGGCCTGGTACAAACTCCCTGAGAGCCGGCATGCTGGGTGGATTTGTCCTGGCGGGGACTCTGCCGGTGCTCTGAGTTCTGAACGCAGTCATTCAGAGCCCCCGTCCTCAGGCTGTCCTGTGGTCGTGCTGTTGTTATCTTTTAATGCCTCCCAAAACACGGAAAGGATAGAAAATTCCGGCTAAGTTCCTCCTATCTTTGTTTTGACCCACTTCTACTTTTTTTTTTTTTTTTTTTTTTTGTATTATTTATACCCTAGGTGGGGCTTGAATTCACGACTCTGAGATCAAGAGTCATCCCCCCACCTTTGTTTTGGTCAAGGCTGTGCCTCCCAGCTGGGTCTCGTGCCGTGTTCACCTGTTTGGGCCCCAGATCTCTGAGCTGGCTCGAAACGGTGTCTCTGTCACTGAGGCCTGTGCGGTCTTTGTGCTCTCAGAGCCTTCCTTCTCCTCCAGTCTTGCTCCAGGGCAGGGACGGCCACACTTGCCCGCTGGCTTCACACAGGGGGCGCTCTTTCTCCTGGGAGCTGGTGTCAGCCGCCCCCCCCCCCCTTCCTTTTCTGCCTGGGACACTGGTCCTGGCTGCAAGGCCTGGGGGAACACGGCACGGCGCCTACTGTGGCTGACCCTGGTTTCCTTCGCTTACCTGTGCGGCACCTTGGCCTTCCCCTGCTCTGTCCTGTCTTTCGTCCGTCCCCAGTTCTGAGCACTCCAGATGCTCCAAATGGCCGTGTCACCTTCTCTAGGTCCTGACCTTGAGTGCAAGTGCTGGTGCACTTCCCTGGCCCGAGTACATGTTTTCTTGTCCTGTGGTAGTGTCCCCCCCCCCCCCCCCCCCCCGTTTTGTAGTCTGCAGGCTAAAGTTTGCTTCAGGCCTCTTTTGTGTTCTTTCCCAGGAACGTTCTGACGGAGTCTGCCAGGATCGCCCGCGGCAAGATCACCGATCTGGCCCGGCTCAGTGCGGCGGATCACGACGCTGCCATCTTCCCTGGAGGCTTCGGAGCCGCCAAAAACCTGTGCGTGTGGGGTCTGTGGGGTGTTCGCTTTTCACCTGTGGCGAAGCCGGGGACGGAGACGGGGTGGGGACGCGAGCAGCCGTTGGGGATCTCAGGTTCCAAAGGGCTGCACGGAGCTGGTCTGTGACAGGGAACCGGCGTGGCTCGGGGCTTAGGTCAACAGTTAGCCAGACGTGCTTTTTCTGTCGCTTCTCCCAGAATGCTCCTGGGCTGCTGCTGCGGGGGTGGGGGTGGGGGCGGGTAGGGGCTTTCTCTGATCTCACCCTGTGCCCTGCCGGTCTCCGTGTCCGTGTGAAGCTGCTGTTCCGGTGGGCCGTTCAGATGCTGGTCCCAAGTGGAAAGGTTTTGCTCTCTGGTTGTCACCCTGGTAACTAGATCTGCAGCCGGGAGGGCTCGCTCTGGCCTGACGTCCTGTGGGTTTTAGATCCTCTTTCTGTGCGCATCCCGGAAGCTCTCTGCGCACTGGCCTCGCCATCCAGCACATCCGTTCCGAGGCGGCTTTGGCACAGCCGTTGTGGGTGGGAAGCTGGAGCAGGGCGGGGGGGGGGGGCAGCTGCCTTGGGTCCTCGTGCTCACTGCCGCCCTCGCCCTGTTGGCTTGGCTGGCCAGTGCCACCCCGCCCTCCCCCCCCCCCCCCCGCGGCGGTGCAGCAGCTCCCTGGCTGGCTCTGTGGGTGCCCCGCAGCCAGACGTCAGGTTCCCTGATGTGTACGCTGACCCCTGGCGGCTCCCCTCTGCCTGCAGACATCTGAACAGCTTTCGTCCACGTCCCAGCCCTGTGTTCCCAGCCCCTCGTGGCGGTGCCTCCCGCTCCTGTCCACTTTGTCTTCCAAAAACCAGCCTTTCAGGCGACTGCCACCTTCACGTACCTCTCGGCAGTAGATGGCAGAGGACGGCCTGAGTTGCTGGCTGGACTTCCTCTTCTGCCAGACCGAGGTTCTTTCGTCGGGAGGACGAGCCTTATCTGTGACCCTTAGCTCCTCCCTGAGGATGAGGGCACTTTGGGGGTCTGTCGGGGTTGTGTCCCCGGCACAATTGACCACCCACGCTCGGTTAACTACAGACACGAGGCGCGCTGGGTTGTCGGTGGGTCCGTGTCTGTGCGCTCAAGGAAGCAGCAGCCTTGGATCAGTGCTGTTGTCTGAACCCACTTCCTGGGGGAAGCTGTGGCTTATGGTCGCTTGCCCTGTTTTTCCCAACCTTTCTAGAAGTCAGGCAGGCTCCCGTGTCCTTGGTCTCCGAGGCTGCGGCTGCTGTGGTTGTCGGTTGTGCAGGGTGCACGCGGAAGGCTAGTTCGCTGGGGATGCGAGTTCACAGCGGGAACCGGGTTCCTCTCGTGTGGGGCCTCAGGCTCCTGCCCGGCCGTGTTTCCTCCACCAGAGGTTCATACGCGTGGTCGTGTTAAACTAATGAGGTGGAGGTGTCTTAAGCTCAGTGATGTGTACTTTGTGTTTTCCGCCAACGGGGTGGCTTGTCGGTGGCCCTCTAACCACCTCACAGCCACACACGCAGATCCCGTTGGGTAGACGACCCAGCTCTGACGGACACCGTGTTTCCAGTTCCCCTTTTGTCTTGAAAGCCGTTTGGAGGTACAGTTGACACGTGTTTAAAGAGTAAAGTTGAGGGGCGTCTGGGTGGCTCAGTCGGTTGAGCGTCTGACTTCGGCTCAGCTCGTGGTCTCGCAGTTCATGAGTTTGAGCCCCGCGTCGGGCTCTGTGCTGACAGTTCACACCCTGGAGCCTGCTTCCGATTCTGTATCTCTCTCTCTCCCCTTCCCCTGCTCATGCTCCGCTTGTCTCTCAAAAATAAACAAATGTTAAAAAAAAATTAAAAAAAAAAAAAAGTGGGGTCCCTGGGTGGCTCAGTCGGTTGAGCGTCCAACTTCAGCTCAGGTCATGATCTCACCGTCCGTGAGTTCGAGCCCCGCGTCGGGCTCTGGGCTGACGGCTCAGAGCCTGGAGCCTGCTTCCGATTCTGTGTCTCCCTCTCTCTCTGCCCCTCCCCTGCTCACGCTCTGTCTCTCTCTGTCTCAAAAATAAATAAAAACATTAAAAAAAAAAAAAAAAGTAAAGTTGGCTGCATTTGGACGTGCACGCACCCCGAGGATGCAGCAGCCCCTCAGGGTGGCACACCTCCCTCGCGCCCACCGTTGTCCGGTCCCGGGGCTGTGACGCTGCCGTGGGCCTCCCAGGACGGAGGAGCCGCGTGTGCAGAGCAGACAGCCCAGAGACGGAGCTCGTGGCAGGGAGTGTGTACTTTGGGATTCGGTGGGTGTGACCAGTTGCCTCCCAGAGCAGTGCGGGTGCACACCCGCCGGCTGTAGAAGGGGGGGTCACGCCGGACGCCTCCGCGGTCATTGCTGCAGTGACAGAAGCCGTGTGCCGTCTCACCTGCGCCTCTCGCCTGGTCAGTGGGGGGCCTGCTGGCTTTAGGTCCACGGCCTGCGCCCCTGTCACCTTCGGTTCGCTGTGGCATCTGCTGCCTTCCTCCGCTGCCGTTTTTGCTTCTTTCTGACATAAAGTTAGAAAAAAACACGTACGTGTAATTGTACAAAACACACGACACACGTGAACTGCTTGTCGCGGGTGCTGGGAGGGAACAGAGCCACACATAACGTCTGCGGGGTAGGGTTGGAGGCGCCCCAGGCTGGTGGACACCAAACTGTGAGAGGCCTCTTCTCGTGCTAGGAGCACCTTCGCCGTGGACGGGAAAGACTGCAGAGTCCACAAAGACGTGGAGCGCGTCCTGAAGGAGTTCCACGAGGCCGGCAAGCCTATCGGGTACGTAGGGGTGGGGAGTGCACGGCTGCCCCGTCCTGAAAGCCTGTTTTCGCTGAGGGGTTCACAGGGCGTCCTAGGCACCTTCCAGCTCGGAAAATTCTGTAGTTGTGTGCTTAGGTCACTATCACTTGGTGACTTTACAGGAAAGAGAGCTTCTAGGAGGTTCCCCAGTCAGTCCTTCCCTGACCGCCAGCCTTTTCCAGTGCTCATTCTCCTCTCCGGACCTCTGCCTTCTGTCCTCGCTCCGGGCAGGCTGGAGCCAGTCACACACGAGCACCGTTCCCCAGCACCTTCCTCTGGGCCTGCACGCTCATTGCGTGCTTGGGTCTTTCACACTTGTCTGCACACCCAGACTCACCGGACCTTGCTCTTGTCGAGGTCCGAGGTCCTGGGTCCTGGGTCCTGGCAGGTGGTGAGGCCGGCCACCCCTGCCACCAGGAGCATGATGGTGCCCCTGTTGCCGGATCTGAGCCCCTGAGACTCGGCTTCCACGGGCGCCTGGCCCCTGCTCTGACGAAGGTCGGTGTTTGTCCGTGTCAGTGCGCCGGAGCGTGCAGAGTGCACGGCTTCGGGTCTGCTGGTTGGAGAGACTCCCTCGGGAGCTCTGCGGTGAGAGATGCAGTGAAGACAGCTCATTGTGGTATAGACGGGAGCACTCCAGATCCCCTCTGACATCTGTGTGAACAGGGCTGTGTTAGAACCCTCCCACCTGGATGGGATATAGCGCCTGGCAAGGACAGTCCTCGCGCAGTCACTCTGCGGGGAGCCCCCTCCTCAGAACGGGGCCGGCCTCGGGTCTGCAGGTCGGGAGCATGTCTGCTCGCACGGTGCCTTCTCAGTCCCGGGCCTGCTCGGAAGAGACAGGCAGCAGGTGACGGCCATGCTCCACGCCTCTCCTAGAATGCTGTCACTGGAGCGGCACCCACTTCTGTGGGCTGAGCGCTAAGAGGGACCCTAGCGCCCTGCTTGTCATGAGCACAGGTGGAAGCAAGGGGTCCCGGTGGCTCGGCCGCCTGTGTGTATGTCCTCTGACCTCCGTGCAGGAACGGTCCCAGCAGGGGCCTCTGTCCGGAGCACATGGCTTTGGCTTGCTTCGGTGTCCACAGCCCAAGACCAGCAGGGCCGGCCACACAGACAGCCCCACTTGAGGGCCGCTGCCGCCGGGTGTCTGTGCAGGCTCACGACACAAGACCACTCTGGAGACACTAGGTCCGGGGACTGTGTCAACTTGGTGGCTGGGTAAATTTCTGTCCGGGGTTTCTAAGTAGGCGGGTTAGCTGTGGGGTTTGAAGCACTGTGTAAGTTTGTTTTGACGATGCTTTTTCGTGGCTTGTTATGATAGCTCCTACGTGGCGCCTTTAAAGGCCACGCGGGAGTACCAGCTGGGTGCTGTGGAAGATGAGCCAGAGGAGAGGCCTGTGTGGGAACACGGTGGCCCAGAGAGGTCTGGGCGGCGGCTGGAAGGGTTGTGGACCCCGGGTGAAGGGAGGGCAGTCCCCGACAGCTACACGCTGGGGCGGCCCGGCCCGTAGCCGCTATGGTGGATGGCCCGTGTGCCCCCTGAGCGCGCGCTGACACGGGCAGGGTGCCGGTGTGATGTCCGGTGCCCAGAGGTGTGGTGTGGCCAAACCACCGTGCTCGGGAGCGACTGGTCGGGAGTGCCTCCCGACTGCGGCCCGTAGGGGAGTGAGCGGAAGCTCGTGTCACCTGTGACACCCCTCGCCCCGTTGGCCACGGCCACCCCAGGTGGCCCGGCTTCCACCTCTCAGCTGCCAGGCCCTCTGGCTAGTGTTGGCACCCATCCTCGAGGTCAGGGAGGTTTGCGTGCCTTGCTGCGCCCCCTGGCCTGGCGTCCACTCGCGACCCTGTCCTTCACTCTCCAGCTTGTGCTGCATCGCTCCCGTTCTCGCAGCCAAAGTGCTCCGCGGCGTCGAGGTCACCGTGGGCCACGAGCAGGAGGAAGGCGGCAAGTGGCCCTACGCGGGGACCGCAGAGGCTATCAAGGCCCTGGGCGCCAAGCACCGTGTGAAGGGAGTGACCATATCCTTTCTGGCAGCCAGGGTGGCGGTGGCGGTGGCTCCGGGGACCCCTCTTCTGGCTCTTGAACCGGGAGCTGCACTGCCGGGGGCACCTGGGGGCACATGCGTGACACGTGTAGGGTCCGATGCCGGCACGTGTCCCTCCCTGGCCGTGTTTCCAGGTCGGCCTGGTGGGTGCGGGCTGGGTTCGGCACACCCCGGGCCCACAGGGCCACCTGGTCAGGCGAGCGGTCGGCCTCAGGCTCGACGGGGATGGCTTTCTGGGTGGGAGGCTGGGAGCTGCCTGCCAGTGAGGGGAGTGAGCTTGCGCCCCAGGGTGGGGTGGAGGCTGCCCATGGATGGGAGCAGTACCGGGGGGTTTCCTGGCTTTGGTGGAGGTTCCCCTGGTGGTGTGGACGGGAGTCAGCCCAGTGGCCTCACTGGTCCCTGATCCTCCTGCAGGTGCCTGAGCACTGCACACACAGCCTCAGGCCAGGGCTGACCACAACCCAGGTCCACACCTGGACCCAGACCCAAGGAACAGAGCAGCACGGTGTCCCGGAAGGTGCTGGAGACAACACCGTGACCCTGGGTGTCTGTCTCGAAGGTGCTTTTCTCTCCTTGGAGGGCCGTTTGGCTTACAGACAGTTTCGGTTAAGTGCCCACCTCCCTCCTGCGCAGAGTGGCCAGCCCGCCCAGCAGCTGTGTGGGTGGAGCTGGCCCGGGGTCTTTGGAGTAGGTCCAGGAGGGCACCTTATAGGGAGGGGGCAGGGCCAGTCCCATCAGCGCTTGGTGTCTGCCCGACCAGGGCCAGAGCTCGGCTTGTGTCGGGGGAGGGTCCCGGGTCGGATTGGCCTCTTGTGGCCGACACTCGGAGCGGCTCTCTGTTCCGGTTTCTCAGACGAGGTTGCTGTGGGGCCGGCGCTCCTGTGTGTGCAGCCCAGGTCTGCGGGCGGGCCTGGGTCCCGTGGGGGCCTGCCACCGTGAGGGGTCTGAGGAAACCAGCGCTGGGCTCACTGAGGTCGGGACGCGTGTGCTCTGGTTACAGGGTGTGAGTGGCATGGGACGTGGACCCTGGCCGCGGGGACTGCGGCAGGAAGGATCCCCCATTTGGAGCTCCATTGAGAAGGGCGGCGGAGCACACTCTGGGGGTGGGCGGGGGCGGGGGTCAGGGTGGCGCTTCACGCCCGCCACCCGTGTGTCCTTGCCGGGTGACTGTTTTCCGTAACTTCCGTGCACGAAGCTCACGTGGACCAGAAGAACAAGGTGGTCACGACCCCGGCCTTCATGTGCGAGACGGCGCTCCACCACATCCACGACGGGATCGGGGCCATGGTGAAGAAGGTGCTAGAACTCTGTGGGAAGTGACAGCGCCGTGAGCCCCGCCTCCTCCACCAGGTGGAGCTAGTGGCCTGGCTTCCCGTGCTGCCTGCCGTGCGGCAGGAATTCTATTTTCTGCTTGCGTCCATAGGTGCTTTTTGTCTGAAGAGGAGCCCTTGGCTGGGGTCTGCGGACGGCGTTCCTTCCGCTTGGCGGAGGCAGGCAGGGCCCGCACCGCGGCCCGCAAGCGGCTGGTGCCTGCTTGGTGCCTGCGGGCGCAGGACGGCTGACATCCTCCTGTGACAGAGATTAAAGTGGGACCTGCTCTTTCAGGAGAAGAATTGGGGCACAACATCCCACACTCTTAGGTTGGGCCGGCTGTAGGCTCCTTGGTGTCTGGGGGGGAAGAATTTTTAAGTTTGTGGGTCTGGTAATTAGGAAACCACGTCACTGAACTTCTTGGTGATTGAGAACTCTGTAACTTGGAGTGATGCGTTCAGAAATGACACGGGGGCTTCATTTGAGGCCGGGGGAGTTTGCTTTCCCAAATGGACGCCGGGACGGCCGCGTGTCGGGCCTCCTGAAGCTGGCACGCGGAGCACAAACCAGGGCTCTAGCTTTCCAGAAGGGGGGGGAGGGTGTGGCAGCCGGTCTGTGTGGTCGGCCTGCTGGGCGGAGACCGTCGGGTTGGTCCCAGGCCACGAGCAACAAACAGCCGGTGTTGGACGTACAGAGCAGGGGCAATAAAGCGTCTTGTAGCCGCACCAGCCGGTGTCTGTCGTGCGTGTGCTTCTGTTTTGGGGAGAAACGTCGAGGGCGGCACCTGAGTGCAGGGCAGGCTTCACCCCCTGTGGCACATCCCTCCTTCTGTCCGCCTCCCGTGACCCCCGGGAGGGTGTCCCCGCACGCAGCTGCCATTGCGTCCGTCCGTGCCTCATTTGGTTTTGAGAAAGCTGCGGGGGTCGCGTAGCGGGCCGTTGAGTGTGGTGCAGCTGACGCTGAACTGTGGGGGTGCTGGCCTGGGAACGGGGCACCGAGGCACAGGCCCTCCACGCCACCCTTCAGCACTCTGCTGCCGTGAGAGGTAAGTGACAATGAGCCTTGTGGTTTTCCGGGCTTGGAGGGGAGCACGGAGAGCAGGGCCTGTGGACAGGGCAGTAATGCCTGAAAGCGTGCCCCCCAGCCCCCCCGCTCGCCCGGTATCTGTGCCAGCCGGTCCCGACGTTTCGGCCCTTCCTCCGTGGGCACTCCGTTCTCTGCGGCCTGACCTTCCCCTGCTGAAGCAGGAGCCCCCTCGGCACACCCACCGGCACCGGCCTCGCTGGCCGGGATGGTCCTTGCCCTGTGCGCTGTCCCGGGGCCCGTCAGAGGTCAGGTCACGGACGACCACCTCTCTCTTAAGAAACTTGTCTGTGGAAACACTTGTTCCGTGTGTACACCCGTGCACGTGGGGGCGGGGTGGCTGGATCACCAGCGTGTGGCTCACGGAGTTATCACAAGGCGAACACAGCTATGGAACCAGAGGACCCGTCCCTGCCCACCCCCCCCCCCCCCCGCCCGCCACCACCAGCAGGGATGGTGCACGTCTTGGCTCTGTGTACAGGCTTTTCCCTGTGGAAGTGTTCCCAAATGGGCTTCTCCACGGGCTTTCCCGTGTCGCCCGAGCGCTGCCTTCACAAATGTCCTTGTCGGTGTTTTGGCGCATGTCGCGGCCCCGGCTGTTGCCACATCCAGGGGCGAGGCCGCCGGGTTGCAGGGATGTTTCGAGCTTGGCTTTAGTGGGGAGGGTCCATGTGGCGCTGGGGCCTGGCCGGCCTCCTCTGTCCTCCCCGCCACCCGGTGGGCATGGATGGCGTGGCCCTTGGTTTTTTCTGGTGTCTCCTTGACGTCCGCTGAGGCCCATCGCCTTTTGTCTGTTTCTCGGCCTTCTGACGATCTGGTTTGGTGAAGCACGTGTTTAGGTTTCTCACTGGAGCTACTCGTGCGTTCTCGTTGCACGTCCTCCGTGGGTACGTGGGCTGCACGTGTCTACTCCCTTTTCTTCCTCAAGGGGCCGTGACGAGCAGCCCCTCCCAGTGCTTGTGCAGGCCCGTCCCCCGCCCTCCCTGGTGTGTGGGGTTGTCTTGAACTTCGCTCCCCAGGTCAGGAAGGCGTCTTC
This sequence comes from Felis catus, assembly GCF_018350175.1. NCBI lineage: Eukaryota > Metazoa > Chordata > Mammalia > Carnivora > Felidae > Felis > Felis catus. Next base: position 2,318,039 of record NC_058376.1, on the reverse strand, counting down.
CCGCTCCCTGTTGTCTCTCTCCACCCGTATGTCAGTAGTCTGTCTGGAGGCCGCGTTTACGAATTCACCTGCTCTGTGGGCCGTGCACGGTGGCCCGGGAGCAGTCCCCCCGTGGCCACGGCGCCCCTGGGAGCTGGGCCCTGCGCAGGGGTCGCCGCTGGCACCACCTGGAGCCCCCTCCCGCCTCCGCCCGCTCGGGGGTCTCCCCACGGGGCTCGGGTGACGTCAGGTGGTGCGGGACCCAGAGCCCGTGCTCAGGAAGTGGCAGGCTGGCTGGCTGTCACCTCCTCTCGCTGTGCTTCCCCGGAGAGGCCCTAGAGGGGGCGGGGAGAACGTGAGGGGCGGTCCCCACGGAAGTGCTTGTGTGATGGCGTAGTGTTCGCACAGCTCTGCGTGCTGGCCGTCGCCGTCCATCCTGTCCCTTTTCAAAGGGACGAAGTATCTGCTCTCCCAGTTCAGAAGGACACGCGTGCCTTTCCTCCTAAAATCCCGCCGCCGCGATGCGTGTGGTGACCGCCAGCGTGTGTGGCTTCCACGTGCCAGAGCCCGGCGGCACTCGCACCCGCTCAATCCTTGCGGCAGCCGTGGGAGGGGGCCCGGATTGCCCCACGCTGAAAGGTCAGGCGGAAGGACCCGCGTTGGAGCCCGTGCTCTGGAAGTAAACCCCAAGCGTCGGAAGAGCCCGGAGAGTGGCCCAGCAGACCGGAACCAAGGGGGTGTGGCCATCTCTTCATTGACGATGAACGAGTGCCTCCTGCGTGGCAGGCACTGTCCCAGGGGTGGGGGGACAGGTGAATGTGAGGTGGCTGGCCGTGTGTGAACAACGTTCCAGATGGAACCCCGGAACCTATGGCCAGAGTGTTAATTCAAGGGCGGCACCAGCGTGGGGCCGCAGAGGGTAGGGGTGACGTGGCTGGTGTCCGCGACAGGGCGGTTCCGGTGCCCAGAAGCCCCTTGACGCAGAGGACAGGCTGAGGAGCATGCCCGTGGCTTGGGCCCTGCCCCCGCGGGGCATCTCTTCACCTGTCCTGTCCCCTCCACCCAGAAAGCCCAGTGCCCCTGGCCCCTCGGCTCCTTGCTTTAACATCAGCCCCCAGCAGGCGTCCCACGCCCCCTGGCCCGCTGTTGTGAGCTCGTGGTCTGTATCTACGCGTTACTGGTTTCTCATCTGCCCTCTGCATGGGCCAGGGGTTCCAGGAAGGAAGACACCAGCCTCACACGTGTGCCGGGAGCCCCGCGGATGGTAGGCTCGGCCTGAATGCACCGGTGGATGCCGGGAGCCCTGAGGCTTGCTGCTGGAGCGTGCGGTTCGTGCAGAGCTCCATCCGGGAGCCCCCAGCCCAGCTCCAGGGCCCCCTTCCTCACCCCTGCCCACCTCTGAGTGACGCCTGCCTTTCCTGCATTTCTTCTGTGAGGCTTCCCTTGGTAGCACTGTTTGCTCCGTACTGACTGTTTTCTAGAGCAGTTTTAGGTTCCCAGCAAAATTGACAGGGCTCCCTTACACCTGCTGCTCTCGGATATGCATAGACCCCCCCCCCCGCCATTATCACTGGCTCCCACTGGGTGGTGCCTCTTACGCGAACCTGCACTGACACGTCATCCTCGCCCGCAGTTTACGTCAGACCCACTCTTGGTGGTGCGCATTCCGTGGGTTGGACAGATGTGTAATGTCACGCAGCTCCCGCTACGGTGTCTTACAGGGTGGTTGGCGCTAACGGTTTTCTGTGCTCTATTTATCCCTCCCTCCCTTCTCAGCCCCTGGCAACCCCTGACCTTGCTGTTGTCTCCATGGTCCCGCCTTTTCCGGAACGTCGCCCAGATAGAATCGTACAGGATGCAGCCTTTTCAGATTGGCTGCTGTCACTTAGTGAGATGCACCCGCGGACCCTCCGTGTCTTCGTGGCGTGACGGCCCGCTCCTTCTTAGCGCCGAATACCATCCCGTCGTCTGGACGCACCCGTGTGTTTGCCCATCGCCTCCCGAAGGGCACCTTGGTGGCTTCCAAGGTCTGGCAGTTATGAATAAAGCTGCCGGAAACATCCGCCTGCGGGTTGTCGTGTGGACGTGAACGTTCACCTCCTCTGGGTAGACCTCAAGGAGCACGACCGCTGGGTCGTATGGTCAGAGCGTGTTCGGTTTTGTAAGAAACTGGCAAACCTTCCTCCGCGGCGGCCGCCCCTCTCTGCTTTCCCGCCAGCAGTGAGTGAGCGTTCCTTCTGCTCCGCGTCCCCGCCAGCGATCCGTGTTGTCGGTGTTCCGGGTTGCGGCCGTTCTCACGGGTGCACGGTGACATCATTGCCGTTTTCATTTTCATTTCTCTGATGACATGTGACGTCTGTATGTCTTCTCTGGTGAGGTGTCTCTTCAGGTCTTTTGGCCATTTTAATATCTGTTATTCATTTTGTTGAATTTAAAAAGTCCTGTGGGGGCGGGCACCTGGGTGGCTCAGTCAGTTAAGCGTCTGACTTCAGCTCAGGTCATGCATGATCTCACTGTTCCTGAGTTCGAGCCCCGTGTCAGGCTCTGTGCTGACGGCTCAGAGCCCGGAGCCTGCTTCGGATTCTGTGTCTCCCTCTCTCTCTGCCCCGCCCCTGCTCATGCTCTTGTCTCTCTCTGTCTCAAAAATAAGTTAAAAAAACATTAAAAAAAAAAAAAAGTCCTGTGGATATTAGCGCTTTGTCAAAGTGGATATTAGTGGCTTGTGTTCTCACACTTGGTGGGCTCTTTGGCAGTGTGCTTGTTTTTACTGTGGATGAATTTTAGTTTACCAGTTATGTCCTTCACGGATTGTACCTTCAGTGTTGACCTAAGAAGGCTTCACCGTCTGGGCCGACCACGCTCTCTCTGATGTCATGTTCTAGGAGTTTTATAGTTCGGCCTTGCACGTTTATGCCTGTGACCCATTTTGAGTTCATTTTTGTGAAGATTTGGTTTTTTGCATGTGAATAGTCAGTTGTTCGTGCACCCTCTGTAGAATAGACAGTTCTCCCACTCTATTGTTTTTGCGCCTTTGTCCGAGTTTGATTGTTTTTGCGTGGATCTATTTCTGGGCTCTCTGTTCTGTTCCGTTGGTCTATTTAGCTGTGCTGGTACCCGTACCACATTATCTTGATGATGGTGGCTTTATAGGAATTTTTGGAGTTGGGTAGTACCAGTATTTTAACTTGCTTCTTTTTTTTTAATATTTTAGTTTTGAGAGAGAGAGTGCGCGCGAGGAGGGGAGGGGCAGAGAGAGAGGGAGACACAGAATCGGAAACAGGCTCCAGGCTCCGAGCTGTCAGCACAGAGCCCCACGCGGGGCTCGAACCCCCGAACTGCGAGATCATGACCTGAGCCGAAGTCGGCCGCTTAACCGACTGAGCCCCGAGGCACCCTGCCGTTTCATTGCTTTCTGCTCTAATTTGTGTGACATCTTTGTTTGTTTTGGATTCACAGTATGCTTTTCCTTTTCAGATTTTCTAAGGTGGAAGTTCTGATTGTTCATCTCGGATCTTTGCTTATTTTCTAGCATATGCGTCCGATGCTATAAATTTCCTTCTGAGCTCTGCTTTTGGTGCTTCCCACATATTTTGATAAGTTCAGACTGTCATTTAGTTTGAAGTATTTTTAAGTTTCTCTTGAGACTTGTTTGATCCCTGTGTTATTTACAAGTGTGTTGTCCAATCTCCAAGTATTTAGGAATTTCAGTTATCTTTCAGTTACTGATTTCTGGTTGAATTGCACTGTGGTCTGAGAGCAGACACTGTATGGTTTCCTTCTTTTAAATTTGTTGAGATGTATTTATGGCCCAGAACGTGGTCTGTCTTGGTGAGTGCTCCGGTGAGCCTGAGAGGAAAGTGTTTCCTGCTGCCATTGGATGAAGCGGTCACAGATGTGCCCAATGTCCAGTTGATGGAGGGTGGCGTTGAGTTCGACTGTGTCCTTACAGATTTCCTGCCTGCTGGATCTGCGCTTTTCTGAGACAGGGCTGTTGAAGCCTCCAGCTGTAATGGTGGGTTCATAATTTCCCCTTGCAATCTATCTGTTTTTGCCACGTGTAGTTTGACACCCTGTTATCAGGCACATTTATGTTAAGGATCGTTACGTCCTCTTGGAGGATTGACTGTGTTGTCATGATGTAATACCCTGCTTTATTCCTGCTAATTCCCTTGGTTCTAAAATGCTGTGTCTGAAATTAATAAAGCTGCTTCCACTTTTGGTTAGCATTTACATGGTACGTCTTTCTTCATTTACTTTTAACCTAAATGTGTTTCTGTATTTAAAGTCGGTTTCTTCTAGACTACCGATGGTTGGGCTGTGTCTTTTGATCCGCTCTGACAACCTGTCTTTCTGTTGGTGCACTTGGACCCTGGACATTCCAAGAGATAACTGGCGTAGTTGGGCTACTGTCTACCGTCGTTGTTACTCTGTTGCCCTTGGCCTTTGTCTTGTTTTTGTCTTCCACTCTGTTTCTGCCTTTCCTGGTTTTAACTGAGCATTTGACATGGTTCCATTTTCTCTCCTTTCTTAGCATCTCAGGTTATTTCTCTTTTACCTTTTTCGGTGGTCGCCCTGCAGCTCGCGATACATTTACAGCTAATCCTGATCCCCTTTCGGATAACGCTGCCGGCTCCCAGGTACAGGGGCCCCTTGTGGTAACACGACCATCCTGCTCCTGCCTCCCGAGCCTCGAGCCTGGCACGGTGCCGTCGTTCATTTCACATACTCCTCAGTCACCACGACTACCCTCCTTGCTGTTACTTTGAAGGAACTGCTGTTGGATCAAGTAAGGAAAAGAGAAATACAACTTGTAACTTTTCCTGCAGTGACTTATGTTCCTTTAAGGAGATTTTAACGTTTCTTGCAAGGCAGGTCTACTGGCAACAGATCCCCTCAGTTTTTGTCTGAGAAAGATGATTTCCCAGGGTGTAGACATCTAGGCTGGTGGGCTTTATCTCTCAGCCCTTTTAAATATTCACTGCACCGTCTTCCCGTCACATGGTATCTGGGGAGACACGGGAGGTCGTTCTTTGCTCCTTGGTCGGTAAGGTGTTTTTTCCTTCTCTGGCTTCTTTTCAAGACTTTCTTGATCTCCTGCAGTCTGAATACGACAGGCCTAGTTGGAGATTTGTGGCCTGCCGCCTTTAACACGCTCTACGCTGAGGGCAAGGCTGAGCCCCTAGGCACTGCTCCCAGCAGCACAGACTGTTCTGGAAAGGCGGCCCTGGCTCTGGCCCAGCAGATGCCGCAGTGTCTCCTCTCTGATGCACAGAAGCAGGAAGGTTGTGTGGCTCTGGACGTTCTCACTGGCTCTTGTTGGATCTGGAAGTGCTTCCCCCCGTGTGAGAAAGGACTGTGAGAAAGGAGTGGGCGTGTGCGGCGGGAGGACGGTGCCACAGCTGTGCCGGCCTGGGCGGGTGGGAGGCGCTGGCCGCACAGAGTCCAAGGCCGAGTGCTCCCTAGCTAGGGGCGGGGAGCGGGAGCCCCAGAGGCCCTGCTCCGGGTGGCGAGCTGGGGTGCCCGAGTCTGGCAGCTGCACTGGTGAGCAAATGCCCGCAGACACACTTGCAGTCTGGGGCCGACCAGCCCAGATTGTGGACTCGCACAACCACAAACAGATAAAATGATGTTTTAAGTAAGTCACGAGGCTTCAGGGTAGTTTGTTACTCAGAAGAGGCGACTGATAGGCCCCGGCCCAGGCTGGGCTGGGGACCTGTTCCATCCCCCGATCCAGGGGTCTGTGCCTCTGTCTGAGCCCCAGGGGGTGGACGGGGCTATTCTTGTTCATACGGGGGCAGAGTCCCCCGCATAGGGCCTGATGTGAGGTGTGCCCTGAATCGGTACCTGTGGGCTCGACAGGTAAATTCTGTACCCCAGGGCTAGCACGACTGCTCAGGTGAGCATTCCCTCGCCGGCCCGACCGGACAGCAGGGGTTGGGGTCTGGAGAGTCAGCAGATCTCCCAGACACCGCATCCGGGCAGGCGGTAGAAAGAAGGAAGTGGGTGGATGGCCGGGTCACAGCCCGCCCGTGGCTGGGGTGCAGGGGAGGCCCATGCCTTGCCAGTCCACGGTGGGACTGGCCGTCTGTAACTTGAGACCGTCCTACCTGCCCTGGGGCCTGGCCCCCTGCTGTGCCACGCGCTGCTCCCTCACCCCCGCCACCCCCACCCCCACCCCCACCCCCACCCCCACCCCCACAGGCTTGGGCCCTGAGGATCAGGAGGAGGGAGAACAGGGAAACCGCCAGGCGCAGAGTGCCGCGGGGTGAGTCCTCGGCTGGCGGGCGTCAGGGCGCCATGGCACTGGAGTCACCCTGCCACGGTTCCTGGCCAGGCTGCTGTCTTGTCAGGCTTTCCTTTGTTTTCAGTCGTTGTTGTTCTTCTTTTCTTCTTGTGATAAAATGCGCATAACGTAAAGTTTAGCATCTCAGCCATTCTAAAACTTCAGTGGCCTTAAGTTTGTGGCGTGCACCCGTCATCCCCGTCTGTGGCCAGAACCCATCTCCGTCTTCCCGAGCGGGGACTCTGTCCCCATAGAGCACTAACTCCTCTCCCCTCCCCAGCCCCCAGCCTACTATGGGTCTGAATTCGCCCCGGCACCTCCCCCTTTAGGCTTCGTGCGTGATGGTCCCGTGAGCACGGCTATATGGGCACCAAGTGCCTGACTTCAGCTCTTTCCGGGAGATGCCAGAGGTGGCATCTGTGTTTATGTTTTGAGGAACCTCGTGCTGTTGCGTGCAGCGGCTGCCCCGTTTTGCGTTGCCGCCGGCTGCGAACGGTTCTCCTCTGCACACCCTTGCCCACACTTGTCCCTTCCAGATAACTGCCATCCTAGTGGGTGTGAGGCGGTCGTGGGGGTTTCTTGCCGGGCCTTGTCTACAGTGCTCCCCAGGGAGCCGCTCTTGGCCTCGTAGGTCATTTCTCAGTGGTTCTGCTGCCCCCGCCCACGAGCTGTGCTGGACACACAAGTGACCCAGAGCCCCGGCTGTCACCCTGCGTGTCCCTCATTCACTTCTGTGCTGAGTGACTGCCATACGTGGCCCCTGAGCTAGATCCTGGGTGGACAGTAGGGGTCAGGAGAGAGGTCCTTAGGAGCGGCGGTGCCATGGAGACCTCTGGGCCGGCAGAGACACCTTCAGGAAGCCTGGCCGGACTCACCTCTGAGCCTCCCCTGGTGCGTCCGCCCCTGGTGCCAGGGCTGCGGGGGCTGTGGCGGGGCTTGGCGAGCTGTTTGCGAGGGGCTTCAGGGGTCCCGGGTGTTGTGAAAATCGGAAACTGTTGTCCATCCAGGAGAGAAACAGAGCTTTTAGTGTGTGTGTGTGGGGGGGGGCACTCTAGGTGTTTGTGTGCTCGGGGTTTGCCCATGTGTGAACAGGGGCTTTCTATAACAGACATCCCCAAAGAGACAGGCCCAGCTCCCCCAGGTGGCTGTGGGGCTCCAGTCGGGTCCTGAACCTGTGCTCCCTAAGTGCACATGTGACCTCAGGTCCTGAACCCCTGCTCCCTGAGTACCCGCGTGACCTCTGGGGCTGAACCCGTGCTCCCCGAGTGTACGCACGACCTCTGGGGAGCTGCTTCAGGAGCCACAGGTGTGTTGCTTTGGATGTCTGAGAGGCCGACAGGTCCCCATCTCTGATGACGGAGTAGACTTGGCAAAGGCTGGAGCTCTGGAGGAATTCAGATGCGCTCCATCATCCACTGGTGCCACCGGTCCGTGCTGGTCTGTGCTGAGAGCACGTGCCCCTTGACCACCACCAGCACTGCCCGGGGCCCGGGGCGTCTCCTGTGCCGGGGGCGACGTTTGGCCAGGAGGGCCTGGATCCTGGTTCCTGCTCAAGCAGATCCCAAGACTGTCGTGACCATAGAGGGGCAGTGAGAACACCTGCCCACGGGGCTCACGGGAGCTTGGGGTGAGTGTGGCTGTATGTATACAGTGGTATGTGTGCACCTGTGTGTATATGCAGGTATGTGCAGTTGTGTGTATATGTTGCTGTGTGTGCACGTGGGCTGGTATGTGTGCTCAGAGGCATACGTATAGGTATGTGTGATCGCGCGTACATGTTGGTACGTATGCGTGTGTAGGTATGTGTGCTCATAGGTGCCTACGTAGGTATGTGTAATCGTGTAGGTATGTGCATGAGTGTAGGTATGTGCACACGTGTAGGTGTGTGCAGGAGTGTAGTTATGTACGCATGTGTTTGTATGCATGTGTAGGCGTGTACGTGTGTGCAGGTGTGTACACGTGTGTAGGTGTGTGCGTTAGTGTAGGTGTGTGCGTGCATGTGGGTATGTGCGTGCGTGTAGGTGTGTATATGTGTGTAGGTATGTGGACATGTGTAGATATGTACACACGTGTAGGTGTGTGCGCGAGTGTAGTTACGTACGCTTGTGTATGTATGTGTGTGTGGGTGTGTGCACACGTAGGTATGTGTGTGGGTGTGTGCGTGTGCTCACGTGTAGGTGTGTGCGCACAAGTAGGTGTGTGCGCACAAGTAGGTGTGTGTGTAGGTGTGTGCGCACATGTAGGTGTGTACACGTGTGTGTGTGCATGGGTAGGTATGTGTGTAGGTATGTGCGTCTCTGTGGGTGTATGTGCACGTTTAGGTGTGTGTGCACTCGTAGGTGTGTGCGCGTGTGGGTATTTGCGTGTGTAGGCGTGTGCGCACTTGTAGGAGTGTGCGCGTGTAGGTACGTGTGCTTGCACATACGGAGGTGCGTGCGGTAGCGTGTAGCGTATGTTGACACATACACGTGTGTGGGCACACGGGTGTGTTACATGCGCGTGCAGGCCTGCGGGATGCGCGCGTGAACGTGAGCCTCTGGGATGGCATCAGGGAGGTGCCAGCCTGCAGGCGCTGTGTTTATCGCGTGTCTCGCAGTGTGAGTTTCCTGTTCGGAAACCACCTCAGCCACAGAAGAACGACCCCCGAGCGGTCGGGTGGGGCCGTGGGCCAGTGGCCCGGCGCTGTGGGCCGCGTGGGGAGCAGCAAGGGAGAGGAACGGGGTGGGTGGGTGCCGCTTCTGGCCGCGGGCCGCCGCAGGGTGCGCCGCCTGCTGCTCCGGCGACGGGGCCGGGTCTCCTGCCCCACCTCTGCCTTGCTGGGAAAAGCTTTGGGCGGCTCCGGGGACCCCCACCTCTCCAGCCGGAGGGGCGGAACCCAGGGGACCGGATGTGCCCAGCAGGAAGCCGGAAGGGTCCCGACTGCCGCGACCCCAAGGGGTTTGGGTGCTCCTCTGGAGCGTCTGCGATTTGTGGGGTGCAGGGGTCAGTGGCGCCCGGGGGTGGCCTGCCCGCCCTGTCCACAGGCTGCCGCAGAAGTGTCCTCGGGAGCTGCCGGCACCCTTCCCTCGGGCCGTTCTGAGGGCCAAGTGAGGTCACACCTGCGTGAGACTCCGCAGACGAGACTGGCAGATTAGCACCAGAACCCTGTCCAGGGAGGCTTTGGGGTTTGCCGTGCGGGACTGCAGAGGGTCTCCTCTCGGCCCTCGGGCCCAGCAGGCACACCCCTGGTTTCTACTCAGTGGTCAGCCTCAGGGCTCTGCTCACATTTGCCCCCCATTCCTTAGGCTTCCCAGAACCTTCTAGTTTTGGGGCCCCATCGCTTAGGTCACCATGGGTCTCCAGGGTGTGGCCCCACAGTCCAGGTACCATCCGTATTTTATCTCACCTGTCCCTGTGGACCGGAAACATCGGCGTGGTGCCACCACCGACCACGCAGCAGACTCCCATAGTCGAGGCCACGAGTCCAAGGTCACGGTTCGGGAGGCTGGCTTCCTCCTGAGGCCGCGAGGGAGAGTGTCCCGTGCTGTCTTAGCTGCTGGCGTTTGCTGACGGCTCAGCGGTTGCTCGGCCTGTAGAGGCCTCCGTCCATCGCTGCCCGAATCCTCAATGAGACGTGCTCCCCTGTGCCTGCGTGCACACCGCCGTGTTGTAGAGGGGTGCCAGTCTGTGGAGCAGGCCCAGCCTAGTGACCTTGTTTCAACATGCTCACATCTGCAAAGACCCTGATGCCAAATAGGGTCACATCCCCAGGTACTGGAGGTTAGAATATGCCAGCGTGAATCTGGGGAGGACACGTTCAGTCCTTTACAGTAGGCGCTAGGATCTCGTTTGTAAGCGAGGAACTGAGGTGCAAAGCGAGGGTCCCTCCAGAGGCCCCGCAGCCCCAAGGAGGGCCACTGGGGGGACCCCAGATGCTCTCTCTGCACCTCCCCCCCGACCATGGCTTCCAGGCCCTCCTGCATCTTGGTGTTCGGGGCCTGTGGTAAGTCTGCCCTCAGGTTCCCTGTGACTCTGGCTGAAGGTCACACTGGCTGGGCTGCCCGAGAGGACGTCTGCCTCTCAACCTCATGGGTCTTGTCTCTGTGCAGAGTCTCCCAGGACCCCCTGAAGCTCCTCGAAGGCACAGGCCCAGCCCCACGCCTCTGCCGCTGAGAATGTGGGGCCGAGGGGCCGTCACAGTGCCCCTGACTGCTCTGATCTCTCTCTGTAACTTCCCCTCTGGAGGCCGCCCCCCGACCTAGCCGTCGGCCCCTGGCCTCCCTCCTGGTCTGCGCGTGCGCCCCTGAATGTGGTCTTAGCTCTTGAGTCCAAAAGAAAAGGGCGTTCTGCAGGGAGTACGGCGAGAGAAAAATTCCTGGAATCGTCTTTACAGAACACAAACGTCAGTGTGTTTTCTGGATGTTCTCTTCAGCGTCTTCTGCCTCCTTTCCACGCTTCCCTGCACTTCCTGGTTTTGGCTGAGGTCAGATAGCAGAAGTACTGAAATATTTCTCCTTAAGTGTCTCATGGTACTTCTGGGCTGGCCCAAAACAGGAAGTTCTGTGGGACATGTCTCCAGAAGTCTCTGTGTCCACCAAGGATTCCGTGCACATGACCTGGGGTCCCACAGGAGCACTCAGACTCTCCACCAGGGAGGGACCCGTTCCTCCTGGCTCGGGAGGACACCATTAGCTTACTGGGGAGAAGACACGTTTTGGGGGAAACTGTGTTCGTGTCCTCGGGCTTCTGAGCAGACACTTCTCCCAGCCCTGGACGCCTCTCTCTGGTAGAGGCTGTCCTGTCCCGTGTCCTCACCCGGCCGTGCCTCCGTGCGTGTCTGTGTCATGTCCCCTCCTCACACGGGCACAGTCATGTGGGTTCGGGGCCACCGCAGTGACCTCACTTTAACTCGATCCCCTCTGTAAAGGCCTCATCTCTACAGTCGTATTCGGCATGGATCTCAGGGGGACAAAATTCAGCCCATAAAACCATCTTTGTTGTTTTCTAAGTCAATGCGAGGTGGAGGGTGAGCTTGCTCTGGGGGCCACGGGAGGCGGCCGTCCGGGCCCCTCTGACAGCCTCCAGGGGCCGCGCCCTAGCCCCCGCGGCACGGCCCAAGACGCAGGGCTCGGACGCAGGGCTCGGAAGGCGCTGGCGCTCCCCAGGCCAGACACCGTGTCCCCGGGGCCCCCAGCTGGCTGTCTGAAACTCCTTCTCCAGAGACAACCTGACCCGGGTGTCCAGGGATTCTCAGAGGAGGGACGTGCAGGTGGGGGTGGGTGAGCCTCAGGATTGCCCCGCCTCGTCCGTCAGTCCTGGCACACACGCTCCCTTTTGCCTCCCAGCCCAGACAAGAGCCGAAGCGCTGGCCACGGGAGCCTGAGTGCCCAGAGTGCCCCTCAGTGGGGTGGGGGCGGTGAGGGCCGAGGCCAGAAGGGCCGGAGGGGATGTGGAAGGGCTTCTGTGGGGATGCAGTCCCTCCAGCAGCCTGTGGGGGGGGGGGCGGCGGCGCCCAGACTGGCTTCCCCACCTGCCCAGCTGCTCCCGCAGGGCAGGGTGGCGCTGGGGGCCTCGGCCAGAGCAGAGAGGGGCAGGTGGTGCGGGCGTCACAGCCCTCAGCTGCCTCTGGTGGAGGAAGTTGGTCTCCGGAGCCCCGTAGGGGATTTTGAGGGGGATTTCCAGCCAGGGGCCAGTTTTTATTGAAAGTGCTTAATGGGCCTGAAAGGTCTGTCCTTTATCAAATGAGTCACCTTGGAGGGGAGACAGCGGCCACAGCATTTTGGGGTCCCAAGCTGTGCCCTGGCTCGGTGGCCGGGCGGGTCCAGGCCAGGCTCTGGAGGGAGGGCCAAGGCAGTCCTCCTCAGCCCGGCCCTCCATCCGTCCCGGCGGGCGGGCGCCGTGTCCGCGGTGGTTACTTCTGTGTGTCACCTGCATTTCTATGCGTCTGTGAGGGTGTTTCCTGGCGAGCCTGGCATTTGATTCCGTGAGCTCTTGCCTGCTTCCCCCCGCACCTCCGCAAAGCCCGACACCAGGAAACCCAGGCCGACACCAGGACCGTGTGGAGCCTGTGGGACACCCCCCTGCTGGCCAAGTCCCCAGACATCAGATCTCAGCTGCCGTCCTGATGAGGGGCTTGGCCCGCGCTCCACTCCCCCGTGAGGCTCCCGGGGCCACGCTAGCTGTGAGGGCAGGCGGTGGGGGGCGCCGCCTCCCGCTGAGCTGGGCACCCGCCCCTGGGCGGTGCAGATGCTGCCCACCGTCCCAGCGGACACAGAGGTGGTCCCGCCCGACATGGTCGTCCCCGGCCCCCGCTCACGACGGCGGCGTGGGGAAGGAGAGGGAGGACCGTCCAGGGGGCCGCCTCCGAGAGCCGAGCCGGCCACGCGCCTCATACTCGGTTACGTCCCTGCCGTGGACGTGTCATAGCCAACTTGCCAAAACCGGAGGACGGAAAAACCAGCGTCTCCCCTGCCGGCCTGGAGCAGGCGCAGCCGTGCTTGTGTTTGCGGTGTCTCCGCACACACGCGGCCGGCTCACAGACCTGGTAATCGTGCGCAGTTTAGCACGTTGTAAAAACCCAAGCGTTACTGCCATTCATTCCATCCTCCCTTCTCTGCCTCCCTGCCTCCCTCTCTCCCTGCTTCCCTCCCTACCTCCCTCCCTACCTACCTCCCACCTTCCCAGCCTCCCTCCCTCCCTCCTTTCCTGCCTCCCAGCCTCCCTGCCTCCCTGCCTCCCTGCCTCCCTGCCTTCCCATGGTCCTTCCTGCTGGCCCTGGGCATTTCCTCAAGGGGCATTTGCATAAGACTCCCTCCCCACCGCCTTGTCCTAACTGACCTTGGGGATTGTTTGCAACTTTTCCTGATTAAAATGAAGTTGGGAAGGATGTTTTGGTCTCTGAGACTTTTTGCTCAGGGCACTTTCTCAGAAGTGGGGTCAGAGAATCCGGGTGTCGGGTGTCGGGTGTCGGGTTGGGGATGGTTTCCAGCCCCGTGAGCTCTTTTTTCTTGGATGCTTCTGGGCTCCTGCTGTCCTGAGGGCCTGACTCCAGGGCCCTTCCGCTGTGGGGCAGGGGGTGGAGTGGGGGGGTGCAGGAGGGTCCCCAGGGCCTTCCCTGTGGGCTTTTGTGGTGAGATGCCCTTCTCCTGGGAAGCCCCACTGCCAGGCCGCTGTGGCCGTGGCCGTGTCTCCTTCCCTCTGTGCTCCCTCGGCCCTGGTGAGAGGCACCACGGGGGGCTCTGCTGCCTCTTAGTGGAGGGCTCCCCACTCTTCGTAATAGTCTGAAGGGAGCCGGGCTCTGAACACACTAACTCCACCTTCTCTGGATGGCTGGGTGGCCGGCCAGGTCTCGGAGCCCGGGCGGGGGGTGCTGGGTCAGGCCTGGGGCTGAGCTGCGCTCCGCTTTAGCGGCCCACTCGAGTGCCGCCACCGCATCTGTCCAGCTCGTCTTCCCGCTGACCTGAGGCAGGTGGCAGCCCGCACAGCCCCCCGGAAGCTCAGCGCTGGGGCTCCCCGGGCCCCTCTGCACATGTAGGTGGCTGGCCCTCAGTGTCCCTTCTCCCCTGAGTTCATCCTCCTGGAAACCAGCAAACCCAGGTGCCCACCAACGGCAGGAAGAGTCAGCTCCTCCCACCCGACCTGTGTGCCCCTCTCTCTCCCGCGCGCCCCTGCCCTGCACACACCCAGACCCCTCTGCTCGCCCTTTCTGGCAGGGACGGGCCCCACGTGTTCCTTCCTTCTCACATTGTGGCCTGCTGAGGGGCCAGACAAAGGTCCTCCGGCCAGATCTCAGCCAGGCTCCACTCTGGGCTCAGCCTGGGGCTTCCGGGTCTGCCCCTGCTGAGTCCCTCACCCCCGGTAGCCAAGCTGACCACGCCCCCTGTGCCCCTGCTGGGGGGGGGGGGGGTCTCTTCGGTGTCTCCAGCGCCCCCGCCCCAGGCCCTGCACAAGTGCACCCCATTTGCTCTCAGCAGGAGTTTGCCGTGGGGGCGATCACGCTGCACTCATCTGGGCCCCCCACCCCATCCGCTGCCTCCCCAGGGTGGAGGAGGAGCCCCAAGCCGAGGTCCCAGCGGTTCCTTACCGGTGACCTTCACGCCAAGCCTCCCGTCTGTCCCCGGGGCGTTGATCTCGGACCACACGCTGTCCTTGTCTGCAGGGAAGCGAGGATCTTCCCTGCAGCCTGAACGTGTGCCCAGAAACCCTCCCACGTTCAACCCACTGGGAGTCGGACTCATAAAGGGGGCTCTCTGGGGGCCACGCTCCCTCCTTGACCTGCGACCTGCAGCACATCCCCCAGTGTGGGGTTCCAGAATCTGGCATTCTAGCCTGAAGTCACCACCACGGAGGGGACGCTTGCTGTCCAGACAGAACGTTCTGAACCCCAGCCCATCCCTTCCTGGTGCTGGAGCCTCTGGCCCTACTTGGCCCGGCTTTGCTGGGGGGGCCGCCAGGTTCCAGTTTCTTTGCGCCCCACAGTGATGTGAGGAGGACCCAGAGGGAAGCCTCTGTGAGGGGCAGGTGCAGGTCTGAGGGGTTTCAGACCCAGGGCCACCTTTGCGATGTGATCGAGGAAGGACAGCCACGACTCACTGGGAGGCACCTTGGGGCTGCCCCTCCCAGGAACCCTGCCCCCCCCCACCCCTCCTGGCTGGGCCGCCTGGCTCGGTGGGGACTCCAAACTTGTGGACAATGGGACAGACCTACCCGTCCCCAGGTCTGCCTCTTGCAGCAACCCCCCTGCCCCCACCCCACACCCCCCACCCCCCACCCCGGTGGTGGCTGTGTGTTCCCGCCAGGTCGTCCTGGAGCCGTGCCCCCCACCGGCCTGGCCCCACGGACTCCCACGGGTCCGGGTCTGGGACAAGCTGTGAGGGATGGGGCACAGGCCACAGGGGGACCAGGAGGCTGCCCTGGAGAGAAGTAGAAACAAACCCCGCGAACGCCCCGGAACCGGGGTGGCTGACTGCGTGTCCCAGGCCAGGGCCGGCCCCTCTCAGACCCGAAAGTCCGAGGCCACAGTCTCAGGAAACGTTCAGGAAGTGCTCGGGGCTGGTGGGCGGCAGGGCCTGAATTTCAGGATGACTGAGCCGGCAGCACTAGGAGCGGAAGTCCGCCCCCCCCCCCCGGCCCCAGCGGTTCCCCTTTCACCTGCCCCCCCCCAGAGGCGCCTTCATGTGGTCACACAGCAGGGGTGACGGGCCCGGGTTTCTTGAACCGATATTTACTGCCGCCTTAAAATTGTGGTAAACAGCGCAAAAAGTAAAATTTTGACCACCTTACGTGCACCGATCGGTGGCAGTCAGTCCTCTCGCACTGTGTGACCCTCTGGCCCCCGCCCTCCCTCCCCCGCGCCCTCCTTGTCCCTAGGGCCGGACGACGCCCGCGGGGACCTCATGCGGGTGCAGCGCACGGTCTTTGGCCTTTGGTGGCCGGCTCGTGTCACTCGCTGTTGCGGCAGGTGTCGGGGCTTCTTCCTTTTTAAGGCTGATATTTCATCACGTGGACAGCCACGGGCTGCCCCTGCCTCCTAGCTGCCGTGACGCCACTGAGAACGTGGGTGCACAGCCATCTGGGAGATCCTGCTTTCACTTCTTTTGGATAAATACCCAGCGATGGGCATTTTCGACCCAGTAGTGGAATTTCTGGGTGACGCGGCAGTTCTGTTTTCAACGTTTTGAGGAACCGCCGTCCTGTCCCCCCAGCGGCTGCACCAGCTTGCGTTCCCACCGGCCACGTCCAGGCTTCCGAGGTCTCCACGTCCTCGCCAACCCCTGTAGTGTTGTGGGTTTGTGGGCGTGTGCGGTGAAAACCGTGAAGCACACGGAGGACCGGGAGAGCGCACCCCCTGCCCGCCCCCGGGGGCCCCGTGAGCATCTTCCCTCGGCCTCTCTCCCTGTTGACCTACACGTTGTTTTTGATGTTGTTTTGAAAGCCACAGACATTTGACGCTAACTACCGGCAGACTCCTCCTGGGATGAGGAGAACGTCCTCACGGTCTCCCTGCCCTGGAACTTTCCATAGTAGTTCCCATGGGGCTGTCTCTGCTGCCCCCCCCAAACGCCTCCCCACTCCGTGCTGGCTCCCACCAGCCTCTCTCAGCCTAGACTCAGTTCCTGATGACATTTCATTTTGCTGTGGACAGTGGCCCGCACTCTGGGTCTAACTGCCCCTCTGGGGTCTCTGACTTGCCTGCCGTCCCCTCCCCGGCTTCCTGTCACCTGGAGGGTGGGTCTAGAGCGGCCCTTCTTAGCTCTAACTCTGCCCTCAGGAGGTACTTGCGGCACCCAGAGATGGCTGCGGCCTCACGTTGGAGCAGGGCACTGCCCAGCACTTCGGGGCACAAGGCACCCGCGGCACTGCGGACAAGGACCCTGGTGTAGAGGCTCGCTGAGCTCCGGGCCGCACGTCTCTGGCCGGGCCCTGTGGCTGCTGCAGGTGCTTGCTCACCAGCAGGCCGCTGTCTGGTGTCCGGCCCCCGACTTTGGCCTCCTGGCCAAGAGGGCCGTGACCACCCCTTGGCAACTGCTCAGTCCCACGGGGCGCCCGCCACAGCCCCGATAGATGCCCTGGTCACCAGAGACCCTTCCTGGAGGCCTCCACCACCGCTGCAGTCCCAGGAGAAGTCGGCGATCACGTTGGGGGCTGCAGAGGACGACGTTCTACTTCCACGGTGTTCCTGGGTAAGGAAAAGCCTGCCTTCATTTCCCCTTCTGCCCGGCCTCTTTTGCTTTTTTCTTTTTGGTTTAGTTTCAGTTTTAGATTTAATAAAATATGTCTCTGGACCCAAGGATTCTTGTTCATTCCGGGTGTCGCGGGGAAACCGCAACCATCCTTCTGCTGGAAGTTCACACTGTCCCTGGCCGTCCCACTCGTCAAGCGCCCTTTCCTCCGGGCCTCACCCGGGGCCCCGTTGCAGACGCGGGGTCAGCCACTTCCCCGCTTCCTTTCTGGAGGGGCTGAGATTTCCAAACCAGGAGCCAGGCCACGTCAGATGCGACCAGTGTGTGCTTTCTAGGTTATTCGTGGGACCAGCCGAGGACAGACGCAGAATGCAGAGCGGACACGTAGGAAACTCTGACAGCACAGTTGACGTTTCCATTTTAAGTGCGGCGTCGTGAGGGCTGTTAACCTCGGCTCTTGTCACCTTTTTCTTATTTTGAAACTCTCGGTTTCTAAGAACTTCGCTGTATTACTCAGTCTCTGGGTCTCCGGGAGTGCCTGGTTTCACAACCACAGCCCCGAGGGCCTGGGCGCCGCCGAGGGCTCAGGTTTCCTGGGGCTCCGGGCCTCGGCCTCGCTGGGCACCAGCCCTGCCCAGGAGGAGGGACCAGAAACCCACGCGCACACTCGCCCCGCCGCAAATTCACTTGTCTGAACGGGCACGTCACCGGTTTAGAGACTATTTGAAATCGAACACTGTTTCCTCAAAATACCAAAAGTAATACTTGGCACGTGGACTTTCTTCTTCCAAATCTTGAAAATATACTCGACCGTGTCAGTGTTTTCGGAGGCCGCACCTCACCCCGCCCTGGGGTAGGGACTCCGCCTCGTGTCCGTGGCCCAGCACATGCCGCCTGCCCGTCACCTCCTCCCCGCCCTCGCGGGATGCTCCGACGGGACAGTGGGGCGGCGTGGTACTGTGTCTCCGCCAGCTCCCAGACCGGTGGCTTCCCCCGGATGGCTGCGGCCTGGCCCCAGCCCACGTGAGTGTTCGCTGGCTGCCTTGGGTCCAGACGGGGCCCTGGGCTCCCTCCTGCCTTGCCCTGCCCTGCTGCCTGCCTCGGGCTGGGATTTCACAGCAGTGAGTGTCCACGATCTCCCAGCTACCCCCCCCCACCCCGGCACCGTCCACCTGCGCCTGGGGCATCCCGCCCCCTTGTTCTGTGTCAGCAGGAGCGCGTGGGTGGCTCCGGCTTTCTTCTCCCAAGCCGCCCGCTTCCTCCGGGGGGGTAGGAGGGGCGTTTCCTGCTGGGTAGGCCTGGGGCAAGCTGTCCACCTCTCTGGGCCTCAACTTCCTCACCTGTGAAATGTGGAAACTGAAGGCGCTCCTTCCTCGGGCACTTGGCGGTTGGGGCACGCTAGGGCAGTGCTCCCGGCAAGGGGCGTGGCGGGCGCCAGGCCTGTGAGGACACGGCTATGTCGTCAGCCCGTAGACTCCATAGAACGAGGCACGTGTCCCCTCCACCGCCCAGAGAGCCTGCCACCTTCATGCCAAGGGCGTACCTGCCGGGCAGAGGCAGATGGGACGACAGGGGAGGAGAGCCGTCCTAGGGGCCAGGGCACAGGAAGGTGGTGGGGATCTTGAACGGGGGTCTGGGGTTGACCCCTGGCCGCTGTCTCTGGAGAGCTACCCAGGAGCCAGAGCAGGGAGCGTCACCCGGCAGCCGTGGCTGGAGGCCGAGCTGAGGGATGGGAAGAGAGGGCCAGTTGTGGCCGGCGGGCCGCGAATGCCAGCTGGCAGAAATTAGGGGCTTTGGGCGTGCCGGTTCTCGGGGTGGTGGGAGTTTGGCTCTCACCAAGGTGCACCTGAGATACCTCGGGCTGGGACGCTGACTTGGAGGGTGTCTCCTGGGAGGGGAGCAGGGTGAGAGCTGTCGCTGTCGGTGGGGCGGGGGGGGGGGGTTACAGACCCTGGAGGCACGGGGGCCGGTGGTCAGGGAGGACCCTGTGTCCCAGACCCAAAAGAAGACGATGCCGAGATCGGGGTGGCCACTCCCTGAGTGGACTCTGGTCAGTGGGGTCACTTGGGGAGAAACCAGTGTATTCTGTGTGGGCCCTACGTACCTGAGGAGCCCTGATCACAGGGGCAGGGACCAGAGTGGGAGGGGTGTCAGTCTGCCCCAGGACGACGAAGGAGCTGGGGAGGCCCCACCTGGAAGGAGGAGGCACACGGGAGGTCAGGCACCATCCAGAGGGCAGACGGGGCCAGTGAGCAGCTCAGGGGACACAATGGGGGACGGTGACCAGCCAGTGGGGCAGCCTGTGGGGTGGGGACAAGGGCCCCTCTGCCACCGGCCCTTGAAGGGTGGCAGTGAGGCGCGTCTGCCCCGTCCCCACTCACTTGGCACCTCCCTCCCCCGCCCGCAGGTGGTGGTTGGCTGGTGACCTTGAGCTCCAGACCCCTCTGCACCTGCCTGCCTCCCTGGCCAGTCCTCTTGCCTTCTGAGTTGGGGTCACTTTCTAGATGGCAACCCAGCTGTCAGAGCCCCAACACCCTTGTTTTGTCCCCTGCCAGTGCTGGCCACAGCAAGTCTGCTCTTTCCTGGCCCCGTGGGCCTTGCCCACGTCCCTGGATGTCGCTGCACGACAGAGGGCTGGGCGGCACACAGGCAGGAGGCGAGCACTGTCCCTGCAAGAGAGGCCCCTGGTGGTGCGGGGTTCGGGGGCGGGGGACACCCCACCCCCTGCTCCTGGAGCAGCTGGAGCCCCTGCGGGCCTCCTCAGTCAAGGCCTGGCCCAAGGCCAACTTTTCCTCGTTGACTGTGGTCTGGGAATTTCCTGGTCAGGCTCCTTGCCACAGAGTCGGCTCCCGGGGAAATCCCGTGTGAAAGTGGAATCACCCAGGTCAGCGGGTGGGGCGGTGGAGAGAGTGCTGGCTAAACCAGGGCCCTAAGGGGAGACCTGCCCTCTGGGCGACTAAGGGCAGCACCTCCTCACACTCAGGGTGGAGTGAGGTCACGCCTGGAGATGAGCCCAGCCGGTCTGCTGTGTCCATGCGCCTCTGCCCCAGGGCCTTTGCACAGGCTGTTCCCGTACCGGCTCACTAAGGGCCTTTGCAGGGAGGGACCTGGCACCGTGTAGATACGCATCACGGGCTCATTGGATGAAAGCGTACAGCAGCACGGAGTTCTTGGACTTGAAGAGAGAGTAGATCAAAGGAAAGGGTGCTGGGGCCACAGGAGAGGGATGCGGGCAGTCGAGGGTCTAGGAGGGCTGGAGTTAGGAGCTGGGACGAGGCGGCCTTACAAGGCTCCAGGAGGTGAGGGGTAGAGGCACGGCCGTGAGGCCAGGCATGTGAGGGAAGAGGGGCCAAGCGTGTCTGAGTCCTCCAGGTAACTGTCCCCCCAGCAGGGTCCTTGGGGACCCACCACACTGGCTGGGGCCCAAGACACCCATCACCTTCTTCTGACCCCAAGCATTCCTGCTTCCAGTCCCCTTTCTACGGCAGCCTCTGGTTCCTGGAAGGTACCTGCAGATTTCTGATATGCAAACCCTGTTACCCCAAGAAAGATCTAGAAGTCACGAGGCAGACTGGTCGGGACAGCGCTTCGTGCTGGGGTAGCACCCCCCGGTCGGGGGCGGGGTGACGGGCCCTGGCCTGGCCGGAGCGCCCCTCGCCTCTTCTCGGGCAGCCCGTCAGCGAGGGCGCCCTCTCCCCGGAGCGTGATGGCCACCAGGGCCGCGTTAGGGGATGTGCTAGGCACAGTATGCCTGCGAGACAGGCTTTCAGGAGAGAGAAATCCCCTTTCCCACTTGGGCTAAAATAAGCCTCATGAAAATGTCGGGAGGGAGCGGGACTTTGCCGGGACTTTCCTGGGAAGTGGCAGGGGGACTCGCCCTGAGTTTTCGTTTCTCCCGTGTGGGAACCTGACCCTGAGACAGGCCAGGCTGGGAGGAAGTGAGCTCTTGCAGAACCTTCTGGCTGGCACCGAGCAGGGGGTAGAGGGCCACGTCCTGCCAAGTGAAACATTCCAGAACAGATAAGGGCCGTAAACAGGTGTGGGGACGCCACACCCTGCTGGCCAGGAGCGGCACGTGCTGAGTGTGGCTTCCGGGCTGGCTTGGGGGCACGCCCCCTGAACCTAGTCCCTGGGGGACTAGGTTGGTGAGCTGGGAAGGCGGGTCATCGCTGGCCTGAAGTGCCCTGGACCTGGCCCGGCGGCCTGCGCCTCCCCACTCCTGGCCTGGGCACGGGCTGGCTCCCCCACCGGCCCGGCCTCAGTTTCCTCAGCAGCACCCGGGCCTCTGCTTGCTGTGACAAGAACAGGTTCGGGTGCACAGTGGACCTCGGGGGCTCCATCCACACCGGCCACCGTGACTCCTGCCCCCAGGCCCCCCGGGCTTTTCCCCGCCGCGGGGTGGCCTGCTGCTGTCCTACCCACCCCAGCAGCAGTGCACGTGGCGTCCTGGCACTGGGACAAGGTGGAAGGTAGATTGGCAGGCGGGTCAGGTGCTCTGGCCCCCTGGGAGAGCGGGTGTCGAGCCCCTGGCAGACGGCAGCCAGCCAGTGCCGTGTGGGCCTCAGGGCTCCGGTGAGGAAGGCACCCCAAATCCCAGTGGGGAGTAGAGCACGACACCTTCCTGGGGCCAGCCAGTCTCCTCCCGGGGCAGCCTTCCCAGGGCCAGGAAAGGGGCATGTCGTTGTTGGGGCCACTTCTGTGTGACTCCCAGGAAACAACCAAATAACCGACACGGAGAAGAACGCCGATGACATTCCTTCAGACGTGCACGTGGGGCCCCGTGTGCTCCAAGCGTGGCTCAGACAGGCCTGCTCGGGCTCAGGTTCCCACCTGCCCGGTCCTGCCCCTGACCACGTACGTCCGGGACACCTCTGCACACGGCTTTTTGTTCGTTTGCACGCACCCCCGTGAGCACAGCCTTACTGAGAGAGCCGCGTGTTTATTCCCGCATCTTCCACCGGGAGCCAAGGGCAGGAGGCTGGTGGGAGTGTGTGCTTTGGGTGGTTCGGCGGGGCGCTCCTCCCAGACCGGGTCTGGTCCTCACCATGCGTCTCGCTGCCCTGGAGCAGGTGCCGAGGGTCCGGGCTGGGCGTGACATTCACGGGCTTGCCCCTCTCAGCACGAAGACCCCCCTTTCTACAGCAGCCGTCACCCTCCTCACCTGGAGACGGAACCCCCACCTTGTCACGCCCAGCCAGGTAACAACTCTGAAGTGGGTGTTTGCATTTGGGGCTCTGACACGAAGTTAAATATCATCTACATTTTGGGGTAGGTTTGGTTCCCAAATCAAACACACGCTGCTCCCTTTTAAAGCAAGGATTTAAGGGGCACCTGGGTGGCTCAGTCGGTTAAGCATCTGACTTCGGCTCAGGTCATGATCTTGTGGTTCGTGAGTTCGAGCTCTACCTTGGGCTCTGTGCTGACAGCTCAGAGCCTGGAGCTCCTTCAGATTCTGTGTGTGTCTCTCTGCCCCTCCCTCACTCCCGCTCTGCCTCTCTCTCCTTCCAAAATAAATAAACATCAAAAAAATATTTAAAGAAAATAAAGTGGCAGTTTAAGGACTGGCGTCTGTGTTAACAGCAGTGGGAAGGCGTGTGACAGAGCCGCACGCGTCTGTACGTGGGATCTGATCACAGACACCCCGGATCCTGCCTTACACATACATCTTACACAAGTGAAATACACAGTACGTGTCATTTGATGAGTGGAGGGTTTTCTTATATTTCTTAATTTTTTTATGTTTTGCGTAAATGTCCCTTTTTACGTCAGTATAAATGTTAAATCTGTAATAAGACGCAGATACAAAATTCACTTTTTTTTTTAAATTTCTTAACTAAACTCACTTTTTCATGGTGTGCCATTTATAAATGGCAAAGTGGCACAGTGGTCTGTGAGCTGGTAAAGCTGGGGGATGGGGTCCAGACTCCTGGGCTCCGGGGACTGCTGATGGAGCCTGGGGGGTGGGGGGGGGGCGGGGCACGTGCCATCCTGGGGTGGCAGGATGACAGAGAACGATGCTCACCCCACACTGGGAAGCAGAGGGTTCCAGCTGAGGCCAGGCACTTTCCAGGGGGTCTGTGTCCTCACGTAGGTCCAGGGCTGAGAGAGGATGGGCGGTGGGAAGGGCTTTCCTGCTCCTGCTCCTGCTCCTCCTCCAGGGACAGAAAGGGAAGGGACATGCCCTGGCGGGACTTGGGGGCTGGTGAGCCATCCTTGCTGGCGGGACTCCCCTCCTCGCCCCCCCCCCCCCACCACACTGAACGTCTTAAAACCAACCCATCCTGGGGTCTGGGAAGCTGCTCCTGGGGACGGTGGGTGGCAGGGTGAGGAGTGGGGAGGGCTGGGAGTTTGGTTGCTGATTGTCCCTTAGGCGGGGCAGCTGAGATGTCAGCTACCACCCCCAAGCCTGTCCCCTCTGAGCCATGGCCACAGCTGCCAGCTGGCACCTTCCCACCTGTCCCACCCCCGGGCCCCTGGGCCTGCGCTGCTCCTCGACCCGAGACGCCCCACCTGCTCTGTCCAGGCTTGTGCTGCTGGGTGGGGGGGGGGGGGAGTCCCCAGTGCTGAGTCCCTGTACTCTCTCCCAGGAGTCCTGTCCCCACTGGTACACGTGTGAAGTCTTCCCGTACCTTGCTTTGTGATCCATCCTGTTCTAATTGAAACCTCTTTAAAGGTTAAAGGCTGGGGGGCACTCACAGACTGCAGTTGCTGGCCACAAACCAGCAACTGAGTTCTTCTGTACTTTCCAAACTCCCCACAAAGTGTCTTAGACGAAGTTATAGTCAGAAAGCAGGGCATCTGTGTTAACAGCACTGGGAAGGTGGCTGTACGCGGGATCTGATCTCACAGCCACGACACATCTCCGTGCACACGCCCTGGGTCCTGCTTCCGTCCCTCCCTGAAGCCGTCCCGCCAGGCCAGGAACACACGGTGCCGTCCCCACCGTCCCCAGGCGTGAGGGGGCACGTGGAGTGTCCTGAGGGCTGATGAGGTCTGGACCTTCGTTGGGGTCTCCTGCAAAAATGAAAACGATCCAAATAAGAAAGCTGATGCTGGTGGACTTGGAGGGGCCGGAGTGGTGGGACTTGGTTCATCTCTTCAGTTATTAGAGGGGGGGAAAGAAGAGTCTAGAATGAGTCTGGGTGCGGACAGAAGAGGAACCAGAGCGATCCTGCCCAATCCCCACCCCATATGTCCATCTGGTTCCAGGAAGGGGAAAGGCAGGTGGCCGCTGCAGTGTGTTGGGCAGTCACCCTCCTGACCTGTGGGTCACATTTATGTTCTCGTGAACGTGTAATTGTATGTGTTCGGGCAGATGGATCCACGGCCGGGTCACATTTACGCTCTTGTGCACGTGGACTTGTGTGCGCGTGGGCGGGTGGATCCGTGGCTGGGTCAGGAAGAGCTGTTGCATTTTGCAGAAACTCCTCTCCAGGAAGGAGACACGGGGCCCAGGGGAGCAGATGTGACCCAGGTGGCAGGTGCTGGGGCGGCGGGTGCTGGGGCAAGCCTGGGTGTGCAGCCTCCCAGGTTCCTTGCCGTGGGCCAGGGGTGCCTGCAGCCCCTGTCAGCCCACACCCTGCCACAAAGGCCAAGTGCAGACCAGCGCCCCCACCCCTGCACCTGCATAGAGTCCGGCTTCTCCCCTGGAAAATTCCCGGACATGGGTGCCAGCCAGGATGCCCAGGAATCCTGGGGAAGGTGCCCTGCTCACCGAGGTGGCCAAGGTCAAGAGCAGGGCGGACGCCTTCCTTCCCCCCACCAGGTAGCACACACTGGAGCATTTGGGGGCTGGAGAACGCTCACGTCTTCGCTGTGCCCGAAGTTTGCCGTGGGTGGAACGTTTTCTTCTCGAGTGCCGGCTGTGGAGAGTCCCCCGCGACTTGGAGAAAGTAAACATAGTGGGGCTTGCCAGGAGGAAACGGTCTGCATGGTGGCCCGGCTGGTGAATGTCCGGCAGGGACTTCCCGCAGCTCCCGTGGCCTCTGGCCAAGACCCACAACTTTCTCCAGGCAAGTTTCCAGAGACCTGAATTCGGGGCCACTTTTCTGCAAAAGGTTCTGAAAGCAGATAGAAGTGATGGTTCACGGGACCGTGAGCGTGCTGAATGCCGCCGCGCCGTGCATTTGAAAATACGTAGAAAGGCAAGTATGTTACTGCGTAGTTTGGCACGACAGAAGTCAGTAAATGGGACGAACTCACGGCCAGCGCTCAGCTGCGTCCATAGGCAGACGTCCAGCGCGGTGCGGAGGCCCGGCACGGGTCCCGGGAGCGGCACGGGGCAGAGACCAGGCCCTTTACCGACCAAGTTACCTGCTGGCTTGTCCCTTCTACCAATGTCCTGTCCGCCGCAGGGCTGCTCAGAAGCCCGTGCACACGAGGCACCTGGGGGCCTCTGAAACACAGGCGCGGGCTCTGCAAGTCCCGGGCCGCTGTCCGAGGTCCACACCGCGAGCGGCTCACGGGGCTCGCGCTCCATGCCACCCGCTCCTCCGACAGGACTCGCTGACCCCACCCCCGGCCCGGGGGCCAGCAGGTCCTCCCCTCCCGTCCCAGGTCGTCCAGCGTCTGTTGTCAGAATACTTCCCCGCCCCAGCCGCCGCGCTCAGGGTGTCGCGTGCGTACCTATCCGCGCGTGTCTGTGTCTGTGTGCGTGTTGTAGCCCACGCAGCCTTTCGTGGCCTCCTCTGGGCACCAGAATAGTTCAAGGTGGTGCGTTCTGACCCTGAGGACCCCGCTGAGCAGGAATACCTGGCCACATGGAGCCTGCGTGGACCCCAGGACCCCAGGATCCCCTCGGAGATCTGCCAGCCTGCCCCACGGGGAAAGCAGGGCCCGAGCGCTTCCTGGAGCCTGGGGACCTGGCCCCGTGGACTCTGGTCAGACGTGGCCCACACCCCGGCCCTACACGTGGGCTGCCTGGTGGGAGCGTGTGCACCATGTCTCCGTGGTCCTGCCCGTCCCTGCCCCGCTGTGCTATGTCAGGAAGAGGGTTCCACTCTGGAAACACAGCCAAAGGAGGAACTTCCCCGGGGCCCACACGGTGAAGGTGTGCACCCAGCTGTGTGCTGGGGTTCCTCGCTGGAACCTCGGATAGGATGGGCAGCGGGTGTGGCTGTGGGCGGGACCCCAGATGGGGTGGGGGGAGGGGGATCCCCAGAGGGAGGGGAAGGGAGCGAGGGCCAGGTTTCCTGCTGAGTGTCTCTGGGGTGAAAACCAAATCGACCTTCCTCAAGACAGGCCCAGAAGGAGTTGATGAGGATTTTGGATGTTCATCGCTGCAGATTCAAATGGCTGGTTTTTGATTACATAACCGTTTTCCTTGGGGAAGGAAGTCATCTGTTGTTGTTTAATCCCCCTGAGTCACACGGCCAATTTCAGCATACTCATTTGAAATCACTGGATCGGTCCTGAAGTTGACCTTGAGCCCACAACAGGGCGAAAGCCGGACTTCGTGCCTCTCTGAGGATACGGTCCTCCCGGTCGACATCAGCCGCAGGGCACTCTCGCAGGCACTGTCGAACTTGACTCTGACAACGAGAAAGGTGGGGCTCCAGGGAGCGGGCGTCCTGGGACAGCCGGCCCGTCCCCAGAGCAAGTGTGCGCCTCTGGGATTAACAACCGTGTGTGTGGTCTCCACTGAATCCCCCTTGCGGAGAGAGACCGGCTGTAGCTGATGGTCCCGGGCAGTTTGGGAAACGGGACCGTGAACCGGGGATCAGACATCATCAAAGAGCTGCCCCGGATCTCGTGACGTGCGCAGATGCGGCTGCTTGGCTGTGGGCGAAATGCTTGTGTGTTTGACAGATGTATGCGCGTGGTTTCTGTGACCTGCTGTCACATTCTTCAGCTGTCTTGCCTGTCTTTACTGTTTATCACGCCCACCGGATAAACACTTAAACATCCAACTCACTTGGGATGCCAGCATGAGCTTGGCCTGTGTGGTCTTAGCCCAGCCTTCCCGGCCTGCCCATTGCTGGCCTCCTCCGAAGGGGAGAGGAGGGGAGAGGGGGAAGGGTATTCTCTGAACTGCCCGCCCCCTGCCTGAACTGTCTGTGGGACAACCTGACCCTGCCTCTGCCCAGAGTGGGCTCCAGTCCAGGAAGGTCAGCTGGACCCCTTCCTCGGGAGCACAGTCCCCCCTCACCGCCCCCCCCCCCCACCGCAGGACTAGAACAGAGGGATGGGGCAGAGCAGGGTCGGGGTGGGCGTCCCGGGGATCTGCCCGACCCTTCACCTCACCACGCCTTCCTGACCCCTGGCCCGCGCACACCTCTGCTCCCAACGTCGCTGTCCTAGCAGGTGCCGTCCCCGCCGCCACTGTGGAAATGCCATCTGGCGTTTGGGACCAGGGAGCTGGGTGACCGCTGACCTTTTCTTACCCCGATGGGTGTAGATTGGCTCTTTATTGAAGTTTACTTCCCTCTAATGGTCTAAGTTCCCTGAAAGTGTGATGTTCTCATTTCATGTTTTAAGCATTTCAGGTGCCCGACAAGAACCACTCACAACGCAAACCAAACTCCCCGAACGCTGTAATTACTCTTACTTGGTAATAAGTCAGCTTAGAGCAAATGGGGATCACTCGCGGATTCCACTACCGGTTTGCAAATTAAGTTACTTCTCGCGGTCAGCTTGGAACCACTACAGAAATAACAGGTCGTTCCTACGCTTGAGTTTGAAGGCCACCAAATGCACCGGCCGATGTAGCGCGTGGCTTCCGTGAGGTGTCCGTGCGGCACCCGCTGCGGGAGATCCATAGAGACTGTGATGAACTGTAAGGCTTAACACGCGTATTACGAAACACGTACGTAGGTGTGTTTGGGGTATTTCCCTGTTTAGTTGTGATGGATGACACAGCACGTGAGGTTTGCCCTTCTGACCGTTTCCAAGTGCACATCTCCGCGGCATCGAGCACATCCACCCTGCTGCACAGCCGGCCCGTCCACCCCCAGGACTCTGCGTCTTCCCAGACGGTGACTCTGTCCCCCTGGAACGCCTGCTCCCCCGTCCCCAGCGCCCACCGCCCTACTTTCTGCCTCCAAATCGACTAGTCCAGGCCCCTAGATGAGCGGACCACCCCACGTCTGTCCTCCGGTGACTGGCTCGTGGCATCCCCGAAATGTCATCGAGGTTCATCATGTAGTGGCAGCCGTCAGAATGTCCTTCCTTTCAAAGACTCTGGAACAGCCGTTGTCTGTTGCCCACATTTTATGTATCCATTCTTCTGCTGGACACTGGGGTTGTCTCCTTCCACGGCTTGGCTGTGTGAACAGTGCCGCGTGAACGTGGGCATACAAATACCTACCCACCCCCCTGTTTTCCCTTTTTGGGGGCAGGTGCCCAGAAGCAGACTTGCTGGATGACGTGGCAGCTTGCTCTGATTTCTCGAGGGGCCCCGTCCCGTGTTCCACCACCCTGTGTCCCCATCCACAGCGCACGAGGGTCCCCCCACCTCCACGTCCTTGCCAACATTTTTTCCTTTTTTTTTTTTTTTCAGTGTAAGGCTCTCAATTTGATTTTTATGTAGACACTTAAAAAAATGAATAGACTTCATTTTTTAGGGCAGTTTTGGGTTTAAGAGGCATTCAGCGGAAAGGACAAAGAATTCTGGGGCACCGGGGTGGCTCAGTTGGGTAAGCATCCGGCTCTGGATTTCAGCTCAGGTCGTGACCTCACAGTTTGGGGGGGATCGAGCCCCGCGTCGGGCTCTGCGCAGACAGTGAGGAGTCTGCTTGGGATTCTCTCTCTCTCTCCCTCTCCACCCTTCTCCCCCACATGCATACCCGTGCTCACTACCTCCGAAGTAAATAAACGTTAAAAAAGCAAAGAAAGCACAAAGAGTCCCGTGGATTCTTTCCTGAGTCCTTTGGCTTTCTCGTTCTGTTTGTTGTGTTCGTCGTCGCCGTCCTAAGGGCGCGAAGTGACAGCTCGCCAGGGCCGGTCCCGAAGGATGAGTGCAGCATCTTTCCCTGTGCTTCTTGCCAGCTGTCATCTTCCTTGGAGAAACATGCATTCAAGTCCTTTGCTCATTTTGAAAATCAGGGTTGTTTTGTTTTTTGTTGAACCTTCGGAGCTCTTTGCATACTCTGGACAGCAGCCCCTGTCAGATCCGTGGTCTGTGGGTATTTTCTCTCATTCTGGGGGCTTTCACTCTGCTGACTCTGTCCTTCCGAGCACACGAGTTTTTAATTTTGGTTCGTTAATTTTTCTTTTGATGTTTCTGATTCTGGTGTCATATCCAAGAAATTGCTGTCCGATCCAGCGTGTGAAGCCTGTCCTGCATTCTTTTCTCTAAGAGGCTTTTTTTTTTTTAATGCTTATTTATTTGGGTGGGGGTAGGGGGAGCGGTGCGAGGGGGAGACAAAGAACCCCAAGCAGGCTCCACACTGTCCGCACAGAACCTGACGCAGGGCTCGATCCCACGACCCTGGGATCGTGGCCTGAGCCGAAATCAAGAGTCGGACGCTTGACCGGCTGAGTCACCCAGGCGCCCCCTCCTCTAAGAGTTTTATAGCTCAAGCTCTTACATTCAGGCCTGGGTCCAGTGTGAGTCAGTTTTTGTGTGAGGCGTGGGCTTTTTCTAGAAGAGCTAGCCAGGGTCTCGCTGGCCGCACTTCGGGCGGGCTGTGGAGCCGGGCAGGGTGATTGTTTAATTGAGGCCATCTGTTTAAACTTGGCTTGAACTTGCCCCGCCAAGTCAACTCACTCAGAGGCCGACGAGCAAAACTGCTTGGGGAATGTCAGCTGAAAACAATAAAAATTTGCAGGCGCACAGAATCTGACAATGTGAAAGTCATCTGGGCGGCCGGGCACACGGCTCTGGCGGCCCCGTGGCGATGTGAACATGGACGAGAGCGTGAGTTCTGGCCCGGTTGCCGGTCACGGTGGCTGCGCCCCGGACGAGCCGTCTCGAGGTGCCCCCTGCCCTCCCGCCCGTCCATCTGTGGAGCCCCCCACGCCCTCCCGGCCGGGACTGGGGCTTGCAGACCTGGGCAGCCTCCCTCATCCATGGACCCCGGTCGTGCCTCTCCCTGCGCCTCGATTGTGAGGGCGTCTGTGCTTACGTGGGCCCTCGGGTGTGGACGTGGGGCCCCTGCTCCTGCTCCCGCTCCCTCCTATCGTCCCTCCCTCCGGTCAGGTGGCTCCTCAGCCTCAAGATTGGGCCTCACGTCCCCTGCTGGGTCCGGTGCCCCTTGAGGGTTCCGGCCCTGCCCGCTGGCTCGCTTGTCCCTGTCTGCGGCGGGAGACACACGGGGCCAGGGCGAGGCTGGATGGGGGCCGTGTGCACCCCGGGAGAGCGGAGCCCTGCCCGTGCCTGGCACCTGCAGGCTGCCGGCCGAGTCAGGCGACACCCCCTCCGACCTGGGTGGCCGAGCAGGTGCAGAGGAAGTCCTGCGGGTCGGGGCGGAGGCAGGTGGCCTTGTCTGGAAAGGCTGAGAGCCACATGCAGCCCCTGTCCGGGTGTGACGGAGAGGTAGGAGGAGCCAGAAAGCTCAGTGGTGCTTCCTGCATAAGGGTCTGGGAGTGTCCCTTCGCCAGGAGACGGAGTCAGTCCCCAGCCAGCGCCCCCGGCCTGCTGGCCCCTGTTGCTGGGCCGCGAGTCGGGGCCACAGCCCTGCTGGGCAGCCAGGCCTGTTTCCCAGTCTCTCCCTGACCTTGGTCTCGTGTGTTCCCTGGGGTGTCGGCAACATCTCTGGGCTCCGGTGCCCTCCGGGGTCTCTGGGGATTTGGCTCCTTCTGTGGTCTGGGACCAGGGCAAGGCCTCAGCCCTTGGGAATGGGACACAGAGCTGAAAGCGATCCTCCGACGTTTGCCGTGATGCTTTGGTGTGTGATGGGTCCCCAGTTAACAGTGTCCCGTGAATGACTGTGGAGCAGGCCCCGAGGCGCTGCTGGTGGGAGGGTAGCTGGGGGGGCTGAACCTAGGCAGGTGCGAGCAGTGACGGTGCTCTAACGCCCGGGCACACCGACCCTGTCCAGCCGTGCTCTGACCTTTCATGTGTGATGGCACGGTGACCCCACTCCTCACAAGCCCCGAGGGTGCAGGTCGCATGTGCGTTTCTCAGAGGAAGACAGTGGCCCCGGAGGTAAGCGGCAGGGCTGGCGTGGACTCTGCCCCTCACCCCTGTGGCCAGGGAGCAGGGATTGGACCCCGCGACAGCCTCCCTGGGCCTCCACCCCCCCCCCCCCCCCCCGCCTCTGCAGACGTCACCTCTGAATTTCACAATCCAGGGATTCCAGCCGCACGCAGGTGTCCTCGTGGGCGTCAGGCCTAGGGACCGGGACTCCCCTGGGGCAAGGGCTCCCCCCTCCACCCCTCACCGCCGGTCTTTGTGTCCCTGGAGCTTGGCAACATGGCCGCACAGGTGGGATGTTCTAGATCTCCGCCATCACTAACCCACAACTTCCAGGTCGCGTGGTCCAAGGGGACAGCGTGCAGCCGTGTCTCGGGGCCGCCGGGCAAGCCCAGCTCT
Source organism: Felis catus (assembly GCF_018350175.1). Lineage (NCBI taxonomy): Eukaryota > Metazoa > Chordata > Mammalia > Carnivora > Felidae > Felis > Felis catus. The sequence continues at coordinate 2,286,643 of NC_058376.1, read as the reverse complement.
TCCATTGCCCAGCTGTACAGCCCCAGCCGGGCCCTGCCAGGTGGGGGCTCCTCACCCCACAGCACGTGGTGGTGGCCAGATGTGGGGGCACACCTGGGGGAGCTGACAGGAAGACGGGTTCTGCCCCAGGTGCCTGGGTGGGGGCTTGTCTTCCCCACCCCCTTCTGCCTCCAGTCCTCACCCATCCGGCTTCTTTCTGAGAAACTTCTAGCAGCTGCAGGCACAGGCTTGGCTCCCCACCAGGCCTCCCAGATGCACAGGCTAGGACATCACAGGGGCCCAGCGGCCACGAGCCTGCTGTCCAGAAAGGATGCTGAGAGGGACTGACGCGTCAGGCTTTCTCTTCTGTCCCCAGAGAGTCCCAGGAAAACCCCGAGAAAAATAGACCTGTGAGTGGCTCCTTCTTGACTCCTGGTCTGCCTCCTATCCCTGGGGCCTCCTCTGGCCTCTGGGTCACCCCTCAGGCCTGCAGGAGAATGTTCTAGGGAGACAAACCCAGACCTGAAGGGCTCAGCTCCTGCCTTCCTCCCGGGTCACTCCAGGAGACAGAGACAGTGTCAGTGGCAACATCAACACGGGAGCGTCACCTTCCCCTGCCCCTTGCTGTCGCTGTCCCTTCTCCTCGGTCTGTGGGCGTGCGTCCCGTTGTGGCTCTTTGCTGGTGGGTGGGCGGGAAGGAGAGAGCAGCACCACAGTCTACTCTCCACTGCTGGGGACGCGGGTGTAAGGGCAGAGAAGACCGCCATGGTGTCAGGGGAGGCCGGTGCTCTCTGGGGCACCCGGTGTCACTCCCTCCCTCCCTGCCGGCCTCCCTGACCCCACTGCTGTGGAGCCTGACCAGGCCACTTGGCTTTGGCCGACGGGACGTGGCCGCACCCCAGCCAAAACCGTCAACGCGTTGGGTTCTTCCCTCTGGCTGTAGCGCCCGCCATGCGAACAGATGTTCCAGAAGACCCTGGGATGCAGCCGGGCCCTCCGAGGTCAGCGCCCACAGAGCTGCATCCGGTGCAAGGGCAGTGAGCCGGAAACACACGCTTCCTGTCGCGAGGCTCTGGGGCTGTTTGTTGCTGCAGCAGATGCTGACCAGTACGATTCCCCAAAGCAAAGGGTAACCGAGCGTAGAATTAGAGGTGCTCAGTTTGTCTCGAGAGTGGGCACCACCGTGTCCCATGACAGATGCTGGCATGAACAAGGTGGCAGGTGACGGTCAGAGTGCCTGGCGGTGTGGCCCAAGGTTGGGGAGCAGGAAGGAGCCTGGAATTCAAACCCAGGTAGAGGTGGTCCTAGAGGTGGCATGGTGCCTCAGCTTGGCTGGGAGGGGCAGGCCGGCCATGGACCAGTGTCCCCAGTCCCGCCTGGGGCAGTGACCATCCGTATGCAGAGCAAGCCGTTGTCCTTTTACAGCGAATCCACAGCTCCCAGCTGCCCTGACACTGAGCAGGGGCTGAAGTGACAGGGCTCCACCTCCGGGCCTGGCCCTATAGCCCTGCCCTGTCCCCACCCTGCGCTCCCTGCCTGGGGGGGGGGGGGGGGGGGGGGAGGGGAGGAGGGTGGAGCCCGAGAGAGGAGCTGTCACACACCCCGGGCTAGACTCTTGGACTCTGGCTAGACTCTTGGACTCTGGTGCTCAGGGGAACCCGTGTGGGGTTAAGCCTCTGGAGCGCCCTCGACTTCCCTGGGGTCCGGCACCTGCCTCGCCCCCCTCAGCGGCGGCTGACTTCCTGTGTCTGGGTCCCGCGCTCCACCACCCCCCGCGAGCCCCTCGTGGCCCCCACTGTCCCCCGGATGCAGCGTGGGTGCTGAGGAGACCGGCGTGTCCCTGGGGCTGCTGCCCACCTGCCCGCACCAGGCCCCGGGCCCTCTTCGGCCTGTGCTGCCCCTCACTTCTCCCGCGGACCAGTGGTTTCCTTTCCAGGCCCCATCTTTCACAAGGTCCTGAGCCCATTTTGAGACACTCTGTGCCCCCCCAGCACTTTCTACAGTTAACAAAAACCACCCGAATCAAGGTTCTTTTCCAGGTTGCTCTAGCAGGAGGGTCCCCCTGGCATCCTGTGGGCCGATTAGGGGTGGGGGCAAGAGGGACTGCCTGTGCTTGTAGGGAGGCAGGGCGGGGGGGTGGCAGAGCGGTGGGGGTCGGGGAGCAGTGGGTGGGGGAGGCTGGGGAGCAGGGGAAGCTGGCGGGGAGATGCTGGGGGGGGAGGGGAGGGGGTGGGGGAAGCTGAGGGGAGGGGAGGGGAGGGGGGAAGCAGGGGTGGTGTGGGCAGGGGATGGGGGTGGGGATGGGGGTGGGGGGGAGCCTGGGGAGTGGTGAGAAGTTGGGGGAAGGGAGGGGGGAAGTGAGGGAGGTGTGGGTGGGTGACAGGGACCCTGGGGAGAGGCAGGGGGTGCAGGGGGGGAGAGCTATGGGTGGGGGAGGCTAGGGGGTGAGGGAATCTGGAGGGAGGGGGGGAGCGGGGGAGGGGGAAGATGGGGGAGGTGTGGGGGGGAATGGGGGAGGTGTAGGTGGTTGGGGGGGGAAGCTGAGGGGACAGGGTAGGGGAGGCTGGGGGGCAGGCACCCCTGGGGCTGGGTGGGGGCAGATCTGGTCCTGAGCTGGAGGGGCTGTCACTGTCGCCATCACTGGAAGCAGCAGGCCACCTTCCCGCAGGGTGGCCCACAGATGCTGGCCGGCTGCTGCAGGCTGCTCAGGGCTCTGGGCGTCCTCTCCGGCTCTCCTCTCTTTACAGTGTCTCATCGTAAGTTTCAGTAGTTACTGTGAAAGGTGACCCTGGAGAGGTGACCCCGAAGTCACGCTTGTGCACCCCAAGACCTGCGGCTTCATGCCCCCGCCATCTGCTTCCGAACGTACGGGACCAGACCGGTCACCACCACGGAGAAATCTCACACCTTGTCCTCTTCTCCCCCTCGAGGTCACATTTTCATTCATCTCTTCCCAGAGAACCTTCTTCCAACCCGCTTTTGTTTGAAGGTCTTTTCTTGACCACTTTCTTGCTGCTCTGCAGCAAAATCCTCCATCAGTGGAGAAGCAGAGTCCGTTTTGTTTCCTGGGACCGCGAGGCTCTAAACGCTTCAACTTTTCCTCTGGGTTGTGCGGTAGGAGATCGGTATGTGTTCCATGAACACGGCTCGTGTTCTCTTAGACAAGCGATTGTCACATACGCCAGTCAGACTTGGGTGGGAGGGCGTCTCTGTAGGAGGTGAGGGAGGCCTCGTTTTGCTTGTGCTTCTAGGGACGAGCTTTCTCGTTGCTGACACAGAGCTCTGGTCTTTTCCTTCATTTTATACATGGCGGGGCGCCTGGGTGGCCCAGTCAGTTACGCGTCTGACTTCGGCTCAGATCATGAACTCGCGGTTCGTGAGTTCACGCCCCGTGTGAACCTTGTGCTGACAGCTCAGAGCCTGGAGCCTGCTTCGGATTGTGTGTCCCCCTCTGTCTCTCTGCCCCTCCCCCACTCACACTCGCTCGCGCTCTCTCTCTCTCTCTCAAAACTAAACATACACTAAAAAAATTATAAAAATATTTTATACATGGGATGGGAAGGGGTTTTGCAGCAACTAAAAATTGAAAAGCAAAGTGTCTGGGTGAGTGGCCACAGTCATGGGACAAATGGCTGGTGAGGCCCTGCCAGGTGTCAGCGCCACGAGGCCCTTCTTGGTTGTTGGAGAGCCCGGATCTCGCGGTTTACAAATGGGTTCCTTCTGCAGCCAGATACAGCGTTGTCGTCTTAATCTCTGGGGATGGACCCATCCCGGGGTGGCTGTCGGGGCCTCTTACACTCGGAGGCTAGTTCCTTAACCTGTTCACAGAAGGCTGGAAAGCTTTGTAAAAGTCTTGGTCATTTCGTTATACATTTCTCCGTTGTAAAATCGATTAAGTTATAAGTATGTCTTTAGGTGCTTCGATTGTGTTTTTGTCGGAAAACCCCAAACTACACATCGGGGGCCCGGGCGAGCAGGAAGCATCCGCTGTGCCGCCTCACCGGCCACCGTGCGTCCTGCCAGCCGGGGGCTCGGCTCTCAGTTCATGGACTCGCACCAGCATGAACTTCAGAGATCACGGGAGCTGCGGGTGGAAACGGAGAGCGTGCTGTGCTTAGCCGCTGCCTTCACAGTACATCGTAAACCCTCACCGCCGTTTGCAGCGTTCCTTGGTGCCCTGGGTGTGTGTGAGGACGTGTCGGGTTCAGGTCCACCCACCCACGAGGGAGTGTGGGTGTACGCGTTGTGCACGAACCCGGACGTCGCCTTCATTCGATATTACGTAAGAGTCAAGCATCGAGCAGGTCAACACGATTGATTCCGTGACCACAGAGGTCAAGTTTTGCCGTGTGTTTGGTAGAACAGAAAGGATCGCGTGGCCCAGACCTGCTGGTCCGGAGCCCAGCTGGGAGGGCACGCCCGTCTCAGCTGGCGGGCCGCGGGAGACGTGGCTTTTGTGCAGGACGCTGGGAGGCGTGCGCCGAGCTCCCAGACCCCAGGGCCGCGTCCGCCCCGGGAGGCTGGCGGGCAGCTGCGGAGGGGGTTGCCCCTGAGCACACAGAATTGGTGCTCATGGCGGGCTCTTTGCTGTGCCTGGGGGTCCACCCCACATCTCTGACTCCCTCCCTGGCCACCAGAATGTCCCCACGTGTCCAGAAAGGAAGGTACAGAAGTTGAAGCTCTGGCAGCTGGTCCCCTGCGTGTGCCCCTGGGGAAGGGGTACTTCTGTGCCCTCGGTATGAAGGCCAGCAGCCGAGAGAGCCCCCGCTGCTCTGGCCCCTTGTCCCCCTGCCTCGCCTGGTCTGGCGTCCTCCACCTGTACGTGAGGCACAGGTGGGTCTCCTCCACCGACTGCCAGTGTCCTGGGGACAGGAGACCTGCCGTTGTTCCTGGTGGAGTCATTTTGTTTTGTTTTTGTCATTGAAAAAAGGTTACTATGTAATAGCTGCGTTTACTAAAACAAAAATACACACACACACACACACACACACACACACACACACACACACACACACCCCGCCGCCACCCAAAAAAATTCAAGTCTGAAAAGTCTGTAAAGAGGAGGGCTTGTGTCCCCATGCTGCCTGCGTCCGGGGCTGGCCCCTAAAAGGACTACTTCTGACCCTTTTTGCTGTTGGTTCTGAGGGTCGTCTCTGCTACTCTTTGTATTTTTTTAAAGTTTGTTTATTCATTCATTCTAAGGAGGGGAGGAGCAGAGAGCAAGCAGGGGAGGGGCAGAGAAAGAGGGAGAGAGAGAATCCCAAGCCGGCTCCACACTGTCCGCACAGAGCCTGATGCAGGGCTTGAACCCACAACCCTGGGATCGTGTCCTGAGCTGCAGTCAAGAGCCGGATGCTTAACCGACTGAGCCACCCGGGGGGGCCCCTCTTGGTATTTTCTTTTTAATCTTCAGAGATTTTCCTATTTAACTGGAAGGCTTTGGTGAACACTCACACAGCCTCGGTGTAGTGGGTGGAATGATGGCCCATTCCACCCGCAGACTAATCCCAGGAGCCTGTGAGTGAGTCACCTTACGGGAGAAAGGCGCTTTGCAGATGGGATTAAATTGGGGCGCTTGAGCAGGGAGGTGATCCTGGGTTACCTGGCGCCCGGCGTCACCAGAGGCATCTTATAAAGGACGCAGGAGGCTCAGAGTCAGAGAGAGGAGGTGTGACGGCGGAAGCAGGGGACGGAGAGAGAGGGAGATGCCAGCGGGAGTGGCCACGAGGGTGGCCTCGAGAGACCAGAAGAGGCAGGAAATGGGTCCTGCCCTGGACCCTGCGGAAGGATCACGCCCTGCCGATGCCTTCATTTGAGCCCACTGAGACTGAGACTGATTTTGGACTCAATCTCCAGGACGGTAGGGCGACGGGACATTTGCTGTAAGCCACTAAATGTGATGATTTATTACGGCAGCAGTAGGGGACGAATAGCCTGCCGTAGTCAAATTTCCCTACAAGGCTCCTGAGCGGCGGGAGAGGGCGGACGTCTGGGTCGTGGTTATACGGCTCACGTCCGAAGACCACACTAGGGAGAAGCCAAGGGAGAACGAGAAGTAATTAGTCAAGCAGCTTCCTAACCGACTGCTGCACACACATCTTCACAAACGGGGTGGCCTCGAGCCGGGACCTTGACTCTGATACTTATTTCGCCACTTAGGAGAGTAAGACGGCCTCCCCGTTGCGTCACTGGAGATGTTCCCACACAAGCGCAGCCGGCCAAGCCCCGGGGGCTGGCGGCCCAGTGTCCGAGAACGATGGGCTCCAGCCGGCCAGCTTCCAGGACGGCGGGTGGTCACTCCAGGACAAGATGCGGCCCCGGCAGCCGCGAAGGCGGGGACAGAGGAAGGAGAAGCCCGACCCCACCTTCCTTCCCAGCTGCCCCACATGGCGGGGGTTCAGAGAGACCCCCAGAAACGAAACCACCGGGATGCAGGGTGCTCTGCGGCCCGGTGCAGACCGTGGGCTGCTGGGGACCCTTGACGAGGAGCACCCAGATCTGCAGTGACCTCACTCTCTCAATGTCAAGCGTGCGCCCCCCGAGGCCAGCGCCCCGCTCCCAGCTGGGAGCAGTTACTCAGCACCAAGAGCAGGGGCTGGTTAACAGATGGGGCGAAGCAGGCCAGAGTCCCACTCGCTGGATTCCAGAATGTGAAACTCCCCCGGAATGCCGTTCTTTGTGGTGAAATTGGCTTTCCTGGAGTGACCACCCGCCGTCCTGGAAGCTGGCCGGCTGGAGCCCGTCGGTCTCGGACACTGGGCTCCTCCCGAGAAAACTGGATTAACCCGTGACGGCCCAGAAAACAGGTATGAAAGCCCCCCGTTGACGACTGAGAAAGAAGCTGTGCTCAGACCAGGTTTTGCGCGGTGCCCGTTAGAGCCCTTGGAGGGGAGAGCCTGGCACCCGCACACGGCACCGCGGCAGATTCCAGGGCGGCCAGGTCCTCTCCAGCCGGGACGCCGGCTGCGGGGAGCCCGAGGACCCTCGTGGGAGGCTTCTGTCTTTCTCATGGAGTCCGACGGTGACCATCCAGCCGTCTTTTCCTCTCTTCTGTGAAACGTCTTTGCCAACAAGAGTCCATTTACAGACTTTACGTGGGACTGATTGTCCTGCTGGCCAAATAGAAATAAAACTTGGCCGGGCGCTCCTGCACAGTTCACCGGAGAAGCAGCGTAACTGCCCTACTTCAGTCCAAGACCCTCAGTGTCCTTCTCCTCATCGTGTGACTTTTCATCTTTCCCCACTTTTCTTGAGGTAGAATTGACAGGTAACATTTCATACGTTTAAGGTGAACAGTGTGTGGGGCGCCTGGGGGGCTCAGTCGGTTAAGCGTCCGACTTCGGCTCAGGGCACGATCTCACAGTTCGTGGGTTCGAGCCCCGCGTCAGGCTCTGTGCTGACCGCTCGGAGCCTGGAGCCCGCTTGGGATTCTGTGTCTCCCTCTCTCTCGCCCCTCCCCTGCTCACGCTCTCTTGCTCTCTCAAAAACGAATAAACGTGAAAAAATTTTTTTTCTTTAAAAGGCATACAGCGTGTTGATGTGACACGCTTGCCGCAAAACGAGGACCGCTGTCATGCTGGCTAACACCTCTGCCGGCTCACGTGATTACCCTTTCTTTCGTGGTGAGGACGTTTAAGAGCGAGTCTCTCGGCAACTTCGTGCGTATAGCACGGTATTATTAACTATGGCCACCGTGCTGTAATTAGATCCCCAGAATTTACTCATTTTGTAACTGGAAGTTTGTTCCCTTTGACCAACATCTGCCTGTTTCCCCAGCCCCAGCCCCTGGTAACCACCTTTCGAGTCTCGGTGTCAGTTTATAAAAAATTTGGACAGCACAGAACTTCCCTTACAGGATCAAAAGAGCGAGTTTTCCAAAAGTAGATGCAAGGGAAGAGCCAACTCCTGAGAGAAAATTTTAGAAGCAACGTTTCCATTAATAAGAAGAGGTCTGGTCTACAAATGTACCAAGCACCGCTGCATTCCGTGCAGATGCTGAACTCTGGTTAAGTAAAGCCTGATCGGCAGAGAGCATTTTAGGCTTTCTGTGGGATCTGAGCGCCTGCTGGGTGGGCTTCCTCCTGCGCACTAGGTATAAACGTGTAATTACTACCTCCGGTTGTTTACAACGTTGCCGGCTGATGTCATCCGTTCAGAATTTCAAGCCCGCTGTTTGTTCATACTTCAACTCTTTCCGCTTTGGTGGTCACAGGCTAGTGAATATCAGGTCCGTAACGGTTTTCAACCGGGCGCACTTGGCAGGGAACACGCGTCTGTGCCTGAAGACGTATCTGCCCTTGGCACCTAGCAGGTCAAGGCTGGGGATACTGCTAAGCGCCCTACGTGGTGGAGGATGGCTCCACCACGGTAGTGCTGGGGGTGAGCTCTATGTTCTACAAAGGATGGACAGTCAGGGACTCTGCCAGTGGTCCACTATGGCACCCCTCTGATGGGTTGGGGGGTTCCCAGGGGCCCCGGGGAGGTGTGTGCGCCCTGTAGACACTGCTATGAGTGCACCGGGGCATCACCCATAACCACAACCCACATAGCCTGCCACCTGGGCGATACCATTTTCAGACCTTATTTAGTGGCCTTTTGCTATGAGTAATTTGATGTTAGCTCCTCATTCGATGTCAGGATTTTTAGTCCACAGTGATGATGTTTTGTATTATTTTGACCGAATAAGTAAATACTGCTTACAGCAAAGACCAGGGGTACGTTATGATTGCCTTTCCGATACTGCCTTATGTTTTTCCCGGTCTTTCTACATGCTTTGCTTTTCTTTTTTCTTACCCACCCCTCTTCCACCCAACCTCTCCACTCTCTCCCTGGGAGTTGGTCATGACACCTCCCCCAGGTGACCTCAGCCCCTGAATATCAGTTTGTGCAAATAGATGCTCCATGATGCAACGCCCTTCCTCCTGTTGACGCCCAGTCGGGTTGACCCTGATGAAGCAGGGGGCTCTTTCCTGTTTATTACATGCACCCTGCCTCCTCTCATGGAACCCCGCAGAATGAGGGGCTTCCTTGAAGGAGAGGGGGCCAGATAGAAGTCACCCAGGACAGATACTGTCTGTGTCACCATCCTGCCTCTTGAGTTCCTGGTGCCGAGATTGGAGTGGGCACTCAGTAAATGCTTGCGGAGGGGTGGCCAGAACAATGAATTGACCAACAAGGCACGTGCTGCCTGGAGGGGCCTCGGGTTAGGGCTGGGTAGATACCCTGCCATGTGGGTTCTGTTTGCTGTCCTGGGACCCATGGACACGGAGGGACTGGACCCCATTAATTGCGGGCAGAGTGCAGACTTGGAATGTGCTTCTCTGGAGAACAAATCCCAGTGGCCCTCATCTTTGGGGCTTTCTGAGTTCCCTGTGAGTGTTTGGGGAAGAGAAACATCCATTGGTCTCCTGAAAATCCCTAGAATTTCCTCCGAGATTCCAGTCTACTCGGTCCATGGTCACTGGGGACACTGTCCAGGTTTCTTTCGGAGCCCCCAGACTCACCCTGACCTTGGAAGAGTCTCTTGGGGTGGCTTCCACAGAAGGAGGAGCAGGTGGCTCGAGGTGGGGATAAGGCCATGACCCAGAGCACTGCCCGCCGCACCCCCAGAGCTGGTAGCTCCGGGCTGCACCTGATTCCCTCCAGTCACCCCTGCAGAGGCCTGGTGTCCCTCGCCTAGGAACGGACACCACCTGAGCCCGCTGCAGAGCAGCCTGTTGGAGGTTGGCTCAGCCCATGTGGGATGGAAGGTGTGCCAGGACCGCGGTGAGTCCATCACACCTGGTGGTAGCATGCCCTTCCCCCCACTTTCCTCTCTTGTGACCCTGCTGTCTCCCCAGGTTCCTGATCCACCCAGCCCAGCACTTCCCCCCCAGCCCAGCACACCCCCGCCAGCCCAGCATTTCCCCCCCAACCCCGCACTTCCCCCCAGCCCAGCACTTCCCCCCCAGCCCAGCACTATCCCCCTCTGCCCAGCTTCCCCCCAAGCCTAGCACTCCCCGCCCAGCCCAGCACTTCCCCCCCCAACCCAGCATAGCACTTCCCCCCCTGCCCAGCACTCCCTCCCCCAGCCCAGCACTTCCCCCCCAGCCCAGCACTCCCCACCCCACCCCAGCCCAGCACTTCCCCCCCAGCCCAGCACTTCCCCCCCTCCCAACACTTCCCCCGCTGCCCAGCACTTCCCCCCCAGCCCAGCACTTCCCCCCCTCCCAACACTTCCCCCGCTGCCCAGCACTTCCCCCCCAGCCCAGCAGTCCCCCCCCCACTGCCCAGCACTCCCCCCCCAGCCCAGCACTTCCCACCCAGCCGTGTTCCCTGTGAACACCCCACCTCCCATGACCCTTCAAGCTCTTTGTCCCCAGAGAGGAGGCAGAGGGGACCCAGACACCAGTCAACCTAAGGCCAGCCTAGCAGGGTGGGGGGGAAGGCTGCACTGGAGGTGGACCTGGGTGGGAGGAGAGGGAGGCAAAGAGGAAGCCACCTCCCCCAGGCCAGAGGAGCAAGGGCTCCTCGCTCATCCGTGGACACGGTGTCTGCTGAGCACCGAGGGCATTGTCCGTGACAGCTACAGGACAGGCACTGGTCTAGGCTCTGGGGCCCTGGAGTGGAGAAGACAAAATTCCCCAGGACTGCAGTGCAGCTTGGCCATGACTCTGTGGGGATGGGACGGGAGCAGGGTCCGTGGGGCCTCTTGGAGCGGAGACCAACTGGAGTGAGGAATTTCCTCCAGATGCCTAGGGAGGGGCACATGAGGAGAGACCAGCAGATGCAAAGGCCCGGAGGCAGGCTGGCCCTCTGCAAGCTCTGAAGGAATGGGGCGGGGGAAGGGAGGGGAGGGCAGAAGATTGGTGTTTCCTGGTGGGAGTTTGGGCTTTCGGGATGGGAATGATGTCTGTGCTTGGGTGCTGAGGGGACAGATTCGGGGAAGAGAAAGGGAAGGGTAAGAGAGAAAGGGAAAGGTGAAGGGGAGAGCAGGGACTCTCGGGGTGGGTCTTTTTTAAGGTTTCATCTGTGCCCCTCCCCACCCTGAGCGCAAACTCCCGAGTCTCAGCCTGTGACTCAGGCCTGCGGGTTCTTGGGACATCTACCCTGGGACCCTCAGGCCCCGTGTCCAAGACAGAGCTTACCAGGTCCTCGGGAGGTGTGCCTGCAGCCCCTGCTGACCAGCGACCAGTGGGTGTGAAGGACACGTCTGTCATTCTAGGGGCCTAATTTGGTTTCTAGCAACTGAGTGTAAGGAAATTCGGACGAGCCACAAAGATCCAAAGCTGGTGTCCTGCAGGAACAAGAACTCCTCCCGGGGTCTCCAGTACTAGGCTTCTGCTGCCTTTGAGCAATTCTGCTCTCTGTACCTTATACAAAACCGATAGCCTGAAGCGGGTAATTCTTACTTTTGGACGAGGTTGAACCTTGGCCCCAAAGAGATATGCTTGCCGCCTGCCCCCTGCCCCCCAGCGCGGATGAACGGAAGTAGAATTTGCAGATGTTAACCAACGTAAGGACCTTGGGATGAGATCATCCTGAATTAGGCTGCCCCTAAAACCCAAGGCTGGTGTGCTTGTCAGAGAAAGGGAAAGGAGGCGTGAGATGGGAGAGTCACAGGAGGAACAGCCAGGGATGGCTGCCAACAGCAGCTGGGGAGGAGGCGGGAGGGATCCTCGACTTAAGACTCCTGGCCTCCAGACCTTGAGAGCCTGAGAGTGCCAGTGTCTGCTCGGCTGCAGCTACCCAGGCTGGGCCAGCCTCCCCCCCCACCGCCCAGGCTAACTCGGCCTGCAGGTCAATTCTGCCCTGCGGTCAGCTTCCTCCGCCCACCCCTGGGAAAGCCGCCCACCTGCTCCTGAACTCCTGTTGCCAATCCCTTGCTCCCCTCGAGTTTATGCCTTCTCGCTTCTGCTCCGAACTCTCTGGAAGGGCTTACCGGGTCCCTCGCTAACAATAAGTTACGTGAAATCTCTAACACGCATTCTTTTTGTGTCTGTATGAGACATGATTTTACCTCTTGGCGAAGATTATCTTGTAGCTTGTGTGATGTCCGGACTGTGAAATAGACACTTCTGGATATAAAGTCAGCCTCTTAGCTGCCGATCCAAACACTTGTGCCAACTACTTACTCATGATTCAAGAAAATAAATAAGTCAAAGTGCTCATGGGGGAAATGGCTGTAATCCCACGAGACATAATCAGCTTTGAAACCAGAGGAAATTAGCCCCTGAGAGCAGGCCTGTTCAGGTCTGGTGGGGCCTCAGGAAACGGCTGGTTCCGGCAGTCAGGATGTCGTCTAGGGGGACGCGGCCCGCTCTCCTCGTGCACCAGTGAGGTCCCGAGTGGGGGCCCCACACCGGGGCAGCCGGGGCCCTGCACCCCCGGGGCCTCCTCCGTGGCCGTGCAGAGAAGGCGCCACTGGGGGCCTGGGCCGGGAGCAAGGCCTCTGACATCTGCTCAGCCCTGGCCCCTCTCCAGGTGGCTGGAGGGCCCAGCGGGCCGCAGCCGCTTCTCAAGCGGCCCCTCTTCGCCCGACCGCTCACGTGGCCCCTGCCGCGTCCTGCTCCCAGGCCACAGAATCCAGTACCACCACTGCCGGCCACAAAGGCAGTGATGGTAGTCCGAGCGGGCGTCGGTGGACTGGGCCTCACCGCCCGCCTGGTCTGTGACCTCCGCTCTGTCCAGGGGCCGCCCCACCCACCCGGCACCTGCAGGGCCGCCCGGCCACAGGCCCTACACACAAGATCACTTGAGGCCGGGGGCGGTCATTCACACTGCTGGCGCCTCCCGGGAGACCCCGCCGCCCGGCCCCGGCCACAGAGGGACAGACCACCAGCAAGCGCACCGGGCCAGCTCTGAGCCCGGCCTCGCCCCCTGACCCCGTGTAGGAAGGGTTCTGGGCCCCGGCTGTTCACCGACGGCTGCCCAAGCTCGACGCGGCTCTGTTGTGTTTTATTTCCTCCCACGGTAAACCACACACCTGCTTTTATCAGGCTTCTCTGGAGGGGTTTTCCGAAGTTAGACAGCGAATTCTCCTTCGGGGCAGGGGTGGGGGGGAAGGGGGCTGTGGTGCAGAAGCTCACATCCACACAGGCCGCTGTCCCCCGGGACCCCCTGCCACTCATCTGCACGCGCGGTGGTGTGCTCGTCCCCGACACTGTCGCAGCCACCGGGAAGACGGGGGTCTGCTGCACACACAGAGTGACCAGTGTCACCACCGCCCTGGCCCGGCCGGGTAACTCGGACCCTCCGGGGCCGGGCGGCTAGGATACCATCTGTATCCAGGGGCACAGCTTGGCCCACACAAGAGTTCTCAAAACTCAGAGTCTGGAGGTGTTCTGGGCTGTCACCGCCGGGGCCCGGTGCTGCCGGCAAGGGGGGGGACGGCCAGGCTGCCGCGCATCCCACGGCGCCCAGGAAAGAGAGTGACGTGGCCCCGGAGTCCGTGGAGCCTGGGGAGAAGCCCACTCTAGACAAACCTGCGCTTAACTCCTCGGGCTGACGTTGGCATGTTGACGTCACCCGTGCCCACTGCCCTGTGACCTGTCCTGCTCGGCACATCCCCCCAAACCCACTTTGCTCTCACCCGGCTGCGGTGGGCATGCCATCCACATCTGTGTCCACCTGTCCCTCCACGTCCTTCCTCCTCGCCTGGAGAAGCTGTCCTTTCTCCTGGGACACACGACGGCAGAATGAGTCGCAGGGGGTGGTGGTGTTAAAACCCACGTCACTGGGTTCGGGCTCCTCACAGCAGGTGAAGAATACCAGGCCTGGGTGACCCGTTGGGCCCCACATTGTTGCTCTCTGCTTCCTGCAGAGGTGATGGGATCCTGTCCTGCTGTCACCACTGGAGCCACGGGGAAGGCTTTGTGCGGGACGTGGGGGTCCCCAGGGGGCCTGAAGCACGCGTGAGTGGGGTGGGCCCGGGAGGGAAGCAGAGGCAGGGCAGGTGAGGGGACACCGTGGGGGGAATCAAGGCCCCTCAGAAGGCCAGGGACGGCGTGAGCCCACGGAGGTGGCGAACAGAACAGCGGGCCCTGACATGCCACACAGACCCGGGGCCGTCTTGTCTACTGGTCACGTGAGCTCTGTGAGGTGGGGGGGCCCGTAACACAGCCGTGAGGCTGGTCCTGGAGACAGGGGCAGAGGCTCAACATCAGGACGCTGACCTGGAGGGTGTCCCCTTCAGCGGTGTCCACTTCCGTGCCTCCTCCTGCTCACAGAAGGCCGTCCCCTGGGTGCACAGGCATATGCTTAAGGGACTCTCCTGGGCATATCATTCGAACTCCTTTTTTGTGTTTTCAGGTCAGAAGATGAACGTATAGCTTGTTCCATTAGCTGCAGAGCATATCTCCGTGGGGGTTGGGACCACAGAGGTGGGGTCGATGGAGGTCAGGACCACAGAGGTGGGTCCCATGGGGGTCAGGACCACAGAGATGGGCCCCATGAAGTCAGGACCGCAGAGGTGGGCCCCATGGGGGTCTGGACCACAGAGCAGGGCCCCATCACGTGGATATCTGACAGGCCACTGGGACCTGAAAGCCAAGGGCACTGGTGGGTCATTTCCAGGTCTTTTGTGGCTGAAGCACAGAGGCATCACCCGTGTCAGATAATGTCAGAAGTCATCTCGGAACTGATTCTGGAAGAAGGTTCGCCAGGCTCCTATCCAACATGAGAGAGAGGCTCAGCTCTCCCTCCTTCCTCCACCCACCAAGGGAAAATTGACCGCTGTCTCAGAGTCCAAGTCCCCGCCCTTCCCTGCCAACAGCCATTAACCCCCCAGCCCTCACGGTGGGCAGGCCCTTACAGTGCTGAGACGCTGAGATTTGGGGCCTTTCCAGCACCTGGAGGTGGTGATGTCAGGAGAGGGCAGGCGCTCCCACCCTGCTCACCCAGCACCCTTCCGGACATGTGTGCCAGCCCCCGGCCCCACCCCCACCAGTGCCAAAACACCCCAGGGGATCTGGAGCCTGTGCAGACAGGTCATGCTGTGGGCGGCAAACCCCTCGCAGTTATCGGGCACTCGTGACACACCCAGCCAGGTCCCTGGATGACTGGGGCCCCCCTGGCAGGAAGAGCCCTTCCAAGCCAGCGGGCTGTGGATTCAGGCAAAACGACACACAGCTAGAACTAAGGAAAGGCGAGGGAACAAGGAGCATTCATTGTCTCCATGAGGGAACATCCTTATCAACTTAGCATATGTTCTAACTCTTCAAGAACCCACCAGCTTCAAGATAAGCGTAGTCATTCTCTGTCTTAAGGAGTGGGTCTGCGGGGCCCTGAGTCCTGACTCACCACTGAGCGAGCCCTGCCCCTGTAGGCGAAGCTCCCCTCCTCCACTGGCCTCCCCAGCCACTGGGGGAGGAACATTCCTGGTTTCTCCATCAGTGAGTGTTGGCTCAGGCTCACCCCTGGGCAAGGGTTGGTAGCTGAGCATGTGTCCTCTCTCCAGCAGGTCACTGCTCCTCACTGCCTGGGATGAATGTGTGGTGGATACAGGGATTGCATCTGTACACACATCACCTCCTCAGAACCCTCTGAAGAACACAGGAAGGTGTCCTTCAACCCTGCTGCCATCTTTATTCTCTTCCAGAGTCCCGACCACTCTGGTAGTCTTTTGTTCACCTGATTTCCGTGTAGCTGGAGGTGGTGATGTCAGGAGAGGGCAGGCACTCACCTGATTTCCTTGTAGCACACCCACATCCCCAATGTCTAGAATAGTTCCTGCCCCAACTCAGTGAACATTTGAACCCTCTTGGGGGGGGGGGGGCGGAGTGAATATCAAGTGAATGAATGGTGGGTAGATGGATGGATGGATGGGTGGATGCTTTGTGGGTGGGTCGGTGGATGGAGGGATGCTGAGTGGGTGGATGCTGGGTGGGTGGGTAGGTGGATGAATGCTGGGTGGATGGATGGATATGTAGGTGAGTGGGTGGATGGATGGATGGATAGATGAGTGGATAGACGAGTGGATGGATGGATGAATGGTAGGTAGATGGGTAGGTGGATGGATGGATGGATGGATGGATGAGTGGATAGACGAGTGGATGGATGGATGAATGGTAGGTAGATGGGTAGGTGAATGGATGGATGGATGGATGGATAGATGGATGGATGGATGGATGGATAAGTGGGTGGATGGATAGATGGATGAATAGGTGGATGGGTAGATGATGGATGGATAGGTAGGTAGATGGCTAGATGGTGGATAGAAGCTGTGTGGGTGGGATGGATGGATGGATGGATGGATGGATGGATGGATGGATGGGTAGGTAGATGGGTGGGTGGATGGATGGGTGGATAGATGGGTGGGTAGGTGGGTGGGTGGATGTATAGATGGGTAGGTGGATGGATGGATGGATGGATGGATGGATGGATGGATGGATGGATAGATGGGTGGGTGGGTGGGTGGATGGGTGGATTGATGGGTGGGTGGGTGGATGTATAGATGGTTGGGTAGATGGATGGATGGATAGGTGGATGGGTGAATGGATGGATAGGTAGGTAGATGGGTGGATGGTGGATGGATGCTGTGTGGGTGTGGATGGATGGATGGATGGATGGATGGATGGATGGATGGATGGATCGATGGATGGGTGGATGGATAGATGGGTGGGTGGGTAGGTGAGTGGATGTATAGATGGGTGGGTGGATGGATGGATGAATGGATGGATGGGTGGGTAGGTGACCAGATGTATAGATGGGTGGATGGATGGATGGATGGATGGATGGATGGATGGATGGATGGGTAGGTGAGGGGATGTATAGATTGGTGGGTGGGTGGATGGATGGATGAATGGATGGATGGATGGGTGGGTGGATGGATACATGCATGACCGAAAGCCACCACATGTGCTGCGTCAAGACTGCTATAACAAGACAGTTTCTGAGAAGAGAAAACACTTGGATCCTGGACTCACAAAGACAAAGGGGGCCTAGCTGAAAGTGTTAAAAATAGAGGCTGTTAAAAACGTTTTGTAACGAACTGATGGAAATTCCCCTTATCAAAGGAACTACTGTAGACCAAGCCACAAACGTGGTGTGTCCAGGAGCTGAGGACTGTTTCTTGAGCCCACAGTGTAATCTCTGGGGGTTTCCCTGGGGGAGCCTAAGTGACCTCTGCTGCCGGGGAGAGCTGCGCATGTGCTGGCAGTCCTTTGGGGTGGGGGGTGGTCCTGCGGAAAGCAGCCGTTCAACATTTTAAAAAGACACTGACAGTTCATTCCTGGGCTTTGCACATAAACTATGAGCCTCATCTAGAGGGTAGTCATTGAGACAAAATGCCCTTGGCTGACTTGTGTCGACAAGCAGCACTCCACAAGGTAGGACATTTGGACGGGAAATGCAAAGGTCCAGATGAATAACTTGGGGAGGGTCCTAGGCTCAGAGACCCGGCAACAGTGTGTGCTGGCTAAGTGTCCTTCCAAGACCGGGTGGAGCCCCACAGCAGCCCTGCGGCGCGTGCCAATCTCTGCAGCCAGAGCGCGACTTACCTGCTGCAGCCGTCTGCACGCTACCAGCCCCTTTCAACCGGCTGCAGAATTTCTGAACACCCAACCACTGTTTCCCGCTGCCTGGGGTCAGCAGGGCCAGAACGAGGCACTGAGGCACCGTGCCCAGAGCACCAAGCTATAGGGAGGCATGCTGGTGGGTTTGAGCCCCTGTGGGTGAACACTGCCTCCGACTTTCCCCCTGGGTGCCGTCCTGGACTTGGGCCCCACTCAGTTCCTGCCTTGGGTCACAGACCCTGGGGCCTGACCTTTCAGAAAAATTGGGGGTTGGGACTTCCTTCAGTTGTAGCTGTCACAAGCCCCCTGGTCCCCAGAGCCAGGCTGGGTTGGCTCCCAGAACGTTCACGGTGGTTCTTCATCCGGGGAGCTTTAAACACCCGGTGCCTGGGGCCTGCTCCAGACCTTGTGATGTCATTGGCCTGGGGTGGAATTTTGCTAGATTTTGCTAGCAGGGCTCAAGAAGTCCTAACATGATCCCGGCATGTGTACCAACATTTGGACCCGCCGGGAGGACACCGAGGAGCTCAGCTGGTGCGGTGGGGACTCTTTAGCACAGTAGAAGGAGGCCATAATGTGGAACTGGAAGATTCTGCCATTAGCTCTGTGATGGGATTCTTTTTTCTTTTGTTGTCACTGGGAAGGAGCGACCTTGCTTGCTCTGCCTGCTCAACAATGTTATGAAGATCAATGAGCCGTGACTTCTAACAACCTGCCATGCAAATGCTCCCCACTGGTGGTGTGGCTTCAGAGGAAGGCACAATAGGGCCAAGAGACTTGTTTCCACGTCTGGGGGTGTTAGCGCCCACAAGCGACACACACACACACACACACACACACACACACACACACACACGCAAGCCACAGAGCGTGACTGCTCCGGCTGTGTGTGGGCACCTGCAGTGGCCACACCTGCGTCAGGGCCCTAGCCCAGCGCAGCCGGATGGATCCCCTGCGGAGGGAGCTGCCGGGAGATGCCAGCCCTCTCCCCCTCCCCCGCCCCTCCGCCAGCAGAACCCGAGGTCCCCAGGGATTGGGGTCCATCTCTTAGGTGTTCGTGTCTGAATGAAGGAGCCCAGTCTCTCGTTTGCGGAGTGAGATCAGGAGGTTGGCCTGAGGGTCTAGAGGGGGGAATCCAGCCTTCTGGATTTTTTTTTTCCCGGAAAGAAGTTGCAAGCGTTGTGGAATTTGATGCAAAAACTTTGAAAACTGGTTTGTATATTTATGTAATCGTGTCCATCGGTTGCCCATGGTTTCCTGTCTGAACCTTCCCCTCCTACACGGCTGCCTCACCTCTGCCTCCCTGGGCTGCCTGCTGCCGGGCTCGCGTCTGCACATGATGCCGTGAACTGCACCCGCTGACATCTCAGGGCTCAGGGACACCCTGTGGTCTGGCAGGGACCAACCCTGGAGCGTGGCTGCGCGCCCACCGGCTGTGGCCCCGGACAGGCCCTCCCTTGGGTGGGGCGCCATGGGTGGCCCCAGGCACACTTCTGAAGGCCCACAGCAGGGGTCCAGGAGGGATGTGGGACCCCCTCCCCTGACCTTCCTAGTCTCACCTCCATATGGGACACCATCAGCCTCTCTGGGGAGCCCCAGGAGTTCAGTCAAGAGGCTGCTAGAAGAGCGTGCCCTCTCCTTTGTCCCCACAGAGGGGCTGAGTCACTTGGCTGAGTGCACAGCATAGCGGTCAGGACTGGCTGGTTTGGGCCCTGGCTCCCAGCTGCGGCTGCCCAACTGGCCCCGTGCCTCCATGGGAACTGGGGAGCCCCCCCCCCCCCACCGCAATTCTCCCTGTTCTGGAAGGAGCGCCAGGGTCGGCTCTGGGAGATCCTACAAGTTCGAGAGGGTCCTTTCCGAATTGGCATCTTGGGCTATGAAAGTGTCACTTCCTCTTTCTGGCCCAAAGAGCAGACAGGAAGTTCAGGGAGGTAATTTTAACTAAAAGTCTGTTGCCTTTTCCTCTAACCAGGTTGGGTTTTATGCAGTTTTCCCTGTGGCCGTTGCCAACGTTTGTCAAGGGCGCTTCTGGCCCACACAGAACATGCTCGCTGTTTAAAGCATGTGTCCTGGGCAGCTCGGAGCCACTCTCCCAAAGCCCAGAACTCGAGCCCAGAAGCGAATGCTCCCCGCGCTCGCTCTCCGGTGCCCAGGCCCCGCTGCCCCCGAGAAGGGCTTACAGGCCAGGACACCAGCTGGCAGCCGTCGCCAGGAAGTCCTCAGCTGGAACACCTTGTTCACGAGCAGCTCAAATTCTGATCTTGTGTCACAGTTGTTCATAACAACCCAGCACAATCCCTTCCTCAGGGCATGGTGGGTCCCTCTCTGACCTTGGTCCCCCCCAACTGTGGGTCCCCCCCGGCCACGGGTCTCCTTCTGACCTTGGGTCTCCCCCGACCATGGGTCTCCCCCTCTGACCGTGGGTCCCCCCCCGACTGTGGGTCCCCTTCTGACTCTGGGTCTCCCCTCTACTGGGGGTCCCCCGTCTGCAGCCAGTAGCCTTTCCCAGACTCGGGCCCTCGTAATGAACAATCTTTCATCGTGCCCTTTATTGGCATATGTTACTCCCAGCCTTTGCTTGATGCTTATTCTATTCCAGTGGGAAAAGGAATCCCGAGCGTGTTCGTCATTAAGTCTGTTTTATAAACAACCCGCCCCAGTGGGCTTTCCTGTCCTCGGAAGGACACAGTGCCGGCTCCTCCGCACAGGTTCCCGCCAGCCTGACCCTCTGTCTCCTTTCCACCTGGCCCCGGAGGGGACAGGTCACTTTTAGATGGTGACCGGAGTTCTCTTCCTTCCCCACCAGGTCTGCTGAGACTCACAGGAACCAATTTTCTTTTTCAAATTTGGAGGTTTTGTTGGAGGACGAACAGAAACCCAGTCAGTTGTTAAAACACACGTGGAGGGCTCTGGGATCTCAATTACAGGCACAGGAGCGAGTGGAAACTTGCCCGGAAGCCTGAGATGCTGAACCCCTTTGTGCAAACAGCCCCAGCCGTGGCCTGTCCGGGGTTGAGGGCAGCGTGCAGAGTCCGTGGCGAGCCCGGGTGCCGGGCTGCCAGGCAGCAGCCGGGCCACGTGGGAGAGCCCACGCCTTCCCCGGGTGGCGGGCTCCACGGCCCTCCTGCCCGACACGCCCCTGACACCGTGCGGCAGAGTCCGAGGGCCCCTACACAGACTGCATTAGACCCTAAATGCGCCCTGCGTGGTCAGCACGGCCCTGAGACATCTGATGGGGCTGTGGCTCTGCCGTGATCGCTGCGCCTCACCTACAGCTAAGTGAGAAAAGCCGTTACATCCCAGGTTTATGATCCATTCCCCACCCTTGCTTTTCTAGGAAGTGACTTTTTTAAAAAGTAACTTTTCCGCCCCCTCAAGACTACAGTGTGGCTCTAGCCTCTTGCTCTTGGAGTCTGTAGTGAAATCTAATCAGGGACTTCTGCACCCCGGCCAGAGTCGGGCCACCGGCCTCCTTTTGGCCAGGTAGAGGCTGGCCTCCGTGGATCTCCTCGCTCTTTGCCAGTGGGGGCCTCGCAGGGCAGGGGGTGGGGCCACCGAGGTCAGAGCCTGATGTTTGCGGTTAAATGGGCTCTGCTGGCTCTCAGTCCTCCAGAGTCTGGGGATTCCTGATCCTGAAACCCCTCCCTGGTGGCCTTTGCCACGTGTTGTATCTTCCCTATCACACCTCTGGGCCACTTCTCTTTCTAAGGACTCCCCACCAGCCTTGCCCCACCCCTGCCGCCAGACCCCCATAGCTTCCTCTGGCCTCAGCCCAGGCCGCACCCAGCCCTGTTTCCCAGCACCCCTTGCAGCAGAGCCGTGTCCAGAGTGCACGTCCTTGGGTGGGGAGGCCCCTGCAGGGAGGGGGATGGGCTCTAAGGAAGGCAGGGGCCTGGGGGGCGCTGGGATGCCCCGCTCCCCAGTCAGCCTCCCTTGCCAGCTGCATTGTGGACTACGGCCCGACCCCAGTCCCCACCGTTAGAGACTGGCTAAGAGTGGGGCCACGGAAGGGTGACACGGTGCCAGGGCCAGTGCCTGTGTAGCGGGTGAGCCGGCAGGGCGGGACCCTGGCCGGCGCAGGGTCAGGGTCAGGGCCGGGACTCACCGCTGGGTCTGCCCTGTGGTAGGTGCTCCCTGGAGAGGAGTGAACACGGGTGTCCGTGCCACATGGAGCCGGGACCCAGGCCGGTGAGCGCCGTGCTGCCCCCGCGCCCCGCGAGTGCGTCTGGACCTCAGCCGGACTGCGGACCCCCATCCGGGCCCCTCTCCCCTCTCCTCACCTGCTCCCCGGCCCCTGTCTGCTGTCTCCCTCTTCCTCTCCTCCTCTTGGCCGCTGGATTGGGCTGAGTGGTGTCCCCCCCCACCCCAGTTTTAGTCGAGTGGAGGTCAGCCTGGGTCGGGGTGTGGTGCTCTGGGGGAGACAGACGCGCGGAGCAGCAGAGACAGGGCACAGCTCACCCAGGAATGGCTGTGAGCCACCTCCCTCTGAGCGCCCACAGGACCGGCCCGCCAGCACCTTCCTCTTGGGCTGCGGCCTCACAGCCTCTGCCCGGCCCTCGCCATCCGGGCCCCGAAGCTCCTGGGTTTGTATTTTGCCGAATCCTGGCGTTTGCTCTTGTTACCTTCTGGTCACTCTCTGGGCTCAAGGACAGCGTGAGAGAGGGACTCAGCCCGGATCCGAGGGCCCGAGTCTTCGCCGTCCCCTTGTCCCCACCACGGGTCCGTTCTTGGCCACACTTTGGACCACACCTGTGGCGTCTACACTCTCTGAGAAGCTACGCTGTGCGGGCACCTCGAGTGCAGATCCACGGGGCCCTTTGGGCGACCCCCCCTCACAGCCTAGGAGCCGCCACTCTGATGGGACAGGTGTCCTCTGCCTTCCTGGTGGCACGTGCCCCGACAGACCTGGGGTCGTGGGGGGCGGGCAGGGAGATGAATCACACTCTCCCAGGGGAGGGGTGCAGCCCTGAGCTCAGGCCAAGACCCTGAGAGGGGATGGGGGGGGAGGACAATGGGAGGGAGGATGAGGGGGGGAAGTCAGAGGGAGGACAAGGGGGGAGGGAGCACAGTGGGGGAGGACAGTAGGGGGAGAACAATGGGGGGAGTTCAATGGGGGGAGGACAGTGGGGGAGGGAGCACAGTGGGGGGGAGGAGGGGGGGATGGAAGGTAGTGGGGAAGGGAGGGCAGTGGGCAGGAACACAGTAGGAAGGAGGACGGGGAGGGAGCACACAGGCGGGAAGGAGCGCCCTGGATTGTCAGCCTACCGCACCCCCGGCCCTGGGGCTCAGAATCCAGCCCCCCGTGTCGGGAGCTGGGCTGCCCCTGCCCCCCTCACAGTTGCCCCCAGCTGCCTGCCTCGCCCCGGTTCTGGCAGGACCCCCCTGGATTCACCGAGAGGGGGGACCCTCACTGGGAGAGTGGGAGTGAGCAGACCCGATGCCAGGGAAGGAGGGGGCTGGGGTGTGGGTCCTGACGGGCCAGGGGCCGTCAGGGTGGACTCCTTCTCTAAGGACAGAATTATCTCAGATTAAATCGGGAGAGCCGCCTTCTGTTTGGGAAAGCTGGGCGTGGAGGGGGGTGAAAACCAGATGTGCGGCTGGGGGTTCCTCAGCACCGCCCGGAGTCAGCCTGCTGGCTTCTGCCCCTGACCAGCTCCTGGGGCCTTCTCTCGAGGAGTCCGGGCCCGAACGGCCATTCCAAAGCCACGGCTGCCCTCCCCCGGGTCGAACAGAATGGCCACGGTGGCCACGGTCGGTCGTAGGAAGCATCCGAGCGGCAGGGGCCCGTTCGCGGAGACTAGTTCCAGCCTCCTCGCCTCACAGGAGGGGAAACCGAGGTGCAGGGAGAAGTGACGTGCTCAGGTCACACAGGCAGCTGACCCTGCTCTGTCCCCTGCCCTAGCGATGGGCCACGCTGTTTGCTGGCCTCGGCTCCGCCTCCCCATGGGTTTCGCCGCACCTGCTATGCGCAGGTGGGCAGCGTCGTGGGATTCCCGAAGGCTCGCGTGTCCGGCGGGGCCTCTGCCCACAGCACCGCCAGGCACCCACCGGCCAGGCTCCGAGAGCAACGGGACGGGCAGCTTCCGGGCCCCGCACGGAGGGTCAGACAGGCAGCGGGCTGAGCTGAGTGGGAAGGAGGCCCCCAACCCTGAGTGAGGGCATTGCCCAGGCTGGACCTGTTAACCGGGAACCCCTCACCTATGCCACAGCCAGCCGTGGGCAGGGGCCCCAGCGCGGATGGGGACAGGAAGCGCCCCCCCCCCACCGCCTCCCACAGGAAGGCAACGACGGAGGGCACAGGTTCTGACTCTCGGGCCACTGACCTCTAACGTAGCTACTTCTCCGTGCTGGGCCGTCCCGTGTGCCCCTACACATTAAAGGCCAGTGGCAACCCCAGGTGTGACAACCAAAACTGCCACCAGACCGTGTCCAGCGTCCCCTGGGGGACAGACCTTTCCTGGGTGAAAACCAATGGGACAGGGGCAGGGTCCCTAGGCTGGCGGTAAGGTTTTTTTTGTTTTAATGTTTATTTTTGAGAGAGAGAGATTGCAAATGGGGGAGGGGCAGAGAGAGAGGGAGACACAGAATCCGAAGCAGGCTCCAGGCTCCGAGCTGTCTGCACAGAGCCCGACACCGGGCGGGGCTCGAACCCACGGACCACGAGATCATGGCCCGAGGCGAAGTCAGATGCCTACCCGGCTGAGCCCTGCGGGCACCCCTGAGACTGACAGTAAGGAAGAGCCGAGCTGAGCGTGCAGGTGACTGTCGCACTGACCCAAGCCACTGGACACAGACACCACTTTCTGTCTTGTTATTCTTATAAGTCAGGTTTCCAGAAACAGATGTAAAAACACTGGCCTTCGGCCTGTCCACAGTGCAGCGTAAGGAGTGGACAGAGACGTCCAGGCCGAAGGGCAAGGGGTCACTGTGCACCCTCCCAGGCCCGAGGGAGTGGGGGGGCCCTGCTGGCGTCCCTTGGGAGCCCCGGGTCCAGGCAGACCCACAAACAGGCAGTGGTGGTGGGTCTGGGCAGCTGGCCCCCCTTGCCCCCCCCCCCCAGGGAGAAGCCCGCTTGGACAGGGGAGCGCTGGAAACAGACCCCGTCTGGGTGGGCGCCCAGTGACCAGGGTCTGCTGCGGACGGGCGGGCTGCAGGAGGTGCGGGACCCTCAGCCTGGACTCGGGGGGCCCCTGGGGAGGGCGGCTATGCCGGCACCCCTGCCCGAGGCCATAGGCGGGCTCCACAGCCCCTGCCTGCACCCAAATGGTCCTTCTGCTTTTTACTCCGGATGCCAGTCGGCGACCTTCTCGTCCCCCTTTGGGAACACGCCTCTCCTGATGCTTTCGGGTAAAGTCTGGGTGCAGTCCACGGCACGCTGTGACAGCCAGGCAGGGAGTTTTGGGTACAAACACAGTGAACACTTCTTGCAACGGATTGGGCTCAGCATTCCCACTGAGCCTGGTCCTTGTTTTTGCCATCACGCCCGCCACCGGTGCTGAATGACCGCAGGCGGGACACCGCCTTTCCCAGGGGCGCGCACACCAGGGTTAGTGGGCAGCCGGCTGTGCAGAACCTTCCAGAAACGTCAGCTGCTAGATTCAGTGGGGGCAACAACATGGAAACCACGCGGCGAGGGTCGAGGCCATGGGCCGCACACCCCTGGGTGGACTTGGGCCACCGCGCCTCTCCCGTCCCCCGCTGGGCCTCGTGGGCTCCACGGCAGCCGTGCAGGTCCCGGGGGAAGCCGGGGGTGACAGGTGCGGAGGGTGGAATGGAATTAGTGCCACATTTTGAACGGCTGCCACTCTGCGGGGAGAGCGCCCCCTCCGTGCGCGTCACGGCACCAAGTTGAAGGACCTCGATGGCCACGCAGTGAAGCCCGTGTCCAGTGGAAACACGGGTCCCCAGTCCTGCCTGAGCAAGTTTCTGTGTTCTGCTCTTTCCCCTGCTTCTGTCACGATGGTCCCAGCAGCACGTTGTCTTCTCGAGAAAACTCCACTGTGCCTTTTTTTAGGAGGGACATCCAGCTTTCGACTAAAACAAACGAGGTCAGGTTTTCTCCCCGGTGAAGATCCCAGAGGAAAAGGAGCTCCCAGGGACCTTCCGGTGTTGACCGGTTCCTGCATTCTGGACACACTTACACACGCACAGACACACGTACTCACACACACACACGCACACGCAGCTCAGGGTGCAGGAGGGGAGGGGGCCCCGCACGTGCGCCTCTCACGACAGCCCTGAGTGACCTCCAGCCGGCAGGGGAGGTCCTGGAGGAGACCCAGCTCGCCTCACTCCTTCCTAAAAGAGCCGCCCTTCCTCTGGTCTCAGAAAGCCCCCATCCCCCAAAACCCCCACGCGTTTTTGGGATTGAGAAAGGTTCCGGGGGCTCCGGGGGGCCGGGGCGGGGGAAGGAGCCATCACGAGGCACCTTCCTCCTGCATTTGGCAGCAAAGGCGGGGAGCCCGCTCACTTGGGGGCATGTGCGTTTGGAGCTGTTGGCCCTTGTGAGAGGTCCTCGTTCCAGGATCCGGGCGGCACCTGGAACATTCTCCCTGGGATCAGGCACGGTTCTACGTGTCCCTTCCAGTCCAGAGAGCCTCCGTGTCCGTGAAGCCCCCTTGTTAATGGCACCGATGGGGGCAGATGGTCCCCTCTTGGCCACCAGGTCTGCCAGAGTCAATTCCCAAGCTGCCATCCGCCGTCCCTCCTGGTGGGCTCTCACAGAAACCCTGTCCACGCTCCGGGTGGTGAGTTCTCATCAGACACGGTCTTGGAAAGAAACAGAAGGGAGAGCGTCACGGAGCACTGTGACTGCTTCCCTCCTCTCGGGGGCGGGCGGCTGCTCTCTCAGGACATAGGATGGCGGAAACGAAGGGCCGGAAGCTCGGAAAACCCACAAACGGTGTCCTTTGCCTGACAGGCGGGCCCTGGTGTTTTGGCAAGTTGTGTTCTGCAGTTGTCTGAAACTGGCTTGCGTGGCCTCAGGAGCACCGGTGTGACCAGGCTCAGCCCGGCCCAGCCTCCCCAGGACAAGCGTGGCTCACAGGGGTGCAGACGGGGCTCAGAGAGGGGAGGCCGTCTGCCTAAAGTGTCCAGCGCGGGCCAGCCCGCCTACAAGCCCCACTGCCCTTTGCAGCCCGAGGCACCTGCCACTTGGGAAACTGAAGGCCCTGTGTGTGGACGCTTTTCCCAAACTGGGTGGGAATCACTCGACCTTTGCTCCTGGGACAGCGGGCTGCCTGCTTCTACCAGGAGACCCGGAGTAACTGTTCTGTGACAAAGGGCTTAGCGTCCGGACTCCCTCGAGACCCCCGTGGGGGTGGGGTGGGAAGGGTAGGGAGGAGGGGGCCCAGGGAGAAGGGATGAAGTTTGGCAGACGTGCCTGGGGGTCATCATCAGAGGCTCACCGCTTTCGTGGATGTCTGGAGCATTCTGTAACCCAATGTCAGTCAGCAAGCATATACGAGGATGGGATTGCATACCAAAGGGGAAAGCGTGACCCGCCTTCTCTAGGGGCTCATCGTGTTTCTGAAAACGTCCACATCCAGCTCCCCGTCATCGAGGATAGCTCGTGCCAGAGGCCAACACTGACAAAGCCACCGCCCAGCCATCCGCTCACGGGAACCTGCACCTGCCGTCCACGGGCCCCCTTCCCTCTTGGCAAACTCACCGAAGAGAACGTCTGCTCTGGTCTTGCAGCCCAGCTCCTGTTGGAACAAACCGGAAACACTCAGGGCAGGTAGCAGGGGTAGAGAGGCGTTGCTCTAGAGTCCCCAGTGGCCCTGGGTGCCACGCAGAGCAGGGACAGTCTCACAGGGGAGGGTCCCTCGGGCCACCTGGTTTTCCGGGAAGATGCTTTGTAAGAGGTCTGTGCTCCGGACTCAAGGCGCCTCTCCAGGGCCTGGCCAGATCGGCAGTGGGCCATGGGCCGTGGGAAGTGTTTCTGGGATGAAGGCATTGGCAACAAACCAGAAACTCCAGCAGCACATGCAGACTTGCATCAGGGAACCAGTGCTCCCCGTGCCCCGACCCTCCCGGAAGACCCGGAAGATCCCCAACTCTGTCAGTATCTTGGGGGATGCCCGCCAGGCCGAGCTGGGGAGACGTCTCTTCCCTGTGTCCCCCGCTCAGGGCCTTCCCTACTGACCCTGGTTGACATGGTTGTGACCGTGTTCATGTTCCGGGCTTTCCTGCCTCTTCTGTGAGTTCTGCTGCTTTGTTTTGTAGGGTCAACACCCAGCCTTTCGCAATCTTTCTAAACCCCTTTGAGTTTGGCCAGAGTTCAACAGCCTCGTCAGGACCAAAGGCGGCTTGGCCTCCATAGAAAAGGGCTCCGTCCTGACGTCTAAATTCAGAAGCTGGCACTCCCACCCCACACTGGGAGAAAGCCTCACACGGTGCCCTCGGCTCGGCTGTGTCAGAAATATGGAGCCCACGACATCAGGGGCCACGCCCAGGACCCACGTCCCAGAGTGGGGGAGCCGCTAGAACTCGTGAGCGTGAACGCTATTAAAGCCGCACTTTGCAGGAAAGCGACGTCTTGCAGAATTTTTAACGGGTACCTGTGTGGATCCCGCGGGGGGCACCTGCTTCGGCACACCCAGCCTGTAGCCACGGCCACGGCCACGACCACGCCCAGCACGATGAGGGCGCTGAGGACCGCCCCTTGTTTCTTCGGGGCATCGGCTTGGCTCTCGGTGATGCCATATTCCGTTCCAGTGACCGTTTCTATGGGAGAGGAAAATAACACAAGACTGAAAGGGTGGGGAGGAAAGGGGAGGGACCCCTTCCATCCTGAGCAGGAGAAAACCGAGGGAGGCACCGAGGCCTCAGAACTTCCCTGGCTTCGCTTTGTGATGTTTAAAATCTGCGGCTCTTCCGGGGGGGAGGGGTGGAACTCCACCTTTTTGCGACCTGGAACCCCAGCCCTTTCCAGCCGCCGCCACCTGGGCAGGGCATGGTGGGAAGCACAGAGTCCTCCTGGCTTTCAGAAAAATGTTTACTGTGATTTAATGTATCATTTTATTTTTATTTTTATTATCATTTAGTTTTATAGACAGATTTAAAAAAAGAAAGGCAAAAGTCACATAACGCAGCGAACACAGCAGCAGCATTTTGTACGTTTCCAGCGGGGCACGGCCATCGCCACCGTCTGGGTGCAGAGCTTCTGCGTCGCTCCCGGAGACGCCGTCTCCATCGGCAGCCACTGCCCTTCCCCTGCCCCCGCCCCCACTCCTGGACTTTCCATCTCTAAGGATTGACCTATTCTGGACATTTCATATAAACGCGGTCGCACGGCGTGTGTGCTTTCTGGCTTCTCACTGACCACGGCGTTCTCCAGCTCCAGCCGCGTGGCAGTGAGTATCAGTGCCTGGACGGAAGTGTTAATCCGTTCGCTGCTCGTTGTGAGTAACGCTGCTCTGAACATTCACGCACACGTGAGTCCATCTGCAATTCTGCCGGGTGTACAACCCAGGAGCGGAATTGCTGGGTCACATGGAAACGCCACGACGACCTTCAGAGGCACCGCCAGGCTGTTTTCCAAAGTGGCTGCACCATTTTGCGTCCCCACCCCCCCACCCCCCCGCAGTGCATGAAGGGTTCATCCGTCCTCTCTTAACGTGATTGCTTAACCCCTTGGAAAGTGGCTCTCCCGGGCACACGAGGAAGGGAAGCTTGTGATAAACGCCCCGTACGTCTCCAAAATGGGAGAAACCACTCAGTGGCTAGGTCTTGAATGCACCTTGGAATCATCTGGAAGCCTTTAAACATGTCCTGGTGCCCAGCTAGCCCAGGGGAGCAAATCCAATGGGTCGGGGCTTGGGGACTTTTACGGGCTTCCCAGCCATCCCACAGCACAGGAGCCGAGACCGCAGCCCTAAGAGAACCTTCTGGTTCCCCTTTCACCTGCTGCCGGGGCCGCCTTGCCGGGGAGACCACTGCTGGGAGGCGGCCATCAGAGGCAGGCTTTTTGGTACAGCCCTTGTCTTGGTCCATTTGGGCAGAGAGGCCAGGACCACAGGGTCACGAGGCCGTGCCTTGACTTCAGGGAGGAAGATGTCAGGCCCGCAAGGATTCCTGGGGGTCAGGGCCAGTCTCACAGCATGCGACCCACGCGGGCTCACGGGCCCACACTCAGGGGCTTGTGCTCGGCGTGACTGCTGCCGCTGCCCCCTGGGACTCTCATAAGGCCCGAACCAGGAGCTATGCTTTCTCTCCAACCTGTGCGGGGCCCTGTAGGGCACGGGCAGGCCCACAGAGTCCATCGTGGAGCTCTCCCGCCTCCACCCAGGGGGACCTGTCATCTCAACACTAGTGACAGAGACGCAGATTGAGAGAGCCTGTGGCCTCTGTGGAGTCGCCTGCCTGCACCCCTCCCACGGGGAAGCCCCGAGCCCGCAGCCAGGCCAGCTGCCGGAGGCTGGAACCCCAGCATGGGCGCTCTGGCCCTCTAAGCGGCAGAGGCTCAGCCATGCCTTCAACCCTGATGCCACCGCTGCCCGGTCCTACACAACCTTCCAGGCCTCAGCCCCTCGTCTGTGAAGTGAGTCACCAAGCCTGAGCTTGAGAGCGAAGATTAAGTGAAACCACTTAAGCACTGAGCGCCCGGCCCCATTCCTGCCCTCGGCAGCCGTGGTGAATTTCGTCGTCGAGTGCTGCCTGTCACCTCCTCCCCCTTCCTTCCAGCTTCCGGAAGCCACTGCCCAGGCACCTTGCAGGGGCTCGGTCTTCTGGCTCAGAGGACCTCCTGAGTCACCGCAGGCCCACAGTCTTGGGTCGGTGTCAGGGGACAGACCCCGGGGGACCTTACCTGCCTGAGTGCTGATCGTCGTCAGGTTTTGGTGCAAGAGCACGTTCTCTATGCAGCAGCCGACGTTCACGCTGGGGGTCCGCCGGATCGTCAGGACACTGACCACGTCGTACAAGCCCTGCGCGTTCAAGGAGACTGTGTTGTTCTGCAAGGTCTCGTTCAGCAGGCTGTTGTCCGTCCTGTTGATCCAGTACACGTTAGGCCTCGGGTAGCCGTTCACGGACGTGCACGTGAACGTCAGCTCCTCATTCTCGGAGGGGCCGCTTGGGGCCCTGACCACGGGCATGCTGTAGTTGGCTGCAGGGGGGAGATGGGTGGTGAGGGAGGCAGGTTCTGAAGGTCAGAAACAGAGGGGCACATGGTTGGTGCCCAGGGCCAGGGTAGAGGGGAGGTGGCCCAGCGTGCCCTGACCGCGGGGGAGAGGCAGGACCGGGGCTGCGGGCCGGGCAGCCCGCACACACCGCCGCCCGCCAGCAGGGCTGCTGGGCCCGCACCCCTCCCCCATGTGAGCAGGCGGGGCGCGTGTGGATCTCCGGTGACACGGGAGGCTCGCAGGCCTTCCGGAGGGGACAGGGTCCGGGGTCCTTGGTTGACTTTAATTTTCTTCCTAAACTCGGATCTCCCTTGGTGCTTCGCAGCATTCTCTCCTAATTTCATTAAGAACACCTAGTTGGACTTGAGATGCAGAATTTAAGGCCCAGACAGCAAGGTTAGGAGTTCTTCTGTGACACCAGGTGACCTCAGGCTATGGAAAACTTCCCAGGAGCTGAATGAGTTTTCAACCAGTTCAGCTTCCCGCTCGGTTGGACAGAAACCCGCCGGCAGAGACTAGGACGTTCTTTACGGAAGAAACAGGTGAATGAGCCCGAGAATGGGCCTCGTTAATACTTTCTCTGGGACGCAAGGCTGGGGTGGGGTCTGTCCCGTCAGCTTCCACGGTCTTACCTGCCACGTGTAACGTCACCACGACATCCAGAATCTTCTCTAACTCCAGGGATTTCCTAAACACCAGGCAGTTGAACCTCTGTTCGTCCTGGGGGGTGATGTTGTGCAGATGGAGAGAGAAATCACCCCGCTTCATGCTCTCCAGTGACAGCCGGGCCCTGTCCCTGTAGCGGTTGTCCTCGTGGCCCGCGGAGCTGTTCCCGGAGAGGTAGTAGGTGACCACGGTCTTCGGTGTGCCGACGACACTGGTTTGCCAGTACACATAAAGGTCATTTAAATCAAAACTGTGTCTTTCGGGGAAAACGCAGCTGAGCTCCACGTCGCTGCCCACCAGCGCCCTGACTTCTTTCTCTTGAACATCTGCTGTGGTTCAGAAAGCACGACATTTACTTGCTACGGTTGAGTCCCAGCCCGCGAAGTTCTCTGACTAGGGGGAGGGAGGCTTTTTGGTAGCGAGGGTCAATCAGACACCTATTCTGACTCATTTCAGTAGAAATGTTAATGCATTAATCAAATAGACGTAGGAATGTGCTAGCATGTTTAAAATTCAAACAGTTTTGGAAAGCACTATATTCTCCAGCGTGGATTTCCGCCCCGGTGGGAGAGGCCGGCATCGGGAGGAGTCGGGGGAGGGGCGGGCACCCAGGACGGCTCTGCACGGTTTGGGCCACCTCTTGGGTGTTTATAATTAACTCAAAGTAAAAAGCTTTTTTTTTTTTTTTTTTTTTTAATTAGGACATTTACAAGAAAACAGTTTCTCAGCAACAGCATTGTATTAAAACGCTGCTCGCAGGGCACCAGAAAGGCCCACATGCCGAGTCTAGAGCCGCCGCACCACCGGTGCGGCCATGGCAATGCCCGTGTCCCCTGTCCTGCCACCCTCGGGGCTGGAAGGCTCCGCAAGGTCTCAGCCTCGGCTGTGGTGCCAGGTCCCTGTTCCTTGCTCTTCTGGAAGGTGGTGGCTCTGGAGGCTCCCCGGGGCTGACTGGGGCAAAGGGGTCAAGAGAAATGGGAAGCCCCAGCTCATCTGGAACGCGGAGGGACGGAAGCGACTGTCGCTAAACACGAACTAAGACAAGAACTGCAGGGGCTGCACCAGCGGCCCCTTCGTGGCCTTGAATCTGCACGTTCCCCTAGGCCCCGAGCCCCGCTTTCCCGTAGGGCCCCCTGCAAAGGCCAGAAGGGCCGCAGTGAGGTGGCACCCGCATCCGCAGCCCCGGCAGGAGCCTCTCTGAACTTACTGGCTTGCAGGGCGCTGAACAGGAGCAGGAACATTCCAGCACTGGAAGGGAACGACCGGAAAGGCAGGTGAGTTCCCGCTCCTCCCAAACCTCGTGGGCAGCGGTGCTCGTGCCCACAGAGGAATGTGAACACACCCACAGCCCAGCCCGTCGGACGCGCCCTCCCCCCACGCACAGCAAGTCCTGAGCCACCAGCCAGCTCACAGGGTGGAGGGAGCCACCCCCCAAGCCACTGCCTTCAACCCTGTGCCCGCCTGGCCTTTGCCGGGGATGGATTCCAAGAGACCATATGAAATCAGAAAAATACACTCTCAGGGACACCTGGGTGGCTCAGTCAGTTAAGTGTCCGACTTCGGCTCAGGTCACTATCTTGCGGTTTGTGAGTTCGAGCCCCGCGTCGGGCTCGCTGCTGTCAGCGCAGAGCCTGGAGCCTGCTTCGGATCCTCTGCCCCCCTCTCTCTCTTTGCCCCCCCCCCCACTTGTGCGCTCGCTCGCGCTCTCTCTCTCTCTCTCTCTCAAAAGTAAATAAATCTTAAACAAAAAAGAAAGAAAAAAAGAGAATACGCTTTCAGGGTGTTTCTAGTCAGAGCTACACTTAGGTTTGGGGAGACAGAGAGGCTGTAACACGACCCGCGGCAGGGTCGACTGAGCGCAGGGCGGCGTTCTGAAAGGACACGGTTGTTCTGAAACTACATCTGGTGGCTCTTCCAAAGCAGGCGGGTGGCTCAGCTGCCCAGGGCCAGCAAACCCCTCTGGGGACTTCCGAGGCTCTTCGACCCAGACCTCCGACCCCAGGGACTCCACACTGTGTGCAGCTCAGCCCAGCCACCCCCTCCTGAAGGCCTCCCAGGCTTGTGTCCGCTGAGCTCTGGCCCCAGAGAAACCCCTGCCTCGCCCGCCACAGCCGTCATCTGAATGTGCACAGACGCATGTCCCTTGCCGAGTAAACTCAGGTCTGCATGGCTGTCCGGCCGAGCTGGGCCCAGGCCACCAGGGGCTCCCTCACGCCAGAGGCCACAGCCTGCAGACAGGCCTGTCGTCTCTCCTGTCTCTGTTGGGGCCACCATTGCTGCTCGCGGGGACAGCTCCCATAACCTCCACCTGCAGCCCCCTTCCCTGGAGCCAGAGCAGCCTTCCAAAACACAAGAGCTGCGAACACCCTGGTGGCTCCCGTGGTGCCCATCAGACCCCCTTCTGCACTGAGGATCCAGGGAGCATACACCTGCTGGGCCTCCTCTGGTTATCTGGGGGCAACCTGAGTCACAAGCACTGGCCTTGGGGAGGGAGCTGGGTCCGCCTGTTCCCTGGGTGCGCCCTGGGCCCCCTGCTGGCCCACCTGGTCCCCAGCCTACACCCCAGACTCTGGGGTGTGGGTGACCATGAGGACGTATTTTCTTCGCTTGAGAAAATGGTTGTAACTACCTGCATTTATAACTGGGGACACCCGGTGGCAGCCAGCTTATCAAGGCGGGCACGCCCCCGACCTGACCTGAAGGGGGCGCTCTGGCCAAAAGCGGAGAGCAAGGCAGAGTCACCCAGCTCTCCCGCCGGCACCGCGAGCGGTGAGCTGAGCCGGGGTGCCAGCTTCGCACCTCCTCCGGGTTGGTTCTGCCGACGGGAGGACATGTCACCCGACAGTGGGCACCGGCTGGCCTTGGAGGGAGCGGCCACGGCACTGCGAGGTCGCGCCCCACCGCTGGGCAGTCCGTGCCCTCGTCCCCTTAGTGCGGCGCGCGGCTGCTCTCCTTTAGCTTTCGCTCTCGCCCTCTCGCGGCGGGCACCCGCCCCCAGGCACACCCACGCGCCGCCGTCGGCCCCCCACAGCGCGCCCCGCCGCTGGGCGGAGGCCACCCTCCTGCAGGTAGGGCTCCGGGCGCAGCGGCGCTCCCAGCGGCCGGCCCTGCCCGCGGATCCGGCCGGCGCCGCCAGGTGGGCGGGGGGTCCTACCCGGCCCCCTGGGGATCCTGCTCCCAGCTCCAGCTTCTCTTCTTCCGGTGCACCCGCAGGACCGGTCCTCCCCGCCTCCGCACGCTCACCTTGTCAGCCGCATGGTGGGGGCGGGACCTCGGGCCGCCGGAGCCGTCGGAGCGAGAAAGACCTCGGGCCGCGGGAGCCGTCGGAGCGCGGGAGCCCAGGTCTCACTGCGCGCCTCCGCCGCTCTGCGCGCTAAGTGAATCGCAAGAGCTGACTTTCCCCGGCGCCCGCCCGGGGCCTCGCCCCTGTTCCCACCCCCTGCCCAGTCCCTCCCACGCCCTTGGCCGCAGGCGGGGCTCGGAAAAACGGAAGCTCAGTCACAGGCTCCACAAAGTTAAGCCCTCCCCAGCCGCTGGGCGCCGAGTTGGGAGGGTGGTGCGTGGTCCCGGGGAGGAGGGCGGCCGAGGGCTCTGCGGGAGGCTGGCGGGGCTGGCGGGGCCGTGGGAGGCTAAGTGCTGCCCCCCGGTGTCGCGCAGAACGTCCGCGCCCCGATGGGGAGGCAGAGGCCGGCCTTTGGAGGTGAGGGCCAACGAGGAGGGGTCCCCTGAGCCCAGCCACCTCCAGCAGCCCGTCCTCCGTTCACCAAAGATGTAGCGCACACCCACCGCGGGCCAGGTCCTTTATGAGCGCCAAGGACCGACTGTTAAAACCAGACAGGCCGTCCCGGGAAAGTGAACATTCCCGGGGAATCAAGGGAGGAAGCGGGGCCCGGGAGACTGGGGCAGACCGCCGGGGAGGGCGGCCGGGGAGGAGCGGAGCCTGCAGGTGAGACCCGCGGCCACGCAGGGGCGGGGCCGGCAGTCCCGAAGCTCTGGGGCTTCACCCCTTCCGGGCCTCTGGGAAATTGGGTGGAGGGCATACCCAGGCCAAGCGGGGCCGCCCTCCGTTTTAGCCGGGGAGCCAGGGCCAGGGGGCCAGGCCAGGGCTCCATTCACGTGTCCGGAGAGGGCCCGGGCCGTCCGAACTCGGCGTGTGGCGGCGTCGTGAAGGGGGCGGGAGATGGGGGCCCGCAGGAAAGGTAAGATACGGCTGGGAGAGCAGGGTGTGGGCGTGAATTAAATCCTAGAGAGGTCTCAGGACGCTTCCTATTCCCGGAACCAGAACGCCAGGGCCATATTCTGCGCGCAGCCGGGCACGTTTGGGGGAAGGGCACCGGCTCAGACCCAGCGGGTCCGGAAGGGGACACGATGCGGGTGGCCTTGCTGTCCCTTGGGTTGGCAGCGACTGGCAGCGGAGAGCCCGCGGGTGCGGAGGGAGAGCGCGGGATGGGAGCAACTCCACCTCCCGGCCCTCGCGGGTCCAGCCCCGCCCACAAGCGCCGGGGTTCCCTCTGATTGGGCGGGGGACGGGCTACGCTGCACTGATTGGCTAGCGCCTGGGTGGCGCTCCACCTCCGGAAGCTCCCCGGGGAGCCCACTCCGCGGGTCTGGTTGATCCCCCCCCCCCCCCGCAGTGCGATCGCCGCCGGAGTCGCAGGCGAGGGGAAGGAAGGTGCCCAGTCGGGTGGGCCCCGGAAACGCAGGCCCTCGATGCAGCCCGGGCAGTGCCCCACGGCAGCGGGGAGGCGGGAGGGAGGGGGCTTGCAGGGGCTAACCTGTAGAGCTGAGGGGTGCTGTGGCTGGTGGGGAGGCACCAGGTTCTGCTTTCTGAGCAGCGCCCCCACCCCTCGCCGCAGACCCCAGAAGGTCAAGTGCTGCTGCCAGGCCAGCCAAGAATGGGGACTCGGACCAAGGAAGCGCTGTTTGTTGAGCAGGTAGAGGAGTGGCAGGGAGAGCAGCAGCTGGGTCGCAAGGGACATCGGGCAGCACCCGGGTCTGGGGGAAGTGGCGCACCCAAGACCAGTCTCAGGGACCTCAGCCTGATGAGTGCATGTTGGATTCAGGACCTGTGTGACCTGAGACAAGTTAGTTAACTCCTCTGTGCCTGCCTTTTCTCATCTGCGGAGTGGAGGCAGTTACAACACCTTCCTCAGAAAAGCCTTAATACGTGGCTATTGTGAGCGGATACACATAAAACATTCACACCAGTACTGGCACGAGGATTTTAAGACAAGTGGAAAAAACAGAACATTCCTCTGAAGGCTTTCTGCAGTGGAGGAAAGGTTTCCCTTTCTTCCCCTTGACAGTGACCCTGTTTCTCAGGCGGTCAGAGAGTGGAGAGAGAGAACATCCAGGCCTCCCTGGGCACCCAGCAGCAGTTGTATTCGTGCTGGGAATTGGAAGTCCTTGGCACAGACGAGGAAGGAGCAGGCTGCACTTTGCTGCTGGAGACCCGGGCTTCCTGTCAGCTGTCCTGAGCAGCTCCCTTGGGGTCTGGCACAGCGCCTTGCTGTTGACACGTGGGCGTCCCTGGTCCCAGAGAACCCACCCTTCTAGTGCGTGTGCCAGTTTCCTGGGCGAGCCGTAACGAATCACCAAAACTTGGCATCTTAAAACAACAGAAATGTATTCTCTCAAAGTTCTGGAGGCTGGAGGTCTGGAATCAGAGCTCCTTTGGGGACTTGACATGAGGCTACTTCCCATGTCTTCTGCTCTTGGTGGCCCCAGGCTCCCGCGGCTTGCAGCTGCTTCTCTGTCTCCAGGGTCATGACCTTCTCCTCTGTATGAGGTCAAGTCTCCCTCTGCCTCCCCCCATAAGAACCTTTGTGATCACATTTAGCTCCCCCCCCCCAGTAATTCCCGACAGCCTCCCCATCTCGATTTCACAATGTCAGCTACATTTTTTTTGCCATATAAGGTGACATTCACAGGCTGCAGGGAGTAGGACAGGGACATCTTTTGGGATCTGTGGGTGGGATTAAATACTTGGAGAATTTTGAGGTATTTGAGGATCGACAGTGTTCTGCTGTTTGAGCGGCTCTGGGCCCCTACTTGGGAGCAGTCCGATAGAAAGCACACACCAGGGGCGCCTGGGGGGCTCGGTGGGTTGAGCGTCCCACTTCAGCTCAGGTCATGACCTCCGGGTTGGGGGTTCGAGCCCCGCGTCGGGCTCTGTGCTGACAGCTCGGAGCCTGGAGCCTGCTTCCAATTCTGTGTCTCCCTCTCTCCCTGCAACTCCCCCACTCGCACTCTGTCTCTCTCTCTCTCAAAAATAAATACACATTAAAAAATTAAAAAGGAAAGAAAAAGAAAGTGGACACTAACACGTTGGCCCCACAGCACTGGTTCCCTGGGGTGGAAGCAGCCTGGAGTCAGCCCCTCCCCACCCTCCTATCCCCCCCACTCCGTCACCTCACCCTGTCCAGACAGTTGTGATGAGCTCACATTTTTGTCAGACTGGCCCCAGAACTTGACCTACCGGGAAGGTCTTACCTGTGCTTGTATGATGTGGTCTCCAATCCCCACCTTTTCTGGGGCTCCTGTGGCCTCCATTCCATTACAGATCATGCTAAATTAGCCCCTGGACCCAAGACCTGTGACATCAAAGCCCAGCATTGTCCTCCCGTCCACCCAGGAGAGAAGGTTCCTGGGGATTCCGTGAAGGCCTCTGAACTAATCAGCGCTCTCTAGAGAAACGGAACCCACGGGATGTGCCTATATATACAGAGGGAAACTTAGTTCAAGGAAGGGGCTCATGGGATCATGGAGGCTTGGTAAGTCCACAATTTGGGGGTGTGCTGGCTGGCCAGAGACCCGGGGAGGAGTGGAGCCCGCGGGCGGCCTGCTGAAGAATTCCCTGCTCGGAGGAGGTCAGCTGGCTCTAGTCGGCCTTCGGTGGACCGGTAGAGGCCCGCGTGTCGGTCTGATCAGGCTGCCATAACACACTATCATATACCGAATGGCTTCTAAAGGGCCGGAACATGTTGCTCACGGTTCTGGAGACGGGAAGTCTGAGGGCAGGAGGCCTGCAGGGTCGCGTGAGAGCCCTCTTCCTCATCACACACTTTCAGTGCAGCCTCGAGTGGCAGAAGGGGCAAGGGGGCCCTCTGGGGCCTCGTGGATGAGGGCGCTGGTCCCATTTTGGAGTCCCCTGCCGAAGGCCCCATGTCCCAACACCACCATCTCGGGGGTTAGGATTTCAACATGTAAATCTTGGGGAGACACAGACCTTCAGCCGGTAGCACCCACCCGCATTATGGAGGGCAGTCTCCTTTACTCCAAGCCCACCAATTTAAATGTCAATTTCATCCAAAAAACACCTTCACAGAAGCGTCCGGAATAACGTTTGAACAAGTATCTGGGCCCCGTGGCCCAGCCAAGTCGAAACCATTACAACTTCTATTCTCCTTCAAGGTATTTTTTTTTTTTTTATCTTGAGAAGGCCCAATCTTAACCCCACTTTTCTTCCGCAAAGCGTGGGCCCCGAGGCTCCCCTCATCCCAGTTGTGACGCCCAGGATAAGTTGAGTCTGTTTAATTAAGTCTACCTCACTTTGGAGGAGTTTCTGGCTAATCTGGAAAGGTCCCTTTAGGATTCATTACATGTGATTTGAAGCCAGCTTGAGTCGGTGCTCTGTAACACGTCTGTCCTCACCGGGGCCCCGTGGCGAGCGGGAATCCCACTTCCTACGGGCAATTGCCTCTGGTTTAAGGAGCTCCCATGGGCTGCAGGCCTCGAACGGGGATCGGACCTTGGCCTCTGTGCTGTCCGTTCAGCTCTTTCTCCCTTTGTTTACCAACCGTCCTAGTCTACGCTTTGCAAGGGTTTGGGATGTTTGGTGCGGCTATCATCGGGGGGAGCGGTGTTCACTCTCAGCCGGCGGCAGTCACGCACCCACAGGGGCCACATGTGCACAGGGGACACGGGCCACACCCACCATGACAACCTGTCCTGCCTATCTTCCTCACACACACTCCCACGTCCTACGGGATAAAAGAAAGGCTATCCTTGCACATAAAAACACCAGAATATGACCAGTAACAACCACAGTGAATATATTTGTAACATCTCAACCGGCACACACAAACGTTTTCAGCAACAAATATGCTTCATAACGTCAGGGTCTTGTCCAAGGTTAGAGGCTGAGAATGTCGCCCCCATGAGAAAGGGCGGGGCCGGGCCGGGCCCTGCATCACCGCACCGAGCAGGAGGTGCCTCTGTCTGAGGCCACCTTGGGAAATCCAAAGTCAGCCAAATAAAATAATAGTTTGAAGAGAGAAAAAAAAGAAACAATGCAAGGAAAGTTGCCTGGTTCTAGGAAGACTTTTTTTTTTTTCATGGTAAAATGAATCATTTATAAAGAGGAAGTGAGCCCTGTTGAAAAACACTTAAAATATTCTCTCAGGGGGAGAAAACAATTCTTCACCAGCTTGGCTGGCCCCTGGGCGGGGGGCTTCATTCTCCGCCTGTCCTGAGCCAGCGAGGACAATGCCTCTTGGGAAACCAGGGCAGAATGCTTGCTGCAAAGGAGAGAAGGAGGCTCATTACCAACCCGGGCCCCGCACAGGCTCCCCGGGGGTGGAGGTGGTGGCACCGTGAGTGGGCGCACGGGCTCCCACCGGATTATCCAGAGGCCTCGGAGATAGACATCCTTGGAAGCCCCCACCCATCTTCCGTAAGCTTTCCAGCCAGTGTAGAATGACAAGCAGTCCTTGGACAGCAGGGGACCAGATGGCTCCTCTGGGGAGCAGCCGGAGCCCCGGGCCCAGCTCGGCAGTCCACTTTCAGTGTGAAGAGCCACCGTGGAGAGAACCCGCGCACAGGAAGGGGCGGGACTGCGCGGCCAAGGTTGGCCAGACTGCGCCGTGTATCACTCCCAAGGACTTCCTATACCCGAGACCCAGGACGGTACCGCGCATGTCCCCTGAGGGTGCCGTGGCCCCCAGTGCTGGGGGCCCTGTGTGTGGGGCAGGTGCATGGGGAGATCACGTGCACCCTGGCCTGCGATTTGATGTCGCCCGTGGGACTCAAGTCTTCACGGACTTGGTGCCCA
Source organism: Felis catus (assembly GCF_018350175.1). Taxonomy (NCBI): domain Eukaryota; kingdom Metazoa; phylum Chordata; class Mammalia; order Carnivora; family Felidae; genus Felis; species Felis catus. Next base: position 2,246,330 of record NC_058376.1, on the reverse strand, counting down.
GCACCCACACTAGGGTCGGGGGACATCACTGGGTTTACGTCGGGGATGAAGGCCACAGGTGAGGCGGCAGAAACACACGGCGCCCATCCCACACCCTCCCCAAATGCCTCCCCGGGGACAGGCCTACTGCCTGAGGGATGACCGTGGCCGTGGCCGTGGCCATCCACGGGCAGCTGCCAACCGTCTCAGCTCAATGCTTCCACTTTCAGCGAGTGTGAGGCTCTGTCCTCGCTACTGAGACATGAGCCTGGAGGCAAAGGCCCACGTGAAGACGCTGCTTCCAGCTTTATTCTGGGAACCAGGCGCCTGCACCGGCAGAACTCCGGGGGGGGGGGGGGAGAGGGAGGAGGGCGGGGAGAGGAGGAGGCCTGGCGCTCAACGCTTCCGAAGCTGCTTCGCTCCGCTCCACTGAACACGGAGCCTGGGTGTGGGCCTGGCACACGCCAAGCCTTGGCACGTCCTGCCACGAGCACACGCCACACTGCAAGCTGGGGAAGGCTGGACATGGTGGGGGGGGGCATAGGAGTTTCCAGAAACTCTCTGTCAGAAGCAGAAGGCGTGGCTTAGCTCAGATGCCGTCAACACTGGCTCACCACAGGGCAGGTACCGCACGGTGTGGGCTGTGGGGGAGGGAGGCGGCCGTGTCCTCAGGGGCTCTGGGGCACATTGTGTGGGTGAGGACGGATGAGCGAGGGCGGGTGTCCGAGGAGCAGAAAGCTATCCAGGGGAGGGGGCAGGGGGCGGGGGGGGGGGCTGGATGCTCACGAGAATGAACGGTCCCAGGAATGTTCTGGCAACAGAGAAGGGCCCAAGGCCTGGTGTGTTTCAGTGGTTCGTACAGGCCAGAAATGTACTGTGAGTGAGCTTGTGTGTGACAGTGTGTGTGAGCCTGTGTGTGTGAATGAGTGTGAGCAGGTGGGTGGGAGTGGGTGTGCATGTGTGCAGGGCAGGGCGGGGCAGAGCTCCAGAAGGCTGGGTGGTTTCCAGGGCCAGGTGACGGGTATCCGGGAGTTGACTTTCTTCTCAGGACCCAGGGAGGCCCTGCAAAGTCCTGAGGGGACAGCCTCAGGCAGCCTTGATGCAAGAGGCTGGGGAAAGGTCCCCAAAGTGGGAGCGGGCATTCCTGACCTGGATCAAGCCCAGAATCTGGCGGAAAAGAGGCACACCGGACACAGCCCCTGACCTGGGCACGGAGGCTGCCCGGGCATGGCTCCGTCTAGAAAACTCCGTGTTCCCAGACTTCGCTGATGCTGGGCCGGCGTCCCCACCCCCACTGCAAGCGCCCCAAGGCCCTGGGACGCGCCGGGAGCACCTTCTCACGGCCGGGATGTTGCTCCACACGTGCACCGCGTTCACGTTCTGGATGGTTCTGCCACAGATGTCCTGGATGGTCACGGGGTCGGCCTGGGGGAGGGAGACTTGGGCTGTGGCTCGGCGTGACCCGGGCAATGACCTCTGCCCCTCACGGTGCCCACAGGCCTCAGCCACCTTTCTAGACAGACTGTGGCTGTCAGTCACCGTTGCTGACGTCTCGCATCTGATTTCCTAGAAATCACCTTCTGCGGGAAAGAGGCTGAGACATCGCTGGGAAACCTTTACCAGCAGACCTTCCAGTCCCAGAGGTCACGTGGGCAGGGCTTCCCCCCGGGCTCCAGCTCGGAGGTGAACTTCCCTGAAGGATAAAGGGGTCCTTTATCTTTGAGCCAACAGCCTTTCTGCCTCGGGAAGATAAGAGGCTTTGCTGGCAACGAAGGGTTTTCTAAAGTGCCGGTGTTTCAGGAGCCAAGCGGGCTGCCTGGACCCTCGACGGCCCTGGAAGGGGAGGGGGCGGGAGGGAGACGGACCTTCCGCCAGTGGGAGGGGGAGAGGCTAGAGGAGACACTGAGACAAGAAGCCCCCTGGCCCCTGACGCCCAACGCAAGGTAGGCTGACCCCACTCACATGGACCCAGGGAGCCTACAGAGTCCCATGGGCACCGTTCCCGCCCCCCTCCCCACCCGTGGACACCCCAGCCTCCTCCTGGACCCAGACACCTCGCCGGGAGAGAGACACCAGATGGCCCGGCACTCGCCAGAGCCGAAGCAGACCGAACGTCTAGATCTTCCCTGCCTTCAGCAGGAGCGATGTTCCACAGCGAGACGGGAGCGGTCACAGGAAATGTGGGACGCTCCCTTTCTGGCCCTTCTGATCTGGGACCAGTTGTGACCTCCCAAACGTGTGTGCAAAGCCATCCAAAGGCAGGATTTTTGATGGGCTCTACGCGTGCGGATAACTGGCGTCCGGGTTTGGAACCTGCACCTTGTGGCTGGACCCGCTATCACTTACTCGTAGATTTTTTTTTTGTTTTTTTTGATAAATGACTCAGGATTCAAACCTGGTCCTGGCAGCTTCTAGGGGGGCATGTTGCTATTTTAAAGATTCCAGACTTCCTAACGAGGAGAATAACCACAGACGCGGAGGAAAGTGGAAGAATCACAGGAATGTTTTGCTCAGCCCTGTGAAAATGACTTTTAAAACTAAGTCACAGGGGGCGCCTGGGGGGCTCAGTCGGTTGAGCGTCCGACTTCGGCTCGGGTCACGATCTCACGGTCTGTGGGTTCGAGCCCCACGTCGGGCTCTGCGCCGACAGCTCAGAGCCTGGAGCCTGCTTCGGATTCTGTCTCCCCCTCTCTCTCTGCCCCTCCCCCCCCTCAAAAATAAATAAACATTAAAAAAAATTTTTTTTAAATAAAAACAACTATAATTCACAGATTGTACTCTAGGAGAACGTAAGGTGCGGTGACGCACGGGCAGAAACACAGCGAGACTGCACGGGACAGCCTGACCCTGTGGGCCCTGCGTCCCTGCAGGGGTCTAGGGGCTGGGACAGCCCGACTGGGCAGGTGGGCGCAGCAGCGAATACGCCACAACTTGGCCCAGCAGTGTCACTTCTGGAACCGTCCCACGGGTGTCCCCATACACGCCCCGCAGCGCGGTCTTGTCTGTTAGACCTCGAGACTACAGCGGCCCCATTCCCACTAAGGGACAGATCAAATACGTTTTTTACGTCCAAAGTAAAACCGCCCAGAACAGGCCCGTCCAGGGTGGTCGCTAAGTGACTCAAGCCCGCGGCGGGGCGGGCGTCCGCACACCTGCGTGCAGGGGCAAGCACCGTCCCCGGTGACAGGACTGGCGAGGGGGACGGGGCGGGGCGGGCAGCAAGGAGACTTTCTGCCGTGACTCTGTGAGCATCTTAGCATGAGGGAGACTTCCCGAGAGGGGGGCGTCAGGCCCCACCGGGGGCTGTCCCATGGGGGGGCCCTGCTGCCGGGGCCCTGAGCCAGTCAGCCCCGGGCGGCTGCTCTCGTGGTCAGGATTCGGGTCGGTGGAGAGAAGACACAAGGCTGTCGGTGCCCCAGAGGGACAGTGCGTGTGATGTGCGTGCGGTGTGCGAGACGTGCGTGTGCTTAAAGGAAGAGCCCCACGCTGGCCTGTCCTGAAGTGCGGGAGCAGTGTGCAGGGCACGCCGACCAAGACCACCTTGAAGGGTCTGTGCCCCAGGGGCGCGGTGACCCCCGCGAACCGGGTGAAAAGGAGGCTCAGGGGCCGGGCTCCGAGGAAGCCGGCCTGTCCCGGGGAGGCCCCCGGACCGGCCCCCGGACCGCAGCGCGGCACGTACCTCCAGGAAGCGAGTGGCTACGGTCCGGTCCTCTTGGGTCAGCACCAGATTGTCCACGAACATCCAGAAGAAGGGCTGCTGGCGGGCCGGCCGGGGCCTCGCGTACTGCAGGACGCGGTGGAACTGGAGCAGGTACCACACTGGGGGAGGGGCGTCCGGGTGCGTGTGGGCTCTGCCCGTGGGGTCGCGGCAGAGGGGCGCGGGGGTGACTGCCCGGACCCGGCGCCCGCCTCTCCCCAGGGCAGGCCTGTCCCCGCCAGAGCGGCTGAGCCTCAAGGGCCCGGGTCGCCGTGGCCTGAGCGCAGACCGCCCCCCCCCATTATGAGGGGACAGGGCAGTGAAAACGGCGTGGGGAGCGCACGTGCGCGTCCTCCTGCAAATGACCCCACTCGGAGCACCTGCTACAGGGACGCAGAGCACCGAGGGCGGGGCATGCAAATGGGTCTGGGGACCAGACGGCCAGGGAACGCCCGCAGACCGCGGTCTCTTACCCGGAGGATGGTCACAGGCGTGGCCGACGGGGGGCGTGGAGCCGTACACGAGGTCGAACGGGCCCCATCCTTCCACCTGCAGGACACGGGCACACAGAAGGCAGGTGGGGACGGCCTGTTCTAGCAGGTGGCTCCCGGGCACCAAGCGGCTCCCACCGCAGCAGGCACCTGTGCGCCCAGGTGAGTGGCTCGCGATGAGGCCGAGCCCCCACAGCGCCCTGGCGGGAGCAGTGACACCCCCCAGGTCACAGCCGCCACTGGCCTCAGGGACGCACGGAGCCCGGCCTCCGTCACCCGAGGGGAGGCCAGCCCCCCGCAGGGCACTTGGAACGTGAGGCGAGCCCTTCGTGCCAGGCGCTGGCCTCACAGACCCGCCCCCGGGAAGGCTGGCACGCGGACCCCGGGATTCACACGCATTTCCTGTGCTTTGACGTGCGCCTGACATGACAGCCGGGAGCGGACAGCGGGGCCACAGCCTTCCCTGACCGGCCACAGTCAGCCGGTCACTGCGGGCGGGGGGAGGAGGCCGCCCCTCCAACCGTGCCTGAGCCAACGAGGATGCTCCGGAACCACAGTGACCCACGTGCCCCTCTCCTGCAGGACCCGAGGGACTCCCGTTAATGACAATCGTAGCCCCCGTCTTTCTAAAGGAACATTAACAGAGACCCAGGTGCTGGATCGCTGGTTTTCTGACAGGTCCTGCCCCTGGGCAGACCCCCTTCCCCGGGCCGTCCCCCAGACCGTGTAACCAAAGCCAGCATCCCTCGGTGAGCCCCCGAGCCTGTGCCTCCTCCGGCACCTTCCCGTGTCCCCGAGAGCTACTGGGGGCATCTGGGCACCGGCCTCCGTCACGGCCTAGTGACCGGAGCAAAGGCGCGAAGGTGCTGTCCAGGCAGGGCGGTCGGGGAGGGGTGCAAGGAGGCGAGCACGGGCGGGCGGTCCCAGACCAGCACGCCCGCAGTCACCCATCCGCTGACCCCCAGTACGTGCTGCCGTGAAGCAGCTCACGGAGAAGACACCGGAGTCTTGGAGGGAACACGCGGTCCCCCCCCAAGCTGTCTGCCCCCCACTCCGGGCTGGAACAGAAACCTACGGCCAGGAGCAGGTGGGAGCCGGCCACCCCCCGTCTCTAGGAGGGGCTGCAAGGGCACAGCCCGCGTCACAGGCCTCGTGGAAAGAGGTGAGGTCAGGAGGCGTGGTGTGGGGGCGCTCAGAGATGCTGCATGCACCTGAGTCGTGATTACTGTGGTAACGGGTGTCACTCACGGGTGTCACACGTGGCTACAATAAACAGGTTTCCAGTGTCACGATCAGAAATAGAGGTCCCACATTGCTGTCATAGGGGGGTGTGACATGTTCCTATTGCTAATAGAGGCCAGGTTATTGCTGAGAAAACGGGGGCCCCGTTTTGCTGTGGATGACAGCGGGTGCCCGTTGCTGTTGGCAGTGGGCCTCTCTAAGGAAGACGGGGTGTCTGGGAGCCACAGCTGGCGTGCAGGGCGGTGCCCTGGTGTCCCCTGCAGCCCCGCTACCGGGGAGGCCCGTGTCACCGTCATGTTCCACACCCTGCCTTGTCCCGTGAGGGCGGACTCTGGTCCCGGGAGAGGGGGAGGAGGCAGGATGGGCGTGCCTGCAGGAGATTCTGGAAATGGTCGTCTCAAGGGGTCGGGGTGAGGGCAGCGTGTGGGATCTTGGATGAGGCCCATGGTGATGAAGTTTAAGGTCATGAGGTTCAGGTGTGCCCTGTCCCACGAGGAGACCTGTCCTCGGGGCCTCCGGGCAGGGGAGCCACCAGTGGGACGAGGCTGTGGGGCTTCTCCAGGCATGGCCAGAGGGGGGCGCTAGCCCCCTGGACCACAGGCTCCCAGGCCCCACGGGGAGCAGAGAGGTGAGGCCCTGGCCGGCCCCTGGCAGAACAGAACCCCCACGTCGGCCCCCTCCTGTGGCCCCTTCCACGGCCAGCACTCCTGGCCCCAGACCCTCTGCCCACGGTTGGTGGCTCTCAAGACGATGGGCTCTAATCCTCTCTCCTGGGCCCAGAGACGGAAGGACCGGGTCCTCCTGTCCCGGGACCACCAGGAGGAGGCTTCCCAGACCCTTGCCATCCGTCGCCAAGGGCTCCTGGCCCAGCTGGATGCCAGTGAGTCACTTTTTAGGCACTTCCTCCAAGGTCACTGTCCGGGACAGCAGGAAACAGCCTTCAAGGGGACCAGAACATTCCGGGCTGTGTTTGGAGAATGCCCCCAAACAGTGACTGGCTGTTCAGTTCACGATTTTATCTGAAGGGGCGGGTGGCGTTTCATCCCGTCTGTGTTGGGATCGGGCCCCTGGATGACAACCACAAGAACCGGGGTTCTGGCCCATCGCTCTGGGCCGTGGGCGGCGTGGGGGCCGCGGAAACACCCCTCTCGCCTCCCCCACCGCCTGCGGGGCGCCGGTTCCTGCGGGCCCCCCACGCACCCCCTGGCTCGGGGACCCCGACCCCCGCAGCACCCGCGGGGGTCTTGCACGTGTGCGCTCATCTTGGCATCTGGAGGCACCCCACGGTACTTACGTCCCTCCTCACTACATCGGTGGCGTCGTCTAAGTGTTTCAGTCTTCCTGGGTCAGAACCAGGTTCCAAGAAGCCCAGACTCGTTAGTTCTGCGCGGGGAGAAATAGGGCTCAGAAGGGTGGCGTCGACGTTGGCCCCGCACAGACCCGAAGGCCGAGGGTTGATTAGACAACACGTCTCTGTCTTAACGAGCAAACTCTGTCTTTTCAAGGACAGGGCACCGGCAGGAAGGATGAAGTTTCCGTTCGCTACCCGCTAAGCAGCCAACTCCGCTGAGTTGGATGGATTTAAGAAAGTCAAGCAATTGGTTGCAAAACCAGGCCTTCGTGGGCTGCTGTGTCATGCTCTGGGTTAGGAAATCCGCCAGGCCGTGGTGTCCACGCTGAGGTCACCCAGCCTGGCTGTGTGACCCGGCGGGCATGACCTGCAGGCTCCCCGTCACAGCCTCGGAGAGTCCTCGGCCTGGGGGCGGGAAGGCGAGTTCAGAAAGGACCTTACAAACGGGAGTAAGGGACGCATGGTCCGGGTGGGGAGACGCAGGCCGGGGTGGCCTGGGGTCGTGACTCCTGCGCCCCTTCAGCCGGCAGGCTTTGCCCCCCATGTGTCGCGGACACCCCGTCGGCAGCACAGGTGCACGCGGGGCCGCTGTGACCACGGTTCGCGAGGCTCGCGGTGGCACAGTGCAGGAAGTGGGGCACGTCCTGATTCTATCTGGCCAGAGACTAAGGAGTGTTTTCATGGATTCTTAGGTCGGCCGGGCCCAGAAGCATCCACAGGATTTCCAAGGCACCAGCAAGTGGGGGTCCGAGAAGGGCCCCGGGGGTGGGGGTGGGCAGGACAAGGCTGGGACGCATCACGTGGCCGGCCTGAGCAGGCTGGGACATTTGGGTAGAGGGAGGGGCAGGGAGCCCTGCGGGTGGTCAGGTGTGTGGGGTGGCCGCGGGCAGGGCCTGGCCTGGACTGCTGCCCTCTGCCCGGAGCCTGGGCCCCGCAGCTCTGCTTGGTGGCATCTCACATCCGTGCTTGCTTCCTGCACTCTCTGTCTTGGCAATTCTGGAGGAGTGGGCTCCCGCTGCTCCCGCTGCTCCCGTGTCCTTCCCTGCCTGCCAGCTGCCTGAACACACCGGGTCCCCCGCGGACCTCCCTGGGGGCAGACCGTCGCGGTCCGGCGTCGCCTCACTGCACTCACCGTTCCTGATGTCCCCAAACAGGGACAGCACCCGGACCGGCTCCCTCTTCCACACGGGCACCGTTTTGTAGGTCTCCAGCGTGTTCTCCTATCGAAAGAAGACGCAGTTCTCACCGTGGCCCGGTTGCAGAGCCCGTGAGGCCCAGGGAAAATTCTTTCTGCCCCAGCAGGGGCAGTTCCCCACCAGGGGAGACACCCCTGAACGCGCCTTCACGGCAGGCTGGCCCCCCCAGGCCGGGGTCTCTGACCCTGACCCCCGCCGGGCCATTTCTAACACAGGAAAGGCGGGTGCAAGGGGCTTTTCCTGATCGCAGAGGAAGAAAATTCTATCCCAAGAGGAAGCACTTCCTCTGGATTTCTTGGGGGATCCTGCACATGGACAGCAGGGGGATCCCCCGACTGTCCTTCCTCAGTGTGGGCCCCGAGGTGCCTGGTGGCCCTCACGGCTGCCCGCTGAGGACAAAGGACCCGAAAGCCCATGGGTAACCCCCCCCACCCCTCCCAGGACGCCCACTTGTAAAACAAACACCCCAGACCCCCCGCCCCCAGGAACGTGCACTGGCCGGGCCGGAGTGGGAGACCCCGAGCCACGTGGGGAAGGGCCCGCCTGCGGCTGGAGCCCACGGGCTGGGGGGCCGGTGAGTTTGCAGGTGGGCGTGAGGAGGGCAGCTGGTCCAGCACAGGTGCGGCTCTGATGGGCACTGGGGGAGGCGTCCTGGTCCCCTCTGCTGAGACTGTCGGCGGGGGGCTCCTTCCTCCCCTCTCTTCCCCCAGCACTGGGGCATTAAGGACACTTGCGAACATGAAAGGAAACTTCCTGCAACTGGGGAGCATGGCCCCTCCTGGGACGCACCCCACCCATAGAGCAGAAAAAAAGCACTACCAGGCTGCGTCTCCTTTTCTGAAAAGCACCATAAACACACTTCAGCCACGGGGCCCAGGCCGTCCAGCCTCAGGGCCTGTGCCTGGAGGCCAGCGAGTCCCCAGAACTCTGGTGGCCGAGAACCCGGGAAGGGGGGGGGGGCAGTCCTGGCTCCAGGAGAGAGGGGCGCCCATGGAGGTGGGGAGGTGCCCCAGGGTCAGCACACACCCCCTTCCAGTGCCCCCCACCCCTCCAGTGAGAGCCGGCACGGGCACACCCAGGGCCCGGACGGCTCTCTCCCCCCACCTGCTCCCACCAAACAGCAGCCAGAGGCTGAGGGAGAGAGTGAGGCTGAGGGGGAGAGAGAGGCAGAGGCGGGGGCAGGAGGCTGAGAGGCCCAGGGGGATCCCTAGTTCTGCAGACCTATGGGTGGGCCCCACGCGGCACCCGCTTTCCCAGGGTGGTCCCTCTCGAGCCTTAGTTTCCCAGGGCTGCCGTAACAGTGAATATAAACCGTGGCACAAAACCACTACCGCATTTCTATGTGGACACCAGAAGTCCCAGGTCCAGGTGTGGCGGGTCTGGCTCCCTCTGGGGGCTCGCAGGGAGGGTCCTCCTGCCTCCCCCGAGCATCCCCTGTGCTGGCCGCAGTCCTGGGCTGGACTCCAGCCCCTCTCCCAGTATCGTGTGGCCCGCCTCCCCCCGGATGTCTCCATCCCCCTCTGCTTTCCCTCTGACACCTGTCCTCCTGCCTCACCCCATCCAGGAAGACCTCATCTGCAAAGGCCCTGGTTCCAGCATCAGCCACATTCACGGGTACCGGGTGTTAGGTCTTGGGGGACATACTGCAACCTGCTTTGATGAGCCCATAGGTCCCGCCTGGCTCACGGCTCCTGGCCTCCCACAGGAGGTCCCGCAGCTGTGCTCCGTTCCATGCCCCGAGCCTGTGCCCCGAGTCTGAGCTCCACACCTGTGCCCCGAGCCCGTGCCCCACATCTGTGCCTCAACTCCACGCCCATCCTGTCCTCCGACTGGGTGTTTGTCCCCACGTGCCGGACCTGGAGGCACATCTGTGCTGGGTCCGTCTCCTGCCAGGTCCCCCTTCCCCCGCTTGGGAGCAGCAAAACTGCCAGGCCAGAGTCGTTTCCACAAACTAGACCCCGCGGAGCCGCGGCCGGAGAGGAAAACGAGGAGAGCGCGTCTGCTTGGAAGCCGGGGCTCGTCAGCGCAGGTGTCAGCGCAGGTGGGCATCCTGAGGACACTGACGGTCGCCCCCCCCCCCCCGCCCCCGCCGCCCCTCACCGACTCGCCGTCGCAGAAGGCCTTCAGCCAGCCCCGCCACTTCTTGCGACGCCGCAGGAGGCCGCTGCGGGGAAAGGGCAGACACAGGAAGCACACCCAGTTGCTCACGGCCTGGACTCTCCCCGAGGTCCCGGGGCCCACCAGTGTGTCCATGCACTCGAAGCAGTAGCACCTGGAGCCAAACAGAACATCACAGCGACCGAAGGGACATCCGCTGGCCGCCAGGCAGGGGGACGAGGGACGGGAGCCGCCCTCAGGCCGACGGGCACCGGGCGGGGGCGAGGGGGAGCCGTCACCCCGAAAGGGGGCCCAGCCCGTCTCAGGGACCTCGAGGGGCAGGCAGGAAGGAGCCATCTGCCGTCGCTGAGGTGGGGGGCCGCCCGTCTTCCCCACCACCTCCGGAGCCTGCAGGAAGTCGGGGTCAAGGACGCCAGCGGGGGGGCGGGGGGGCAGATTTGGGAGGAGGGAGATTAAGTACCACGGACCTGGAGCTCCACGGGGAACCGCCCCCGCCCGGCCCCTGCCTGTGACCACCAGCCCTCGCGTCCCCGTCCCCGCTGAGGGTGCCGCCCATCCTGGCGGTGACGATCATAAAGAGAAAACTCAGGAACACAAATCTCTCGGTGCCCCGCCTCCCACGTGTGAAGGCTCTACACCGAACAAAACATTTGGGATGGAAACGGGAAGCTCGGGGGGAACTCGTCTTGGGGGGACGTCCTCCACACTCTGGGACGAGGAGCCCGAGGACAGAGATGCCCGGGCGGTGGGTGGTGGCACCTGCCCCGGGGCTGCCCCCAGGCTCACCGGGTGCAGTCGGGGTTCTCACAGATGAGCAGCGTGTCCCCGGAGCAGCAGACGGAGCAGTAGGACTGGTACCCGTCATCGTCATACAGGAACAGGCGGCCCAGGAACTTGTCCTTGGCAAGGGGCAGAGCCTGGCCGGTGCCTCCTCACTTCCCCGGGCTCCCCGCCTCCCAGCCTCCCGGCCTGCCTCTCCGCCGCCCCAGCCTCCCCCCTCCCCACCTCCCTGCTGCCCAGCCTCCCAGCCTCCCCACCTCCCCAGGCTCCCTGCCTCCCAGCCACCCCACCACCCCGCTTACCTTGCACGGAGCGCACATCCCTCCCTCAAACAAAGGGTGCTGCGTGTGCACCTGGAAACTTCCACAGCAGATGCAGATGTCTAAGGTGGGCACCCACAGTGCAACGCGTGTCACGACACCAGCAGACAGAGCAACAGGGTTAGGAATAAATGTAACAAAGGGAGAGCAGGCCGCGTACGATGAAAACCACAGAACGCCGTGGACAGAAATGAAAGATCTGAAGAAGTGGGCAGGTACCTTGGGTACCTGGGGTAAAGGTCAGAAGACACCGCAGTTGGAAGGCCAGGCCTCCCCAGAGGGCCCCCAGACCCCTCTCAAAATCCCCAATGTTTTGGGTTTTTTTTTTTTTTTTTTGGCAAAAATTGACGAACTGATCCTGAACTGCATGTGGAAACCCAAGGAATCCACAACAGGCAAATCCATAGGGAAAGAAAGTGGTTGCAAAGGGGAGGCAGCAGCAGGGGTGAGGAGGGACTGTTAATGGGAACAGGGTCTCTCTCAAGGGTGTTGAAAAGGCCCTAAAACTGGCTGCACAACTCTAAATGTCTGGGAGACGCCAGGGTGGGGTCCCCGCGCCTGAGTCTTTCCAGAGCTGCTCCCCCTCAGCTGGGCAAGGGCTCACCTTCTATGTTCCTCTCGTTGACCTTGACTTCATACGCAATGAGCTCTGAAAAGGGAACAAAAGGGGACCCTTCCCTCTCCTGCTTTTTCTAATGTAAACCTGGCCCAGAAGTGATGTCAGAGGAGTGGAGGGGGCTCGTGAATGAGGTGTGACTATTCCAGAAGCCTGGGGCCTCAGACACTGCCAGGCCTGGGGCTGACCTCCTAAGGGAAGACACCTCACCTCTGCTGGGCCCTGGGGAAGCGGGGGACGACAGCTCGGAAGGCTCACTGGAGCCCAGCAGGATGATGTCCGTGTGGTGCTCTGCCTCTGGCTCCAGGACTGGGGCCACATGGGCAAACGGGACACGTACAAACAGAGGGGGAAAATGGCCTGTCGGCTGCTGCCTGGGAGCCCCTGGCCCCAGCTCAGGCCCCGCCCGCCTCCTTTGGTGACACCTTTCCCTCTGGACCCAGGGGACACAGGACAGGCCAGGAGGACCTATGGTGAGCGCCGATCTGGACGGAGGCTCAGTGTGTTCCCCGCGGCGTCCCTCCCTGCCCAGGCCCCTGCCACAGTGGTGGGCTAGGTGGGTTTCTCCCCACAAAGGGGAGGACAGGGGGCCTTGGGAGGGGTGGGGGATGGAGGCCCCCCCCGTGGGTCCCTTGGACACCCCCATGCTCTCTCCTCCCACGGTGTCCCCCAGACCACAGCTGGTGGTCTCCCCAGAGGCCACCCCGCATGAGGCTGGGAGGAGCAGAGAGGGCTTACAGGAGCTCCCCTCTGGCGGGTCAGGGTCTGAGTCGTCCAGGGTCTCCACGCTCAGGGTCCCTTGCGGGGACAGGGCCATGAACACAGGGAAAGGGGCTCCCCAGAGAGCAGCAGGAGACAGGTGGGGTGGAAGGACTGGGGGCCACAGGTACAGGACCTGCAGAGGAGCACTGTCGGGGGGAGCGGGGGGCGCGCAAGGTTGCCACGTGACGTGCGGGGGCGGGGAGGCGCGGGGGAGGGGTGAGAAAGCCCTCATTGTCAGGGGGTGAAGGGTGCGGGCTCATGGGGGGGCAGGGGGGTTGTTCCTGATGGATGGGGGTTGGGGGCCCAGTGACGGAGGGTGGGGGGAGGGACTCAGGGGCGGGGTTTAGAGGGCTTGGTGCTCCCGGGCTGGGGTGGAGGCAGGGCTCCAGCAGGAGGTCGCAGGACAGGCAAAGCTCAGGGGGAGGAAGATCTGTGGAGGCTAGGTAGCCCGTGGGGGGAGTGGTGTCCAGAATAGGGGTGAGGAAAAAGGAGGCAGAGGGCATTTACTGCAGGTGGGACAGGCCCGGGGACACCCGATGGGTGGCCGTGGTTGGAGGGGCTCATTTGGGCCCTTCTGGGGATTGCGCAGGGGCTGTGCCCAGAGGCAGGGGGCCACCTGGCAGCAGCTGCCCCTCAGGACGGTTATGGTGCTGGGCAGAAGTTGGGGAAACACCTGGGGAGGGGGCATAACTCCCTTTCTTCCAGTTTGGGTGTGGGCCTGGTGACGACTTCCCCGTGAAAAGTTGCAGAATCGGGGGGTGGGGTGTAATTCTGCAGGGCTCTGCCGGGTGCCCAGGGTTGACTTCAACAGTGACGGCCTGCCTTGACTGCATGTCCCCTGGACACGACGTGACCTCCTTGGCCTTCCTGCCAACAGCCCATGACCCCTACCTCTACCCACGAGAAAATCACCAGAAGATTCCAGTTGAGGGACACCCTACAAAATACCTGCCCACGGGGGCGCCTGGGGGGCTCCGTCAGTTAAGCGTCCCATTCTTGATTTCAGCTCAGGTCATGATCTCACAGTTTGTGAGTCTGAGCCCCACATGGGGTTCTGCTGATGGTGTAGAGCCTGCTTGGGATTCTCTCTGTCTCTCTCTCTCTCTCTCTCTGTGTCTCTCAAAATAAATCAACTTAAAAAAAAAATTATGTATTAAAAAAAATACCTGCCTAGAAGTTCTGAAAACTGTCATAGTCATCAAAAGCAAAGAAAGTCCGAAACACCATCACGGCCGAGAGGAGCCTCAGGGGACCTGATGGGGAAATGTCACGTGGGATCTCGGGACAGAAGAGGGAATTGGGGGAAAACTAAGAAAATGGGACTAAACTGTGGTGTATTCGTTTAGTTAATACTGTATCAGTATTGGTTCATTAATCGTAACCAAGCTGTCGCACGAACATGAACACAAGGAGTTAATGCGGAAGCTCTGGGGTTTATGGGAATTGTGTATCACTAGCTACGAATTTTCTCTAAATATAAAACTGTTCTAAAATTATTACTTTTCTTTTTTGCAATATAGTGTCATTAACTATAGCCGTCATTTTGCGTGTTACATTCCCATGACTTGCTTACTTTGTAAGTTTGTGCCTTTTGACAACCTTTAACCTGTTCTCTGTATCTACGTGCTCAGGGTGTGTGTGTGTGTGTGTGTGTGTGTGTGTGTGTGTGTGTTTCAGATTCCACATAGAGAAGAAAGATCGTATGGTATTTGTCTTTCTCTGTCTTATTTCAGTGAGCGTAACGTCCTCAAGGTCCATGGCAAGATTGCAAATGGCAAGATTTCCTTCTTTTTTACGGTGAGTAATATTCCACGGTGCATCTACACAATGTTTTCTCTATCCATTCATCCATCGCTGGGCACTTAGGGTGTTTCCATGTCTTGGCTGTTACGACTAAAGCTGCGGTGAGCCCGGGGGTGGGGACGGTGCAGATATCTTTTCGAATTTTCGTTTTCTTTGGCTACATCTCCAGAAGTGGGACTGCTGGCTCGTAGGGTTCTATCTTTAACTTTTTGAGGAACCTCCACACTGTTCTCCACAGCGGCTGCACCAGTTTGCGTTCCCATCAGAAGTGCACAAGGGTTCCCTTTTCTCCACATCCTCACTGACACCTACGTCTCTTGTCTTTTTGATTCTAGCCATTCTGAAGACGTAGGGTGATCTCGTTGTGGTTTTGGTTTGCGTTTCCCTGATGAGTGATGTTGAGCATCTTTTTCCCCGATGAGTGATGAGATGTACCTGTGGGACATCTGTAGGTTTTCGGTGAAAAAAGATGTACTGTTCAGATCTGCTGCCCATTTTTAAAATAAGATTATTTTATTGCTATTGAATTATATGCGTTCCTTATATATTTGGAATATTGTCACCTTATCGACACGGAATTCACAAATTTGGAGTTTTATGGTTTCAGGTCTTAAAGTTGAGTCTTTTAAAAGATATTTTTTAACTTTTTTAAATGTTTATTTATTTTTGAGAGAGAAAGACAGAGCATGAGTAGGGGAGGGGCAGAGAGAGAGGGAGACACAGAATCAGAAGCAGGCTCCAGGCTCCGAGCTGTCAGCACACAGCCCGACACGGGGCTTGAACCCACAAACCGTGAGATCATGACCTGAGCAAGCCGGATGCTTAACCAACTGAGCCACCCAGGCGCCCCACATTCAAGTCTTTAATCCATTTTGACTTGATTTTTGTGGGTATAAGATAGGGGGCCCGTTTCGTTCTTCTGCATGTGGGAGCCGGGTTTTCCCAGCACCGCTGATTGAAGACCGTCCCTTCCCCAGTGTGGATTCTTGGCTCCTTTGTCATAAGCTAATTGGCCATGTGTGCGTGGCTTTATTCCTGCGTTCTCTTTTCTGTGTCTGTCTACTGATCTGTGTTTGTTTTTAGGCCGATATCAAGCTGTTTTAAAGACTACAGCTCTGTGATATAGTTTAAAATCAAGACGGGTGATGCTTCCAGCTTTGTCCTTCAAGATTGCTTTGGCCGTTTGGGGTCCTTTGTGGTTCCATACACATTTTAGATCATTTTCTCTATTTCTGTGAAAGAGGCCGTCGGAGTTTTGCTAGAGATTACTTTGAGCCTGTAGGTTGCTTTGGGCAATACAGACATTATGACTTATATAATTCTAAGGTTTTTAAATGGGAGTTTCCTTTGTTGCTTTTTCCTCCTTTTATTTAGCGTAGTTTCGTTTTTTAGCAGAGAGGCCAGAGTGAAAATCATCACAGGGCCAGGAGCAGTTACCGCCTGGCCCAGGATCGCGCCTGCACCCCTGACCCGTCCACACTGTTCCCGCTCCCAGAAGGGGCTGGGGGCTCCATGGAGCGACGGTGTGCTCACTGTTGGGCCCGGCCAGCAGGAGGAGCACCCTGGCGGGCAGGAGCAGCGGCGAGGCAGAGGCTCACGGAAGGTTCTGCCCAGGGTGGGAGGACAAGGTGGGAGGACGTGGCCCGGGATGCCCCCACAGCAGGTGCCTTCCTGTCAGTCTTGGGGTCCCCGTGTGCCCCGTGGTGGCTGTCTGGAGCGGGGAACAGAGAGAGGACACCCTGCTGGAATGGGAACAGGCCTCAGAGGTGCTGGCCTCTTGGTGACCGGCTCAGTCCCTAAGGCCACCACCAAGATCAGACCCTGAGGTGCGCAGGCTCACTCTGTTGGCCACGGGTGCCAGGCGTGGGTGGACCTCTGGACACCTGTTCTCACCCAGGGAAGCCCCAGGAAGCCTAGGATCCCACATATGGAAGGTTCCACGTGGGAGCAAAGGGCAGGACCTAACACGGGCCTTCTCCAGCGCCACGGGAATTACTCGCTGAGCCCGAACCTCTCTAGCCCCAGCCGTGCACCCAGCATCCTCTCTGCCCCGTGAGGGGTGGTTCTGAAGCTTCCCGGGTGAGCCCCAGCCCCGCCCAACCCAGACCAGGCTGCCTGCTACCCCTGCCTTTCCATGGCCAGGGCACCCACAGCTTTGGTGCCCACTGACACTCTTGTTGGGAGCCCCTCCACCCTCCGAGCCACAGGGGCTATGTGATTAGGCCCCGCTTGGCCGGATGGTGAGTCTCAGATGGCCGCTGACGCCCTCTTCCGGCCTGGCAGGGTCACCCGCCGCTTGATCCTCAGTGGGTTCAGATGCTTTGGGGCCTGGGGGCCTCCAGCAGACTCCAGGTGGCCCCCGGCCCAGCTGGGTCTGGGGTGGATCCCACCCCGGTTCCAGGGGGCCGACCAGGTTTGACACTTGGATCCTGGCAACGGTGAGAGACGCCCCCACCCCACACTAGCCTTCACGCTGTCCTGTGTTTCTGCGGTGGCCTTGGGAGTAGCAGGAGGGGCTCGGGGCCCCACGCCAGGCAACCGGAGGGGAACCTCGGGTGAATGAAGCCGAGAGAGGGGGGCCTGGCATGAGACTCACCCGATTCGCCTGTTGGCCGGGGGCGGGTGGCGGCAGGAGTCCCCTGAAGCAGCGTCTGGGAAGCAACAGGGTGTGAGTGTCCAACTTTTTCTCCAGATGTCAGTGGGGAACTCCTGGCTGCCTGCAGATCGTTCAGAAGGAGGCCCCTGGGTACGGGAGCTCGCAGACTTCACACCTCCCTAGATGGCAAGCCGGGTTGGGGGGCGGGGGAGAGGCTGAGCCCAGTCACCACCAACGCTCTGGAGCTGATTTCCCGGAGCTCTGTGAACACAATTTCACGTGTAGTGCTTTTAAATGCACCGTGAGGGGAACATTCTCTGCTAAGTACGTTTGGGCAGATGGAGGGCTTGGCACGTCTCCCGCAGGACTTCTCAGAGACTTTATACATTGCAGGGAGTCACGAATCCCCAAGCAGAGGACAGGCACGAGCATGTCCTGGGCCAATCTGGCCACCAGACCTTGTCCCCAAGGCTCCGTGTGACCGTATTTCCGCAAGCAGGGAGAAGCTGCTGGCCGCTGGCCCCAGGCTGGGCACGGCGGCCACAGGGACGAACAACTGTGGGTTCAGAGCTTCAGTGACGGATGCGCGTAGGGGAGAGAAGGCGGCCCGGACAACTTAGAGCTGGCCGGGCCCCGTGTGCTCCTGCTGCACACCGACGACCCTAGACAAGGCCACTCTGTGACCGGGAGTGAAAGACGCAAGATGCCCTGCCAAGCTGTGTGTAAGCTTAAGCACACGCCACCCGCAAAGGTGACCAGACATCCCCCTCTCCTGGCTGAAGTGGGGATTCCACTGGCCGCCCCCCAGCCCCCGCCTCCGGATGAGGTTCCTAAAGACAGCCAGCCCCAGAACTGCGCCCCTTCTCAACAGCACCCCATCCGGGGCTGCCGCGGGAGGTGGGGGCCTTGGGAATGGGGCTGCCGGGCGACTGGGGGGGACACGCGCCACGCTGACACATCCACTCACTCTGCTAACCTGCGTTATGCAGAGGCAGCGTCCTAACGGCACATTTACGGACATTAAGTGCGAGGCGCCTGTTACCTGTACACAGGCGACGTATCTGCACCGTCCAGTGTTCAGGAATCCCGAAGGGGACCTCGGAATCCCGGTGCCACATGCTGGTCCTGGGTTCGCTGGGCTGTGGATCCACCGTCAAGAAAATTAAGGGGACGCCTGGGTGGCTCAGGCGGTTGAGCGTCCGACTTCGGCTCCAGTCGTGATCTCGCACTCTGTGAGTTCGAGCCCTGCGTCGGGCTCTGTGCTGACAGCTCAGCTGGAGCTGGAGCCTGGAGCCTGCTTCGGATTCTGTGTCTCCCTCTCTCTCTGCCCCTCCCCACTCATGCTCTGTCTCTCTCTCTCAAGAAAAAAAATGAAACGTTAAAAAAAATATTTAAAGAAATTAAATCCAGGAAAATGGTCTACCTTTCTATTTGTTTCTTCTTTTTATTTTATTTAATTTTTTATTTGAGAGACAGTGTGTGTGTGTGTGTATGTGTGTGTGCGCGCGTGCACAAGGAAGGGGCAGAGGGACAGAGAATCTTAAGCAGGCTCCACACTCAGCACGGAGCCCAGCTTGGGGCTCAATCCCACGACCCTGGGACCATGACCTGAGCTGAAATCAAGGGTCAGACGCTCAACCAGCTGAGCCACCCAGGGGCCCCTCTTGCTGCTTTTAAAATAAAGTGGGTGCTACATGTTTCTTATCTTTATTTCTAATTATTTGATGTTTTGATTGGTCTTGTGAATATTTTCCATTACCTTTTATTCTCTACCTTTTACAGAAAAATGAATATAGATGCATATTACAAAGCTCCAGCCATACTGAAGTATACTGATTGCACAGTGAACCCCACCCCACCAGTGACCCAGGGCTCACATGGGCTAGGGATCCTTCCAGATGCAGAAGCATCCTTCCTTCTTCTGTGTTCTCCACAATCAGTCGCCCCGCACACGCTGGGTCACCACGCACAGCAGTTAATGCTCACGGGCAGGTGGAGGGACTCTTCCAAGGTCGAGTGTGGGGACTGCCCTGTCTCCCCTGCCGGCTTGTCCAGCGTCTGTGGAGAGCTCTGTCTGGCCGCTAACCTGCTTCTGTCGAGGGACACTTTGGTGGTTTCCAGCCCTTCCTCCTCATAATCAGCAGGGGCCTCCCCTGCAACCGTGAAGCGGGTCACATCTGTCCTTTGTTCTCCGCAGACTCGGCAGGACAGAGGCAGGTAGGGACGGGCCAGCTCCCGCCATGTGCTTTGGGAGTGATGTCCCCGGGGGACACTGGTCTCAGTGTGTCCACAACCGCCGTGGCTCAGGGTCCCCGCCACCAGACACCCGGCAGGGCCAGTGAGTGGCCAGGGTCTGCCCTGGGGGGCAAGGGTGGGGGGAGGCTGGGACGCTGGTTCGGGGGCGCCTTCTGGAGGCCCTTTGACCCGAAATGCTGGCTGTGTTTTCCCGTTCATGCTGTGGAGCACCCTGCCCCCCTCCTTCCAGAAGGGTTCCGCTCTCCCCAGCACTGGGCCACGAGCACTTCCTGGGCTGGCTCCCCATCCCCCATACCTGGCCAGGTGGGAGGCTCATCCCCTTGTCCTCTCGGTGAGCATGGCGTGGCCCTGCTCCAGGACGGACCCTGGCAGAGGCCGGGAGGGCGGGAGCCGGTGGCCAGGCGGACAGGGGCCCGAGGACGGGGGTGGGGGGCGAGGGGAGGTTAGGCTGAGCCGGGGCTCAGAGGAAGGGCCATGAGGGCTGCCCGGGGCGGCCAGCAGGGAAGGCGCTTCTTGGCAAAGGGGAATCTTCACATGAGAGACCATGACCCCCACTGGGTCAGGACGACACGTTTCTCCGGTGCCCCTGTGCCGGCGCCACTGGCCCCATCTGCCGTCAGGGCTGAGGCATCACTTCCCATCTGAGTCCACATCAGCAGTCCTGCCGTCCCGTCATCTGTCACGGCCCCGCCGCGTGGGGCTGTCCATGGGAAGCCCCTGCCGAGACCCCAGCTGCCCCAACGTGCTTCCCCCTTTGTTCAGCGCCCGGCGTGTCTCCTTCTGGGCTTTTCTGTGGTGCCGGCCGTTTGTGGTGTGCTTTCCACCCCCCAGGAGTGAAGGCTCCGGGTACACACCGGCGGCTGACCGGGTCCACGTCCAGGGGCGAGGCTCAGAGCCGGGGTCCTTCTGATGCCCCACCGCCCACCCCTCGGCTCTGGGTAGAAGGCCTGGCAGAGGAGAGGCCTCCGAGGGCCGGGGCCACACGGGAAGGTCCTGCGCCGCCACTGGCCTGGCACGGGGAAGGTGCCGAGGGGACGGGGGGCTCTGCTCGTTAAACCCTTGGAAACCCACACCCACGCTGGGTTCCCTCCAGGGGCTGAGGGGAGGCAATGCCCACGAAGACAGCGGGCCTCAAAGCGGTGGGCTCCTGCTCCCGGCGTGTTTGCTGGACGCCCAACTTGACCTTGGTCCTGGGAGTGGAATGCCAGGGAGGGGCGGAGGTGGTGGGGGGCTGTGAGTGGGGAGCCACAGAGAGAACTCCCCACTCAGACCCCCCACCCACCCACCCAGGCAACCCTACTCAGGATCTTTGTTCAGAGTTGTCTGCTCAGGCTGCTTCACTTCTGTAGGCACTGGCCCCGCCTGCCCCGGACCCCTTTGTCTCTTCTGTCCTGCTCTGTTTTCCTCCTCTGCAGCCACCACCCCCCGATGCAGTGTGGGTCACTTGTTTATAGTCTCCTGCCAGAGTAGGAGCTTCCTGGGCAGGGAGTTTGGTCAGTTTTGCTCTCCTGGAACACTGCCTGGCACAGAGCAGGTGCTAAAGAGATGCTTCTGCACTTCATGCTGCACGCGCACCTGGCTCACCTGGGGTCTGCAGCAGGGAGCATGCTGGTGTCCCCCCACCGATGCCTCTTGCTCGAAAATGGAAGCGAAGAAAGCTTAGAACCTTCCGTCAAAGCAAACACCACCTGGGCAGCCACGCACAGGATGGATGAGTGTGTATTTAATACATGCTTTTAAAATAGCAATGTTGGGGCACCTGGGTGGCTCAGCCGGTTAAGTGTCCGACTTCAGCTCAGGTCATGATCTCGAGGTTCGTGAGTTCGAGTCCCACGTCAGGCTCTGTGCTGACAGCTCGGACCCTGGATCCTGCTCCGGATTCTGTGTTTCCTTCTCTCACCGCCCCCCCCCCACTTGCATTCTGTCTCTCTCAAAAATAAATAAACATTAAAAAAAATGTTAATGCTTCAGTGAACAATTACAAACACATGAGAAACAAATGGAAAAATAACAAGTTTCAGTCGAGAAAAAGTCTCGACAAGAAACAGAAGATGCAAAGAAGAGACCAGTGAAAATGAAATGAAAATATAATAGCTACATATATAACAACCAAATAACTAAGAATTTTAAGAAAATGTATAACTCCATGGAGGGATTGGAGGAAAGAATCGGTGAACTGGAAGACAGAACAGAGGTACCCAGTCTGAACAACACAGACACAATATACTGAGGAGAGTGAATGCAGCCCAAGGGACCTGGGTGACTCCAGCACAAGATTCATCATCGCCACCCCAGAAGGAGGAGAGAACACGGGCCTGAAAAGTGCTTGAAGAAACGATGTCTGGAAAGGTCTCAAATTTTGGCAAAAGTCAAAAAGCCCTAGAGATTCAGGAAGCTGAACAAATCCCAAATAGGACAAACCCAAAGAAATCCACACCGAGACACATCACAGTAAAACTTGTGAAAACTGAAGATGAGGAAGTCTTGAAAGCAGTGAGATCTGACGTCATACCTATAATAGGAAAAACAGTTCAAATGACACCAAATTTCAGAACCATTTTTCAGGCGTTGAGAAAGGAGAACTGCTAACCCAGAGTTCTGTACCCGGCGACAAGTTCCTTCAGAAATGAAGGAGGAGCCAAGACGTTCTCCGATAAAGGAAAACGAAAAGGATTTGTCACCAGCAGACTGACCCTAAAAGAACACCCAAACAGGAAAAAAGAAAACAAAACCAAAAAAAAAAAAAACAAAACCCACCCAACCAGTAAGGAAATGATTAAAGAAGGAATTCTGGAACATCAATAAGGAAAGAGGAACAATGAAGAGAGTAAAAATGTGGGTAAATGCATTTTCCTTCTTCTTTTGAGTTTTACAGATTTATGTCTGGCAGTGGAAGCAAAGATTATCACACTGGTTCTAAATGTACTCAGAAGAAATATTTAAGACAATTACATTATAAATGGGGATGCTAAAAGGACAGAGAGAGGTGAGGTTTCTACACTTGACTCAAACTGGTAAAATGTCGACACCGGTAGACTGTGATAATTTATGTATAGAGAATATCATACCTGAAGCAACCACAAACAATCTATACAAGAAGATACAATAGACAAATCACAATGGGACTCCAAAAAGAGTTCAGATAACCTACAGGAAGGCAGGAAAAAGAAAACAGTGAAATAAAAAGCAGAGAGAAGGCACAGAAAACAAACGTAAAGTGGAGGATTTAAGTCCCAACGCATCAATAATTACATGAAATGTCGATTTTCTAAGTATACCAGTGAAAAGCCTGGTTTGGCAGAGTAGAGTTTTTTAAATGACCAACTATATGCTGTGTGCAAGAACTTCACCTCAACTATAACAGTGTAGGTAGATGGGAAGTCACAGATGGATGGGAAAAGATGTATCATGCAAACATTGATCAGAAGAAAACAGCATGGCTATCTTATATTAAAGTACATTTCAAAGCAAAGACAATGACCAGAACAATGAAAATGGACCCTTTCAACATTTATAGTGATGAAACAGTTAATCCAGCAGGAATTCATGAAAGCCTAGACATGTATGCAACAAACAATGGAGCTGAAAAACATATATGGCAACCCGAATAGAACTGAAAGGAAGAGAGAAATCCACAAGGTAACTGGAGACATCAGCATCCCTCTCTCAGCAAAGGCATAGAGAAACCTTACGTCACCATCAGCTAATAGCCAACATCTAATCAACATTTACAGAACATTCCACCCAGCAGCAGCACACACACTTTCTTTTCAAGTGTCCACAGTTGTGTACCAAGACAGACTGTATCCTGGGTCATAAAACAAACCCCAACAAACTTAAAAGAAGTGAAATCGTATAAAATGTGTTTTCCGATCACACTGGAGTCAAACTAGATATTAATAGCAGAGGGCTGACAGAAAAGTCTCCAATCACGTGAAAACTAAACACCACGCTTCTAAATAATCTCTGAGCTAAAGAGAAACACATTGAACTGAATGAAAACGAACACAGCAACATACCCAGTATTGTGAGATGCAGGTAAACAGAGCTAAGAGAATGTTGTGGCACTCATGCAGACCTTGGAAAGAGGAAACCTCTCAAACCAAAAGTCTATGCACCCACATCAAGGACTTAGAAGAAAAAGAGCAGGGGTGCCTGGGTGGCTCAGTTGGTTGAATGCCTGACTCTTGATTTCAATTCAAGTCACGATCCCAGGGTTGTGGGATCGAGCCCCACATTGGGCTCTGTGCTGAGTGTGGAGCCTGCTTAAGATTCTCTCTCTCCCTCTGTCCCTCTCCCACACTTGTGTTCTCTCTCTCTCTCTAAAAATAATAAGAAAAAGAGAAAAATAAAACCAAAGCAAGCAGAAAAAAAGAAATAGTCAAAATAAGAGCAAAAATCAATAAAAGTGAAAACAGAAAATAATAGAGAAAATCCATGAAATAGAGCTGATTCTCTGAGAAATTTTTTTGAAAAACCAATACACATCTAGCAAGACTGACAAAGAAAAAAAGGGAGGAGGGGTGCCTGGGTGGCTCAGTCAGTTGAACATCCAACTTTGGCTCAGGTCATGAACTCACAACTTGTGAGTTTGAGCCTCTCGTTGGTCTCTGTGCTGACAGCTCAGAGCCTGGAGCCTGCTTTGGATTCTCTCTCTCTCTCTCTCTCTCTCTCTCTCTCTCTCTCTTTCTCTCTCTCTCTCTTTCTCTCTCTCTGCCCCTCCTCTGCTTATGCTCTGTTTCTTTCTCTCTCTCTAAAATAAATTAATATTTTTTAAAAGTGCTAAAAAAAAGAAGAAAAAAATCACATGATCATATTGATCACAATGCAGAAAAAGCATCTGACAATTTCGACACACATTCATGATAAAAACTCTCA
This sequence comes from Felis catus, assembly GCF_018350175.1. Taxonomy (NCBI): domain Eukaryota; kingdom Metazoa; phylum Chordata; class Mammalia; order Carnivora; family Felidae; genus Felis; species Felis catus. The sequence continues at coordinate 2,222,245 of NC_058376.1, read as the reverse complement.
TAAATATAGGAATAGAAAGGGGCTTTCTAAAATTGATAAAGAAAACTTACCTGCAGCTAACATTATACTTAATGTGCTAGACTGGAGACGTTCTCCCTGAGATCAGGAACAAGGCAAGGATGTCCATTCTCACCACTTTTTAGTTTGTTTTGTTTTAATGTTTACTTATTTTAGAGAGAAAAAGCATGAGCAAGGGAGGGAAGGGCAGAGAGAGAAAGGGACAGAGGATCCAAAGTGGGTTCTGTGCTGACTGCAGAGAACCCAGTGCTGGGGTCGAACTCATGAACCATGAGATCATGACCTGAGCCAAAATCAAGAGTCAGATGCCTAACTGACTGAACCACCCAGGCGCCCCCTCACCATTTTTATTCAACATAGTGCTGGAAGTTCTAGGCAGTGCAGTAAGGCAAGGCAAGGAAATTAACAGGCATATAGATTGGGAAGGAAGAGCTCAAACTGTTCTATTTCCAGATGACATGATTTTGTTTGTAGAAAATCCCAAAGATTCTATAACAAAACAAAACAAAACCCTAAAACTTCTAGAACCAATAGAGGGAGTTCGGCAAGGTTGTAGGATACAAGATGAATATGCAAAAAAGCATTTGTATGCTAATAATGAGCAAACAGGTGGACACCAGAAGTAGAATCACAAAGCTATTTACACTTGCTCAAAAGTAAGTGCTTAGGTGTAAGTCTAACAAAACATGTTTAAGACTTGTTTGCTGAAAACTACAAAACACTGATGAAAGAAATCAATGAAGCTCTGTATAAATGGAGAGACATACCATGTTCATGGATTGCAATACCCAGATGTCAATTGCCCTCAAATTGATATATAGAGTTTTTTTTAATTTCTTAATGTTTATTTTTGAGAGAGAGACAGAGTGTGGAGGGCTGCAGAGAGGGAGACAGAATGGGAGGGAGGTTCCAGGCTCCGAGCTGTTAGCACAGAGCCTGACACAGGGCTCGAACCCACAAACTGTGAGATCATGAACTGAGCTGAAGTCAGACACTTAACCTACTGAGCCACCCCGGCACCCCCCTTTTTTCCTGTTTTTTCAAATTGATATATAGATTTAATGCAATTCCTATCAAAATCCTGGAAAGATCTTTTATAAATAGAATTATTCTAAAATGTATATGGTAAATCAAACTAGAGAAACTGAAACAATTTTGAAAAAAAAGGATAAAATGGGAGGAGATGGTCTACTGGATTTATTATACTACACTTGATCTTAGCCAAAAGGCTGAGAAACGATCTACTGGGTTTATTATATAGTTACAGTAGTCAAGACTGTGTGGTACTGGTGGAGAGATAGACACACAGATCAATGCAACAGAGTAGAGAACCCAGAAATAGACCCACACAAATATGTCCGATTGATTTTTAGCATTTTTATTTGTAGTAAGATACGCATAAAATTTATAATTTTTATGGAAGTTGATAATGCAACGGCGATTAGTATCTTGTAATGCTGTGTAACCGTCACTGTCTATTTGCAGAACTTTCCGTCACTCCAAATGGTAACTCCATACCCGTCAGCAATCTCCTTACCCCTTCCCCCCAGCCCCAAACCCCTCTGTGGATTTGCCTCCTCTGGGTATTTCATATAAATGAAATCATACAATAAATGGCCTTTTATGTCTGGCTTATTTCACTTAGCATAATGTTTTTGAGGTGTATCCACATTGTAATGCATGTCAACACTTCATCTTTTTTCATGGCTGAATAATTCTGTTGTGGGCAGACCACATTTGATTGATCCATTCTTCTGTAGACGAATATCTGGGTTATTTCCACCCTTTAGCTGTGGTGAGTAATGCTGCTGTGAGCATTTGTGTACCCATTTTTGTTTGAACAACTCTTTTCCGTTCTTGGGGGGTATATCTGGGAGGGGACCAGTTGGGTCATATGGTAATTCTTATTTAAGAACTTAGCATATTGGGGCCCCCAGCTGGCTCAGTCAATGGAGCATGCAACTCTTGATCTCGGGGTTGTGGGTTCCAGCCTCACACTGGATGTGATTACTTAAAAATAAAATCTTAAGGGGCGCCTGGGTGGCTCAGTTGGTTAAGCATCCGACTTTGGCTCAGGTCATGATCTCTCATTTTGTAGGTTCAAGCCCCGCGTCGGGCTCTGTGCTGACAGCTCAGAGCCTGGACCTGCTTCAGATTCTGTGTCTCCCTCTCTCTTTGCCTCTCTCTCTCTCTCTTTCTCTAAAAATAAAACAAATTAATTAATTAAAAATAATATAAAATCAAATCTTAAAAAAAATTAACTTATTAGGAAACTTCTTGAATCACCCAACCTTCTTCTCAGTGGAGGCACCATTTTGCATTCTGCCATCAGTACAGGAGCACTCCGATTTCTCCAGGGTTTCGCCAACACTTTCTTTTCTGTCTTTTGATAATGGCTCTCCTACTGGGGGTGCGGTGGTACCTCATTTGGCTTTAATTTGCACCCCCTAATGAGTAATGATGTGGAGCATCTTTCATGGGCAAACTGAGACCCAGAAAGGGTCCCACAGCTAGCTGGTGGCCGAGAGACAGAGTGTCACCAGGAGACTGAACCTGCCCTGATACCCCACCAGCTGGGAAGTCCCCAGGGGACAGGTCCCAGGGCCCCTCCTGCCCTGGTCCCCGAGCCAAGGCCTGGGCTGGTGTTCTAAGGCTCCTGAGGGACCTCGTGCCTCCTTACCGCTGGGAGCCTAGCCCTTTCCAGGGAACCCCTTGGACTGAAGCGTCCCTCTGCAGCAGGAGAGAAGGTCACTGTGTCCGGGCTTCTTTGAGGGAGCCGAGGCCCAGCGGCCAAGGAGCAGGTCCCTCTAGGCCCCACCCTACCCTGCCGTGGGGACCTCACTCATCCCCAATCTGTGGGCACTTCACACGGGAAGCATTCCCCCCTCTCTGCGGCTGACATACCCTACATGGCCTGGGCACGTGAGGAGTGTCCTGTGTGCTGAGAGCATGGGCCCAGACACTATCCATCCACGGCTATTGACTTGCTGTGTGACTTTGGTCAAGTTCCTTAGCCTCTCTGATCCTCACCCCCCTCATGTGTAGAATGGGGGTAATAACGCTGACCTAACAGGGCGGTTCTGAGATTGAGTGTGATTGCAACGTGCCCACAACAGGGCGTGGTGCAGGGTGGGCTAGCCGTGTCTGAAACATAAAACGACCGTGCTGGAGGAAGAGACGCCTCAGAGGCGAGGACAGAGGCTTAGATGGCCCATCAAGGGGCAGGCATGTTGCCGTGCCCGGTGGCTCGCCGAGGCACGGAGTGAGGCTCAGCCCCGCGAGAGGAGTGACCGGCCGAAGGCAGGGCGGGGCCCCCTGCCCGGCCCCTCCGTGGGTCTCACAGGCCGCCCCCACCAGCCCCGGTGGCTCCAGGTCACCTGCAGCGAGGGGTCGCCAGGGAAACCCCCCGCCTGGCGGAAAGTCCAAAATTCTCCAAGGAGCCTCTTTGCAGAGCCAGGCCTGGCTGCTGACACAGGTGCATCCACAAGGCTTTCGTGGCTCCAGAAAAGCGAGGTGAAGACCTTGATATTGTTGGCCGTTTCTAATCCCCCGGGGACCGTTGTCTGGTGGCTAAAGTGTCCCTTGGTCAGTCGGCCACCGGAGAAAACTCTGCCGAGCGTGGAGTGGCACTGGGGGGCAGCCTGGCCCAAAGGAGGTGGACGCTGAGCCCCCGGGCGCCAGAGCCCCGGGGCCTTTATGTGGGAACTCTGCAGCTGGCGGGCCCAGCAGGTGCCACGAAGGAGCTTTGCTCCCTGAGACCCGACCCCCACGAGTGAGGACACTAGGGCTGCCCCAGAGGGCGGGGCGTTCAGGAGCGACTTCCACTTCTGCTTTCCTTCAGGTGCTTCCGTGGATGTACACGTGCCAGAGGGCACAGGAAAAGGCCAGGAGGCGGCTGCCAGGCCCGGGCTGGGGCGAGCCCGTGCCCTCCGAGAGGGCAGCCCCGGTGTGGGCCCGAGGGGGCGTCCCCTCTGGGTGTCTGCGGGTCGCACAGTGCGGGACAGGCGGGCCCGCCCCAAGTCCCACACCTCCACTGCCACCACCCACAGCACCGCAGCCCGGGGGCTCGGAGCCCCAGAGGCGGGCAGCCCAAGGGCCCTGCTCCCCGGCGAGAGCCCCAGAACATTCCATGGCAGCCCCGGCCTGTTCTGAGCCTCACTGCCCTCACAGGGCCCAGCTCTCTGAGGTGACCAGCCCCACAGCCCCACCACTCCCACCCCACAGAGCCCAATCTTGCTCCCACACGTCCCAGGACACCGCCCTGGGACAGCCTCAGCTTGTCTAGGACTGAACTCCCAGGGACCCCGGCCTGGAGAGGGGGACACCCCGAGACAGGACTCCCGTGTCAGCTCCCCAGCCCGAGCTCCCACGTCAGTATAGAAATCCTGGCCCCTCTGCACGCGACGCTGTGCTGACCCCAGGCTTCCCGGCACCTGCGCTCACCTCCAGCCCCACCCCAGCCTGACCAGGTCCTTCTTCCGGAAGTCCTCTCGTGGCTCTGCGGCTGGGCCCAGGGACGGCCTGGCCCCTCCGCCCCCCGCCACACTGGGCCGCCATGGGTGACCATCTTGCAGACCCCAGTCCCCGGCCCTTGCCCGCCATAGCCTGGGATGCGGCCCCCCTCTGCTGCAACCCCCTCTGGGACACCACCCCCCAGCCTCTGTCGCCAGCCCTAGCAGGCTCCTGGGGCGTCCCTCCCTTCCCCCGGGGCCGTGAGCGGGACAAGGCACGCACTGGCCTCAGTCCACGGGGTCAGCTGCCTTTTTTCTAACACACCTGGAGGAAGGGGAGGGTAGGGGGCAGCTGGGTCCCCCAGTGGCGGATGTGCTCAAGTTAGAGATGAGGGACTGAGGCTCAGAGAAGGAAAACGACTCGCCCAGCATCACACAGCCTCCAGGCGACGCCCACTGCTGTGCCCACTGACACTCGTCATACGCCCGGTCCTTCATCAGACAGCGACTCTTCCGTCTGACCCCCCTACAGCCCGGCCCCAGGGCTCTGAGCTGGCACAGCAGGGATGGTAATGCCCCCTCCCCACCTGGGACGCTGCCCCCATCCGCCCCACGGTCCCCGGAGCACCTGGGCAGTGCCTGCTGGTGCCCAAGACACGGGGCCCCAGGTGAGGCCGAGGGCACCTCTCTGTCCTGGCTGTCTCCCATTCGAACAGAACCACAGCTGGGGAGTTGACAGCCCTCCCAGCCCTCTCACGGAGGGGTCGGGCCCTGGTCCGGTCCGGAAGCTTCCTTTACAGAGGAAAGAGAAGCCAGCAGCCTGCTGACAGGTGTGAATGGAGCGGATGGGACCTTCTCTTTACTGGGTCACAGGGAAGTTTCCATCCCTGCCCCGCCCTCCCGCCCTGATTGGCTCAAGGGAAACACGGACTTTGCTCTGTCCTTGGGGAGCCTAGTATAATAGAGACGGGCTCTGGCTCAGAGGTGCCCCCCCAGGTGCGCCTGACCAGGGGTGCCCGCCCCGGGAGCCCGGCAGGTCAGGGGCAGCGCGGGGGCCAGAAGGCAGAGATGGCCCAGACACCCCACAAGTCCAGTGGTACCCCAAGGCCGCGGGACCCCAGGCGGGGGGAGGGGGCCCCCAGCCCCGCGCCCCCAGACCCCGCGACGGCGGGTGAGGCCCAGGCAGGTGGGGACACGGTGCTTCGTCACCTCCTGAGGCTGTACCGCACTGAGATCGCCATGGCTGTGGACGGCGCCTTCCCGCTGCTGCACGCGCTGGCTGACCACGACGTGGTCCCCGAGGACAAGTTCCAGGTGGGCCCAGACAGACCCCCAATGTCCCCCTCGCCTTCCCCAAGCCTTGCCCTCCAGCCAGCCAGTGTCTGGCAAGATGAGCTCCAGACGGACCCCGCCCCCCCATGGGGGGGGAGGAAGGGGGGGTGGGCGGGCTGTTTCGGTGAAGAGGAGAAGGCACAGGGTCTCCAGGGCGAATTCCTGTGCCTCCCCAGCGCCCCTGCCCAGCCCTCCTCAAGCTGCCCTCTAAGCTGGGGGCTCCCCTAGGATGAGTTCCAGGTGGGCCTTCTTCACCCCCAGCACCCCCAGGCAGCCTCATGCCCGCTGCAAGCTGAGGGCATGGACGCGGTGCCCAGGTCACCTGCAGCACCCTCTGGGATGGTGTTCTGCCCTCCAGAAAGACAGAAGGGGTGTCGGGAGGTGGGGGTGCCGTGGAGCAGGGGGGCGGGAGGAGGGGGGAGTCAGGAGGAGGGGGGAGTGTGGAGTGGTGGGGGTCAGGAGGCGGGCGCTGTGGAGGGGGGCAGGAGGGGGGCCTCCCAGCCCCCACTCTTGCTTCAGGAGACCCTGCGGCTGAAGGAGAAGGAGGGCTGCCCGCAGGCCTTCCACGCGCTCCTTTCGTGGCTCCTGACCCAAGACGCAGCTGCCATCCTGGACTTCTGGAGGGTTCTCTTTAAGGACTACAATCTGGAGAGATACGCCCGGCTGCAGCCCATCCTAGACTGTTTCCCCAAAGGTCGGGGGCGGGGGTGCTGTGGGAGGAACTGGGGTTCTGCGGGAGCCGGGGGCGGCTGGAGTCATCCCAGCCGGACTGTAAAAGGGAGGGGGGTGGCCAGGGAGCCCCCCGACACCACCGAGGACCGTCCTGGCTCCTGAGCGTCAAAGGGCGGAGCTCTCGCGCACCTTGCCAGGGCGTCGGCTCTGGTCTTGAGGCCCGGTCCCTGCTCGCCCCGCAGACGTGGACCTCAGCCAGCCGAGGAAGGGGAGAAAGCCCCCGACGGGCCCCAAGGTCCCAGTGCTGCTGCCCAGACCCCCCTCCAAGAGGAAGGCCCTGGAGGAGCCCAGGGCCGCCCCACCCGGGGCACTGTCTCCTAGGGGCACCTCCAACCCAGGTATCTGGTTGGAGGTACTGGTCGGTCACAGACGGCCCGACACCACTGGCCGTCCCCCTCCTGCCTTGCCGTGGAGCCCCCCTCTCCCCACCGCCCCGGCCAGCCGCCGGGGCTGCAGAGAATCCCTGTGGGTGCTTCCTGGGTGAGCCCAGCCGGCCCTCGTCGCCCGCATGCATGCGCCCTTGGCTGCCAGCATTCACCACCACCCCCGCCCCCCACCTCCGTGGGGAGCGGAGGGCCAGGCTGGTGTGGCTCCCCCTGCACAATCCCCCTGCAGGCTCCCAGGCAAAGGCCAAGCACCCCAGGAAGCCGGACAGCAACGCAGAGCCGCAGCGCCCCCTGCTGGGGAATGGTGAGCCAGGTTCCCGACCTCCTGGTCTGGGGTCACCGAGTCAAGGGCCCTGTGGGGTGCTGCCCTCTGCCGGCCTGTCCTGGGAGCCGGGACCCTGCAGGCCTGGCATGTCACCCCACAGCCTCGGCTGCACAGCCTCACTGGGGAAAGAGGGGCACCTCGGGTTACCCCACGTGTGCCCGTCTCGGTGTCCCCGTCCTCAGGGCCGGCCCAGACTGTGCTTCCTCCGCAGAATCCTTCTTGGTCCCTCGGCCGGATGAAGCCTGGCCCCTTTCTGTCCCCTCCTTGCCCCAGGGTGGGGGGTCCCGGAGACCGGAGTCACCTGACCTGAAGACAGACCCTGGGAACCCGGCCTCCCTCCCAACACCGCCCGGGGCCATGTCCTGGGGGTCCCTGTCCGGCCCTGCCTGCTGTGTTTGGTCAGCTCAGATGCCACACTGCACACGCACACACACACCACACAGCCTCACCCCCCCCCACACACACCCATGGCCTGTTTCTGCACTTACACATGGGCTGGCTGGCTGTCTGTCCGTGGAGGGGCTGGGCCCCCTCCAAGGCCTGCCCTGGACGGAAGGAAAGGCTTCCGCAGCCCAGGCGCCTCTCGCTCCCCGCGGCCTGCAGGGAGGGGGGTGCTCAGGGGCCGTCTTTCCAATTGATGACCCCCCCCCTCCGCCCCCCGCCCTGTGCTCCCTTCCCCAGGAATTCAGACCATGTCGTCCACTTCGGTCCAGAGAGCCGTGACCGTGTCGTCTGGGGACGTCCCCGGAGCCCATGGGGCAGTGGAGGGCATCCTCATCCAGCAGGTGTTTGAGTCAGGTAGACGGCACTGCCAGGCCAGGGTGCTGCCAGGGGGACGCAGGCCCCGGGTGCACGTGCAGCTGGCGCGCAGGTGGCCACCTCTGTAGGGGGGACGGGCACCGAGGGCGTCCCTCAGGGTGGGGGCTCCTGGGCTTCTGGGAGGTCGGCGGTCCAGGACCACCCCCGGGTCACTCTGCCCACCCGGAGGGGCCCCTCAGGGTCTTGGGCTCATCCCCTTCCGGGAAGTTCTCCAGCACCTGCCCCACCCCCATACCACCCCCTTCCCCTCCCTCCTGCTGGACGCTAGCCAGGGATGCTGCGGACGGCCAGGGCCAGCTGGCCCCCGGGAGCCAATGCGGGCCCTGGTCTCACCCCCCCAGGGAGGGTCCCGGGGACCCCAAAGTAGTTCACCATGGCAGTTATAACCAGTGGCCACGCACCGGGCCCTTAAAACAGCAGGAGGTTCCAAAGTGGAGACGTGGGCGGCCGTGCTCCCTCCGGAGGCCCCGGGCAGACTCCTTCCTGCCTCTCCCCGCAAGCAGTCCTTGCTACGGGCCCCACCGCCGCGGCCGCTGCCCCCAAGTCTCAGGGTGTCCTCCCTGTATCTGTCTGCGTCCTCTCCACTCTTCCTGAGGGCACCCGTCACTGGACTCAGTGTCCCTCGGGAGCCCATATAAACTAATCCCATCACCAAAGACCCTGCTTCCAAATAAGTCCACACTCTGAGATTCCAGGTGGACACGCTTGGCCGGGTGCAGCACCCCCTTCGTCCCCTGCAGAGGACCCCTGCTGTGCCCAGGACCCTGGTCCCAGAGCTGCCTGGGGCTGGGGCGGTGGGGGGTGGGGAGCAGCCAGCTGCAGAGTGCCCCCCCACTCCACCCCCCCTCTCTGTCCCCCCACTCAGCCCCCCACCCTCCTGGGCCTCCCAGGTCAGCCACCCTCTCCTCCCAGGTGGCTCCAAGAAGTGCATCCAGGTTGGGGGGGAGTTTTATACTCCCAGCAAGTTCGAAGACCCCGGTGCGGGGAAGAACAAGGCCCGTAGCGGTGGCCCAAAGACCCTGGTCCGAGCCAAGGGGACCCAGGCTTCCGCCCCTGTAAGCCCTGCCCTTGATAGCCACCCCCCAACACAGAGCTCAGCTGGGGCTGGGCCTGCCCAGAGGGCGCTCCGCACTCCCGTGACCCGCCCCCTTCTCCCTAGCAGGGTGGAGGCGACCCGAGAGCAGGCGCACAGGGCAGGGTGCAGGCCCCTCCCGCCCTCCCCAGCGAGCCCCAGCCCCACCAGGTAATGCCCAGGCCACAGTGGAAGTCCCTCGTCTCCACCGTCCACAGGGGGTCCCTCTGCCCCTTTGCCCCTGTCCGGGCTCTCCCTTGGGTGATGAGGACAGAGCCTTAAGCTTCTGTTCACAGGGTCGAGCTTCCTTGTTTAATAACAGTTTTCCTGATAACACACAACTTGTGTTCAAATAACTCAGAGAAAGTGAGTCCTACCAGGTGTTTAAAACCACGGGTCTGGGCTGGGTGCCCTTGTCCCCGGTCTCACAGTCTCCCAGCAGGGCAGCGGGTGGGGAGGTGGCCCCTCCTGGGAGCCAGGGACCTGAGCATCCAGCACAGCACAGAAGCCACCACAGATCTGACCGCCTCCGGCCCCCCGCCAGGCGCTGTTGGGTCCCGGGCGCCCAGGAGGGAGCAGGACCCGTGTCCCCCTGCCCCCCTCCAAGCTCCCGGCTAGCAGGATCAGGGGGCGATTACAGTGAGCGAACTCATCGCTGTGCAGGGCGGCCTGGCCTGGAGGAGGCATCCCGGAGGGCCCTGTGGTGCCATTCAGGCAGGGGCACAGGCAGCGTCCAGGCTCCAGGCGCAGGGACGGCGGGTGCTTGGGGCTGATGGCATCGCCGCCGGCCATCGCTCCACTGCGCTGTGAAGAAGGGCGTGCGGGGTGGGCAGTGTGGACGCTGCTGGGGACACAGGCACCCACGGGAAACGGGGCTTTCTGGAGGCTCCGTCCTCCCAAGAGGGATGGTCTGGCCCCGGGATGTGCGCAGGGGACTAGGGTCTCCGAGAGGGAGAGTGTCGTGGGGGAGGGCTGGGGGCAGGCAGGGGACTTGGGGGCCCCTGGGGATGCCGCGGCGGAGCTGTTGCGAGAGGTTCTCGGGGAGGGCGCCGCGCCGCCCCGGATCTCCCAGAGGATACGCGTGTCTTGCCCGTGTCAGAAGAACGAGGATGAGTGTGCCGTGTGCCGGGACGGCGGGGAGCTCATCTGCTGTGACGGCTGCCCCCGGGCCTTCCACCTGGCCTGCCTGTCCCCGCCGCTCCGGGAGATTCCCAGGTGAGCCCGGCAGGCCGCTCTCCGCCCCCAGCTGGCTTCACGGCCACTTCTGCCTGACTGACCTGGGTGTGGGGCTGCCCGGAAGTGTCTCTGTTCGGGTCACCCAGGCTGGGTCCTCCCAGCCTGGCCAGCAGGGCCCCAGAGGGCAGAGAAGCAGAATGAGGCCCCCCAGTGAAGAGCGGCCACCTTGTCCCATCTCACCACACACCCCCAGCCCAAAGTCCCACAAGCAGCCGGCCCCCCTCCTCCAAACAAGGTCCTACTTGAAGTCGGGCAGAGTGGGTGCCCATCCTGGGCAGGGCCAGAGTCCTCCCGCGTCTACCTCCTGGCGCTCCCTTCCCCCCAGCCCACCGCGTCCTGCCCTCTACTGCCAGCTCCCACGGGTGACCACAGTTGGCGGGGAAGAGCCTGCGTGGGAGGAGTGACCCACCTTCGAGCCCTGGCCCTGCCCCTGCTCCCTGAGTGGCCTTCACCAGGCCACTTGTCTCTGATGCTTGTCACTAAATGAGGGCGTTCAGCCGAGGTCATCATTCGCCCCCAGGGGTGGGGCGGTCATCTTCTCTTTTTTCCTGCTTTTGACCGTGTCCCCTTCTGCTGGGCACTGTCCCCCTTGCGGAAACGGGAGTGGGTCCCCAGTTCAGAGAGGTCCCGTCGGGAGGGCAAGGCCAGCGAGAGCCACGCACGGGGCTCTGCAGGTCAACAGATGTCCGGATTCTTGGGGCTCAGCAGAGGGAACATTGACCATACTGGCGAGGCCCACCCCCCCTCCCACCCCCGGGGCTCAGCCTCCCAGCCTCCCGGGCCCTCCTGCTCACTGGCCGGGGCAGTCCTCCCATCCTGGCTCTGCCCACTGTCCAGCCTGGGCCTCAGTTTCCCCATCTGCGAAAGGAAAGTGGCAACGTGGAGGAGACCTCAGGCCTCCCCTGCCTGTGTATCTGGGAGTCTGTGGTCCCCTCTGTCCCCCTTGCATGTCTTTGGCTGGTGACCACGTGGGCCACGTGAGCAGTGGGACCTGGAGGTGCTACAGTTGTCTCCGGGGAGGAGGCCAGCGGGACCCTCCCCAGGCCGAGGATCCCCAGCCCCAGGAGCCGCCCGCGGAGACCCAGGTACGCCCAGGCCCAGGCCCAGGCTCACCGCAGGCCCCCCTCCCCCCTCCCCCCCCCCCCAGCTTCCTGGCCACTCCCATGGGTGGGGCCCCAGGCTTGGAACCGGGACTCCCCACCCCTGGCCTGGCCTCATCAGCTTGGCTTCTAACACTGGGAAATGGCCCCATGTGGGGCCTTGGCTCTGTCGCCAGGCTCAGGGGATGCACTTTGGCTACTAATAACATTCTCTAAAAATGTTTTAAGCATTTTGTTGCAGCAGAGACAGGAATGATACAACACACGTCCAGGTAGATCCGGAGTCCTCCTTGACAGCCCGTGAGGGCCACAGGCACCCCGTCTGTAGATGGCAAGAGGGTCAAGTACCTTGCTGAGGACACAGAGCCAGGAGCTTCACCCAAACCTTTCCAACCCCATGTGGGGTTCCCACGCCAGCTCCCAGGGCTTTCCCAGGTCCCAGTGATCGCTGACTCCCTGGGTGGTGAAGCACAGGCCACCATGGCCTCTCCAAGCACCGGCCCTCTGCTTCCAGGTCCTCCTGGGGCTGAAGCTGACGGGGGAAGAGGCCAAGGGGTTGTCCAGGGAGCCCTCAGCCGGGATGGATGCTGCCGGCCCCTACAAGCACCTGCTGGCCCCGCCTTCCGCAGCCCCCTTGACGGTGCTGAACCCCTCAGCCCTGCGCCCCCTACTGTGTGTGGGCCCCGAGGGGCAGCAGGTGAGGGGGTGCTGAGGTGGGGGTGGCTGTTTTCTGGGAGCTCAGGGCCCGCAGGACAACCAGACGGAGCCTAAATAGGAGGAGTGACATGCGGGGAAGGGGGGCAGTAGTCAGGTGGGGGGCTGGGGTCAGGGCTGAGGGAGGAGGAGCCAGACGGGGGTGGGGGGGCAGGGGTTGTGCACGCAGAACCAGGGAGGGGAGGCTCCCGGAGGGATTCCAGCAGGGGTGATACATTCCGCCCCGGTTCCTGGAACCCCTACCCCAGCCCACCCTCACAGGGGCAGGACAATAAGGGAGGCGGTTCTGGGGTCCCCTTGACCAGCCCTAAAGGGGGTCCGGGTCCACTAAGGCGGAGCAAGGTGTCTCGTGACTGCAGAGCAAAGGTGCTGGGTGTCGCTGGGCTCCCGGGGGCGGAGCAGAGGGCGTGGGCGCCCCTCCCCCCCACCGTGACCACTCTGTCCCCCCACAGGGCCCGGCAGGTGCGCGGTGCGGCGTGTGCGGGGATGGCGCGGACGCGCTGCGGTGCGCGCACTGCGCCGCCGCCTTCCACTGGCGCTGCCACTTCCCCGCGGGCGCAGCGCGGCCCGGGTGAGCGCGGCGGCTTGGGCGCAGGACCGGGAGGGACACCGCGGGGGACCGGCAGCCCACGACACCATCCTCCGCTGTGCGCAGGGCCGTCCCGCGCTGCCGATCCTGCTCCGGAGACACTGCCCCGGCCCCCGAGGAGGGCGCGCCCGCCCCGACGCCAGCCCGAGCCGCGCCCGGGCCCGCCAAGGTCAGTGCTGCCCAGGGAAGCGGGGACCCCGCGGGGTCGAGGTGGCGAGCACACCTCGAGGGACACTCGAGTGCCAGCTTCGCGGATGCGCCGCGCCCCGTGGCCCTGCGTTCACTGTTTCATACAATTTAGTTGTTTAAATAGCTTCCCTCCGGATCACGTGTGTTGGAAACCAGCGGCTGTGGGATGGCTGTTCTTTCGTGATGACTGAGCCAGGGACCCCCCCCCCAGGCCCCCTTCTCCCAGCGCAAGGCCCCCCCTAGGCCCCTGGTCTCCCAGCGCAGGGCTTCCCCGAGGCCTCCTTCTCCCAGCGCCTGGGGCGCACGATCCCCACAGTGGGGTGGGGGGTGAAGCGACCGCAGCAACAAGGCTCCACCGGGGATGAGCAAGCCCGCTTGACTCCCCAGTGTGACCCCAGTCCCCCCGTGGCCCTGCGCGGGGGCCCTGTCAAGCCCCATCCTGCGGCCGGGAGCCGTCGGGGAGAAGTGGCCTCCCTCTGCCCTCCTAGCCAGCAGTCACCCCGGGCTCCCTCAGAACCCGTGTGTTCCCGGGAGCCTCAGGGTGGCGCACCTCATCCTGCCTGACCGTGTCCCTGCCGCCCCACCCCCAAGAACCTCTCAGGGCCCTGGGTGGTGGCAAGTCCTACCCCACCGGTGCCCCGTCGTGCTCCCCAGCCGCGCCGCATCCTCCCGTGAACACACTGTGCCTGTGCGATGCCAGCCCAGGCACGGGGGGCCCCTGTTCTGCCCACGAGGGGGCTTACGCGCACGCCCACGGCTCAGCCCACACCTGTGCGTGCCCTGCCGGGTGCCACCCCGTCCCAGAGAGGGTCCCTCCCTCCAGAAGATGCTTCTTCATTGACTCTTGGGTCTTTTCTCAATTTAGCAAAGACCCCCTTGTCTTTGTGATGTAAAATGTAACGACTTTGGAGACTAAGAAGTCCCAGCCCCTTGGCTCCCTTCCCAGGGGCGGTCCTGAAAATGTGGGTGTGGCCCCAGCGCTTTCCCCAGCAGTCCCCCCCCACCCCCACCTTGGAGCTGGGTCCCTTTTCACGCCCCTGGGGCTGATGTTGCCTCGAAGGGCCTGTGTTTACGAGCTCAGATTTGGCTATTTTGAGCCAGAACCTGGCAGTCTCGTGTGGGTCCACTTAGCATGGTCCTCTCTCCCTCCTAGGCTGTTCATGGACAGCCTGCTGCCGGGCTCTGGCCCCTTAAGGGGGGGGCACTCTAGGCCCTGGCCCCTTAAGGGGGGGGTTGGGTGGGAGGGGGCACGGTTGGCCCTGGCAATGCTAGTCGGATGGGTGAATGGCTGGCACCACACCAGACGCTTTCCTCTTTGGGCCTCAGTTTCTCCATCCCCGACGGTCCCTTCTAGCTGGTTCTGAGTCACCTGGCTTTCCCCAGAAGGTTGCATGCAGCACGTGGAGGCAGGCAGGCCTGGGGGCCTTGGGCAGCCAGCTTCCAGAGCCCCAAGCTCGCTCGTGCCCACGACCCTGGCAGGAGCTGGGTGTTAGAATTCAGCTCCCAGGGCCCTGCTGGGGGCAGCATGCCCTCTGTCCTGGCATTAGCCACTGTCCCCTAGACCCTTGTTGCCTCTGCATGGTGTGCCGCTTTGTTCCAGCTGTGCCCGGCAGGGGTGCGGGAGTTGGGCTGACCTCCCTTTCCTGGGCTGCAGGCAGGGGACGGTTCTGCTGGTCACGAGCCGGGTGTGCACAGGGACGACCTGGAATCCCTCCTAAGCGAGGTAATGCGTCACCTGGCTGGGGCTCCTCCTTCTCCTCCCCTCCCCCCCCCCCCCAGCCCCAAGCAGCCAGCACGGGAGCCAGAGGAGGGCCTGGGAGACCCTGCTGGGTGCACTGAGCACCACAGGCCCAGGCTGCTTCGGGCACGGCTCTGGCCCCCCAGCACATGCGTGAGCCCCTAGCGCACAAAGGAGCCGAAAGAAGTCCCTGAGCCCTTTCTGCTTCTAGCCTGGTCCAGGGTTCCCGGATCCGGGGTGGGGGGGGCAGTGACTGCAGGACCTCAGCACCAGCACCGCTGAAGCCTGACTCTGATGCCATGACTCCCCCTGGGGGTGGGGGGGGTGGGCGCCCCGGAATCTCTGCCTATCTCTGCCTCCGGTGGACCTCTCACGGCCCCTCCCAGCCCCAGCCTCTCCACCCTAAGATGAACAGCTATAGTCGCTGTGAAGAAAATGGGCCTTTTGGGGGTTCCATCTTCTTTTGACAGGAGGTCAGACTCCTCCAGCCATTCCCACACCCAGGTGGCCCGCCCGTGGCCTCCTGGGGCTGTGGGGCCCTGCCCGGTGTGGTGGGCTGGGCACGGGTGGGTCTCAGTGCAGGAGTCTTTCAGGGTGACCCCGGGCACTGGATGTTGGCCCTGTGGCTCTGGCGGGGCGGTCGCCTGATGCCGTTGGAGAAAGGGGGCAGTTGCCCCATTATGCTGGAATGTTGGGTCTCCCGTGCCCCCTCCGTCCTGCGGGAGCACACGATGGAAGAACCGGTCTTGCCTCGGAGCCGGGAAGAAGACGGAGGCAGAAGAGCCGTGGCGGCCGTGCCCCGTGTTTGCAGGATGCTATGGCAGAGCACCAAAAGAGGAGTCCTCCCTCGCCTGACGTGCCCTGTGGTGCTTCAGGCCTCAGTTTCCCCACTTGTGACTAGGAGGGGCGGGATGCTCGTGACTCCAGGGGACGCTGGAACCCACCGTGTGTGCACCTGTCCCCTGGGGGCTCAGGCAGGTCTCCCAGTCCTCTGCTCTCCTGTCTTCCAGCACTCCTTCGACGGCATCCTGCAGTGGGCCATCCAGAGCATGGCCCGCCCGCTGGCCGAGGCGCCCACCTTCCCCTCCTGATCCAGCACGGCGTGGGTCTGCGGGGCAGCACCGGGGGAGGGGAGGCCCCCGTAGACGCGGCCTCAGCTGAGAGCGGCCCTCCCTCCCATCTCTGAATCAACAGATGCCAGCGAGTTCCCACTCGTGCTCACGGTGACCCGCCCTGAGAGGGACCGACAGGACACGCTTCCCATCCCCGGAAGCCGGTCACATTAGGACCGAGAAAAATCGAAAGGTCCAGGTGTTGCCCACCTTGGGCCCGCAGACACAGCCCGTCTTCGTGGACACGCAGAGCGCCGTGCGCACTGAAATAAAAACCACTTCTGTGGGGTTTCGATGTGCTCTTCACGGGGTGTGTTTGCTTTGGGGGCTCCGTGCCCCTGCGTTTCTGCTGCCTGAAGTGTCGGTCACGCTGGCTGGAAGGGAGACGCCCGCAGGTGGGAATGGCCCCCAGAAGTGGACAGCGTGCTCCTGTCTCTGCTGGGAGCACTCCAGTGCTCCCCGGAGCCCCCAGTATGGTCCAAGCATGAGGTCTGGGCCCGCCCACCTCTGCTGCACCCCCATGGGCTCCTCCCTCCTCCCCCGTCCTAGGGCCCAGCTCATCCCCGCCCCAGGGCCTTGGCACGTCTGTTTCCTCATCGTGATACGTCCCTTTCAGTGCCACCTCCTCGTCCGGTCGGACATTTACTCGAGAAAGCTCTGTTGTGGGTCATCTCTACGGTGCACATCGTCCTGGCACGGGGGTCTGAGGGGGGTATTCCAGTAGGAGGGACAGATCACGGGCCAGAAGCAGGTGACCTCAGGCGGGGTGACCACCGTGGAGCATGAAGCGGAACGAGGCGGAGACGGGAGCAGGCAGGGTGTGAGGGACAGACAGGAAGTCAGGCGGTTGGGGGGCAGCAGGCCACGCGGACAGCACCGCGCCTTACTTTCCTCACGGCACCTGCCACAGTCAGAAGACGGGCCGTGGCTGGGGGCCCGGGACCCAGGACCCTGTGTAGGGCACAGCTGCTGGGGTGGTGTTGGCAGAAGATGTCAGTGCTGCTAGAGCCCCCACCTGCAGGGACCCCGTGGTAGAACGCCCGGATGGGGAGGGAGGGAGTGGCCACAGGCCTTGCCGCGTGTGGGCTGCAGAGCTGGGACACGTGTCCCCAGCCCAGGAAAGCTCAGGTGGGGACAACAGCAGGAGGAGGGTCCCACGGCCCACGGCCTCTCAGGGGTCTGGCTGTCACTCCCGAGACCTCCAGGGCCCCCTTGGGGGGGGAGGGGCAGGCCTACCCGGGACAGCAGTGCTGAAGGTCCGGTCAGGCTCAGAGGGTGGGTCACATTCCTGGCGGGCACAGACAGAGACAGGGATTGGGAGGGAGCGCCACACGCAGGCCCAGGCTCGCTCGCCCTGTGCCGTGCATGGACGGGGGTTGCAGAAGGACCCCACCCAGGCAGGGTGGGGGAGGCCGGGCAGGGGCTTGCGCGCCTGTCTTCCGTCTCTCACTCCTGGCCCGGTGCCAGCCTGCGTTCCCATCGCCTGGAACCTTCCCTGGGGGGTATCTGGAACCGTAAACAGTAACACAAGTGACCAGGGAGGCCTCCCAGGTGGGCCCGGCCCAGAGCTGACATTCCCGCAGCGATCCTGTGGCTACTTGTTCTTGTCTGTCTCTCTGCGGGGGCGAAGTCTGTCTGGCTCGTCCAGCTCTGGGACGGCGGCCGCCTTTGTAATACCCTGAAGCGTCTGTGTGCCAAGCACGTGAGCGGTTCGTGCTGGAATGAGCCAGCATCACGGGTCTGGCAGACACACACCAGCCACACTGCTTTCCCGCGGTGGACAGGGGGGCGGCTCAGGCAGCAAGCTGTCATTCTCTGTCCTGGAGGCTGCATGTCCGAGGACCAGGCAGGGACGGGGCTGGCTCTGTCCTCCCCACCCCCGCCCCGCCATAGTCCTCACCTGGCCCTCCCTCTGCGTGTATCTGTGTCCTGATCTCCTCTTCTCATAAGGACCCAGTCACATTGGGGTCGGACCCACCCTTGTGACCTCATTTTAACCCAATCGCCTCTGTAAGACCTTGTCTCCAGATGCCATCACGTGCTGGTGCTGGGGCCACTGTCGCATGCTGATCACCTGGCCTGTTCTCGGTAAGGGTCCCGTCAGAGGCTGGGCCCAGTGCCTCGGGGTGTCTCCTCCATCCGCCCTGAGGCACCTCGCCTGCTCTCTGGCCTCCGTAAGTCACACGTTTGGGGGCTGTGGTCAGAGTTGCGCCTGACCTCCCCCCTGCTGGGCTGGTTCCCTGGAAAAAGTCCCTTACCCCTGTTAGCAATGGGGTGAGTACTTTTTTCTCCCCAACTCGGGGACACAGGCCAAAATATCAACAACAGCTCTTCTGACTGAAAGAGGCAGCAAAGGCCTTGTGGACAGGCCAGCGCGTGGTTGGAGGCTCATTGCCACTGTTTTGAAATTATTAACAAGTTACGAGCAAGGGGTCTGAGTTTCGATTTGTGCCGGGCCCTGTGCCTGTCCTGCCCTGATGTGCCCAGGCCTGTGTGGCGGACTGAGGGGGCCGGGCAGGTTCAGGGTCCGGACGTTACCACCAAGTGGGTAAAGAGCCTGCTGCCCGTGGACGTGCCCGATGGGCTCGGAAAAGGCAGTATTCCTGGCCAGAGACTCAAGATAGCAAATCAGGACTGGAGATCCCGCCCGTAATCTGAACGGGACCGAACTCATGCCTCATAGGCGTACCTGGGACAGGCGCTCTGTGTCACCGACTGCGATCCGGTGCTTCGAGCACAGTTTTGAGGGCTGCACCTCCGCCGAGTTTTACAGGACTCTGGAAGCCCATCTCGGCGGCCTCTCACAGGGGCCCCAGGGACGTGCAGAGTTTCCCCAGCCGCCACCCACACACTGGCCCCAAGGTGCTCGATAACAGGTGAACCCGCACGATGTGCTCATGCAGCCCAGCCAGGGCGCCTCAGCCCCCTGGAGAGAAATACCCCGCCAGCGGAAGCCCGTTCCCATGTGATGAGGACAGCTGTCCGCCCGTCCCAGAGCCGCCGCTGTGTCCCTCCCTCAGCGCACACTCCCTTTGTGACCGTCCTTTGTCTAGTCACCTGCTCACTGCCTGCCGCCCCCACACCGTGTGTGTTGGGGGCAGGTCTGTGTTGTACATGGTGAGGCCCAGGTCTACCAGGGCCGGTGCGGGGGCGGTTGCTAAGCACCTGCAGATTTAGAGAATAGGACTTTGATAT
Source organism: Felis catus (assembly GCF_018350175.1). Classification (NCBI taxonomy): domain Eukaryota; kingdom Metazoa; phylum Chordata; class Mammalia; order Carnivora; family Felidae; genus Felis; species Felis catus. The sequence goes on along the minus strand of NC_058376.1, from coordinate 2,203,237 downwards.
TATTATTTTTTTTTTCAACGTTTATTTATTTTTGGGACAGAGAGAGACAGAGCATGAACGGGGGAGGGGCAGAGAGAGAGGGAGACACAGAATCGGAAACAGGCTCCAGGCTCTGAGCCATCAGCCCGGAGCCTGACGCGGGGCTCGAACTCACAGACCGCGAGATCGTGACCCGGCTGAAGCCGGACGCTTAACCGACTGCGCCACCCAGGCGCCCCTAGAGAATAGGACTTTGAAAATGAACCAAACATTCAGTATCCAAGGAATATTTTGAGAAATAATATTATAGCCACAGATTGGGATATCATCCAGACAATAAAAATGACAAGTACAAAGCTGGTGGGTAAACCAGTGAGTATTCGTTTAAATTAAATTTGCTTACTTGTATATTTACATTTACATGTATAATGTCTATGTATACACACATACATATATAGAGTACATATATATATATATATATGTATATATATATATATATATACATATATATATAAAGAAAGTATATAGAACGTACATGCACAGGGTACATACAAAAGGAGAATATGTGTATGTGTATGCATACACGTACATACGCGAGTGTGTGAATATGTGCACACGTACGGGTGTGTATGGGTGTGTGTACATGCTCAAAGAGAGAGAAACACCAGAAGAAAACACTGAACGGTGAAGACGGGCTGTTAGAGCAGGGATTATAGGTGACTTTTTTTGTAAAGTGTTCCGTCATTCAGACTGTTTTTAAACAACTGTGAAAGTCCGAGTCTTGAAAGGCACCCACTTCGTGCCGGGCACGCGTGCCTAGGGCTGGGAGCCCATGGGCAGGGATCGCCCGCCCCCCGGCCGGAGCCCAGGCCTGCCAGTCTCCACAAAGCCTGTGCAGGAGGGAAAGGGTGGACAAGTGAACGGATGAGTGAGCGAGCACCGCCTTGCCATCCCACGGCTCAGAGTGGTGTTTCCCACTGCAGAGCTGGGGCTTTGGCTCCCTGTTCCCTGAAGAGCCCTCACGCTGCCAACGGGCACCGACCTTACACAGAGGTGAGAGGCAGCCTGGGAGATGGTGGGGCAGCGGCCCTGCCACAGCTACACGGGCGCTTGGGATGGCAGGGTGGCACACCTCCATGCGGGGACATCTGACCCTGGCTGGCACCTCCACCGTCCCACCCTACGTCCCCAGGCTTTCCGGTTGGGCCCCAAACACCCTACAGACCTGTCCCCTTCTCTCCCATCACCACTGGCCAGCACTACTCGTGCCTCCGATGATAGCCCCCCACCCCCACTGCCTCTGCCCCCTCCCTTCCTTTCTCCACCCAGAGAAACCTTCCAGAAGTCCCATCAGAGGAGGGGATGGGGTGGGGGGCACGTGGGGCCATTTTACTGATCTCTACTCAAGTGCACGCGAAACCCACCACAGCGAAATGGGGAAGCCAGCCCAGGAGCAAAGACAAGACCCCACCGACAGACCCTCTGGCCTCCCCCAGGCTGCAGGCAGGTGATCACAGCTGCTAATTCTGCTGCATCTGCTGCATCTGCTGCCAACCTTCCCAGAGGACACATCTCAACACTCACTGTTGACCCACGCCACCTCCCCGGGTAGGTCCCCGTGTCAGACTCTGTACCCCATTTGCAGCACCCGCGTCTCCCAGTGGCCCGCAGACCACGAGCCAGGGACAGGCAACCCTGGAAAGGGTCTTCCTTGTGGCTGAGGTGCAGGCATTCTGGATGCTTCCACAGCGGGTGCAGATGACCAGGTTGCGCAAGTTCAGGGCCGGGGTGGGCAGGCCGGGGGTCTCCCAAGATGTCTGCAAGCCAACTCCCATGCCTCGGTGTTTAGAAGATCCCCAGGCCAGTGTTGGGTGGTTCTGAGGCCTCGGCAGATGTGCCTGCCGGGGACCCTACCTCGGTGGAGGGGAGGGGGCCAGCTGGCGGAGGAGTAGGTGCGGCCCCTCCGTCACCCCAGCAGAGGACGGGAGGTCTATTCTTGGGGCAAGCAGAGTGTCTGGACCCGAGAGAGCCACAAACAGTCGAGGCAGCGGCTCCACACGGAACGCGCGTGGCCAGGTCACCACAGGCAGGACGGTGAATGTCGGGACTCATCCCATCTCTTCATTCAGCTCCAGACAAGAGACTAGAAGCTTCTTTCCTTAAGTCTGACCAGCCTGAAAGGACAATGTCCCCCGGGGGGGGGGGCGATAAATGGCCCCACAAGCTCCCCTACCAGGCTCAACAACTGTAAATCCCCTGTCACAGCCAGAGGCCTCACTGCTTAATCACAGACACCCAGGGCCCCCAGACATTCGGAAGGCCTCTAACATGGCTGAGACCAAGACAAACAAAAAGAAATAAGGCTGAGTGGATGAAACAAGAGAGGGAGGGAGGAGAGAATGGTAAACAATTAAATGAAACCAGCAAGACCCTTAGGGATTCTGGCCCTCTATCTACGAAAGAAGAATAAAATTCTGTTAAAAGAACACTGAGAGGGGCGCCTGGGGGGCTCAGTCGGTTGAGGGTCCAATTTGATTTTGGCTCAGGTCATGATCTCATGGTTGGTGAGTTCGAGCCCCACGTTGACAGACAGCTGATTGGTATTCTCTCTCTCCCTCTCTCTCTCTCTCTCTGCCCCTCCCCCACCTTCAAAATAAAGAAATACACTTGCAAAAAAGGAACATTCAGAGGACAGCGGCTCTAGGAAATCATAACTACGCCAGCAGAAACAAAGAACTTCACACAAGATTGGGATGTCAAGGGAGAGATCTCTCTCTGAAAGCAGAGAGGAAAGTACAGGCAATATACAAGGCGATCAGCACCCCCACCCGGAAGTCCAAGCTGTAAGTGGCAGGTGCTCCAGGAAGAGGAAATTGTCCCAGACAGAAAACATGCACTTCTGCCCTGGGAGGGGCAGTGCGGGCCCAGCCCCGCGGTGGGAAGCAGGCCCGCGAGAGGCACTTCATCGTGGGATTCCACCCCCCGGGAAAGGAAGATTCTACGGGCTCCTGGAGAGAGAATACCGGGTCGTGTGCAAGCGAGGAGGCGTCAGAGAGGCTTTGACTTCTCAACAGCAACGCTGGAAGCAACAGAACAATGGAACAGGCCTCGGCACTTGTGTAGGAAGATGCTTTCTCACCTACGATTCTGTATTCAGCAGACCTTCGTTCAGGCGTCGGGGTAGCGTAATGCCATTTCCACACACGCAGTGCCTCCTTCGGGTGCTGGATCAGGAAGCTCCTAGGAGATGTGACCTGCCCACATCTGGGAGCTGGTGGCCCTGAGGATCACCAGGGCCACTGACGGTGGCAGAGATCCCAGGGTGACAGCTGTGCACCTGACGGTGATGGCCGCCGTCCACGCCGGGGCAGCAGACCTCGGGGCACAGTCTGAGCACTCTCTTTCCTCAGAAACACATTGTCCCCACCATCGTTCCATCTTCTTCGTCTGGGGGCAGAGGGGCAGGCGAGTGGCCCAGACTCCTATCTGACCTGACTCGGTGTAATTGTGACTGATAAGGCTCCTAGTTCCCCTCTGGGGTAACAGGAAATATGTATTTGTCTTTTTTTTCTCCCAGATTTCTGACACAAGAGCTCCTAAAACCCTGGGAATTTCCTCATGTAGGGGGCTGAGAGGAGCACTTTTTGTTATTCATAACCAGCCCCTTCCAGCCACACCTGAGATTGTGCCAGCGAGTGGACTGTTGGGGGATGAGGGCTGGTCACCAGAAGCAACCAGTGATCAGAGAGTGGGGACTTTCAGCCACCCCCAACCTCAGACAGAGGTGAAGGGCCAGAGATTAATCACCAACGGTCAGTGGTTTAATCGGTTGTGTTAACACACTGGATATTCCTTAAAAACTCTAAGCACAGGGGTGGCACACTCCAACTCCGTGGGACAGAAGCTTTTGCACTTGGGGCCCTCTTGGACCTTGCCCTATGGACCTCGTCATCTGGGTGTTCATCTGTGTCCTTTGTCATACCCTTTACAATAAAGCACAGTAGGTAAAGTGCTTTCCTGAGTTCTGCGTGAGCTGCTCTAGCAAATTATCTCGCCTGAGGAAGGGGAGTCCTTGGAACCCCCAATATGTGGCCAAGTCAGGCAGAAGTGTGGCTGACCTGGGGACCCACTACTGGTCCCCTGGCGACTGCCTTGCCCATGCCTTCCCTGGAAGGGACTGGTGGTGGCTTTAAAACATGTCAGCACATTCCTTGCTATCCGTCTCTGAGAAGGGCAGCTTTATACCTCATAGCTCTCCCCTTGAGCGTGGGCTGAACTTAGCCACTAGTTTCTAATGAATAGAATGTGCCGGGGGCACCTGGATGGCGCAGTCGGTCAAGCAACCGATTCTTGATTTGGGCTCAGGTCATGATCCCAGGGTGGTGAGATCAGGCCCCGTGTCTGGCTCTGTGCTGACAGCTGGTTGGGATTCTCTCTCTCCTCTCTCTCTGTTCCTCCCCTGGCTCCTGCTCTCTCTCTCTCTCTCTCAAAATAAATAAATGAACTTAAAAAAAAAAAACAAAAACAACAGTGCTGGTCATGCCCTGTGTGACTCCTGGGGTCAGATCATCAGGAGCACTGGGGCTCTCCCCGGGATCGTGTTTGAACACGTGCAGGGAGCCCTGTGGTGAGGTCCCACCCACAGCCACGCCCACAGCCACGCCCACAGCCACGTGCAGTGTGATCCCAGAAGCGGCCCCTCCAGCCCCAGTCGAGCCTGCAGATGACGCAGCCCCAGCTGACTGCAAACTCAGGAGAGGTCCTGAACCAGAACCGCCCGTGAAACCACTCTCAAAGCCTTGGCTCTCAGAAGGAGATACCAAATGCATGTCGCTTCACAGGCCTGCAAGTTTTGGGGCACTCTGTCACGGAGCGACGGGATCTGACACCATCAGCTCTCAGGGAGACGGGCAGACGGTGGCCCAGAGAGCGTTCCATTTGGCTGGGAGCCCTGAGCCAACAGTGGCTACAGCGGCCTTTCCTTGCCCAGTGACCCTTGTGTTTGCCACTTGGCTTTTCACAGCTAAACCATGTGTTCTTAAGCACACACACAGACGCACTCACACGTGTGTAAAACTAGAATGTTCACGCTCTCCATCCTGGGCACAGAGCTCACTGTGTTCTCACTTCCACAGCTAAATAAAAGGCATGGTCCGTGTTCACACTCACCACTCGCCAGGCCCCCTGCCCCCCTGCCAATCCCAAACCTCTACTCTTTCCCCATATTTCTTTTTCTGTGGAAAGAAATTAAAGATGTTCTGTCTTACCCTCTTCATTCATTCCTCCCATCATCGTTACTGTCCTCGTTTGTGATGCAAACCCTCAGCAGGAGTTTTAGGCACACAGAGGAATCGAAGAATCGTCAACAGGTGCCAGGCTGGAGGGTGGGGTTCCAGGACCCATCGTCCTGCAAAACCCACCTCTGCTCTCTGCGACTAATACCTCCCGGTTTCTTCGCCCCCAGAAGAGAATGATTTTAGGCAAACCATTAACAGAACGTAACACACACGAAAAAAATGCACAAATCATAGGCGGTCAGCTTGCTGAGTTTTCATAGTGCACACAGTATGTCGCCACTCAGCTCAAGACACACAGTGTGACCTGCCTGCCAAGGCTGTCGGCCGCCAGCCCCGGGTCAGGGCTCCCGGGATGGTTGCTTTGCCCCAGAGCCCTTGATTCGGTTCCCAGGGATTGTCACGACCAGGCTCCCTGAGAGCAGCAGCTGGTCTGTTCTGCTATCCCGGCTGGGTCCCCACTCCTGGGGGCCTGACTCGCAGGAGGGGCTCCATCATTCCACGTGACTGTGCAAGGTGGAGGCCGCCGTCCTGGCCCAGGTCCCACCCCCACGTGATGTGGCTTTTCCAGGGGTCCAGCAGATATTTGCGGAAGTAAGGAAACAATGAATAAATGAAGGCTGGCTGGTTTTCCTGATCGAGCAGCCGTGTCCTCTCAGTGGGCCCGCGGCTGAAGACTGAAGGCCCTCCCTGGGTGCCTGAACAGGAGGGAGGGGTCCCTGGGCTCCTTCTACCAACTTCCAGAGAAGCGGAGTTAAAGCCGACCCGGACCGGAACTGCAAACACTCAGGGGTGCGGCAGGGGGCTGTTTGTGCGACCCCCGCCCCCAGGCCTCCCCTCCCGCCCAGGAAAGCTTTGCTGCAGGTTGACGGCGCCTGGACTACAGACGCGGACCCCGGGTAACGCGGCGCGTTTGCGGATCCGACAGGTTTGGGGACCCGAACAAGATGCCAGGTCGGGCCGAGGTCGCAGGGTCCCCGGCGGCAGGGGTGCTGCCCGGCGTCCTCGGACCCGGGCCTGAGCCCGCCCCGCGCCGCACTCCCCGCCCCGCCGGCGCCCCCGGCCGTGACCTCACACGTGGCGCGGGGCGGGGACAGCGGCGCGGGGCGGGCCCGGCGACAGTGCGCGGCCCCGGCGGGAGCGAGCGCGGCCCGTGTCGGCGCCGCCATGGCCACCGTGGACCTGGAGAAGCTGCGAATGTCCGGGGCCGGCAAGGCCATCGGCGTGCTGACCAGCGGCGGCGACGCGCAAGGTGGGCGCGGGCGCGGGCGCGGGGCCTGTCGCCGGGCGGGGGGCGGGGGGCGTCCGCCGGTCCCCGGGCCCCTCCGCGCACGCCCGTCCCCCTCGGCCGCGACCCGGGGGCGCGCGGCCCGCCGACCCCGCGCTGCAGCCCGCGCCCCCGGTGCCGGCCCCCTCCCCGCCCGCCGCGCCCCGACCGCTCTGACCGCCCGCGGACGTGCCTCCGGCCACGGCCTCTGCGCCCCGCCCCCCGCCGCCGGGGGTGTGTCTGCGCGGCCGCCCTGGCCCCGGGACGCGCGCTCCCCGCGTCCCTTCCGGGCAGCACGTGTCCGGACCCCGTTTCCCGGAGGTCGCCGAGCCGAGGTCACTTGGAGCTGGACAGCCGCCTCCCCCGCTCCCGCAGGCGCGGAGAGCCTCGCCCTTCCTGGTTCCGATACCTGGGGCCTTCGTGCCGCCCCCGAACCGCCGCCTCCCCGGCCTTCGGGGCAGCTCTGCCGCCGCACCCCCTCCCCCGTCCCCGCCCCCGTCCGGGCTGGCAGCGCTGGGAGTGGCGGACACCCAGAACAGCCCTTCTATTTGGAGGCCTGGGTGGGGAAGAGGGCAGGATCGGAGGTGTGCTGGCTGGAGCTTGGGAAGTTTTCTAGAGCTGTTCTCACCTGCTTTGTGCTGGGGAAGCCCAAGCAGCCTTCTGGTGGCCTGCCCTCCCCCCCACCCCGGGGGTCCTACAGCCCAGGCCTGGCAGAGCTGGGCTGCTGTCTATCCCCGAAGCCTGCTCTTGTCCTCGGTGCTGCGCGGTGGGCCTCTGGGCTGGGAGGGCCGGTGAGAGGCACCTGTCCTGAGTCCCAGGAGGAACCCGGGACTGCTGTGCGGTGGGACCAGGTCTGCCTCGGACCCTCCACCTGGGAGCCCCTGGGTGCCTCCCTCCAGATGAGGGAGTGCAGACACACCCCTCTCCTCCCCTGACTCCCCATCCGGAAGCAGGGAAGAGGGAGGAGGAGGAGGCTTTCCCAAGCCCAGGAGGGCAGAGTCAGCTGCTGTCTCCAGTGTGTGCTGAGCCCTCTCGGCCTGGTGTGGTCAGCGGGCAGCGTGCCCTGCTGCACGTCCACAGCCCCTCGTGGCCAGAGCACTTGGTGCCCGTTGGCCGGGCCTGTCAGCTCCTGAGGGCATGGCCCAGGGGCTGAGGTGAGCAGCCGTGGAGTGGAGGGAGGCCTTGCAGAAGCATCACCCGTGAGATCAGACCATGGGAAAGGCCAGACACATCCCAGGAGGGCTGGATCCCTGAGTCCCTTCTTCCATGATGGAACGGCAGCCCCTGAGGGGTTGAGAAGGTGAAACGGCACGCATTTAGGTACAGGTGCAAAGCCCTGTGGACGGCGGGGCCTGCCCTCTCCCGGCACAGACTGAACAGAGGCTGGGGGATGGGTGGGGGCGGCTGAGGGGTCAGAGAGCAAGGGTGCTGCCCGCCTGACAGGCGGAGCGGGTGAGAGCGGAGCCTGTCTGAGCTGCGGGTCTCCACTCGGCCAGCCCGGCCCTGGTGCCTCGGCCCATCTGGGCCGTGCTTCCTGGACGCGGCTGCAGGGTGGCTGTCCATGCACCTGCGTGCTGACCGCGGCCACCTTGCCTCGACCCTCTCCCTGCCATCGTCCTCACTTCCCCAGACCCGGGCGGCCTCTGCGTCTCTCCTGTGTGCTCTCTGTGACGTGTAGGTGGGGGACCTAGGTTCCACAGACTTCCGGTTTCGGGCTCAGGGCCGACGCTGGAAGGAAGGTGCAGGGGCCAGCTGCCAGTCCGGGGAGAGTGGAGCCTTTCTGTCCCGTAAGGCCCGAAACCGGGCAGTGGGTGCCCGCCCTGGGCCGGCCCGCTCTCTTGCCAGGGCTGCCCTGACCATGTCGCTCCAGAGGGCAGGTTCTCGGTTTAAGGGTTCCCCGTTGCCTTCCACATAAAGGCTGACCTCACGGAGACCTGAGGGCACCACATGTGCCCTCCCGTGTGGGTGCCGGGCAGACAGCCGCCGTGCAGAGCGGGAACCGTGAGGTGCACTTCCCCCCGGATGCCAAAGTCTGCATTTGTTGGAAGGTGCGGAAACCAGACACCCTCATGGAGCGGAGGGCCAGACCTGGTCATGGTTGGGCCGTGACCCGAGCACTTCCCTGGGGCCTTGGTTTCCCCTTCTGTAAACGGGGGGGGGGGGGCAGCCTCACCCTTCCTGTCAGCCAGTTGTTCAAGGACACAGGAGCACTTTGTGCAGAAGTGACTAGAAGACTGTAAAACGGCACGGTCTGCCTACCGCCCCCACCGTCGGTCTCCCCTGGGGTGAGCGGGGCCCTCCCTGCCCCCCAGAAACACGCAGGACCGGCCCGTTCCCGGTGATCGGTGTGGCCCGGGATGTCCTGTCTCTGTAGGCGAGGACCTGCTCGCTCCCCTCCCCCTCTCGGCGTCCCAGCCGGCTCGGCTACAAGTGAACCCACAATTAAAGTTGCTCGTCTGAGCCCAGTGTCACTGCATGGCCACCACTTTCTCACACGTTTTATTTTTCTGGGAGCTGCTGAAAAAAGTCACGTGATGAGCAGACGCATGGACTTCACAGCGGTCCCTCTGGCAGCCGGGGGGTGGGGGTGGGGTCCCAGGGGTGGGTCCGGGGGGGGGTCTGGGAGGGGGATCCAGCATCCGGGAGGTGGCAGCCTCCTGCTCTTCTGAACCCCCTCACCCCCCCCCCCCCCCCCCCGGCTTAGGGCTGGGTTTATTTTGAGAAAGAAAAGCGGATTAAAGGACAATTAAAAGGCCCTTTTAAGACGCAGCACAGGGAGGTGTACAGGGCAGGGGCAACCCGCCCTCAGGCCGGCCTCCGTGGGGACAGCACAGACCTGCTCCCAGTCTCGCTGAGACAGAACCGGGTCTGAAAGGCTGAACGTGTTAGCATAGCGTAGCCCCGGAGGCCCTTTGCTGTCCGGGGGCCCGCCGGGCAGGCCGTGAGGCGATCGTGACCGCGGGGCTGGCCCGTCCAGTGGCACGCACAGCCGGGGGCACCCAGAGAGACCTCCAGCTGGACGGTGGGCCTGGGTGCCCAGCCTGTGCCCTCCCACCCCCCGGTCCCCACCTGTGCCCTCTGTCCTCACCTCCTGTGTCAGAGGTGGGGCTTGGACCTTGAGCCCGCAGTGGGCCCCAGCTGGCCTCGCCCCAGGGTACCAGGGAGCAGAAAGCCTGCGCCATCCAGGGCCAGTGAGCCAGGTGTCTGGCTGGGGGCCCGGGGCTGGGGTGGGGACGTGGGGGGAGGGCGCTGTGCTGGTGTCTCATCGAGGGCACCCCAGCTGTCGGGTGCGCGGTGCCCTCTGGGCCCCTGCCCTGATTTTGTTCTCTGACACTCCACTTCCCTCCCTTTGGGGGTTCATGGGACATTTGTGATTCCTTTAGAGATAGGGTTCTCTCGCTAAAGTCAAGCGTGAAAGCTATGAGCGTGGCCGGCTCGGGCCCCGGCTGGCCTCTGTGCTCTGCCCCCGACATCTGGGTGCCCCTGCACTTGGACCCCCTGGCCGTGGACATCAGGCAGCAGGACCCTCCGCTCGCTGTGACTGAGGAGTGTCCGGGGTACATCCTGCTGCTGGCCTCCCCCGCTGGGGCTCCCCAGGTCCTCTAGCCTCCCTTTGAGACCTTGGCTTCCCGTCTGTAGAATGGAGAGAGTGGCGGGCGCACCTGCTTTCCGGGGAGCCCCGTGCCGTGAGCCTACACTGGCTCCTCCTGAGGGCCGCCGTGCCGCTGGGGTGTCTGGGGCCTGCTGTCTCCCCACTGCCTTCCAGGCCGCACACCCGGCGAGGCTTGTGTAACCGGGGCAAAGGGCCAGAGATGTCACTTTGGGGTCACCACGAGGAGCCCACACACTGTGAGGGACCCCAGATGCTGTGGAGCCCCCGCAGGACACCGAGCACATAGGCCCTGCCTGCCTCCACCAGCTCAGGGGCCAGAGAGGGGGGCTCGGGGGGCTTGGACGCACCCAGTCTTCCTCCAGGGAAAAGGCTCCGTGAGCGTGGGACAGCACGGGATGTGTGTGCGTGCTCCGGGCGGGGACTGCCAGGGAGGAAGGCGGGATGAGCAGGGGGGTGGTCCTCTGGGGGAGACCAGCCTGGGGCACCTCCGTGATCTGGCCCCCAGACCCAGTGTCAGAAGATGGGACCCAGGGGGCGTGGCTCTGGGGCCACTGGGCAGGGTCCTTGCGGCTTTTGCCGAGCCTCCGTGGCTGCCGCTGTGACCATGTGGCCACTGGGACACTTGCTCCCTGGGCCAGGCCCCGTCCCACCGTCAGAGAGCAGCGGGGGGACCACTGTGCAGCCCCCACAGGGCCGCCCCCAACAGCTGCACTGCATCTCGTAAACACCACTCTATGCTGGGGCCCAAGGTCATGGTGGGGGCCCGTGACCCCCATGGAGGGGACCTCAAGCAGACCCCTCTGCCCTCTGTGGGTGTCAGTCTCAGAACCAGTCATGAGGAAGGGGGCTGAGATTCCTCTGGGCGTGGAGCAGTTCCCTCCTACTGCGCCTTCTCCTGCCCCCGGGCAGCTGCCATGGAGGGGGGTGTGGCTGGGTGACGGGGAAGAGGGGGTCCTGCTAGAGTCTGGTGGCTTCTGTTTGCACGTGTGGGCTGGAGGGCGGGAGCTGGGGCCCACTTAGCTGCACTGCCTGAGGCTGCTGGGTCCCCTGGTAGAGGCCGCCCTGGGGGCACCGTCCTCTCCCGGCTCACAGCCCTCCCCCGGGGGTGGGGGGGGCAGGGAGCTCGTGGCCTTGGGCCAGTGGGCGCTGTCCTTGGTGTGCTCCCTGAGCTGCCCCCCAGTGCCACGGGCTGGGGGGTTCTGCAGCAGAGGGGGGAGGTGGGTTTGGAAGGTGCCACCCTGTGTCTCACGGCCCCTGCCTTTCATCTTGGGCCAAGCACCCACCTCGTTGTCCTCCCCCAAGGGCAGGGCCTGGCCTGTGGGTCTAGGAGGCGGGCAGGGGGCGGGGGTCGCTCTGCTGAGCTGCAGGGGCCGCACGGGGAACCTGGGAGCGGATGAGGCGGTAAAGGGTCTGGAATGTTCGCACACACCTGGTCTCTGGCTCGTCTCACTTCCGAATGCTCCTGCTGCGGCTCACCTTGCGCCTGACCGGGCTCCCCGGGGCTGGACCTCGAACCCCTGGCTCGGTGCCCTGTGAGGTGCAGGGGAGGAAGGCCCCGGGTCCTGATGTGTCTGTACCTCCACTGATGGATGTCACCCCGACCCCCTTGCAGGTATGAACGCGGCTGTCAGAGCTGTGACGCGCATGGGCATCTACGTGGGAGCCAAAGTCTTCCTTATCTACGAGGTGAGGCGCCGTGCAGGGTCTCTGGCCCCCACACCGCCACTAAAGGGGGCCGTGCACGGTGGGGAGGGACTGGGCCACCTGGCCACTGGTCGTGGTTTAGAGAGCAGGGATGCTGACGTGGGGGCTGGTTAGGACGTGACAGGCGGGGAGGGGCTGGGCCCTGGCTCTGGGGAGCGGGTAAGGAGCCCACCCTGGGTGCTTGTGGGGGGGACCGTGGCCCTTGACATGCAGGAGGGTAGGAAGCTGTGGCCCTCAGGGGTTTGGGGCCTCAACCCCACCAGTTGTCCTTCTGTTGGCTTCCTCCATCCACTCAGCCCTCCTGCACCCTTAGCGGCACTGGGCACACCGTGTGTGTGAATGTGTGTGTGAATTACCTAGTAATAACAGCTGGGCAACAGAGTATCACCGGGTAACAGAGTATCACAGGGCAAGAGCATCATCCCTCCATTTTGTTCTGCAGAATGGAGGCCCCTTGCCCCCCTCCCACCTATTTCAGGTTTGGGGTGACCCTTCCCTCCAGCCTGGTGCCCCCACACCCACACATGTGGAATCCCTTGCACTGTGTTGCCTGTGTTGTGTTACTTTGTTTTCACTTTTGACTAGGACTGTAGCAAACTGTAGCGACCCCCCCCCCCCCCCATCTTCCCTCCCACTGCCGGCTGGCTCTGCCAGCGCTCTGCGGCCCCTTCACCCCGGCCCCAGGGTAGGCGGGTCCACACCCTGGGCTGGGTGGTGCAGGGATGTCAGAGGCAATGAATGAGTGAGCGGTTAGGCAGCCCCCTCCCATGGGGCTCTGGACCCTCAGACCAGGCTTGGGTGGCTGGGCTCCTGCAAAGCCCCAGGTCTCGAGTCTCAGGAGCCCCACAGGTGGGGCCCACGCCCTGGTAACGGTCTAGAATGTTCTGGGGGACAGGGTGGGATTCTCGAGGGAGTGGCCTCATTCCATGGACAAGCAGCCTCCAGATAGGGAGGTCCCCGCCCCTCCTCCCTGGGTTTGTGTGCGCGTGACAGGTGCGTCCTTCATCTCCGTGACCTCCATTTCTTCTGTTAGGTGGGGATGTCGGGGCACAACTGCTGTGACATCGTGAGTGAAAGCACTCGTCACACAGTCGTGACACCACGAGGGCTCAGGAAGAGGGATTGCTTTTACTGGCCCAGGAACCAACACCAGACCTCACAGATTTGCTGCCAGAGGGCTGGGCCCGCACGAGGGGCTGGAGAGGGAGAAGGCTTGGGGGGCGGGGTGATACGAAGTGCATAGGAGCATGCAAAGACATTCTAGAAGGTTCCGAGGCTAGGAAAGGACAGTCGTGCCAGTCAGACTTTGATTTCAGCTGAGCTGACCGGCTGTCTCGGGGTTCCCGGGGATGCTGGGCGCACAGTGGGTCAGGGGACAGACCGGCACTCTGCTTGGGCTCGGTGCCCAGTCCTGGGCTTTTGCAGACTGAGATCTGCCTCTTTGTAGCTGCTTGCTCTGGGCAGGGTCTGCTGCGGGTTTTCAGGTCATGTTCCTGCCTTTTTCTGCACGGGTTGTGGGGAGGGGCTGGCTTGTGTCCTAGTGGCAGAAAATTCTGGAGGGAGTCGGGGAGGCAGGGAGGGGTAAAGGTCCTGGCCTGGCCTAAGTGGGAGAAAGTAGCTTGGTGGTCCCTCAGACTGGGGGCCGCGGTCCCTCTGTGGCCCCAAGGACCTTCTTCTGGCTTTGGCTCCTGGCAGGGGGGTACCTGCCCCCCACCTCCATCCCCAGGAATGGGACCATTTGCCCTGTCTGCCCCAGAGCCCCGCTGCCCAAGACCCTGCAGCCCCGGGTGATGAAACAGGGTGAACTGGCTGGAGGGGACGAAGCAGAGGGGGCGGGGCAGATATCCAGAGCCACACTGGGCTCTGGCCCCAGGCAGGACAGTGGCTCACTCACGGCTTCACTGGAGGAGCTGGGAGGGCTGCAGGGAGGCGGTGGCCCCGTTCCTCTCAGCGCAGTGGGGCTGAGTCTTTTCGCTGTTTATAAGTGCATGTGCCTTACGTCCAGACGGTATGGAGACCTCCAGTTAAGACAGGTGGGCCCCCTGATGGCAGAACAGGCCTCCTCCCAGGGCCGTCCAGGAGGCAGGTGGCTTGTGTCCCAAGGAAGCAGCACAGGGCCATCAGGGAAGTCAAGCCAGAACCACCTGCAGGGACTGACGCGCAGCCCCCCGGGATGGAGACTGGCCCAGAAGTCCCGGCCGAGTTGCTGGTGGGCGGGGAGGGGACCACGAGCATGTGTGGCCATGCGGTCCGCTGCTCACGCACCAGGAGACCACGGGCATCCCCCTTGGGCGTGTGCATTCTCAGCAGCCTCGTCTCTAAGCCTCAAACTGGAGACCTCCCACATGCCCATCAGCAGCGGACGGATCGCAGCCCTATGGGACCGCATGATGACAGGGACCCGTGCAGACACCGGGCTGAGGGGGAGGAGCCAGACTCAAGAGCAGACGCTCTGGCTGTCCCCCCCCATCCCCCCACCCCATCCAATCGATCCCTTTAGGAGGCAGGATGGCAGCTTCCTCTGCAACGAGGGTCCCGGGCAGAGGGCCGCTGGGCACTGGGCTCGTTATGTTGCCAGTCTGGGTGACCTGGTGTGCGTGGCTCCAGAACTCAGCAGGCGGCTGGCTCCACCACCAGCCTCTGCCCTGTGTAAACTCTCTGATAAATAGGCTCTTGAGCCCTGCAGAGGGTGTTCTGGAAGGACCAGCTGGGCACCTGGGCACCTGGGTCTCTCCAGCTGGCCACCCCACTTCATCACCCAGGGCCCGGGGCTTGGCGGGGGGACCTCGGGGGGCAGGACCCGTGGGCCCACTTCCAGCCAGACGGGGTTTGGGCAGAACACCCCAGTGCCCTGCCCGCAGCTGACGGTGCTGTGGGGCACCTGTCTCGCCCCGTCCCTCTCTGGTTTCAGGGCTACGAGGGCCTCGTGGAAGGAGGCGAGAACATTAAGCAGGCCAACTGGCTCAGCGTGTCCAACATCATCCAGCTGGTAAGGCCTGCAGTGGGACGGCCCCTTCCTGCCCGGGGGCACATGTGTAGACACGTGTGTGCGCGCCCATGGAAACACACACGCACGCCTTGCACCTCGGGCGGCTAGGCTCCAGACTGACCAGGTCATCGGCTGCTCCGGGGTCACGGGGACACGGTGGCCTCTGTGACAGGAGATGACGGAGCTTTCAGCGCAGGGTGGGCAGGGGGGCAGGACTCTTGGGGAGAGGTGTGCCGTGGCCTCTGGACGGCCTCTCCCAGCCTCCACCTGGTTTTCCCCGTGGTCATGGTCCTGAGCTTCCCAGTGACTGAGGCGGCAGGCAGGCTGCTGCGTCCTTCCCCACCTTGCCGGGGCCAGGGGCTCCTGGGAGGGGTGGTCTTTGCCCTCAGAGCTGGGTTGTGTGCATCCTTGTCACCTGTTTCTCCCAGGCTGCCAGCTGACGCCCTGTGTATTCAAGTGGCCAGTTATCATCATGAGCCCCGAATGGGTCAGCGGGAGTGGTGGGGGGCCAGGGCTGGACCCCGGTGCCCAGGCACGGCCACCCCGCCAGTGCTGCCCACCCCTCCTGCCCAGGGCAGGCGTTACCTGTGGACCTTGCCCCCCCCCCGCCCCGGGCACCTGAGGGATAGGTCCAGTTTGCTGTCCCCGTTCCGTTCAGTCCACTGGGGTGGGGATGAGCTTCCTTCTCGGGCGTCATTAGACCCGCCCGCTCCCCCCCCCATCCTGGAGTGGGGCTACAGCCTGGCCACTCCCCTGTCCTCCACCCCAGGGGTCTAGGGAGGCGTCCCTCAGGCCTCAGACCCCGATCTGGCCATTTGCTCTTCTCTAACCCTGTGTCTGAGGATGGTTGTGGCCTCTCTGCTCTGAGTGAGCAGCCCCGGGGAGGGGGCTTTGGGCTGAGTACTAAACTGGGCTGTGAGGCTTGCCTAAAGGTCAGCAGGTGGAGGGAGCTGGGAAGAGCTGGTGTTTGGGGAGGAGTAGGGAGCCCAGAACATGGAGGCAGGAGGGGCAGGAGGGAGACAGAGGAGGCAGGAGGGGACAGAGAGGGCAGGAGGGAGACAGAGGGGGCAGGAAGGAGGCAAGAGGGGGCAGGGGGGAGACAGAGGGTCATAAGGGGGCAGGAGGGGGCAGAGAAAGCAGGAGGGAGACAGAGGGGGCAGGAGGGGGCAGGAGGGAGATAGGGTGGGGGGGAGATGGAGTAGGAGGGAGACAGGCAGGAAGGAGACAGGGGGTAGGAGGGGGTGGGAGGGAGACAGAGGGTCATAAGGGGGCAGAGAAGGGGCAGAGAAGGCAGGAGGGAGACAGAGGGGGCAGGAGGGGGCAGAGGGGGCAGGAGGGGGCAGGAGGGAGGCAAGAGGGGGCAGGAGGGAGACAGAGGGTCATAAGGGGGCAGGAGGGTGCAGAGAAGGCAGGAGGGAGACGGGGCAGGAGGGGCTCCCGGGAGGAATGCTGGGCATTTCCAGGAGGGCCCCAGGGAAGCTCCCGCCATCCTTCCTTTCCCGCCCCGAGGTGCTGTTGGGGGCACACGGGGAGGATTCGCTCTCTGCCTCCAGGGTGGTGCCCCTGCACCAGCCCACTGACTCAGGAGTCTGGCCGGAGCCTGTGAGGGCCGTGTGCCGGGCAAGCCCGGGACTGAAGGCAGGTCCCCCTGGGGCTCGGGGAGCTTCCCGCATCGAGCCCGCCCGTGTGCACACGTGTACTTGTGTGCTCACGCTCATGTGTACGTGCGTGCACACGCGTGTCGTAGATTTCCGAGCCTCCTCACTTCCTGACATGGGGAGATCTCCTCCTCGTTACAAATACCAGGAGAAAGGCACAGGGAGGTGGGGACGCGTGTCCAGGCTTCCAGAGAAGTCCCTGGCCTTCTCCGAGTTGTGCGGGGTCTGCTCGTCCCTCCCTGCCCCCGCGGCGCCCCCAGGCTCCCTCTCGTCCCCACAGGGCGGCACGGTCATCGGCAGTGCCCGCTGCCAGGCCTTCACCACGCGGGAGGGGCGCCTGGCGGCGGCCTACAACCTGGTCCAGCGTGGCATCACCAACCTGTGTGTCATCGGCGGGGACGGCAGCCTGACGGGCGCCAACATCTTCCGCCGCGAGTGGGGCAGCCTGCTGGAGGAGCTGGTGGCAGCAGGTGGGTTGGGGCGGGGGGCACGGCGGCTCCAGCACCCCTGTGCCACCGCTGCAGGGCAGTGGGGACCGGCCGGTGAGATGCGTCTGGCCGCTGGCCGCTGGCCGGGAGGAGGGGGCCCGGCCTGGCCCCAGGTCAGGGCAACCCCGGCCGTCTCCGGGAGCCTCGGGCTGGGCTCGGCCGGGAGTGAGGAGGTCAGTGATCGAGCCCAGGGCCTCTGGGAGTGCAGCGTCGGGGACCCCCGGGCAGCGTTTGTGCTCCTGGTGGGGACGATGGTTCCAGGGTGACATCCTCTGCTGTGTGGACACGCCTGTCTGTCACTGATTCCCGGGCGTGGGTTACAGACCTAGTCACCGTTCTCGGGGACAGAAGAACTAAGTGTTGGTAACGAAAGACAGAGTCCCAACCAAGGTTGCCAGTCGGAAAGTGACCTCTTGGAGTTCAGTTCGGTGGCCCTAGTGGGGACCTGGCGATGAGGGGTGCCCCCTCCAAGGCTCTCTGGGAGGCCTCGTGGCCTCAGTGTCTGAGGTTCAGCCCCCCCGCCCCACCTCTCCCCCACCCCTGCGGCAGGACCTGGGGACCCAGTGCGGTAAAGAGGGCCTCGGAGCCTGGGACCAGCGAGGGGGCCACGCTGCTAGGGGGCTGGGGGTGAGCGACAGGGGGCCAAGGGAGCAGGGTCAGGCCGGCGGGGCCTCAGGGCTGGCTCCTCGTGCAGGCAAGATCTCGGAGAGCACGGCGCAGACCTACTCGCACCTGAACATCGTGGGGCTGGTGGGCTCCATCGACAACGACTTCTGCGGCACCGACATGACCATCGGCACGGACTCGGCCCTGCACCGCATCATGGAGGTCATCGACGCCATTACCACCACCGCCCAGAGGTGAGCGAGCCCCCCTTCCCCCGCCAGCGAGCTGGGGTCCCATCTCCCAGCCACGGGGCCCCAGCTGTGCACCCGGTCTCCGTTAGGCCGCCCGCCGGCCCCGGAGCAACCGTGTGTCCCCGAGGGGCCTTCAGGCTGCCGGCGGGGACCCCCGGGCCCAGGCAGGGCACGTGGCCTTCGGCCCCAGGAGCAGATCAGTGAAAACCGGCCCAAAGGCGGGCTGTGAGTCCAGGCACGGGTGGCCCGCACTGCAGGGTCTCGGCTGCCCTGGGCGTGGGAAGGGCTGTCTCTCCTACATCTGCTGTGTCTCCAGGGCGTTTCCCTGGCAGGGCGGGGGCCGTGGGTGGCGTGGCACTGCCCCTGTGCCCGGGCTGCTTCTGCTGGGCTGTGCCCGCTCGTGCAGCTGGCCCCGGGGGCGGCACTGACGCGTCCCCCTGTTCCGTGTCCACAGCCACCAGAGGACCTTTGTGCTGGAGGTGATGGGGCGGCACTGTGGGTAAGGGGACCGCCCTGCCGGGCGGGAGGGCGGGGAGGGGCTCCTGGGGAGCAGGCCTGGGGCTGCGGCGCCTCCGCGGGGCCCGAACGGTGCAGGTGCTGACTTGGTGCTGAGGGACTGGGGGCTCGGGTGTGGTGAGTCCCATCACAGCTCAGAGCCATACGTGGTGCTGGCTACACCCCGCCGCCCGCTGGAGCCCCTAAGCGTCCTGCTCGCCCAGGTACCTGGCTCTGGTGTCCGCCCTGGCCTCGGGGGCTGACTGGCTGTTCATCCCCGAGGCGCCCCCCGAGGACGGCTGGGAGAACTTCATGTGTGAGAGACTTGGGGAGGTGAGTGTCGGGGGTGGGGGGGTTCTCCTGGAGGTTCCTGCCACGAACCGCTGGGACGCAGAGAGATGGGTGTCCCCCTGGAGCGTGGCCTTGGGCAGAGGAAGCAGGGGAGGGCGCTCAGGACACAGGCCTGGGCGGGCCTGGGCTCAGCTCCTTGGTCAGTGCTGACATGGGGAGGGGGCAGGCGTGGGACACGGTCGTGCCGGCCTCCGGGGGCTGTGGCCGCTGAGCCTGAGCCAAGGGAAGTGGCCTCATGATGATGGGTGGATGGGACACCGGGCAGTGACCCCAGCAGACGAGGCCCCAAATGGGCCGTGGGGGCAGGATGGGGAGGCAGTGGGGGCTGAGGCTTTGTCTGGGGGAGGAGCAGGGTGTTTGGAATACAGTTCGGGCGGCCCCCGGATGGAGTCTGCCCCGGGGACCCCCAAGATGCCCCAGCCGGCACGGGCTGGCCCCTCGGCCAGGCCAGGGCTCAGTGGAGGACAGGAGGACCCTGAGGTGGGGGGACTATGGTGGGAGTTGGGGGGGGCCTTCAGATCAGGGGGCTGCGGTCTGGATTTGAGGCAGGGGGCCTCACGGTTGTGCGCCGAAGTTCACGTTCAGGCCAGGACTGCGACCTCAGGGCGAGCACAAGGCAGCCCAGGGGCTCGGCCCTTTCTTCAGTTCAGGAGCCCCGGGAGGTCGGTCTGACGGGTGAGCCCGGGGCTGGCTCTCGAGTGTCCCCGTCCCCGTGTGACGGTGAGGGTGGCATCAGTCTCATCCACTGCGGTGTTGCCTCCAGCCCCTTGGCCTTGCATCTCTGCCCAGGGTGAAGATGCCTCGGCTGGTGAAGCCGAGGGCAGGGCCACGCGGAGCCCAGTGGGTGGGGCTGACTGGAGGCCCATGTTGTCCTTGGGTAGAGTCCGGGGCCTCGTGGTTTTCACCACGTGGAGCGAGGCTCTGTAGCATGGTCTCTGGCTGACCTCGGCCTTGGCTCACTCGCTGCGACTTTGGGGCTGGGCCTTTCCTGAGGTGCCTGCCCTCAGGGTCAGTTCTTTCCTGCTGTGTGAGGCCCTCGGGCCCTCCCTAGGCTTCCCTGAGCCTCAGACACCCTCTGTGAGGTGCGGGTGCTACCCCTTTTTTACCCACCTCCCCGCCTCTTCTGTTCCACCTGCGGCCCTGCCTCTGGCTCCCTCACCTCACCTGTACCAGCATCACCTCCTCCAGGCAGCCCTCCACTCCCACTTGTCCCTCCCACTGCCCTGGACCCCACAGGAGCGGCTCAGGCCCTGTCTTCTCTGAGGCTCTTTGGATGCTGGGGGGCAGACACGGCTTGTCGGCCAGAGTGAATATTTTGTATGCTCTCAAAGAAAGAAATGATTGAGAAGTGTTCTCCCCAGAGAGCTTTGGATTTGTGATGATTAATCCCACCAAGGGCTGGTGCAGGATGCTGTGGGTCCCCTCGGTGACCCATTGGCCCCTCCACAGCCCGGGGAGGGGGTCTCACGCCAACAGTGCCGGGTGTCCAGGGAGGCCTGGGTGGTGGCCAGCGCTGTGAGGTCACTCCATTCTAGGGCTAAGAAAACGGAGGCCCGGAGGCCTGCCTCAGTGTGTCAGGCCAGCTGCCTGAGGATTGATTGGCTCACAGACCTAAGTTCAGGGTCCCTCTGGCCTCTGTCCCAGCTCCCGGCTCCCAGGTCCCAAGGGGGCTGCAGGTGTTCCCTGGGAGTACGTGCAGCGACCTCCCTGTACCATCTGCCCGGTTCCCAGCCCCAGGGACCCCGTCCTCCCCGGCTGCCCCCACCTGCCAGGTGTGCGGGCAGAGAGCCCTCCTCCAGCGCCTCCCCCACCCCCGAGGCAGGGGGGGAGCAGGGTCCCCGTCGGCACATCTCAGTCCACGCCTCCCCTCTTCTCATGTGGATTGTGGGCCCCTTGGTGTGGACCCCAGGGGAGGCTCGCAGACGGCAGGTGTCTCGGGCAGATGTCTGCAGGCGGGCCGCTGAGCCCTGGGGCATCTCTGACCTAGACTCGGAGCAGAGGGTCCCGACTGAACATCATCATCATCGCAGAGGGCGCCATTGACCGTAACGGGAAGCCCATCTCGTCCCGTTATGTGAAGGACGTGAGTTGGGGGGGGGGGTCACATGGGGTGGGTGGGGCCTCGGTGGGATGGGCACCCCTTTATCTCCAGTGCCAAGTGCTCTTGCTGGGGCCCGCCCCCAGCACCCCATAGACAGCAGGCTCCTGGAGGGAGCTTCTTCATTCCCGGTGATAGCCAGATGCGGGATAGGTGTGCCAGGGGCCCCCCGAGAAGGCCCGGCCCCGAGGCTGAGGTGTGGCCCCACATCTGTCGCGAGCCGCCTGCCCCTGGCTCCCAGTCTCCATTCAGAACACATTCCCTGCAGGGCCAGGCCCGTTCCCCATCCCAGAGGCCAAGTCCAGGCCCCTAGTGCCATCCCAACGATGGGGCCCTGCCCCTGCCGGTGACCCCTCGGGGGGACGGTGACTCCCACCCTGTGCAGGGCTCACAGCCGAATAACGGACTGCGGGGCGCCCTTCTTCCCTGTGACCTCCACCCACCTGCCACGGTCCACCCCCCGGGCCCCGGGCCCCCGTCCTGACAGGGCACGGCCCCTGGGAGCCTCTCCTCCCTTTCTTGGCTGCCACACTGTCCGCGTGTCCCCGGTCAGGAGCCAGCCCACCTGCTGCGTCTGCACAGACTCAGGGCCTGGGGGAGCCAGACCCGGGGGGCTGAGGACCAGGATGCTGCCAGCAACAGGACCGGGGCTGTAGGGACGCCATTACACATCCACACATGCAGAGAAATGCCCCCCCCGCCCCACGGGAGCTCCACATGCACACACACACATGCCCCATGGGCACGAATCCTGAGCCGGCTCACGGGGCCCTGGGGGGCTGACACCCTGGTATCCCTGAGATCGGGAGGGGCGAGGACCAGGGTTAGGGGCCCGAGGGGTGGCAGGGCAGTGAGGGTGGGCGCTGAACCCAAGGACCCCTCCCCCCCCCCCCCCCCCCCGGCCCCGACTCTCTCCCCATGAGCAGCTGGTGGTCCAGAGGCTGGGCTTCGACACCCGTGTGACTGTGCTGGGCCACGTGCAGAGGGGAGGGACCCCTTCGGCGTTTGACCGCATCCTGGTAGGTGGGGCGCTGCTTTGTCCCGGGCGTGCACGAGTGGGTGAGCGCGGCGGGCATTTCCTCGCTGCCGCTGGTCTCACAGATGAAATGGAGACAGGGCCCCTCCATTTCTGTGTGGGTGGGAAGCGCAGGGCTGGGGACCTGTGTCCCCGCCCCTCACCTCAGCAACCTGGGCTCCCGGGCCTCCCGGTGATGGCTTTTGGCCCCCGGAAAAGGGGGCGGTGCGTGGAGGGCAGGACCCCGGCTCCGCCCTTCTAGGGTCTGAAGTCTGGTGGTTCTGAGTGTGGCCCACAGTGCCAACACAACAGCTCTTATGACCTGGGGGAGGCCCTGGGGAGGCAGAGACCTGGCCTGTGGCCTGAGTGCCATCACTGATCAGCCCAGCTGATCACTGCTGGGTCCCACCTCGTCCTCTGCAAAGTGGGAATCCTGTGCCACCAGATGGAGACAGGGTCTGGGGCCCGGAAAGTCCCCACGGGTGGTAAAGTGTCCACACACGAGGGCTGGTTACCCTGCGCCTGGGGCCTGCACCTGCCTTCCCCAGGAGACCCCGTATGCTGTCCCCCTAGTCCCACACAGAGAAGCAGGGACGCTGACCCCGGACAGGGGCCTTGCCCGCCTGGCTGGGCACTTTTTGCAGCCTGCACGAGGCTTCAGCACTTGGGAGAGCTTCCTGAGGGCCCCAGGATGGCGGGACGGAGCACTGTCCTCCTCGCAAACCGGGGGGGGGGGGGGCAGAGATGTGAGGGGACGGGTCTAGGTGTCCCCTGCTTACAAGAAAAGAGTGGCCTGCCAGTTTCGTAGAAGCTGGTGGAAGACACAAGGTGCCCGGGTCAGAGACAGAGGAGAGCAGGTCCTGAATGTCTTGGCCAGCCCAGCCCACCGGCCCTCCTTCTCACGCATGCTGAGGTGTGGGGCGGGGACACAGGAGCCGTGACATGGAGCCCAAGCCAGCAGCCCTGTTAGGGCAAAGAGCGCTGGAAGCCCGTCCCGCCTCCCACCTGTCGCCGTCAGGCTGAGCGACTGTGGTGTCCTAGTGGGGCTGTCTGAGACCCCGGAGGGGCTGTTGTGAACGGTGGTCACATGAAGTCATTTCTGGGATCACCTGCTCCAGAAGCTTGGACCGGCCGGTGTGTGGGTGCACGTGGCTCGGGGGTGGGCCGCCCCTCCCTGAGCCCCACCCGCCCCTCTCCCTGCTCAGAGCAGCAAGATGGGCATGGAGGCGGTGATGGCGCTTCTGGAGGCCACTCCCGACACGCAGGCCTGCGTGGTCAGCCTGTCGGGGAACCAGTCCGTGCGGCTGCCCCTCATGGAGTGTGTGCAGGTGGTGAGTGCCCAGCCCCGCCTCGGGCCGGCCAGGGTGGGGGTGCTCCCTGCAGAGATGCCTCCGGGGGGGGGGCTCTGCCCCCCTGCTCTGCTCACCCGCCCCCTTCCCAGCTGGCCGGGACCACCCGTCCCTCCAGGTCCTGTCAGGGCACAGGCCCCGTCCCCACCTCATGTCCCCACCCTGTCCCGCTGCTTCCCTGTCACATGCCACCTCCTGTCGCATTTCGGGGTATCGGGGGCCTACAGCCCTCCAGGGAGGCGAGGGAGGCGTGAGCGTGTCCTCAAGGTGGGCCCCACGAGAGGTGTGGGGGCGGCCGGAGCTCACTGAGCTCCTGGAGTCGGGCGGCGGCCGTGAGCGTGCCCCGGGCCTCCTCCAGCCTGTACCTCTCTTTTGGTGAAGACAAAGGAGGTACAGAAGGCCATGGATGAGAAGAGGTTCGACGAGGCCATCCAGCTCCGTGGCAGGTGAGGGGCTCCCGGGGCCCGGCACCGAGCGCAGTCTGTTCCACAGGTCCTCGGCAGACGCCCACGTGGCTGTGCCCCTGGCCCTCAGGGCGCACGCCCTGGCAGAGACCCTTCCTTCCGAGTGTGTGTGGCCAGGCGTAGAAGTGGGGCAGCAGGACGGAGGCACAGGGTCCCTGTGACGGGGGAAGCGGGCGGGCTGCGAGGTGGACGGGAGCTGCCACGCAGGGTGGAGGGGAGAGGGGCGGCTGGGGCGGGAACCCGGAGGGGCGTCCACAGAAGGAAGGTGGGGGTCAACCTGCAGCGGTCGGGAGGGCTGGACCCGCAGCACCCCCTCCCCACCCCCCTGCACAGGCCGGATGCGGGGCTGTCGCTTTGCTAAGAGGGGCGTGGGGGCCGTGCTCTTCAGGGCTTTTCGTAGCCACCAGAGTGGGGTGCTGAGCCACGCCAGCGTCCAGCTTCTTCGTGGCTGCGTGGTGGGGCCACGGGCTGTGCTGAGCTGTGTGGCTGTGGGCTGTGGGCTGCATGAGGCATGACCGGCTTCCCTTCCAGGAGCTTTGAGAACAACTGGAACATTTACAAGCTGCTCGCACACCAGAAGGTCTCCACAGAGAAGGTGAGGGGGGGTGAGCCGCAGGGCCCTCGTCACTGTCACCTCTGGAGCCTGCCCCTGGGTCCGCCCGCCCGCGGAGCCGGGGTCTGCCCCGGGAGCAGGAAGCTCTGAGCTGGCCCTATGGACTCTCCCTCCTGTCTGGGTCAGAGCCATGAGCTGAGAGGCTTGGCCTCTGCCTGACCAGCGGGTCCCAGACAGCCGGCGTCTGGGCCTGGAGGTGACCTTGGCTGGTCATGTATCAAACAGCTGGAGGAAATTAAGTCAGGCCTATAGGCTTAGGTCAGGACAGAGGGGAGCTAGTGCTTATGAAATGTTATAAAACAGCCCAAAACCTCATGAAATGGGCTTTCTTCAAAATAAGAATGATAACGGGACTTGTTTCTGAAACCCGGGAACGAGGAAAGGGTCCCACTGGGACTGTCCCAGCCAGCGGGGCCCTGGCCCCCATCTGTCCCAGGGGCTGGTCAGGGACAGGCCATACCCCCAGTACAGCAGAGCTGTCTCCATGTCCCCTCCTGGAACCGCTGGCGTGACCACATCTGGGGCCACAGGGCTGTGTGACCAGGACCCACTAGAGCCACATGTGACCACGGAGTGCTGGCCACGAGGCTGCCTGTAGCAAGGTGGGCTGTATGTGCCACACGCACCGGGTTCTGGGGACATGGTCTGGAAAACCGTGGAATAGTCCGTTGGTAATTTCTTCGGCTGATTCTAGGTCGGGGTGATGTTTTGGTTACCTCCCGCAACTCCGGTACTAAAATAGCATCACCCGCTTCTTTGCACTTGACGAATGTGGCCCCCTCCGCTATGCATCCGTGCCGCTCGCCAAGATCTTGGGGCGCTGGCTGCTCTGAGCCCAGGGTGTGGGGTGATTGCTGGAGGCTTCGGGACAGGCGCTGGCTCTGGCCCGAACCCGCGCGCTGCCCCCCACGAGCTGCACTTGGCCGAGAGTGACCAGAGGACTTGAGCTGATGAGCTGGCCGGGCCTGTGCTGTGGCTCATTTGGGTCTCTGCCAGGAACTTGTGGGACAGATGTGTGCCCTTCCCAGCGGGGGCCACTCGCTGGACGGTGTGCAGGCAGGCAGGGGAGCCTGGCCCCTTTTCTGGGGGCCACCCCCTCGCTGACTTGTGTCTGGGCCGGCTGGCTCCCCCCCAGCCCCGTGCTCACGCTGCCGTCTCCTTCCTCTTGTCTGAAGACCAACTTCTCCCTGGCCATCCTGAACGTGGGCGCCCCGGCGGCCGGCATGAATGCGGCTGTGCGCTCGGCGGTGCGGTCTGGCATCTCCCAGGGCCACACGGTGTATGTCGTGCACGATGGCTTTGAAGGCCTGGCCAAGGGTCAGGTAGGTGCGGCTGTGACGGCAACCACACAATGGTTTCGCGCGTGTGCTGGTGTGTTTATAACCCACCCCCAGCTTGTAACAAGGACCGGGGGGCTCACGGTAGAAGTCTCAGGCAATGCCCCGGGGCAGGTCCCTGAAGAAAGCGGATGAGAGGCCCTCGGGAGAGGGGCCTGGGGCTCTGCTCTGACCTGCAGTGATGGTCAGCGCCTGGCCCGGCCCCCTACAGCTGCACCTCCCCACCGCAGGTACAGGAAGTGAGTTGGCACGATGTGGCCGGCTGGCTGGGCCGTGGCGGCTCCATGCTGGGGACCAAGAGGTGAGCTGCTGGCTGACGGGCCCGGCTCCCTGGCCACCGTGGGCAGCGGGGGGCGGGGGATCCAGAGGCAGGCTCAGGAGGAGTGGACGTTGCCGGGGGAAACCAGCCCCGTGGCCTGGACTAGGTCCTCGCTTCTGGCTGGCGGACAGCCCACGGTGGGCTGCACCCCCTCCCGAGACCACCTGTGCACAGGAGAGTGGCCCAGGTGGCCCCCCACCCGCAGAAAGCATCTTGTCAGGCAGCTGGCGGGCAGCTCCCCCTCCCCTGTCCCACCGTGGGCCCCGCTGACGCCCGGGCGCTGAACGAGAATCACAGCAGCACATCTAGGGCTGGCTCCCCCCACCGCCACCCGTGCGTCTCTATCAGGTGCGGTGTGGGAGCGTGTCCTTCTGTCCAGGCGCTCTGGGCCACGTTTATGTGACTTCTGTCCACCGCAGGACGCTGCCCAAGAGCTACATGCAGAAGGTAGTGGAAAACATCCGTACCTACAACATCCAGGCCCTGCTGGTCATCGGCGGCTTTGAGGTGCGGGCCACTGCAGGGAACGAGGTTGGGGCAAGGACCCTGGAGAATGTCTTCTCTGCCTGGGGCCGCTGGGGTGGTCCTTCTGGAAACCCCATGCTCCTGGCTGGGGAGTCACACCAGTCAGCCGACTGATGGGGCCATGGGGCTCAGTGTGGTGTTCGGCTCTGGGAAGGTTTTTACCTTCTCCTATAGGCTTCACAGAGTTTAAATCGGTGCTGGCTCCCAGGTGCTGGAGAGGGGGAGGGGGAGGGGAGAAGCAGGGGGGGTGGGGGGCAGCTCTGACCTTCTGAGCAGCAGCTCCTGGTGGGGGTGGGCAGCCCCAGGGCAGGAAACCCTGTGGCCTCCTGGTCCATCCCCACTCTGCTCTGGCCTGTCCCCCGCCTGTGAGGTGGGGTCCCAGGGAGGTGGGGCCCCAGGGAGGTGGGGTCCCTGGGAGGTGGGGCCACTGGGAGGTGAGGTCCCAGGGAGGTGGGGTCCCAGGGAGGTGGGGCCCCTGGGAGGTGGGGCCCCAGGGAGGTGGGGTCCAGGGAGGTGGGGTCCCTGGGAGGTGGGGCCACTGGGAGGTTGGGTCCCAGGGAGGTGGAGTCCCAAGGAGGTGGGACCACTGGTAGGCGGGGTCATGGGAGGTGTGACCACTGGGAGGCGGGGTCCCTGGGAGGCGGGGCCACTGGGAGGTGGGGTCTCAGGGAGGTGGGGTCCCAGGGAGGTGGGGCCCCTGGGAGGTGGGGCCCCAGGGAGGTGGGGTCCCTGGGAGGTGGGGTCCCTGGGAGGTGGGGCCACTGGGAGGTTGGGTCCCAGGGAGGTGGAGTCCCAGGGAGGTGGGGCCACTGGGAGGTAGGGTCCCTGGGAGGTGGGCCAACTGGGAGGTGGCGTCCCTGGGAGGTGGGGCCATGGGAGGTGTGACCACTGGGAGGCGGGGCCATGGGAGGTGTGACCACTGGGAGGTGGGGCCCCTGGGAGGTGGGATTCCTAGGTGGTGGGGTCCCTGTGGCAGCTCGCAGACATTGTGCTGTGCACGGCAGGCCATCGTTGGTGTGACATGGTGCTTGGCCAGCCCCAGTGACAAATGCCCATTCTTGCCCTTTCCCTGAGGTGCCCCAGGCCCCCTGCAGCCCGCCCGGTGTCGAAGGTGGTCCCAGCAGGGTGGGCGAGTCTCCTTCCTGTCCTCCTTGGGGCCCCGTTTCCCTGGCTGACGGGCTGCGGAGCCCCTGGGTGAGGTCCGCCGGGTCGCGGCCCCGGGGTGGTTGCAGGGGTCCCGGCACCCAGCCCCAGGCACATAGCGCGTCAGCTGGGGAGCAGGGCCGAAGCACCCCCGGGCCGGGAGCCCGCCTTCGCCGCCCAGCGCAGCCTTATGCGCCCGCAGGCCTACGAGGGGGTGCTGCAGCTAGTGGAGGCACGTGGGCGCTACGAGGAGCTCTGCATTGTCATGTGCGTCATCCCGGCCACCATCAGCAACAACGTACCGGGCACCGACTTCAGCCTGGGATCGGACACCGCCGTCAACGCCGCCATGGAGGTAGGTGGGTGCCAGGCTGGACGCGGGCGGGCGTGGGGTGGCCCCTGGAGAAAGTGGCGAGTGGCACGGTGGCGAGCTCCCAGGTGGGCTGTCCCTCGAGGCCTCATGGGTGGCAGGCAGGACTTGGCTCTGGGGTCACTGCGGTGTGGCGACGGTGGCTGTCAGGGCCAGAGCTGACTCAGCTGAGCTAATGCACGTGTGGACGTCGGGCCACGGTTCTGTCCAGTGAGCAGCCACACGTGGACGGGGGGAGCCCAGCCCCGTGGCTGGGACGTGGGAGGGTGGGCACTCGGGAGAATGCGCCATCACTAGAGCAGGGCTGGCCCCATTTGGTGTTCCATGGGGGCCTCCTCACGGCTCTCTCCACCTCTAGACCTCTCCCACGCCATCCGTGGCCCCACAGGGGGCTTTCCCCCAGGGTCCAGCACTTCTGTGTTCGGGGGGCCCCGGGGACTGAACCCAAGCAGCTTCTGCGTCTTTCTTCTAGCTTTCACGCTAGAGAAAGGAGAAAGGAGAAAATAAGAATAAAGCAAACAAAAGACTACAGACCTCCCCCGCCCCCATCCTGATCTGCTGACCCGGACCTGTGGTCTTGCAGGGGTTTTCTTCAAATTCACCCCCACCCCTGCCATCCTGGCGGCTATATAGGGGCCACCCATGGCTCCTCTGAAACTTCTGTGCCTCTGCCCCTCACCAGCACCAAACATCGTCCCGTTTTTCATGCCTCTACGACAGGAAGAATTGTGTTGTTTTCCTCTGTACCTTGATTTTTGATGAAGTTGAACTTTTGTTTCTATATTTATTGCCCATTTATGGGTTTTATGGAAAATTACCTTTTTCTGTATTTTGTCCATTTTCCTCCTGGTGAGTTTTCTTTTGTATTTGTCAGCGCTCTTTATATATGTAGGACACCGATCCTTTGGCAAACATTGGAGCTGTTTCCTCCACTTTGCTGGTTGTCTCTTACTTGGGGTTTAGCCTCATGGTTCAGATCCCACTAACCCACTGGTCTTGTTGGTCCTTTCTCAATTCTTTGTTTAATGTTATAATTTTTTCTCAAACTCTGAACATCTGGGTTAGAATCATCCTGTGTCGCATCATCACTGGCATCTGTAGGATGTGTACCTTCACGTGTCGCCTCGTCCCTTGTTACAATGACCCTACAGTGGCTGGAGCGTCGCTCCATGTACAGATGAGAGGATTGAGGCCCAGTGTTTCCCTGGCCCCATGTCAGAGCCTCCCGGCTCCATCCCTGGCCTCCACACGCTAGGTGCTGGAGACACCCCCATTGTCCCCCAGGCGAACAGTTGCCCCCGTTGAGGACCTGATTCTGAGGGCCCTGTGGAGAGCATGCGGTGTGGGCTGTGGCACCCTGGGCAACTCTGGGGGGAGACCCGGGTCCCTGAGGGGCAGTGGCTCCCTGTGGCCCACGGGGAAGTCCCTGACCACCTCTGGCCCCCAGAGCTGTGACCGCATCAAGCAGTCGGCCTCGGGGACCAAGCGCCGCGTGTTCATCGTGGAGACCATGGGGGGCTACTGCGGCTACCTGGCCACTGTGACGGGCATCGCCGTGGGGGCCGACGCCGCCTACGTCTTCGAGGACCCTTTCAACATCCAAGACTTAAAAGTGAGCCGAGGCCCCGAGCCCTTCTCCTGCCACAGACATCCCAGCGGGGCTGAGCGGGGGTCCCCTCCTGAGACACACAGGAGCCAGGCTGGGGGCTCTCTGCTGGCGAGGGGACCCCACTCATGACCCCCAGCGCCTCCTCCCCGACCCCGTGCAGACCTCCACCCAGCGTCCGTGTTGTCGCTGCCGTGGCCTCCTGGCCCCAGCCACCCACCTGGCCTCGTGGCCCAGCCCCATCACCCAGGGCCCCGCCAACGTCAGCCGACCTGCGTGCGTCCCCATGACCCCTGGGTCACACTGGCCCTGCGGTTAGCCTGGACTATTCCTTCCCAGACAGCCTTGAGGCTGTGGGTGGGTGCTGTGCGGCTGCCGTTCTCACTCCGGGCTCACCCTGTGTACCCCCCACGCCCGCAGGCCAACGTGGAGCACATGACCGAGAAGATGAAGACACACATCCAGAGGGGCCTGGTGCTTCGGTGAGGCTGCCAGACCCGGAGGGTGGCTCGGGGCTGCTGAGGGGCGCCGGACCCAGAGGGTGGCTCGGGGCTGCTGAGGGGCACCGGACCCTCCCCCAGCACTGGTCTGTGGCCGGGCCTGGCGGGGGCTCAGCGTCTGGACGAGACCCGAGCCGGCCCCGGCCCTCTTTCCAGAAACGAGAAGTGCCATGAACACTACACCACGGAGTTTCTGTATAACCTGTACTCCTCCGAGGGGAAGGGCGTCTTTGACTGCAGGACCAACGTCCTGGGCCACCTGCAGCAGGTAGGGGCCCAGGGGCCTGGTTCTGGCCTCTGCCTCCATCTGACCCGAGCTGAGGGGCCCCAGGAGGATATGGCAGGATGGGGACCCTTCCCTGTGCACGACCTCGTGGGGCACCCGACCCTTCCCCCTCATGCCCGCGCTTCCTGCTCGTCACCCCTCCGTGCGGGTGAGGGGTGGGGGGTGAGGCTCCTGTCCGCCTGAGTCCTCACCACCAGGACAGGGCAGGGCCGGGACGCCTGTGGCCACCTCCGCCCTGCCTGGTCCCCTCCTTCGTGGCCTCCTGGTGGCCCTGCAGGAAGCCTGCGCCGTGCGGGGCCCACAGGGGCCGCCCGACAGGACGGCAGTCAGCCCACCGCCCGGCCTCTGGAGATGGCTCTTAGGCTGCACCGGGGTAGACAAAGGGGCTGGGGCGCCGCAGACAGAGATGCAGGGAGCTTGGACGGGATGGGGTGTCAGGAGCCGGGAGGGCTCCCCTGCGGTCACGGCGGGGCCGTTCTGCTGGGCTCCTGCCAGAGCCCCCCCCCCCACCCCGTCTCTGGCCTGACGGAGGCGCCCTCACCCACTGCATTTCCAGGGCGGAGCTCCGACCCCCTTTGACCGGAACTACGGTACGAAGCTTGGGGTGAAGGCCATGCTCTGGATGTCGGAGAAGCTGCGGGCCGTCTACCGTAATGGTGCGTATGTGGCAGGAAGGGGTGGTGGCTCCGGGCCTGACCTCGCCCTCTGCCCGGACCCAGGGTTCAGGGCGGCCTGTGTCCACAGGGCGGGTGTTCGCCAACGCCCCCGACTCAGCCTGCGTGATCGGCCTGCAGAAGAAGGCGGTGGCCTTCAGCCCTGTCACCGAGCTCAAGAAGGACACCGACTTTGAGTGAGTGCCTCCGAAGAGAGGGGTGGCCTGCCTAGCCACGCTCGGGCCCTGACCCCACGGGGCTGCCCCGTCTGCCTGCCCAGGGCCAGAGCGGTGATGACACCCAGGCCTGAGCCCAGGCCGGGGCTCCTCCCGTAGGGTGGGGTCGGCGGGCTGGTCCGGCTGCGGACACCCCTCTCACTCCCCCAGCCAGCCTGTGCTGAGCCCCCAGAGACGGACACCCCAGATACCGCTGCCTGGCTCCACTCCAGGCGGTGTCCCGGTGCTCAGAGGACGGGGTGCCCGGGTTCTCAGAAAATGGGGCATCTGGTGCTCAGAGGAGGGGGTGCCGGGGTACCCAGAGGAGGGGGTGTCCGGTGCTCAGAGGAGGGGGTGTTGGGGGTACTCAGAGGAGGGGATTTCTGGTGCGCAGAGGAGGGCGTATCTGGTGCTCAGAGGAGGGGGTGTCGGGGTACCCAGAGGAGGGGGTGTCCGGTGCCCAGAGGAAGGGGTGTTGGGGGTACTCAGGAGGGGATTTCTGGTGCGCAGAGGAGGGCATATCTGGTGCTCAGAGGAGAGGGTCTCCGGTGCTCAGAGGAGGGTGTGTCGCGTGTCGGGGGGCTCAGAGGACAGGGTGTTGGGGGTGCTCAGAGGAGGGGGTATCTGGTGCTCAGGGGAGGGGGTCTCCGGTGCTCCGAGGACGGTGTCCCCAGCGCTGACCGCACCCTTCCGCCAGGCACCGCATGCCGCGGGAGCAGTGGTGGCTGAACCTGCGGCTCATGTTGAAGATGCTGGCGCATTACCGCATCAGCATGGCCGACTACGTGTCCGGGGAGCTGGAGCACGTCACCCGCCGCACCCTCAGCATCGACAAGGGCTTCTGAAGCTGCACCCCAGCTGCCTCTCCCCGCCACCTCTCCCCCTCCCTGGAGTCTGCGGGCAGGCGGTGGGCGGGCAGGGGTTGCAGCCCTCTGGGTCTGGCCCCACGGCTTCCCCCTCTCTTCCGCTGCCCGCTGGGGGGAGTGCTGCCCCGGGGGGGGGGCGAGGGAGGGGGCCTCCGTGCGGGGACACCACTGTCCTGCTGTGGGCCCTGCTGTGACCCTGCTTCTGTGTGCACTGGCCACCCTGGAGGAGAGCTTGTCACCTTTTCTGGAAATAAAGTCACCTGACTGTGGAGGGTGACCAGTCTGCGGGGAGCAGGCCCTCTGTGATCTGGGGCGGTGGGGGGGGGTGGCAGTGGGCAGCTGGTGGTGCCCCCCGACCTGCACACACAGGGAGGGCCTGGCCTCCCTCAGGCTTGGGAGCATTTCTGAGCCTGGCTCTGAGCCCTGGGTCTGACCTGGAACGGTGCCCAGGCTGCCCGGGCTGGGGTCTCGGCAACAGAGCCAGAGACCCAGGGGCAAGCGGCTGATCTGAGCGAGGGAGTATCCGTGGAGACACTGGTGGAGGTGGGCGACGAGGGAGGCAGAAACGTCACCCGCTGATCCATCCAGCACAGGTTCTGGGGGTGGCACGGAGGCTTGCTCTGCAGCATGACGCGGCACCGGCGTCTCGGGAGGAGAAGCTGAACCTCAGTGACACCACCTGCACTTCTGGGCACCCCCCCCACCCCCGCCCTGTTCCTCCTGAGGTCACCGCACAGCGCGCTTCTGGTCCCACTGTGGTTGCCTGGGCACCTGCCCTCAGCACCTGCCGAGGCTCAAGAGGAGGGCCTGGGACCCACGGGGTTTTGTGGGGAGCCCCTGGCCTTTGGAGCTCACAGGCCACATCCAGGGCTAGGGCCCCTGCTGGCGCCCGCTGTCCCTCCGGCTGCCTGCACCTCCCGACCTCGGCAGGGTGCGTGTGGTCGCTCCCCGGGGAGCGGCAGGCGTGGTTGGGGCCCCTGCCGGGGGACCACGCCCTCCTCACCGTGCAGGCCCCAGAGCCTGAGGGCTCCCAGGTGCCCATTGCTGGAGCTGGGGTGCCTCTGGTCTGCTCTGCCTGCCACGAGATTGGGTGGTCCTGGGGCAGGCCAAGGAACGGGTCCCAAGTGTTTAAACCCCTGTCTCAAGAGACCAGGGACAAATTCCTGGGTCCCGGAAACCTGAGTGTGCCTGCGTGTGAATGCCTATGTGTGTGCGTGTGCACGTGCGTGGACGTCTGTGCGTGTGAGTGCACGCAGGTGTACTTAGGCGTGGGGTGGGGACTCCCGGGGGAGACCCTGGCTGTGGCAGACACCCTCCAGGGTACAGCCGCGAGTCCGGTCTGTCCCATGGCCACACCCAGCCCAGACGCCACACTGGCCCAGGCTCTGCTCCCTGCTGACCTCTCCCTTGCCAGCCGCACCCCCCACCCCCCACCTCCCGGCCTCCAAGTGCCAGTGAGGCCTCCCAGTGCACCCAGTGCCCGGCTGGGGGGAGGGAGCCAGAGAGGCTTGGGAGCCCAACTTTCCGGGATGTTCTTGCTACTTTTTCTTGAACGTGCCATGTCTGGAGACACGTTCTTCTGGGGGTTGCCGCGCAGGCCGTGACTGCGGCCCGGCCCCTGCTGTCCCGTCGGCTCCTCCTGGCAGCCGGGCCCTGGCTCCCCAAGCGCAGGGGGGCTGCCTGTCCTGGAGGAAGCCCCCCCAGGCCTGGGTGTCCTGGGGCCATCCCACGTTGGAGGGCAGGCTTCGAAACCCAGACCCGATGGGCTCTGCCCTCCGGCTCAGCTTCGAGGACGCCACGCGTGAGGCCAGCATGACAAGGTGTCAGGTGCAGAGCCCACGTTCCCCCGAAGGTGCCAGCAGGGGGTGTGTGGCCTGGCCACAGTGCGCTGACAAATGTGCCCTCTGCACCCAGGGCCGGGGGCTTGCCGCCGTGGGAGGCCCCACCCAGGGCAGGCGAGAGACTCCTGGGGAGCGCACAGCCAAGGCCCTGACAAGTCTGCCTCTGGTTAAGCCAGACACGCATGTGGCTGGGAGGGAGCCCACGGCGGATCCCTCCTGTGGGTCCTGCCGTGCACAGGGGTGGGTGGGGCGGGCACCGCAGGAAGGTCGTGGCGAGCGGGCGGTGGGCCGTGCCTGGGAAGGGGCTGTGGGCAGGCAGCAGGGCTCAGCTGTGGGCTGGAGTTCGCTCAGGACTTCTGCCCCCCCCCCCCCGCCCCCCTGCCAAGGAGACGGTGTTGGTTTCCAGCCTGGGGGGGTTTCCAGCCACAAACACAGAGGCTTCAACACCCCCGTTTGTGACTCACAGAGGCTCAGGGGCGCGGGCACGGCCTAGCTGGGTCCTTGGCTCAAGGACAGCTGGGACAGATGGCAACCGGGACCACCGGACTTCAGGCCCTTCTGAGCTGCCTGGTGGGGCGGATTCAAGGTCACTAACCGAGGTCGTGGGCAGGCGGGAAGCTGGTGTGAGCTGCCTGGTGGGCGAGGAAAGGGAAGATGTTCTGGATTTAACAGGACCACCCCAACTGGCTCTAAAAAAGACAACGCTTTATTGAGTGTGACAACCATCCAGACGTACAACAGAAGGCACGCGCGGACCCTGCGGCCACCCTTCCGAATACCCCCACGTGGCGACCCCTTGCTTCCGCCCCCCAGGTCCCGAGGAGCCACGACACCCGATATCCACCACCCGCCCAGTGTGGCCGGGCCAGTGCGAGCGCGGCCTGCCACGGTCTCCCCGACAGTCACCCCATCTGGGTTCTCGCACACAGTGGGTGAAGTCCCACCCCTTCGCTTGCACGGCGACACAGACACTAACAGGAGCCAAGGCGGAGGGAACCCCCCTCTCCGGTCCCGCCGTTTCAGCACCAGTAAGCCTAATGGCTCAGAGGCCACGCTCCTCCCCGGCCCCCGGAGCTGCTGGGGGGCAGGAGGAAGGGCCCCGGGCTGCAACACTACCACTCGGGGCCTGTGCACCACGGCAAGGCCTGTGGCTCTGCCCACGGGAGAACACGTTTTAGACGGGGTTTCCGGGCATCCTCCCCGGCCCCGCTGCCTGTCCTACGGCTGTACCTGAGTCTCCAGACAGGAGCGCGGGCCTGCCCACCCCCGGCCTCCCCCCGCACGGCGTACAAGACCCCTGCACCCTGCCAAACACGTGGGCAGCGGTGGGCACGGCCGCGTGGGTCTGCCGAGGCTGAGGCGGAGCCCGGAGCCGCTGCTGCTTCGAGGACGGCACCATCCTGGGCGGAATCTACCCCCGACCCGGTGGGAGAGCCAACAGGGGAAATGCACGTGCACGTGGCCCTTAGCTTCAAAACAACGTCAAGGCTACGTCCGTCTCCTAGGAAACGTCTGCTTCCAGACTGGACTTGGGGAAGATGTTTATTAGGGACAGTGGCTACAACGCCACCTGAGAAGAGGTGAGGTGAGGCGAGGCAAGGAGAGGCAGGCGGCACACGTCTGGGCCCCGCACGGCGGAGCGTGCCTGGCACCCTTCCCGCCTTCTACACCCGGGGCATGGCCTTCCCAGGCGGGGCTGAGCTTCTGGGGACACAGCCCGCGTGCGGACACTCAGGATGCAGTGGAGGCCGTGGCTGTGGACCCCACACCTCCCAGATGCTGGGGCACAGGGTCCTGGGAGGAAGGCCTGGCGGCTCGGGTCCCGGCTGACCGTCATTCCACGTCCTCTTGCGGCTCCTGCTTGTGCAGAGCCTGGAGCCGGCTGACCACGGTCTGGTGCACGGCCTCCAGCCCCTCGGCGTCCAGCTCCCGCAGCAGCAGCAGGATGGCGGTCAGGACATTGTTCTGGGGGCACAGAGTCGCTGGCTGAGGGCCAGGCCGGGCACGGCTAGGCTGCCCCCACCCTGATGTGCACGTCCCGGGTGAACAGCCTTCCAGACAGGAGATGCCGGGCAGGCCCTCAGGCAGACAGAGCTGCGGCCGCCTGCGGGCACTGCCCAGAGAGGCTAAGCGGCCAGCCTTCAGTCACATAGCGAGCCAGGCAGCCGGAGGCAGAAGGGAGCTGAGTGGCCCGGGACGGCGATCAGTAACGTGTGACCAGACACGTGTGCTCAGGTGTGCCATGCGTGTGCACACGTGCACCCACAACACACGCATGGCACACGTGAGCACACGTGCACCCACAACAGGTTTCTGTCTGCGCTTGAGCAAGAAAGGATTTTGCACGTGAGGACTACTCCAGCTCGTTCTTCTTGTGGGGTGACAGGAGAGTCACGTGTGAGCAAAGGGACGTGCTCAGAGGGTCACCGGGCTGAGCCAGAGTCCCTGCGCGCACCAGGATGCTGACCGGGGCCTCAGCAATGCTCAGGTGTCCCGCTCCACCCCCATCTCCCTACATCTCCAGGGTCCCCCTGGCCTTCTGCACTTAGGCTCGCAGGACACCCCCCTGCCCACCCCTGGGGGAGGGAGGAGCCACGGTCCAGGTCCACGTTCACAGCAGAACCAGGGCCTCCTTCTTTCCCGTCCCCAGAAGTTGCTTTGGTGACTCTGAGTCTGCGTTTGTGGAGGGCACTGAGCTGGGTCAGTGTTTAGTCTCGGGGCTCCCCCCGCCCCCCCCCTCCCAGTGCCCTCCAGAGGCCTGGGCCTGCCCGCAGGGCCTGCCCTGCCCCGGGGCTGCGTACGTGGGGGCTCCTCCTGAAAGGTGTCGGAGAAGCTTGCACAGACTGCTGAGCTGACCCCACGCGCACACCCTGCGCGGGACCGTCAGCTGTGCGGGGTGTGGTCCCCAGGCCCCGGAGGCAGCTGCCAAGACTGGCATTCCGTCTGCGGTCACTTCTGTCGGCGGCTCTGGGGGGACGCTTCTCCCGGAGGGTGGGTCGGCCCCTCCCCGGCACAGGGCCTCGGTCCCTCTCCCTCTGTGCCCTCCACAAGCTTGACAAGTTCCTCGAGGGGGTGCTGGCGGCCCCCGCCCCCCGACTGTGGAGCCTTTGCCTCGTGGGCCCGCACCGGTCCCGTGGCTCTGCTCGGGCAGCACCCTCCCACGTGACCAGGTGGCGGGGTCCCCACTGGGCCAAGCTAACGGCGGTAACCCTGTCCTCCTGGCCGGTGACGGCTCCCACTGGGGACGTGAGCAGTTCCAGCTGATGAAGCCGGGCCTGCTGGCTGGGGGTACACGCGACAGCTGCTCTTTACCAATGAGGGGACACACACGGGAAGAAACGGTGTGAGCCTGGATCAGAGGGCCAGCCCTGTGACCAGCAGGGGAACAAGCCCCAGCACGAGCCAGAACGACACAGGAGGTAGACAGACACTTGGAAAGGGCCGGGGTCTCTGACCGAGCTGCCCACATAACCGGCTTCTTGTCAACAACCCATTACTCCTCCCAGGGATGAGGACTGTGTCCACCTGCAGGCGGGAGGCCCCCCAGCAGCGAACCCCTACAGCTTTCGTGCCACCACAGCAGCCGCCCCGCCCCCAGGCCAGAGCCAGGGCTCTCCTGCAGCTGTTGGGGGGGGGGGGGTCTCCTCTCTCTCTAGGCCGGCTCCTTCCCACTGACTGAGCTTAGAGCCAGCGTCCCGCCCTCTGGGGCCTGGCTCAGTGTCCCTGGGTGTCTCCAGCCCATCCAACCATCCCCCAACCCCGCCGCCCCCAGTCTCCACATCCTGGGCAGAGGGAAGTGGCAGCCACCTCCAGCCAGGCTGTCTCTGTCACACTCACCCTGTTCCTGCGACTGCTCACGGCTTCCCTCTGTGAGAAGGAGGGGAACGGGTCCCGGGAAGGGGGCTTCGGGCTGAGCCGGCCCTGGACGCTGCTGGTGAGAGAGAGAGCACAGGGTGTGTGAGCCTGACCTGCTCGGGGCCCCATGTCAAACCCTCCGGAGGCTGAGCGCAGCGAGGGAGGCAGATGTTTCTGGGGGACAGGGTGGGGGAGGGGCGGGACAGGGCAGGGGAAGGGCGGGGGGGACTGGGGGGGACGGGGTGGGGAAGGGGCAGGGGGACGGTGGGTCTACCCTCCACACACCCCGCCAGAGACAACTTTGCTGCGCCTGGGCTCCCACCGGGGCTGGGCGCTCTGAACACACAAAGCTAACGCAGAGCAGGGGCTGCAAAGCCCGCCCCCAAGGTGGCGTCCATATGGCCTCGCACGCGGGGCAAACGGAACAGGTGGCTTTGCCGTCACCTGGACTCAGCCCGACAGCCTCACTGGGAGCAACGGTTTCTACAACATTCCGCATGTGCGGTTTATGCTCAGAAACACCCACGACAGTGCAACCCGCCCCCCAAGGCTGCGTCAGCCGTGTCGGCAGTGCTGTGGCCCAGAGGGCCCTCCCTCGGGGCACACGCCCCTCCTATCCCCTCCCCCGTGGCAGCTCAGCAGGCCACGGTCACAGCCACGTGACTTTCCCTCGGGTTCTGCGGTGCTGGGCCCAGCAACGCTCCCGTGCCCGCCGGTCCGCTCCACACGCCCCCACCTTGGGGCTGCTCCACTGCCAGGGCTGGTCCAGACCCACACAGGCCCCGGGCCCTGAGCCTTGCGACGCACAGCAGAAAGCAGGCTGGGATGGGGAGCACCCGGGATGGGGAAGAACCACCCTGGGGGGTTCCCTTCCCTCACTCCCCAGTCATGCAGGCCTGGGAAAGGCCCACTGACCCCACAGCAGGACCCCAGGGACAGGCCTGCCGTCCCTCCGGTCTCACCTGGCCTCCTCCTCGCCACAGCTGAGCGCGTCCCGCTGGGTGTCGGCGGCGGTGTTCAGGGGGCTCAGGCCGTAGGACAGCTCGGGCCGGCCGTTCCCTGCTCCCTCTCCGCCGGGGGCCGTGACCTCCTCTC
The DNA here is from genome assembly GCF_018350175.1 of Felis catus. NCBI lineage: Eukaryota > Metazoa > Chordata > Mammalia > Carnivora > Felidae > Felis > Felis catus. The sequence continues at coordinate 2,164,392 of NC_058376.1, read as the reverse complement.
CCTCCAGCAATGCTCGGGACAGCTCCTCCTCAGTCACCGCTTCAGATGACGGGAAGGGAGCAGAAGCATCAGTGCGGACCCTCCCTCCCCACCCCCCCCCCCCCAACAAGCCCCCTGGACCACAGCATTCGGCTCTGCTTTAGACAAGAGGCATGCCTGTCCACCCCGCTGGCCAGCTCAACAGCAGGGTGGGGTCGTGCCTGTCACACCCTGACCCTGGCATGTGCTGGATGAGAGCCTGAACTTCAGCAGTTCTGCAAGTATTCATAAGAAGTGAGGGGCGCCTGGGTGGCTCAGTCGGTTAAGCGTCCGACTTCAGCTCAGGTCATGATCTCACAGTTCGTGAGTTCAAGCCCCGTATTCGGCTCTGTGCTGACAGCTCAGAGCCTGGAGCCTGCTTCGGATTCTGTGTCTCCCTCTCTCTCTGACTGTCCCCTGCTCATGCTCTGTCTCTGTCTCAAAAATAAATAAAACATTAAAAAAAAAAAAAAAAGAAGTGAAATTAAGGTACACTTTAAAAAGGAACAGAGTGCACAACATTTAGTCCGTTTCACTCACACGTGGCTTAACTTCCCGGAGTTAACGTATATGAAAACTGCTCACCCAGGGGAACAGAACTGCACACGTGGGGAGGGCCAGGGACCGGCACGGCCATTACAGTGGACCCCAGGAAACGGGCACGGGTCCCGGACAACGGGTGTGGCGCAGACCCGGGCTGCAGGGAGGCGCCCTCCCGCCTCCAACAGGAAAACCAGGGGACCCGGTGCTTGGAGGGCAAGGGTCCCCTCTGCCTGCAGGGACGCTGCCAGCCCTCCCGGACCCTCGACGCGCTCGCCAGGGCGCTCAGGGAAGTGCAGCAGTGCATTCTGACAATAAAAGGGCAGCGGAAACAACTCTGCTCTGACAGTGGGGCCGATGGGCAGCGTGGGGTCCGTGGGCAGCGTGGGGCCGTGCCCGGGGCCCCTCGCCCCACTCACGCTTGCGAAGCGAGGAGTGCAAACCTGGGGGCTCTCCCCAGAGCCCACGGTGGGGGGTGGGGTACACCTGCCAGGTCCGCAAGGATCAGCACCACGCGGGAAGGGCGGGGGAGGGGAGGGGCCCCCGTCGGGGCGGCGCGGACACCTACTCTGGTTGTCCAGTTTCTGCAGGTGCGGCAGGTTACGCAGGACGGTCATGCGGTAGAGGTGTGGGTCGGGCCCGCAGCACGGGTTCTCCGCCAGCCACAGCACGCGCAGGCGCGGCAGGCCCTTCAGGTAGTAGAGCTCTGCCAGGCTGGGGATGCGGTTCCTCCGCAGGTACAGCTCACTCAGCTGCTGGCAGCGGCTCACGGGCTCCAGGGTGGACACGCTGTTGACGCTGCACGGGGACAGCACGGGGTCAGCTGTAAGGCCCGCGCCCATCCGCCCTCCCCCGGGAAGCCGATCGAAGCTGGGAGGCACGAGTCACGTTCCACGAGGTGCCCGGGGCGAGGAGAAAGCGTCAGGAGTACGGGCAGCAGTGAGCAACCCCCAACTCGGTGAGTTGTTAGGCTCACCGAGTCAATGGGGAGGTAGGAGGGCCCACTCTCCCTCACAGGGCAGGAAACAGGCCTCCAAGGGACCGTCTCCGTGCCCCAAAGCAGGCAGCAGCCAGCAGAACCCACAGCAAATACAAGGAAGCCCTACCCTACACACGCTGGGCACCGAACTTCTGAGCCCCGGCTTGAGCAGCAGGGTATATGGGTTTACATTTTCCGCAGAGATGTGAGCACATCACAGACAGAAGGTCGCCCAGGCATCTAGGCAGAGACTCTACGGTCTAAACGGACACAAGCAGAAAGCTCGCACCTCCACAAAAGCAAACGGACCATGAACACATGCTCACGCAGTGTCCAGCTGAGCTCAGAGCCCAGCGTCCTCGTGGGCCTGGTGGGAGCTCCTCCTCCACAGTTTTGGGGACGCTGCTGCTCCCTGCAGAGCCGGAGGGCACAGGTGCGGCCACTCCAAGAGACCCTGCCCGAGGAGACCTATCTAGAACATTCTCTCTGGAGTCTGTATCTGCGTTGGCAGCGATGTCCTGATTCTTCCAGGGACACCCCTGCAATTCTGAACACTCACTGACCGCAGTTACCAGCGCTCAAGGTGTGCGGAAGCTGCCCAAGGCACAGGCAGGGGTGCGGTGGGACCCGAGGCTACACGCTGGCCCGGTCCTCCTCGTCGACCACCAGGCTATCTGTGGTTGGACTGAATGTCTGTGCCCCCCAAACTCATACGTTGAAACCTACCCCCCAAGGTGCCGGTGTTTGGAGGTGGCTGGGTCAGAGGAGCCCTCACAACGGGACCTTAGGAAAGAGACCCCCGAGCTCCCTCGCTCCTGGCCCCACCTGAGGACCCAGCGAGAAAATGGCGTGTGAACCGGAAAACAGGTCTCACCAGACACTGAAAATCCAACACCCTCATCTTGGACTTGCGGCTCCAGAATGGACTGAGACAGGCCTTGTACACACGAGGTCTAAGACCGTAGGGAAATGACCGCACCTCACCAAAGATCGGCACCCTGTGTTCACAAGGCAATTTACACCCAGTCCCAGTGCCGCCAGATACCCAGGCCCTGGAACCTGGGCTCAGTCAACAACCCCGGGCCTTGTCCTTTCTCAGAGCCGTCCACAGGGCGCTCAGAGAGGCCCAGCGACCTGCCCCAAACCACTCCAGGCACAGCAGAGCCGGGGTTCAAGCCACACCTACCTCCAGGTTTCCTGCCACTTGGGGGAATGGAAGGCAATATATTTATTTGTCAGGTAAGGCTTCCTGGGGTGTGGGCTCAAACCTCGGCTTCACTGATACGAGGCAGTGACAGTGACAGCTGGTGTGTGAGCACTGGCTCAGCGCTGCAGCCCCTCCTCACTGCCCCCAAGGGGCAGGCGCTGGTATTATTTCCATATTACAGATAGGGAAACTGAGGCCCAGGGACCTGAGCCTTGCCCGACGTGGGAGGGCCGGCATCTGGCCAGCGGTGATGACTCACAGGCTCTCTCCAAACGGCCCAGCTGCCAGAAGTCCCGGCAGCACCTGGTTCAGCCACAGATTCCCTAGTCTGTTAAGATGCCAAGGCCTCCGGAAGAGGTGGCTATGATCGGTCAGAGGCCGTGTTTTGCGGGGACACTGGTGGAGCTCCTGGCAGCTCCGGAACCAGAGGGCAGAAATGGTGGGGGTGCTGGGGGCCGACGTGGCCACCTCGAGGGCAGCTGCTCATCACGTGGGGGTTGCACCCACTGAGCACGGTGAGGCTGGGCACGGATGCAGCGGGGCGTGCTCAAGGGGACGGCCGGGGGCCCCTCATAAGGAGGCAGAGCTCAGGGGGGCTGAGGCACAGCCAGGCCTTGTGCCGCCGACCCTGCTCCGCGCACAGAAGCTCCCCACCCCCACGCCCCCAGACAGACTCTTGTTGGGAGCTTTCAGATTATCCGAGGGGATCTGAGCCTTCTCCTTTTGAGCCCCGTGACTCAGAGCATAGCAGGCGTTTAGGTACCTGAGGGTGATCACTTCCAGGCTGGGCATTTCACGGCAGATGGAGACCTAGGAAGGAAAGGAATGTGATGGCAGACACCGCCAGGCGCTCTCTCCACGAGCCCGGCACAGGGACGGGGTGGCACCACAGAGAGCCCCATCTCAGCCCTCCGCGCCTACGCGGGGCAGCCGCTGGCCTCATGGGGGCTGACACGACACGTGACAGCAGGCAGGCTCCGCACGACACTCCGCTTTGCACCCAGACACTCCCTCAACATGAAGAAGCACGCGCTCTCTCTAGGACTTTGGAGAGCATCGCCGCTATCAGAGGCTGCCAGAATCCCTGAGATGCCCGCAGAAGACATCAGGGGAGGGGACCTCAATGGCCCCTGCGTGGACAGAGAACCTTTCTTTTGCTGTCCCTGAGGCACGGGGAGAAGGCTTGGCCAACGGAGCTGGGGCAAAAGGGAGACAGGATTGGAACTGGACCTCACACCACATTAATACTGTTGATTCAGGGAAAAGACCAATGGGGCGCTTGGCTGGGTCCATAAAGTCAGCCTGGAAGGCCGATGGGGGGTACAGCCCCACAAACGTCTGTGCTGCCACGTGCCAGGCGTGGAGCCAGATGAGGCCCTTGACCTCCAGAGGCTCACGGTTGGCTCAGAGTGCTTTATATGTGCAATGGGTTTGTTTTCTGCTACAGTGGCATTTTTGGGTTTTAGGGGTTTTTTTGGGGCTGCTGAATATGCAGCATTTCAGCTATAGCAGGAGGTAGAATCAGCTTTTCTGGATAGCCCAGTGTCTCAGCAGCACTTCTGACTGTTTTCAAGGAAAGGGACGGTTCACGTTACAAAAGTGAGAAAGAAACCACAGGTACACAATCCGTGTGTAAGTCCGGGACGTTCACTCTCGGAGAGGGAGAGGGCAAGACCGTTCACTGACCCAGAGCTCAGCTCGGGGCACTGCCCCCGCCCACCCCAGGTGCCCATCTCTTCCCGCCGTAGCCCGGGGGGTGGGGGTGGGGAGCAGAATGCTGGATCTGACCAAGAACAGGGCCAAAACAAGCAACTCCTCAGTGACCCAAAGCCTTCCCCCTCCTCTGGGAGACCTGGGACACGAAGCCTTTCATCGACTAAATACTGAAAGGAACTTCAGAATAAAGCTGGGCACTCGGGGGTATGTTTTTCATTAGTCATTCTATTCCAAGCACTGCTAAATGAACAAAGTACCAGATTAGGGGCTGAATTGAATGTGTGCGGTTCTGTAAATTTAACAGTTCTCTTGAGGGACAGGTGACACCTTTGGGGACCAGGGGGCATCTGGAGACGATCAGCAGAATACTTACATCTGTGAGGCGGCTGCCCCTATGGAGAGAGAAGACACACTTTAATTCTGTTAAAGCTGAGTAAGAAAACAAATGGACACAAATTAGTGACAAATGCCTACAAACTAAAATTCTATAATTCCAATGATAAAGTGAGGGAAAGCTTGCCCAGATGACTCACAAAGGTGTCGAAAGTTGTCACACCGCTGAAAACTGTTTATGTCTGGTGCCTGAGGGGTGCTTCTCAGACTGAGGAGCCGGAGGGCTGCCCCACTTGGAGGGCACAAAGACCCACTCACCCTCCAGGCTGCCGCAAGGCAGGACCACTTCCCTCACTGATGTAAGCAGACAAGCAAGTCCTTGTAACAGGCCACGTTCAAAGGCTGAACACGCAGCTTATGAGACCAACACTAGAGAGCCTGAAATAGTGCCCTTGTCTCTCCCCGCTCTGGGGAAGCATGGCCACCCCACGCAAGACAAAGAAGCGTATTGTTGAGAACAAACGGCAGAGCCAAATGTCAGAAGTGCCAGGGCAGAGGGAAAGGCTTTTTAATGCACAGGCAGGGCCCACTGCGGTCAATCTGCCCACACTTCCTGCGAGGCCGGTCTGCCCCTGGCTGGGCTCCCCACGCCCCACCTGAACTGTCCAGTGTACAGGGGTGCGTGAAGCCCGCTTTGAGTCCCCAGTAAACACCTGTAGACCTTCCCAGAGTTCATGGAGTGCTTCTGGTCCTTCCTCAGCCCAGCCAGACCTGGTCACCCCCAGACAGGGAGTCACCCCAGCCCCTCCCCAACAAGGCCCAGTTACAAGAATGTTTATGGATTCCTTACTTGGGAGTCTCAGCTCTCTCTCTCTCCCACTAGAAATGGTGTTAATCACCTCGATCCCCCACCCGATTAATAGACCTGGCTCCCAGTGGCTGGCAATGTCAGAAATCAGACCCTTCCAGAGGGGACCCGTTTGCCCCATCTACCCGTTTGTCCATTGCATCGGGCCCAATGCCATCTAGAGGGCTGACAGAGACTTCGCGGTAATGCCAATTGTCTCAAAGAGTGCATGTTTGGGGCCTGGGTCTGAAGCACCACCACTCCGCGGGGGCAAAGATTCTGGAATGATCCTTGCCAAAGGCCACCTGGGCTGGTGGCAGCACTTCCTGCATGCTGGGGGGGGGGAGGGGAGGGCTGGCACTTGCTCTCCTCCGTCCCGAACCCTTTTCTGGCCCCTCCGCAGGCCCTTCCCGCCCCCCGCCCAGAGCCCAGGTGCCGGGCGGGGGTGCTGGGCAGCGGGAAGGACGTGAGGGGACGGCCCCGGGCTCTGGGCCCTCACCAGCAGTTGAGCTTCCGCACGCTGTGCAGCTCCGAGGCCTTGGCCCGGGACAGGACCATCTTCCGAGTCAGCTTCATGGTGGAGGGCCTCCCGGAACCCGCCCCCGGCCCGCGGCCCCGGGCCCGGCCCTGCCCTCGACCAGCCGCCCGCTAGCCACGGGTTCCCGGCTCCATGGCGGCCTGTCTCCAGGGGGCGGGGCCCGCGTCGTCAGGGGCGGGCCCTGCGAGCCCATTGGCCATTCCTTGAGGGGCGAAGCGGCGCGAGCGAGGTGGGGCCGCCCGGGCAAGCGCTCAACGCGTTAGTTCGGCCCCCGCCTGCCCCGCCCCGCCCCTCCGGCTGAGCGCGTCCAGGCCTGCGCGTGCGCGGCGTGGGGGGACGGGGGACGGAGAAGTGTCTGCTTCTGACGTAATTCTGCTGCGACCCAGGTGAGGCTCCTCGTCGGTACAGACCGGCGATACCGAGTCACCGAGCAGCGAGGCCCCCAGCTCCGAGTCTTCGAGTCCTGAGATCCTGAACCGCCCCAGCCCCGAGCCTTCTAGCTCTTGAGCCCCCGAGCTCGGAGCCTGGAACGTAGACGTGACAGTGTCTTGACTCCCTGAATAACGGAGATTTACACTGTTCAGATAAGAAGCCAGCCCTAGGCCCGTGTGGATTCCCTTTCCCCTTGAGCATAAAGGTACCCCCCCACCCCCCACCCCCCCGTATTAGGCGTTTCAGAAGCCAGAGGCGCAGCTTACGTTGACTGGCTTTGGGATCTCAGAGCTGTTGAAGGTGACAGGACCCAGCTTTAGTCATCCTCCTCTGTCCCCTTTTCCACTGCCCCCCCTGTCCTGCCTTTGGCCTGCCCGGCCCATCGGCAGAGCCTGCTAAGTCGCTCCACCCCTGATGTCTGTTCGCCCTCACTGTCTGATCGGGTTCTCCTGCAGGTGGTATCTGATCGTCTCCGCCTGCCTTTAGCAAGACCCCCGACCCGCGATGTCTCAGTACTTTTCCGTCCCCTGGGTTCCCCACCCCCCCACGCTGACCTTGGCTGTAAACCCCATTTGTCTTTGTATTTGGAGTTGAGGCCAGTCTCTCTCCCCTATTCCAATAGCCTTGAATAAAGTCTTCCTTACTGTTTTAAGAAGTGTCAGAATAACTTTTTCTTGAGCGGAGGTCAGAGACTGCTTTCCCAGGACGTCACAGCAACCTCTGAAGCCCAGGGCCCCTGAGACTGGTGGAGGGCCTGCCCGTACCAGGGGCCTACTGCACGACAGGAGGGGGAGACGCGGTGGGAGAGAGTAGACTTCCTATGGGGTCTCCCGTCCCTCTCAGCCCTGCCGCTTGTATCACAAAGACGACATAGGGATTTTACAAAGAGGAAAGTCTGCCCGTGGAAGTTGAGCAATTATTGCTGTTCTGTGGGGTTTGTCCACGTGCTGTGTTTTGCTGGGCCACGGGGTGCCGTGAGCAGTTTATCGGTCAGATTCTTGCCCTGAGGCCTCTCATCAGTGCATGGGTGAGGTGGCCCCCTCAAAATGGTGTGTGAGCCTCCTCAGGCAACAGAGAGCAGTGCTGTTCTTTGAGGAGGAAGAAAGCCCGTAAATAGTGCCAGTCGGAGCTCTCAGACGGACCCTGGGTCTAGTATCAGGCTCTGGCGACCCGTCCAGGTCTCAGGGCAGGCCAGGAGTGCAGCCTCACCGAGAGTGGCAGGAAGAGTCCAAGAAGCCCAGGCTGTGCAAGCTTGCAGAGGCCTTCTGGCTGTCCCAACTTGGGAGCCGCATCAGGTGACAGGAGAGTCTGCCCAAGGTGTGGGTGACCTGCCACCAGCAGATGGAAGCCAACATCTGCAGAAGCCGGTCCTGGGGAAGGCGGAACAGGCAGAGCACGGTGTGCTGTGGCCGTGGGCCGGGGACATGTGGGAAGGGGGCTTTGCAGTTGCCGGCCCTGCCTGTCCCCACCTGGCTGAGATGGCCTCTCCTCCTCCTCCCAGGACCGGTGTGGTCCAGGTAAAAGAACCAGACCAGGTGGGGCGTGAGCCACGCCAGGGAGGCTGTGGGACAGGCCCCAGCTCTCGGCAACAGGGCTGCACCTGGGAGGCTCTGTGTAGGCGATGGGGGTGACAGGGGAAGGTGTGAGGACCCTGCAGGTCTGCCTGCAGTAGGTCGACCCTCAGGTTCAGGGTGTGTGGATTTCCCTGTACTAACCACTGGGGGACAGGAACCACTGGGCCCTGAGTCCAGGCGGCCTGGGCCTCTGGGAGGAATCTTCTCAGCGGAAGTTGAGGATGGGCTGTCAGGCCCCCGCACAGAGGGAAGGAGGAGACAGGTGTGCTTACGGCCCTCTGGCCTCTGGGGGCCTCTGCAGCCCCTGCCGGCTGTGTGGCTGTTCAAGAGGGTGGCTGGGGTGTGAACCGGTTGAAGGTCCTGGTGACTCAGGTGACTCTTGTAAAGTGAGGATTCTTTGCCTGCTTAAGTAGAAGTGTGTCGGTTTGGATGTGTCACTGTGCATCCCCAGAACTCCCTTCCCCGTGTAGCTCCGACGAGAGATTTGCATGCGCTTTGGAAGGTGGAAGACAGCAGGTGGAAGGCCGTCCCGGGCACAGATGGGGAGAGATGGATGGACTCAGAGGGGTGGGGTGGGGGTGGGGGCCCAGGGTCTTCCCTGAAGTCTGTCCTCTTCTTGCCGACAGCGGCCTCACCTGCCGCCAGCAGCCCTTGTTGCCGCGAGCTCACGGTGGCAGAGCTCTGAAGAGGCCACCGCCGTCCACAGACCTCTCCACAGCCCCCCTCGTGGTCCTGCTTCCAGAGCTGGCCACGCCGAGCTCCCCGGCTCCCCTGCAAGCTCGCTCCTGTGCATCTGCCCCCCTGCCCTGGGAGAACTGCTTCTCGCTCCCCCTTCTCCAGTTTCTCCCGGACTTCTGTGTCCCCAGCTCCTTCCCGCTACTGTGTAAAGATGAGCGCCTGTAACACATCTCCTATTTTGCCATGTTCCCAGGGCTCCTGCTTCCTGGAATGAACCCTGACACAGGCAGAAATGCAGCACCAATTTGCTTAAACCAAAACGGAAACACCGGTTCCCGTCGTCGAGAAGCCAAGGGCAGTGGCTTCAGGTGTGGCTGGATCCAGGGCCTCGGTCTTCGTTATTGGGGCCCGGCCTCTACTCCCGCTCCCAGCTTACACTCGCCCGCATCAGATGCTGTCTACCCTCTGCTTCGGGCCTGCAGCGTGGCTGCTTGAGTCCAGCAGAAAGAAAGCTTTTCCCAGTGACTCGAGTGCCTGTTTGGGGACTGGCCTGGCATCAGTCCTATGCACCCCGAATCCGGCTCTGTGGCTGGCTGTGCAAAGCCCGGGTTTCCGGCCTGAGCCACATGCCCAAGGTGGATGATGGGAGTGAGGGAGGGGAAGTGACCCAGAGGAACGTCAGAGAAGAAGGGAACCCGCTGCTTCAGACCGGCGGTTGCTGTGGGAAAGGTGACAGCCCGAACATGCCTCGTCTTCTGCCCCCCACCGCGTTCTCTCCTTGTGTCCCCTGCACACACTTCCTTATTCCAGGGGAACTTCCCTCTCCCAGCGGTCACTCTGGGGCTCTGCTCACCGGATTCCCACGTGGCCCTGGCTACTATAGGACAGTGTCCTTCCCTCACTTCTAGCCCAGCTGAATCACGAGCTTCATTTCTGCCAGCACCACATCCCAGAGACCCGCGTGGCTTCCCCGAACTCCTGTGAGCTTCTGGAAGCTACACCCCCAGCGTCTCCTCCTGATGGCTCCTTGAAGCCCCCGGGTTGGAGGGGGAGTGGGAGGGGCCAGGTGGCCTCCAGGCCGGGAGGCATGGTCCTCCCTCTGCTGGGGTCCTGGCCCCTGTGCAGTCTGGGAGATAGCACTGCTCCAGCAGGCGTGACAGGGACCCAGGGACAGGGCCTGCTCGCCTCTCAGGACCCTGGACGGGCTGACCACTCCGCCCTCATCCCCAGGGGCTGCCCCACAGCGGGTGGGGACTGAGGAAAGTTCGGGGTGTTTGGGCTGGACGGTGGCAGAGAAGAAGGTCCTGGGGTGGAGAGGGAGGAACCTCCTCCAGGTGTGAGCTCTGCTTCTCCGATGGCAGCAGAAACTGTCAGTAGCCAGCAAGGTCACCCCAGGGTGGACCGTCCCCAGACCTGCCTACCTTCCTCCTGCCTGGTTTTCCCCTGGGGACTCGGCCTCCGCGTGTTTTAGCCACTCCGCCTCCGGTTCTGCCTCCGCTCTCAGCTGAGACCCTCCCGGGCACGGCCCCCGGCCTATCACTGCCGGGGTACAAAGGCGGGCCCTGTGGCTCTGGGTGCACAGCTGGAGGGCCACCTGGCCTCAGAGCTCCCCGGGGCTCCTGGGAGAGCACCGGACTCGGGCGGCCTGGAGCCGCCGGCCCGTCTCCCCGAGCCGGCTGTCCAGGGCTCCCTGAGGCCTCGCCTGCCAGCGTGGGGCCGGCTGCCTCTCACACCCAGGAATACCCTTGAGGGCAACAACCGCTGCCTGCTCCCTCCACGCTGTGCCTGGTGGGGGACTCCACGCTGGGCCTGCTGGCGATCGTGTTCTGACCACGCGGGGCCGGGGGTGACTGGGACTTGCCCCAGCTTCCGCCCTAGCTTCCCTTCTCTCTACCCACCCCTACCCCAACCTCCAAACCCTTTGGTTATCCGGCTATCCGCAGCTATGTAACAATGGCTCCAAACCTAGCAGCTGACGGCGGGAGACATTACCTCTTCACGGTGCCCGAGGGGCGGGAATCTGGGAGCCGTGGGGCTGCTGGCCTGGTCTGGGGCCTCTCGTGGGGTCAGGCTGTGGGCCCGGGGCCAGGGGCTGGGGACCAGGGCTGCCGTCTCTGGAGACCTGAGTGGGGTCCGGGCTCGTTCACGCGGCTTGTGAGAGAAGAGTAGCCTGCATGTGTTCATTTAACACAGTGTCCTGAGAGGTTGTTTGGGCCTCGGGGTCCTTCCCAGCTCTGTCCCCATATCTGTTGCTTGGAAACGCGCTGCCTGCTGTGGCTGTCGGGAAGGCACGTGGTGCAGGGCATTGGCCCCTGCGCCGATTTGCTCCCTCGTCACCATCACATCTCAACCATCCTTTCTGAGAGGTCATTCCCAGAATGCAGATGATCTGTCAACCTCAGGCATGAAGGCATGAAGGGACGATGGTGTCCCCAGCATGAAGCCCACTTCTCTTGGTGCTCTGTCCGGACCAGGGCTCTGCAAGCCACAGCCACTGCCTGTTTTTGTAAATAAAGTTTTATTGGCACACAGCCACACCCATCCATGTACCTGTGGCTGATGGCTTGCAGGGGGCTGAGTAGTTAAGACGGAGCCCCTGGGCCTGCGGATCCTGAAGCGTTACCAGTGGCCCTTAGAGAAGCCGTTGCAGCCCCGCCCTAGACTCTGGCCGTGTTGTCGCCCCACGCCCTGGACCCACCCCAGCAGCCAGCTTCTCTGCTCCCGTGGATTATTCACGGCCGGCCACAGCATGCCCATGCCACGTGGCCAGACTGCTCTCTTTTTCACCGACTGAGTTTTCTTTTCGCTGCCAGAACTTTTTACCTTGGCCGTGTTGTCCACGCCGTGAAAACGTCCTCCGCGTTTCCTTTCGCTGGACGTGAGCCAAGTCGCAATCAAAGTCAGGACTGCTGCGTTCCTGCTTTATGGCCAAACGCCTCTTTATTTTTATGGGATGGATGTTTCATAATTGCTCTTGCAACGGCGTCCTGGGAGACGCAACGTGGCCTTCTTGTGAAATGTGTGGTTTTTTCTGGAAGGGAAGGAGCCACAGGGGCGACGTGAGCGCTGATGTTTGGTCAGCAGCCTGTTTCACGTACTGCTTCCCCTTCACCGACGTTCCCACAGAGGCCCTGGGATACTCGGAAGCCAAAGTCAGACCGCCCGTGCCTGCCCCCCCAGAGCTCTGCGTGATTGCTGTCTCTTGAAATATTAACTGATCCTCCGCCGTGTGCTTTCAGTCAGTGGAATGGCTCTCAGGCCAGAAGGCCCCCCAGGGAAGGAGCGCTAGCCCAGAGTCTGGGCACGGCTGCTAGAAACCAGCTGCAGACGCCGTGGGTCTCTGCTTGCTTTGCCTGTTAACTAAGGTCTAAGACCCCTCCCGGGGGCGGTGGCAAGCCAGCTCCTGCGGCGGGTGCCGGCCGGCCGAAGGCCTGGGCTGCCGGACTCTGACAACCCAGCAGTGACAGGGGGGCGCCTCCTGCAGGCGAGAGCCTCCAATCAGCCGTCACACCCCCGCTGCTGTCCACCCTTTACCTCCACGGTGCTGACCGCTTCGGAGGAGGGCTCCAACCAGCTTTGTGCCCATCAAAGTGCCTTGAGAAATCCATCAAGCACTGCCCTACGTAAGGGGCTCTGATGGGTTCTGATGGGCCACAGGGGTCCTGTGGGCCCATGGCGCTGTGGCTCACCCCTCTGTGGAGAGGCAGGGGCAGATAAAGGCCAGGCGCCTTCCAGTGGAGGGTGTCATGGGCAGGAATCTGAACACTAGGTCAGCACGCCCAGGGGAGGAAATGAGGGCGTGGTCAGGCGGCCAGGAGTCAGCTGGCAGAGGTGCAGGGCCCGGGAGTGGCATTGTGCCACTGTGGGGGGCATTGTGCACTGGCGTCTGGGAAGGAGAGGGCGGTGGTCTTTGTGAGGTGAGGGCACTGTGGGGGGTGGTCTGGACCTTTAGGAAAGCTGTGATCAGCTTTTTTGTGTGAGGGGGTGGAGTCAGAATCCTTATCCTTCTTCCAGCCAGGAGGACTGAGAAGGGGCAGTCCAACCAGGGTGGAGTTTAGACATCTGTGGGACCCCATGGCCAGCACCTGCCACATGGGTGCTGTGAGCTTAGATCTTCCCTGCCCCCTCGGTCCCTGCCTTACTGGGAATGGTCTCCTGGCTTTGGGTACTTCCAGGAAGACCGGGGTGAGGGTGGCTGCAGGCATCTGGGCGGAGGAGCATCCTGAGGTCTGTAGGGGAAGTGGGTCCCAGGCTCCAGGCCCACTTCGGTCTCCTGTCCCGCCCACCAGCCGACCCCTGCCCCCACTCCCCGTCCCTGCCCGACGCGGTTCCGTCGGGCCTTTCAAGGAGAAGCCGGCTGCTCCCCCCTCAGGAGGCAGGTACAGGCCCAAGAGCCCGGTCCGGGGCGGGGCGGGGCGGGGCGAGGGGTCCCCTCTGGTGGGGCGTCTCCGTGCGTCCTTGGCGCTGGCGGGCGCGGGACTCGCGGGCTGAGCGCCCCGGGCTGGTGACGCAGAGCGCGCTGCGGGCGACGCGGACCGCGCGCGCGGGACGCACGCTCGGCGGCGAGAAATGCGGGCGGCCCCGCGGGGCCAGCTGGCGGTCCTGCGCAGCGGCGCGGGTGACGCGGGGACACGGGCCGGCTCCGAGCAGGTACGCCCGCCCGCCGCCGGGATGGACAACACCGGGGTGCGGAGAGACGTGACAGGACCCGCGCTGGGGCCGGGGCGCGGGCCGCCGGCGCAGGTTGGGGGAGGGGCGGGGGCGCGGGGTGGGAGGAGGGTGCCCCCCAGGGTCCAGGGCCGCGGGCCGGGCTGCTGGTACAAGCAGAGGGCGGGCTGCCGGGTGCGGGGGCCTGGGCGCAGGCCGGGGTGCCGGTGCGGGCGCGGGGCACACACTGGGGCGCCGCAGGGGCGCAGGTTCGAGTGTAAGCTCCGGGGTGGAGATGCGGGCCTGGGCTCAGGCGGGAGTGCGGGGTGCTGGGACCCAGGCTGCAGGCAGGGTGCCGGCACAGGCGTTGCGACGGGGCCAGGGTGAAGTCTTTCCGGGGGCGCCTTGCTCCGACCTGGGGAGATGAGGAACTTGCCACATCTAGGACTTAGGCTCTGACCACAGCTTTCCCACCCCCACCCACCACAAGACCACGGGGCCCATTGCCGCCGGCGGCAGGCACTTCCTTTGATGGGTGTACTGCTATTTACAGTCTGGAAAGTGTTTTCCCTGCAGGGATTTCAGAGGATGCCTGACCTGGGGATGGGCAGGGAGCATGCAAACGGTTTAGAAAGAGAAGTGGGAAGAGGGGGTGGGGGGGGGGACGTCTGGCCAGCGTGCCCTGAATAGCCTCACATAGGGAGTCTGTGGGTTCAGCCTTCTGGGCTGGGCTGGTGGGATGCGGGGCGGAGACCCTGTCTTTGTGAGTTTCCAGGGTCCGGGCCTAGTGGCTGCTGCAAAGGACAGTCCTCAGGACTTTTGTTCTGTTTGGACTTGGTGTCTATTCCCAATGTCGCCAGGGCACAGCCTTCCAGCATGCCACCCCCGGACTGCAGGAGCCTGGATGGGGGGGCCCACCTGGGCGCAGGCACTGCCGTGTGGCCCCCTCCCCATGCACCTGTGCTCGCTGCCCGTGGCCCCTCCCACTCCTCTCTCCTCCTCGGCCCTGCGTTTGGACATCCACCCCACTGTGCCCCTGCCTCTTGCAGGCCCGTTCACTCCATGGCAACAGCTTCGCGTGTCTGTCGGGGGTCCTGTGCCGAAGGGCATCTATAGATGTGCATTTGTTTGTTTGTGTTTCAGAAACACTTATCTAGATACACTTGTATCATATATCTATTATCATTAGTGTTTATACCATTACGTTCTATTTTTTGAGTCTGTGTCCTTGTTTTTTTCCCCACTTTTTATTTATATATATTTTTTAAATATTTGCTTAGTTTTGAGAGAGAGACAGAGAGGGACAGAGACAGAGACAGAGTGTGAGCCGGGGAGGGGCAGAGAGAGAGGGAGACACAGAATCCGAAGCAGGCTCCAGGCTCCGAGCTGTCAGCACAGAACCCAATGCGGGGTTCAAACTCACGAACCATGGGATCATGACCTGAGCCAAAGTCGGACGCTTAACCGACTGAGCCACCCAGGCGCCCCTTTTTCCTACTTTTTAAATAAAAATTTCCAAACATACACAAAGTTGAAAGAATTTTGCAGTGAACCCTTAGATGTGCATTTTGTGTGACTGTATGTGCAGGCCCGTGTGCCATCATGTTCTGTCTATTTATGTATCTATGTGCCTGTCTTCTTGGAAGTCATTTACTTACAAAGTGCTCTTTTTTTTTTTTAAGTTTATTTATGTATTTTCGGAGAGAGCGTGAGCGAGCACTTGGGAGGAGGGGCGGAGAGAGAGAGAACCCCAAGCAGGCTCCGCACTGTCAGTGCAGAGCCCGACGACGGGGTTTGAACTCACAAACCGTGAGATCGTGACCTGAGCTGAAGTTGGACGCTTAACCCACTGAGCCACCCAGGTGTCCCCACTTTCATCGTTCTTGCCATTGCATATGGAGAGTTAGAGTTACAAACCGGGGTGACCACAACTGCCTTCTGGTGATATGTGAAGAAAACGATGGAGGGTTGGATTTGGCTGGGAGCCCCCGAGAAGGTGGATGGGGGATTTTGTAAGGTCATGGTCAGCCCTGGGTTTCCAGACTCTTCCAGGGCCCAGACTTGGATGGGGGAGGGAGGAGGAGGGGAGGGCAGGGGAGGAGAGAGAAGGTCAGTCAGCATCCCCAGTACCCCCCCCCCCCCACCGTTTTGCATGACTCCTGGCCCTGCCTGAGGGGCCAGGTGACAGCGATGGCCTTAGGGCTGCTCAGGTGTGAGGCGTGCCACACTCAGGCAGCTCGTGAACAGAAGTTTATTCTCACAGCCCTGGAGGCTGGAGGGCTGAGGTCAGGGTGGCAGCACGGGGGGTGGGGAGGGCCCCCTTCTGGGTTGCAGACTTCTGTCCTCACGGTGGGGAAGGGGCGAGGGCACTCCCTGGGCTTTCCATCAGAGCACGGAACCCGGTCGTCAGGGCCTCGTCACCTCCCAGAGGCCCCGCCTCCGACTACCATCACCGCTGGGGGGCGGTTTCCACATGCGAACTTCAGGGGGGCACATTCGGACCATAGCGGTCCACTCCTGGCCCCCCAGATTCATGTCCTTCTCGCATGAGAACTACATTCACTCCATCCCAACAGCCGAGTGTTAGCTCATTCCAGCAGCTACTCCGAAGTCTGATCTAAATCTCATCCGAGTCAGGGGTGGGGGAGACCCCAGCTGCGGATTCCTCTCCGGCTGTGGGCCTGTCCCGCCAGCAATGGTGGGGCACCGGACGGGCACTCCCACTCCGAAGGGGAGCAACCGGAGGGGTGACGGGGTCCAAGCAAACCTAAACCTTAAGGCCCCTGGCCTGGTGGTCCTGCCCGATGGCTTTTCTGGGCACAGCCCACCCTGCAGCTCTCCCCGGCTGGAGACGCATGCCAGTGACTCTGCTGGTTTGGGGCCACCCCACCCCACAGCTCCACTGGGTATTGTCCTGGCAGCGGCCCTCTCCCAGGGTCGGGTGCCCAAGGCTCTGGGTGGCCTCATCTGTTAAAATCTGGGTGGAGGCGGCTGACCCCCCAGACTTGCACGCTTTTCAGAACAGCAGTGATGGCATCGTGCAGGTGCCACTAACCCTGGCCACAGGGGGCCAGCTGGAGCGGCGCCTGGGGCTGCGGGGAATTGGGAGAGCCGGGCCCAAGATGAGCAGGGCGCAGGGCAGCTGTGGCTCCCCGTTTGCAATCGTTCCGCCCCCCAGGCCCTCGCACTCTGGGCCTGTGCTGGGAGGACGGCCCCACGGATGGGGATGGAGTGCCTCCTCCGACCCTTCACATGACCTGAGGTCGCTGTGGCTACAAATGGGCCTCTGGGGCCTGGGGATATGCATGTGCTTCCAGACGACCCGGGGCCCCTGCTGGCGGACAGAGCTGGGGCAGCTGGGGAAAGGCGCCGACCAACGAGTGGACAGGCCCCACGTGAGGAAGCACGTGCCCCGTGCTGTCAGGACACCTGCCTCATTCCCCTCTCTGATTTATTCCAGCAGCCCTCCATGGTGTGTTTCCAGAACCTTCAGCCTCACGAGCTGGAGTAAAGGCTGTCCTGAGGGAGGGAGGAGACCGTGGCAGCTGGAGAGGAGGCAGCCCTCACGATGGAGCCCCCCACCCTGAGGAAAGCCGGCTCCAAGCAGGAGGAGGCCTTTGGGGTGCAGCCCCGGAGGGTCGCCGACCTGGGCACGGTCCCCAGTCTCCGGCGCAGCAACAGCAGCCTGCGCAAGGTCAGGAGGTCCCAGAACCTCTTTGGCAACAGTGAGAAGGTAGGCTTCCGGTGGCCAGCAGGGCCCCCCTCCGCCGGGTCCCCCAGAGCCCTGGTGGGGCACGGCGACCACCCAGGGATGGGTGTGTTTCTTGCTTGGGCAGAGGCTCGGCTGAGCCGGGGAAAGGGGACCTGGAGAAAATGGTCAGTGGCCAGGTCCGCCACCTCCTTGCATCGCACGCCCCTTCCTGTTCTTGGTCTGGTTGGGAGGGCGTTAGGCAAGCACTGCAACCCCGTCCCGGGCAGACTCGCTGGAAGCCGTCACCCCTGACCTCACTGTGCGATGACTTCACGTCTCCAGTGTCACTGGAGGGCCCTGAACACCACCGACGTCCTGGGCTAGATTCCCCAAGGCCCGCGACAAGACTGTTGAGGGCATGTTTGACTCCCTCGGCCCCTGGTCAGGTGGCGGGAGGGCGTTGGCCTGCCGTCTCGTCAGGACAGAGGCAGGTGTCCACACCCCTACCCGCCGCACCGCTTTATTCCCGAGGAAGGCAGCATTGACAGAGAAACTGAAAAGTGCCGTGCTACTTAAGTAGGGCAAAGGAGGAAGAGGTCCCACAGGGCTGTTCCTCCCACACCTGAGAGCCGGGGCCGGGCACCCCCGCCCCGCTCACGCCTTCTGGAAAAGTCCCGTGTAGCTCGACAGGGAGCCCAGGCGTATCTAGGAGTGGCGGAGGGTTTGCTGTCCCGAACAGTGTTGCTATGACTGCCCGGGGATCTCAAAGCGCCCTTTTTATCCTCAGCAAGAAAGTCTCAGTTCGTGGATCCCCGAAAATATCAAGAAGAAGGAATGCATGTACTTTGTGGAGAGCTCCAAACTGTCTGACGCTGGGTAAGGGGCCTGTTAGTGTGGCCACCCCTCCCCCTGTTCCCACGGGCCGGGGCCTCGGCGGGCTCCGTTGGTATGTGTGTGTGTCTGTGTGTGTTGTGTCCGTGCATGTGTGGCCTGGGCAGGCACAGCCCGTGTCTGCATGGCTTCAGCGAGCCCAGTCCTGTCTTCGTGGCCTCGCGGGCCCAGTCCCGTGTGTGTGTGTGTGTGTGTGTGTGTGTGTGTGTGTGTGTGTGTCTGTATCTGTGTGGCCTTGGGGGGCCCAGTGCTGTGTGTGTGTGTGTGTGTGTGTGTGTGTGTGTGTCTGTATCTGTGTGGTTTGGGGGGCCCAGTCCTGTGTGTGTGTGTGGCCTCAGTGGGCCCAGTCTGTGTCCGCGTGGCCTCGGGGGGCCCAGTCCCGTGTCTGTGTGGCCTCGGGGGGCACAGTCCCTTGTCTGTGTGTCTGTGTGGCCTCAGTGGCCCAGCCCGTGTCCGCGTGGCCTCGGACGCTTGCGGCAGCCCCACGTGCCCGTCCAGCTGTCTGTGGGCGAGCAGCTTTGCCTCATGCGTCCTGCAGGTGGGGTGCAGAGAGCTTAGGTGACTCATCCAGGGTCATCAGGGGACCGCTCCGCAGGGGCACTTGGACTTGAACGTGCTCATTTGGGCGCCACGTTGCATGCCTCTAGAATGTTCATTTCCCTCTGGAGTAGAGGGTGTCACAGTGCCGTGGGGGCTCTACAGGGACTCAGGGAGAACGCCCAGCCTGGGCCCCTCGCTGAGGTCGGTGCCAAATGCAGACCGGGCCACCTCACCCTCAGGAACCGCCCCCCACCTTGCCTCTCCTACTTGTGGGGCCAAGACCACCTCCGCGGGCAGCGGTGGCCTCTACGCCTCCACACGGCTGGACGTTTCCCTCCTGGGCCGCTGGCTGCCCAGCAGGGCCGCCCGGGAGCTTGGGGGCGCTGCGGGCAGGTTCGGAGGAACCTCCTGGGAGGTGTGGCACGTCCTCGCCGTTCCTTGAGGAGTATGATTTGTGTCAGCGCCTCCCCCCCAGCCGCGCCCGAGACGTGCTGTGCCACCGACCGGCCACGCTCTTTCTCCTCCGCCTTCCTTGTCGCCTACTGAGCTCTTGTGGCGGATGCCGGCTCTGCTGTGCGGCCCTCCCTGACCACACGGGGAAGTAACCTCTCTCCCCAACACGCTCCACCTATCTGTCTTTTTACCAGTCCCTCGCGCCCCGAGATCGTGTGGCTTCGTGGCGGCAGAATCCGTCTTCCGCTTCCCACGGTGGACGAATAGCATCCAGCCCCCGCGTGTCGAATGACCTGGGGGGAGGAGCCCGCGTGGGGAAGGCAGAGAGATTAGGCCGCGGCTCAGGCAGGAGGGATCACCGCCGACGAGGCCGTTCCCGGGGCCCTGTGATCTGCCCGCCGTCGTCACTGAGGGGCTGGGGTTCACGCCTCCGGCGTGGCTCCGCGTCAGGGCCGCGTCCTCATTTCTCCGTCCTGGGAGCAGACCCTTGAGCCAGAGAGGGTTGCCAGCATGTTCCAGCTGGCAGCTTGGCAGGGAGTGCCAACGTACTCGGTGCGTCATCGGAGCTTCCCAGCCACGCGGCTCGCTCTGACGACGTACAGAGAGCGTTTTGCGTCGAGGTTTCCAGTCTTCGTTAGTTTACAGGAAGCTTATGAAAATAGCCTCCGAGGGAATGAGTGTCACCCGGACGGCCCGTGCAGGACTCGCTGGCTTCAAAGTCGATCCGAAGACTTACGCAGCAGTCTGGTCTCCGGCTCGCGGGGCCCGGAGCCGCCACCCACCCGACCCCGGGCCCCTTCTTTCCTCTGAGCTAAGACCCAGTGGAGGATGCTGACAAGGGTCAGCGAGGGCCGGGGGACTCAGCTGGGATTTGAGGCTGAAACGGGGCTTCCTACCCCTTCAGTGCCCCTTTCCTGCTTTGAAGAAATACTGCTCAGGATGCCTTTGGTTCTGGAAATTTCCAGGAGCATGTTTACTAGCATCAGGTTTGACGCAAGGGGCTGCTACAGGGGGCTGTCGCTCGGATGTTACATTGAGGGCTGGGAAGCACGGGACCCAGTGATGGCCGGAAAGGTGGGGGCACCCAGAGACATTTTCTTGTAGGGTACCGTGTGATTGGTTAACGGCAACTAGAATGAAGTACCGGTGTCCTGATTAGCTGCGTCTTATGACCTAAAGCAGTTTCCTAAATTATGTTTCAGAACCTGATGGAAGCCGGGGATGGGGTTTATAGCTGGAGAGATGAAGCAGGTGCCCGGAGGTCCCGGGGACGGCAGGAAACACAGGGAAGGCGGGGAGCTTGGCGAGGTGCATCCGAGTGGGCGCTTCAGCAGTGGGTCATCTGCTGCCCGGGAACTCACCAGGCGTGTTGGACGTCCTGGGGGCGGCCGGTTCCTGGGTCTTTGTCTGGAAGCACCAGTGGCTCGCAGATTGTTTTCTGGTGCTCCCTCATGGAAGAACAGGGCATCTCCTTGCCTCCTGTTTTCCTTCTCAAAGATTTGGGACCCCACGTGGCAAGAGCGGGGTGTGCGGAGCGGCTGGGATCCTGGTGGCGGGGGCCTGGCGTGGAGGTGGGCAGTGTGCCCACAGCCCTGATGCTCATGGGCCCCCTTGTGCTCCCCACGTGGAACCAGAAGGAAAGCAAAGGAAGGTGCTCCCCGGGGGCCGGCAGACCCCAGAGAGATGGGGTTCTGATTCGAGTCAGAGACGGCGGTGTAGACTTGTTTCTGGGGGTCCTTGGGGTCGCCGTACGTGTTCTAGGACAGCAGTCACAGCGCAGGGACGCCCAGCAGGCTCAACGGGGAAAGCACACGGGCGGGTCCGAGACTCCGTGTGCAGGCTTGCGACCTCTGTCCCCCGTCTCCCTCCCCAGGGGCATGCCAGCAGGGGAGAATGCAGCTGTGTGCCGGGCTTCTGTCCTGCGAAGCTGTTAGGGGCTCAGCGCCCGGGGTTAGTCCCGGGCTGGTGACATCGGCACCTCTGCCTAGCACCCCCCACATTCCAGACGCCCAGGGAAAGCAGGTGTTGAGCACAAATCGTGTCCTCTGCACAGTCTGGGATGAGTGGGTTGGGGAATGCAGACCGTTCTGAAAGCCCAGCCTAGTGAGCAGCCCCTCCAGAGACAGTGGTCCCAGGCCTGCGGGGGACTGTGTCCTGCACAGGGTGTTCCCCATCAAAGGGGTCCCTCCAGCGGATGGAGAGGGCGTGCTCCCTTGTGAGAGCAGAGTGCGGTCCAGGAGGAGACGGTGGGAAGGTCCTCCCCGTCACGAACGGAGCCTTGGAACAGATTTATTTATACACCTTACGTATTTCCATCAAAGGCGTTGGGGTCTCCCCCACCGCCTTCCAGACCTGAACCCCCCCACCCCCCACCTCCCTACATCCCCATAATCTAATTAGTCCCACGTCCTGAGGGTCCTTCTCAGCTCTGCCCAGATTTGACTCGTTTCCCTTCCCACCACCGCCACCCCAGACCTTCCCCATACTGTCACAGTTACTTTGCGACCTTGACGTATTGGCTCTTTCTCCTCCCTGGGACCCTCAACCATAAAACACAGAGACCGAAGCGGATGCTTCAGAAGCTGTCTTCAGGACGAGGCGTGCATGCTTAGTAAGACCGAGGCGCCTCTCCAGACTGCACGGAGCAGCCCAGATGGAGAGCTTGGGCGGCCACGTAGATTTAAGATCTAATCTCAGCAGAGGGGGTGGCTCAGAGACGAGGTAAGGAGGTGACCCGTCTTAGGCCATTAGAGACTGAACAGAAAGCCTGGGGGCAGCGCTGGGCCAAGATACAAGAGCTGGGTCCTCGTCCTAGTGACTCCCCCCTCCCTGCCTTTGACCATAAATCGAGGTGGTCACACAACACATAACGTGTACCCTGTGTTCCCTGCAGGTCTGAAAGCGCCTGAGTCTCCCTGAGGGGTCGATGGAGGTCAGAGGGCGCACTCTGAGCTCTCCACGGGTGGGGCTTGTGCTCAGAGCACTGGGGGCCGCTGCGGTCACCACACGCAGAAGGAGGGACAGCCTTCGGGGAGGAGCCCAGCAGCACCTGGGTGCAGGGCAGGCCACGGGTGTCTTAACCCATCCTGGGTGCTCTGCATGCTTAGTTGTTCAGCACTAATTTTATATGTTATTTCTAGAACCTCTTTAGACCCTCAAGGCATTCTGTAGGCTGGGGGTCAGGGGATGTACTGTTCTCCCCTTGTAGCGGTGGAGAAATGGAGAGCCAGAGCGTCTGAGCGGGGCAGCCCCGCGTCCTTCCCTGTGCCACCTGGCCCCCAGCGTCCTCCCCCGAGCCACCTGCCCCCCAGCGTCCTTCCCCTGTGCCACCTGCCCCCCGCCGCATCCTTCCCTGTGCCACTTGTCCCCCAGCATCCTCCCCCGAGCCACCTGGCCCCCAGCATCCTTCCCTGTGCCACCTGCCTCCGAGCATCCTCCCCCGAGCCACCTGCCCCCCAGCATCCTCCCTCAAGCCACCTGGCCCCCCGTGTCCTTCCCCTGTGCCACCTGGCCCCCCATCCTTCCCTGTGCCACCTGCCCCCCAGCGTCCTTGCCCGAGCCACCTGCCCCCCAGCGTCCTTCCCTGTGCCACCTGGCCCCAGGCTCACCTGGCCTCGGACTGCTTGCTTGTCTCATCTGTCTCTCGTCCTTCAGGTCACTTGATACTAACGAGATGTCAGAACCTAAAAATTCACAATTTCCGATGTAAGGAGGTGTAGAGAACACACTTATCTCCTCTCTCTCCCGAAGCCCCAGTGAATGGCAGGAAAGGAGTGAAAAGGTCTCAGTCCCCGAACCTGAAGGACACGAGAGGGGAGGTCACAGTGGGAAGGAGGTGCTGAGGTGCTGTGGCGGGGAAAGCAGAACCCAGAGTGGGGCGTCCCGGGCGCGGGTTCTCCCGTAGCGTCGTCCAGGTGCCCGGCGGGCTGGCCCGCGTCTGTCGCGTGCTGCTTTGAGCCTGCACCACGCGGGGGCTCCTTACCCTTCTTACTCCGGAACCATCAAAGATGCCGCGGGAGCTCCCCGGGTTCCGAGCTTGGTCCTGCCCCTGCGTCCTCTGCCCCCATCGCCCTGAGCCCCCGGCAGCCACGAGTCTGTTCTTCATGCCTGCAACCTTGCCACTTCGAGCACGTCACCTGAGGAATCCGACCGAAGCGACCGTGTCACTTTCCGCCCGGCGCGATCCCTTCGCCGTCCATCTGGGTTGTTGTGTGTATCGGCAGGTCCCCCCCCTTTGCTGCCAAGTGGTTGGTCACTCTCAGCTTGCCTCCCTCGTTGGAAGCGAGGATTTTGTAGACAATGAATAACCGGGTCTTACTCTTTCCATCCACTCTGCAAAACCTGTGTCTTTTCAAACTGGTGTATTTACGACACCATATTTCAGGTGAGTTTTGATGTTAGGACTTAAGTCCGCCATCACATCTTTCCGTTTTAAGGTTTTTCTTTTCCTGCCTTTCCAGGTGACTTGAACATTTTTCCAGAGTTCCGTTTACCCGTTCTGTCATTCTTCCTTCCTTCTGCTGTTCAACCTTTCCACCGTCCATCACTTCGCTCCTGCTTAGAGAACGACCTTTATCCACCCTCGTAGGGCAGTCCTGTGGGTGACAGATTCCCTCCGTTTTCTTTCGTCCGAGAACGTCTGACTGAGCCATGCGTCTGCTGGGTGTTCAATTCTGGGTTGGTGCTTTTTGAAAGCTGTTGTGCCCCTTCCTCCTTGTACTTCCTGAAAAAAAATTTTTTTTTAAGTTTATTAGTTTATTTTGCGAGAGAGAGAGCGCGTGAAGCATGAGGGGAGGGGCAGAGAGAGAGAGAGAGAGAGAGAGAGAATCCCTAGCAGGCTCCACGCTGTTAGCGCAGAGCCCGACACAGGGCTCGAACCCACGAACTGTGAGATCATGACCTGACCCGAAACCAAGAGTCGGACCCTCAGCTGACTGAGCCCCCCCAGGCGCCCTGCTCCTGGTACTTCTTTCTGATTTCTGATGAGAAGTTGTTTGTTCTGTGAGTTACTTTGCCCCAGTAGGCAAAGTCTCATTTCTGTCTTGCGGCTTCCAAGATTTTTTCTTTGTCTTCAGTTGATGCAAGTTTGACTTTAGTATCGTGGCACACATCTCTTTGGGTCTCCCTTGTGTGGTGTTCCCTAGATTCTTGAATGTAGAATTTATGACTTCTTTCCAAATGTGGGAAATTTGGCCACTTTTAATTTTTCTTGGCTATTATAAGTAGTGTTTTGTTTTGATTTCACTTTCTTTAATTGTTTTTAATGTTTATTCATTTTTGAAAGACAGAGATAGAGCGTGAGCAGGGTGGGGGCAGAGAGAGAGGGAGACACAGAATCCAAAGCAGGCCCCAGGCTGTGAGCTGCCAGCACAGAGCCCGACACGGGGCTCGAACTCACAAACTGTGAGATCATGACCTGTGCTGAAGTCAGACGCTTAACCAACGGAACCACCCAGGCGCCCCAATTTCACTTTCTGTTTGTTACTTCTGTATAGACATAAAATTGATTTATTTCTATTGACCTTGTATCCTGCAAACTTGTTAGAGTTACTGTCAGTCTTACACCTTTTTGTAGATTCCCTAGGGTTTTCTACACACACAATTCCATCACCTGTGAATAAAGATAGTTTTACTTCTTTTCTTCTATATGTGCCTTTTCTTTCCTTTCCTTCCTTCTTTTCTTTTTCCCTTCCCTTCCCTTCCCTTCCCTTCCCTTCCCTCTTCCTTCCCTTCCCTCTTCCTTCCCTTCCCTTCCCTTCCCTCTTCCTTCCCTTCCCTTCCCTTCCCTTCCCTTCCCTTCCCTTCCCTCTTCCTTCCCTCTTCCTTCCCTTCCCTTCCCTTCCCTTCCCTTCCCCCTGTACCCTTTCCTCTCCTTTCTTTCCACCACCCCATTAGCTAGGACCTCTAGTGCCATGCTGAATAGCAGTGCTGAGGGTGGACAGCATTGTCTTGTTCCCAATCTTAGTGATGAGGGGTTCAGCCTTTTATCCTTGAGTATGATGTCAGCAGTAGGATTTTCACAGATGCTTTTGTACCAGGTTGAGGAAGTTCCCCTCTGTTCTTGCTTTGCTGACAGTTGTTATTACAACTGGGTGTTGAATTTGATAAAACACTATGCATCCAAGCAAACGATCAGACGGCTTTTCTCCCTTATTCTGCTAATATGATAAACTATGTTGATTGGTTTTTAAGTGATAACCCAACCTCTCATTCCTAGGAAAGCTCCCATTGGGCCATAATTTTTTATTAAGTTTTTAATTTTAATTCCAGTGTAATCAGCATACAGTGTTAGATTGGTTTCGGGTGTGCAATACAGCCACTTCTGTACCTAACTCGGTGCTCATCACGGCTGGTCACAATTTCTTTACACGCGTTTCTGGCCCCGCCCCCCTTCCCTCGGCCCCGCCCCCTCTCCCTCTTCCCTTGGGGACTCTGTGACGTGCCTGCTCCTGCTTCCTTCACAGCTCTGAGGCTCAGAGCCTCTTCACGTCCTTGTTCATTTAGGTCTGTTTCTCTCTGGCGTTCATGGTGGGTCACTGCTATGCTCTGTTTTCAAGTTCACAGATTCTTTCCTCTGCCACCTTCATTCTGTGGCTGAGTCCATCCACTGAGTTTTGAAAAGATTTTGGTTCGTTAGTGCATTCTTTTCAGTTTTTAAATTTCCATTTGATATGTCTTCCATTTCTTCGCTGAGACTTTATATATTTTCCTTTTTTCCAAGTGTGTTCGTGATTCCTTGGTAAAGCAGTTTTATGGTAGCTGCCTTAACTCCTTGTCAGATGATTCTAACAGCGTCACCTTGGCATCGGTGGCTGCTGTCTTTTCTCATTCCGGTGGAGATTTTCCTGGCTCCTGGTGTGATGGTGATGTTCAGTCTGAAACCTTGACCTTTGGGGTATTATGTTATGAGACTGCATCCTGTGGTTTAGCAGGTGCCCTATGACGTGTCTGTGGGGGAGGGGGGCCCTGCCTCATTACCGCCACGTGGCGATGGGAGTCCAAGCCCCTCTCAGCCCGGGTTGCCGCTCGGTGGGAAGGGGTGGGAGCCTCAGCTCCCCGCTGGGCTTTCACTGACACGGCTCCTCCTCACAGCGGGGGGTGGGGTCCTGACTCTCCGCTGGGCCCCTGCTGACACCCCCCGCGGGGGGCGCGGGGCACCTCCTTCCCTCCGCTGACCGTGACCGTGTGGTCTTTGCAGGAAGGTGGTGTGCGAGTGCGGCTACACACGCCAGCAGCACTTGGAGGAGGCTACCAGGCCCCACACTTGGCAGGGCAAGGATTGGGACCCAAAAAAGCATGTCCAGGAGATGCCAACGGACGCCTTTGGTGACATTGTTTTCACGGGCCTGGGCCAGAAGGTGGGGAAGGTTGGTCTCCACCCCTCCGCTGCTCTCGCTGTGACTCGCGTCACCCTTCCGTGACCTGAGGCGCCTCCGGAGAGGCCTCGAGCCTTGCCAGCACTAGGGACAGGGTGGGCGGGGCTTCACGAGGCTCACGGGAGACCCAAGGGTGCCCTCGGGGTTCTCGGTCACCACAAAGCAGGGCGGGTGCGTCCCACAGCAGGCGGGGGCCAGAGGGGTGCCGTGAGTGCAGGCTGGGCGGAGGGGGCTGGAAGATGGGGCTGGTCTTCCCAGGGTGGCCTGTTGTCCCGCTGGGCCTTTGCCCCTTCCCCCTTCCTCTCGATCCGTGTCCTGCTTAGGCGTGGCCGCTTCTGCTCACTGGATCTAGACCCAGGGTGGGGGGCGGCCGCCCACCTGGCTGGGCTCTCGGGCGGGCTGGTGGGGGGGTGCCCACAGCTGCCCTGCCGTCTCTAGGGCTGGGCTGGGCCCCCCGCTGACACAGGGTCCCCCCTGCCGCCCTGTCACTTCCCTGCAGTACGTTCGCCTCTCCCAGGACACACCCCCCAGCGTGATCTATCACCTGATGACCCAGTATTGGGGCCTGGACGTCCCCAACCTCCTCATCTCGGTGACAGGCGGGGCCAAGGACTTCAACATGAAGCCCAGGCTGAAGAGTGTCTTCCGAAGAGGCCTGGTCAAGGTGGCCCAGACCACAGGTAGCCCTCGGGGGCTGGAGCCATGGGCGGGCTGAGCAGGCAGCACCACGGCTGTTGGGACTAGGGGGGTCCTCGGGGGCCACCCAGGCCATGCCCGGCCCAGTCAGACTCCCCAGCCCTCGCCGGCCCACGGCGGCTGCCGCTGGGCGTGCTTGTAGGGCAGACAGGGCTCCAGCCAGCTCCCGAGAGGTACTCCCTGCTCTGCCCCCACAGGAGGCCTCGTTTAGCCGCGAGGTAACGGCGGGAGGCGGAGGAGGCTGGAAGCGGTCGTGTTCACCGTGGGGCCTTCGGGGAGGGTCTCCACGAACCAAATCCCTGTTACCTAACCCGTCTGTTCACATGTGGGAGGGAGAGACAACGGTGTCCATCTTTACACATGACGTGACTGCCTCGGGGTCCCGTGCCCCCCAGGGGTGCACCCCCAGTGAGCACAGGGCAAGGCCCCAGGCTGCGTGAGCTCCACGCAGGCAGCCCCGGGTGCTCCCTCAAAGTGACGCCGGAGAAGCAGCCGTGCTGCCCGTGGCCTCCAAGGCGGCTACGCCGGGTTGGTTAAGGGCAGGAGAGCAAGGATTCTGGTCCAGATGAGACTGGGCCACCCAGAGGACGCTGGCTTTAGGATCTGGTTTTAGCAGCACGTGAGGGCCGCGCTCTCCGTTTGGTCTTTGCCCTGAAACAGAGGCTCGGTCAGGGTCTCACTGGCCCACGTCTCTTGGGGCTTCCGCAGCACGTGGGATTTGGTTAAATGCAGCCGGCCATCCCCCAGGCACGCTTGTGACCTGCGCAGTGAGCCCATTAGGTGCTCACCTGTCCCCCAGGTAATCACAGGTGATGGTTTTACCTCGTCTTGACAGTTATCTTTTTAGGGTTCGACAGCAAAGTCCTTGCTGTCATCTCCCAGCCCCAGAGCCAGGGCCACACGTTTTAGATGGTTCCTTACGGCAGCACCACGCACAGCTGGTTTCTAGGCACCGGGTGGTGTGCTGTGGCCGGCACTGCCCCGGTAGTAGGCAGCCCGAACGATAGAGAACTTCACCCCTTTTCTGAGGAGGCAGCTGCACGTCTACCCCGTGTCTCCTCTCATCCGGACACGGGCTGGAGGAGCAGAGCGCACTGGGGACCTGCTTTCTCCTGGCAGACAAGGTGCAGCAAAGATGGCCGGTGCAGATTCAGGGCTCCCAGACCTGGTGTTCACGGTGCTCCCTGCATGCGATGCCCCGAGCGGGTCCCCCGGTCACGGTGCTGCCTGTATGGGATGCCCCGAGCGGGTCCCCCGGTCACGGTGCTCCCCGAGTGCAATGCCCTGAGCAGGTCCCCCGGTCACGGTGCTGCCCGCATGTGATGCCCAGAGCGGGTCCCCTGGTCATGATGCTCCCCAAATGCGATGCCCCAAGCAGGTCCCCTGGTCACGGTGCTCCCCGAGTGCGATGCCCTGAGCGGGTCCCCTGGTCACGGTGCTCCCTGAGTGCGATGCCCCGAGCGGGTCCCCCGGTCACGGTGCTGCCCGCATGTGATGCCCAGAGCGGGTCCCCTGGTCACGGTGCTTCCCACATGCGATGCCCCAAGAGGGTCCCTTGGTCATGGTGCTACCCAAATGCGATGTCCCAAGCAGGTCCCCTGGTCACGGTGCTTCCCGAGTGCGATGCCCCGAGCGGGTCCCCCGGTCACGGTGCTGCCTGCATGTGATGCCCAGAGTGGGTCCCCTGGTCACGGTGCTCCCTGTGTGCAATGCCCAGAACAGGTCCCCTGGTCATGATGCTCCCCACATGCGATGCCCCAAGAGGGTCCCTTGGTCATGGTGCTACCCAAATGCGATGCCCCAAGCGGGTCCCCTGGTCACGGTGCTTCCCACGTGCGATGCCCTGAGCAGATCCCCTGGTCAGGTCACACAGGGCTGGGAAGTGTGTGCCCTATCAGGGCCCCTGCAGGTCACATGGCAGTGGGCAGTGTGGCAGGACAAGTGGCCAGGAGCAGGGGTACAGTCCGCCACACTCAGGCCCCGAGAGCTGAGGAGAAGGGACGTTTATGACTTGGAGTAGAAGAATTCAGACACATGCGTTCCGAGTGCAGGACAGGGAAGCAGCAGCAGGCGGGGGGTGGGGGGTGGGGTGGGGGGAGAGGCCCACAGTCCCCGCTCCCAGCCGCACCACCTCCCTGAGCAAGGTGGGAACCCTCGGCCCCCAGAGCTGCTCCGTGAAGGCAGAATCGCGCTGTGGCCGCTTCCTCCGTGGTCCTGGTCCCGAGACTTAACACCTCCTGATGACGAGTTTCAAAGCCCCCTGAGCCAGGCCCCGCAGATGAAGGACAGTGGGCGTCAGAAGCACACGGGGCCGCGGGCATCAGGCGTGTGCGTGGAGGGTGCACAGCTCCGGTCCTGTCCCCAGGGGCCTGGATCATCACCGGCGGCTCCCACGCGGGTGTGATGAAACAGGTGGGCGAGGCGGTGCGTGACTTCACGCTGAGCAGCAGCCACAACGAAGGAGAAGTCGTCACCGTCGGAGTGGCCACGTGGGGCACCGTGCACAACCGTGAAGACCTGATCCACCCCTCGGTGAGCTCGGCGACCTCTCCTGGTGGGCGGCGTCAGAGGGGGTGACGTTAGGGCCCCCTGGGTCTGCGGTGGACGGGCCGCTGCCTGGACACCAGGGTAACTGCAGCACGGAGGGCGGAGCCTGGACAGGGGTGCAGGAGACCGGGGCTCACGCCCAGCCGCACCACAGACCCTGATGGCCAGGGCGAGCGGCTGACGTGGCTGGACCCCCTTGCGATTACAGGATGGGTCCACGTAAGAGCCACCACGGGTCTTAGAAACACAGAAACGACTTAGCAGAAAGCAGGGGCGTGGCCGCCTCTGCGCGGCCAGAGAGTGTCGCGTTCTGATCCCAAAGCCTGACCTCTGAACCCTGTGAACCCGGCCCTCACAGGAGCCCTGAGCCCAGGCGCCACGGTGCTCTGGTTCTGGTAGTCATTACCGAGCCACCCAGGCGCCCCCTTCCCTCCGGTTTCTGATCCGCGGTCCTCATTTCCTTCTGGGCCTTGGCTGGCGGCTCCTCAGTGTCCAGAGCTACGGACGCTCTGCCGGCACGTCGAAGCCGGTCGAAGCTCGCTCTGCCCGCCCCCCACTCCCGTCTGGCGTCACCAGGCGTGCCCTTGCACCTGTGCTCCTACCGCAGTCTGTTCAAGGCCCCTCGGACGTTGTCCCTCGCGTCCCCAGCGTCCTTCCGGTCTCCGCCCGTTGCCCGGTTCCAAGGCCATCTCCACATTTGTGCGAGTTTCTTATGGCGACGCTCCACCTCCTGATTGTCAGATCTGTTCCGGTTTCCCGCGGCCGCTGTAACAGACGATCGCGCACCTGGTGGCTCAGAGCCGCAGAAATGCGTTCTCTCCCCTTCGGAGCCAGGGCTCCGGATCGGCCTCGCCTGGCCCGGATCCCGGTGCGGCAGGGCCCTGCTTCCTCCGGAGGCCGGCGGGGGGGCAGCCGGTCCTTGCCTTCCGGTGGCCGCTGGCTTTCCCCGGCCGTGGCCACATTGCCCCGATCTCTGCCTTCACGGTCACTGGGCTCTCCTCCTGTTGTGGTCAAATCTCCCTCTGCCTCCCTCTCGGAAGGTCGCTGTGGAGACATATAGGACCCACCCGAATACTTCAGGATAAATCTTCCCTGTGTTACGATCCTTAACTTAAATCTATAGGGGCTCTTTTTCCAAATGAGGGAAGGTTCACAGCTTCCAGGAATGACGACTTTGTATTTTTGGGGGTCACTTTCCAGCCTGCTAGGCCCCCATTTCTGGCATTCAAGATGCAGAACTCTCTGTCTGTCTGTGTCTGACTCTCTCCGGCCGTCCCCAGGGCGGCTTTCCTGCCGAGTACATCATGGACGAGGAAGGCCAAGGGCACCTGACCTGCCTGGACAGTAACCACTCCCACTTCATCCTTGTGGACGACGGGACCCACGGCCGCTACGGGGTCGAGATTCCCCTGAGGACGAGGCTGGAGAAGTTCATATCAGAGCAGACAAAGGAAAGAGGAGGTGAGGGAGCCCCCATGTGTCTGCTGTCCCTCAGGTCATACGTAGACCACCGGTAGTCACTCTACACCACAAGCACGGCTCAGTCTGGAAATAGCAACGTGCATAACTCGGCCCTGACGTGTCTTCCCTCGTGGGTGAGATGGGCCAGGTTCCAGGACACGGGAAGGGCAAATGCACAGGATGTGAGGGGCGGAGAAGGGACCGGAATAGCAGCAGGTCCTAGCTCTGTGCCAGGTTGGGCGGGCCCCTTCAGAGCCATGGTGTTCAAGCTTCACTGCGCGTCAGAGTCCCCGGCGTGCGGGGAGAACTTACCCTTCTCCGTGCTCAGGTGAGGCTGAGGCTGCCGGCCCGGGGACCGCGTGAGAGCCCCGCTGTGTCCCAGAGAGCCTAGGTGGGGGTGTGGGGCTGGAGACACCAAGGCGGCACGTGGGGGGACGTTTGTTGCCCCGGAGAGATTTCTGAAGTCTTTGCAGGTGCCCTGGCTGCCGGGACGGATGGGGGGGCTCAGGGCGAGGGCTGAGCGACGGGACAGAGGATGGAGGTCCCGACGCTGTGCTCCCCTGCCATGTGTGTGGTGTCTAAAGCCCACCCGCTTGGCGTGTGCAGATTTGAGGCTCCACGAAAGGCATGCCGAGGAAAGCAGGCTGGTCGGGGTGACCTCCGAGGCAGACAGCCCTGCCTTCGCCTGCACCCCCAGAAAGGGAACAGAAGTAGAAGGTGGACGAGCTATCTCAGGGCTCGAATTTGCTCTCATTATGTACAACAGGCAGATCGTCCACTGACGGCCGAGCGTCAGCCTTTGAAAACCACTCCGTACCAACTGCCCGTCTCCATCGATGCCTCTGGAGCTGGCGGGAGGTGGGCAAGAGGGCCCCAGGGGGAGGGTCTGGGCCCCCGCATCCCTAATTCGGGGTTCATGCTTCGTCCTAGGAGTGGCCATCAAGATCCCCATAGTCTGTGTGGTGCTGGAGGGGGGACCTGGCACACTGCACGTGAGTACCGGCCTGTGGGGTGGGGATCTGAGGTGCAACCCTGCCGCGGGGGGCGCTCTGGCCCAGAGCCCCGTGACTGGCACCCCAGCGGGGTCGTTGGCAAGGGGGAGGGGCAAGGAGAAAGAGTGGTGACTGTGGGTGGGAAGGCAGCCTTCGAGGAGGTGCCCTGCTGCGGGGTGGGGGGACACTGGCTCCGGGCCTGGGTGGCTGACCAGTAGGAGGGGCCGCAGGGGGCCCGCACAGCACCTTCTTGCAGGACCCCAGGGTGGCCACTCTGCACAGTTCTTGAAGTGCCGGCCCTTGGGCACCCCAGCCCCATGGGACTAGCAGCTGGACGTAAAGCACGTTCCTTGCTTGTTTTAACACATTCTGCTTGATGGAGGAAGGCTGACCGCAGGGACACATGATGCTCTTACAGCCTGCAGGTTTGGGGCAGGAGCAAGGACGTTGCATTTATGGGACTGGAGGAAATGTGTGTTCATGCTTAGGAATGGCAGGAGAGCTCCCCCATTTCAGACCCAGTCCCCGGGGGACAGGAATGCATCTGGTCCCCTGTCCCCTCCCCACGCGGGGTTCTCTGCATGGAGGCCCCGCTCCCTCACGCCCAGAGCACGGTGCCTGCTCATGTGGAGGGTGTCCTTCCCGCGGGGGTCCCGAGTCCCTTCCTGAAGTTGACCTCGTGCCGGGTGTCCAGGGGTCTCCTCGTGTGGCCCCGGCCTCACCCTGGGCCTTAACGAGGGAGCGGAACCGCAAGCCGGCAGCACGGTCCCCCGGGGATGGCTCCCTCACCCACACGCCCGTGGGCTGAGACGCCGGAGGGCTCCCGTTCTGGTGGCCACGGTCCACCTGAGCAATAGGCCTGAAGGAGCTGGTCTGGCGGGTGGACGCCCCTGTGTCAGGATTAGCGCCTTTCGCCCCCGGCAGCGGAGGCTGCCAGACTCAGTGTTTTCGCTTCATTTCTCAGTAGCCCTGTAGCCTTGACACTGAGATGCCCGTGGTTCAGGGGTCAGAGCGGGGCGGGCACTCGGGCCCCGGGGCTCACCGTGGGCCCCTGCGTTTCAGACCATCTATAACGCCATCACCAACGGCACCCCCTGCGTGGTGGTGGAGGGCTCGGGCCGCGTGGCCGACGTCATCGCCCAGGTGGCCGGCCTGCCCATATCTGAGGTCACCATCTCCCGGATCCAGCAGAAGCTGAGTGTGTTCTTCCAGGAGGTGTTTGAGACCCTCACTGAGAGCAGGATTGCGGAATGGACCAAGAAGGTAGGCACACAGGCACCTGCTGGCTCCCAGACGCCCTTAGCCTGGAATCAGGACCAGGGCCTAGAAACAGAGACCCCGCGGGCCTGGAGCGCGCATGGATGTGATCTTGGAGGAGCGGGGGGCTTTGTGCCAGGCGGGGGCCCAGGGTGGACGGAAAGCCCTCAACTGAGGCAGCACGTTGTCCCACCCAGGGGGAGGGCATGTCTTGAACCTCTGTCCCCAGAACTGCAGGCTGGACTGGGGAACGGACGGGACTGACAGCACAGCTGTTTGGGAGCGAGGACTGCCTGGGTCGGGGGGCAGGAGGCGGCTGTTGAGCCCAGCGCAGGGCAGAGGGGTAGAGGGCGAGCTTCAGGCGGCGCGGGGGCTGCCGGGTGACGGCCACGGGATCTGGCGCAGCCTCCAAGCCTGGTGAGCCCCAGGCCGCCCGGGCAGATTAATGGGGGCGTTTGAGCCCTGGCAAGGCAGGGGGGCAGGGGGACCGTGAGGCCACAGGGGCCTGAGCGCGGCTCCTGGGGGCCATGGGGTGTCTGCGCGCCCCTCAGCCGGAGGCGTCGGCAGGCGTGAGCCCATCCTGAGGATTCGCAGCTCCGGTGAGCGTTCCAGGGGACCCCAGCCCCGGTCTCCGGGGTGTTTGGGAGACCCAGTCCCCGGGGGCAGGCTGGTTATACTGCCTGGAAGCAGGGAGCCTCAGGTCATCAGGACATCCTCGTGAGGACCGGGCATGGCCCTCATTTCAGGTGTCGCCCTTTGGTTCTGGGGTAATTTTAGGTCCGTAGAATGGTTGCAAAGGTAGTAGAGCGCTTCTGGCCAACCGTTACCCAGCCCGTCCCGAGGGTCACATCCCGCAGAGCTGCGGTCAGAACTGAGAGACGAGCCAAAGCTCGCACTGTTGCTTTTGACGTTGGTCTGCTAATGTCCTTTCTCCGTCCCGGGATCCAAATCAGACTCTACCACATTGCGTTTAGCCTTTTCCCTTTCATTATGCGCCCCCCTCCTTCCTCCTTCCTCCTTCCTCCTTCCTTCCCCTCCCCCTCCTTCCTTCCTCCCTACTTCCTTCTTTCCCTCCTTCCTTCCTTCCTTCCTTCCTTCCTTCCTTCCTTCCTTCCTTTCCTTTCTTCCTCCCTCCCTCCTTCCTCCTTCCTTCCCCTCCCCCTCCTTCCTTCCTCCCTCCCTCCCTCCTTCTTCCTTCCTTCCTTCCTTCCCTCCCCTCCCCCTCCTTCCTTCCTCCCTCCCTCCCTCCTCTCTCCCTCCCTCCCTCCTCCCTTTCCTCCTCCTTCCTTCATTCCTCCTTCCTCCCTCCCTCCCTCCCTTCCTTCTTTCTTCCTTCCCCTCCCCCTCCTTCCTTCCTCCCTCCCTCCTCCTTCCTTCCTTCCTTCCTTCCTTCCTTCCTTCCTTCCCTCCCCTCCCCCTCCTTCCTCCCTCCCTCCCTCCCTCCCTCCCTCCCTCCCTTCCTTCCTTCTTTCTTCCTTCCCCTCCCCCTCCCTCCCTCTCTTCCTTCCTTCCTTCCTTCCTTCCTTCCTTCCTTCCTTCCTTCCTCCTTCCTTCCTAAGCCTGACGCTATTTAGCCAGGCACCAGATTTCAAGGATTTTCTAGAACGTCACCACAAACATTGGAAGAGAGACTGGGGGCTCTGGGGGTGGGCGGGCAGGCAAGTTGAAGAAGCGGGGGAGGAGTCTCAAGTTCAGCGGTGTCGGGCGTTCTGCAGACAGTCTCGTGGCGGGCGGAAGCCCTTACACTTGGGTGTGTTTCCTCCCGGCAGACCTCTCGCACACGTGGTGTATTTGGTCCTTACACGTCTTCGTCTTCACCGTGGGGAGGCGAGGTGGTGGCCTCGTGCCAGGGCGCTGGCTGTGTGTCCGGGGCCTCGATTCTGCGGGCTCCCCTCGAGGAGGCGGGGGGCCGCTCGTCACCCCAAACCTCACCTGGGCTGTGTCGGTTGCAGATCCAAGACATTGTGCGGAGGCGGCAGCTGCTGACCATCTTCCGGGAAGGCAAGGATGGCCAGCAGGACGTGGACGTGGCCATCCTGCAGGCCTTGCTGAAAGGTGGGGGTCGGGCAAGGTGGGGCGGAGGGAGAAGCGGAGGGGAGGTGCCCGGGGCCCCGAGCTTGGAGGCACCAAAAGACCCACCCCTGAGTCAGAGGCACCGGTCAGAGGGCAGCCGGGGGTGGGCCACGTCGGGGCCCAGGTCACAGCCCCGCCAGGCAGGTGGAGGCCCGCAGCCGGGGCTGGGGGTTCGGGCTCCTTTCTCCGACTTACCTTCCTCAGCGGAGCCCGAGTGCAGCCGCACGAGTGGTCCCTCCGTGGCATCGCAGCCGCCCATACAGTGTCGGGGAAGGAAGAAGGCTTTGGGAGGCCTGCTGCTGACCTCCGTGCTTGCTCATGTGCCGGCGCTCCCACGGCCCCTCCTGGGCGATAGAGCTCCTGCGGCGGCCGCCCCTGGGCCAGCCCCTGGCCTGCCCTCCGCCCCACACTCCCCTCTCCCTCCGATTCTGGGGGACGGCAGGTGCCCCGCCCCTCCCGCTGTGGACGGCGTCCCGACGCCAGGAAGCCGTCGTGCTGGCTCCTCACCCCCGAGGGACGCGGCCCAGGCGGAGCAGGGCGGCAGGAAGCTTTGCCAGGAGAGGGGGGCAAACCTGGGCTTGTTCCGTGGCCTCCTCC
This sequence comes from Felis catus, assembly GCF_018350175.1. Taxonomy (NCBI): domain Eukaryota; kingdom Metazoa; phylum Chordata; class Mammalia; order Carnivora; family Felidae; genus Felis; species Felis catus. Next base: position 2,128,309 of record NC_058376.1, on the reverse strand, counting down.
TGACAGAAGGACTCGGGATGGCACGTAAAACCTCACGGAGCCAGTGAGACGGTTGAAACCTGGACCGGGGCTCTCATTTGAAGACCCCCGTCCGGGGAGACAGAAGAACCGGGAAGAGCCGGTTGAATAGACTCAGAGCAACTGTGCAGGAGCTGGGATGCCACCGTGGCCCGTGCGGCCCCCGCCACCAAGGACCCCGAAGGCCGGGAAGCCGCTGTGAAGATCCGCGTGACCACAGGGGTTCGACAGTGTCCGCTCGTGGCACTCGACCCTCCTGTTCACAGACGGGGCAGTGAGAGCGTCTGTCCCCTCCTTGCCTTCTTCCGTGAAGGGACCACGGAGCAGGAAGAGAGAATGCCAGGCTGCCACGTCCGGGAGGTGGTGACGAGGGGCCTCGGGCCCTGAGCGGGGGCATCCCTGCACAGCGCCGGGGCGGGGTGGGGAAGGACCCCTGCTCACGGCCAGGACGGAGCCCAGCGCCTGTTCTCCGAGTTCAAGAGCAAGTGAAGATAATGCTGTGAATCGTGGTTTCTCCTGGGTGCGGGGGGAGCTGAGCGGGGAGGCCGTGCAGGCCTCTGGGCTGTGGGAATGTTTCATTTCTCGTTCGTGGCGGTGGTTACACAGGTGTGGCCGTCGGCCAAAAGTCACGGTGCCTCCCACGTGTGCCGGGGGCAGGGCAGGTCCTGGGGGAGAACGAGGGCATATTTATTTCTGGAAGCCAACACAGTGTAATTGGTTGTTAAGGGGAGAGGCGGTGGGCCTCTGGGAGAAAGTGGCTCTCTCTTTATTACGTGTGTAATATATGAAAACAATAGAAATGCGTATATGGTTTTTCAATAACAATCCCCTTTAAAGATTTGTTTATTTATTTTGAGAGAGAGACAGAGAGGGAGGGAGAGAGAGGGAGCGAGCAGCAGGGGCAGAGAGAAAAGGAGAGAGAGAGAATCCCAAGCAGGCTCTGTGCTGTCAGCGCAGAGCCTGATGGGGCTTCAACTCGTGAACCGCGAGATCATGACCTGAGCCAAAACCAAGAGTCGGATGCTTAACCGACTGAGCCACCCGGGCACCCCAGTGACACCCCCGTTTAAAAATCAACTTTATCGAGGTTATGGTTTAAAGAAGGTGACGTCCCCCATCCTGGGTTTACTGCCGGATGCATCTGAGCGGGTGCGTACCCTGCATACCGATACAATCCAGATACAGGACAGCTCCCCCCACCCCCAAGAGCTCCCTCGTGCTTCTGTGTGCCTTGGGCAACCATCTGTCTGCTTTCTGTCCTTGGAGACGGTTTTGCCTGTGCTAGAAACTCACAGAAATGGAATCATACACTCGGTGTTCTTTTGTGTCTTGCGTCGGCTCAGAGCAGCACGTTTGAGATTCTTCCGCGTGGGCGTGTGTCAGAGCTCTGTTCCTTTCTACCGCTGAGTGTTATTTCACTGCGCGAAGGTTAGGGTTAGCTCGCTTCTCCACCCGCCTGTCTCTGGACCCGAAGGCCGCCTCTGGTGTGGGGCTCCGATAAAAGCTGCAGTTTGTTCCCGTTTCTCTTGGGTCCGCATCTCGGGGAGTGGAATTATGGTTCTCTGTGGCACGGGCACGTTTATAAGAAACCGCCCAGCTGTTTTCCAACAAGATGGCACCGCCTTCCCTCGTTGCCAGCCGTGGACGTGGGCTCTAGCTTTTCTGTGTCTTCACCGGTGCTTGACAGGGTCAGTGTTTTAAACTGAAGCCGTCCTAGTGGGTGTGAAGTGACAGCTCGGGGTGGTTTGGATCTGCGTCTCTCTGATGGCCCGTGACACGATGCGTCTCTTCCTGGGCTTGTTGGCCGCGACTTAGCATCCGGGGGACGTGCCTTTCAGATCGTCCGTCCGTGTTTGTTTGGTGGTTTGTCTTCTCAGTTTCGAGTTGCAGGAGCTCTTGAAATACTCTGATACGAATCCTTTGTTAGAGAGATGCCCCGGGGAGTTTTTCTCTTGGTTCCTGGCTCGCCTTCCGAGTTCCTTCAAGTTGTCTTTGACGAGCAGAAGGCTTACATTTTACTGGAGTTTCATCTGTCCGTTTTGTCCTGTCTGGTCCGTGTCCTTCGCACCCCAGGAAATCTTTAGCTGCTCTGTGGCTGCAGATCTTGTCTCGTGTTTCGCCGTGGAAAGTCTGCAGGCACCGCCTTTACGTGTAGGTGTCTGGGGCACATCTCAGCTTGGGTCTTGTGTGTGGTGTCAGGCGAGGGTCCAAGTTCCCTTTTCACTTCCCCAAATAGCAGCCCATGCTTTAAGGTGTGAAACCCGCCAGGGAGAGCAGGAAGCAGTTGGGAAAGCCGCTGTAGAGCCTGGGTGGGGCGGTGGTTCTGCAGTCAAGGTGAGAAAGGAAACTGACGGCATATGCAGTGGTGACTTCCGAGGGTTCGTGCGAACACGCCTGCCTTTCAGACACCCGTGTCTTCTGTAAGCGCTGGGGCCAAGGGGCTTGACCAGGAGGTGGGGGCGGGGACGAGCCAGAGTGAGGCCGAAACCCGGAGATTCCCCGATTCCAGCACTGAAAGGAAACGTGCTTTTCACAAAGGTGTGTGCGTGGGGGGGATTCCGCCACTGGGCACACGGAGACACCGCGGTTGGTGACAAATCCCTCCCTGTGTGACATTATCAGATGGCAGGGAAGTGGCTCTGAGACCCAGACGGAAGCCTCCTGACACGAGTGCTCTTACCTGCAGCCTCTCGGAGCCATGACCACTTTGGCCACGAGAACTGGGACCACCAGCTGAAGTTAGCGGTGGCGTGGAACCGCGTGGACATCGCCCGGAGCGAGATCTTCACCGATGAGCGGCAGTGGAAGGTAGGGCTCCTGGGCTGCCCCGTGGAGGGCCTCGTTGGCCCCCGGGAGCAAGGCCAGGCCCCGAAGGGGGGCCTCTGCCCGACCCCAGCCCTTCCCCCGGTGGAGACAACGGCAGTCCCGTCTCCAGCGGCCTCGCCATCAGGGTGTGCGAGGCCTGCCCCCCACGGTGCTCTCTCTCAGCCTTCAGAGCTGCACCCCGTGATGACGGCCGCCCTCATCTCCAACAAGCCCGAATTCGTGAAGCTCTTCCTGGAGAACGGGGTGCGGCTGAAGGAGTTCGTCACGTGGGACACCCTGCTCTACCTGTACCAGAACCTGGACCCCTCCTGCCTGTTCCACAGCAAGCTTCAGAAGGTGCTGGCCGAGGAGCCGGAGCGGCCGGTCTGCGCGCCCCCCGCCCCCCGGGTGCAGATGCACCACGTGGCTCAGGTGCTCCGGGAGCTGCTGGGGGACTTCACGCAGCCGCTGTACCCCCGGCCCCGGACCGGCGACCGGCCGCGGCTCCTGCTTCCCGTGCCGAACATCAAGCTAAACGTGCGTGCTGGTGACGTGGCCCCAGCCCCACTTGGCCCGTGTGCTGGGCCGCTGCTATGTCCTTAGGGCTTCTTTTTAAAAGAAATTGTCCTTTATTTTTTTGGGAAAGAAATATGCTCCATTGTAGTCTGCCAGGGCCCCCATAAAAAAATACCACAGACCGGGCAGCTTAAACAATAGATATTTAGTCCCTCACGGTCTGGAGGCTGAAGTCTGGGCTCGAGGCATCGCGGGGCCGGTTTCTAGGGGGGCCTCTCTTTCTGGCTTGAGGACAGCCGCCTTCCTGCCACGTCCTCACGTGGTCTTCGCTCGGCGTGCAGGCAGAGAGATACGGAGAGCAACGGGGTCCCTTCCCCTTCTTACAAGGACACAGGTCCCATCAGATCAGGGCCACAACCTATGACCTCATTCAACCTTAATCACCTCCAAATACAGTCACTTTAGGAGCTGGGGCTTCAATGTATGAACTTTGGGGACATGTTTTCATCCATTATTCTCCCTTTCTAAAAATTTCAGACAGTACAAAAGGTAATGCAGGGAAAATGATCTCCTTCGTGCCTTGTACCCCCCCGTCCTGGCCACCAGGTGAAATTGGATTTTCATGTGGTCAGGTCAGCAAGATTCCGCCACATCGCTGTGAGGTGCCCAGCATGTGCACTGCCACACAGGAGCGCGGGAGAGATTGTTTTCTAGTGTCCGTCCGTGTTTGATGGGAATCTTGACTCATCTCGGTGTTAAGTGGGAGCCTGGCTTCTGAATTTATGTTAGCAAGTATCTGTCTCCCAGTTCTTTAAGCTTTTTAATGTTTCTTTTTGAGAGAGAGAGAGAGAGTGCTTGAGCTGGGGAGGGGCAGAGGGAGAGGGGGACAGAGGATCTGAAGCAGGCTCCAGGCTCGGAGCTGTCAGCATGGAGCCCGACGCAGGCCTCAAACCCATACACCGTGAGAGCATTACTTGAGCCAAAGTCAGACACTTAACCAACTGAGCCACCCAGACGCTCTGCTACCAAAACATTGTTAATCCTATTTTGATCTCAACTTGATTTCATTGTAACATGTGTTTACTATGATACTGGATTATGTTGCTGATATTTTCATGGTTTTTGCATCAGAATGTTTGAAGCTTTGATTGTGGTTTTATTTTGGGGGCTGTCTTTGTCAGGTTCTAGTATCAGCTTGATGTTGTCCTTGTGGAAACCATTGGGAAATCTTCCTCGTTTCTTTGCTCTGGAACAGTTTATGTGGCTGGAACTCCCTGTTCTTACAGATCAGCAGGCTCTCCTAGGAGTCCGTCAGGGCTCAGTGCCTTTTTCGGTAGTAGCTCTGAGGATTTTCTCAGTTTCTTTTCTGATAATTGATCTGTTGAGCTTTTCTATGTGTTCTAAGATTAGATTTGGGTTTTCCTCTTCTGCTAGAAAATTACCCGCTTCCTTGAGTTTTCAAATTCATCCATCGTCCCAGGTAGGCTATGCCTGACTCTGGAGAAAGACGTGGCTGTGGCTTGGTTTTGTATATTCACAGTTCTGCATTTCTTAATTCCAGCGTATTTAACATGCCCTTTAAGAAGGTCAAAATTGGAAGCTACAGTTAACTGTGTCTACAACTTAATTTGTCGATTAGGTTTTTAAAAATATAAAGATAAGCTTTTAGGAAATGTACAAAATGACTTGAAGAAAGTGGAATTTTGTGCTTGAAGTGGGAAGTTGTTCTCACCTCTGGAAATTATTTCCAGACCATCTGAGTAGGTGTTTACTTACTGATCAGCCAGGAAGCTGGATTCCCATGTGACTGTGTAAATTGAGTGTGTCTGGGGGCAAGGGGCCCTCCTGCTCACAAGTAATCCTTGTCTGTTCAGCAACAGTTCCTTGTTGATCTTCTCTGCAGGCGACACTGTAGGTTCCCTTGAGGAGCTCACTGCCACGAATCTATAACAGACTCTGTGTTGGAAGTTTACCTCACAGAAAAAGGCTGGATGCCATCAGCTAAGATGAAGGAGACTAGAGGTGCCTGGTGTGTAACATGAGGCTACAATTGTTGGCAAAGGAGTTAGCTGGGTGTTCCACTTTCTGAGTGTTTCCACATGTCTCCAGAGTGATGGTCTTAAAACTCCAGTGTACATGAGATTGATCTAAAGTGTTGCTGAAGATGCAGGTTGTAGGGCTCACCCTCCAGGAACAGTGGTTCCAGAAAGGTGTGGAGCTGGGCTCAGGACCTGCATGCTCAGTAGGCACACCCAGGGATGCTGAAGCTAGTGGGGACCTAGGAGAGGTTCTGAATGTCCACTGCTCACCAGGTGCAGGGAGTGAGTCTCCGGTCCCTGTACAAGCGTTCACCAGGCCACGTGGCCTTCACCATGGACCCAGTCCGTGATCTTCTCATTTGGGCCATCATCCAGAACCGTCGGGAACTGGCAGAAATCATCTGGGCACAGGTAACCAGACCTGTTTCTCAGCACACACGGCTACATGTGGACTAGTGACGGGGCTTCAGCCAGGGAGTGAGGCCAGAAAGCCAGTGCCGACAGCAGGTGGAGGAGCACGTGGCCTTGGAGGGAGGGCGGTGGGCATCCATGACCCCAGAAGAGACCCAGGGTGCCCAGTGGTGGAGAACAGAGAATTTGGCTCAGGCAAGGAAAGAATTTTAAGAAGCTGTGCTGCCCCCTGCCGTTCTGTCCAGGGGCTGAGCTCAGGGGGCACACACAGCTGGGAGGAGCCGCCCTCCATGGCCCACACAGGGGGATTCCGGTGGGTCGGCACCTGTGCTGTGGCTGTCCTGTTCATTAGACAGTCTGTAGGCAAGTTACATCCCTGGAGGTGCTACATCTCTTTCCACTGACCGTTAGGGGTCTCAACAGAGACAGTCTGGTACTTAGATGGGGGAAGAGCCCCTTTCTGAGCCACCTGAGAACATCGGTCAGCAGCTCCCTTGCGACTGGGTCCGTGGGCAGCTTGGTGGTCGTGACGGAGGACATGCCAGGTGGGGGCTGAAGCCAAGTGTTGTGGACCCAAGTCTCTCACATGTGGTTCTCCTTTACTTCAAGCAGATTCTCTTCTTAAAACAAAGTGTCATTTTTTCTCAGAGAGGTCCCCTACCTCTCAGTGTTGGCCTTTCCAAATTGTTGTTGTGGAACTGGTCCCCTCCCCAGTGACACCAGCAGAGTAGCATAGGTGGCTTCCTACCTGGTCTGTGGTTCTGGGGGTTTTGCCCTCTCCCAAAGTGTGTGGTGGGTCCGTGGTGGAGCTGGGCCTGACCGTGGCCTCAGGTGTGCTCTGTGGGGCAAAGTGGATGGGAGGCCCAGAGATTTCCAGGCTCTGCCACCGGCCCCTCGTCCTGGGCCAGTGCTGCCTTCTGACCAGGCAGTGCTTTGAGAGCTTTCCTTGAGATTTTCTTAACATCCCTGGTGCCGCGGAGGCAGGGCGCCCAGAGCCTTGAGAGGTCTTGGGTAGACCTGGTCCCATTTCTGCCCTTCAGCCCCATGCCGGGGGTTGACCAGATGCCCAGGGAGCGCTGAGATTCATGCCTGCATCGGGTCCGTGCTCTGGGTGGGCGAGCAGACCGCTCCCACTGGCCAGTGCGGGAGCCCGGGCCACCAGCTAAGGCTCACCTCTAGATCTGGGGTGACCCAAGTGATACAGACAGGAGCACAAGTAATCAGCTAGTGGCCCATGTGTCGCGGGGCCTCTGTTCTCATCACCCCTGGGCAGCGTGTCTGGGGTTCCCGGGCTGGACCACCCAGGTTCTCACTGTGGCCTCCCTGGTGCCCAGAGCCAGGACTGCATTGCCGCGGCCTTGGCCTGCAGCAAGATCCTGAAGGAGCTGTCTAAGGAGGAGGAGGACACGGACAGCTTGGAGGAGATGCTGGCGCTCGCTGACGAGTATGAACACAGAGCCATCGGTGAGTCCACAGGTGGCGGCCTTGGACCACGGCTCCCCTCCTCACATGTCACCCCAGGATCCTCGTCCCCGGCCTCTGCCCCCAGTTCTGTCCAGACCATCTCATCGGCTGGGGCTGCTCCCTGACGGTGTGCCCCGGCATCAGGGACTAGGACCCTGCTGCCATGACACGATCTTCCTCGTCCCAGGGGTGTTCACCGAGTGCCACAGGAAGGATGAGGACCGAGCTCAGAAGCTGCTCACCCGTGTGTCGGAGGCCTGGGGCAAGACCACCTGCCTGCAGCTAGCCCTGGAGGCCAAGGACATGAAGTTCGTGTCTCACGGAGGCGTCCAGGTGACGTGCTGCAGGCTTGCTTCCGGGAGGAGCTGTCCGTGGTGCTGCCGGTGCGGGTGCAGCCCCCGCTCACACAGAGGCACATGGGTCCCTGTGCTGCGGGGACCTGGGGACAGGCCTGGGCCTTGGTCCTGTGCTGCGGACCGACACACCCTCTCCACTCCCTTTGCAAGTCAGCAAACTGGTGCTAAGAGAGAGTGGGCGGGGGGTCCCCTACCTGGGAGCCTACAGTCCTCCACGCGGCCCCAGCCCTTACCTCCGGGAAAGACTGCCCGGCCCTGCCCACCCGAGCCTCTTCCTCCGCCGGAAGATGACGGGGCCTGTCCCGTGCTGCCCACCACGCTGCGTGGCTGGGGGCTCAGAGTGCCGTGCTTGGGGCATGCAGGCGTGTGGTGCCGAGAAGACACATTGTTCACCCTCAGGGGTGGGGCACAGCGGGTGCCCACCGGCCTGAAGCTGCCTCCTCTGTCCACAGGCCTTTCTAACCAAGGTGTGGTGGGGCCAGCTCTGCGTGGACAATGGGCTCTGGCGGGTGATCGTGTGTATGCTGGCCTTCCCGTTGCTCTATACCGGCCTCATCTCCTTCAGGTGCCAGCCTGGCCGCTGGGCTGTAGGGGGAGGGAGGGGGTGCAGGGCCCCAGACCTTCCTTCCCAAATGTGCTTGCTGGGGGCAGGTCACACCTGTCTTGGTGGCTGCTACCAGGTCCTACGGTGATAGAGAGGCATGCAGGCGGGAGGCAGGGGGGGAGGGGTCTCTCTGTGTGCTGAACACCTACCGTGCCAAGCACCAAAAATGGGCTGAGCACTGGCCCTGCCCTGAGCACCTCTCTGTACTGAGTGCTGGTCCTGCCCTGAGCACACTCCCTGCCCTGAGCAACCCCCTGCACTGAGCACACCACAGCCCTGAGCACCCTGTCTGCACTGAGCACCCCTGCCCTAAGCACCCCTGCCCTAAGCACCACTTGCCATGAGCACCCCCTCTGCACTGAGCACACCTCTGCACTGAGCTGGCCCCTGCCCTGAGCACCCCCCTGCACTGAGCAGCCCCCGTGCACAGAGCTTCCCCCTGCACTGAGCACCCCCCTGCCCTCAGCACTGGCTCTGCACTGAGCTCCCCCTGCACTGAGCACCCATCCTGCACTGAGCATTCCTCTGCACTGAGCACCCCCCTGCCATGAGCACCCCAGCACTGAGAACCCTCCATGATCTGAACACCCCCTTGCACTGAGCACCCACCTGCCCTGAGCACTGGCTCTGCACTGAGCTCCCCCCTGCACTGAGCATCCCTGGGCCCAATATTTATTTTCAGTCCCGGTGGAACCAGAGACAGGTGCTCTCAGGGCCCTCCCCATGCGGGGCCTTGTGGTGGAGCCCCCGTGTGGCTGTGTGTGGAGAGTCCGTGGGCTGCATGGATGCCCCCTGTGCCCAGGCCCGTCTCTGCCGTGTGACAGGAACACACCAGCACGGTGTCCCTGCTCCTTAGGGGAGGCGGAGGTCCTTTGGGCTCCAGGCCCCTCACAGCCCACCCCCCTCCCGTCTGCATCTGCCCTGCAGGGAGAGGAGGCTGCAGGCCGGGCCGGGTCTGCCCCGGGTCCGAGCCTTCTTCAATGCCCCCGTGGTCATCTTCCACCTCAACATCCTGTCCTACTTTGCCTTCCTCTGCCTGTTCGCCTACGTGCTCATGGTGGACTTCCAGCCCACACCCTCGTGCTGCGAGTACCTCATTTACTTCTGGCTCTTCTCCCTCGTGTGCGAGGAGCTGCGGCAGGTGTGCCCGCCCAGCCCCCTTCCCCGCTTCCCTTGGGTCCCCGGCCCCCGCGGCCTGTCCACTGGTCCCCATCCCCACCCGCGTCCCCCGGCACTGGAACCCACGGCAGGCTCACCTTCTCCGTAGGCCCACAGTGGGCTAACCGGGCACCTAGACGCTGCAGTCAGGGTCCGGGGTGGCATCAGAGTTCCCCGGGAGACAAGTGAGGGAGGCGGCGCTGTCCAGCTGGCTTCCCCTCTGGCTGTGCCGCCTCCTGAAGTCCGACCCGCTCCCAGGGGGCAAAGCCCCAGATCGGAGGGTGGGTGTGCCCTCCTCCCCGAGGGGGGCCGTCTGCCCCACCCATCCGGTTGCCGGGGACCGGGGCTGCCATGGTCCCGCTTCTCTGGGTCTTCTGTGGAAGCAGGTGGACAGGGGTCCTGTGGGAAGCTGGCTCACACAGACAGGAGGGGGTTGTCCCTGCCACACACATTTGTGGACTGAGCAGGGTTGCGGTGGGTCGGACGGTGGGCTCAGGGCCGCCTGGCAACACCTCTGCCTGGGCTCCTCTCCCACTCTTCCTCGACCCAGGGTACCCGGGGACGGTGGGAATCTGTCCTCTTCCTGGCTAGCCTCACTCTCCAGGAAGGAGGGAGTGTTTTCACTGCTGCTGGTGAGGTTGGTGAAGACAGACCCCTAACCTCGTCCTCTCGCAGCTCTTCTATGACCCTGACGAGTTCGGGCTGATGAAGATGGCCCTCCTGTACTTCAGTGACTTCTGGAATAAACTGGATATCGGTGCCATCTTGCTGTTCATAGCAGGACTGACCTGCAGGTGAGCGGCCTGTCTTCTCTGCGGCTTCCCGTCTGCGGCTGCAGCCCGGCGGGCTCACGTCCCCTCTGGCCATGTCTGCTGTCTGTCTGGGGGACAAAATCTGCCCTGAGCAAAGGGGAAGTTGCCAGAGCTCCCGCCCCCTCAGAGGGCTGCGCACCTGCAGCCCAATGACTCTGCCTCCTGCTGGGGCCCTGCCCGCTCCCCTGCCCATTAGGGCCACGGGTGTCCCTGCCTCAGTCCCTTTCTCCATGAGGCAAGAGGGACCAGCCCAGCCATGCTGCTTCCCAAGAGGCCAGCATGGCCCACCACCCCTGCCCAAGGCTGGGCTTCTGGACCTTTCCGGATAACACCTCCCTGGAGGCACTGCTCCATGAGCTCACACCCTGTTTTTAGTTCTCTGGGGTCCGGGGGCCTCCAGAGCACACGTGGGCTTGGTCAGGCGAGCGGGCAGCTGGGGACGGGCTCTGGGAGCGGTGAGCTCAGGGGTCCCTGATTCTGCTGGGGGCCAGGCTCATACCAGCGTTGCTGTACCCCGGGCGCATCATCCTCTCTCTGGACTTCATCATGTTCTGCCTCCGGCTGATGCACATTTTCACCATCAGTAAGACACTGGGGCCCAAGATCATCATCGTGAAGCGGATGGTAAGGGGATCAGGGGGTCCGGATGCCAGTTGCAAGCGGGGTGCTCCAGGGCTTGAGCAAAGCACGTCCCTGCTTTGCCTTTGGGCTCCCAACCCCAGCATGCCCATCGCAGGTCTTTGCCTGTATGTCACCTCTTCCAGACAGCCTCCCCTGATCTCCACAGCTCATTCCCGGTCCCTGTTACAGCTCCTATCACTCCCTCCGTGGGTCACAGTCATACCCAGCCCCTCCTACACATCATGCCCAGCACCCTATTAGGATGTGGGGGCAGGCCAGGGCTGTGGCCCCAAGTGTCCCTGTCCAGGGTGACAGCAGCTCCTCCCACCACCGCAGAGCACACAGCCTGAGTATGGGGGGCAGCGGGAGCGTGTGGGTGGGCGGCTGCAGCTGGTGCCACCCTGTCTCTGCAGATGAAGGACGTCTTCTTCTTCCTCTTCCTGTTGGCGGTGTGGGTGGTGTCTTTCGGGGTGGCCAAGCAGGCCATCCTCATCCACAACGAGAGCCGGGTGGACTGGATCTTCCGGGGGGTCGTCTACCAGTCGTACCTCACCATCTTCGGCCAGATGCCGGCCTATATCGACGGTAGGACACGGGTCCCTGACGGCTCCGGCAGGGGTGCCTGGAAAGCTCCCTGAAGGCTGGGAGGTGAGGGGCGGGGAGTGGGGTGGCTCCCCGGGTGCCCGTGTGGCAGGAGACCCAGTGCATGTGATGCTTAGTTGCAGCGGCGGGGGGTGGGGGGGGAGCCTGGGCCATGGCTGAGATCTGGGGTGGGCCGAGGGTGCGGCCTGGGGCTCTGACACCCCTCCCCCACACCACATGCCACCCTGTCCCTCCTCCTCCTCCTCTAGACGGAGAGAATCCTTTCTGTACCCTGAGTTTTTTCTTTTCGACAGCGTCATCGAGATAGAACACCTACTAGGAAAAGCTCACCTGTTTGAGGTGTGTGCTTCAGTGGTCTTCACCGTACTTACGGAATCGCATTTTAGAACATTTGCATCACCCACCAAAGACACGCACCCCCCTTAGCAGTCACCCCCCTTGTCCCCAGCCGTTGGCGACCTGTAATCTGCCTTCCCTCTAAACAGCCTGCCTCTGCTGGACATCTCGTATGAACTGGATGATGCAACGTGCGGTCTTTGCGTCTTGCTCTGTCTTAGCGTGACGTTTTCAAGACTCAGCCATATTGTAGCCTGCGTCAGCATTTAGTCCCCCTTTGCTGTTGTTAAACAATGTTCCATTGCACGGACAGGCCACATTTTGTTTCTGCATTTGTAAATCGGTGAGCTCCTGAGTTGTTTCTGCCTTCTGGCTGTTATGTATAACATTGCTCGGAACGGTTGTAACGGTGATGTTTCCAATTATGTGTCTGTGTGGACGCGTTTCCCTCCGGCTTGGATGAAGGTCAGGCAGTGGAATGTATGCCTGCTGGGTTGTGTGCTGTCTTTAACAGTTTGAGAAACGGCCACACTATTGTCTACAGCAGCTGCACCATGTCTCGCGTCCCCACCGCAACAATACAGGGCCCAGCGCTCCAGATTCGAGCGGGCTTGTCACTGTTGTCTTTCTTGCTTCTGGCCATCCCAGTGGGCACGAGACGCGTCTCATTTCCCTGATGGCAAATGTGCTCGTGTGCTCACGGAGCCGTTCGCGTGCCTTCTTTGGAGAAACGTCTGCTCCTATCATTGACCCGTTTTTCAAGTGGGTTATTTTTCTTTCTTCCTGAGTTATACGGACGCCAGTCCCTTCTCGTACTTCTGACTTGCAAATATGTTCTGCCATGCTGCAGGCTGTCTTGTCCCTTTCTGGATGATGTCCTTTGAAGCACCAGGTTTTAATTTTGGCGAAGTCCACCCCCCCAGTCGCTCTGGTCACTTGTGCTTTTGCTGTCGTATCTCAGAACCCGCTGCCTGACCCAAGATCGTGACCATTTATGTGTTGTTATTCTAGAAGTTAGAATAACTTCTTACTTTTGGCCTTTGAGCTATTTACGTTAATTTTGTAAACAGTGTGAGGCAGGGGTCACTCTTCTGCATGCAAATACCCAGTTTGTTGAAATCCCCATTGAATTGTCTTGGCCCCTTGTCAAAAACCAATGGACCATTAATGAAAGGGTTTATCTACAAACTCTCCATTCTGTTCCATTGATCTGTGTGTCTGCTCTTGGGCCAACACCACACAGCCTGGTGAGTGTCACTTTGTAGTAAGTTTTACGATGAGGACGTGTCAGGCCTTCAACTTTGCTCTCCTTTTTCAAGGTTGCTTTGGCCTCCAGGTCCCTTGGGTCCACACACATTTTTGGATCAACCTCTCAATTTCTCCAAAAAGCATCCAGGACTTTGACGGTGAACGTGGGATGTCTTTCTGCTTATTTAGATCTTTAACTTCCTTCAACAAAATTTTGTAATTTTCCGGGTCTAAGCTACGCTGCTTTTGTTAAGTTTATTCCTAAGTGTTTTATTCTTTTTCATATTGTTGTAAAGAGAATTGCTTTATTCATTTTATTTTTGGATTGTCTGTTGCTAAGGTATAGAAATGCGCTGTACGTGGGGTGCCTGGGTGGCTCAGGGTCATGATCTTGCCGTTTGTGAGTTCGAGCCCCGCGTCGGGCTCCGTGCTGATAGCTCAGAGCCTGGAGCTGCTTTGGATTCTGTGTCTCCCTCTGTCTCTGTCCCTCCCCCGCTTACGCGCTGTCTCTGTCTCTCAAAAATAAATGAACATTAAAATTTTTTTTAAATACACTGTATTTGCACGTCGATCTTGCTGAAGTTCTTTATAGCACTACCAGTTTTTAGTGGATTCCCCGGGATTTGCTGTGCAGGAGATCATGTCTTCTGCAAATAGAGATATTTTCTCTTGTTCTTTCCCACCTGATACCTTTTACTTCTTGTTCTTGCTGAATTATCCTGGCTAGAACCTCTGGTACAACATTGAATAGAAGTATCCAGGACAAACATCTCTTTGTGGTGCCTGATCTTAGAGGCGGGAGTTTTTTTCAGTCTCACTATTAAGTACGAAGTTCGCTGCGGGTTTTTGTAAACGTCCTTCATCCGGGTGAAGAAGCTCCCTCCCACCCCTAGTGTCTTGATCGCTTTCATTATAAAAGCGGGCACGACTCTGTCAAATGCTTTTCCTGCACCTGTTGAAATGTCTGCATGATTTTTTGTTCTTTACGCTACTAACACGGTGTGTTCAGTAACTGATTTTCAGATGTGAAACCGGTTCTGCCCTCCTGGGACAGACCTCACTCGGTCACGGTGTGTAACTCTCTTTATGTGATGCTGGATTCAGTTTGCCAGCGTTTTGTGGAGGATGTTTGCATCTATGTTCGTAAAGGGCATTGGTCTGTGGTTTCGTTTCTTGTAATGTTTTTGTCTGGTTTTGGCATCAGGGTGACACTGGCCTCCTCGCACGAGTTAGCAGTGTTTCCTCCTCTATTTTGGAACACTTTGTGAAGGATTGGTCTGAATTCCTCAAACGTTCAGGAGAATTCACGAGTGAAGCCCCCTGGGCCTGAACTTTTCTTCGTGTGAAGTTCTAAAATTATTACTTCTGTCTCTTTCCTTGTTCCAGGTCTGTCTGGATTTCCCATTTCTTCCTCAGTCCCCTGTGGTGCCTTGCCTCTTTCTAGGACCTTTTGTCCATTTTTTCTACACCGTCTACTTTGTTAGCACACAATTTTGTAGTATTTCCTTACCGTTCTTTTTATTTCTGTAGGGTTGGTGGTGATGTTCTCTCTTCCGTTTATAACTTTAGCAATTTGAACCTTTTTTCCCCCTTGATCAGTCTAGGTAAAAGGCTGTAATTTTGTTGGTCTTTTCCAAGAACCAGATTTTGGTTTTATTGACTTTCTTTATTGCTTTTGTATTCTCCATTTCACTTATTTGCATTCTGATCTTTATTATTTCCTTCCTTCTGCTTGCTCTGGGTTCAGTCTGCTTTTCTTTTGTCTTAGTTGGCTAACGTGGAAGGTTGTGTTACTGGGGTGCCTGGGTGGCCGAGTCGGTTAAGTGGCCGACTCTTGATTTTGGCTCAGGTCATGATCTCATGGTTCACGAGATCAAGCCCTGTGTCGGGCTCCGTGCGGATAGGGTGGAGCCTGCTTGGGATTCTCTCTCTTCCTCTCTCTCTGCCCCTCCCTTGCTTGAACTCTCTCTCTTTCAAAAAGTGGTAGATTATGTTATTGATTTGAGCTCTTCTTTTTTAAAAACATTTTTAAGTGTTCTTATTTATTTTTGAGAGAAGAGAGAGAGAGAGAGCAGGGGAGGGGCAGAGAGAGAGGGAGACACAATCTGAATCCAGGCTCTGAGCTGTCAGCACAGAGCTGGGCACGGGGCTTGAACTCATGAACTGTGAAACCATGACCTGAGCCAAAGTTGGACATTTAAAGACTGAGCCACCCAGGCACCCCTCTTTCTTCTTTTTCATAGCACCTTCTTGTAGGGGGACTGACAACTGGGCGCAGGGCAGCAGGATACTGACTTGCAGTTTTAAAAAATTAGTGCATGCTCATTGTTGACAATTTTAAATCCAAGTAAGTATAAAGAATAATGTCCATAATCCCACTTCCGGGTGTTAACCACAATTAATAACTGCCACTTAGTGTGTTTCCTTAGAGTTTTTTTTTTTTTAAGTTTATTTATTTTGAGGTAGGGAGGGGCAGAGAGGGAGAGAGAGCATCCCAAGCAGGCTCCACGCTGTCAGTACAGAGCCCGATGTGGGGCTTGATCCCACAACCCTGAGATCATGGCCTGAGCCAAAATCAAGAGTTGGATGCTTAACCAACTGAACCACCCAGGTGCCCCTTGGAGGGTTTGTTTTTTTTTAACGTACAAGCTGGACATATGTTTTGTTGAATATGCCCTTCACTTTTCTACAAACGTGGGACTACATTTCTGTTTGTAATCACCTGTTGGGTATGGGTACATTACCTGTGTCACAATTTTCCTTTCCCCTGCCTCCCTTCTTTTCCTGAGAGTTGTTCATTTACTCCGCTTGAATTCTGTCCACGGCAGTGGGCTCCCTGTGGTTGGGGGCTGTGTCTCAGTGGTGACAGCCCCTCCCCCTTCCTGGTGCCAGCCCTGTCCCGGGCCCAGGAAGTGGCCTGAAGGGGACAGCTGGGTGCTGGGTGGGTGTATGTGCCTGGGGCGGGACTACAGGTCTGGCTCCTCACTTCCCTCGCCCGCGGAGGACGCTTGGGGGTAGACAGACGCCTCTCTCTGGACCTGAGCTGACAGCTGAGGTCACCCCGTTGTGCAGGTGTCCAGGCCTTGAGGACGCCCATTGCCGAGGGACTCCGGTGACTCGGCGTTGGCTGTCTTTGTTCCCTGTGCCCCCCCCCCCCCCCGCCAGGTGTGAACTTCAGCCTGGACCAGTGCAGCCCCAACGGCACAGATCCCTACAAGCCCAAGTGCCCGGAGAGCGATGCCGTCCGGCACGAGCCTGCCTTCCCCGAGTGGCTGACGGTCATCCTGCTCTGCCTGTACCTGCTCTTCACCAACATCCTGCTACTGAACCTCCTCATCGCCATGTTCAAGTGAGGGCCCCGGGCAGCGCGGTGGGCGGGTCTTTCTCGCGCTCGCAGAGCGCGGTGGGCGGGTCTTTCTCGCCCCCGGAGAGCGCGGTGGGCGGGTCCTTCCTGCCCCTGGGCAGCGTGGTGGACGGGTCCTTCTCGCGCTCGGAGAGCGCGGTGGGCGGGTCTTTCTCGTCCCCGGAGAGCGCGGTGGGCGGGTCCTTCTCGCCCTCGGAGAGCGCGGTGGGCGGGTCCTTCCTGCCCCTGGGCAGCGTGGTGGGCGGGTCCTTCTCGCGCTCGGAGAGCGCGGTGGGCGGGTCTTTCTCGTCCCCGGAGAGCGCGGTGGGCGGGTCTTTCTCGCCCCCGGAGAGCGCGGTGGGCGGGTCCTTCTCGCCCCCGGAGAGCGCGGTGGGCGGGTCCTTCTCGCCCCCCGGAGAGCGCGGTGGGCGGGTCCTTCCTGCCCCTGGGCAGCGTGGTGGGCGGGTCTTTCTCGCGCTCGCAGAGCGCGGTGGGCGGGTCCTCCTCGCCCCCGGAGAGCGCGGTGGGCGGGTCCTTCTCGCCCCCCGGAGAGCGCGGTGGGCGGGTCCTTCCTGCCCCTGGGCAGCGTGGTGGGCGGGTCCTTCTCGCCCCCGGAGAGCGCGGTGGGCGGGTCCTTCTCGCAGCGCCGGCCGGGGCTCCTGTAACCCGCGCTCTCCTTGCCTCCCGCCAGCTACACATTCCAGCAGGTCCAGGAGCACACGGACCAGATCTGGAAGTTCCAGCGTCACGACCTGATAGAGGAGTACCAGGGCAGGCCCCCCGCGCCGCCCCCCTTCATCCTCCTCAGCCACCTGCACCTCTTCATCAAGAGGGTGGTCCTGAAGATCCCCGCCAGGCGGCGCAAGCAGCTCAGTAAGGCCGCCTGCGCCGTCCCCGGGGGCGCGCTCCGCTGGCTTGGGGTGCGGTCGGGGGGCCGGTGGGTGAGCGTGGCTGCTCCTTCTAGAACCCTGCTGGCTCAGCAGGCGTGCAGACCCTCGGACGGGCGTGGGGCGGGGTCCTCCCCGTCAGGGCCCCTCCCCGCCAGAGCCTCCCGTGTCCCCTGCACGCGGCGTTCAGGCCCCTCTGCCCGCCCCCCTGCGCCCGCAGAGAGCAAGCTGGAGAAGAACGAGGAGGCCGCCCTTCTGTCCTGGGAGATCTACCTGAAAGAGAGCTACCTGCAGAACCAGCAGTACCAGCAGAAGCAGAGGCCGGAGCAGAAGATTCAAGACATTGGCAATAAGTACAGGAGGCCGGGGCAGCCCAGGGGCGCGCGAAAACCCCCCACGGCCCCAAGTCGCACCCGGGACACGGCCCACCTGGGGGAGAGGCCCGGGCACTGCTCCCGGGGCGGGAAGCTTGTGTCCTCCAGCTGACCCGTGGCTCCCCCCTTGGGAAGCCCGGATCTCGCGGGGTGGGGAGGAGGGTGAAGGCGGCACCAGCACTGGGGGCAGGGCTGACCCTTGACCTCCTTAGGAGGCATGGGTCGGGGGAGCTGGTCCTGCTGGCCCTGTGTCTCTCCCTGGGCCAGGAGAGGAGGGGACACGTGCCAGGTGGCTATGGCAGCTCCTGGCCCTGGTGCAGTCCCGTGGGCCGTGCAGGGAGAGGGGCACCCTGCCGCCTGGT
The DNA here is from genome assembly GCF_018350175.1 of Felis catus. Taxonomy (NCBI): domain Eukaryota; kingdom Metazoa; phylum Chordata; class Mammalia; order Carnivora; family Felidae; genus Felis; species Felis catus. The sequence continues at coordinate 2,110,352 of NC_058376.1, read as the reverse complement.
GGGGGCGGGGGAGACAGCCAGCGGGCGGGCTCCCTGCAGGCGGGCGAGCACCCTCTCCTCAGAGCTGTGCACCTGCCTTGCTGGGTGTCTCTCAGCTCATCCGTGGGCTGGAGCCAATGATGGCAGCCATCGCCTGGCACGGCTTCCAGAGGGTGCTGGAGGGAGGGCACATGGAGAGCGGGTGCGCGTCTCGGCTGGAGACGCAGGGGGTCATGCTGCCCTGCACCAGCCACCTATCTGCTCTCTCTGGTCGGGTGAGGGCTCTGAGGCCCAGCGAGGCAGCATGGCCTGTGCGGCCCCACAGCCCCCGGGGCTGAGCTGAGCTGACCCCCACATGCACCTACAAAGGGGGTGGGGGTGGGAGTTTGTTGGTGATGAGGTGGGGTCTCCGACAAGCTTGTCATGGGGACTGAGTCACAGGGGTCCAAAGCCACCCCGTCACCTTCTCTCCAGTAACCACACAGCATATCTGCAGGCTGACTTGGGGAACACGACAGGAAGCGGTTCCGTGGCTTTTGTGGGATTAGGGAACATGTGGTGAAGGGGGGAGTAAACTGCCTCCCCCCCCCCACCCCGAGAACTGTTCACAGCGGGTCCCGGGCCCAGCTCAGCACTCACTGGTCACTGAAGGGGCTGCTGACTTTGTCACTACGAGCGTTCTCTGAAGGTGCCCTTGAGGGGAGAAGTAGGAAACGCCGGGCACAGCCAGGCAGGAGAGTCTGAGCGGCGTTCGGCCGCGGGATCCCTTGCCTATGCACTTGGCAGCCAAAGCTGGGTGACGTCCCCATGTGGTAGCAAAATAAGACAAACCCAAACAGACGTTCCCCAAACAGCGGCACTGCCCATCCCCCGAGCCCATCGGTGCCCAGAAGCAGCTTTGATCTTTGCACTTGGCTGTCTAGCGGCCTGTCAGCAAATCGAAGGGAGGACTGCTCATCCCTGTGTGACTCCCCGCGATGCTCCCACGGCTGGCAGTGTGGCTGTGTGAGCTGGGGGCATCCACTTACTGGAAGATCTTCCCCTTTGGGGCCGTGGGCAGTGTTCCTTCTATACAGAAGCGGGTTATAAATACTTTCAGATTCAGGGGAAGGTGCCTGAAGTTAAGGGGTCCCAGGCAGGGACTCGCACCTACAGACTAGCATTGTGTATCCTCGACATCCAGGCCCCTGGGGCCGGCCCGGCTGGGCTCAGCTGGGTGTTCTTTCAGGGTCAGCACCATGGTGGACCTGCTGGAAATGGAAAGTCTGAAGCGCTCAGGCTCCATGGAGCAGAGACTGGCCTCCCTGGAGGAGCAGGTGAGTTCCAGGCCAGCGCCTCTGTTTCCAGGTCATGGATCTGCCCGGCCGGGGCACCGCTCTGGTGCAGGGGCTTCGAGGATGAGCACGCTGGGGAAACGGCCAGGAGAAGGAGCTGGGGGACGTTGGGGCCATCGTTCCCAACCGGAAGAGGTGCCATCTTTGCCCTCCAGAACGTTCTGCCAAACACTTCCCCACTGAGCTTCACCACCCTGCCCTGTGGGGCGTCTACACCATGGGCTGCTCTGAGGGAGCCGCTCTCCTCCCCAGCTCTGGCCTCCTCAGAGCTGTCCTCCGAGGTGACCGTGGCCGCAGGACTCCACATCCAGAAGCTGTGGGAATTCCAAACGCCCGCGGCTGCTTTCCCAGGCTAACCGCGGATGCTGTTGGGGAGGGAGGGCCCCAAGGCAGCAAGATGCGTTTGAACGTCTGGGTGGAGCACTGGGCTGAGTAACATCAGAAAGCGTGTGGACGTCTCAGACCAGCCCCAGATGGTTGGAACGTTGGGTCAAGGTTCTGATGCTTCTGCACGAGGGGGAGCTCAGAGGATGTTGCCAACAGGCAGCAGGCAGTCGATGAACAGCCTCCGTCCCACTCGTCCCCCATCAATGCCCACTGATGGTCCCCCCACCAGTCGGGCCACGCCTGCTGGGCTCCAAGTCCTGGACCTGAGACAGGCAGCCCTGAGCAGCCTCACATCTGAGAGTTATCTATCACCTTGCAGACCAGCTGGGCTCAGGTGCTTGAACATCTCTTCACCCATCCGTCCATCCATCATCATTCCATTCTCCCATCCTTCCTTCCTACCTTCCTTCCTTCCTTCCTTCCCTCCTTCCCCCCTCCCTCCCTCCCTCTCTTCATCCATTCATCCACCCATCCATCCGTCATTTCATGTTTCCTGTGCCCCTCATCCATGCCACATCCAGGGCTGGCCTGGGGAACATCAAGGCAAACGGGCATTGCCTCCCCCTCAGAGAGTTGCAGTCTGGGGGGCACAGACATAAATGCCCATTGTCACAGTATGGTTTAGTAAGTGCAGCAATCAAGGCAGATGCAGGGGCTGGCGGTCAGGGAGGCCTCGGGCCTTCAGAATAAGAGGGGTGGACTGGGAGGAGGTTGGGTCCCTGCCCCTCTGTGCCCCTCTTGCTGGGGGCTTTCTTATGAGCACCCCTGCTGCCCATAGCAGCCTCCCAGCAGGCAACACCTGAGCCCCACACGCTGTCACAGGAATCTTGTCTCTTCCCAGCTCTGCTGTATCAGGTGGGGGCAAGCCACTCGGCCCTGTGATGGTGGGGTGCCCACCGTGAGCCAGCCCCTGCCCTGGGACAGCTGTACACGGGGGTCTGCCCCAACTGCCTTCTGCCCTGTGGGTCCCTGCCTTGCTGACGCCCTCCCAGACGGGTGCAGCTGCTGCTGAACTGAGTTCTCCTGGCCCCGTTGGTCCCCTGGCTCCCACCATCCCCCGTAGTTGAACATGTTTGACTTCCAGGAGTTTCTTTTCTCTGGGAGGAGCAAGAGCCATGGGGAGCCTCGGTAGGCGGTCACGCTCCACCTTCCTGCGGCTCAGGTTTGTCCTACTGTGGCTTCAGGATGGTTCAGCGGCCTCTGCCGTGTCCAGTCCCAGTGGCCATTGCGTCTCATGGGTGGGCACTGCCCGTGACACCGAGGGAAGCAGGGCAGGCTCTGATGCCCGTGGGGTCACTGCCACCTTCCCATAGTGCCCTCGCCAGTTCGGTGGAGGGCTGGGTGTGCTGTACGGAGGCAGGCGTGGACCAAATCTTGTTTGGGATGTGCCTTCCAGGTGGCCCAGACGTCCAGAGCACTGCACTGGGTCATGAAGGCCCTGAGGGACGGTGGCTTCGGCTCAGAGGAGGGCATCCCCGCCCCGGGTGAGTGCGCGGCCCTGCCAGCAGCTGGCACCTGCTTGAGTCTGGGGGTCTGTGGGGAGGAGAGGCAGCAGGCTGGATTCTGGCGGGGTTGGGGGTAGGCCGACTGAGCTGCTCCTGGGTCCCATGGGCCTGGGCGAGGGTAGACTGCCCCACAGAAGCAGGGGCCCTGCACAACCGAGCCCGTGACTGGACCTGGTGGGGGGCTTTGAGAGGGGGCCTGGGCATCATGCTATACAGGAGGGGCCGCTCCAGGATGCGCCCAAGACCCAGACCAGGTGGCAGAAACCATAGTCCGTGTGTCTTTTTTTTTTTATATTTATTTTTGAGAGAGAGAGAGGGAAGGGGTGAGCAGGGGGAGGGCCAGAGAGAGGGACAGAGAATCCCAAGCAGGTTCCGCACTGTCAGCACAGAGCCTAACATGGGGCTTGATCCCACGAACTGTGAGATCGTGACCCGAGCCAAAGTCAGACACAACCTACTGAGCCACCCAGGTGGCCCCCCAAAGTCCATATTTCTAAGTTTGCAGCCAGCCAAGAAATGGGCAAGACTGGCCCTCCTGGGGCGGTGCTGACCCCGGAGGGGGCACACGTGCCCTCCCTAGCCGGATGGGCTTCTGTAAGGGCCGTGAGTCCAGCTAATTACCGAGAGCTCTGGGGCAGCCACACAAGGAGGCAGGTGCTGGCTGGGGGGACACTGCCCGACCCCAGATCTCTGTCCCCCCAGGGCCGTAGTGGGGAGCCCCCCTTCGGGGCTGGTGGTGTTCAGTCTGGTCTCGGGGAGGCGGAGGTGGCCCAGTTCTGGGGAAGGACCATCGAGGACGCCCCTGTCCTGTGGGCCAGGTGCCTGAGCCCGGGCCCGGCTTTGCCCACGGCTCCCTGTGGCTGTTCCCAGCACCCCAGAAGGCCTCAGAGGGGCAGGACCTCGAGCCGGACGGCAGACAGGAGGAGGAGGACATGGGCGACACCCACCACGTGAACGCCCGGCACCTCCTGTACCCCAACTCCCACGTCACCCGTTTCCCCGTGCCCAACGAGAAGGTGCCCTGGGAGGTGAGTGCGGGTCCTGGCGCTCTCCCACCGGGCCAGAGGTGCCCCGTGTTCTGGACACGGCCAGGCGCCGGGTGGACAAGCCTGTGCAGCCTCACAGGGACGTGCTGGGCAGAGGGGGAAACTGAGTCACTAGGACCACACAGCTAGAGGTGGTGGAGCTGGGCGCCCAGTGGGCTGCTGACCCTACAGGGAGCTGACTGCCCCGTTACCTCCAGTGGCCTCACTCATCCCAGACCCCAGCATCCCCAGGGACTGGTCGCTGCCCCTTTCGTGAGCGCAGGTGAGGGATAGCATTGAGGAGGGAGGAAGAGGAAGGGCAGCAGCATCTGTGTGCCCTCCCCGCCCCCACGGGCGTTGCCTCTGGCCTTTCTAGAACATTCCAGGCTGTTGCCTCCATTCCTTCTCCCCAGTCTCTGCCAGCTGGAGTCCCTCTGGAGTCCAGCCTAGACCCCTGCCCCATCCTGGGGGCTCCTCTGGACTACCACTGCCGTCGCCAGCCCCCTCGGCTGGGTCCCTGGGGGTGGTACGCTCAGCCTGCCTGAGCTCAGAGCTACCCTGTGCACTTTGGGGTCTGTCTCGGGGTCCATGGCGTGAGCGCTTTGAGGAAGAGGAGCTGCTGTCGGTCATCCTGGCCGCAGGGCCCTAGCCGTGGTCGGGGGTGCCAGTCTGAGGGCAGGACCGGCGTCTTTGTGCAGACGGCGTTTCTCATCTACGACCCGCCCTTTTACACAGACGACAGGAAGGACAGGGGCTTGGTGGACCCCGTGGGAAAGTGAGTGTGCACATCCTTGGCCCTGGGCAGGAGGGAGGGTGGGGGACCAGCAGGCGCTCCGGGGTGACGGCCAGAAGGAGCTCAGGGTGAGGGCCTGCCTCCTGCCTGGGCAGGGTGCCCTGTCCTCCCCGAGGGCTGGGACATTCTGGGGAGGCAGCTGGCTGGGGGCACCTGCCAGAGACACGGGGCTCTCTGACAGTCCTGGTCACTGCCCTCTCTTACGGGGACATGGCCTCTCCGCTTTTCCCAGTGCCCTGGAGCCTCTGTCCGGGATCAGCTACAACGCCGTGGACGGACCCATAGACCGGCGGAGCTTCCACGGGGTCTACGTGGTTCAGGACGGGCTCCCTCTGTGAGTGCGGCCGCCCGCCATCCCGCGTCAGCCGGGCCTTTGTGGGGCTTGCTTCTGGGGTCAGCCGTCCTGTCCTGGCAAACCAGCCATCTTTCTGATAGAAGTGAACAAAATGCAGAAGAAAAGAGATGCTGATGTAAAACGCTGCCTTACTCGATGAGACCCCTCTCTGCGTCTCCCAGGACACTGGCGTGGAGCTGGGGAGGAGCACTTACCCCGGCTGGCTTTGGGGTAAGCAAATCTAGATTGCAGGCAGCAATCTAAGCAGACCCGTCCTCCCCAGGAACCCCATGGGCCGCACAGGACTGCGTGGACGTGGAAGCCTCGGTTGCTTTGGACCCAACCACACGCTGCAGCCTGTGATCACCCGGTGAGTGTGCCACTGAGGCACTCACGGGCCCCTCCCCACGTGCTCAGAGCTGAGGGGACAGATCGCACGTGGCACATGGTGCCAGGCTCATGGTGGGGCCTGGATAAGTGTAAGTGCACCCGAGATGCAGGGCGGGGGTGTCCCTGTCCCCTAGGAAAAGCCCAGGCCTGTCCCCACCCCTGGAAGCTGCCCTTGCTTCCTTGTGGGCCCCCCTCGGTTAGCGGGCCTCTGGGAGGAGGGCAAAGCCATGGCCAGGGCCCAGGACCACAGACAAGATGAAAATACACATAATCCCGCCCAGCATTTCCAGAGTAAGGAGAGGAGTAGGTGGGGCCAGGCTGTGTGCTTCTTTGAGGCTCATGATAAAAAAAAATATTTTCCTCATAGGCCCATCCACTCCAGTCCCTCCAGTGGTGTGGAAGCAGGAAAGACATCCTAATGGTCCCCGTCTCGGTTCTTCCCCTGGAGCCATGTTGGGAAAGGAGACAGGGTTGCCCCCGTCTGCCCCATATCCTCCTCAGTGGGGGCGGGGGGGGGGCTGACCGCAGAGTCCCTGTGAGCTGCCCCTTTTACAGGTGGAGGCGGAACCAGGATGGAGCCATCTGCAGGAAAAGCATAAAGAAAATGCTCGAAGTGCTGGTCGTAAAGCACTCTCTCTCGGAACACTGGGCCTTGCCAGGGGTAAGCCGTGCAAGCTGTCTGTCCAGAGCGTCTGTCCCTCCACCCATCCCACCCAACGACGGAACACCTGCTCCTACAGTCCCCGCCCTGGGCAGTTCTGGACTCTGTCCCTGGTGCTGAAGGACAAACCAGTACTTGGCTTTTTAGGAGGGATTCTCCCTGCTGTCTACTCATTTTGCTGTAGTGAAAACGGGTTCAGATACTCTCTGGGGTGAGCACTGTGTCCCGAGCACCAGGCTCAGCACTGCGGCTGCATCAGGGGCTAGGCTGCGTGTCCTCGAGGAGCTCATGGCTTTGGAGGCAAATATGACTCCCCATGCAGGTGTCTCAGGCAGGCACCTGCCTCTTGGTGTGCAGCCCTGAGCTGAGCCCTAAGGACAGGACAGGGGCCAGGGCTGGGAGGAGGGGGCATATGGCCCCTCAGCTCTGGAGTGGCAGCTAGTTGCAGGGCTGAAGGCCAGAATGCATCCGGGGCCTTGTGGGGATCAACATAACTGGGCTGCAGAAGGCCCTGGGCTGGACCCCCCAGGTGTTACTCCCAGATCAGTCTGCCTGCCCCGACTCCCACCCATGTTCTGGGGGTCCTGGCAAGAGGACCACGTTCCCTGACAGGCTCTGGGTCGGTGCACAGCATCTGGGCTGCAGCCCCATTTGGGAGCCTCTCCTCTGAGCCTGCTTCTGGGAAGTCGTGATTTGCCCCAACTCGGCACCCACCATGGCCCAGTGGCCGCTCTCCTGGGGGCAGCCTGTTGGTGAGCATGTGTGGGGTGGTGGTTCCACTGGGTCCCCAGGATGCAACAAGGATTCTGGGTAGCTCCAGCCCTGCAGCCACGATCCCCTGTGCCCCCCAGCTGAAGGAGCACCACTCTGAACCAGGTATCGGGCCGGCCCCTCTCCCCCTGGGAGAGAGTCTCTAGCACGATTCAGCCTTCCTCTTGGGCACTTTGGCCTCTCCGGGTGGGATGGGACACTGGCCCAGTCCCTGGTGGCATCTTCCAAGCAGTGCACCTATAGCCCCGACCCTGCATGGGTCCCCCCACCACTGCAGCTTTTGGGGGGCACAGGCGTCTCAGGGGACAAAGCAGATGGATGTGATGTGGACTTTGAGAGACGTTAATAACAAACAGGGTCTCTCCGAGGGGTGGAGGCTGGGCAGTGCAGGTGCAGGGCCCATGTCCCTGGGGTGGGTGGCGTTGGGAGAGGCTGGGAGCTCAGCCTGGGGGAGCAGAGGTGAGAGACGGCATGTAGGGGAATGCAAGCAAATAGTTAAAACATGCCCTTCTGCTGGTGGCCAGGGCACTGGAGGGCAGGGCGCGTGTTGCTTTATGGGCGCCCACACGTACTCCCCAAACATTGTGCCTCTGGTCTGACGCACCCCTGCTCCGCGCAGGCTGACGTGGGCAGTGCACTCTGGACAATGTCACTCCAGCCCTGAGACAGCCAAGCGGCCAGACACTCATCTGCCTGTGGCTCCAGGGTGCTGGCCTGCTGCCCACTCTGGGCAGATGGCCAGTGGAGGTGGGTCTCCGAACAGCCTTCAGACCTGCCCCTGCCTCCTCTCTGCCCAGGGCTCCCGGGAACCAGGAGAGATACTGCCCCGGAAGCTGAAGCAGGTCCTCCGTAGAGAGTTCTGGTCTTCCTTCCAGAACTTGCTGACGCAGGGCACAGAGGTAAGGTGGCTTCTCTGCTGCGGTCCCATCTGTGTGCCCCGGCCACCCACGGTGTGCTGGTGGGGAGGGCTGCAGGGTGAGCCGGATGGGACACTGGGGACCCTGCTCCCGCCCCAGGAAGGAGCTGGGACCAGGAGGCGTGGCCCTGGCTCTGGTCCCTGGGCGCCTGCCTTCCCTCCCTGACCTTCTTCTCTCTAGGTCAGGGGGGCAGGCCGCCTCCTCCGCCACACACACACTTGCCCTAGAGCACGTGGGTGCACGGGACCACAGTGTCTGAGTCTCCGAGGGCAGAGGGGGCATTGGGCCAGCGCCCGGCTCCCCAAGGCCTGGACGGGGGTGGGGGCGGGGGGCCTGTATTCTCCACTGTCTTTTCTTAGTTACGAAAGCGGTGCGTTACACGTTTGGTGTAACGCACGCCCCTTCACACTCACCCACAGGAGCCCCGCTCCAGACTTTGTTTACCTCTTTACATGCCTGCCGCGGGCTCTGTTGCCAGTTTTCTCTCTGCGCTCGAACACCCATACACTCTTAATAAAAACGGGGCCACACAGCACACACTTCTCTGTAACTTGCTTTTTCACTTAATTTGCAATGCTCATATTTACAAATTTGCCTCCTCTTTTCCATGGTCGCATAATGATTTGTGTCATGATTTCTTGAACGTCCTCTCGGTGGACCCAGAGTTGGTACTGGTCCTGTGTCTCTCCTAGTTTAGGATGAAACAGGCGATCGCTGATATTTAGGGTGTTGACCCGTGAACCTGGTCATTTCATAAGGGCTGTCCTGTGCAGTGCCCCAGGGAATAGCACCGTCCCTTTGTAGAAAAGAATTAAGTAGTTTATTTATGGAGGTGAAACATAACATAAAATTAACCATTTTAGAGTGAACAGGTCAGTGGCATTTAGCGCATTGGCCATGTTGTGCCACCATCACCTCCCACCTGTTCCAGAACATTCCATCCCCCATGAGCAGTCATTGCCTTTCCCCCCACCATTCCCTGGCACCCACTGACCTGCGTTCTGTTCTGCGTCCCGGCCTGTTCAGGACACTGGCTGTAAGTGGAATCACACAGGACGCACACGGGCTTTGGCGTCTGGCTTCTTTCACTTAGTGCAATGTTTGTGACGTCCGCCATCCCTTTTTATCCTCCCGAGGACAGTCGAGGCGGGTGTGGATGCCAAGCCAGAGACCAGGAGGGCGCTGAGGGAGGCGCGGACCCCGCGGTGGGTCGGGCACGCGGGAGGTGGCGTTGGGGAGCAGGCGGCACGGGGCAGGGAGAGAGCCCGGCGGGGCCCCGGGAGCAGTGGACGACTGTGCTCAGTGTCCCTGGGCCGGGACGGAGCGCAGGACGTGCATGGGGCCCCTCCCTCGGGGAGGAAGCCGGGGCGGACCGGCTTACCCCTGCGCTGCCTCCCAGGTATACAGAGGGTACGTGGACGACCCAAGGAACACGGACAACGCCTGGATTGAGACCGTGGCCATCAGCATCCACTTCTCAGACCAGAGTGACATGGACCTGAAGAGGCTGAACTCTGTATGGGCCTGGGCCGCAGGCTCCCGGTTTGGGGGGGGGGGGAGATGCAGGCGAGTGAGCTCTGGGGGTCACTCGGGGCCTCCAGGAGGGGTCTGCCTGGCCTCCCAGGGGGCCGGAGCTGGCCAAGACCAGAGAGCGGGGGCTGCAGAGAGCAGAGGGCTCCGAGAAGCACTGGGAGAGGCGAGAGGGCACCAGCAGGTGGCTGGATGGGGACCCTCGGACGGGACTCCCTGGGGGAGGCTGGTTCCCACGCCTTCATGGGGATGATGTCTCCACATTTATATCAGTCCCACCGTCCCTAATCCAGACTGGATTTAAAGGGCAGAACACCTGAGATGAAGGCCACCTGCTCTTTTCTCGTCAAGGACTTTCAGAGCTTGGCGGGAATTTCCCGTCATGCCTGAAGTAGCTGTTCTTTCTCCCCTTTGATAGAAGAATACAGGGAGGCAGCCCTAGGCAGAGACCGGGGGCGCGTGTCACCCACCCCCCCCGGGCCCTTCTGAGCCCAGCCGCAGCTCTGGGGTGTGGGGCAGAGGCGGGGCCAGCTCAGGAGGGAGTCAGGACCTACGTTTGCCCTTGCAGCACCTGCATGCCTGTGACCCCGGGATGTCCGTCCGATGGCAGGTCGTGGACAGGCGCATCCCTCTGTATGCCAACCACAAGACCATCCTCCAGAAGGTGGCCACTCTGTATGGGGCTTTCTACTGACCCGTGGACTCTGGCCGGGCCCCGATGCCGGGGGCGGGTGAGGCTGGTCTACCCACAGCCCCCTTGGAAGCTCGGCTGCCAGGGACTCAGGCCGAGGCCGGCCACCCAAGGCACGGGCCGCCCTGGGCCTCGGATGGGCAAGGGGCTGCTCCTGGGACACCTCGCGGTGTGGTCTGGGAATCTGCTGCTTCTCACGGCCACCTCGAGTCACTGAGCAGACGAGCCTGTGAATTGGAGAACGTCAGGGTGCCCCGAGAGGAGAGCCGAGGCAGGGCACGGGCCGGCTCTGGTCACACGGCCATTCCTCACGGCCGGCGTGGCTCCTGGGATCCCGCCAGTCATGGCTGCTGCTGGCGGCCTCAGCCCTCGGCCCAAGTGACTCCCTCCTGGTCACGTCGTGAGCAGCTCGCCCACCACCAGATGTGCATTGGCCCAAGGCCCGCATTTCCTGCACAGTTGGGACTGTGGCCTTGTCCTGGAGCCCACACCCCAGAGGTGGCACCCACCGTGACTTCACTCGGACCCTCACCTGTCCTGGGGTGGGGCCCCGTGGTAGCCTCAGTTCACTGCCCTGGCCTCTCAGGGCTGAGCCCCTTTGAGGGGCAAGAGCCAGGCGAGCACACGCCTTCTCTGGGGGTCAAAGTGTGTCTGCCTCTGTGCTGTCCTGGGGATCCGGGCAGGGGCTCTCCACGCACAGCGCTCCCTGTGAGCCCAGGGCGGGGTAGGCGGTGGGCCTAGATGGTGGGGGGGCCGCTCTGCTCAGTGTCCATGACTCACAAGCCATCAGCATAAACCGCCAACAGTCATCAGGGCCAGGATATCGTAAAACCCAACATTAAATCTGTTGCCCGTACCAGCCCGGCCAGCCTCTCTGTGTTCCCTACAGACAAAGTTACAGACCTGGGCAGTGGTCAGGGGGCTGTGTCTGGGCCACTGAGACCTCTTCCAGCCCGCGGCCCAGCTGCCTGTGGCCCAAGGGCGTCTCCTGTGGCCATCTCCCCCGGGTTCCTCCCCTTGGACACCCTGCAGGCTCCTTGGGCCCAGACCGGTCCACCCCCACCGGCCCCCCGTTTTTCATCCTCCTGGACCCGCCTCCAGCATGGCCCCCGGTGCCCAGGCTGGGACTCGGCAAGGCCACGCCCTTTCCGTGGCTGCCCACGCCCAGGTGTGGGGGGGCCTTGGTTTTTTATCTAGACTCCCAACTAGCATCCGACTGGCAGCACCGAATAAAAACATTTTAGAATGGAAAGACTCAGAAAATGTGTCGCTCGTGCATCCTTTCTGAAGGATCTTCTTTGTTTTTATTTTTATTGTTTACTTATTTATTTATGAATATAATTTATTGCCACGTTAGCTAACATACGGTGTATGCAGTGTGCTCTTGGCTTCAGGGGTAGATTCCTGTGGTTCATCACTTACATACCACACCCAGTGCTCAGCCCAGCAAGTGCCCTCCTCGGTGCCCGTCACCCATTCGCCCCTCCTCCCAGCTCAAACTGTCAGTTTGTTCTCCGTATTTAAGAGTCTCTTACGGTTTGCCGCCCTCTCTGTCTGAAGCTATGTTTCCCCTTCCCCTCCCCCATGGTCTTCCGTGAAGTTTCTCAAGTTCCACATATGAGTGAAAACATATGGTATCTGTCCTTCTCCGACTGACTTATTTCACTCAGCATAATACCTTCCAGTTCCGTCCACATTGTTGCAAACGGCAGGATTTCATTCTTCCTCGTTGCCAAGTAGTATTCCATTGTATATATAATCTTCTTTATCCATTCAGCAGTTGATGGACATTTGGGCTCTTTCCATAATTTGGCTATTATTGAAAGTGTTGCAGTAAACATTGGGGTACATGTGCCCCTGTGCCTCAGCACTCCTGTATCCCTTGGGTCAATTCCTAGCAGTGCTATTGCTGGGTCGTAGGGTCGTTCTATCTTTGATATTTTGAGGAACCTCCGCACTGTTTTCCAGAGCGGCTGCACCAGTTTGCATTCCCACCAGCAGTGCAAGAGGGTTGCCCTTTAAAAGAACTTCTCTAAGACGGATTCCAGAAAAGCGAACCGCGGACTCAGCTGGGCTGCTGTAACAAAATTCCACAGACGGGGCGGCTTAAACAACGGACTTGTTTCCAGTCCTGGAGGCTGGAGGTCTGAGACCCAGGGGCCAGCACCCGACTCTGGTGAGACGGCTTGGGGACGGCTGTCTCTCGCCGTGTGCCGAGTGCCTGTCCTCAGTGTGTGCACGGAGAGGGAGCGAGTGCTCCGGTGTCTCCTCTCAGAAGGACTCTAATCCTATGACGTCAGGGCTCCACTCTTAAGGCCTCATTTAACCTTAATTACTATATTAGAGGCCCCATCTCCAAATACAGCCACAAGGGGAGATAGGACTCCAGCATATGAATTTGGGGGTGGGGCGGACACAATAACACACACACACACACACACACACACACACAAGTGTGCACAGGTGCACAGCCCAAGCTCTGTGTAAGCCAAGAGACCATTAAGATGTATGGCTGCATCTTACACCTGTTGAGGCACAGCGTAAAAAGAAAATTTAACAAGCGCTCAGCACTAAAGCCCCCGATGGGGTCACTGGCAGCTGGCGATGGAGGGCGATCCCAGCGCACGGGTGTCCTCTTGCCTAGGACGACGGGGGCGGGCTGACCGGCCACACTGCCACGCGGACGGTGGCGGCTCCCGGACGCGGGCAGCAAGCTGGGCTGTTGCCGGGCGAGCGGCCGCTGGCAGGACAGACACACACGAATCACTGTGAACCCCCGGCGGGGTCAAGTGGAATGACAAAATCGGGGAAAAACAGGAACCAGTGGAGGATGGTCGCTGTGCAATAGAACGAGAGGAGACACTCAAAACGCCTCAGTGATTAGGACACGTGTGAATCGGGGTTTTCATACTGGGATAAAAAACAGCCCGACTCGTTCTTTCTCGTGGCGCCTCGGACACCGTGGTCTGCTTCAGGATGAAGCGGGACGTCTTCCCAGCTACCGGCTGCCGGAAACTCTTTGAACGGAAACCTCGCACCTTTTCTGAGAAGCGAATGGCCGCAGACGCTGGATGGACTTGGGGGAGAATGGAGGGGTGACGTGGTCTGGGTCACAGGTGGCCGTGACGGACAAGGCCTCCCCGTGAAGGGGGGGTGTCTTGACCCACGGCCGCGTCCGCCTGCTGCTGAGCAGGGGGATTCCTGCTACCGACCGGGGGGGGGGGGAGAAAGCGCGACTCTGCTCAGGGTGCGTCGCGGATGCCAATCTCAGTGCTCTCCACTTGGTCCTTGTGGGACAGGGGAGAAGGATATTGCTGGCCTCACTGACCCACGGACTCCGAACTAGCGGGATCCGTGAGCTTTATCAGTCTCTCCAAGGAAGAGGCCGTCCACCAGCACGTTGTGAGAATGCCCCTAAACAGAGAGGGTGAGAAACCTCGGGCCAAAGCGCCCAGAGTCTTGTTCCTCCGCGTGTCCTCCAGCAGGGACGTCGGCGCACTGCTCGGAAGGATCAGGACGCTAAGAAGACTAAGCAGGAGCTGCAGAGTACGGCAGACTTGTGGGCAGCCGCTTGAAGGGGGCCAGGGGCAGACCGCCAAGAGACGGAGGCTGCAGAACAAGAAATAAATAGGACGATGCCTTATCAAACCACCTTAATTAATTTTTTTCATTCACAGCAAAACAGATCAACCGGGGGACACTCGGGTCGGAGAAAAGGGAGCATGGTCAGTCTGATGGCTCATAAAGTGTGCAAGAGACACCTTCAAGTTGAGAGGCCAGGCCACGCTGTGACGGTGGTAGAGACGGGCAGGGAGGGCTTCTTCCGCGGAGGGTGGGTAGCTCAGGAAAGGATTCTGAGCAGAACATATCTACTGCGTTTTCTGAGAGGCATGGAGCAGCTTGGAAATAGAGGACTCGGACTGTTAAAAAAAATAATAACCCGACTCATTTCTATTGTTTTCTATGTATTTTTCTGTATCACCTGAGACAGAGAGACTCAGAAGAGCTGGCAGAGTGGAGAAGTCGTCTGGGCAAACGCTCTCAGAGAGAATGGTTAGGGAGACAGCGCTAAGCCGACCGCCAACCCCGGTCCGGGCCTTCTCGAAGGAGCACACACGGGTCCTGGGTTAGAGAAAGGCATCCATCTACGGAGAAGGCATCGCTGTCAGGAGCCGTTACCCACCCAACACCCTCGCTTTTTAAATATGTAAAGCAAACTTGATAGAAATTCAAGGGGAAATTGGCAAATTCACAGTAATATTTGAGATACTTCCTCAGGAGTCAAGAAATCAAAGAGGAAGAGGAAAATAGGGCAGAATGTGAATAACACAATGAAGACCTAAGTCACTCTGTGTGGTGTGTGTGTGCACATATATACATTCATACATGTTATGTATTTATATATATAATGTATATATTAAGCATATATACATTATGTACAACTTATACGTAAGTTTGTCAACACATAAATTATATAAATGGTGTACAACGTATTTATATACATAATAAGAAATATATATTTATGTCTGTATAATAACTTAAGTGTAACATGCATACAGGGCGCCTGGGTGGTTTAGTCGGTTGAGCGTCCGACTTCAGCTCAGGTAGTGATCCTACAGTTTGTGGGTTTGAGCCCCGTGTCAGGCTCTGGGCCGACAGCTCGGAGCCCGGAGCTTGCTTTGGATTCTGTGTCTCCCTGTCTCTCTGCCTCTCCCCTGCTCGTGCTCTGTGTCTCTCTGTCTCAAAAATAAATAAATCATTAAAAACAATTTTTAGCATGCATACACACGTGACACATACATAAGCATACACTGCTTATATATGTGTGTGTATATGGCTCTGTACCCCCCACCCCAATAGCAGCAGCAAGAGGCCCAGAGGAGACACACGGTTCTCAGACACACACAGGACATTCACAAAAACCAGGCGTGCTCTATATACACCACCGAGCAGATCTCAGCAACTTTGCCAAGGCGGCTCTGGGACGGGGCCACACGCTCCACACTCTTAGAACAGTCACATTAGAACAAAAACGTACAGCAGAAGGGACAGAAAGTATGTCCAGTGGCTCCAGGAGCCTGTGCTTGGGATGTTGAGTGACCGGTCCCCTGACCAGCTCGGAGGGCAAGGAGGTGGCGTCCAGGGCAGGGCACCGCTGGATGATGTGTCCCTCTGGTCTCCCTTCTCCCTGGGGGGCTTCTGTCCTCACTCTGAAGCTGCCTGTTTCCTGGGTGGGAGCACTGGTGGGGAATGGCCGTGCCTCTCGGGAGAGCAGGCGCTGTCCCTGCGACTCTGCACAGCGCTCGGTCTCTGGGCCACCCCCACCTGCTCGGGGAGGGGCCGGTGAGGACCCGGAGCTGGGCATTGGCCAGGGAACCCAAGGGGGCCACCACGCCCTGCGAGGACGTGCCCTTCCACATCCTCCTCCCCGCCTGAGACCCGCACCGTTAGTCGTGAGCAGACCAGCGCGAGACAGCCAGGATGTTTGTGTCCCGACCTGCCGGCTGTGGCTGGAGAGTCTCGTGGGGGAAGGTTTCTAACCTTAGCTGCACTTGGAAGACTGAGAGTGAATTATCTAGGGTTATAACTTAAGAAACTCAAGAAACGGCTACGACATAAATGCAGGGGCCAACGAAGTCAGGATTTACGGAGGAGGAAAAAATAAAGCAATGGTGTGATGAATACATTAAAAAATTGGTTCTTGGAAAAGACAGTCCAGACAAAGCAGACAAAATGTGGCAATCCATCCACCGGCCGGGCTCTCGAAGGGCCGCTGGCCCCCTGGCCCTGCCTGTTCGGGTCCCCCACCAGCAGCCTGCAGCCCTCTCCCTTGGTGCGGTGGCAGCCCCTCCTGTGAGCCAGCTGGGGTTCTGTCTGGGCGTCCCCTGGCTGGGCCAGGGCAGGAGCTGGGGCCTCCTGGGGCGGCCTGGAGGCTGGGGCGGAGAGGGCTGAGCCCGGGCCAGCAAGGGGGTCGAGACAGCAGAGCGGCACTCCGGCCTCACCGAGATGTTTCACTCCTTGGCCTGGTTTCGTCCTGGCTCCCGCGGCTGCCGGGAGCTCGGCTCTTCCATGCTGGTCCCCGGAGAGATGCTCTCAGACTCGCCCAGCAAAACCACCTTCCTGATGGGGAAGCAATTAGCCGGCTGGTGCAGCTGCCTGGCATCCCTGGGGACAGGAAGCCTGGACTCTGGGTGGATAAATGGGTGAGCTAATCAGCCCTGAGCCCAATTACAGTCGGAAGGGCAGCTACAGAGGGCGGTCCGCGTGGCCAGGATAGCATTAGAAGGTTTCTGGTGTTTTGAGAGCAGGGGCTGGTGGTCCGGAGTGGACGGAGAGCCAGACTCTCTCAGGGCTCTGTGGCCCGGGTCTGGCCGGCAGCCAGAGCCTCCTGTGAGGGCAGCCTGCGACCAGGAAGACCGCTCACCACACAGCCTTACACGAGCACCTTGAATCCATCCATCCGTCTGTCCACTGGTGCAGAACCACTGACACCTGTGACCGTCCCTGAAGCGCAAACCTGGGTGGCACGTTATTGAGGCAGAATACGCTTCGTCATCTGGGCAAATCTTAACTATGAGCGGCCCGATGTGTTTTTACTTATGGTAACAACCAGCACTGAGCTCCAGATCCAGATCGTGCAGCCCAGGAGCAACCCCCCCCCCCCCCCGCCCCGCCCCATCCCTACTAGAACGTTCCCTAAGTGGAACCACACAGCGTGAGTTCACAGTGTCTGGACTCTCCCACTCTGCTTAATGTCTGTGGATCCCCCTGCATCGGCACCGTACTTTTTGGTAGTAACCCCGTTTAATTTGCTTAATTTAAACATTAAGATATTCCTTAACTTGGGGCTCCCTTCCAGCCTCTCTTTGATTTGCCATACGCTAACATGCTGGCAGCTTCAAGTCTCTTTAATCTTTAAAGATTTTAATCTCTTTAAAAAAGAGCTGGCTGCTCACAGCAGAAATAATCCCGTGTTGTGGGGTTCCTACACATGAGGACGTATATGCCGTGTCAGCCACGCAGCACCCACTGCACGTGACGTGGCCAAACGTGGCCCGAGGGACCACCGTGGTAAGCAGCGACAGCTGGACGTGACACCCTGAGCAGCCACTGAAGTAACGTGGCAGAGAGTTACAGCTGGGGTCAACTCAGGACGGAAGACGCCATCATAACACTCACTGCCAACAGAGGCAGGGGGAGAGGAGAAGGGAGCAGAGCAGAGGAAGACAGGCCAGAGCCCGAGCGCCGAGTGTGGGTTCTCACAGCCAGGACACCACCGCCGGGAAACGCCGTGGCCTGATTCTGTTCTGCCCTCCCCCACGTCCCTGTCTGACCCAGGACCCGCATGGCAGTTAGCTCTTCTCACTCTGTGGTCTGCTCCGGTCTGTGACAGTGACCCAGTCTTTTCCTCCTGTCTTTTACGAAGTTCACAGACCAGTCACCTTGTAACATGTCTTTCAGTTTGGGTGTGTCTGAAGTGTTCTCACCAGTGCAGTGAGATTACGCATTTTTGGCAAGAACGTCACAGAAGCGATGTTGTGTGTTTCTGGGTCCATCACATCAAGGGCTGAGTGACGCCGGCTTGTCTTATTACCGATGATGTTAACCTTGATCACATAGGTAGGGTGGCTTCTGCCAGGCTTCTCTACCGTAAAACCATTATTTTTCCCTTTGTAGTTAACAAATGTAGTGAGAAAGACACTTTGGTGCTATAGAAACCCCGAAGGAAGCGGGACAATGGAAGCAGACCCCTGTGCTGACCTAATCGCAAGGAGGCCATGGTGACTATGCTGGTGTCAGACAAAACCGAGGTCAAGGCAAAAAATCTCGGGGTAAAGAGGGTTATTTCATAATGATAAAGGGTCAATTAATAATAAATACATATTAATCTGAATATAGGACTTCAAATGCAAGAAGCAAAAACTGGTAGAACTGAAGGAAAGCAGACAAATCTACAGTCACAGAGACATCAACACCCGTCTCTCAGTAATTAATAAAACAAATAGAAAATCAGCAATAATGTAAAATACTAGATTCACACTATCAGCAGACTTGACCTCATTGACACTTCTAGAACATTCCGCTGAGCAACCATAGAACACATTTAAGTACACATATAACGATTATTAACACAGCCCACTTTTTGGGCCATAAATGAACCTCAACAAATTTAAAAGGACCCAAAGGATACAGAGTGTGCTCTCTGATGATGGATTTAAATGAATAATCAAAACCAGAAAGATCTTCAGAAAATCCCCAAATATCTGGAAACAAAAGAAAACACTTCTAAGTCCATGAGTCAAAAAAGGAATTAAAAGGTAAATTAGAAAGTGTTTCAAACTTAGTGAATTTCATTACAAAATCCTGAGATGTAGCTAAAGCAGGACTTGGAGGAAAATTTATAGCACTAAAATGCCTGTACTGGAGAAGAAGAAAAGTCTCAAACCAGTGAGCTCAACTTTCACCGTAAGAAACAAACAAAAAAAAAATTGAAGAGAAAATTAAACCCGATGTAAGCAAAAGATCAGAATGGATGTCAGTTGGGAAAGAAAACATAAAAAAAAAAAAAAGAAATCAATGCAACTAAAAATGGGTTCTTTGAAAATGTCAATAAAATTGATAAACTTCTATCCTGACTGACTGATGAGTAAAAGAAAAGAAAGCTGATGCAAACTACCCATATCAGAATGGATTGACATCACTTCATACTCTGTATTGAAAAGATAACTAGGGAGCATTATGAGTAGCTTTATGCTGATCAATTAATTCAGATGAAACAGACAATTCCTCGAGAGAGATGAAGTACCAACATTCGGTCAAGGAAAAAAAAAATAACCTCAGCAGCTCTATCTCTATTAAATAATTCAACAGCATACAAAAATGGTGATACATCATAACCAAGTGGGATTTATTCCAAGGGCATAAGGTTAACTTAACACTTAACACTTGAAAATCTGTTAATATAATCTTCCATATAAACATACCAATTTTAAAAACGGTTCTCAATGGGTGAAGAAAAGACATTTATTTGACAACATCCAAAATGCTTCCTGATAAAAACGCTCAGCAAACTAGAAATAGAAGGTATCAACCTTAAAAATAGCCAGTTATTTTACTGGCAAAATGAGTTTATTCAGGAAGCACAGAGGAATTGCAATTTGGAACACGGCAAACTACAGTGAGCCACATGCAAGTCCGAAGAGACAAAGGAAAGGTCAGCTTTTATTAGGTTGCAGGAGGAACTTGGGGAGGGTTGTGTTGAACAGGAGTTTATTGGAGAAGAACAAGAGTTCGAGGTTGTGACATTTCCTGATTGGCAGGAAGTGGTGGTAGGTGTGTTGTTGCTGGGGCAGGGAGGGATCTTCCTTCCTTTTCTTAAAAGGAGATTAAATTCCTATCGGAAAAATGTCCTCCCTCACAAGATAATTATCTTCCTTCTTCCTGCTGGTGATGCAGGCTTCAAGCAGCGATACATGTGTGAAAGTACCCCTTCGGTACATCCTGACTCCATTTTCAAGAGGTTTCCTCTATTTTCACAAAGGAAACTTCCTCTAATTGATATGAACAGCTTCAAAAGATCTACCACCAACGTTATTCCTAACAGACTGACTGCTTTCCCCCTAAGATCAGGATGGACAAGGATATCTGCTCTCAGTCCTCCTATTCAGTACTGAACTAGAGGCTCTAGCCAAAGCAATTAGGCGCAGATTGAAGTAAAAGGCACGCAGACTGGAAAGAAAGAATACTCTTTTTATTTATAGATAACATGATTGTATATGTAGAAAATCCTAAGATATGTATGAAAAAGTTAATGGAACTAATAAGTGATTTTAGCAAAGTTAAGTTTGGTATACAAAAATCACTTTTATTTCTGTATACTATCATTTAACAAACAGAAATTAGAATGAAGATACCATTTACAATAACATAAAACTATCAGAAATAAGTATGACAAGAGATGTGCAAGATACGTAAACCAAAAACTACAAAATACAACTGAAAGAAACAAAAGCAGTTCTAAATAAATGAGAAGATATACCATGTTCATGGACTGAAAGACTCAATATTGTCAAGATATTAATTCTCTCAAACTGATCTATGGATTCAGTGGAATCCCAAACAAAACGCAATAGGTTTTTTTGGTGGAAGTTGGTAAATTGGTTCTAAAATTCATGAGGGAGTGCGAAAGATCTAGATGACCAAAAGAATATGAAGGAACAAAGCTGGGAGATTTACACTACCTGATTCAAGAACCATTATAAAGGGGCGCCTGGGTGGCTCAGTTGGTTAAGCGTCCAACTTCACGTGTTTGAGCCCAGCATTGGGCTCTGTGCTGACAGCTTGGAGCCTGGAGCCTGCTTTAGATTATGTGTCTAACCTGTCTCTCTGTCCCTCCCCTGCTTGTGCCCTGTCTCTATCTCTCTCAAAAATAAACATTAAAAAAAAGAACTGTTATAAAGCCACAGCAATAAAGACAGCTTGGACAATTGGCATAAAAATAGGCAAACAGACCAATGGAACGCAGAGAGCACGGAAGGAGACTCACACACATTTAGGACCACTGATATTCAACAGAGGGTCACAGGCACTTCAGCTGAGAAGGGACGGTTACTTCAACAAACAGCCCTGGAAACTGAATATCCACACGTAGAAAAAAAACAGACTTGAATTATATCTCACGCCATGTACCCAAACTAACTCAAGATGGATAAGAGACATACGTGGGCATATACAGCATGGCACATTCATATTACGTGCTCCTACAAAGGAATAACCATCGACTGCTGCAGTACCAGGAATGCAGAGAGAAATGAGCTAGACTCCGCCTATACAAGTTCCAGCAAGCGCGAGCTCATGGACTGGGCTCAGCAGGTACTTGCCTGGGGAGGGGGCTGGAGGGAAAGGGGAAACTCTGGGCTATTTATTGCATTATTCGTGGTGATGGCTTCACGCGTGCATGCAGGTGTCAAACACAGCGAATGCAAATACGTGTGTCATTACACCACAATAAAGATGCTTTTGAAACCCCGGAGAGGGCTCTGATCCAGCTTAAACGCTAGACCCCACCCCCACATTCCTTCGCCAGGACATGAGAGGGTGGGGGCTGGGGCAGGACCCAGCCGGGCGGAGACCCAACGTCACTAACCAGCCTCGGGGGCCGCGGGCAGCGGACCTGCGGGAAAAAGCACCGCTTTTTCGGTCTCCGCCCGACACCCACCGCCCCCAGCCTCAGAGCCGGGCGGCATGGCAGGGACTGGGTCTGCGGCCCTACGGCCCGCCCTCAGCCCCGCCCACAGCCTCCGAGACCCCGCCCCACCTCCGGTCTAACGGCGCCACCTCCCCCCAACAGACCCCAGACTCCGCCCAGGCCCCGCCCCTGCCCCACAGGCCCCTCTTTGCCCTGGCCCCACCCCTCTGCGGACTCCGTCCGAGCCCTGCTCCGCCCCTCCTCCGCCTCAATCCCCGCCTCATCCCAGATTCTGCCTTAAGGCCCGCCCCGCCCCACCACGGCCTCAGACCCCGCCCCAGACCCCACCCCACGATGCAGTACAGCCCCGCCCCCAACCCGCCCCATCCAAGACTCCGCCCAGGTCCCGCCCCATGGTGCCTCACAGCCCCGCCCCCTCGCCGCTCCCAGGCCCCGCCCCACCTCTCCTTACAGCCCCGCCTCCAGCCCCGCCCTACCCCCGGCTCCACGCCTTCCTGCCCTTGCAGCTCCGCCCCCACCGCAGGCCTCGCCCACAGGCCCCACCCCGTCTCGCCCTTGCAGCCCCGCCCACAGGCCCTGCCCCTCGTCCTCAGGCCCCGCCCCCGCCCCAGGCCCCGCCTCGCGGAGCCGCAGGCAGAGCCGCGCGCGTCCCGAGCGGCCGCAGAGGTGGGCGCAGGCCCGGGGTCGCCTCCGCACCGGGGTGTGGCTCGGGTCGGGCTCGAGCGGCCGGGAGCGTCGCGCAGAACGGTGTCCGGAGGCGGCCGCGCAGGTAAAGCCCCCGCCCCGGGGGTCGCGGGGGTCGCGGGGGTCGCGGGGTCCGGGCCCCGCCCGCCAGGCCCGGCGCGCGGCGCCGCCACTCCACGCCCCAGCGCGGCCGCGCGCCCAGGGCTTGGCTTTTCTGTTCTCGGTTTCCTTCTTTCTCTAACACAACTGAAATAAAAAGGCGCCGCCCCCGCTGCCGCGTGCTCCGTCCTGTCGGGGCTGACAAAGAGGACCTTTAGCTCTTA
Organism: Felis catus; assembly: GCF_018350175.1. Lineage (NCBI taxonomy): Eukaryota > Metazoa > Chordata > Mammalia > Carnivora > Felidae > Felis > Felis catus. The sequence continues at coordinate 2,087,819 of NC_058376.1, read as the reverse complement.
CTACACTTCCCCGAGGGCTGTCAGAGGGAGCGCCGCCAGTCGGTGGCTCATCCGGCCGCCCTGCATTACGGTTTCTTAAGAGAACCCTGCAGCCCGGTCCTCTCGGTTTCTAGCCTTGAGCAGCTGGGGGGCGGTGGACCCTCGCCGGGCCGGGCAAGCCCCTGGTCCCCTAGGTGTGCAGTGGGTGTGTCCAGGGTTCCTGGACCCAGCCAGCGGTCGGCACGACCTGTCCTTGCTCTTCTGGGTGGCGTTGGGAATCCCTGGAAATAAGTTACAGAGACCCCCGCTGGTCAGATGCTTCAGTGTGCCCGTGACATGCCCCCAAAGTCAGAGCGCTCCGGGGTTCCCTGCTGGAGCACGGTCACTGATGCCGCTTGCTGCTCTCTTTTAGAACTGACAGAACCCCGCTTTTCCTGGCACGCGAGGAACGAGAGTTCGTGTGTGTGTCCGATGGTCGCTTGCGCAGCGGCGGCCGGGGGAGTGGGGAAAAACGCAGCTCTGCGGCACTGAGTGAGCGGACGCTGTGGTGTGTCCCCAGGCGTGCTCAGCATGGGCCCCGTGGGCAAGCAGAGCCCCGCAGCCCCACCGGGCCCCACGGGAGGGTCTTGCCTCCTCCTCCTCTTCTGCCTGCGCTTGGGCGCTTCCTGCCCACAGGGCTGCCAGTGCCCTGACCACGCTGGGGCCGTGGCCGTCCACTGCAGCGCGAGGGGCCTGCAGGAGATCCCCAAGGACATCCCTGCCGACGCCGTGCTCCTGAAGCTTGATGCCAACAAGATCGCCCACATCCCCAACGGGGCCTTCCAGCACCTGAACCAGCTGAGAGAGCTGGACTTGTCCCAGAACACCATCGAGACCATCGGCCCCGCTGCCTTCTCGGGCCTGGCCGGGGGCCTGCGGCTGCTGGACCTGTCTCATAACCGCATCCGCAGGATTCCCAAGGATGCCCTGGGCAAGCTCAGCGCCAAGATCCGCCTGTCCCACAACCCCCTGCACTGCGAGTGTGCGCTGCAGGAGGCGCTGTGGGAGCTGAAGCTGGACCCCGAGTCGGTGGACGAGATCGCCTGCCACACGGCCGTGCGGGACGAGTACGTGGGCAAGCCGCTCATCCAGGCGCTCGACTCCGGCGTCAGCTTCTGCAGCACCCACCACAAGACCACCGACGTGGCCATGCTGGTCACCATGTTCGGCTGGTTCACCATGGTGATCGCCTACGTCGTGTACTACGTGCGCCAGAACCAGGAGGACGCCAGGAAGCACCTGGAGTACCTGAAGTCCCTGCCCAGCGCCCCCGCGTCCAAGGACCCCGTCGGCCCCACGCCCTAGTGCCCACTGGCCGGAGCAGCGCGCTGCCCGCCTGTCCCCCAGCACTTTTGTAGAGGATGGTGACTGACTCCTGCTTGCAAGACCCCTGAGCGGCAGGTCCCCACAGCCCTTCTGTGCAGCACCCCACCCTTCCAGAACCCTCTCTCGTGTTGTGTTTTAGTCACCACGCCGCCTTTCAAGTCCAACATGTTACCGTCGGGCCCGCTTGACGGGCCAGGAAACCAAAGCTTGGAGAAACGGCATCGCCCGCCACGACACAGTTGGGAAACGACCCAGTCGGGACTTAACACCGGGCCGCCTGTCGTGACGTTCCATGTCCCTTGCACTCAGCTGGCCGCTTCCCCGTGGCGTCCGTAGGGTGTGAACAGCGTTCAGAGAAGAATGGGCTCGCGCCTGGGAGCGTGAGGTCAGCCCGCAGAGGGTGGGGTGCGGACTGGTCTGTTGGAGGCAGAGTCCTACGCCGCAGAACTGGGTTGCCTTGCCCCCGAGTAGCGGTTCCTGAGCACATCTGACCGCAGAACTCTTTCCAGAGCAAAGTAGTAGAGACCAGGTTTTTCTCGAGAGGTAAGTGAAAAAGCGTAGTTCAAACTAACCTTTGAACAGCTTTGTTTATTCTCAGAATGTTTGTTAAGAGTAACGTTTGTACTGAAATTTCACTCCGGGGAGAGGGGGAGAAATCGTAAAAATCAAAACCCGAGAAAACCATGGACAGAAGCCCGAAAAAGGTCCAGGGTGGATCGTCAAGGAGGGCAGTGTCCGCAGCCAGACCGGTGCGTCCCTGCCCTCGGTCCCGCCACTGTCCGAGCCTGGTTTGGGGGAAGGCCCGTCATCCTGGGTCGATACTGTGCCTTGCTTTTCTACTCACTGATGCCTAAAGCAGGTCCTTCTCCAGGACAGGAGGACTGGGATTTGGTGTCTCAAGGCCAGTCAACGGGATGCTACCTTTCTCTAGCAACAGGAAGTCTGTCCCTTCCTCTCTCTGTCTCTCTGCCTCTCTCTCCACCTTTGCCACCAGGAATCTCAGAGCTAATTCCTGTACAACTTTATGTTTGGGGCAGACATTACCTCCACCTGTGTAACTGTGATCCGTCTTCCCAGTTTTATTTTTTGATGTCTTTTGTATGAGTATTTATTTTTAAATTGCTTCAAATATTGGGGGGGGGAGACAAAATTGGGACACATTGCTCATGAACTTGAGGTATAAAGGGTACAAGTTTCATCGAGCAGATGCTTAGAAAGGATTAAAATAGAGGGTGGTCTGTACTCGGAAAGCGTCACATGATCTGACATGGGACACGAACACGGGATCCTGTCTGAGTGTTGATTCAGAGATTCAGATTCCCCGGCTGAGACCCAAAAGGCTCGTCCAAACGAGGTCATGATTTTTTCAGTTATGGTGCATTAAAAAGAAACAGCTGTCAGCTTCCAGATACCCTCCCGCACCCAAACCCCCCACTTCTCTGCCCCCCGTCCACATCAGGTGTGCAGGGATGGGGGCAGGGCCCAGGGCCGCCTCCCGCAGCCTGACACTCCCAGGGACGAAGGTAGGTGCTGCTGCCGGCTGACCAGCCGGGCAGGGGCCCCACCCGCCCAGGGTGCATGTGGTGGGGAGAGGGGGGCCACCACCCAAGGAGCTCACCACCTGTGGGTTTGCCCGATGGAGGTGACCCGCTACAGGTGTGGGGGCGGCGTGCCGGGGTCCTGTGGGTGCGCCTCCGTGCTGTGAGGGAGGCCTTGGCTTTGTGGGGGCCTGTCCCCTGCCAGGGAACTCGACATTTCCTCTTAGGCCAGAATGAGCCCAGAGAGCCTGGATTCCACCCAAACGTGGCTCTTCAGGGAGTGCGCGGGGTGTGGGGGCTCCTTCCCTCCCTGCCCTTGTTGAGGACCCTGGACGCACCAGAAGTTCCTCTCCCTCGTACCCTGAGCCAGAGTCCGGCTGCCAGGCCTTCCTGGCCTTTCCGGGGGTGTCCCAGAGCGCACGCCTCCCTCCAAGGAAGACCACCGGGTCCCTAAACTCCGGGGCCACGAAGCTCCTTCCTGCTCGTGCGCTCCCCCCCTGGTCCCCGGGAGCCCTCTGTTCTCCCGGGCTACAATCATTGTCTCCCCTCTTTCCCCTCCCCTTGAGGGACCCCTTAACGACACCCTGCCAGGGCCCACCCCCTTCCTCGCTGCCACGTGTGAGTGCGTCCCGCTGGACGCCCCCAAGGGCCCCACGGCTGAGCGGCCCCAGCCCTGCACCAGTGGGCATTTACTTCCGTCTTAAATCTGCCGGGGTGGGGCAGGGTCTAGCTGGCCTCCCAGGGAGAATCCGTGGTGACAGTGTCAGGTACACGACAAAGGGGGTGCCTTGGCTGGCCAGTCTCAGGGGTAGTGGGGTCACAGCCTTATGGAACGTGGGTGTCCCTTGGCTCTCACTGTGATCCCCAAACAAGGGACCTTCAAAGCTCTTCATGCACATACACATTCCAGTCTGTGAAGCCCGTTTACCGTAGGAGGTAACACGTCACAAGGTCTGGGGGTCAGGGCAGGGTGACTCCAGGGCTCCCCATGGGGCAGGAGGTTGGAGCAGCCACCCTAGCTCAGGGTGGTGACGGGGCCGCCCTTCCTTCCCATGGGAGTTGGTGGAAGGGGTCTGGCTTCTAGGGAGGCCCGAGGGCCAGAGGGGTGACGAGGGGCCGTGAGAGGCTCATGGAACCCTTCGGGGAGCCTGGTCTCCCTGCCCAGCTGCTCTGGTTGGGCTGGGGGAGGCTTCCTGCTCCCTTGGTCCCCAGCCTTACCGTGGATGTGCCTCGTGGAGCCCAGAGTCCCACCCCCAACCTGACCCTAGGAGGGGACGCCTGATAACTCATGGCTTCCTGGTGCCCCAGCCTGCCTCCACTTTGGGCTTTGGGGTCGCTCCCTTGGGTGGCCCAGTGGTGGGGATGGGCCATCTGGACACTCGGGGGCCGTCCCTGGTGGGTGGGCTCCTGGGCAGAAGACCCCTGCGTGGAGGGCGCCCCCAGCTGGGCTCCATGGGGAGGACAGGACGTGCACCGCCAGGGTTCCTGCACGGCTGGGACTGGGGGCTCCTCTTGTAGACTCTGTTCTAAAGCCCTGGAACCAGGGGCCACCTCCCGCCATGGGGCCCCAAGTCCCCAGGTTGGCCTGCAGTGAGGGTGGATGATGGTTTTAAATTGGACACGCGATTGGGTAAACCCAGGTGTATTTTCCTCTTTTTTAAAAAATTTTAAAAAATGTTCTTTATTTATTTTTGAGAGAGACAGAGTGCAAGCAGGGGAGGGGCAGAGAGAGGGGGGGACGCAGAATCCAAAGCAGGCTCCCAGCACGGAGCCCGACGCGGGGCTGGAACCCACGAACCGTGAGATCAAGACCTGAGCCGAAGTCGGACGCTCAGCCGACCGAGCCACCCGGGCGCCCCTCGGGTGTGCTTTTCTTAATGGAAGGTGGCTGCGGGCAGCAGGGGAGGGGAGTCAGGCGGTTGAGAGCAGGGGCTGCACAGCACAGCGCTTCTGGCTCCGCCCTGTGGCATCTTGGATTCCGCACGCGGTCTAAGGAGTGTGCATGCAGACGCCCTTGTGCGGGGCTGCAGGGGGTCAGCTCCTCCCAGAGGGTCAGCAGAACGCTGGGGCATCAGCCAAGTTGAGGCTGGGGTGCGAGGGCGCCTGAGCGGTGGAGCTGGGTCCCGGTCACGAGCACTGGAGATGGCTCGGTGGGCGCTGTGTGCCGGCCTCAGCCCTGCCGGCTTTCCTGCACCTGCTCCCCGGGCTCCCTTGCCGCGGGTTCTCGACAGATGCATTTACAGGAGACGTTGATCCTGGACTGAGTTACCTGGGGAGAAGCCAGGGCTGCTTTGGCAGACTGTGGCAGAGATGGAATGTTCTGGATTTGTGGCAGCTCCCGGCAAACGCAGGAGCCTGGCATGGTTTCTGTAGTCCTGTTTCCCGGAAGCTGGGTCCAAAGTCTCACTGCCCTCCCCGCTGCCTCTGACCTCTCAATAAACCCCTTTGTGCTTACATTGGCTGGAGTGGATTCTGTTATCTGCGTCTCTGACCCACTCGACCCAGACCTGCCCCCCGTTCCTCCTTGCTGCAGACCTTGCCAGTACCGAAGCTTCCGGACCCAGCACACCTGAGAGCCCACGGCGTGGCAGAGGGGTGCCGCGGGTGCGGGAGCCAGCTCGTACAGGCTCCAACCGGCTCACGACGGCCAATAGTTAAGTTGGGGGGCATCTTGTGAGCCAGTCGACATTATGATGGCAGCTTGAGGTTGACCACGGGGAGAGTCTGTACCCCAGGCGATTGATGGCACCACAACCGGGCTCCGCTCTCTCGCTCCAGGAGATTGTTAGCCATGTGGGAACGAACCGCTGCTGGGGACAGGGTGGTGGGGGCAGGAGGCTGGCGGGAGGGTCACCGAGATCACCGTAACCCGCAGTAAACGCGCCTGCTGGGCACGAGTTCCTGTGATCTCAGTGTGCGCTTTCCTCCCAAGCTCAGGACCAGAGTCAGGAGGGTGCAGGGCCCTGCGGCAAGTGGGCGGGGAGGCCTGCAGCAGCCCCAGGCCCCAGGTGGGACGGCCTGCTCTCCAGCCGGCCTTGGCGAACTCCCCTGGGGCCTGGCCGCTGTCGGGAATATTTCCATTTTCAGACGAGAAGCCGAGACTCTGAGGTCTGGAGGGGACAGATGCCCAACTTGGGAGGCAGCTGTGTGGGGCTGGGCTGGGCAGGAATCTGGGCCTTCTGATGCCCAGGCCTGGAAGTTCTCACTCTGGGAAGGACGGGCCCGAGGGCTGTCAGAGAGCAGATGCGGGCCTCGGTTTCACCCCAGGTCGAAGCGCCAGGGGAGCCAGGAGGAGCAGAGCCCGTCCACGGCCCGGCCCGGCAAGGCCAGGAGTGCGGGGTCTGCCTCTGTCACCCTGGCACCGACACTGACCTGGAGGGAGCGGGCGCAGGGCTGGCTGCCAGGTCGGGCACCTAGCGCCTGCTGGGTACCTGTGCGACGGAGGTGGGGAGACCGCGTCCCAGAGCGAGAGGCCCACTGGGCTGAGCTCTCCTGACCCTCTTGGAGACGCTGGGCCTGCGAAGGGAGGGAGAAACAGCCTGGGGGTGGGCGGAGGGGCGGTGTGGCGTGTGGCCACAGGCAGTGGCAGGGGGCGGGGACACTCGATGACTTCCCCGAGGTCCTGTGGGCTGGTGAATGCCCCGCTGGTTGTGGACGGCAGACAGACGTCGGGGCAGACGGACATCGGACCGTCTCTGAAACCTCAGCAGCCGGCAGAGGCGTCTGAGCAGTTGAGGTGTGGCAAAAACCCCGGAGCGGGAAGAGTGCGTTTGTGTGGAGGTGTGGGGACTGTGTGTCCGCCCAGCTGGTGACTGTGGCAGGCGTGGCTCCAGAGCGGAGTCCGCAGCCCGGAGGTCACCTGTGGAAAGCCTCTTATCTCGTGAAGCCCACCCGGCCGCCGGCTCGCAGCCAGCCCCAGGAGGCCGGGGCCGATGAGGGTGCTCACCGAGAACCTGCCCCTCCCCTCCTCACCCTGTCCCTCCCCACAGGCTTCCGGAAGGGCAGGGAGATTCCTTCCAAAGGGAGGAGGCCCCCGGGACATCCCTGAACAGCGGCCACCTCAGTGCTGGACTCCTCCGAGGGCCGGCTGTCGGAGCCCACGCACACGGCGAGCCCCCCGGGCCCCCCGCACCGCTGCCCGGCCCCCACCGTGCCCTCCATCCACACGGTGAGCTGGCCGTGGCCCCCTTGGATGGGCACACGCTCTCCTGCCCTCCGGGGCCCTCAGCACTCCTGCTGTCTCACATCTGCCAGCACCCCCTCTGCGCCCACTCCTGGGCACCACCAGGGTGGGCCTCGCTCGGCCGGAGGGCTGGGTCCTGCCGTCTCCCGGGGCTGGTGGTGCCGACATGCCCTGCGTGTGGTCAGCCGGGGCCAGGCCCCCCCGCCCCGCCCCAGCCTCCCCTGCTCTCTGGTCTCTCCAGAGCTGCCCGCTGGAGTTGCTGGAGCGAGGGCTCGGGACGGACACCAGACCTCCTGTCCTTGCCCTGGGCCGAGAATCACAGCCTGTCAGTCAGATGTCACAATAATTAGGACACCAAGCGTGAGGTTTTCGGAGCCAATGACTTGCTTTGTTGACAGACAGGAGCCGCTCTGCTCAGGTTTTAACTATGTGGCCCCACGGGAAGGCCGGGCCGGTCCTGTCACCGCGGCGGGCCCAGGAGCACCTGCCGTTGTGACATCCATTCCATTCCAAGTGGGTTTAAGTCATCAGAATTTAAGCCCGTTTTCCACCGTTCGGATTTCCTCTGCTGTGGATGTTTGCTCGCGCTCTTTGCTCTGGTTCCTGTGCTCTGCTCCCGCTTGGCTGCGGGCCTCACGGCCTCGGACCTCGGGTGTCGGCCATTTGAACCAGTCAAGCCCTGGATGTACCAGTGTGCTGGTATTTCAACTTTATTGATATTTTTAAAAATATATAAATATCTATTTGACAAATATATAGTCTTCCCTTTTCATTTACTGCTCTTGTGTTTACCTTTAAAAAGTTTCTCTCCAGGGGCGTCTGGGTGGCTCAGTCAGTTGAGCATCCGACTTTGGCTCAGGTCACGATCTTGCGGTTTGTGAGTTCGAGGCCCGCATCGGGCTCTGTGCTGACGGCTCAGAGCCTGGAGCCTGCTTCGGATTCTGTGTCTCCCTCTCTCTCTCTCTGCTCCTCGGACCCTGCTCATGCTCTGTCTCTCAAAAATAAACATTAAAAAAAAAGTTTCCCTCCAAATAGAAAAAATTCCATTTCAGAATCTGTTTTTTTCTGACACCTGGAACTTTAACTTCTCCAAATTTATGGCAAGACCAAATTGAATTGTTTTTATATAATTGAATACCTGGAGGCCAGGATTTCCCTTATTTTTCAAGGTATTTTTTTTGTGTTAATTCTTTGAAGTGTTCTGTGGATTTCTCTGTTCATCATTAAAAGGGACAGTGCTGAGCTTTTGGTCAACATGCACAAAAACCACACGTGTAGGAAATCGTGACAGTGTGAGGTGTTATTGGAGGGTTTGTCCGAATCTTATCTCTAAGAGTGTGAGTTTTGGGGTCTCCTTAGAGTTCATCTAAGGAGCCGGGCAGTTTTAACCAGGCACTGTTTGTGTTTGTGCACAGGGCGACCGTCAGTCTTTGCAAACACCACACTCTGTTGGGTGAGACCTTGAGGGTCATGACTGAACGCAGCTCTGCCCCTCTGCCCGCACAGGACGGCACCCGACTTCTGCCAGTGCTGGGGGCACAGAAGGGGGTCTGGGGCCCAGGCGGGAGGGGTAGGAGTGGGGAGGGGTCAAAGCCCCTGGGAGTGCTCGGCCTCAAGGACGCCCTCCTCCAGTCCCCAGAACCTGTAAATGCATCAGGTCTCACAGCAAGGTGGGATTAGGGGTGCTGGCCAGATGGCCTTGGGAAAGGGACGCTATCCTGTGTCATCCCTGTGGGCATCTTGCAGTCCTCGAGATTGTTGCTGGTGGACGAGGTGGGGGGAGGAGCCAGAGTAAAGCAATCCAGAGAGAGGGCATCGGGCCTCCCACTCCTGGCTGTGAAGATGGAGAAGGGACCTCGAGTCAAAGAGAGGTTTGCTTCCAGAAGCTGGAAGAGACAGGGAAGGGGTTCTCCCCCGGAGCTTCCAGGGGGAATGCAGCCCCGCCCACACCTTGACTTTGGTTCAGTGAGACCCAGGTGGGACTTCCGAGCCCCAGAATTATAAGACAATACATTTCTGTTGCTTTCGGCCACTGAGTGTGTGACAATTTGTGACAGCGGCCACAGGAGACTGACACACGGGGCCCAGCCTGTTGTTGGGTGGACGTGGCGGGCGGTGTTCCTCTCCCCGGCATCTGCTGCCCTCCCTCCCTGGGGACGAGGCAGGACCAGTCAGGCTCGGGTCCTTATATGTGCCTACGGGCAGCCGAGCCCACAAGGTTCTCTGACGGCTTCGGGCAGGTTTCCACTGACCCTCTAGCACTTTCCCACCGGGCAGAGAGGCCGTCTGCAAGGCGTCCCCGCGCTGTCCTCTCCCCACACGGCGCCTCCTCGTCCTGTGCTCTCAGCCAGAGGCCGGGCCGCCTGGACTCCCGCGCACGCACGGTGTCACCGCGATTTACCTGGTTACCACGCATGCGCCCCGCCTTTGGAGGACGGCTGGCTCCGAAAGCCCAGCTGTTGCCTGTCCTGGGACAGCTCTACCACTAGATACGCAGCCAGAGAGGGGAAATCACGTGCCGCACGCAAGCGCCCCGTGACGTTTGCAGCAGTCGCACTCGGGAAAGCACCCGGAGGCCCATCAACGGGTGCACAAGCGACGAGCTAGTCCTACCAGGGGAGAAAGCGACAAAGTGAACAATAAAGTCGGTAATAAGAATGAGCAAAGTGCAGGCGTGGCCACCACGTAGCAGAGTGACAGAGGCACACGGGAGTGCGAGTGTGCACCCCGCTGAACGGAACCCGAGGGTGACAAAGCTTGCCAGCGACAGAGGCGGGAGGTGGCGCGGTGGGGATTGGCCGGAACGGGGCCCCAGGGGGCCTGGGGGGCTCCCCGGAAAGACTCTAGACCTTGTCCGGGGCTGGTTGTCTGGATTTGCATAATTGGCAAAACTCACTGAACGGGACACTTATGGTCCGTGCGTCTTAATTAAATAAAATTAAATCAAAATAAAATTAAACAAAAATGAGGGCAAAATTAAGGAGCTGCTTCGGAGTCACGGAGCCACGGGCCTTGCCGAGATGCCCTTTCACTCCAGGCTCGCTTACGAGCTGCTAATCATAACAGATCATTTTAGAGGCTGTCCCAGTACGAAACGGTCCTCCCAGGAGTGGGGAAACCCCCTTGGGCGTTGTGTGTTGCCGATTTGCTAGCATGTGGTTTAAGACAAGGAATCTATGTTCAGAAGTAGGACAGCCTGTCTTTCTCTTTCAAAAGTGATTTTACGTGATCCAAGTTTGTTTAGGAAAACACACCTGGGCAGGTAAGTGGCCACGAGGCCGGTCCAACCGTTGCCTACTCGTGTGTCCAGGAATGGCGCCCCGGGCCACGCAGCGGCCATACCACGTCCTCATGCTGCAGCCCTGGGGATGAGGGGTCCCCTATTTTAGATGTGAGGGACCCCAGGAGACCAAGGTTGAGGGGTTCGGTTACTTGCTCGAGTTCAAACAGTAAAGAGAAGAAACAGGGCTTGACCCCGCTCCATCTGACAGGAAATGTGTGCACTCCACGGTCCCGCTGGACGGTCTTCTCAGCAACATACAACTAGAGAAGGGGACGCTGGGGAGCACTCCGGGCACCTGCCCTGGGGACGGTGCGGAGCACTTGGGGCACCTGCACCCTGGGGAAGGTCGGGGAGCACCTGGAGCACGTGAACCCTGGGAAGGTTGGGGAGCACTTCGGGCACCTGTCCTGGGGAAGGTTGGGGAGCACTTAGAGCATGTACACCCTGGAGAAAGTGGGGAGCATCTGGAGCACCTACACCCTGGGGAACGTTGGGAGCTCCCAGGGCACCTTGGGGACATGCCCAAGACACGGTCCCTGGCTAGAAGGGCCTGGAAGGTGTGTACACACCTGTGTGCGTGTGTGTGTGCACAGCTGTGGGGTATATGTGCATTTGCACAAATGTAAGAATGTATATGCACGTGTGCATGGGTGTGTGTTCACATGCAGGTGTATATGCATGGGTGCGTGTACGTGTGTGTAGGCATGTGTGGATGAGTGAATATGTGTTTGAGTGGAATGTATGTGTATGTGCATGTGTGTGCATGTGTGTGTGCGTGAGTGGGTGTCTATGTATGTATGGGGGATGTGCATGTGTGTGGGTGTATGTAGGTGTGCGTGCATGTGAAGTGGTATGTGCGTATATGTGCATATGTGTGCATGGGGTGGACATGTGCATGTGCATCAGTGGGTATGTGTGTATGTGGAGGGAGTATGTGGGGGTGTGTGCACGTGTGTGGGTGGGTGTGGGTGTGCATGTATATGAGGTGTGTGTGTGCATACATGTGCACGTGTGTGCATGGGGTGGATATGTGTGTGTGCATGAGTGGGTGTGTCTGTGAGGGGGATGTGCATGGGTGTGTGTGTGCAGGTGCGTATGTCTGTGTGTGTGTGTGCGTGTGTGCAGGCATGTATGCCTGGGGGGGACATGCATGTATGTGAGGTATACATGTGCATGTATGGCAGAGGGTGAGGGGGATGTTGGTGGTGCCGAGGTTAAGAGGTGCCCGGAAGAGGAGCCCATCGCGCCGGAAGTGTCGAGTGTCGACCGCGGTGAACACGCGACCTTGCCAGGGCGCTCCACGTGCTGACCTGGCGGATGGTGAAATGGGCGAAGCCCCGCGTTGGCCTGGCTGACGGGACAGGTGTCATCCCGCACCCTGGTCGTGCCGAGCCTCGTCCGGGCTTCAGGAGGGAGCCCTGGGAGTGAGAAGTCCGTGCAGAAATTTTCACGGACGTTTCTCCCGGAAATCGCGACTTTGGAGAAATGACCCCAAGAGAACTGCAGCTGTACCAACACGTCCTTCAAGTTATTTACCGCCGTAAAGACGGTTGAGAGTCCCACGGGTTAACAAAAGACGCCCAGCCCGGCACACTCCAGAATACCACCTCGGTGACATGCGGCTCAGCTGCCAAAGTGACAAGAAGGTGGCCACGTCAAACCACGTGCAAATTCGTGGGAAAGCGCAGGCCGCCTTGCAAATGCTCATCAACGGACAAAAACCAGGAGAGCTTATTTGAAAGGATGTAAATATTTTAGTGTTCTCTCCACTTCCCCTCTTGCTTGCATTTGTAATTTAAACAGATCTTGATTTACACTTTTGTGTTTCCACCCCGTAGAACGGAGATCAGATTCTGTGCCAAGGACGCGGAGGCACCGTTTGCTTGCAAAGTCCCCGGCAGGATGAGGTGGCTCCCACTGTATGTGCCGCTGTCACCTGCCTCCTTCCTCCCTGGGCTCGTCCCCCATGGCGAGCCAGACACACAGCAACGCCAGCCTGGCAGAGAGGCCGCTGGTGTACGTCTGGGTCACTCCAGGGGGAGAGAAGCTGCGTGGGGTGGCGCCCAGCTGGCGTAAACTGAGGCTCGGTGATCAGGAAGTGGCAAGTGGGACTCCTGCGGGCCGTTGCCTGTTAGCGTCTTGTGTTCACCGGGCCTCTCCAGAGCATCAAAACCACCAGGACGGGATGTGCAGAGACAAGAGCTTTGTCACAGGGACCGGGTGCGGAGGATTTCAGCGGCTGTTGAGGGCCACCGGCCGGGGGGAGACCTGGCAGGGCCGAAGGTGCGTTCCGGTCTGAAGGCGGACCTTGCCCCCTTGCCCGGGAGGCTGCTCTTTTGTTCCATTCCTCCCTTCACCTGATTGGGTGAGGCCCCTGCATTGCGGAAGGCCACCTGCTTTATCCAGACTCCTGTGATGTGTGTTAATCTCATCCAGAAACATCCTCCCGGTTGACACATAAAAGTAACCATCCCGGGCCGGCCTCCCCTCTCCTGTGTGGAGGCACCTGTGGAATAAGCCCCCAAGATGACCACCCACCAGTGCCCTCTGCCGACCCTGCCCGAGGGCTGCCCGCCCCCCGGCAGGCCACCCCAGCCCGTGGGGTCTCTTTCTGCCTTGTGTCAAATCTCAGATAAAATCAGAGGCCCCGCCCCCCGTTGGCCCTAAGAAGGTCTCGTCTCCCCACGACCCCTCTCTGGGAGTGCAGGACACCGCTTTGAATCTGAATTTCAGGGGAACGACAAATACCCCTTTAGTGTACGTTCCGTGCAGTATCTGGGGTTCACATATACTAAAAACAGCACCCGTGGTTCACCTGTGATTCAGATTTAGCTGGAGAGCCTGCATTTTTGTGTGGCACCCTCGGCCGGCTGTCCCTGGACCGGCTGTCGCCATCACCACCTGGCCCAGACCTCCCTCGAGCCCCAGGCCCCCCTGCCCTCTGCGGCTCTCCCTGGGGAGGGACATCCTCGTCCGGGGTCAGCTCCAGCCCTCCCCGAGGCACACGGTCCGCTTATTGGCCTGAAGGGGGCTCAGAAAAATCTCAGCTTTTGGAAATCCGTATTGAAATCCCAAATCTGGCCTGGCCGGAGGAGGCGTGGGGTAGGTTTGCTTCCTGGGAGCGGGAAGCGCACCCCGTTCTCACATGCACGTGGCCGTGGGGAGCCAGACCCCGGCGACAGCTGGGGCTGCGCCGTGCCCCCTGCTCTGTGATCTTGGGCAAAGATCACCGAGAGTTGAAACATGAAAGACAGAAGCAGCAGCGTACCAAACCAAGGGTGGGTCCCTGAGCTCGGGCGGTGGCCCGGCTCCACGTCCCTCCCCGGCCCTCGCTCTCCTGGAGCCCGTGGCCATGGGTGATGGAATAGGCCTGGCCTGGCCCTCACCCCACAGGCCTTCCCAGCAAAGGCTGCAGCACATGGCCGTTCTTTTGCACGCAGATTGCGAGGGCGTGTGTCCTGTCGCGCCCAGGGAGGCAGGAGGCCCCCGCCGGGCAGGGCTGGGGCTCTAGACATGGGAGCTGAGTGAGCGCGGGCCCCGAGGAGGTGTCCCCAGGGCACCCCGCACGTCCACGAGGCCAGTGCAGTGACCAGGGAGCCGGCCTGCGTGGCTTTGCACGGGGTGGGATGGGGTGGGACCCAGTTCCTCCCCGAAACCGACCCCCGCCGCATTCCTGGCTAAACCGAGGCCAGAAGAGGCAGCGGGTCCCTGCAGAGGAGGGGCGCCCTCCGGCTCGGTGACCCGGGACCCGAGGGCACATCCCACCGCGCTGGCCGAGTGAACCGTCCCCCCCACAAACACGCAGACGCCTTCAGGCCTTTGGTAAAGAGCGTCATAAATATATTTCTGTACAGACGGTATACAATAAATAGCCGGTGTGAGATACGTGAATCCGCGTGAAGCCTGTGCCCGCGCCCGGGTGGGCCGGGAGGACCGTGGGGAGGTCCCGCTGGTTCTGAGGTAAAATTTTGTATGAACTTCTCCCTTGAGGCGAACCCCGGGCAGCCCGCCCGGGCTCGCAGGGCAGCACCCGACTCCGGCCCGACCGCCCGCGGAGCCCCCAAATCCGCCGCGACGGTCACCGGGGCAGAGAGGTGGACGGACGGCCCCCCGGACGAGGGCCAGGGCCCGGAAAGGGCCGGCTTCTCCCAGGGCTCCGGGCGGGGCGCCGGTGCCCTCACCCCGTCCTCAGCTTCAGCACCCGGGAGCGGGGCTCCTTCGCGCTGGAGTAGACGAGGTAGGAACCCGCCGCGGTGCGGAAGGTCTCCCAGTCTCTGCAGCCGAAGGTCGGGAGGCTGTGCACGGCCACGAACCCTTCATACCCCTGCCACCTGCCGGAGACATACCGTCAGCCTGGCGGGCCACAGGCAGGGGGGGGCGAGGTGCGCTGGGCATCCGAGCGGGACCCTCCGGGACCCTCTCCGGGCCTGCTCCTGCCCCTCCGCCCCCATCTGCCCCCCCCCCACCGGACTGCACAAGCTCTCCGCACCACAGTCAGCCTGCAGAGAGGGAAACCGAGGCAGAAAGGGGGACACTGCCCTGTCCCAGACCCCACAGCTCCTCGCATCCATCCCAGATTCTGCCCCTGGTCCAGAGTGCCGTGCGGCAGGCACCCCCCCTCAACAGGCAGGGTGGACGTGGAGAGGATCCCGGCGGTTCCAGAAGGTTCATTGTAGGGGCTGAGCCAGGGCCTCCCCTACTCCTGGGGTCGGTGTTGACAGCACGTGCCCTCAAACACATACCTGTCACCACAAGGGCATCACCATCGTGCCGTCTGTTTACAGGGGGCTCTGCAGCCCGGCCCCCTCCCCACTTTGAGCCCCCACACCTGCCCACCATGTGTGGCCATCAGTCGTTCTAGGGTTTGCCACCCAAAAGGGGTTCACTGGCGGTGGCTTCACTTTCTAGGGTGGGGTTCCCACGGCGGGCACCTGGGTCAAAGGGCACCATGGTTTTCATTTGGTATTTGCCCAGAAACTTCCCAGAAAGGCCTGGGCAGGTCCTGTTCTGACGGGGAAGGAAAGGCGGGGCTGTTCCGCAAGGGGCAGGGCCTTCAAACAGCCTTTAAGGCTGGGGAGGCACCGTCCTCAGGCTTTGAGAGAACAGCTCCTAATGTCTGCTCTACTCAGGTTTCTGATTTTCTTCCCGTGATTCCTGTTCGTGCCCTTGCCCGTTTTTCCAAATTAAAATTAGCTTTGATTAACCTGTAGGGGTTCCTCTTCCATTAAATGTGTGGTCAAAAGTTTTCTTTTTAATTTTTTTTTTTTTTTTTTTTTTTTTGAGAGAGAGAGAGAGAGAGGGAGACACAGAATCCGAAACAGGCTCCAGGCTCTGAGCTGTCAGCACAGAGCCCGACGCGGGGCTCGAACCCACAGACTGTGAGATCATGATCCGAGCCTAAGTCAGACACTTAACTGAGCCACCCAGGCGCCCCAATAGTTTTCTTTGTGAATAGGATGCCTTTTCCCCCAGAACCCTGAAGTTTAGGGTATCTTCCCGGCAACCTTGCACAGGCCTTGTTTACGGAGGCGTTGCGCCCTCCTGGGTAAGCTTGCGGTCAAAGTTGTCTTAGCTTTTCTGCTAATATTTCTGTTGTTTACTTGCTTACAGTTAGATTTTTAATCCCTGTAAAGTTTATTTCTGTGTATAATATGCAGCAGGGTATGGCTGTGTTTTCCTCCGGACGGATAGGAAATTATACACAATTACTTATTAAGTAACACATAGCACATGCTTTCCTCATTGACTTGAAACACATTTATCACATTAAATGTTCACAAATTGCTGGCTTCTCTTCTGGACTATATGCCTTCCCGCCTGCGTGTTTAGTTTTCGCAGAAACCACCTGCTGTGTTTCCATTGTCTGAGGGCCTCCTCCCCCACTGTGTTTTTTCAAAATCTTCTTGGCCACATTTAAAAATTTATTCTTCCACATGAATTTCAAAACTACTTTGTCATGTTAAAAATTCTACTTTCTAGTAAATCAAACAGGCTAAAGAAACTTGGTGATTTTTCTAGTAAGATATAGATGACCAAAATTGTCTGGAGAACAGGTAAAAGAAAAAACTGACTTCACTGATAACCCTGGGAGAAATTGGGCAAGTTGTTCAAGAGACGCTATTGAACGCGAACAAAGCCCCAGTGGCTTTATAAGAGAATTTAAGCCAGGACTTCCTGGATGGCTCAGTCAGTTAAGGGTCTGACTTCGGCCCAGGTCATGATCTGACCGTCTGAGGGTTCGAGTCCCGCGTCGGGCTCTGTGCTGACGGCTCGGAGCCCGGAGCCTGCTTCGGATTCTGTGTCTCCCTCTCTCTCTGCCCCTCCCCTGCTTGTGCTCTGTCTTTCAAAAATAAATAAAAATCGGGGCACCTGGGTGGCTCAGTCGGTTGGGCGGCCGACTTCGGCTCAGGTCATGATCTCGCAGTCCGTGAGTTCGAGCCCCGTGTCGGGCTCTGTGCTGACAGCTCAGAGCCTGGAGCCTGTTTCGGATTCTGTGTCTCCCTCTCTCTGACCCTCCCCCATTCATGCTCTGTCTCTCTCTCTCTCAAAAATAAATAAACGTTAAAAAAATTAAAAAAAAAAATAAAAATGTAAAAAAGAAATTAAAAAAAAAGAATTTAAGCTAACCACAAAGAAAGTAGATACATCTTACTATTTGAACTATCCCAGTCTGGGGGGGCAGGTGGAAAACGTCATGATCAACAGCTGGAGATAGAAAGGGAAACGTCCCAGGTGTTGTGCTCACACAACTCGAAAACCTCCCAGAGGCGACTTCAAGACAGCGCCCCGGTGCGTGTGTGAGGAAAGGCAGGACATCTGACATGGGGACAGAGCTGCCACAGTCCTGGACGGGAACATTTCATAGGATGAAATATCGCGAACTCTCAAGGCACGGTGTCGGAATACCGTGCCTGCGGCCAGGATCCGACGGTGGGGGCGTCTGCGTGACCAGCGGGCCACCCGGCTGACCCCGGGGCATGACCCAGACTTGGCCTGCTCTGAGGGGACCCACAGACTGCCCGCCTGTGCCTGGCTGCGGCCGGCGCTCACCCCACTGCCGACAAACCCAGGCTGTGTGGAAGGGGGTGGCCCTCGGAGGCTCCTTACCTGTAAATAATACTGTTTACCAAGAAGGTGTTTCCGTCGAAGGAGTTTGCGACCACCAGGAAATAATCTTCTCCCACCGAGAAAAACTCCCAGTCCAGAGCGCTGTGGAGACAGGTGAGCAGGCATCAGCGGCAGGCATCTGGCTTCCAGCCCGTTCCCCCAGGCGCAGAACCCCAGGCCCACTGCCCACCCAAGATCCAGAGCGATTTCGTGACACGGTGCATGGGTCCGTTCCGGGGAGGTGCGAACTGGTCGTTCACTTTAAAAACGTTTTTTGAATTTAAATCATAAAATACAAATGGCATCAAATTTTCATCCCGTCCATTTTCAAGCATACAGTCGAGCAGTGTTAAGTACGTTAATAACACTGTCTAACATCGCCACTGTCCGTCTCCGGAAACTTCTCGGGTCCCCAAACTGAGCCTCCGTCCCCGTGAAACACTAACCCCGCGCCCCCAGCCCTGGCCCCCACCCCGCTCCCCGTCTCTGAATTGCGAGCTCGAGGGGCCTCGTACGAGTGGCATCACACCGTTTTTGTCCTTTGGTGACTGGCCTATCTCACTCGCTATGACGTCCTCGAGGTCCGCCGTGTGGTGGCCTGCGTCACAGCCCTTTCAAGGCCGGATGACCCTCCACCGTGTGGAGGGGCGGTTTGCTTATCCCTCCGTCCGTCCACGGGTGCTTGTGCTGCCGAGGAACGAAGGCAAAACTCCGTCACTGTGAAGAGCGGGGAGCCAGCGGAGAAGAGGTCCCCAGCTTGCGGTCACTCCGCGGGGGCGTGCAGAGCCCCTGGAGGCAGGAGTGAGGACGCGGGCTTGCCCCTCGGCTCCCTGCTTGGTACCTGCTCAGGTGCCGACACAGAAACTTCCTCCTGCGTTCAGAAGCTCTGTTTCTCATCCCACGCCCCACCCCCTGCCGCCGCACTCCTCTTGGATGGGGAAGCCGAGGCCACCGCTGTGCGGCAGGCAGGATGCGGCCGGGCGCCCAAGGCCAGGCCAGTGTGTCTGCGTCCAGCAGCTCAGAGCCGTGGCCTGTTCAGGGGGTGGAGGGCCACCCGTGTTACTGCGGACTTGCCTCTGGGCTCCTTCCTTGCGGGGGCCGAGGCGCTGGCCTAAAGCAGGGGGCTCACGCGGCCCCTGGGACACTCGGGGGCATCGCCTCTTCTCTTCCACCACCAGGTTCTTGTCTAGGGCCGCCTCCAGTGACGGCCAGTTTTGATTCGGCTCCAAAGTGCTCCCCGAGGAGAGTCCGGCCACGTCTTCGCCTGTGCGGTGTGGCCGCGGGTGACGGGCCGGGTGGTGCCCCGGGAGGTAGTCGTCCAGAGGCGGCGGGTTCTCGAGTCAAGGCGCGTGGGACTCACGCTGTCTGCACCAGACTCCTAGCAGAGGCCAGCTTTGCTTTAACGCGGTAGAAACGGAGGCGTCCAGCCGTGAGTCCCTGCTGAGCCCCCAGAACGGGTTTATCTCTGTCCTCCAGAGCCACACCGTTTGGTCAAGGTGGAGAGACCCACATGTCCATCATCTAGGGGGTACACAAAACGGATCCGCCCACGCATAATGGAGTATTCTTCCGCGAGTGCTGACACACACCGGAGCGTGTGTGAACCTTGAGGACCACGCTGAGTGACAGCGGCCAGGCACCAAAGGCCACCTCCCATATGACTCCACGTCTTGAAAACATCCAGAATGGGGAACCCCGTGGAGACAGAAAGTAGAGCCTGGTTGCCAGGGTTGGGGTGGGGGCAGGAGGGGCAGCTGAATGGTAGGGGTTCTTCTTGGGGTGATGGAAACGTTCCAAGTTACCTGGTGGTGGTTGCACATCTCTGTGAATTTAATAAAGATCACTGAATCGCAGCCAACCAACCAGCCACAGTGTTGGAAAGCGGTGAGAGCCGAGCCCACAAATACAGTAAAACTTTGATCTCGAGCGCAGTTCGCCCTGGAAACAGGCTCGTCATCCAAAGCACTCGTATCTCAAAGCACATTTCAAGAACCGCTGGCTCAGCTGGGGTCACGTGACGCTGGGCGTGTGGCAAGACGTCGCGCGTTTGCCAAGTCGAAGCTTATTCGAGACGGTTGCTCGTCGTGCAGACTCGCAATCCAGAGGCCACGGAGTCCGTCAGCGGGCCCAGCGGGAGGTTGGCAACGTGTTGAGGAGTGAGGCCACGTCACGCCCCCAGCGGCCGCCGCGGGTGCCCTGGGAGTCTCGCGCGGGGCTCAGAGCCGTGCCGCCTCCGCCGGGTGGGCCCCAGCGGGCAGCGCAGGCAGCCGACGCCCCAGAGCCCCTGGGACGCCGTGCCCTGCCCTTCTAGCCGGCCCCCAGCCTCGAGGCGCACCTGCAGGTGGTGATCTCCTGGAACCTGACGAAGGTCTGCGCGGTGACATTCAGCTCGTAGATGACCGAGTTGATGACGTAGGAGTCGTTGCGTGCTTCCATTTCCACGTCGTAGCTGTGACTGTTGGCGACGGCCAGGAAGACCCTCTCTCCGATGTGAAACACCTCCCAGTCCGCGGCGCCGAACGTCTGGGACAGAAAGAGGAGTGCGGGGGGCGGGCGTGAAGAGAGGCCCTCGGAAGGGTCCTGGTGCGGCCGCGGGGAGACACCCCTAACCCGCAGACGCGGCTGGGGCCTCGCTGCGCTGCACGCACCAGTGGGGTGGCGGTCCCCGTCTGGCTTCGCTCGCTTTCCCGGCCTCGTCGCCACCACTCCTGTCCCGAGGGTGGGTGCCCAGCTGCACCCACGCCCGAAGAGGTCATCTGTGCAAAGTGCCCCTTAGCCTTCTGAGTCCCCCACTCCCCCATGTGCAATGCTGCCCCTCCAGCTGCTATGACACCTCTTCCAGGGAGCGAGCCCTCCCTGCTTCCTCCAGTCCTGGCTCTGAACTCGGGAGCAGCCTCTAGATACTTGTGTTCCTCACCACACGCTCTCCCTGGCCTGAGGCTTTCTTCGGACCCCGGCGGCAGCCCCGTCTCTGGGCTCCCATGCAGGCTGCTCGTCCACAAATCACTTACAGCCCTCGGGGGTGAGACGCACGTGGCACAACGGGGCGGACTTGGACACGAGTGGCGAGCCGTGGAGCCTTTGCCCCGACCTCCAGCTGCACGCGCTGATTTGCACGTGGGGCCCACGAGGAGGAAGTTCATGTCCGGTTTATGGCCAGCATCTCAGGGATTGTGGTGACGCAGGTGGTGCAGGGAAGGAGAGGACCCGAGGGGTCCGGGTCCGGGCCCTGGGTCTGAGCCCTGGAGGGAGAGGGCGGGGGTGGAAATAAACGGAGACATTTTCCCGGGAAATCCAGGGGCGGGCACAGGGAGAGGCCCTTTGGGCGACAGCAAATGGTAGGGGCCGAGGAGAGGGAGAACGTGGTCGCTCCCCGGGGCGGGGTCTGTGGCCGATGGGAGAGCATGTCAACACCCAGGGGAGCCTGAGCCACGGCAAGTGCAGGCTGCCGGGCCTTCAGTTCCCATGTCTGCGGGAAGGGGGTTCTGTTGACCCCATCTGTCCCCACGGGCTGGTGAGAGCTGCAGAAACTCTCCAGTGGCACACTTTGCATTGAGGTTGTCTTTAAAAGTTTGCCTCCAGGGGCACCTGGGGGGCTCAGTTGGTTAAGTGTCCGACTTCAGCTCAGGTCACGATCTCATGGTTCATGGGTTCAAGCCCCACGTCAGGGCTGACAGCTCAGAGCCTGGAGCCTGCTTTGGATTCTGTCTCTCTCTCTCTCTCTCTCTTTGCCCCTCCCCTGCTTGTGCTCTGTTTCTCTCTCTCAAAAATAAACGTTAAAAAAAATTTTTTTTTGAAGTTTGCCTCCTGACTTTCGGCTTCTGATGGTGGCAGAGGGCTGCCTGCTAGACTGACCCCTGCCAAAAGCAACTGTAAACACGACTGTGCATGCAACTATCGGAAGGTTCTGGAGAGTGGCCAAGGGCAGGCAGAAACCGGAGGGGCCGCGACCCTTGAACAAAGGGAATCACATGCACAAGGTGTGTGCTTGTCTGACTTTTCCTCTGAGGACTGTCCTTGTCCCACCGCACGTGGGCATTGCACTCGGGTGGGTGCAGCAGGCTGACTGGCTGGGGGTCTTGAGGGGAGAGTCTGGAGTTCCCAGAGTGTCTAGAGGCAGAAGGGGCATATCCGAGAGAGGAGGGAGGCTCAGAAGGGGGAGCCCCGATGTCTCCCCGTTAACCTCTCTCAAGTCCTTGTCTGGCTCCTGAACTGCACACATGGGGCGAGTTTCCCGGGACCCACAGACAAACAACAGGCGAGAGGCCAGAAGTGTAAGCAGAAGGCAAGCATGACCCCTGATCAAGAGAAAATACTGGACAGAAATGTACCAACGGTGCCAATACTGAAGCTGCACAAGCCACGATGACTCTGATGAGAGTGTAGGGAAAAGGGCTGGGACGGGGAGCCACCCGGCCGGCCGTCCAGAGGGCGGCAGGGAGCCAGAAGGGAGACCCCTGGCGGTTACCCAAACTGAAACACACAAAGGGGATGGTAACAAACATGAACAGAACGGGGATAATGCAACGCGATCCAACGCACATACAGCTGGACCTTCCAGAAGGAAAAGAGAATGAGGCAGAAGAAAACCTTTAAATCAAAATCTTCCCACATTTGATTAAAAACACCAAACCACAGATCCGAGATCAGAGACCCAACGCAGAATAAACACAAAAATCCACGCCCAGACACGTGGTGCTCAAATCACTGAAACAGAAGACAAGGCGAGAACCTCAAAGGCAGCGGGAGAAGACACATTCGCTACATCCGCGCAGGGACGGCCGTGCCCGTGACCCCGGACTTCTCACCGGAGACCAGCGTCAACGGAGAGACATCCTCAAAGTGTGTGAGCTCTGAATTCGAAAACTGGTGAGATTATCCTTCACAAATGAAAGTGAAATGAAGCCCTTTTCAGACAGAAGCGACAGAATGATTGCCAGCAGCCCTGCCTTGCAGGAAAGCTGGAGGCCACTGCCAGGGCTGAGGGCGGGCCCCGCCGGGCCGAGCCAGGGTCTGCCGCGCGAATGCTCAAGGGCGCGGGAAGGTGAGCTCTGGGCGTATACAGACAGCCGAGCGTTCACAGCAAAATACTGACAGATCCCGGGCGTCTAAAGCAAGCACACACAGCACCCACATGTACACATGCGCACACACGTGCACGCACACACATGCACGCACGCGCTTGCACACACGTACACACACGTGCGCACACAGGTTGCACAGCAGCCCGACACACAGGCAGGGATAACATTATATTGTCACAGGGCTATTACTCCTACGTTGTCAATAGTGAAAAGGCGTGTTGGTGGCATAGTGGTGAGCACAGCTGTCTTTCAATAATGAAAAGGCAAAAAAAAAAAAAATTAAAATAAGGACAAAAGACATTTCCCAAATGAAAGTACAGAAAGCCAATAAATGCATGGACACACGCCCCCTATCTTGAGTCCTCAGGGAATTAACAACTTTAAACCACACAGAGACATCACTTCGCACCCAATGTGTAAAAATGCTGACAAAAGCAAACGTTTTCTCCTCATCTCGAATCTTCCGTGGGGCCGTGGTGGAGCCCAGAGGAGGCGCTCGGCGTGTTCTGGGTGCCCCTGCCCGGCGGCAGGGGGTAGTGGGGAGCTGTGTGTGTGTGTGGGGGGGTGGGGGCAGAAAGCGTGGGGGTGGGGCCTGTGAGAATGAAGCGTGGTGGAAGGCAGAGGGTCCGTTCCTTCCTTCCAAGGCTAACTTTCAGCTTTTCCGGCCACCGAGAAAGCTGGAACAGGACAATAGATCCAGGATCTGTGTCCACAGGCACCTCGGAGGCAAGAAAAAGATTTGTCTTCGGTGCTTTGGGTCAGTGTCTGAGGCACGTTGCTGGGGAACCCCTGCAGCGTGCTAAGGACGGGAGGTCACCTCCACACATCCTGCTGGCCGTCGCGGCCCCGGACACAGGGACACTCCTTGTGTTTGGGCAACAGTTGGCTCTTAGCACCGTCCCCGCCCTGCACATTTTGGGGCCGTGCTCAGGGCCGGGGTCTAGGGGGATTCCTTTGTGTGGACTAGGACCGAGCCCAGGGGCGAGGGGATGCCCAAAGCCACGCAGCGGGCAGGCTGGGGACCGGGCTGCTCCCCTGGGGACACTGCGTCCGGCCGGGGGGCGGGTCCCAGATTGTCCTGGCTGGGCCGGAGCTGGCCGTACGGCAGGAGCGTGCCTGTGACCCGCCACCGCGTCCCTCCCTGGCTACACAATGCCCAGCGAGGCCTCACGTGCCTGCCCCTCCTCGGCACGTCTGTCACTTTGCCCACGTGCAGATTCGGGATGTGCTGCCCCGTCCCCCGTCAGCCTCAGAGCCGAGCCAACCCCGGCCGCGGGACAAAGAACAAACTCTGGCCTGACGAGGCGGCATTCTCTCCACGCCCAGCAGAGGGCGCCGTTGCCTGCCGTGACCCAGCCAACAGGGCCCTGACGGAGGACAGGCCTCGCCCCGCTTGGGCTCCCAGTTCTGCTGCTCTAGAAACGGGTCCGGACCTGTCCTGAGGAGCAGAAACAGGCGAGTTTCGGCTAAAAGAATAAGAGCCACAAGGACAAGGACAAGGGGCCAGGACACCTGGCAGTCACTGCCTCCCTGTGGGGGCCAGGAGCCGGGCTAAAGCTTTCTTGGATGAGCTTGTCCTGTCGTGGCTGTGGCTCCACGAGGTGGCACGATTTCCGTCCCCTGGGGCCACCTCACAACATCTGAGGAGGCTCTGAGACACTTGGGGCCCATGGAGTCTTCAGTTCCATCCTCTCTGTGACACCTGCTCAGGACCCACGCGTGCAGAGTTCCGCCTGCGGCTCCGTGACTTTCCAGAAACCGAACGGGAGTCATCAGAACATCACACGCTCCCCCAGCCCTGTGCTGAAGAAGCCACGTCACTGGGAAACTAACACTTGCAAACGCACATGCTTGCACACACACCTGCACACACAGACCTGCACCTGTGCACACACACGCACCTTGTACAAACACGCACACACACGCACCTGTATACACACATGCACGTGCCTGCGTGCATGCGGATGCACACACGTGTGTAGGCACATACACACCCGTGCACACTCACATACACAAGACATGCACACGCACCCATGCACACACGTGTGCATATCTGCACGCACACATGCGCTTGGGCCCACCCTTGCAGTACAAGCGGCCGGGAGCTGCTCTGAGGACGGGATCTCCCCAGTCGCCACGGCTTCCTTCCAGCTCCAAGTGACCCTCGGCCTGCTCACCTGTCTTCAGTCCCAGCACGGAGGGGCTGCGGGAGGCTCTGGGAGCACAGGGAGAAGAGGTCCCGGGGGAGGAGGAAGGACGAGGTGTGTCTGGTGGCAGTAAGGTGGGGGGAGCACTCAGGTGTGTGTGGTTTCGAGGCTCTCGTCCGCACGCCCACCGCCCTGGGGCGCCTGCCACGGCGAGTATGGGGGTGCCTCATCCAATCTGCATTTCAGATGAACAATGAGTTTTCAGTCTATGTGTATCCCATGCACGACTCGGGACATGATTTTACAAGAAATTATTCATTGTTTACCTGGAATTCAAACTGAACGAGGCATCCTGTATTTCATCTGGGCGGAGGGTGGCAGAGGCCCACACGAGGTCTCCCCGATCATGGCCGTTGGCCGTCAGCGACCCCTCCTCCCCGCACGGGTCTGCCAGCGGCCCTCACGGAACAGGGCCAACACCCTCGCCCTGGGCCGGAGGCCGGGCTCCCGTGGCTCAGAAGTGAGAGTGGGGAGAGTCTCTACCTGGGGCTGCACCAGCCTGGGCACGGGGTGTATGGGCCTGGGGCCCGATGTCAGGCGGCTCCTGGATTCTAGGCACGTTAGGGACTCATCAGAGAGAGAAGAAGAACTTCCCACATCAAACAGCTCTGCCAAACCCTGCCTGGCACCCAGCAAGGTAGCCAGGCACCTGCTGGGCTGGGCGGGCCCCTCCCTCCCTCCTTCTGAGTGGAAATCCCCCGGTGCCCTGTCCCAACAGCCCCCAGCACGCGGCCTGGCGGGCTGCCCACGCACCTCACGGGGATAATGGCGCTTCTGGGGGACTCGGCAGCCAGGTGTACCTGGAGCCCCTTACAACCTCCCTCCAGGGTGGGTGGGCTCCCGGGAAGGAGAGGATCGGCTGCTGGGCCGGGAGGCCCTTGGGTTCTGGCTTCGGGGAGCAAAGAATCGAGGTCAGGGGGTGCCTGGGGTGCAGGACGGGAGGCGGGGTGAGCTGCCAGGGGCACGCAGGCAGCTCCCCCAAGGGGTCCCGGGGGGACACTGCTGTCCTCGTGGCATGCAGGTGGCCGAAGTGGGCGAGGGTCCCATCCCCCAGGCTGCCTGGCCGCAGAAGTCGCCAGGAGGAAGCCTCCTCCCAGGGCTGTCCGGCGCACCGACCACCGAGGGGCACTCTTACGCGACCCTCCCCTCGGTAGGGCTCTGAACCCAACGTTCTGGCCTGTCTTCCAGTTCCTTCCTGGCCCTTTACATTCCCGGTGGAAGCTACGTTTCTGACAAACTTCAGCTTCACGCCCCCGGCCGCACACCCGGCCTGCCTGCCCCCCCCCCCCAGACAACCTGTTTCCCCACACTTCACACCCTTTCTCCCGGGGCTCCCGTGGGCGCTCAGCTGGCCCCTCTGGCTCTTGGACCTCATTTCTGCCAGCGGCACATGCATCAGTCCCGCCTCCCACATCCACACCCTGACTCGGTCAGCCGCTCGCCTCTCCCCTCCATTCTGGGTCCACACCGGGTGACCCGGGCCCAGGCCCCACAGCTGGAGGCGGGGTTTCCCGTGGGTGGGGTTCATTCCTTCCCGGACACCCCCAACTCTGGCCTTCTTTGATCTAAGCCGATGGGCCAAAGTCATTGGAGCTTTGGACTCTGCCAGCTGAAGGAAGGTTCTAGAACTCCTGGTGGGAGAGGTGGGGAGACGTAGGGGGGGAGGCTGAGGAATGCGCCCCAGGTGAGCCACAAACCCTGCAGCCCTGGGATGCCCCCGGCTCCCTCCCAGCACATCTGTGCGCACAGCCACTGCTCAAACGCCCCCCTGCCCCCCACTGCACCCCATGTCTGGCTGGTGCCTCCAGAAAGGGCCTCCTCGAGGTCAGCACCTCTCCACGTGCGCACACCTTCAAAGCACCCAACCTTGCCCGCTTCAAAGCTCACGGTCACAAAAGACATTACAAACTGCAAACCAAATCGTAAACACACGAAGGCATCACCAGGACCTAAAAGGACTTAAACGTGATGTGAAAAATGTTGGCAAAACATGAAAGTGGGATTTTGTGGGTTGGAGGTGTGGTCGAGGCATGAGGCGGTGTGGCATGCGGGAGAAGGCCTCCGGGCCGGGCGCGGGGCTGCTGTCGCCCGTCGGGCCGGGTGGTGGCGGTGCCCCCAGAGCTCTGGCTGCTGGGACAGCTCCAGCCTGGGCACAGGCTGGTGCTGGCTCTCAGATGCCGCCCGAAAATGCAGCGTGGCCGCCCCCCACCTCCCGGGCCGGCTTGTCCACCGCCGCCCGTGTCGCTGAGGACAGACTCCTGCAACCCCAGCCCGGGAGTGCCTCCCACCTGCCTTCCAAGACCCTGGTGAGTCTGCTCGGCGGAGTTCAGCACCTGTCCCGACCCTGTTGTGATAGGGGGACGGGGCGCACACACAGGCAGGGCGAGGAGACACGCATCCCCAGGGGCCCCTTCCAGCCTCCACACCAGTGATGGGGCCTCGTCTGCGTGCACTGGCTCTTGCACGTACCAGCCGTGTCCCCCACTGGGTCCCCTCACTTCCCAGCCTCAGTTTTCTCAGCTGTGAAATGGGTCTGAGGTGGAATCAGGAGCCAGTAAATGCAGCCGCAGACCTCCCTTCAATTATCTCTGTAAATGGCAGAAAAGCTTTTCAAAAGGGGAAGCAAGAAAGTTGGCCCTCAGTGGAAATCCCAGAGTGGCTGCATGAGGCTGCCAGCAAGGGGGAAAACCGTGTCCCAAGCACAGGGCGGGCCTCCGCGCCACCTGGTCCTGCCTGTTGGGGAGCCCCAGGCTGCCCACGCCCGGCCTGGGCACCTGGAGACAGAGCTGCCCCTGCCTGGGGGCTGCGGCTGCCTGTCCCCTTAGGGGGTCCTGCGGAGACCCCTCCGATTCCTGCGAGCAGTGCGGGCATGGGCTCTTCACACCCCACTGCAGCTCTAGGATGAAGACAGGGGGCCCCACCCTCCTTCCACCTCCCCTTGCCCTTGGCCTTCTACTGACGAGCCCCAAGAGATGCACTCAGTGTCGGACCCCAGACTTTGTCCACAGGATGGCTCTAGAATCCAGACATCACTGTTCGCATTTCTAGCGCGCTGGCCATGCCCCAAAGTCACTCTGGCAGAGCCTGGGGCCAGGCTGAGCTCACGCCCTGCCCGGGGGTTTCAGTGGTGGGAGGAGCTCCGGGCCAGCCCTGGGGACCGTCCTCACGTGCAGTCTGGACGGTGACGGCTCTGCCTATGGCTTCCCGCACACGTGCCCCGGAGGGCTGCCCATCGTGGCTGTTCAACAAGATGCTCGTTGCTGCTTCTTCCGGAATCCATCCCTGCTTCCCTCTTTTTCCTTCTTGGGGAAGGAGACCCCATCTCTGCACACGACCATGTCTTCCAGCCTCTCGCCGCACCCCCTCCCCAGCCCCCCACCTCGGGAGCCGCTCCCTCCTGCCCGGCGGATGCCGCACCTGCGACGCCGTCCCGGGGAATCTACCCGCATGGTCACTTCTGCATCCCGTTCGGCCCACCTGCACGGAGTCCTGCTTCCCTAACCTCCCACCTGTGCCATCTGGGCACTGGTTCCCATTCTGGAACTTTCCTTCACCACCATCTTTGGTTGGAGCCACCAGTTCTGATTCTGATCTCCTGTGTCGGGCGTGACTCCCACGGGGCACACCTCCAGGACAGCACCTTCCCCTACTTCTCCCAGTGTCCCATGCAGCTACGCCAGCTCATGTGACCAGTGCCGGCCAGTGGGGCCTTCCCGCCTCTCCTGGCCGTGGTCGAGGCTCCGAAGGTGCAGACACGTGGCAGGGGAGAGCCGGGAACCTCACAGTGCTTCACCTGGTGAGGACTAACCTTCGGTGGCAGGAAGCCACTAACATTTGTGGCACCCTGTGCCCCTCCTCCTACACAAAGCGCAGCCAACAGAATCCAGGCTGAGTGGTCTCCCCAGGATCACGGAGGGCAGACTCTGGGCCAGGGCGCACGGCTACGGGCGAGAAACTGGGAAAGTGTCCTAGGATCTTTCCTGCGACGCCCGCGAATTTCCTCACACAGTCAGACCCGCGTGATCCGGTCTCCGGGGCCAGCGCCCCCTCCGAGGGCGTGTTCCCGGGTCTCGGGGATCCCCTCTGATGGCCCCATTGCTCTCTTCCCCAGCATCACTTCTTCTGGATCTCCCGGCTTGATCCTCTCTGTCTCAGCTTCTGGTTCTGCATTCTAGAAGTTTCCCCGACCTTGATTTTCCAGTCACGTTAACAATGTGATGCCAGCAACGTACTTGTGATTCCCCAGAGCTCTGTGCTGACTTTATAAATGTAATACCTTCTTGAACACCTCTGCAGATCAGTATAATTTTTAAAACCCCCTTGTGTCCCAGAGCCAGCCTGGTCTCCAGCATGGACGCACGTGCTGTTTTAGCTACCAGCTCGTGTGATCGGGTCAAACCCCGGGAGGCCCCAGCCGTCGGCTTGGAGGTGATGGTGAGGATGGTCGGTGCTGGGCTGTGCTCCGTGAGCCGGGCCCCCTGGTCGTGGCCCCAGATGAGGAGCCAAGACGACGAACACCCTCTAACTTGGCCTTTTTTCAGATGCAGGAGGTTTAGGGTCAAGGCGTCGGTGGGCATTGGTGAAAATCTCCAAATTGCACCCCCAAGCCAGGCAGGAAGCTGGAAACAAGCTTCCTGAATCTTCCTCCAGAAAAAAGCCTTCAGTTCCTGCGGTCGCCCCTCGTGTGGGCTACAGATGTGTGAGCACCCGGAACCCCACCTCAGGCTGGGCACGCTCACGGTAGGACATCCACGCGACCCGGTGACGCGGAGTAAGCGTAGAGCCCACGGACTTTCCACACGAGCTGCGTCAGCCTGTCGCCTTTCACAGCTGCTCAGTGCCACATGCTCGTTCCCAGCCACCGTCCCCGCGTGTCTGGGCCTCCTGGGGATTCCTGATTTTGCCACCGTGGAGGCCCGCTTCCCTGGCCGTCCAGCCCCAGACGCCCCAGCGGAGGCCCCAGACGCTCCCGGGTCTTTAGTCTCAAAGGCCTGGCGTCTAGGTCCACGTGGGCCCTGACAGGCAGACCCCAGGCCAGCCCGCTGCGGGATGCTCTTCAAACCGGCGTGCACACACCCAGGCCCGTTGCTGGGGACAGCCCCACCCCAGGCCGTCCGAGCCGTTTTCCGGGTCCTGGCGTTCACAAGGCATCACAGCGATGGCGAATGCCGCGTAAGGAACGCGTGCTCGAGGACCCTGTCCTACGCCGAATGGAGTAAGAGCAAGCACCGCACCGCCCCGGTTCCCATCCAGAGCTGCGGCTCCGGCAGGAGCGAGTCCTGGGACCCCCGTGCCTCAGTTTCCCCAGCTGTACAGGGAGACTGGGGCAGCACTTAGCTCACAGCGTGGCTGTGAGGACTGAGTGGGAGGAGGCGGGCGAAGCTCCTGGTCCGGGTGCTTTGTGTGGTTACTGCTCGCCCAGCAGCCGCCGCCGCCGCCGCGGCTCAGCCCGCTCAGCCCCTCCGGCCGTTACGAAGGCGCGTGGCTGCAAAGGAATCGTGCCCACCCCGGTCCCACTTCTCCCCGGGGCGCCCCATCTCAGGAACCAGCAGCCCCAGCAATGACCTCCCCCTGCCGGGAAACTCGGGGTCGGGCTGGCTCCCCGCTCACACCCACTCCCTCTGGGGCAATGTCAGCGCTCGGGGACCCGGCTGCCCCTCCTGCAGCTGTCCTCGCCCTCTGGGGCTTGTCCTAACGTCGCTGGGACGCAGTGCCCTGGCTGGGATTTGGGGGGGGCTGCAGCGTGAGCCCCCCAAGCGGGCGGCGGACAGCGCCTCGGCCTCCAGCCGGCCGGCCGTGACCGGTGCAAGCCCAGTCCGGCGGCGGGAACAAACAGGAACTGGCTCGAGCGGCTGTCCGCGAGCCCGTCCGTGTCCTCGCCGCGGGCTCCTCTGAGCGCTCCACCTCCCTATGCTACCCCTCCACCGCCCCGCAGAGGAGCCCGAACCATTGAACTTCATCTTTCCTCCCTTGCGTTTGAGGCCCACCCCACGTGCCACCTCCAGGCTTGTCCTTGATGGGACGGTGCGTGTGGAATGTTCTAGACTGCCTTCGGTCACTACAGCCTCTCTGCACAGCTGCTGGTCTCAAGGTAGGCGCTGCTTAACAAAGCCCGCCTGCCCTTCTCAGTTCCCTGGAGAGCCGAAGGGAGGGTGGGTTCCGTGTGTTCCCGTGTTCCCTCCTCTGTCCTGTGACCACCAGCCTCAGGCTGTGGGCACCGCCCGCACAGGACGCCTCGCTGGGACGTCCAATGCCAAAGGAGCCACCACCCTAAGGCTCAGAGGGCCCTTGAAGCATTTCTCCCGGGCGGATGAGGGGACAGATAAACCAGAAAAGGAATGTTCCAGAAGGATCCAGGGAGGAAGGAGTCACACTGGTGGTGCATCCTCTCCACCATTCCCAGAGGTAGACAGGGAGTCCCCACGGCTCCACCAGGAAAACAGATGGGCAGCCAGTTCCAGCCCTGAGACTGAGACAGTGGCCCCCCAACCCCCGCCCCCCGCCAGCACCTATGCTTCCTCTCCATGATCCTCTGCTCACGAGTGGGTAGCCCAGGAGCCTGGAACCAGCTACGGGACACTCATGGTCTGAGGGAGAAGTGGGCAGTGCGGCCCCGTCCCTCACCCCCGGGTGGGCCCGGGGCCGCTTGCTCAGCTGCCCCAAGACAGGAGCCTGACGCCCCCACAAAGGCGAGTCGGGGGGGCATGAGGGCCCCCGAGCACCCTGCGCTGCCCGGGGGAGCTCCGTGCCGGAGGGAGGGCAGGCCAGGGGCCCTCCCGCCACACGTTAGGGCCCCCCAGGCCCTACTCGGGGTAACAGGCTGCTGCAGGCAACACGGGCTCAGCCTGAGCCCTGTGGGGGAGGTGCCTGGGTGAGGAGGGTCTGGGGTGGGGGGTCCCGGCTCCGGCCGCCACGCCGCAGGTGCCACGCGGCCCGGCAGGGGTGAGACGCGGGCCTCCCACCGGCTCCTTACCAGGAAGGCCTGGAACAGCTGGAAGGAGCCAAGGAGCCAGACGTACAGGTGGGAGTGCACCTTGGTGGACGTGCCGTTGAAGGCGTTGGCCACCGCCAGGAAGGAGTAGGGCCCCACGGTGAAGAATTCCCAGTCGTAGGCGCCCGAGGTGGCAATGGTCTGGTTGGCCTCGAAGAGTCGGGTCCTCGGGTTCCACTTGTAGATGACGCTGTCGATGTTGTGGTTATCACCTGCCACCAAGCAGCCGCGTTGGCGGGGGGGGGGGGGTGGAGGCAGACTTCCGAGGCCTCACGGCGGCCGTGGTGGAGCCCTGGCCCACCCTGGCCCTGCCTCAGGCCAGAGGGAGGGGTCTGTCCTGTGCACCGAGGCCTCTGGCCACCGGGCACCTTCCCTGCTCACCCTGCACTCCCTGCCCCTGCGCCCAGAGGAAGGCCCTCCCTGGGTCCCCGCCTTTGAGGGCTCCAGACCTGTTGCCCCGCGGCCCTCTGTCTTGGAGATGGGGCCCCCACCCCTCCCTAGCCTCACTGCTCACACTGCCCCCTGCTCTCTCCCTCTGAGAGCCCCCTGCTCTCACTGTCCCCCACGGGTCAGGCCTTTGCACTTCCTGACCCTCTGCCCGGAAGGCCCCTCCCGACAACATGCTCCCAGGAGCCCCCCTGGCTGGGCCAGCCTCTCCCGGAATACTCATTTCCCTGGGGAGCACTGGGGAGCGGGCCCTGGGGTCCCCCTGCCCATGAGCTGGGAGGCAGGGCTCCTCCCCCACGGGTTGTGGGCAGAGCTGCCCTGAACCCTGCCCTCGAGAGTTACACACCCAGGAAGGGCCTGCTGTGGTCACTCAGGCCGTCACTGACCCAGAAACCAGGCTTCCCGGCCTCTGCCAGGCCTGTCCCCCCCACTGCACCCGCTGTGTCACAGGGTCTGTGTGCAGAAGGCATGTTCTGGGGCAAACAAGCCCCCCCATCCTTCCAGCAAGTCTGTTCTGCCAGCGGGAGTCCACGCCGACGTCCCTCCAGGGGACACGGGCATGCCGGGCGAACAGCTTGCCTTCACACCTGTCTCAGTCACCTCCTCCGGGAAGGTTAGTCACTTGGTTGGTTAGTCAGTCGGGTGGTCAGTTTCGAATGTAGCAGTCTGTGCAGCCAGGTGGCCCGCGTTTCCGTAACCGCTCTCCCAAGGGCAGGCACCCGCACGGACTGTGCCTGCCTGTCCGCCTGCCCAGACGCTGACAGGGTGCTCAGGTGTTGTTCGCCCTCAGACGTCACTGTCAGATGGCCAAGCCCGAAGAATCAGGCTGGGTGTGGCTTATTATAACGTGGTCATGAGGTGAGGGTTCGGGTGAGTAAGCCCCCCCGCCCCGTGGCTCCCTTCCAGGTGGGAGGCCACAGCCTACCTTCCCTGTGGTTGGCCACGGCCAGGAAGTGCTCCCCGGCCATCTCGAAGGCTTCCCAGTCCCGGGCGCTGTGGGTGGGGACCCTCTGGTACGGTGTGAACCTCAGTTTCCTGTGGCTCCATTTGTAAATGACAGAGAACTCCTGGCCCTTCTCATTCGGTTCAAAATTAGCCACAGCCAGGAAGACCTGAAAGACAGGACCCGGGACACTTGGTTCTTGTCACCTGTGCGAGGGGCCTGGGGCTGATCTTCTGAGCGCCTGCGTCTCTGTCCGATGGCCACTGTCTCTCCGGATCTGTCAGTCACGTTCATCAGTCTGTTGTCTCCATTTTTGTCTCCAAAATCAGGAACAGCTCTGTGCACAGAACTGCGCTCATCACCCGGACGAGCAGAAACACACGATCACGTCCTCCTCCCGCACAGACGCACGTGTTGTCACATAGCTGAGTAGGACACGCAGGTGCCCAACATGGGATGGGACCAGGAGGCAAGCCGGCTCGGCGTGTGGGGTGTGTCTGCTGAGCCCGGAAGTGAGCGTGCGCTCAGTGAGCCCGGCACCTGCTTTGGTGAAATGTTTTTCTGAATATCCTAATATTTCTTGACGTGAAGTTAACATTTCTTAGGGGCCCAAGGGTGGCTCAGTTGGTTAAGCGTCTGACTTTTGATTTCGGCTCAGGCCATGATCTCATGGTTGGGGGATCGAGCCCCACACTGGGTTCTGAGCTGACAGTGTGGTGCCTGTTTGGGATTCTCTCTCCCTCCCTCTCTCTCTCTCTCTCTCTCTGCCCCTCCCTGCTCGTGCTCTCGCACTCTCTCTAAAATAAAAAAAGAAAAGTTTGCATTTTTTATAATGAAAATGTCATCAACCAAAAGGCTGGAGCACCAGTCACTCATCCGCCATGCTGG
Organism: Felis catus; assembly: GCF_018350175.1. Lineage (NCBI taxonomy): Eukaryota > Metazoa > Chordata > Mammalia > Carnivora > Felidae > Felis > Felis catus. The sequence continues at coordinate 2,053,804 of NC_058376.1, read as the reverse complement.
ACTGGGAGCACGGCTGGGCCATGGTGGGCGGTGGCCTAGAGGTCTGTCTGACCTGCTGTTTCCTCGTCAGGGTGCACCTAGTGAGGGCAGGGCCACACGGGGCACACTCGTGTTGGCGAGTGAGCGCTTTGGAGGATGGGCACGGGGTCGTGGGGGGAGGCCCTCGGCCACTGCCACTGCAGCAGAGGGTGTCGGGGCTGGGGAGAGAGTGCATTGTGCTGGGGGCGCGGCTCAGACCACCCCCCCATGCCCTCTGGTCCATCCAGCCCTGGCTGGGAAGGGGCTGTCCGTGAGGGTCTCACACCTTCACCTAAGGGCCTGTCCCTCTCCGTTTGGACACCGCATGTCCTCGGGACCTGGAGTGAGTCAAGGAGACAGGACCGTGGTCGTCCGCATTCTGAGATGCTTTCTGCGCTGTTGACCAGCTCATCAAGTGAGCCAACAAGCTCTCAATTTAGTCACAATGCGTCTACATGGACTTGACAGCATCTTAGGAATGGTCTTGTCTTTATTTTGTAGGAAGCCAAAGGCACGTCACACTTTGGACTTAGAGACCCCACCAAGTGTCTGATCTCGGAAGCTCCTCAGAACCTAAGTAAGACTTTGAAACCACGAGGAATACTCTTCCCGTATTTCCTACGGAAGGGGTCCCAACCTTTGGACTCCGGGTTTCTCCAAGATAAGAGGGATTGAGAAAGTCGCCAAACGCAGACTTGCCTTCTTCCCAATGGTAAAGTGTCTCCAGGACTGTGCCTGGTGCGTGGGAATGTTCTGGTAGGAGGCGAACTTCCCATCGGTCCACTTGTAGATGGCGGACGTGGCTTTGCGGTTGGCGGCTGCCACGAAGAGCCCGGCCTCGGGGATGGCAAAGACCTCGATGCCCAGCGTCTCCGAGTCGGTGAACAGGCTTTGATGTTCTTCCACGTAGTCCAGTTTCTCCTTGGCTGAAGGTAGAAATGTGGAGACCCGCTTAATGCCTCCCCGCATGGCAGCCGACAGGCCGGCTTGGGAGTGTGACCCCAGGGCCCCGAGCCGTGACCCCACGGCATCAGCGACTGCCAGGGCGGTTCACCTGGGGGCATTTCACCCTCACAGAGAGGCCATCAGGGGAGCCTGTGTGGGTTTTAAGGTCTATGCGGCGCCCAGGGACGCTGAAGGGACGGAACTGACGTGTCGCGTCCTCATTAGACATTTCCCACGCCCGCTGCTCTACACAAAGCTGAGCCCATGAGCAGCGGGGTCAGCGGCCGAGGGCGGCGGCCGCAGCCAGCTCTCGTTTCCCGTGGGCGACTGTCCAGAGCGCCCTGGGTGACCTCGACCCCCCTGTCCCCATGCGGAAGGCTCTGCCGGAAGGTCCCAGGGGAACAACATACATCCAGACTCCTGGTGTCATCCCCAGCAAGTGTGACGGGGGCAGACATGGCACGAGGAGGGTGTCCCCTCGACGGGGACTGGACGTGCACGAGGGGAGGGGTGGCGAGCCCTGCCCCCCTCACGCCCCGCCCAGGAGGACACGCGTCTCCAGGTTGAATATGCAGCCTGCTGTCCGGGGGGGTCCTCCCTACTCCCAAGTCGCGCTGGCTCCAAGAAGAACCCCCGAGTCCCCAGAGCCCCAGGAGGCGCGCCGCCCTCCTCACCTGCTAACACGGAGACCCACTGGCTGCCCACACACAGGAACAGCCCCTTCCGGCTAGCATCAAACCAGAACTGGGCGTCCTCCATTTTGGTGCACGGAGGCCGGGACCCCAGAGTCACCTTCAGGTCGGTTTCTGGGGGGAACAAGGAAGGGGAGTGTCCAGAGAACATGCTCCCTGGAGGAGGACCCCTGACCCAGGCGGTCCCACCTTTGCCTCTGCGTGTGGGGACCACGAGGACACAGGGGTCTCCATTGTGGCCTGCTCCCCCCCGGGTGTCCGCGGGGCGGGATGCACGCCGTCCGGCTTCCTGCCAGCCTCGCTGCCCACTCCAGAGGGCGGCCCTCCTCCCCTTGGAAAAGCCTTGGTGATCGCACACCCACTGCCCTGCTCGCTGCTCAGACCTCTCTCCCTGGCGTCAGTTTATCTAAGCTTGAGTTTTGCCTAATTCCGCCGCGTTTGACCCCATCGCTGCTGGTGGTTACACCTCATTTCGAGCCAGGCCCGCACGTCCCGGTGATGCCGCGTGGCGGATTCACGGCGACATCGTTGTCGCCGCCAAGCCGACACCCGCACCTCGACTGTGACCCGGGGCACCTCGACCTGACGTAGCGCCCAGCAGAGCCCCAAGGGGGCAGTCCTGCCTCCCGCCTATTCTGAGATGACGGGACACATGTGCAAACTTCCCGTGTAGCATATGAAAATTCCACTGTGCAGGGAAATTATTTTCCTCTGTGTCTCTTCTTTTACTATAAAAATCACCCAAAGTTGTACCGTTCCTACAAAATTATTCAACATAGCATGACAACAAACTGCATCAGTTTATAGACTATTAAAGCTCTCTCCAGCACGATAGAAAAAGCTACAGCTGGTGCTTCTGGGAGTTTGGAAACCCCATCCCAGGAGGGGAGTGTAAAGGCGGATGTGCTCGAGGGGCGTCCCCTGACTGGTGAGGCATGACCGTGAGGCTCAGGAGGGGCTGGGGCTGTCTCCCCCGCCTCGCTGAGTGGTGGGGGCTGCAGTGGGGGCGCGATCTGGCTTCGCCGGGGTGGGGTGTGTGGCTTACATACGCAGCATGGTGACTTCAGCCCCAGGAGATGCGAGCACGGGCTAAATGCTGGGGACCCTCTGGGCTGGGGGGTCACGGATAATTGGAATGTGCCTCTCACAGTTTGGGGTCCCCGCTGGGGTGGGGGCTGAGGTTTAGATGCCTATCAGAGAGGGATGGGGGTAAAGACCCCAAATACTGCTCTGGGGACAAACAGGCAGCAGATGGAAGTCAGAGGCTCAAGAGAAGGAAGACGAGGTCAGGGAACAGCACTGGGGGTCCAGGAAGAACCAGGTTCTCTGGTGGCCATTGGGCAGGACCCCTGCCCATCTGCATCAGGCCAGCCCCTTTGTCAACTTAATAGTCACCTTCCTTTCTCTGTTACCAAGTGACAAGGCTCTCAGGGTCTGCCATAAGTGAGGGGGAGTGGGTGGCTTTGACCTACTAACCATAGGGATATTTTAGCACCTCATTATCTTCTGGCTTCCCCAGGGGGCCCTGCAGGACTGGGGGGATGGACAGCACAGCCAACTCGGGACTCCTGCAGGGACAGAGCCTTGCGGTGGCATCCGAGCCAGGCAGTAAGACCAGCTGCCTCACCAGGCCCTGCAGAGAGACGGAGAGCATGCTTAGAACATCATTGCCAGAGAGTGCTTGGACCCACCCCTGGGCTCAGCCTGGCCAGACCCTGGTGGAGGGGTGAGAATGAGGACTGAGGGTCTGGCCACCTCAAGAGCCAGGTGACAAGAATCTGCTAATAGGTTGGGAGTGTGGGGAGCACTGGGAGCAATGGTGGATAATTCTACACCATTCTAAGGCAACAGCCATGGAAGGGGTTTTTCCTGTGAACCAGCCTAGAGTGACTGGACTGCATTGTTCATCCATCCATCTGTCCATCTGTCTGTCCATCCATCACCCATCCATCCATCCCCCCATCCCCCCACCCATCCATCCATCCCCCATCCATTCACCCATATGTCCACCCATCACCCATCCACCCACCCATCCATCCATCCACCCACCCACCCACCCATCCATCCCCCATCCCCCCATCCATTCACCCATATGTCCATCCATCACCCATCTGTCCATCCATCCATCCATCCATCCCCCATCCATCCATCCACTCATCCATTCACCCATCTGTCCATCCATCCATCCATCCACCCATCCATTCACCCATATGTCCATCCATCACCCATCCATCCACCCATCCATCCACTTATCCATCCATCCATCCACCCATCCCCCATCCACCCATCCATTCACCCATATGTCCATCCATCACCCATCCATCCACCCATCCATCCACTTATCCATCCATCCATCCATCCATCCTCCATCCACCATCCATTCACCCATATGTCCATCCATCCACCCATCCATCCACCTATCCATCCATCCATCCACCCATCCATTCACCCATATGTCCACCCATCACCCATCCATCCACCCATCCATCCCCCCATCCCCCCATCCCCCATCCATTCATCCATTCACCCATATCTCCATCCATCACTCATCCACCCATCCATCCACCCATCCATCCATTCACCCATCCATTCACCCATCCATCCACTTATCCATCCATCCATCCATCCATCCATCCCCCATCCACCCATCCATTCACCCATATGTCCATCCATCACCCATCCATCCAGCCAACCATCCATCCACCCTTCCATCCACCCACCCATCTATCCATCCACCCACCCATCCTTCCATCCATCCATCCCCCCATCCATTCACCCATATGTCCATCCATCACCCATCTGTCCATCCATCCATCCATCCACTCATCCATTCACCCATATGTCCATCCATCTCCCATCCACCCATCCATCCACCCATCCACCCATCTCCCATCCATTCACCCATATCTCCATCCATCACTCATCCACCCATCCATCCATTCACCCATCCATTCACCCATATGTCCATCCATCACTCATCCATCCACCCATCCATCCATCTATCCACCCATCCATCCATCCATCCCCCATCCATTCACCCATCTGTCCATCCATCACCCATCCATCCAGCCAACCATCCATCCACCCTTCCATCCACCTACCCACCCATCCATCCATCCATCCCCCCATCCATTCACCCATATGTCCATCCATCACCCATCTGTCCATCCACCCACCCATCCATCCATCCACCCATCCATTCACCCATATGTCCATCCATCACCCATCCATCCACCCATCCATCCATCCACTCATCCATTCACCCATATCTCCATCCATCACTCATCCACCCATCCATCCATCCATCCATCCATTCACCCATATGTTCATCCATCACCCACTCTTCCATCCATCCATCCACTTATCCATCCATCCATCCATCCATCCCCCATCCACCCATCCATTCACCCATATGTCCATCAATCACTCATCCATCTATCTACCCATCTGTCACTCAGCCTTATGTTCACATCACTGATCCATCCATCCATATGTCCACCCACCACCCATACAGTTATCCATCTGTCCATCCATCCATCCAAACATGCCATCCACAAATATTCACCAAGCACCTATTATATATCACACATGGGTCTAGAAACTGGACACAGTATGGAACAGGGTCCCTCACCTGCACTCTATGGGAGAGACAGCCAATGAGCAAACACACAGCTGGTCTGAGAGTGGTGAGGGCTATGGAGGAAAGACAACCAGGAGAAGGGGTTGGGTGCAGGGCTCATCTTCTCCAAGTGGTAGGGGAAGGTCTCCAAGGAGGATGACATGGGGCGGGGTCCTGAGGGTACAGGGTGTGATCTGTGGTGACAGTGGGGATGCGTGTGCCAGGAAGAGGGAACGGCGGGTGAAAAGGCCCTGTGGTAAATTGTGCCTCGCAAGTGTGGAGCCCCACGTACCCCAGGGCTCCCTGCTCCCGTGCGGCACACACCGATCTGTCGGATCAGAGTGTGAGGACACGGGGCCTGTAGTGACGGCCCCTCTGTGAGCACTGCTGTTGGGAGGCCAGACAGGCAGCCCCTCCCGTGCTTACCGTGAACAGGCCTTTGGTCCTCTTCCGGCTGCCGATGAAGAATCGGGCTCCTCGCACCGAGAGGGTGGCCGGGAAGGGCACGTCAGCCATTCTGAAAACATTTGAGGGTGCTTTAGGGCCATGGGAGAGCAGCGTCACAGCCCGTTTATGCAGAAAAGGACAGGGGAAGCAGTGCACGGGGGTATCAGTTTCCCAGGGTGGCTGTAATGAACACCCCAAACTGGGGGCTTAGGTGGCAGATTATCCACAGTTCTGGAGGCCGGGAGTCCTCCAGACGTCAGGGCGTTGCAGGGTCCCGCTCCCTCTGGAGGCTCATCCAGCTCTGGGCTTTCTGGTATTCCCTGGCTTGTAGCTACGTCACCCCCTCTGCCTGTCTTCACATGGCCTTGTCTGTGCCTCTCCTCTTCTTATAAGGACACCAGGCTCTGGGTCAGGGCCCGCCCGACTGCAGTCATGACCTCAACTTAACTCGATCACACCTGCAAAGACTCTGTCTCCAAGCAAGTTTGCATTGCAGGGTTCTGGTGGACGTGAATTTGAGGAGCGCTCTTTTCCCCAGGACAAGAGTCTTCTGCAAAAGCGTGGCCACAGAGGTGTCCGTTGAGGGGTTCTCCCATCTCTCTGGAAACTCTAGTGCCTCCCAGCGGCACTGAGTCCCCAGCCTGCCCACCCTCCACCACGCCTATGGGGAAACAGATGGTGTCCGACCCCGCTGATGGCCTGGGAGGCGTTGGCAGATGTGGCCAGAGCTGGGTCTTGACGCGGAAGTGGACGCTGCACCCCGAGGGTGGGGGAGAAGGTGGGTGCCTGCTGGAGGGGAGGGCCCTGACTGGAGCCTCTGGGGTGGATGAGTCAGGCATCTCCCCACGTAAGAACCTGTTCCTTCCAGGCCTGCATCGGGCTGCAGCTGGCCGTGGTGAGGCCACTTTCTGAGCGCCGTCCCAGAATCCCCCGCGCTCTGATCCCAGCGCGCCCTCCGTGGTGCCCACGAGGCCTGTGATGCCCGACCCCCAGGCCCCGGAGTCCTCCTTGGCCGCCACTGGCTGTAGCCGCGGCTCCTTCCCTCCCCTTCCTTCCTCCCCCTCCCCATCACAGAGCTGCTCCCACTGCTGGGTCCCCACCGTCATCACCCTGGTAAAGGCCCTGACGCGCTTGGGAGCAGAGGGAGCCCTTGTGGTAGAGACGGGTTCACACAAAGTGTCCGAATGGCAAAGACTCTTTTTATTATGGAATAAGTTTCATAGTAACAGAGCACAGTGAGATTCTACCTCTGAAAGGAGTATCTGGAATAATGATGGATTTTAATGTAAACCGGACAATTTGTGATTTAAGAGAGTCACCAGCCCCACTGAGCCAGGATGGTCGTCACCAGCCGGTGGGACTATGGGGACCGACGCTCCCTGGTCCAGCCTAGTGACCAGGCGACGGCGAGGGCAGGGAGGGAACTCAGGCTGCTGGTGCCTGGGGCTGTGCCGAAGCTACCAGAAGGGCTACTCTGCGTGTTTATTTGGGGTCAGAGCGACTATTCACTCGTCCCGACGGGCAAACCGGGTCTTAGGCCAAACGATGTGTTGAAAATCACAAGGCAGGAGCTGGGCTCCCTCCAGTCAGGCTGCAGGTTCAGTTTGGCTCTGGTGCCTGAGCTCTCTGTGACCTTCCTCTGCGTGTTTCCTGATGGTGACCCTGCTCTGCAAGGCACAGTCCCCCACCCCACCCCCAGCCAAGTCCAACCTACCCGGCCTGGGCGCCTGCACTCGCTCCCACCCACTGCGGCCGCTCTGGAGGACGGGTTTGGTGGCGGACCCTGCTGATGACCCTGCGCTCCCGCTTCAGGGGATGGTCCCTAAAGATTGTTCGCCCACGGGCCCGAGCCTAGGGCGCACGGTGCCCGCAGCACCCGGCCAGCCGGCCCGCCCCGCGGCCCTGGACCCGCCGTGTCCGGCAGCACCCGGCCCTCCCCGGGCGCCCCGCTACCTACATGTCCGCGGGGACGCCGCAGTCCGTGGTGAGGGAAAAGGATCCTTCGGACACGGCCAAGACCAGCGTGTGCCATTGGTTGTCCATCAGAGCGGGACTGCGGAAGGTCACGCGGGTTTGCCAGGCCCCCGCCGCATCCTGGCTGAGGAACAGGAAGTGCAGCCTGGTGGGCGAGTACCGCAGACCCAGCAACAGCCGGTCAGACTCCTCCATCACCACAGTGAACAGGTATTCGTTCTTCTGCAAGAGAGGGCGGGGCAGGGGAGGGGGTGAGGAGAGGGTGGGGCAAGGGAGGAGGGACAGGGGAGGGGGCAGTGCAGGGCGGGATAGGGGAGGGGGAGAGGAGAGGGTGGGGCAGGGGAGGATGGACGGGGAGGATGGACAGGTGAGGTCAGGCAGGGCATGGGGGCAGGTGAGGGTGGGGCAGGGGAGGAGGACAGGGGAGGGTGGGGCAGGAGAGAGTAGGACAGGGAGGGCAGAATAGGGAAAGGGGGACAGGGGAGGGTGGGTAGGGGAGAATAGGGCACAGGAGGGGGGCTGGCAGGCGGGACAGGGGCGGGGGCAGGTGAGGCAGGGCGGGGCCGGTGAGGGTGGGGGAGGGCTCAGGGGAGGAGGGCGGGGCAGGTGAGGGTGGGGCAGGAGAGGGTGGGACAGGGGAGGGGGACAGGGGAGGGTGGGACAGGGTCAGGGCAGGGCAGGGGAGGCATTGACAGGTGGGGGAGGAGCGGGGGGGTGGGGGGGACGGGCAGGGGAGGGCGGGGCATGGGAGGCAGGATGGGTGAGGGAGGATAGGCAGGGGAGGTGTGGGAGGGGAGGTGTGGCGGGAGGACAGGGCTCCCAGGGCAGGGCCTACTGCAGTGACCAAGGTCTGTGATCCATCAGATCCCTGCTCCAACCTGTCAGGGTGGCCGCTATCAGAAAACCAGAAACTAGTGCCGCTGAGGATGTGGAGAGATCGGAAGCCGTCCGCCCCGGTGGTGGGATTGCCAAACGGTATATCTGTTCTAGAACACAGCCCGCGGTCCCCGGAAAAGTTACTATAGGACTGTTACGTGTCCCCGCAAACCCACCTCCGACGCCCGACAGGACTGACAGCAGGGTCCCGGAGAGAGGCACCCACGTCCGCAAAGGTAAGTGCGGGAGCAGCGGCGGTGAGATGTGCTCTAACCATACAGTGGAATGTCACCCAGCCTTGCAAAGAGGCTTCAGCGTCCACACGCACGAACCCGGGGGACGTCACGCTGAGTGAAGTAAGCCATCACCAAGGACAAATACCGCATGGCCCACTTCTGTGAGAGACCTAGTCCAGTCACGTTCAGGGGCGGAGCCTGGAACGGGGGCGCCAGGGCTGGGGAGGCGGGGAAGGGGGCCGGTCGGGGAAGACGGAAAAGTCTGCACAAGGACGGCGGGATGGCTGCGCTGAAATGGACACGGAACGCTAAGGCCAGCCGCACGTCGTAGGACGCATCCTTGATTATCCGTGGTTGCGGTTTAGGGTCTACTGCTTCCCAGCCTAACACAGGGAAAGGGGCCACGGCATGAAAGTGACCGGCCGAGCGCCAGGGCCGGGGGAAACTGCACTGTGGTTTCTGCAGCGAGCCTCGGCCAGGGGCACTGTGATCAAACCCGTGCAACCGTTCCGCTGAAGAAATTAAAGCCTCCGTGGCCCTCGTATTTAACTTAACACCTAAGCCAGTAAAATACACTTGGCGTGGCCTGGGTTATGTGGCCTGTGTGCTGAGGGACACGCGTGGCCCCGTTAGTTTCCACGGTGGGATGCCCAGCCTGCACTTACCTTCAACAGGGGAGGGAGTGGGGGTGAGGCGTGGAAGCCAAACCCACTAAATTAGGACAGAATCCTCACATGGTGACGGTTGGGACGTGGGCAGGTGGCCGGGAAGGAGCACTGACCTCGCAGCTAAGGCACCTGCTGGGACCGAATCCCCACATCCCCCTGTTCTGCCTTTGGGCACTGGGCCCAGCAGCACGGAGCTTCCTGGGCCAGGGCGTGAGTCCCACCCATGGCCCTGCCCACACGAGGTAGGCCCCGCCTCTGGGACTGCTCAGTCCCTCATTCCTAGAAATGTTCGTGGCTGGAGGAGACCGTGTCTGGGCAAAACCCTGGCGTCCCTGCACCCCCATGAAGGTCAGATGAAAGGAAACAAATCGGCCGGTGAAGTGAGTTTATTGGGCTTCCTGAAGAGGTGCTGACAGGTTAGGAGTCAAAGCCAAGTGACCCAAGCAGAGAAAGGAGGAGGGAAGGACAGGTGACCCAGAACAGGTGCAGGTGCCTCCTGGGAGCAGAAGCCCCGGGAAGCCACGGGGTCAGCATTCTTGGGAGGCAGGAGGTCAAGGTCAGGTCAGGAGAGTGGACACATGGGGGACCCCGTCCTGGGTGGGGGCAGCCACTTAACACAGGTCAGGACTGACTGAGGGATGGCTGGGAGGACCACAGTCACCAGGTGGGACCTGAGCCCAGCTGGCCCTGGGGGGACGTGCCCATCAGCAGCAGGACTGGCCTGAGGCGGGGCCGCAGGCAGGGCGGGGGCACACAGGGCAGCAGAGCAGGGACACGCAGGAGGCCGGGCGGCAGCAGGAGGAGGCAGGGGCGCAGCAGGCGGGGCGGGGGCACACGGGGCGGCAGAGCAGGGATACACTGGAGGAGGGTCTGCAGCAGGGGCTGGGCTGGCAGCAGGAGGCGGCTGAGCAGGGGGAGTCCTCGCAGCACACAGGGGTGCAGCAGACGGGCTTGCAGCAGACAGGGGTGCAGCAGGTGGGCCTGCACACGGGGCGGCAGAGCAGGGACACGCAGGAGGCTGGGCGGCAGCAGGAGGAGGCAGGGGTGCAGCAGGTGGGCCTGCACACGGGGCGGCAGAGCAGGGACACGCAGGAGGAGGGTCTGCAGCAGGGGCTGGGCTGGCAGCAGGAGGGGGCTGAGCAGGGGGAGTCCTCGCAGCACACAGGGGTGCAGCAGACGGGCTTGCAGCAGACAGGGGTGCAGCAGTCTTCCTGGCAGGGGGAGGAGGTGCAGCAGGACGGCTGGCAGCATGAAGAGGTTGTGCAGGGGGAGTCCTCGCAGCACACAGGGGTGCAGGAGAAGAGCTTGCAGCAGACAGGGGTGCAGCACACGGGCTTGCAGCAGACAGGGGTGCAGCAGACGGGCTTGCAGCACGCAGGGGTGCAGCAGTCTCCCTGGCAGGGGGAGGAGGGGCCGCACAGGAGGGTCAGGCAGGGGGCGGGGGCGCAGCACGGGGGCTCGCAGCAGCTCTCTGGGCAGTCGTCCACCTGCCAGGAGGAGTCGGGGCAGGAGTCCGAGGCCCCGGGCAGGCAGACGCGGCTGCCATAGCTCAGGTCGCTGGAGCAGACGGACAGGGTGGACGCGGCCATGGCGGGGGCAGTGGGACTGGAGGAGGGAGTGGGTGTGAGTGTGTGTGTGTGTGTGTGTGAGTGTGTGAAGAGCTCCGGCTGTCTGTCGCCTTTTATACCTCCCAGCTGTGTGTTGTCACCAAGACTTCCCTTTCCTTGTTGGTGTTTTGACTGAGTCCTGAGAGTGTTTATTACTTCTGGTTTATTTACACTAAAGGGTTTGCTGCTTGGACAATGCCTGTCATGGTTAAGGACTGGGTTGGCCCCTGACTACTTTTGGTTCTCTAAGCAAACACCACAGGAAAACTCTAGAGTCCTGGAGCCCTGCGGGCATGCAGCCTGCTCACTGCCCAGTGTGCGCCCTGATGCCCGGGGGTTTGCGGCGGTCCAGGTGAGCACCGTGCATCCCCGGGTCTCAGCGAGCAGAAGGACCGGAACGCCGGGACAGGTCTGCCCATCGGCTGCAGGACGTCCGCACCCCGAGTGCTGAGTGGAGGCCAGGCAGTCAGGAGCGAATGGGAAGGGGACAGAGTGTCTCAGCGCAGGACGACAGAGATGGACTGTGCAAAACCTAAGAGAAACGATGTGCACAGCCTCCAACGTTCATCAGACGAAGCTTTCCAGGAAGACCGATTGACAAAAGGCAACATTTCTCAGACAGAGGGAGATGTGGTCTTCGGAGGTGGAATCTGACCAAACGGGGGATGAGATACACAGAGAATGCTGCACGTCGGGACACACTGGTGAGTTGTCTTACACCAAACCTAAAGAAGCATCCTGGAAGCTTCCAGAGAGATCGGACGTGATTGGAAGCAACTCAGCGAACCGAGATGCCTAAAGACCTGGAACCACATCTGCAAAGCTGGAGGGAGATGGGATCGATTACGCGGCAGCACTGAGCCCTCTGGTGCCCGGGACGGGAAGGTTCGCGGCTGCTCCGAGAACCTGCTACTCACACGCCGTCTATGAACGCAGACGGGACTCCGTGGGCCAGCAAAACTCGGTGCAGAAACAAAGACAAGCAGAACATAACAAATAATCAAGAGCAAAAACGAAAAAAAAATCAGCAAAGAGCAGATTGCAGTCCTCGACGTCTTCAGGGGGAAGAATTTTGGCCGCTTGGCCTTACAGAATCTATAGAGCAACTGTTCAGTGCCCCACCCCGCGTCCCTCTATGTTTCACTCGTTCTGTGGCGGCACCATGCGGAAGCCCCTTGTGTTCCCCATCCCCAACCCCTGCCACCACTGACTCTCAGTCACTACAGTTGTGTCTCTTCTAGAATGTCCTATGCATACAGTATGCAGCCTTTCGGGTCTGGCTTCTTTCATTTAGCAGAATGCACTGGGCTTCACGCATGTCGTGAACTGACAGTTCTCCTCTCTTTACTGCTGAGTGGACTCCACTGTGTGGACGTACCACAACTTGATTATTCCGTCGAAGGGTGAAGGACATTTTCTTTTTTTTTTCTTCTTTTTAAAAAAAAATTTTTTTTTAACGTTTTATTTATTTTTGAGACAGGGAGAGACAGAGCATGAACGGGGAAGGGTCAGAGAGAGGGAGACACAGAATCCGAAACAGGCTCGAGGCTCTGAGCTGTCAGCACAGAGCCCGACGCGGGGCTCGAACTCACGGACCTCGAGATCATGACCTGAGCCGAAGTCAGCCGCTTAACCGACTGAGCCACCCAGGCGCTCCCGGTGAAGGAAATTTTCATTGCTTCCTGCTTTTGAGGGTTATGAACATGCTGCCACAAACATCGTGTGCAGGTTTTGGCAATGCAGCGAGTTTTTATTTCTCCAGGGTAAGCACCTAGGAGTGGTGTCGCTGGGTCACAGGGCAAGAGCCTGTTTAACGTGATAAAAAACCACCAAACTACAGGGCGCCTGGGTGGTTACGCATCTCTCGATCTCGGCTCGGGTCATGATCTCACAGTTCGTGGCTCCAAGCCCTGCCTCGGACCCTGTGCTGATAGCACCGAGCCTGCTTGGGATTCTCTCCCTCCCTCTCTCTCTGCCCCTCCCCTGCTTGTGCACATGCTCTCTAAATAAATAAATAAATAGCAGCCAAACTGTTTTTGCACAGTGGCTGTGCCTTTTTGCGTTCCCTCCCTCCCCAACAGCACGGAGAGCTCTAGTCGCTGTGTATCATTGCCAGCACTTGAGGCTGCCGGCTTTCTGTTAAACAGTAGCCATTCTAATCGGTGAGCAGGGCTATCTTCCTGTATTTGCCTCTGCATTGCCCTGATGACGAACGGCGTCGAGCATCGTTTCACGTGTTTATTTGCCATCCACGCGTCTTTTTGGTATTTCTGCAAGGGTTCAGGCCTCTCCCTTTTGCAGGTTTTCTTGACATTGAATTTTGAGAGTCCTTTAAGCACCGCGGATGCATACGGTGGACCCCCGGCTAACACGGGAGTTACCGTCAAACATTTGTGTATAACTTTGACTCCCCAAGACCTTAACTGTTTCTTGCCTGCTGTTGACCGGAAGCCCTACTGATCACGCACAGGGTCGATGGACACGGATCTGTATGTTGTGTATCTCTTACCGGCTTTTTTGAGGAGCAATCAGAGTTAATATGGGTAAAGTCCAATTTATCAATTTCCTTCTTTTTCAGACCATGCCTTTGGTATTAAACCTAAGAACTCCGCCCAACACACGGTCACAATGTTCTCCTGTGTTTTCTTCTGCAAGTTTCACATTTTACATTTAGGCCTAGGATCAATTTTGATTACATTTTTACACTAAGTGTAAGGTATGGGTCAAGATTCACTTTTTTTTTTTTTTTTGCATATGGACATCTAGATGTTCCAAACACACTGTGTCACTGATGTGTCAGAAATCAGTTGCCTGTTTTCGTGTGGGTGTGTGTGTCTATCCTGTTTCATTAATCTGCACGCTTCTGTCCCTTTGCCGACATCACATTGTCTTGGTTGCTATAGTTTTAAAGCAGATCTGGAATCAGGTAGTGAAGTCCACCAACTCTGCTCATCATCTTCACATGGTTTGGGTAGTGGAGCTTCTTTGCCTTTCCAAATAATTTTAGAATTAGCTTGTTCACAGTGACAAAAATCTCTTGCTGGGATTGCCTTGAATCTGTGGATCAGTCTGGAGGTAACTGATGTCACGACAATTACTCGACCGTAACCTAGAACATAGTCGAGCTCTCCGTTTATTTACGTCTTGTTAAATTACTCCCATCAGTATTTTTTATCATTCTCATGCACACATTCTGTGAGATTTATACTTAAGCTTTCATTTTTCACTCTGTTGTAAATCAAGCTTTTAAACAAAAATTTTCAGTTTCAATTCTTTATTGCTATTATATACAAATGAATTGGGGCTCCTGGGTGGCTCAGTCGGTTGAGCATCCGACTTCAGCTCAGGTTGTGATCTTGTGGTTTGTGAGTTCCAGCCCCGTATCCGGCTCCTTCGGATTCTGTGTCTCCCTCTCTGTCTGCCCCTCCCCTGCTCACATTCTGTCTCTCTCTCTCAAAAATAAGTAAAACATTTTAAAAAATTAAAAAAAAAGAAATGAATTAATTTGGGGGCACCTGGTGTCTCAATCAATTAAGCATCCAACTTTGGCTCGGGTCATGATCTCGCAGTTTGTGAGTTCAGCCCCACGTCAGGGTCTGCGCTGACAGCTCAGAGCCTGGAGCCTGCTTCATCTTCCTCTCTCTCTGAAACTCCCCTGCTTGTGCTCTGTCTCTTTCTCTCAAAAATAAATAAACGTCAAAAAAATTTTTTAATAAAAAAAATAAATGAATTAATTTTTATTAGTTTAGGCTTACATACTTCAACTTTGCCAAACTCTCTTATATTTCTGGGAGTTTTTTGTATATTCTTGGGGGTTTTCTATGTGGATGATCATGTCCTCTGGGAATGGAGACAACTGCATTTCTTCATTTTCAATACGTATGCGTTTTATTTCCTTTCCTTACTTGTTGCACAGGTAAGGCTTCAGCGTGATGTTGAACAGGAACAGTGAGAGAGGACATCTGTATCTTCTTCCTGATCTTTAGCAGAAAGCATTCAGTCTTTTACAATTAAGTATGATGTTGGCTGTAAGTTTTTCACAGATGCCTTATATCAGGTTCAGAGTTGGTTCAATCATTCCTAGTTCACTATAAACTTTAAAAAAGTTAAACAGGAGGGAACGCTCCCCAACTCATCTTATGAGACTTATAATCCTGTGACAACAAAGCCAGGCAAAGACACTACAGGAACAGAAAACTACAAAACAATATCCCTTATGAACATTGATGCAAAAATCTTCAATAAAACACTAGCAAATTGAATTCAGCAGCAGAGTAAAGGAATTATGCACCACAACCAAGGAGGACCTATTTCTCGAATTTAAGTGTGGTTCCACGTATGAAAACCAGTCAATATAATAGCCAACATTACCAGAATAAAGAAAAAAGTACATGATCATCTCAACTGATGCGGAAAAAGCATTTGAAAAAGTTCAACACCCTCTCACGATAAAACACTCAACAGATTAGGAGTAGAAGGAACTACCTCAACAAAATAAAATATATATGTGAAAATCCCACAACAAACATCATACTCAACAGTGAAAGACTGAGAGCTTTTCCTGTGAGATCAGGACAGACAGAGATGCCCACTTTCACTGCCTCTATTCACCACAGGACTGGAAGTTCTAGGAGAATAGTTAGAGAATAAAATACAGTAGCCCAAATTGGAAGGGAAGAAGTAAAATCATCTCTGTTCACAGACGCTGTGATCTTATTTGTGGAAGACCCTAAGGACCCGTTAGCACTAGCAAATGAATTCAGAAAGACAGCAGGATACAAAGTCAAAATTCAGTCGCGTTTCCATACGTTGCTGATGAACAACCCCAAAAGGAATTTATAAAACAATTCCATTTACAATTGCACCAAAAAAGAATAAAGTAAAATGAATTAACAACCATGGAGGTGAAAGAGCTGTCCAACGAAAACTACAAAACATTGCTGAAACACAGTAAGGAAGACAAATAAATGGAAAGGCATTCCATGTTCAAGGATTGGAACACTCAATATCGTTACGATATCACTGTCATCTCAAGCAATCTACAGATGTAACACAATCACTACTGAAATCTCAGTGAGGTGTTTTACTGAAACCTAAAACCCCATCCTTAAATTCATGTGGAATCAAGGGATCTTGCATAGCCAAAACAATCCTGAAAAAAAAAAAACAAAAACAAAGCTAGAGGACTCCCACTCCTTGATTTCAAAACTACAAATCTATATGTCTTGTTACGTCTTGTAACATATACCATAAGAGACTCTTAAATACAGAGAACAAACTGAGGGTTGATGGGGGAGGGGAACGGGTGATGGGCACCGAGCAGGGCACTTGTTGGGATGAGCCCTGGGTGTCGTATGTAAGCGATGAATCATGGGAATCTACTCCCAAAGCCAAGAGCACCCTGTACGCGCTGTATGTTAGCTAACTTGACAATAAATTATATGAAAAAAAAAACCACTACAAAGCTACAATAATGAACACAGGGTGATACTGGCATAAAAACAAACATACAGACCAATGGAATAGAGTCCAGAAATAAACATATTAGGTGAAATCATTTTCGAAAGAGCACCGAGTCCATTCAATGGAGAAATGACAGTCTCTTCAGCAAGCGGTGCAGGCAAAACTGACTATCCCCAGGGACAAGAAGGTAAGTGGACTCTTACCTCACACCATACACAAAAATGAACTCAAAATAGACCCATGACCTAAAAGGAAGACCTAAAGCTATAAAACTCTTAGAAGAAAACACAGGGCAAAAGCTTTGCAACATCGGATTTCGCGGTGATTTCCTGGATGTGATACCAGAGGCACAGGCAACATACGAAAAATACAAAAAGTGGCCTTCACAAAAATTGTAAATATTTTGCATCAGAAGACAATGCCAATGGAGAAGAAAAGGCAACCTAAATACAATGAGAGAAAATATTTGAAAATCATGTGATAAGAAATTATATATAACACGTGTAGAGACTTCCCGAAACTCAACAACAAAAAACAAAACAACCCAATTCCAAAATGAGCAAAGGACTTGAATAGACATTTTTCCAAAGAAGAAGTACAAATTACGTGACCTATAAGCATGTGAAAGAGGCTCCACGTTACTAATCACTAGAGACACACAAATCAAAACTACAATGAGAAGCCACCTTACGTCCATTAGGGTAAATATATATACATAATATATAACATAATATTTATATAAATGTAAAAACAAGGAGTTAACCACATATATCATATAGAATATTCACACAAATAGAAACACAACGAGGAGATAACACGTAATCTACATACGTAACAAGGAGAAAATAACAAGTGTTGATGAGGACGTGGACAAACCGAAGTCCTCTCGTGTCGTTAGTAGGAGTGGGAAAAGGCCCAGCTACCGTGGAAGCTTGTGTGGTGGTTCTTGAAGGAGTAGCAACGGACTTACTCTAGGGTCTGGGGATTATACCGGGAATATGCTCAGAAGAACTGCAAGTAGGGATTCGAAGAGATGCTTGGACACACATGTTCACAGTGACCCCGGTGCCCTCAGCAGATGGATGAGCAGATGTGGCCCGTCCGTACTGTGGAACGTTATTCAGCCGTAAAGGGAAGCAAGTCGGACTAGAACACGGATGAGGCATGAGGACACTGGGCCGAGTGAAATGTGATTCCACTTATGTGAGGAGCTTCAGAGACAGAAAGCAGAAGCGTGGGCGCCAGGGCCGGGGAGGGGACACGGCAGAGCACAGAGGGTCTCAGGTGGGGAGACCGCTGGGATGGGGCCTCTTCTCCAGCACTCTGACCCCAACACTGTCTGCCCGGGCTTTTCCCGAGGCCATCTATGGAACTCGGGGTCCTTGGAGTTCCGTGCGGTTTGCCCTCCTGCACGGGGGCTGGAGATCCTGTCCAGGTGGTGAGGGCACCGACAGTGACAGGAACCTTGCTTATCTCCCTCACAAGTGCACTGGTTCTGCGCGTCTTGGGCCCGGGATCTGACACCCTTGCTTCATGATCTTGTCAACTTTCAGAGTTGGCCCAGGTGGGAAGGAATCCCGTCCCTGTTACCCCATCCTGGCCGGAGCACTGCCTCCCCCGCTCCATCACCTTTCTGCTAAATGGGTAGAACCCGTGGGAGGAACACAGGACGACCCCAGGCCCATAGAGGATGTTCTCCCTATGGGAGAGCTCCCTGGAGCACGCAGACCCACTTGTCTGGGGCCTGTTTGCCCAGATGGGGCTGTGGGTGGAAACGGGCCAGGGGCTGAGGACCCCCAGACCATGACCCGTGTGCAGGTGACCAGCCTGGGAAGCCCTGAGCACTGGGCCCACCAGCACGGAGCTTCCTGGGCCAGGGCGTGAGTCCCACCCATGGCCCTGCCCGCACGAGGTAGGCCCTGCCTCTGGGACTGCTCAGTCCCTCATTCCTAGAAATGTTCGTGGCTGGAGGAGACCGTGTCTGGGCAAAACCCTGGGGTCCCCGCACCCCCATGAAGGTCAGATGAAAGGAAACAAATCGGCCGGTGAAGTGAGTTTATTGGGCTTCCTGAAGAGGTGCTGACAGGTTAGGAGTCAAAGCCAAGTGACCCAAGCAGAGAAAGGGGGAGGGAAGGACAGGTGACCCAGAACAGGTGCAGGTGCCTCCTGGGAGCAGAAGCCCCAGGAAGCTGCGGGGTCAGCATTCCCGGGAGGCAGGAGGTCAAGGTCAGGGCTGATGGGTGGCCAGGAGGACCACAGTCACCAGGTGGGACCTGAGCCCGGCTGGCCCTGGGGGGACGTGCCCATCAGCAGCAGGACTGGCCTGAGGCGGGGCCGCAGGCAGGGCGGGGGCACACGGGACGGCAGAGCAGGGACACGCAGGAATCCGGGCGGCAGCAGGAGGAGGCAGGGGCACAGCAGACGGGGCGGGGGCACACGGGGCGGCAGAGCAGGGATACACTGGAGGAGGGTCTGCAGCAGGGGCTGGGCTGGCAGCAGGAGGGGGCTGAGCAGGGGGAGTCCTCGCAGCACACAGGGGTGCAGCAGACGGGCTTGCAGCAGACAGGGGTGCAGCAGGCAGGCTTGCACACGGGGCGGCAGAGCAGGGACACGCAGGAGGAGGGTCTGCAGCAGGGGCTGGGCTGGCAGCAGGAGGGGGCTGAGCAGGGGGAGTCCTCGCAGCACACAGGGGTGCAGCAGACGGGCTTGCAGCAGACAGGGGTGCAGCAGACGGGCTTACAGCACACAGGGGTGCAGCAGTCTTCCTGACAGGGGGAGGAGGTGCAGCAGGACGGCTGGCAGCATGAAGAGGTTGTGCAGGGGGAGTCCTCGCAGCAGACAGGAGTGCAGCAGACGGGCTTGCAGCACACAGGGGTGCAGCAGACGGGCTTACAGCAGACAGGGGTGCAGCACACGGGCTTGCAGCACACAGGGGTGCAGCACACGGGCTTGCAGCACGCAGGGGTGCAGCAGTCTCCCTGGCAGGGGGAGGAGGGGCCGCACAGGAGGGTCAGGCAGGGGGCGGGGGCGCAGCACGGGGGCTCGCAGCAGCTCTCTGGGCAGTCGTCCACCTGCCAGGAGGAGTCGGGGCAGGAGTCCGAGGATCCGGGCAGGCAGACGCGGCTGCCATAGCTCAGGTCGCTGGAGCAGACGGACAGGGTGGACGCGGCCATGGTGGGGGCCGTGGGGCTGCAGGAGGGAGTGGGTGTGGGTGTGGGTTTGTGCGTGAGTGTGGGTGTGTGCGTGAGTGCGAATGTGTGCCGGGTACCCTGGGAGGCCATGGCTTTTATATCTGCCCGGGCTTGTGTTGTCTCCACAGGAGCCTCACCCCCTTCCTTGTTGGTGTGGTGCCAGGTCAGGGAAGCCACATTAGATGAGTCAGTTGCCCAGGAGGTTTTGATGACCGCATGACCGGGGTCTAGCCCTCGGGGAAGCCGGGGTCCCTGTGGGGAGTCAGGGAAGTGGGTGTCCGTGCCTTCCTGTGGCAGACGGCTGTGACGGCCCCCCATGGGGCTGCTTGTGGCTGCACCGGGTTCCGCGGGTTACGTGGGAGAAAGGTGCAGACCTGCTCCCACTGCCCCAGGGGGCCCAGGAGGACATCGGGTCCCGCGGGGGGGGGGGGGCACGTGCTGGGCGGGAGCAGAGGGCAGCGTCACAGGCACCTGGTGCCACGGGGAGCCTGGGGTCGTTGGCCTGTCACATGCACACCCGCGGCCGAGGTGCGGGGGTGTGGCCGCGGGGCGCGAGGGTCCCAGCACACAGACAGCAGCCCCAAGAGGGAGGCAGGCAGCCGGGGCGGGTCTGTCTCTTACGCCCATGGGTGCGCGGTGCTCCCATGGGGGAGGCGGTGTGGGTGTCACGGAAGCAGTGATGACAGCACAGGACAACTCTCAGAGATTTTGGCGATTCCATGGCATTGACGGGGATCTGGGCAGTGCCCTGGTGTAAGCTCGAGGGGTGACGGGGCAACAGCAGGGGACAGCGTCTTGTGCCAGCCAGGAGGCGGACGGCGGGTCTGCAGGATCCTGCCCTGGCGTCGGTGTCCCCCTGATAGAACCCAGCAGTGAAGCCACGTGGGCCTGGGGGTTTCTACGTGGATTTGCTTGAAATTATAGTTCACCAGAAGTTATAAAAAATTATACTGGGAGCTCCTGTCGCCCTTTACGCATTTCCGTCAGTGATGGCCACTTGTGTAACGTTAGCACAAGTCACAACCAGGAGATCGGCCGCCCAAGATCCCACCACATTTACGCACATCGGTCTGTGTGTGTGTGTGTGTGTGTGTGTGTGTGTGTGCATCTCCGTGTGTGTGTGTCTCTGTGTGGGCACGCATGTGCCTCTCTGCAGTGTTCGTATTTGTGGATCATACGGCCACCGCGGTCAGTGTGGGCGTGACCGGAGGCCCCCTCCAGCGCCCCTGACGGCCACACCCAGCACATGCATCCCTGGCCGCGCAGGCCCGCCTCTCCACCTCTACTCTTTGGCTGTCCCGAGGCCGTTGCCGAAGGGGAATCACGCAGCAGGCCACTGTCGGAGGTTTTCTCGTACTTGGCTCCTTTGAGACGCAGGCACGGTTCTGTGGTCCGATGTTCCGTGCCGCTTTACGGTTCGCCTGCTGAAGGACGGGCGGGCTGCGGGAAGGTTCTTACGGACACATCCAATGTCTTTAATAGAACGGGGCTGTTCGGGTTATGTATTTCCTCTTGAGTGGAGAAATACATTCTTGTCCATTTCACTGGGGTTGTCGAATCCACGCATGTCACGTGGCTCATGATGTCCCCTTATCACACTTCCTGGGGGGCCCGGGGGGCCTCCAGTGAGGCTGCTCCCCTCATTGTCCGTGTCAGCGGTCGGCAGCTTCTCTACCAGTACCTTCTCTGCCTCCCCCTTCCTTCTCTCTCTGCAAGGAGCATTAAGGGACTAGAGTGGGACGCTGTGAAACTCCACGACGGGTCTGGGTTCGTGGAGGGGCTGAGATGCAACCGTGGGGGTCCCAGGGCGCATGACCAGTACGCTGCTTGGCCATTCGGTTTCCATCGATATTCCACTCACGCACAGGTGGCCTTCAGCAGGTGCCCGTGCCCTCCACGCCCACGGCTGAGCACAGCACCCCCTCACCCCAGGACGATGCCCCAGAGCACACAGTGTGGACAGAGAGAGCACATCTCCTGAAGACTGCGCGAGAGTGATGGACACTCGTGGATCCACAACAACGCTCAAAAGAAGACGTCAGGCAACGTGGGATGCAAGAAGGTATGGTCCCAGTGAACCCAGAACAGAAAGTCATCGTGTGCAGGTGATGGGGGGGGGGGGTGGGAATTCAACGTCTTAGGAGAAGACCCCCAAAATAGCACTAATGACGATGTTGGTGACGTTAGCTACCATTTTCTGAGTCAGTGGGGGCTCTGAGCATTTCACATCTGGTAACCCACTTAATTTTCACATCAACTAAGTGACACGTCATTCCATACTGCGAATGAACAGAGGAGGGAGCCTGGGCACAGAGAGGTTAAGCAACCTACTCAAGGTCACGCAGCCCAACGTGGCTGAAGGGGGACTGAAGCCAGCGCATACGGGATCTACGCTCTAACCGGGACTTCCTCATTCCTAACAAAATGGTGGAAGACAGCAAGTGTTCAAGGAAATTGAACACCAAGCAGCTGGATTAAAGACAACAGAGGCAGGAAACAGCAATCATGTCAGCAGTCGGAAGGACAAATGCTGGTGGTACCCCCAAAACACAAGAAAACACCCACAGATGTGGTCAGACAGTATGTAACGCACGGACGGGGTGTTCAGCCGAGACCAAACGCGATAACCCAGTGGCCAGAGAGGGAGAGGAGCAGCTAAGATCAAAACAGCAGTCAAAGAAATTTAAAAAGGGTTGGGGGGGTGCCTGCGTGGCTCAATCGGTTAAGCGTCCAACTTAGGTCAGGTCATGATCTCTTGGCTTGTGAGTTTGAGCCCCGCGTCAGGCTCTGTGCTGACAGCTCAGAGCCTGGAGCCTGCTTCGGATTCTGTGTCCCCCCGCCCTCTCTCCACCCCTCTCCTGCTCATGCTCTCTCTCTCTGTCTCTCAAAAATAAATAAACATTAAAAAAAACTTAAAAAAAAAAAACAGTCAAAGAAGTAACAGAGGGTGTGCTGCCCGGAGCTGAATGGACAAGACGTGTGCGTGTGGGCTGGAAGAACTTGTGAGTTTCAAGAGCATCACGCACTTTGAGTCAACCCTGCACACATATTGCTGAGTTTTTACAAGTTTATTTTTTTTAATGTTTATTTTGAGACACGGAGAGACAGAGCATGAACAGGGGAGGGGCAGAGAGAGAGGGAGACACAGAGTCGGAAGCAGGCTCCAGGCTCCGAGCTGTCAGCACACAGCCCGACATGGGGCTCAAACTCATGGACCGTGAGATCATGACCTGAGCCGAACGAAGTCAGACACTTAACCGACTGAGCCTCCCAGGCGCCCCCTCTTTTTCACTTTTAAATGCGGCTGCTGGGATGGCTGTAATACATATGTGGCTCGTACCATGTTTCTGTCAGACGGTGGCCCTTCAGATGATCCCAGAAAGCTGAAAGGCGTGGGGCGCGGCCAGAGGGTGGGAGAAACACCCAATTCCGTCTCAAGGAGGAATTTCTCACGCCGTATCATTGATTCGTGACTTGACCAGTTGAAACACAAATGTGAAGGGAGACTTAGACATTCACGAGTGTGACTGAAAACAGGATGTGTGTCTTTCAAAACAGCAGGGAAAGTGGAAGAAAAACATCCATGGTGGGGATTTTAAAGACAAGAAGCAGCAGAAACAAAAAGAAACTGACAGCAGGCAGGGCTCAGCCGTCGGTTTCGAAGGCCATTTCATCATCGGGGCAGGGCGCCTGGGGGCTCAGTCAGTTAAGCGTCCAACTCTCGACTTCGGTTCAGGTCATGAGCTCACAGGTTGTGGGTTTGAGCCCCGAGTCGGGCTCTGCGGTGACAGCTCAGCATCTGCTTGGGATTCTCTCTCTCTCTGCCTTTCTCTGCCCTTCCCCCACTCATGTTCTCTCTCTCTCTCTCTCTCTCTCTCTCTCTCTCTAAGATAAATAAACTAAAAAAAACCACCCAAAGTACATTTCATCTACTATTTTTTATTAGACAACAAAAGTCTCGAAACAGTTCGTCATATCTAAACCCAGAAAGGTGGTGGTACCATCACGACCCAAGGAGCCAACAGGGCCTTGAGGAGTGCTTGGCCGTGTGCCGCACTCAGCTGCCTCCTGCCTCCCGCTGAGGTGCCACTGACCCGGAGTGGGGACCGCCCGCCTCCTGCACGTCGGGGGCTCACTGGGCAGCTCTCCCCGCCGCCTGCCCTCCCTCGGGGGCCCTCTGACTCTCCGGTCGGGTTTGTACACACCCGCCGTGAAAACCACGAGGGACAAATGAAGACACCGTGGCTGAAAGGGAAGGGCCCCTCGAGAATTAAGGGTCCACAAACGACAGGGGGACACACACGATCCTTCCTGAGAGTCGGGGCGTCACGGGGGCTGTGCCTCACCTCCGGGAACCTGTGGGCGAGCGGGGCTGACCACCGTCCTGCTGGTGGTCAGAGCCACAGACAGAGAGCTGCTCACGGCCAGAGGGTGCCGGGCGCCCCGACCGTTTCTGTGCCTGCCCCCCCTCCCCACCAGCTTAAGAAGCCTTCAGCTGGTTCTAAATGAAGAAAGAAAAAACCTGACGGAAATCAAAAGGCACGGATTACAGGAAGGCACGCTGAAACTTGAAAACAAGCGAGTGATTTAGCATACTCCTCCAGTGAGCCCCAGGTGATGTCCTGCGGGGTGGGTGCCAGCCGCCCAGCCATCGGTGAGTGTGGGGCCAGCTGTCCCCGTGAGGGCCGCACACCTGACGTCCATGGCCGCGAAGGCTCGGGCCCTGCTGATCCACTCGGGGCTGCTGGCTGTTCACAACCACTTGAAGTGCTGGATTTCGGGTACAGTTGGTGAGACTAAAGATGCCATTCCTCTCTTCTCGTCCCGGGTCAGAGCCCAGGGAAGCACCCCTGCTCTGATCCACAGCACTCAGCAGAACCCAGAGTCGCTTCGGTCCCCAGGGCACGTGCCAGTCTGGCCGACGGGGACTCGGGAGTGAGCGGTTCTGGGGGTCGAAGGGACCGCAAGTCAACGGCAGGCGCCCGCCGGGGAGGGCAGAGGAAGAAGGGGAGGAGGGGTCTTCAGGGAGAAGCAGGACGGGGCCGGGCGCCTGGGCCGTCCTGGCAGGGAGGGTGGGGTGGGGGCCAGAAGCTGAAGCTCAGTGAGATGGGGCAGAGGAGGGGAGGGGCGGCGCCCAGGGAGAGGCCAGGCTGCTGGGTGGGTGGGTGTGGCTGTTCACCGAGCGACTTGGGGACCGGGGACGGGGGACAGGACACACCCTGCACCACAGTGGGGGGGCATGTTGGCATCCACAGGGATCCCGGGTGACTGGCCGGCCAGCCATCCAGGAGTCACAATGTTTTGTGCCAGGAAACGCTCCCCAAGGGACACCTGCTTCCTTCTGACCGCAGGTTGGTACATCACAATGTTGCCAGGCATGGTTTCCCTCGAATGTGGCCCGAGGGCTTGTGAGGCCTCCCAGACGTGGCCCTTCCTCACTGGGGATCATCCGTGGCCCAGGGCACGTGCCTGCTGGGCACCGTGCCTGTAGGGCCGGTGGGAATCCCTCCTCCCCGTTTCTTCCAACAAGGCGACCTGCCTGAACACTTGAAATCCTGAGGGGACAGCCCAATGAGACCCACCATTTTCAGTACGCCAGACCCTGGGCTGTTGGTCCGGGGAGATGGTTAATTTTATGCGTCATCTTGGCCAGGCCATCATGCTCAGTTGTTTGGTCAAACACATACAAACATTGCCGTGAAGGCCCAGACTGATATTTACGTCGGTCGGCTCTGAGTGAAGCAGATTATCTGCCATATGGTGGGTGGGCCTCACCCAATCAGTTGAAGGACTCGGAGCACAGACAGAGGTCCCCCAAGAGGTAGCCGGAGTCTATCAGCAGACCATCTCTGGGCTCAAGCTCCAACATCAGCTCATCCCTGGGAAGCCTGCCCTGCAGATTTTGGACTTGCTGGCCCCCGCGCTCACGTGAACCTATGCCTCAAAACCCCGCATGTTTGTGCACACATCCTATTGGCTGTGTCTGTGGAGACTCCTGACCGACACGGGCTCCCGTCATCACCGCGCACAGCACTCATGCTCCTGGCGTCTTCACACAGAGGGACGCGCTCGCCCCTGTGCCGAGGGCCACCGGAGAGTGGCTGGCACCATGCATGCCCCCAAGGCGGAAGCTCTATTAACCGGGCCTCCTTTGTCCCTGGCAAAGGCTCAGGGCCCGACAGATGGCCCTCCGTCCCTCACTGGTGAAGGGCTCTAGGGGCCTCCCAGGTGGGCCGGCTTGTGGGGCTGCCAGGGGACAGCCAGCGCAGGAGGCCCAGCAGGGGGTGCGGGTGGCCGCCCTGCCCGACGGTGCTGTTGTGACGGACGCGGCTCCAGGCCTCGCAGGGCAGCCCCGCCCGCGTGCAACATCGCAGCCCTTCCCTGCTGGCCGAGACGCGCATTCGAGGCCTTCGGAGGGGCTGACGGTGACTTTATTGGTTAACAGATAGGTCGCTCACGTAGGACAGGACAAAGTGACCTCAATCTGGCTATGATAGAGAGGAGGACACCGGGTGACACACAGGGCCCTTGGGAAGCTGCAGCTGCCCTAGGGAGCCAGCCCGACAGTGAGGGCTCAGCCTTGTCTGCTGCGGTGGGCACCTGGGGGCAGAAGGAGACCCCAGACTGGGCTCGAGGCTCCGAATACTTTGGGTGGGAGTCCTAGTAGCAGTGGGGGGACGTGCCCATCAGCAGCAGGACTGGCCTGAGGCGGGGCCGCAGCAGGCAGGGCGGGGGCACGCGGGGCGGCAGAGCAGGGACACGCAGGAATCCGGGCGGCAGCAGGAGGAGGCAGGGGCACAGCAGGCGGGCCTGCACACGGGGCGGCAGAGCAGGGACACGCAGGAGGAGGGCCTGCAGCAGGGGCTGGGCTGGCAGCAGGAGGGGGCTGAGCAGGGGGAGTCCTCGCAGCACACAGGGGTGCAGCAGATGGGCTTGCAGCAGACAGGGGTGCAGCAGACGGGCTTGCACACGGGGCGGCAGAGCAGGGATACACTGGAGGAGGGTCTGCAGCAGGGGCTGGGCTGGCAGCAGGAGGGGGTTGAGCAGGGGGAGTCCTCGCAGCAGACAGGGGTGCAGCACACGGGCTTGCAGCAGACAGGGGTGCAGCAGGCGGGCCTGCACACGGGGCGGCAGAGCAGGGATACACTGGAGGAGGGTCTGCAGCAGGGGCTGGGCTGGCAACAGGAGGGGGTTGAGCAGGGGGAGTCCTCGCAGCAGACAGGGGTGCAGCACACGGGCTTGCAGCAGACAGGGGTGCAGCAGACGGGCTTGCAGCACACAGGGGTGCAGCAGACAGGCTTACAGCACGCAGGGGTGCAGCAGACGGGCTTGCAGCACGCAGGGGTGCAGCAGTCTCCCTGGCAGGGGGAGGAGGGGCCACACAGGAGGGTCAGGCAGGGGGCCGGGGCGCAGCACGGGGGCTCGCAGCAGCTCTCTGGGCAGTCGTCCACCTGCCAGGAGGAGTCGGGGCAGGAGTCCGAGGCCCCGGGCAGGCAGACGCGGCTGCCATAGCTCAGGTCGCTGGAGCAGACGGACAGGGTGGACGCGGCCATGGCGGGGGCGGTGGGGCTGCAGGAGGCGGTGTGTGTGTGTGAGTGCGTGTGTGTGTGTGTGTGTGTGTGAGGTGTTCTGGCTGTCTGTCGGCTTTTATACCTCCCGGCTGTGTGTTGTCCCAGCAGCAGGCTGAGTGAAGCTCCCCTTCCTTGTTGGTGTTTGTTGTTCTGCTGAGTGCTCACTATGCTGCTTCCCAGTCCAAAAGCTGCTGGCTTATGAGGCTCTTGAGTGGACCTCAGGCCATCCTGACCTGCGTTCATCCCAGAGGAGAGACAGCAGAGATGCTTTGATGCTTTTGTGGAGACTGTAGCAATCAGGAGATTTTCTGGAAGCGACAGCCTGGGCTCCATCCCGTGGGGGACTGCCCGTGTAAACAGACCTTGTCTCCAAGGGCAGGGACGAGGAGGGGGGCAGTCCTGGAAGCTGGGCTCTGAGCCAAGGGAGGGAGGCCCAGCTGAGGACAGGTCTGACGATGCTCGGCCGGCCTGGCCACGGGGCAGGATGCACCGTGTGAGGTGATGCCGCTGGTTGCAGTGGGCGTAGATTGGACTCGCTCTCCCGGGAGGGAGTGCTCGGGCAGGTGTGAGGACAAAGTGTCCTGGGGGCAGAGACTGGCTCACAGAAGGGGCCAGGGTCACAGCCGTGGGCTAGCACCATACGAATGACTGTGAGGGGCGACATGTCTGCTTCACCGCTTCATGCCCCATGCTTGTTTCCACACCTGAGACCTAGTGAGCACATAACACCCCACGTGGCCCCTCACGTCCTCGTGGACACTCGGCCATGGTACTCTAAGCTGCAGGCCTCCGGCGGGGGCTTGTTGGGGCCCAGGGGGCTTCAGGGTTTAAAGCCTCACTGACCCCTGATGGATGGGACTGGGGGCTCTGCCAGTCAGCCCTCAGTGGACAAATGTTATTATCTCAAAGAAATAGTGGCTTAAAACTTACCGAATCTATTGAAAAACTTTAATCTACACATCCAGGAGGATCAACGCACTCAAATAAGTTACGCACAAAAGACCCGCAGACAGACACGTCGCGGCGAGGGTGCCGATGGCAACGTGGATCCACAGGAAAATGGGAAGAGAACCAGAAATGATGAAAAGGCCAGGAGAGCAAAAGCCTTGCATTTCATCTTGTTTTCCTTTCTTGTCTCAGCTTCTTCGAAGTCATGAAAGGCATTAGGTAATAATTACAATACATTATTGGGTTTTTTACATGGACCGATGGAGTGTGTGTTAACAGCAAGACCATGAAAGGGGACAAGAAGGGACAGCATCCCACACGAAAGGGACAAGAAGGGACAGCGTCCTGTATGAAAAGGAGAATGTTTTTATGTCACGGGAGTGGAGCTGGTATAAATCAGAAGCTAATTCGGCTAAGGTAAAATAAACACGCGTAAGCCCTAGAGAGCAAACACTAGGAAAAACTTTTCTTTAAAGTGAAAAATCATTAAATAAAAAAGCCGCCTGAGAAAACATTCACTAGGTGCACAGGAACGCGCCAACGGAGGACGAGAAGAACGCAGGCGGGCGACGCGAGACGCAGAGGGAGAGGAACGGGTGGTAGCAGGTGCTCCCTCCAGCTGCGGCTGGTTCTCCCCGCGGGCGGCGGTCACGTGATGGAAAATCGCCGCTCACGCTGGATTAGCAAATGTTGACGCTTGGCTCCTGGGGGACTAGAGTCAGGTTCCTGTGAGCCCCTGGTCTCATTTTCATCAACCGATCAATACAGAACCCCGTTTCATGTGTGTCCAGGAAAAAACACAGCGTCTCCCTTCACCCGCACATAACGCTCCTGACGCCAGCTGCGTGGGTGCCTCATGATTAAGTTCCATTCCGACACTCCCCAGCGCTAGCGCAGACCCCAGGTTAAGGGTGCGGGCCAGGAGACTGCCCCCACTTCAGAGGCCAGCCACCGGTAGTAGGTGCCTAGTTACCCACAACGTCTGCCTGACTTGGCTACAGAACGGAGGTTCCTGTGACCTCCCCCTCGGGGTTATTACTTTGCTAGGGAAATAGATGAGCTCTATTGCCGATTTGTTACAAAAGTTATTTTAAAGGATACAGATAAACAGCCGCATGGAGGGATGCACAAGGTGAGGCCTGTGGCAGGGGGCGGCGAGTACAGGAGCTTCTCTCCCTGTGGAGTTGGGGTGCGCCACCCTCCTCGGCACATGGACACATTCACCAGACTGGAAGTTCTCAGAATTCTGCACGTTGGGATTTCTACGGAGGCTTCCTCATGCAGGCACGATCTGTCATTAACTAAGTTTCTAGCCACTCTCCCCTTTCCCGAGGATGGGAATGGAGCCTA
The DNA here is from genome assembly GCF_018350175.1 of Felis catus. Lineage (NCBI taxonomy): Eukaryota > Metazoa > Chordata > Mammalia > Carnivora > Felidae > Felis > Felis catus. Next base: position 2,024,199 of record NC_058376.1, on the reverse strand, counting down.
CAGCATGAAGCTTCTAACCAAAGCTTGGTCATTCTGGTGAGTAGCCCCCATCCTGAAGCTAACCCAGAGTCAATCACCTCATTAGAACAGAAATCATTCCTACCACCCAGGAAGTCCCAAGGCATTTAGGAGCTCTGTGTCAGGAACTGGGGTCAAAGACCAAATATTAGCAAGAACCAGGGACAGAGACACATATATTTTATTATACACATATTCTATATATATATCATATTATATATCTCAACATACATTATTATTTCACAGTGAATATCTAGCATTCATTGCTGATTCCCTGAACTCACCTCCAATCGCAACATAACTCACACCCAAAGGAAGCTTATTTAACACATGTATTTTCTCCATGAGGCACATTGCAGCCTTCTTGCATAATGAGGCCATGTCAAGCAGTGACATCACCAAAAGAAGCACAGGATCATGGAAAATGTGGCATTAAATAGAGAGCACAAGACACCTGTTTGACCTCCACTGGGAACCTGTGTGTGGGGACACCCAATGTTTTGCTGCTCAATACACATCCATGAAACACTGTGAAAGTGTTTGATCTGTAATCTCAAAGTCAGTGAGTAGCTGAAGTTGCAAATGCCAAATCCATGAATAATGAGGATCAATAATAACATCAATTGTGAATGAATTAAATAATACAATCAAGGGGAAGATTGTTAGACTGGATAAAATTGAGATTCAACTATATACTCATTATAGGAGACACACTTTAGAGTCAAAGATACAGCTAGACTGGAAGTAAAAGGATAGGAAAAACATATGCAAACAGCAGCCACAAGAAAATATTAATATTTACTAACATCAGATAAAGTAGACTTTAAAACAAAAATTGTTACTAGAGACAAAGAGGGATATTTTATAATGATAAAAAGGTCAATCCATGAGGAACATGTAACAATTATAAACACATACGCAAATAATAACTGAGTACCAAAATAGACAAAGCAAACGCTGACACACATAAAGGAAAAAAATAGACCATTCAATAACATTAGTTGAAGACCTCAATATCCCAATTTCAACAATGGAAAGAACAACTGGTGAGAAGATCACCAAGGACATGAAGAGTACTGTAAACTAGCAAGACCTAATGGACATCTGTAGGACACCCCAACCAACAACAGCAGAATGTACGTCCTTCAGTAACACACACGGCACATCCAATAGGACAGAGCATAGGCTAGGCCATAAACAAACGCCAGTACGTTAAAATGGATACAAAAATGCAAAGTATGTTCTCTGACCACAGGGGAATGAAATTAGAAATTAGTAACAGAAAAGAAATCGGGGGAATTCATAAATATGTGGACACTAAACAACACACTCCTGAATAACCAAAACGTCAAAGAAGAATTCAAAAGGGAAATCATAAAATACTTTTAGGGGCACCTGGGTGGCTCAGAAGGTTGAGCGTCTGACTTCAGTTCAGGTCATGATCTCATGGTTTGTGGGTTCGAGCCCTGCATCGGGCTCTGTGCTGATAGCTCAGAGCCTGGAGCCTGCTTCGGATTCTGTGTCTCCCTCTTTCTCCCCCCTCCCTGCTTGTGATCTCTCACTCTCTTTTTCAAAAATAAATTAAAAAAATTTTTTAAATTAAAAAAATACTTTTAAATGAATGAAAGTGAAGATTGAAATACTAGAACTTACAGGATGCAGCTTCTTAGAGATTTACAGCTGTAAGTTGCTATATTCCGCTTTAAGACATGGCAGACAAGCAGAAGGAAGGAAATGATAAAGATCAGACCATAAATAAGTTAAACAGAGAATGGAAAAATAATACAGAAACGTCAATAAAGCCAATAAAACTGGTTCTTTGAAAAGATCAATAAAATTGACAATCCTTCAGCTACATTGACCAGGGAGAGAGAGACAGATGGAGAGACAGAGAGAGAGAAGACTCAGATGGTGAGAATCAGAAATGAAAGAGAGAACAGTGCTGTCAGCCTTTACAGAAACAAAGAGGATTACAGAGAAATGCTAGAGGCTGTAGAACATCATTTTGTTGCATTAAAGAAAATATAAATCCGTGGGAAAACACCCCCGTTTAAGGATGAGAAGACCTGGGGCGCCTGGGTGGCTCAGTCGGTTAAGCGTCCGACTCTTGATTTCGACCCGTGTTCGGGTCATAATCTCACAGGTTTGTGGGTTCTAGTCCTGCTGCGGAGCCTGCTTGGGATTCTCTCTCTCCCTCTCTCTCCCTCTCTCTCCCTGCCCCTCCCCTGCTCCCTCCCTCTCTCTCTCAAAATACATAAATAAGCTTTAAATACAACATAAAGAAAGCCACTTGTATAAAAGCTGCTTCCCGGAGTGATGTAATTTGAGTCCCCTGGGTAGCGCGATCTCGGTGATAGGACGTGTTCACCACATGCTGTACTTAATCCCCTACGTAGAAGCACTAGGATAAAAGACGTTTCTGCAACACAAGTTTTACCCGAAGAAATAATCACTGAGCACAGCAGAAAGTAAGAGATGAAGCGGACAGCACGGCCAGTCCGTGGGCGGTACACACGTCAGAGTCGTCCAGAGTAGAGTCCTTGCGTCCAACTATTGGAGTCGTGTTCAGGACAGTAGCTGACAAGACAGAGGCTTTACGCTGAGAAGTGGAATTTATGTAAAGCAGAAGAAAACAGAAATTATAGAAAGGGGAAAATGCAGCGAATGGAGTAGAAAACTCGGCAGGCTTGACGGCAGGAAAGAGAGGGGCTTTCGTGAGCAGACGTCACTGACGCATCGGGGAGTGTCGCCTTCCACAGCACAAGCCAACAAGGACCGTGACCGGGGGTGGAAGGGCCCTCCTTTCCTAACTGAGGACTCCAACCTGGTCACACACCTATGAAGTGCACTGTCCTGGGCCCCACGGGGAAGCAGCAACGGGCCCCTGGGGGCCTCACCTTGGGGGGCTTCCAGCCTGGTGGGGGGATGGGAATATTAGCTGGATCTGAGGTGGATGAAACCGCAGATCGCAGGTAACCACGTCCAACAGGGCCTGTTCTTACCGTTTTATTGTCTACATCTCCCATGAAGAGACGGCAAAGTAAAAACTCTAAGCATCATCCCTAGCCTTCGACGGTTCAGCCCACCAGAAAAATTTCCATTGCAGGAATTACCGGTACGAATTCCCAGCAAACGGTTGTCTTAGGTTCTGCTTGCACACACACTGTGACGGGGGCCTCACTACCTACCGAATCCGGCCACTCTTGACCCTACAGATACCGTAGGAGCCTCTGGCTGGAGCCTGGCCACAGTCTGGAGCGGCTGTGCCTGCTGTACGTGGGGGCAGTGAGGACATCACAAAGGAACATGAGTAAAAAGCATCACTGACCTTAGGGGGAAGACTGGGAACTTTCAAGGTTATGACGATCGAAAATTCTTCAGGGAAGAGGTCGCATTGGAAGAAAATCCTCGATGCGGGGAAGCTCATGGCGTGGGGGGCGGCGGCCGAGAGCTGGAGTCCTCGCACGCCATTCGCCTGTGTCACCCTGATTCCGCCCGCAGCGCCATTTGGAGGGAGGGCCTCTGCCAGGATGTCCAGGGGGCGCAGGTCTGTGTCAGGGAAACCACACGTGGGTTATGCGGGTGCTTACGGGGTGCCTGGCGCGGCAGGCTCTGAACCCTCATGGGGCCCCTATGAGTTTCCCCTTGAACCAGTGGGGAAACTGAGGCCCCGAGGGTTAAGACGGCAGTTGAGTCTGCGGCGACCCCTACCCCCTCCGCCAAACCCCGGAGCACATCCCGTGGCGCCACTGTTTCCCAGTTGATAGCCGAGCCCTGTGCTGGGCGAGCCAGGGGACAGAGGACGGACGAGTCCCCTCGGGGGCTGGGCTTCAGGAGTTCAGGGACCCTGGAACGTGGAGCATGGCATTTCCTGTGGCCTCAGCGGGGCTCCGTGACTCGTGTCCCCGCGTGCTGTGGAAGGTAGGGCCGCCGTGGGACGGGCACTGCTCCTCACACAGCCTGCAGAGGGGCAGACATGCTCCCGGAGAGCCTCCGTCCTACAGCTCAAGGTCGTCAGAAACACAGCTGAGGGGCTGGCCTGCCTCAGCTGAGGCCAGATGATGGGAAAGGAAAATGGGGAGCCCGGAGGGGGGCACCTGTGCCCAGAGAGGCTGTTTCTGGACCAGCTCACAGGGCCCGGCCTCCAGAAGGGAGGTGCCGGCTTGGAGTAGAGCCCGTGGCTGCCGCCCGGACCCTTCCCGACCCGGCCACGCGAGGTCAGCGGGCAATGACAGTGGAGGCTGACCTGAGGTCCAGTGTGGTCTGTCACAGGTGTCCCTCCCTCCGTCCCTACAGGAGCCATGGTCCCTTGATTCAGTGTCCTTCCAGGAGGGAGAGGCTTCCCTGGGACAGGAGGCCCCATGACCGGGGTCTTGAAGGGTTTTCTGTGCCGTCGCAGCCTGGCGAGGCCCACGGCACATACCCGCTTGCATTGGTCTGGGACATAGTGGCCTGTGTCCTCTCCCAAGGGCAAGGCCTGTCCAGGACGGACACTGTGGTACCTCCATTTCCCCAGAAGTGTGTGGCCGGCCCCTGGCCTCTCGTCGTCGCTGGATAAATGTCTGCCACACTGATGTGAACTGGGCAGGGAAAGCAGGGTACCCTGCAGAGGGTCTTGAACATGGGTTGTGCACAGAGGCTGCGTCCGCCGCTCATGGTGAGGGCGTGGGCAGAGAAACAGCGGCAAGAGTAGTTTGCAGCAGGTGCTGGGACCCAGGAACCCGGACCGCCTCCCGTGAGCACACAGCGCCACTTTGGGTTCGTGGCTGGCTCCAAGTAGGTGGACGTTCGGCCGTCACTGACCGGTCCTCTGGTTTACCAGGGGAACAGCTCTTCAGAGCAGGGTCGCCGTCACCAACAAAACCCAGAAAACTTCAGCGGTGACTGCCGCCCCTCTGGCTGGCTCTGTCCTCACAGGCGCTCGGCACACCTTTCCTGTTGTACGGGTTCCGAGCCCAGTCCCCGCTGGCAGGGACAGACGGCTAATATTTGCAGACGGTTGCCAGCTTCTAGGCGCCCCTGCGGGCTACGTCCACCTCATGCACACCTGGCCCAGGCTGGTGTCGCACAGAGGACGTGACCGATTCCCTGTGCCTGGAAAAACCTCGAAGGCCTTGATCAGGGTGCAGAGGAAGGGCGCCCAGCCCTCTGTCTGCTCTCTGAACGTGGGTGAGGACACCAGGTGACCAGTCAGAGTGGAGAGCTCCTTCCCAGCGAGGCTGGGGAACATCACTCCCTCTCCTGAGTCACATGGCCACCCACCGCAGTCACACCGGACCAGACCCCAGCAGCCGGGGCAGACGTACACCTACAGTTCTCAGGCAGCCCACAGAATAATCCAGAAAACCCAGGGACACCCTCCCTTAGGGGTTGAACCAGTGATCCTCCTTGAAGCAAGGGCTGTGGCTCAGGGGGTGTGGGGGTCTGGGGTCACTTCTAGCCTGTTGGGGGACGGCATGATCACGACTCCCCATTTCTGTGAGAAGCAGAGTCTGGAGGCAGCACCAGCGAGAATGGTGGGTGGCGACTGATGCATCTGAGAGGGGCTTTGCTGTTCCCTAGTTGGACCCCCTTCTGAGGACAGGGCAGGCTGAGCTCGCAAACCCTGCCCCCGCCCTGGGCCAGCAGCCCCGTCAGAGGCCACCCCCTGCAGGGCTGAGCAGCCAGGTGGCCTGGGACCAGGACCTGTGAGGATAGGGCACATTTCCCCCCCCTCGGATCAGAGGGACATAAGAAGGAAAGTCTGAAACAGGAGTTCAGAGGACAGGCACCAGGTGCGAAGAAGAAATGACAAGACAGCGAGTCGCGCGCGTGTGGTCCGGAGTCAGGGAAGACGGGTCCCAAGCGCTGCTGGGCTGCAGCACTGAGTGCCATCAGGACTTGGGGGCCAGGCGGAGGGAGCAGAACGATGGGCACCCCAGTATGGATACTCCGGCTCCCTAATGCCCCCAGCAGGACACCGAGCAGGGCTGTGCCCCCGGGGTTCACAGGAGGGGAGCCCGGAGCAGCCATTGCAGTGGGGACCATGGACCTGCCCACGCTGCCCAGGAGCATGGAGCACGACTCAGATCACACCTGCCCCCTCCACCCCCTCCACGCCCCCCACCCCCCCATGGGTTTCACCGTCAGATCCCTGCCGGTCCTGGTCAAGAGGAAGCTGTGCACGGCGCGTGGGGGCCAGTGGGGCGCGAGAGGGGCCTGAACTGGGTCGGGAGGACAACGACGGATGCCTCTGGGGGGCGCTGTGAGGAGGGGCGGGTATATCAGCATTGTCACTATTGTTCCCGTGTTACAAATGGCACGTGGAGAGCCGGGAGACCGTCGGCTTCTTGGAAAGAGCAGCGCTAGAACTCCCTCCTGGAGAAGGGTCTGCGTCCCTCAAGGGTCTGCGTCCCTCAAGGGTCTGCATGCCAAGGGCAGGGGTCACCCCTGAGGCAGCTGTGGGGGGGGGGGGCAGGGTCCCAGACCGACCGTAGGGAGAAGACTGGCATCTCAAGGGTGGGGGCGAGCCTGGGCTCCGGGACCTAACCCTGACGAGGCCTGGGGCGGCAGGGGCACCAGGGTCGGACTCCAAGTCCTCTGGGGGTGTGTCAAGGTGGGGCCCCTGGGGGGTGTGAGGCTCTAAGGAAACACTGTGCCCCACATTCACCCCCCAAAACGCCGAGAGACGCTGGGTGCACGGCCCGGCCGGACGGTTTAGGCCGAGGCCCCACCAGGCTCTGGCCCCTCGTTCAGGACACGCGCATCTGCCACCAGGCAGGCCGCCAACACCCAGGACGGGTCTCGGCCCGGCTGCGCCCCGGACACAGGCAATCAGGGTGCGTCAGCAGCACGGGGAGCCCCGAATCTGGCTGATCCCCCGGGGAGCCCCTCCCTCCCTCCGTTGTTTGGCTAAAGAGCCTCTTCCTGGGCCCCCTCCCCCCACTGCCATGCAGACGCGAAGGCTCCGCCGCGACACACGCTGGGTCCGTGGCCTCCGGGTCTCCACCCCCGCCCCGCGTGCCGTCTGCACGCACGGGCGGGGAGTTCCTGCCTCCCTGGAGGTGTTCCCGCTGGAGGCAGGGAGGAGGGGTGACCGAGTCTACAAGAGGCAGAGCCACCGCAGGACACTCAGACGCACACGGAGACGCTCGGCAAGTTAGTTCTAACCAGCGGGACACACACGCACCGCAGCGCCCTCCTCCGCCCGGAGGCTGCGTACGCGTGCGGGCCGCGACCACGTCACGTGCCGACCTTGACCCTGCCGCGTGCCGACCGTGCCCACGCTACGTGCCCATGGCCACAGGACCCCGACTCCCGGCCTCCACAGCAGCCGGCCCCGAAGCCGTCGGCCCAGAGGAGCCAGGACCTGGCGGACGACTGACCCCCTCCCTCAACCCCTAACCGCTCACGTCGGAGGCCGGGCTTCGCCTTGGCTGCCTGCAGCTTCCCCACCCCCACGGTCTCCGGGCTGCCCAGAGCCTCTCTTCTACCCCTATGACTTCCCTCCCTACCCGGCTCGGAGTCTGCCAAACCCGGTGCTGGTGGGGGGCCCCCTGTCACAGCCAGCTTGGAAGAAACAGCCCCTGCTTCTTCTCATTTAGGGGGTCTTCCTTTACAGAGGCTTCTTGAAAGCGCAGCTTCAGGGGTACTTGTCCTCAGGGTACTTACAATTTAGCGGTGGTAGCCATGAAAACATGGACTCAAAACCGGCCACACGTTGGTCCTAAACGAGCCTCTAGATCTTAAGAGCCGTCCCACAACTAACTCACTGAAACTGAAACTCTCAGAGCCTCGGTTTTCTCATCTGTAAGATGGGAAGGTGGGGCGTCCCCGGTCAGGGACCCAGCTGAGCCGCTGGGTGGGTGAGCCGGTAACAGCAGCAAGGCAAAGCGGAGGAAGCAGTGAAGGCTGTCATCACTTACTGGGGTAGTCTGAGCAAGAGGCTAAAACCAGAGGAAGCGCGGACTGCCCCCCCCCCCGCCCCCCAGGGAAAGGCATGTGGTGGGGGTCATGCCCAGGAGCCCAGGATGAAAGCCTCCGGTGGTTCGAGGAGTCCTGGAGTGGGGAGGAGCGGGAGGGAGGGTTGGGCATGAAGCACGGGTACTGAGTCGGGGGGGAGGGGCTTCCAGGCATCCCACGAGGAGGCCTCTGATGGCGGCGCCAGGGCTAGAAATGCACATGTAGTCGGAGCATGGCTGGCGGGCCTGGATCTCTGCTGCAGTTTCCCCAGGATGGCAGTGCCCTGGCTGTGTCCCAATCCCAGTGTGTGGCGGGGCTTTCTCGTGCCGCCCGCCGGGTGAAGCCTTTGTGATTGACTGCGGCTGGGCTGATAGGTCACGCATAGGATTTCTGGCCCGGAGCCAGGCCCTTCACGCTCCAGAACTGTGTCCTGGGAGGGCTTTCTATACTGGAGCCCATCAAGACCCGGGTTATTCGGGAGAGGCCACCTGCGTCGGCTGGCAGTGCAAGTGTGGGCCACAGCTCCTCAGCCAGCTGGACCCTGACACTGTAGATGGCCTCCAAGAAGGGGGGCTCCCCCACTGCGGCGGGAAAGGAGGCAGAACTCAATGGCCAAGAAAGTCCCCCTTACTCTGGGGATTTCATTGATTTAAATTGTGTGCCCAGAGCCCAGGAGAAGTTTATTTCCAGGAATTTAGGTTGGGGTATTGTAAGTGTTGCTCTGTGGGACAGTAAGACTGACTGTATAGCCATCATCACAAATCAGGCCAGTTTGGGCCTAAGAAGAGGCAGGTGGACCCATGACAAGAGATGGAGAATTCAAATGCCCGTGGGTCAGTAGTCCGCGTGGGTCAGCGGGGAGGGAAGGGCATTCAAGAGAGGGTGATGGCAAGGCTGGGTGTCTGTGGGGAGAAAACCAGGCTGAACTCCTCCCTGAACAGGACATGTAGTCGTCCCTCCCAGGACGTCCCTCCCTCCTCCTCCCAGGAGGGCGGACGGTGAACGTTCCAAGTTGGAGGATTGGTGGCTATCTCTGTGACTTTGGGGTACAGATGATTCCCCAAACAAGCTCAATAAACACGAGCCATTAGAAAGAAGCCGGTACATTTGCTCATGTCAGAACAAGAACTTCTGCTCAGGAAAGACACCACACCACGGGCAAAGCCAATAGTCCCAGCACGGAACAAGAAAGGTGTCTGTCACACCAAGAAAGGTACAGAAGGAACAGGAAGCCCCTGAAAACCAACAAGGAAAACATAGGAATAATCTTCACCAAAAAAAAAAAAAAAAAAAACCCAACAACAACAACAAAAACAAAGGTAGGCAACCTAAAAAAGAAGAAACCCAAAGGGCTCACATATGACGAAATACTCAAGTCAATAAGGAGTCAGATTAATGCAAATTAACCCTGATAAAAGACCACTTTTCTCCTGTTATACTGGTTAAAAAAGGAAATAGGAAAACAATGTAAAGACGGAGCGGGAATAGGAAAGTAACTCATGTCCCTTTTGTGTGTTCAAACCTGCTCTTCTTAACTTGTTTTAAAGGAAGTCAAGGGATACGGAAGAGGTTGACACACTGGGCTTTGAGCGGGACCCTGAGGCTCTCTGGGGCTGCAGCACGGACACATCCAAAACCGGCGAAGGCAAAAGCAGTGTGGCAGTTGGACCACTGCACTTTCAGGGAGGTGTCAAAATAGCAATGACACCAAGAATAACCTCGAAAAGGCATAACAAGAGTGCCCGTGGCCGGCCAGAGCTAAGCCCTCTACACGCATCGACACTTTTCAATCCATGTTCATCCGCTTCAGTCTCCCGCCAAAGTCTGCTTTAACTCCTTGGGTTCAAGGGTACTCAGTGTGCACATTGCCCAAAGGGTCAAGCAGACGGTACAGCAGGGACCGGGGCCTTTGCGCCCAGCTCTCCTGAGACCTGTGTGTCCCAGAGCCTCTGCCATTGGCCTTTCAGAGGCTCATCTCCTCATTAGTAATAGGGAACGGTATCCCCCTTCCTTGCAGGGCTGTAGGAGGGATTGGAAATACTGTCTGGCAGGTAGAAGTCGCTCCCCAGAAATGGACAGCCTCACAGTGACTGATCTGGAAACGGACTGCCTGTCCCTCACGAGGCAGTCAGCCCTGTGCTGGGCCAATGACAGAGGCTCTGGGACACACAGCTCTCAGGAGAGCTGGGCGCAAAGGCCCCGGTCCCTGCTGTACCGTCTGCTTGACCCTTTGGGCAATGTGCACACTGAGTACCCTTGAACCCAAGGAGGGTTCTGTGGGAGGATGTAGCTGCCTGCAGGAAGGCAGGCTCCCAGGGCTGGCTAAGCAGGAGCCGAGTAAGCTCCACGTGGCTAGTACACAGCATGGTGTTCCATCCGCTTTGCATAAATCGGCAATAGGGTATCCGGGGTGCCTTAATCAGCTGACACAGAAAAATACACACACAGCTGGAACGAGTCCACCCGCTGGACCCACACTTGCCAGCCCCAACCCGGAACCTTCTCTTCCCTCCTTTCTCCAGTGTTGTCCATTAGGTATAGCAACTGCCCGGCCTCAGTGGACACATGGGCATTCAGGAGGCGAAACACGGGTCACGCATCACACAGACCGCAAGGCTGGCATGGGGACAAGCGGGTTTGATCTGAGCTCTTCCCGAGACAGGATGCTCAGCTGCCCGCAGGGCCCCACCCACAGAACTTGTCCCTATTGATCCAAGATGCCACCTCTAATCTCCTCTGCCAGGAGCTGAGAGGTGGGAGAGGCGAACATGAAGGGGCAGTCCCTGCCCCCCGGGGACCTTTATAATAAAAACACTGCTCTCCCCCGCCAGGCAAGATTATCTCTGCGATCGAGCCAGCTTCCCATGTTCCCTTATCTCACGTCCTTCCGGCAAGTGAGAACAGGATGAGAGGATGAATCCGGCTGCAGTGGCCCCAGGCTGCAGGATGTGGAAAGTCCAAACCGCTCAGCACCTGGAGCTTCACCTGCCTTCCGATCCCGTTGTGGGCGACTCCTCCTTGATTCTATTAGCCTTCAAACGTGTGCACTGGGCCCAGGGATTCTGGAATCGGAGCCGGAAAGGGCTGACATATCAGGGCTACTGGCACAGGGAGGACTGGTAGTGTGCCGCTAGAGGAGAAGGAAGTTTATGGAACTAAGTGCTCCATTAGACGAGAAGACGGGTATCAGACCGACCAACTAACTTGGATTTAAGAAACTTGAATGCAGAAGGATAAGTTAATGTAATTGTATGTAATGTAACTCAGAGGGAGTGAAAACAAGACAAATAGAGGAAATCAATTGAAATCAAAGCTGCTTCTTTGAGAAGATGAATAAAATTGACAAGCTTCCAGCCAGACTGACAAGGGGGAAAAAACAAGAAGAAACAACTTACCAATATCGGGAGCAAAAGAGGGATATTACCAACCATTTTCCACAAATTAAAAGGTTAAGGAGGGACCTCCACAAACAACGTTATGCTTATATATTCAAACCCTGTGTGAAATGGACCAATTCCCGAGTAGGCACAAATTCCTGAAACTCATTAAAGAAGAAAGATGACCAGAAAGTCCTGTATCTGTTAAAGAAAACTCCAGTTTCTTAGGAAATTCTCCCAGATATTTAAAGAAGACCAAACGCTGACTCTACACAATCTTTTCTAGAAAGTAGAAGAGGAGGAACCCTTGCCCACTCCTTCCACGAGGGCAGCACTATCAAAATTGAAGACCTTGCAATAAAAGAAAACTACAGACCTATATCTTCATCACAGCAGACATGAGAATCCTGGATAAAATGTTAGCACATCAAATCCAGCACCATATAAAAAGGACAATCATCACAACCAAGTGAGGTTTACCTAGGAACTCAAGACTGGCTCAAAATTCAAAAGTCAATTAATGTGAGTACACGGAACCTCTCTGTACTGGCTTTGCAATTTCCCGTAAATATCAAAATAAAAAGCATTAATAACCAATTAATGTAATTCACTGTATGAAGAGACTAAAAAAGAAAATGACGCAATCATCTCAACAGGTACATGAAAAGCATCCCATGAAACCCAACATCCATTCAGGATGAAATCTCTCAGTGGTAAGAGGGAGCTTTATAGCCTGAGAAAGCTAATCTAGACAAAACCACCACGACCACGGTCCAACTGGCGTGAATATTGAACACCTCCCCCCAAGACCAGGGATGTGCTAGTGTGCACACCCACACCTCCTCGCTTGGCCCACTGGAGCCCAGCATCAACGAGCCCATCTAGCTCCGGATCTTGGCTTCTAAATGCCGTCATCTGCTGAGAGAAGCAGGGCTCCCTGGAGAAGGGGTGGGTTGTAGGGAGGGGAAGGGGAGAATTCGAGATGAGCTGGGACCAGAAGTGAGATGTTGGAAAGCTGCAGGTGTGCTGAAAGGTACAAGAGCCAAACGAAGGAGGTCCCAATGGTCAAAGCTGGGACAATTCGGACAACAAAATAAATGATGATGATACTGGATTATAACTCAAATAATACAACAAATACTCTCTAAGTCACATTGAAATGAATAAAAACATGTAAATAAGTGGAGGGGAAGGGGCAACTCCTCCTTATAGAAGGATTTCAGTTAATAAGTGGAGGTGGGATGGGGAAGTGGAAACTCACCATCAGAACACCACAGGGACCTTGTTGCAGGCACAGTCCCCAGAGGGACGCTAAAATCATTGGACAAACGCGGTATCTGCGAAGTTTCATAGAACCTCCCCCACCACAAATATTTATCAACTACAAAGGGAAATATAACCATATCCCCTGTGACAAGACACATCAGCATCATGTGCCCTTGTTTCACTGTGGGATTCTTTCCCCAAATATAATAACCTTGGTCTAGTTGTGACCAAACCTCGGACGACCCTAAATTTCTACAAGACACCTGGTCAGGGCTCTTCAAAACTGTCAAGACAGAAAGGATAAGGAAAGACCAAGAAACTCTCAGACTGAGTCTTCCCTAAGACTAGGGAGACCTTACAAATGCAGCGTGGGGTCCCGGACCAGAGAGGGGACATTTGTGGGAAGTGGGTCTGTCCTCTAGTGACTAGTAACGTGCCAACGTTGACTTCTAAGACTCGTCATCGATCTATGGGTATGTGAGATGTTACTAGAGGAAGCTGGGCGAGGGGCATCCGTAAATCTTCCGTCCTCTTTTAACAAGTATTCTGCCAACTGCACAAAACCAAAAATTGTCCCGTGAGCTCAGCCACACCTGGACAAGCAGATGTGTGTGTGCTGCTGGCCGGTCATGCCACGTGCTACCTGCACCCCGTCCTTCACTTGCTGCAGCCTGGAGTCCCCGAGAAAGGAGGCCTGCTCGACATTTTCTTCCCTCCCAGGTTCTGGCTCTGGATCTGCTTCAAAGCAGGTGCTCGCTCTGGGTGGAAATGTGTCCCCAGGAGGGTGCTGAAGCCCTAACCTCCGGTACCCGCAGATGTGACCTTAACTGGAAAGGCGGTCTTCGTAGAGGATCAAGATACATTGAGGTCATTGGGGGAGAGGGATCCTAATCCAATACGACCTGGTGTCCTTGTAAAATGAACGAATGTGGATGCAGACAGGCACCCAGGGAGGGTGCCGTGTGCAGATGCAGGCAGAAATCGGCAGATGCTTCTACAAGCCGAGGAACCCCCAGATTGCCAGCGAACACCAGAAGCTGGGAAAGCACGGGACAGGTTCTCCCTCGTGGCCTCAGGAAGAATCAACCCTGCCGATCCTTGATCTCAGACCCCCAGCCTCCAAACGGTGAGAGAACGAATCTGTTGTTTAAGCCACGGTCTGTGGTGCTTCGTTACTGTGACCTACTGAGCGCCACATACAAACCATGACTCATCGCTAGTTAGAAACCAAATAACCTGCCAAGCACAGAGGCACATGACTGTGCTCAGCCAGCAGGGCACTCCGCGGAAGCACTCGCCCCAGACCAGGACCTAGGACCCAGCACCCAACACACAGGGATTCTACCTTGGCCCCCGGTGACCCCTGCTAAAACAACAAGAAACCACACTCCGCCCCCAAGTTTTCTTTCTCCAACTAAACACAGGGAAAGACTCCCAAGCCAATTTCCTGAGTTCTGTGAACGGAGCAAGGACCTCTGGAAGGAAAACAGCGGTGGCTGGTTCTGCAAGGAACCAACATTCAAAAATCTTGGCACCCAGGGTGGGAGGGTGTGGGGAGCCTGCTGCTAGGACAGCACAAGCCAGGAGGGTGTGAAGAGAAAACCAGAGAACCTGGCACACACTCGCATTAGGGGTTTTCATCTCTGTATTGCCTGAAATCCTCTCACGTGCCCCACTGATATCGCCGCCCAGGGGTATAATCTGTTGCTTACATCCTGTGTGAGCAGAGATATTTTCCTCACCCTCTCTGGGCTTTTGCGTCCTCCCCATGGTCAGATTAATAGGACTCATGCCTACGATATTTACAAGGACTGGTAAGAATGGCAAAGGGCAAGCACATTCTGATCACTGAATGTGTGGGGCACAGGTGGATTGGTCAGAACGTAGAGACACTGTCATGATTTCTGGGTATTTTAGCAGTGTTTTAAAAATTATGTTTGGAATACTGATGTGTTGGAGTCCTTGCAGGCAGTACTGATTCTCTTCCAAGGATTATAAAATCAAAAAGGATTTTAAGTGAAAGTGTCTGAGAGTTGCCTACAACTTGACCGCAGAAGAGGCAGAGATTGTCCGGTATGCCAGAGTACCCGCCATGTCGAAAGCCTGGTTCCAGGATGGATGAGAATGTTCATCACACAGGTTTTCAGCCACCAGCTCAGTGTGCCAACTGTAATACATGGGACAAGAGGGTAAAGATCATCCAAAGATTGAGAATTCTGGGGGAGAGTCTTCTTTAAAATAAAGTGCTGCTCCCCTACTGTGGCCCAGCAGAGATGGCCATTCGTGATCAAGGCCATCAGTGTGCTTACCAAAGTCAACTCTGAGTGCAGAAAGTAATTTGCTAGGCAGGGAGCAAACCTCACCAAGATATCCAACGCTGTTACCCATTTCCATTGGCCATTTGGGTGGGGCCTCATCTCATGAAGAATTAGTTTACAAAAAACAAAACTCTCTTCATTGGTCTTTCATTCACTAAGAGATATTATTTCAATTTCTAACTTAGCGAAAATACAAATGTTGGTGACTCGAGAGACAAAGACGGTGACTAGAGGTCATATCTACCCCGTTGAATAACTGGTGCTTCTCACTAGGCACAGAGACCAGCACCTTTGGGATGCCCCCTGTCTGTGTCCTCAGAGCCTGTAACAAAGACCTAGCATTCCCACGCCCTTGAATGGACCCTGATCTGTGAAATTCATTATCACCAGGTGAAGCACTTCCTTAGCTTGTTTTGGACCCTTACAGACCAGTCTGATTGAATATATTTAACCTGGAGAATTTGTAAGGCCCATAACTAAGCACATGCTTCTGCCTCTCAGACTGGCTTCAGACTCTTTACACATGTCCCATTTCTTTCTAGAAATGCCCTCTGTTCATTTACTCACTAGAAACCATCAGCAATGCCAGGACGAAAGTCCAAGCACCTCCCTTGACCACTCTTACCCACAAGATTCTTAGCTGTGAATCTGGATTTTGCCTCCACATATGGGGCCCTCAGTTGGGGCTTGATATACTTACCATGGGGTATGTGCAAACAGGACTCCACTGAACCTTGGTTGGGATGTGGGGTTGGTGATGTTTCTCATGGAGCTTGGAACCCCAGAAAAGTTAGGCTGAGGCTCCGGCACCCATTATGAGAGTTCTACAGGGAGACTGTTGGTTGCATGCTCCAGTTCTGGGCAGCAGGTATGTGTCAGTTTGGAATTGAATCTAGCTGGAGCATTTCCCAGAGTGAAAAAGGCAGACTCAGTTTCAGAGTCAGGAAAGATCTTGAATAGTCAAAGAGGGAAGCAAGGGATTGACTAGAAAAGAAACAGCAGTCTCAAAAACAAGGAGTGGGGCTTTGCTTTGGGTCACGATGGACCTGACTTGTCCTCCCACCTTAAATAAGTAGAAGATGGGACAAAGGATACAAGAAACCCATTTTCAGACATTGGACAACTGACAGTGCAGAACTTGGATCCCTGGGAGAAGAAAAGCAGAGGGGGTGAACCCTACGATTGCCCAGGCTCAAGGGCCAAGAGAGTCTCTAGGCCACAGTACATGGAGGGGAATGCTATCAGCATTGTGTTTTGTCGAGCTGAAGAGGGGGAAATCAGGGTCAAGGAGGCTGAGGCACTGGGAATTTATGAGGGCAGACACAGGAGAAGAGGCAAATATACAGCAAAAGGCTCCATGGGAACCCCCTGAGACCACTGTTGATACCAAGCCATTCATTCAGAGCTCAGAACCCCATGAGGCTGGACAGTAATAATGATGGAGCTCGAAGGTGAACAATTCCTAGAGCTTATGCAAGGCTGAGAGACACTGGAGTTCCAAAAAACCAGAGTGGAGAGACCTCATTGAGTACCAGAGACATTCAGTACAGATCCCAGAAATCACATAATAGTTGTGCTAAACCTGCCTGAGAATAAAGGCCTCTCTAGATCTGCCGTAACAAAATGTAGAAACAAGCATAGAAGCATCACAATTATCAAGCCGTCCCACAGGTGGTAACTGCCAGACAGAACAAAGCCCAGCACTCCTTAAAAGAAGGAAACAAAGTACGACAGTCAACAGTATGACAACATTATTTAATTGAAATCCAGAAACCAATAAAAATTGCTAGAAACATTAAGAAGAGGAAAATCTAACTCATAATAAAGAGACAAAACAGTTTATAGAAATAAACCCAGAAATAACAGTTGATGGAATTAGCAGACAAGGTAGTAAAAACAACTACGATAAATATGTTCGAGGATTTCAAGGGAAAAATGAACACAATGAGGAGAGAAATGTAAGGTACAAAAGAGAACTGAATGGAGCTCCAAGAGCTGGAAAACATAATATTAACAGTAAAAAATTTAAAGGATGAGTTTACACTCAGTGTAAAGATTACTGACCTAGAAGACATAATCAGAGAAATTACTCAAAACAAAAGACAGTAAGAAAAAAAATTAAATTAACAGAGCCTCAGTGATCTGAGGAACAATATTAAGTGGTCTAACATACATATAATTGGAGTACCTGAGAAAAAGTTCAGGTGGGGGGAGACAAAAAATATTTAAAGAGATAATGGCCAAATAACTCTTCCAAATTTGATGAAATTGAGAAATATATGGAAAACTTGAGAAACAATATATACTAACATGACCTTGTTGACATTTATTCCATCCAACAACAGTAGAGTTCACATTTTTTCAAGTGTATATAGAACATTCACCAAAATAAATCGTATGCTGGGCCATAAAACAAGTCTTAGTATATTTAATAGGATTGAAATCATACCGAGAATGCTGTTTGACCACAACAAAATCAGAAATAATGAACAGAAAGATACCTGGAAAACTGAAAAATATTTGGATATTAAATAACAAACTTCAAAATAGCCCATGAGTCAAAGAAGAAATCACAATGGAAAATTGGAAATATTTTAAATAAAATAAAAATAAGCTTTATGGAATGCAACTCACACAATATATAGAAGGAAATGTGTAGGCTTTATTTATATTAGAAAATAAGGAAGGTCTATAATTATCTAAGCTTCTACCTTAAGAAGCTACAAAAGAAGCACAATTTGAACCCAAAATAAGTAGAGGGAAGGAAATAATTGAGAAGTGTAGAAATCTACCAAGTAGAAAATGGACAAACAAGAGACAATAAACCTAAGTCTAATTTTTTGAAAGATCACCAAAATTGATAAATTTCTACCTTGACCAGTCAAGAAAAAGAAAAGAAAGAAAGAAAATGAAATAAATTAACAATATCAGGAATAAAGAAAGGGTTATCACTAGAGATTCTATAGCCACTAAAAGAATGATAAAAGGGGTGCCTGGGTGGCCCAGTCAGTTGAGCGTCCAACTTCAGCTCAGGTCATGATCTTGCGGTTCATGAGTTCGAGCCCCACGTCAGACTCTGTGCTGACAGCTCAGAGCCTGGAGCCTGCTTCGGATTCTGTGTCTCCCTCTCTCTCTGTCCTTCCCCTGCTCATGCTCTGTGTGTATCTCTCTCTCTCTCAAAAATAAATAAACATTAGAATTTTTAAAAAGAACAATAAAAGAAGAAGGCAATTTTATGCTGATACATTCAACAACTGAGGTGAAATGGACAAATAGCTGGAGAGATATAAATTATAAATATGAATACAAGAAGATACAGAAAAACGAAATAGCCCTCTATCAGTTGAAGTAACTGAATTATAGTTAAGATCCTTCCCACCAAGAAAATACCAAGCCCAGTCCTAAGGAATATACAAAAAAGCTATTAGAATTCATAAGTGTAGTTACAAAGGTTACAGGATACAAGGTAAATACACACAAATTAATTAAATTTCTACATGTTAGCAATGAATACTTGGAAATGTAATAAATAAACCATTATCTAAAACATTGCAAAGTGAAGTGATAGAGAAACTTAACATATGTACAACATCTATCTACTAAAAAATGACAAAATATTGTGGAAAAAAGTCATCCTAAGTGACTGGAAATATATACTATGTTTATAAACTGAAAGACTTGGTTTTGTTAAAATATCACTTCCTTCCAAATTCACCTACAAGTTTAATGCGATTCCAATAAAAATCCCAGCAAGTTCTTCCTTAGAAAGCAATGAGCTGATTCTAAAATATATTCTAAAATCAATACAGAAATGTAACGGACCTAGGATAGCCAACCAATTTTGAAAAAGGAAAGAGGAATTGGTCGACTAAGTGCTGGAATTCAAGACTTAATTTGAAGCTCCATTGATGGAGACAGCGTGTTGTTGGTGCAAGGACAAATGCAGAAGAAGATGAGAGAACAGCGTCCAGAAATACGCGCACACATACACACGGCCAATGGATTTTTTGGCAAGGATACTTCAATGGCGAAAGGATAGTCCTCTCGACAAATGATGCTCACCAACCAACAGCACATTCAAAAATTAACTAGAAAGGGATTATAGACCTTGACATAAAAGTTAAAGCCATGGAGTTTCTAGAAGTACGCACAGGACAAAACCGGCGTGACCCTGCGTGTAGACAAAGATTTCTCAGCACCACCGAAGAAAGGGAATTCATTGAATTTCATCAAAATTAAAGATGCCAGCCTCTCCAAAAGCACGGTCAAGAACATGCAAAGTCTAGCCACAGGTGGAGGAATTTGCAATATACATATATGACAAATGCATGGTACCTGGTATACATAAAGAACACTTAACAATTAATAAGGGTCGCCTGGGCGACAAGCGTCTGACTTCAGCTCAGGCCACGATCTCTCAGTTCGTGAGTTCCAGACCCGCGTTGGGCTTTCTGCTGACAGTGCACGAGCTTGCTTCAGACTGTCTCTCCTTCCCTCTCTCTCCTCCCCCACTCGCACCTCTGTCTCTCTCTCTCAAAAAAGAATAAATAAACATTTAAAAAAATTTTTAAGTTGAACAGTGAATAAGAACTCGAACAATCCAATTATGGAAAATGGGCAGAAGATTTGAACAGATGCTTCGCCGAATGGGAAAGAGGCAGGTGAGCCACTGACCTACCCCCACAGATCCGTCAGCAGGAGATGCAAATATCACTGTGCCCACTGCCCTTGCCACGGACCCAGTAAGCCTACCCCTAGGTATTGACCCAAGAGAGGTGAGAGCACACAGAGTCCAGGTGTTTACAGTGGGATCATCCATAATCATAAACACCTGGAGACACCCCGCATGTACTTCGATGGGTAAACAAACAACTGTGACACATCCATTCAATAAAACGTGACCCTGCAATTAAAAAGGAATTCGCGGCGAGTATCCACAACAAAGGGACAAGTAAAGGAAGCCAGACCCCGGGCACGCATAGTGTTGCCTCTTCTCAAGGCACTCCTTTAGTAACACAGCAGAGCAGTGGTGCCCGGCTGTGGCCAGCGGTGGTGGCTGGGAAGGGCCACAAAGAAACCTTTGGAGGGAAATCTTGACACAAGTGGAGGCTGCAACATGAAGACCTTTCTCAAAACTCGTCAAACTGAACAATGAAATAGGGTGCATCTGATTACATGTAAATTGCACCTCAAAAAGGCAATTTTAATGGAAGTATTAGCAAAACACTGGTAAGTGGGGAGAAGGGTTTGGGCAAGGAAAATGCAGCAGGCGGGGCATGAGGCATGGGGTGGAAGGTGGCAGGGTTTCAGGGAAGGAGATTGAGGTCCTGGGGACAGCAGCGGCTCCTTTCGTGGCTTCTGGCCATGGCCACAGCCAAGGGGAGAGGAAGCAGCGCGGGGGCAGGGGGCCGACACCCAGTCCCCATGGGGGGTTCAGGAAGGGTGGAAGTCTGTCTGATCCTTCACCGGTAGGGGACGCTGGTCCCGGGTTTGCAACAGCTCTGGAACCCTGGTGGGTGACTTCCTGCATATCTCCGCCCTTGTCAGCAGGTGCCCTCACGTGCGGCCAATGTCACCCTGACATCAGAGCGGACTGTCACCTACAGCACTTGGTACATCGTGGCCTGACGGGGTCCTCAGTTCACAGGGAGGGCCCTGCACCATGACTCCGTGTCCCTCATAGCCCCCCGGGCGGAGACTAGACCTACCAGATGGTGGCCCCCAGAGTCTGGCCCGGGACCACCTGGGGGCCCTGCCACCCACCCTCATACTTTGTTTCAAACCTAGTCGATTTCTTTGAGAGGTTGGAGCACCGTCTGCCCCGCTCCATCACCTTTCTGCTAAATGGGTAGAGCCCGCGGGAGGACCACAGGGCGACCCCAGGCCCATAGAGGCTGTGAGCCTGGAGCCCCCAGGCCTGGTTGTCTGGGCCCGGTTTGCCCGGATGGGGCAGTGGGCGGAAACGGGCCAGGCCACGACCTGTGTGCAGGTGACCAGCCTGGGAAGCCCTGGGCACTGGGCCCACCGGCACGGAGCTTCCTGGGCCAGGGCGTGAGTCCCACCCATGGCCCTGCCCACACGAGGTAGGCCCTGCCTCTGGAACTGCTCAGTCCCTCGTTCCTAGAAATGTTTGTGGCTAGAGGAGACCGTGTCTGGGCAAAACCCTGGGGTCCCCACACCCCCATGAGGGTCAGATGGAAGGAAGCAGATCAGCTGGTGAAGTGAGTTTATTGGGGTACCCAAGGAGGTACTGACAGGTTAGGAGTCGAGGTCAAGTGACCTAAGCAGAGAAAGGAGGAGGGAAGGACAGGTGACCCAGAACAGGTGCAGGTGCCTCCTGGGAGCAGAAGTCCCGGGAAGCCGCGGGGTCAGCGTTCCTGGGAGGCAGGAGGTCAAGGTCAGGTCAGGAGAGTGGACACATGGGGGACCCCGTCCTGGGTGGGGGCAGCCACCTAACACAGGTCAGGACTGACTGAGGGGTGGCCAGGAGGACCACAGTCACCAGGTGGGACCTGAGCCCAGCTGGCCCTGGGGGGACGTGCCCATCAGCAGCAGGACTGGCCTGAGGCGGGGCCGCAGCAGGCAGGGCGGGGGCACGCGGGGCGGCAGAGCAGGGACACGCAGGAGGCCGGGCGGCAGCAGGAGGAGGCAGGGGCACAGCAGGTGGGCCTGCACACGGGGCGGCAGAGCAGGGACACGCAGGAGGAGGGCCTGCAGCAGGGGCTGGGCTGGCAGCAGGAGGGGGGTGAGCAGGGGGAGTCCTCGCAGCAGACAGGGGTGCAGCAGACGGGCTTGCAGCAGATAGGGGTGCAGCAGGCAGGCCTGCACACGGGGCGGCAGAGCAGGGATACACTGGAGGAGGGTCTGCAGCAGGGGCTGGGCTGGCAGCAGGAGGGGCCTGAGCAGGGGGAGTCCTCGCAGCAGACAGGGGTGCAGCACACGGGCTTGCAGCAGACAGGGGTGCAGCAGGCGGGCCTGCACACGGGGCGGCAGAGCAGGGACACGCAGGTGGAGGGTCTGCAGCAGGGGCTGGGCTGGCAGCAGGAGGGGGCTGAGCAGGGGGAGTCCTCGCAGCACACAGGGGTGCAGCACACGGGCTTGCAGCACACAGGGGTGCAGCACACGGGCTTGCAGCACGCAGGGGTGCAGCAGACGGGCTTGCAGCATGCAGGGGTGCAGCAGTCTCCCTGGCAGGGGGAGGAGGGGCCGCACAGGAGGGTCAGGCAGGGGGCCGGGGCGCAGCACGGGGGCTCGCAGCAGCTCTCTGGGCAGTCGTCCACCTGCCAGGAGGAGTCGGGGCAGGAGTCCGAGGCCCCGGGCAGGCAGACGCGGCTGCCATAGCTCAGGTCGCTGGAGCAGACGGACAGGGTGGACGCGGCCATGGCAAGGGCGATGGGGCTGGAGGAGGGAGTGGGTGTGGGTGTGTGAGTGTGTGTGAGAGTGTGTGAGGTGCTTTAGGCTGACGACTTTTATACCCTCTTGGCTCTTGTGTCCCAGGCCCCACAAGCCTCTAGTTCCGGCTCCCAGGCTGCATTAAGGATGTTTATTTGCCTGGATGTTGTCCGCAGCTCGTAAATCTCCCAGAGCATCTGACTCAGAGCGGGTCCCATTGTGTCCCAGGGGAGGGGGAGTGGGATGGACAAGGCCCCAACCCTGGGTCTCCAAGCAGGGGTGGAGGGTGTCGGGTAAGTGTGTTGAGACAGTCCTGGGGGCACCAGCCGGGGCAGCCCCAGGGCAGTGCTCACTTGGCGGGAGGACCGCGTTAGGGGGTTTCTCTGTGGTTCAAGCGCCTCTTCCCCTGGGGATTAGGCTCTAGAGGTCAGGACACGGTGGAAAGGACACGCTCACATCTGGGGGCGGAAACCAGAAGGCAGGCGCCGCCTCGTTCCACGTCAGCTGGGGGTGTGTGGCGGCATCTCAAGGTCAGGGCTTTCTGCACATGTCCTCGCGTGACCGTGCACACGTCACAAGCAGTGATTTGGGGTTACGAGTAAAATTTTCGCGAGTAGGTGAACCACAAATAAAGAATCCACGAACAATGAGATTGACTCTATCCACCCATCCTCTCTCTACATCTCTTCTCTCTCTACATGTGTACATACACATAGAACGGATATGTGTGCACATGTTTTCAAAATACAGACTGTATCGTGTTCTACCCACTTGGCTTTTTCATAACTTAATACAACGTGCAGCTCCCGTGAATATGTAACGATTTCTCTTTCTAGTTTGCAGCTGCGTAGAACTTCACACTGTCCTGTGTATTGACTTGTATTCTTTCCCATCTTTGCCCTTCCATCATTCTCGTGCCCTTATATTTAGGATCTAGCTCTTGGAATCAGCACACAGGTTTTCCGTGATTTCCATGCAGACTAACGGTCCTTCTTTGTAAATCGAACTGTTTAATACTTTACATTTAATTTCATTATTGATAATTGGGTTTATGTCTACTATCTGAGTGCACGTCTTCTATTTCTCTCAAATTTTTATGTTCCTTTTAAAAATCATTTCCCGGGGTGCCTGGGTAGCTCAGTCGGTTGAGCGTCCGACTTTGGCTCAGGTCATGATCTCGCGGTTTGTGAGTTCGAGCCCCACGTCGGGCTCTGTGCTGATGGCTTAGAGCCTGGAGCCTGCTTCGGATTCCGTGTCTCCCTCTCTGCCCCTCCCCCACTCATGCTCTGTCTCTCTCTCTCTCTCAAAAAATAAATACACATGGAAAAAAATTTAAAACTCATTTCCTGACTGCTTTGGGTATTTTTTATCACTTATCTCCCATCTTGCACTCAATACTAGTTGTACGCGGTTTGGGGATTGTCTTGGCGGCTGCCCCAGAGGCCACAGCGTACCTTCCTGGGATATTCAAGTCTGAGGGACCTGGGCGCTTGGGCAGCTTCCAGAGCAACAGCCTAAGGGCCTCGTCCTTCTCATGATGTGTGGTTTCATTTCCACTTACAGTTTAGAGCCCACGGGAAATTGTAAATATAATACATATTGTAACGTTGTGAATGGAAACGTGAATTTGTCACTTCAACTGTGCTTCTGTTTCCCCTTCCAGGCTCTCTTCAACCTTCCTGCATTTCTGTCCTTCGCCGTCCTACCCGAAACCCTCCCTTGGGAGTTACTTTAAAGTGGATCTTCTGGTGTGGCCCGTGCTCCATTTCTGTTGGTCTGGCGATGTGTTGGGGCACCTTCACCTCTGGGTGGCGCTCTTGGGGAGCAATATTCCACTTGCGCAGCCCTTTCCTTTGCCCTTAAACACGCCGCCCCACTGTTCCATTCCCGCTGTCTGGCCCTTCCGCCACCCGTGCTACCGCAACACCCACCTAAGAGTCGATAAACGCCGCTCCTGTTCTCTTCAGTCTAGAATGTCTACTTGTCTCTTCACGTGTGTTTCAGTTTTACGGTGTCACACCCATTTCCCTGAGCACATTCACCACCATTGTTTTGCAAGTCTCTGTCCGAGGACTCCACCCCTGTCATCTCAGGTTTGTTTCTATCATCCGTTTTTTCTGTTGGCGTGACTGTAATTCTTGATTGAATGTTTGACATCGTCTATGAAACATTCTGGCCGCTGTGGATGAGTTTGTCTCCTTCCGAAGAGTTTCACCTCTCGCTCTGGCTGGTGGCCTGAGACCACCTTGAGGGAGCAAGGGACTCACTGACGTGAGGCTGCTCCTGGGATTTAGCTGTCCAGGGGTCCACCCAGAGCCACTCCGCCTTGGCCAGTCATCAGAGTCGTTGCCTCCTTGGTTGAGGCTGTAAAGGCTCTGCTCAGGCTGTCCTGGCTTTCTGCTGGCTTCCTCAGCATCTTTCCCGCATGGCATGAAAGCATGCCAAATGCCTGGACGTTTAACCTGCAACTTTGGGGCTCCCCCTGGTGCCCGCCACTGATCTAGGCTTGTCCCCTAGAGTCCACGCTGCCTCTGCTGCCACAGTTCTCTCCACCCCCTCAAGGTTTCTAGAAGCTCTGCCAGCCTCACTATGTGCTAGTTACTTCCCCTCGAACCCCACACCAAGATTCATCAGTGGTACCTCAGGAAAAGCCATTCAGAGATGCCAGCTCACCTCTCGGAAGTCACCCCATCTCCACCTGTTGACTCTCAATGCTGAGTGTCATCAGCAGCCTTCAAAGGCTTTACGCAGACGTTTTTGTATTTTATGCTGTCCTCGGCAGGAGCATATTGGAAGGCAAACACCCCCCACCCCTTTGCTCGGCCATGCGTATCCAGCTTATGGATCAGTTCCTGTACCTCCAGAGGGGCCTGAGCACAGGATGCCAGGCTCGACTCTATCCTATTTTTATAGCTCGAGACATACAGAAAGACGACTCGGCCCGCAGTTTAACTGCATTCTCACAACCCCTTCCTGGACTGTCATGAACCCCTCTCACCGGGGTAAGAACCATTGCTGGAAAGAGAAGGGCGGAAGGGAAAGGTGAGAATTTGAGCCCAGGGACTTCCCGGGGCGGGGGCGTCACAGGCCCTCCCACCGGGGTGCCTCTCCTGCCCTGCTGCTGAGTCGGCTTCTCTCTGGTATCACAGGGCACCGAGAGCCTGCCTCCTTGGCCCGCAAGGCTCCCTGTGCCGGGCCAGCAGGGCCCACTGAAGGTTCAATTCTGGTGCTAGCCTACATTTCCAGCACACAGTGGGGAGGCCGTGGCTCCACAGTGAATAAATTCATGCTTGGAAGGTTCCAGGACCGGAGAGGATGGAAACTCTTCCAGCAGAGGACCCCCAAAGCACGTGGTGGCCACTTGGATAGCATCTGCAGAAGAAAGGAAGGGGCCTGCGCGACGCTCCTGGCTGCAGTCACCCGAGGAATTTTTCAGTTCACAATCAAGAAAATCAACAGGATTTGATCAGCGCAAAAGCAGTCACTGTTTTCCACACAGAGGCTCAGCTGAGGCGACGCTTTCTTCAGGGAGAAAACAGGGGGTCCGTTTGTACTCGCGCCTCACAGCGTTTGGGGTAAATGCAAGTGGGAATCAGAAGGCCACAGACAGATGGCCTCTCCGGCTTCAGTGAGTGCTCAGGCAGAGGACAGGGGCATGCACCGCCACCCAAGGACACCTGACTGTCCCACCTTTCCCTGCCTGCCACCTGACCAGTGCCCTCAGGCACCACACAGAGTTCCAGGGAGTCATGACCAGGAAAGTTCTGGCCGCACGCCCCCGTTGACCCTGGTTCCTCTAGCCTGGCACTCTGGAAGCTGTCCCACCCTGACAAGCGGATCCCCCCCGTGAGCGCAAAACCCATCCACGTGCCTCAAAAGGGCAGAAGGAATTAGAATATCTGGATCTCTTACGCAGCCACAGAACATGGTATTTGCACACTCACACCTTTTCTAGCTCAACGCACGCTCTGGATGCTCAGGGTGCGTCAACAGACTCAAAAATGTCCTAGGAGTTTTATAGCTAAGCAACATCTCATAGAACCAAACATAAACCTGGAACTAATGAGAGTCCCCTTGGCTGCAAACACCAGCAAGGAAGGAGGCGTGTGAGCCGTCGGCTGGGACAACACGCAGCCGGGAGGTATAAAAGCCGACAGACAGCTGGAACTCCTCACACACTCACACACACACACTCCACACACACACACACTCCCTCCTCCAGCCCCATCGCCCCCGCCATGGCCGCGTCCACCCTGTCCGTCTGCTCCAGCGACCTGAGCTATGACAGCCGCGTCTGCCTGCCCGGATCCTCGGACTCCTGCCCCGACTCCTCCTGGCAGGTGGACGACTGCCCAGAGAGCTGCTGCGAGCCCCCGTGCTGCGCCCCTGCCCCCTGCCTGACCCTCCTGTGCGGCCCCTCCTCCCCCTGCCAGGGAGACTGCTGCACCCCTGCGTGTTGCAAGCCCGTCTGCTGCACCCCTGTGTGCTGCAAGCCTGTCTGCTGCACCCCTGTGTGCTGCAAGCCCATCTGCTGCACCCCTGTCTGTTGCAAGCTCTTTTCCTGCACCCCTGTGTGCTGCGAGGACTCCCCCTGCACAACCTCTTCATGCTGCCAGCCGTCCTGTTGCACCTCCTCCCCCTGCCAGGAAGACTGCTGCAAGCCCGTCTGCTGCACCCCTGTCTGCTGCAAGCCTGTCTGCTGCACTCCTGTGTGCTGCGAGGACTCCCCCTGCTCAGCCCCCTCCTGCTGCCAGCCCAGCCCCTGCTGCAGACCTTCCTCCAGTGTATCCCTGCTCTGCCGCCCCGTGTGCAAGCCCGTCTGCTGCACCCCTGTGTGCTGCGAGGACTCCCCCTGCACAACCTCTTCATGTCGCCAGCCGTCCTGCTGCACCTCCTCCCCCTGCCAGGAAGACTGCTGTACCCCTGTGTGCTGCAAGCCCGTCTGCTGCACCCCTGTCTGCTGCAAGCTCTTCTCCTGCACCCCTGTGTGCTGCGAGGACTCCCCCTGCTCAGCCTCCTCCTGCTGCCAGCCCAGCCCCTGCTGCAGACCCTCCTCCAGTGTATCCCTGCTCTGCCGCCCCGTGTGCCCCCGCCCTGCCTGCTGCGCCCCTGCCTCCCCCTGCCGGCCCAGCTGCTGCCGCCCGGCCTCCTGCGTGTCCCTGCTCTGCCGCCCCGTGTGCAGGCCCGCCTGCTGCACCCCTGCCTCCTCCTGCTGCCGCCCGGCCTCCTGCGTGTCCCTGCTCTGCCGCCCTGTGTGCCCCCGCCCTGCCTGCTGCACCCCTGCCTCGGGCCAGGAGTGTTGCCGCTGAGCGATCTTTTTAAGGGCGTCCTGAATCTCGAGAGCTCCTCCACACACTGTGGGTTCTTTACAAAGCACCGAGACAGGCGTCAGGTCCCCTTTCCTGGGTCCCTGCAGTGGACACCGGTCACCAACCCCATTTTGCATCTGTCCTCCTACGAACAGCTCACTCGTTTGCTCAAGTGCTGACTTCCCAAATCAGCGTGCCCTGCCTCCTCAGCCTGGGTTGGCAGTGACCCCAGCCGGGCCTCCCGCAGCCTTCGGACCGTATGTGGAGTGGAGGGAGAGAAGATACAGTATCCGCAGCGTCACCCCTGGACCCTGTGTGGCCCCTGCTCCCCCACTGATTCCCGAGCTGGTTTCTTTATCGTCCCTCATCCCACGAGCTATCGGTTCCTCCAATAAATTCTTTTCTTTATCAACTTAACCAGGATGCATTTCTGTGCTTTCCAACAAGGACCCCTGGCTGACATCCCCCACGAGCGCGGCCTGTGGTTTTCCCCAGGCCCGCATGTTCCTGGCCTTCGGCGGTCGAGGCGGTGCCTCTGGCTACGTGTGTGTCCAAAACAGAGCACAGTGTCAAGGACATAAGGGCTGAGTGATCCACCCCGGGGAAGAGCCACCTTTCGGGGCGACTTCCCTGGACCCAGACTGTCTCCAGCCCCCACACTCCAGAAGGATGGATGCCACGGGCCCTGTGTAGTTGGGAGTTAGCACCGCAGGCCCGGCATGGCCGCCCTCAGGCCTGCTCACAGCATGAGCCCTTGGCTGTTGTCTGGGAATGTGGATTTTGGGGTTCCCACCCAGGTGATAGGAGGGCCCCAATGGGTGTACATTGTGCAAATACTATGGCTTGTGCTGAATACCTGCTCTGCCTGGGGGTCTGGAATTTGGGTACGAGCCAGGCAGAGGGTGCCCATGTGACTGGGCCCTGATAGAAACCGTGATCTCTGATGGGTCCCTGGGTGGGGGCGGGAGTGGGGGGCGACACATCACATGTGTTGTCACAGCTCCTAGCTGGGGAGTGAAGCGCATCCTGTATGACTCCACTGGGAAGGGCTCTGGAAACGTGTGCCTGGTGCCCCTCGACTTTTCCCCGTGCACCTTTGTGCTGTGTGTGCTGAGTCGTGCGAGGTCCCCCGGCAAATCACCAAATCCTGGGGACCCCCCCCCATCACATTGGCAGAAATGTCCAAGTCTGACAACAAGCACAGCTCTCTGTTCAGTGCTTCTGGCGACAGTCCTCCTGTTTCGGGGCAAAGTGGTAACAACCCGGAGAGGCCGAGTCCGTGCACACCCCAAGGTGGCTCTCCTGGAGAAGACCTCACAGGCTGCACCTGACCCCCACGTGGGTTATTTCACGGAGCTCAAAAGGCGTCAATGTTAAAAACCAGCGGGCACTCCTCGGCGGGAGAATGGACAGCTAGAGTGCGCGTGTGCACACAAAGGAAGTGCATGTAGCGGTTAAAAGGACTGAACCGGAGAAACACATCGACGTGAACGGGTCTCAAAAACATAACATGGAGTGAGAACAAGAATCACGTTGCAACCGATCCATGCAGAAGAGCACACATCGGAAGGTTAAAAGCACAGAGGAATATCTTGTCTTCACGACTGTAAACAACTCTACTAAAACTACAAAGGTGTGTGTGTGTGGGGGGGTGTGAACGCCAGCCTCCAAACAGGGGCTGGCTACCCCAAGGGAGGGAGCGGGGTGGGCACATGAGGGTGTTGACGGCATCTGGAATATTCTGTAAGTATGGCAAAAGGTTAAGATTTCTGTTAATTCCTAGGTACGTAGATGTCTATTATATTATTTTCTATGCTTTTTGAAATATTTTATAATCAAAATACTAGCCAGAAAAGTAAAGACATGTTACATAGACCAATTCCTGAGCCAGATTCAGTAAGACAAACTTAGAGCAATAAATAGAAGTTTCATTGGGAAAATTTAAAGTTGCTTTCTCAAACTGGAAAGGAAACAGAAACGCAATTGCAAGTTCCCAGGACATAAAGGAAGCCAAGTCCTACATCTCAGAGCCTGGGGGTTTGAGTGAAGCAGGATTCAGGGGGCAATCAAATCCTTAAGGACATACAGCAGAAAATAAGCAAAGTTTACAATAAGTAAGATTTCAATTCAGAAAGTTAAAAAAAAAAAACTTCCAAAGGAAAAAAAAAGAAACAAATTAATAAAATTAATGAATTAAAAACAGAAAAAGCAATAGTAGATCTAATCAAGAAAATGGAGTGTTTTTAAAAGGTCTATAAAAGAATAAAAATGTTGGAAACCTGAAAGATAATGGATATTGAATATGAAAACAGGCACACGACAGGCGATGGAGAAAATGTGAAATTATAGAAAAATATACATCTTTAAGTCAACACAATCAAACTTTTTAGGCAAAGGGGATAACTGTCTAGGAAAAGATCATCCCTGAAATCAGTGTCAGGAAAGCTAAAACACTTGAAAAGATAGGGATCCTAGGAGAACTTGAAGGACAGGCGACACTATCTGTCACACAAAGCACAAGATCCAGATGTGGATCAGACTTACAGACCAAGGGGCCTCCCAGGGGCCCAGTAACGACCCTCACCCCCAGTGCCACTTGATCCCCAATCAGGATGTCACTGCGGTTCAGCGGGGTAGTGGTGAGACCGGCCCACCGGCTCTCCATGTGGGCAAAACAAACTGCCTTTTACCTCACGCCACACACAAAATTAATGGAGGGGAGGCAGGAATCTTAGGGCTTCATGTGGAAGGTGAAATAGTGGAGGTCCAGAAGGACACACAGGAGAATATCCTCACCATGTGTGGTAGGCAAAGACTGGAAATAGTACATTAAGAAAAACACTAAACATAAAAGGAGAGAATCACTGCGTTGGACTTCATTAAAATTAGGAACTCCTATTCGTCAAAGGACACCATGAACCACAACACATCCATTAGGACGCCTAACTAACTAGACTAACTCGGGGTAGTCTACGCCGCACGTCAGAAAGTCTAACTACCCCGAGTGTCAGGGAGGATGTGGAAGAACCAGAGCGTACGCGTGTGCCTGTGGGAACGTGGACGGGTACGGTCACTTTGGAACCGGTTTGGCAGTCTCTTAATCATATGCCAACCATGTGGCCCAGACATTCTACCCCTGGCTGTTTACCCAAGAGCAAAGATAACACAAGTCCACATGAAGAATTGCTCACGAATGTTCATACTAGCCATATGTGCATCAACAGCTGAGTGGATAAACAAATTGTGTTATATCCACACAATGGAATGCTACTCAGCACAGAAAGAAGGCAATCACGTACATGTTTATACATCTCAATATACTCAGGGGAGGAAGTCAAACCCAAAGAGTTGGTGCAATGTAATTTAATTTATGTGAAACTGTAGAGAAGACAAAACTAACCTAGATGGGAAGGAGATCTGGAATTTCCCAGGTCAAGGTTAAAAGGAGGTGGGATTAAGAACACATGAGAAATTTGGGGGATGATGGAAAAGTTCTCTATCTTGCTCATGGCAGTGGGCATGCCGGGGCAGATTTTCCCAAAACTCAACAAATGGAAACTTTAGATGGATACACATTCCAGTATGTAATCATACCTCAATAAAGTTGACTTTTTTATTTAAAAAAAATTTTTAATGTTTATTTATTTTTGAGAGAGAGAAAGACAGAGCATGAGCAGGGGAGGGGCAGAGAGAGAGGGAGACAGAGAATCAGAAGCAGGCTCCAGGCTCCCAGCTGTCAGCACAGAGCCCGACGCGGGGCTCGAACCCACGAACTGTGAGATCGTGAGCCACGCAGGTGCCCCTGAAGTTGACTCTTTTAAAAGGACGCCATCAAGAGGATGAGGAAATGAAACTCCCTCTAGGAAGAGTCCTGTGTAATGCTCATATCCAATGGAGTGCTGAAGCACACGTGTATCAGCTCTTCCCAGGTCTGTGCTCAGAACATCATGGTGGTAGCTGTGGTGTGTTTACAGCACAGAAGCAGGGACATGCAACAAATCAGGGCTCATTTTGTTTTGTTTTGTTATGTTTTGTTTTGTTTTGTTTTGTTTTATAGAGAGCCAATTATTAAACATTTATCACACACCACTGCATACATACAACTAACTCATATTTGGAATATATAATAAATTTTTATAAGCCAATGAGAAATACAAATAATCCTACTTTTAACAAAAAGACAAGCAAATGACTTGAACTGGCACCTCACAAGAAAAGACATCCAAATGTTTAATGAGCAGCTTTACTCATCAGGGAATGCAAATTAATGTAATGATGTGGTATCCCTACACCCTTTCCAAAATGGGTAAAAATTTTAAAACACTGACAATACCTCTTTTATAAAAGATTCAGAGTGACTAGAAGTCATAAGATTGGTCCGTGGGAATGTAAATGTTTTTAGAAAGCCATTGGACAAAAAAATATATCTGCTCAACTGCACCTGCGCCTAACATTTGATCTGGAAATCCCACTCATGGAATCTCATTAAAGAGATATTGACAGATATGTCCACCAAAAACAAAATGCACAGGAATTTTTATAGCAGCATTATTAATATTAGCCAAATTCTGGAAACAATCCAAAACTCCATCACTGGGAAAGAGAGTGAATCAATAACACATAGCAGGTTTAACGTAACAACTTTTATGGCACAGCAAAAAAAGAACGAACTACTGAATCTGCAGCAACATGGATGCTTATCACAGACACTGTGTTGAACAAAAGGAGCCATAAACCAAGGAGTAGGCAGAAGAGGCGAAACCAATCCAGGCAGAGATAAGGTGGAATAGCGACTCCTTGGAGGAGGTGGGTTAATGGAGAAACAGCACAAGGGAACACTTGGGATTCTGGAAACATTCTGTCTTCAAAAAATATTGTAAGGGAAGGGCACCTTGGTGGCTCAGTTGGTTAGGCGTCCATCTTCGGTTCAGGCCATGATCTCGCAATTCTTGAGTTCAAACCCCACATCAAGCTCTGTGCTGACAGCCTGGAGCCTGGAGCCTGCTTTGGATTCTGTGTCTCCCTCTCTCTCTGCCCCTCCCCTCTCTCATTCTGCCTCTCTCTCTCTCAAAAATAAATATACATAAAAAATATTCTAAGGGAAAACCTTTCCAATCCAGAGGACTATACCCAGCTAAATTATTAATCAAGAATAAGTGGAGAATAAATAAAATAATTTTTAGTTATGTCACACTCAAAAATTTATCTCCCATGCACCCATTTTCAGAAAGCTACCAGAGGGTGTGCTTCCTCAAAAAAAAGGCATAAATCCAGAAAGAAAAGAACACCACATTCAGGAAATAAGAGATTCATGGTAGGAGAGATATGGAGGAAAATCCAAAGACAATGGTGAGGAGAGATCCCTGGATGACACCTGTACACACGTGCAGCTGAGGGAATAGACAGCAGACAACAGCCCACAAATAGAAAGAGTTCTTGGAGAGATGTTTCCACAAAATAAATGGAGCTGGCAGACTACCCAATATGTTCAACCTTCTTGAGTGGACCTTGGGGATACATTAGTCAGAGGATTTGGGGATGATTTAATGATAGGTACACAAAGAAATAAGCAAATAAACATAAGAAGCAATTGTTAACTCTAAGAACAGAAAAACACAAGCAAAAGCAAAACATGTAGAAATGAGGAAATTAAGTCTGGCTCCACTACACAGACCTGGCTATGAGCAATACACCCTGGTTAAAATGATACAGATTTGACACCGATTTGACCAACTTTTGCTGCCTTCTAGGAAAAGGAACTTTTTATGGGCCTGGTGGAAAATATAAGGAAGTGCCTTCCTCCACCACAGAAACTCACATCGTATCTAAAACTGAAGACTCAAGAAGGGGGGAAGATGGTACTGGAGTAGGAGAACCCCAAGCTGGCCTTGTCCCATGAATACAACTAGACAACCATCAAGTCATCCTAAATACCCCAGAAATTGATCTGAAGACTGGCAGAACAAACCCCACAACTAATGGGGGAGAAAAGGTCACATCAAAGAAGGTAGGATGTGCAGAGATGTGGCTTGAAAGAGACACAGATCGTGGCCATTGCAGTGGGAAAGGAACAGTGGTCGTGGAGAAGGGGGAGAGACAGACTAACACACAGGGAAGCACACGGGGGAAACAAAGCCCCACTGCAAGTGGCTTAGAAAGTGAAAGGGCCCAGGGCGCCTGGGTGGCGCAGTCGGTTAAGCGTCCGACTTCAGCCAGGTCGCGATCTCGCGGTCCGTGAGTTTGAGCCCCGCGTCAGGCTCTGGGCTGATGGCTCAGAGCCTGGAGCCTGTTTCTAATTCTGTGTCTCCCTCTCTCTCTGCCCCTCCCCCGTTCATGCTCTGTCTCTCTCTGTCCCAAAAATAAATAAACGTTGAAAAAAAAAAGAAAGTGAAAGGGCCCAAGTTTCATGAATTCTTACAACCAGTGGGGCTTAGAGCCTGGAGTTTGAAAGATCAGTGTGCTTGTCTCTGGGACAGCGCAGAGGACACCGGGTTGCTCTTGGAGAAAAGACAGGCAAACAGTCCACAGACATACAGCATGGAAACAGCAATCTGAAGAGCACCTGGGGCACACAGTGGGGATATTATTCGCTCATCTAGAAGCATATCCAAGAGAGGCAGCATTCACGGAGAGACTTCTCTGTGAACAAAGGAACTGGCCAATGCCATCTCCCTCCTACAACCTCCATCAAAAGCACAGGGCCACCTGCAGGAACCAGCCCAGTGCTGACACTGGCTATCTACCTTGCTTACACCAAGCCTCATTCCCCCGTGTTCCAGAAGAGCCACCCTTTCCAGTCATGCTCACCACAGTCCCAGCATGACATTTCCCCCCCCCCCCCAGAAGACCAGCCCAAACCCCTGCTCACACTGCACTTCCCAACACAGGAGTTTTGCAAGACCTTGGTTCCGGTGGTGGTGGCAACAAGTCTCATTTCACAAGCAGGCCAGAGCACAACTCATTAAAATGTGCCACATTCAGGCCAGGGACCAAACACTTCCCACAACAGGCAAAGAGAGCCTAGAGATGACTGGCTTGAAAGATAAAGTGGCCAGGACATAACAGCAGAGTACACACAGAACACACCAGAGACACTCCTGGAAGCATTAGATTCTGGGGAACAGGGAACACTACATTAGGGGCCCTAATGGACCTCTTCCTCATAAGGCCATTACCTTTAAGAACAGGAGAGTGACTCCTAACACACAGAAGCAGGCACACAGACTTAGGCAAAATAGAAGACAGAGGAATTTGTCCCAGATGAAAGAACAGGACAAGGTCACGGCAAGAGATTTAAGAGGAATAGATATCAGTAACATGCCTGATGGAAAATTTAAAGCAATGATCGTAAGGATACTCAATGGACTTGAGAAAAGAGTGGAAGACATCAGTGAGACCATTAACACAGAGATAAAGTATAAGAGCAGAGATAAAAGTTTCAATAAATGAAATGACAAACATGCTGGATAGGATGAACAGCAGGTTGGAAGAAGCAGAGGAATGAGTCAATGACCTAGAGGACAGAGTAATGGAAAGCAATGAGGGTGAATAAAGAGGAAAAAAAAAAAAGAATTATAGAACATGAAAATAGACTTAGGGAAATCAGTGAATCCATGAAATGTAACAAAATGTAATAAAATTCATATTATATGGATCCCAGAAGAAGAAGAGAGAGAAAATAAGGCAGAGAAATAATAACTGAAAACTTCTCTAGTCTGGGAAAGGAAACAGATATCTAGATGCAGGAGGCACAGAGAACCGCCAACAAAATCCACAAAAGCAGATCCACACCAAGACATATTGTATTTAAGATTGCAAAATACAGTGATAAAGACCAAATATGAGAAGCAGCAAGATAAAAGAAGAATTATATTAAAAGGGAAAACATCTAAGGCGAGCAGGAGATTTTCCAGCAGAAACTTTCCAGGCCAGAAGGGAGGTGCATGGTATCTTCAAAGTGCTGAAAGGGAGAATTTCAGCCAAGAATACTCTATCCAGCAAGGCTAATATTCAGAATAGAAGGAGATATAAAGAGTTTCCCAGACAAACAAAAATGAAAGGAGTTCATGACCACTAAACCAGCCCTGCAAGAAATACTAATGAGGATTATTTGAGTGGAAAGAATGACCAAAAGTGGCAGGATGAAGGTAAGAAATGAATGTTTCTGTAAAAAATGAATATTTCTGTAAAAAGTCAGTCCAGGAACTCACAAAATAAAAGGATGTAAAATATAACAACATATATCTAAAATATGGGGAGGAGTAAAGAATGGGTTCATGGGGTGTCTGGGTGGCTTAGTCAGTTAAGCATCTGACTCTTGATTTTGGCTCAGATCATGATCTCATGGTTCATGAGATTGAGCCCTACACTGGGCTCTGTGCTGACAGCATGGAGTCTGCCTGGGATTCTTTCTCTCCTTCCCTCTCTGCCCTTTCCTCACTCACAGACTCTCTCTCTCTCTCTCTCTCTCTCTCTCTCTCTCTCAAAAAATAAAATAAAAGAAGAAGAAGAAGAAGAAGAAGAAGAAGAAGAAGAAGAAGAAGAAGAATGGGTTCAAAATTAAATGAACATCAACTTAAGATGAACTGCTATATGCAGAAGAGGTTATATACAAACCTAATGGTAACCATATGTCAAAACCTACTAATAAATATGAAAAGAATAAAGAGAATTCCAAATACATCACTAAAGAAACCAGCAAGTCTCAACCATGAAAGAAAGACAAAAAGGGATCAGAGAAAATCTTCAGAGACAACCACAAAACAATAAAATGGCAATAAATACATATCTATCAATTAATTACTTTGAATGTAAATGGACTAAACTCTTCAATCAAAATACAGAGGGTGACAGAATAGATTAAAGAAAAAAAAAAACAAGACCCATCTATATTCTGCCTACAGGAGGCTCATTTTAGACCTAAAGACACCTGCTAATTGAAAGTGAGGGGATGGAGAAACATTTATCATACAAATGGAGGTCAAAAGAAAGCTGGAGTGGCCACACTTATATAGGACAAACTAGATTTAAAAACAAAGATTGTAGCAGGAGGCAAACAAGGACATAATATAATAATAAAGGGGACAATCCAACAAGAAGATATAACAACTGTAAACATTTACACACCCAACAGAGATGCACCTAAATATATAAACACAAAGAAACTAATTTGTTAATAACAAACACAAAGAAACTAATTTATAAAAATACAATAATAGTAAAGGGCTTTAACACCCCACTTACAACAATGGACAGATCATCTAAGCAGAAAATCAACAAGGAACAGTGGCTTTGAATGACACACTGGACTTAACAGCTATATTCAGAACATTCCATTCTTTTCAATGCAGAATACACATTCTTTTCAAGGGCACATGGAACATTCTACAGAATAAATCATATATCAGGTCAAAATCAAGCCTCAACAAATCTAAAGAGACTGGAGTCATAACATGCACCTTTTCTGACCACAACACTATGAAACTTGAAGTCAACCACAAGAAAAACTCTGGAAAGAACACGAATACATGGAGGTTAGGGAACATCCTACTAAAGAATGAATGGGTCAACCAGAACATTAAAGAAATTTTTAAAAAATACATAGAAACAAGTGAAAATGAAAACAAGTGGGTCCAAAACCTTTGGGATGCAGCAAAGGCAGTTCTAAGAAAGAAGTCTATAGCAATACAGCTCTACCTCAAGAAGCAAGAAAAGACTCAAATATACAACCTAACCTTACACCTCAAGGATCTAAAAACGGAATAGCAAATAAAGCCTAAAACGAGAAGAAGATGGGAAATAATAAAGATCAGAGCAGAAATTAATGATATAGAAACTAAAACAAACAAACAACAACAAAACAAACAGCAAAACAGATCAATGAAACCAAGAGCTAGTTATTTGAAAAAAAAATTCAATAAAATTTATAAACCTCTAGCCAGAATAATCAAGACAAAAAGAGAAAGGACACCCAAAAATAAAATTACAAATGAGAGAAAAGAAATAACAATAAACCTCACAGATATACAAATAATCATAAGAGAACATTATAAAAAACTATATACTAACAAATTAACAACTGAGAAGGATAAATTCCTAGAAACATATAACCTACCAAAACTGAAACAGCAAGAAATAGAAATTTTGAACAGACCAATTACCAGCAAAGAATTTGAATCCATAATCAAGAAAATCCCAACAACAAAAAAATGTCCAGGGCCAGATGGCTTCACAGGGGAATTCTATCAGACATTTAAAGGAGAGTTAATACCTATTCTTCTCAAACTATTCCAAAAACTAGTAAAGGAAGAAAAACTTCCAAATTCATTCTATGAGGCCAGCATTACCCTGATACCAAAACCACATAAAGAAATCACACACACACACACACACACACACACACACAGAACTACAGGCCAATGTCCCTGATTAACACAGATGCAAAATCCTCAACAAAATATTAGCAAACTGAATCCAACAATACTTTAAAAAGACTTATTCACCACAATCAATTGGGATTTATTCAATATAAAGAATGGTTCAATATTTGCAAAGCAATTGATGTGATATACCACATTAATAAAAGGATAAGAACCATATGATCATTTCAATAGATGCAGAAAAAACATTTGACAAAGTACAACATCTATTCATGATAAAAAACTTCAACAGAGTAGATTTAGAGGAAACATACCTCAATAAAACAAAGGCAATATATAAAAACCTCACAGCTAACATCATCCTGACAGCCTTTCCCCTAAGGTCTGAAACAAGACAGGGATGTCCACTCTCACCACTGTATTCAACATAGTACTAGAAGTCTTAGCAACAGACAGCAACAACAAAGGCATCCAAGTGAGTAAGAAGAAAGTCAAACTTCCACCGTTTGCAGATGACATGATACTATAGATAAGAAACCCGAAACACTCTACCAAAAAACTGCTAGACCTGATAAATAAATTCAGTAAAGTCACAGGATACAAAACCAATACAGAAATCTGTTGCATTTCTACACACCGATAATGAAGAAGTCAACAGAGAAATTAAGAAAAAAATCCCATTTACAATTGAACCAAAAATAATAAGATACCTAAGAATAAACCTAACCAAAGAGGTAAATATCTGCACTCTCAAAACTACAGAACACTGGTGAAAGGAACTGAAAAGAACACAAAGAAATGGAAAGAGATTCCATGCTCATGGATTGAAAAACCAAATATTGTTAAAGTGTCTATACTACCCAAAACAATCTACACATGTAATGAA
Organism: Felis catus; assembly: GCF_018350175.1. NCBI lineage: Eukaryota > Metazoa > Chordata > Mammalia > Carnivora > Felidae > Felis > Felis catus. The sequence continues at coordinate 1,985,313 of NC_058376.1, read as the reverse complement.
ATCCTTATCAGAATACCAACAGCATTTTTCACAGAACTAGAACAAACAGTCCTAAAATTTGTATGGAACCACAAAAGACCCTGAATAGCCAAAGCAACCTTGAAAAAGCAAAGCGAAGCTGGAGGCATAATAATTCTAGAGTTCAAGTTATATTACAAAGCTGTAGTCATCAAGAGAGTATGGTACTGGCACAAAAATAGACAAATAGATCAATAGGACAGAATAGAAAATTCCAGAAATAAACCTAGAGTTATATGGTTAATTAATCTTCGACAAAACAAGGGAGGACATCCAAAGGGAAAAAGACAGTCTCTTCAACAAATGGTGTTGGGAAAATCGGACGACAATGTGCAAAAGAATGAAACCAGACCACTTTCTTACACCATGCACAAAAATTAACTCAAAATAAAGACCTAAATATGAGACCTGAAACCATAAAAATCCTGGAAGAGAACACAGGCAGTGATTGCTCTTACATCCACCATAACAACATTTTTCTATATTTATTCCCCAAGGCAGGGGAAACAAAAGCAAAAATAAACTAACTCCTGGGACTATATCAAAATAAAAAGCTTCTTCAGAGAGAAGGAAACAACCAACAAAACTAAAAGGCAACCTACAGAATAGGAGAAGGTATTTGCAAATCATATATCTGATAAAGGGTTAGTATCCAAAATCTGTAAAGAACTTCTCAAACTCAACACCCCAAAAAATAATCCAGTGAAGAAATGGGCAAAAGACATGAACAGACACTTCTCCAAAGAAGACATCCAGATGGCCAACCGACAGATGAAAAAATGCTCACATCACTCATCATCAGGGAAATGCAAATCAAAACCACAATGAGATACCACCTTATACCTGTCAGAATGGCTCACATTAACAACTCAGGCAACAACAGATGTTGGTGAGGATGCGGAGGAAGAGGATCTCTTTTGCATTGTTGGTGGCAATGCAAACTGGTGTAGCCACTCTGAAAAACAGTGTGGAGGTTCCTCAAAAAGTTAAAAATAGAACTACCCTACGATCCAGCTGTTGCATTGTTAGATACTTACCCAAAGGATATAAAAATACTAATTCAAAGGGATATGTGCACCCCAATGTTTATAGCAGCATTACTTAAAACAGCAAATTTTGGAAAGAGCCCAAACGTCCATCGACTGATCAAGAAGGGGTGTGTGTGTGTGTGTGTATGTGTAGATACAGAGATAGATAGATATATGCATATAACGGAATATTACTCAGCCTTTGAAAAGACTGAAATCTTATAAAGACATGGAGGGAACTAGAGAGTATTATGCTAAGTAAAATTAGTCAAAGACAAATACCATACGGCTTTACTCACATGCGGAATTTAAAAACTAAAACAAACGAGTAAAGGGGAAAAAAGAGAGAGAGGCAAACCAAGAAACAGACTCTTAACTACAGAGAACTGACGGTCACCAGAGGGGAGGTGGGTGGGCAGATGGGGGAAACAGGTGATGGGGATCAAGGAGGGCACTTGGGATGAGCACCAGGTGATAAACATAAAAACTGGAAAAAAGTCAAAAATTAAAAGAAAATAATGAAACTGCAAACTCGGGAGAGAACAGAATAACGCACATGGTTTGGCAGCTGTGAGATAAGTAGGGAATTAAGAACAGGGTCTGGAACGGACCACGGGAGTCACACGCACTCCGCAGGGCTGGGCGCACCTGCCAGAGTCTGCAGGTGGAGCCGGCAAGGGGACACCCCTCCGGCCAACACAGCCTCGTTCAGCGAGGAGGGTCCGGGCCACGTGTGGAGCACCTGCAGAGACCGGAATTCACACCAAAGGCACACAGGCGAAAATGGAGTGGACACACCCAACCACCGGCCTCTCAGCCAACGGAAACTCTGCATCCCAGGCTTTGCTTTCTGGACACCAGCCACCAGCCACCACCAGACACACGCAGGGTCTTGGAGATGGTGCCGCAAACATCTCGCAGGAGGTAAACCAATCAGCATCGTCAGCAGACACGCCGGCAATAACAAGGAAAAGGAAGTCCGGTGGAGACTCTGGCGACGCACAGCACCCCAGGGAGGGATATAAAAGCCCTTGGCCCGGAGCACCTCGCCCTCGCACCTGCCACACACACCCCCGTCCAGCTCGGCTCCCAGCACAAAACTCCAGCATGGCTGACCCCTGCTGCTCTAGGACTTGTGTTATTGCCGCGTCCACCCTGTCTGTCTGCTCCAGCGACCTGAGCCGTGGCAGCCGCGTCTGCTCACCCAGTGCTTGCACTGGATCCTCCTGGCAGGTGGACAGTTGCCAGGAGAGCTGCTGCGAGCCCCCGTGCTGCGCCCTGGCCCCCTGCCTGACCCTCCTGTGCGGCCCCTCCTCCCCCTGCCAGGGAGACTGCTGCACCCCAGCGTGCTGTAAGCCCGTCTGCTGCACCCCTGTGTGCTGCAAGCCCGTCTGCTGCACCCCTGTCTGCTGCAAGCCCGTCTGCTGCACCTCTGTGTGCTGCGAGGACTCCCCCTGCTCAGGCCCCTCCTGCTGCCAGCCCAGCCCCTGCTGCAGACCCTCCTCCTGCGTGTCCCTGCTCTGCCGCCCCGTGTGCAGGCCCGCCTGCTGCACCCCTGTGTGCTGCAAGCCTATCTGCTGCACCCCTGTGTGCTGCGAGGACTCCCCCTGCTCAGCCCCCTCCTGCTGCCAGCCCAGCCCCTGCTGCAGACCCTCCTCCTGCGTGTCCTTGCTCTGCCGCCCCGTGTGCAGGCCCGCCTGCTGCACCCCTGTCTGCTGCAAGCCCATCTGCTGCACCCCTGTGTGCTGCAAGCCTGTCTGCTGCACCCCTGTCTGTTGCAAGCCCGTGTGCTGCACCCCTGTCTGCTACGAGGACTCCCCCTGCTCAGCCCCCTCCTGCTGCCAGCCCAGCCCCTGCTGCAGACCCTCCTCCTGCGTGTCCCTGCTCTGCCGCCCCGTGTGCAGGCCCGCCTGCTGTGCCCCTGCCTCTTCCTGCTGTCGCCCGGCCTCCTGCGTGTCCCTGCTCTGCCGCCCCGCGTGCCCCCGCCCTGCCTGCTGCGGCCCCACCTCAGGCCAGTCCTGCTGCTGATGGGCACGTCCCCCCAGGGCCAGCTGGGCTCAGGTCCCACCTGGTGACTGTGGTCCTCCTGGCCACCCCTCAGTCAGTCCTACCTGTGTTAGGTGGCTGCCCCCACCCAGGACGGGGTCCCCCATGTGTCCACTCTCCTGACCTGACCTTGACCTCCTGCCTCCCAGGAATACTGACCCCGTGGCTTCCCGGGGCTTCTGCTCCCAGGATGCACCTGCACCTGTTCTGGGTCACCTGTCCTTCCCTCCCCCTTTCTCTGCTTGGGTCACTTGACCTCGACTCCTAACCTGTCAGTACCTCCTTGGGTACCCCAATAAACTCACTTCGCCAGCTGATCTGCTTCCTTCCATCTGACCCTCATGGGGGTGCGGGGACCCCAGGGTTTTGCCCAGACACGGTCTCTTCCAGCCACAAACATTTCTAGGAACGAGGGACTGAGCAGTCCCAGAGGCAGGGCCTACCTCGTGTGGGCAGGGCCACGGGTGGGACTCACGCCCTGGCCCAGGAAGCTCCGTGCCGGTGGGCCCAGTGCCCAGGGCTTCCCAGGCTGGTCACCTGCACACGGGTCGTGGCCTGGCCCGTTTCCACCCACTGCCCCATCCGGGCAAACCGGGCCCAGACAACCAGGCCTGGGGGCTCCAGGCTCACAGCCTCTATGGGCCTGGGGTCGCCCTGTGGTCCTCCCGCGGGCTCTACCCATTTAGCAGAAAGGTGATGGAGCGGGGCAGACGGTGCTCCAACCTCTCAAAGAAATCGACTAGGTTTGAAACAAAGTATGACGGTGGGTGGCAGGGCCCCCAGGTGGTCCCGGGCCAGACTCTGGGGGCCACCATCTGGTAGGTCTAGTCTCCGCCCAGGGGGCTATGAGGGACACGGAGTCATGGTGCAGGGCCCTCCCTGTGAACTGAGGACCCCGTCAGGCCACGATGTACCAAGTGCTGTAGGTGACAGTCCGCTCTGATGTCAGGGTGACATTGGCCGCACGTGAGGGCACCTGCTGACAAGGGCGGGGATATGTAGTGAGGTCACCCACCACGGTGGCCGGGATCGTCCCGCCCCGGCCCCTGCCCCCACCCTAGGAACACTTGTCCTGAGTGGTTTGCACACGTGACCTGCGATTCTGCGGGCTTCTCTCCAGTCTCTGGAGCCGTGCCAGCCCAGCTGGTGAACACCCTTCCAGTATCTGTCCACACCAACCAGGGTCTTGTGCCTCTGGCTCAGGCCCCTTGCCTCCGTCCATCCAGCCGTGTAGACCCCTTGCAGGTGTGCTAATAAACTGCCATGCCCCAGTTTGCTGATCCCGTCTGGTACGCGTCTCCTGCCCGGGCCCTCTGGGCTCTCCTGTCGCTTCCGTAAGGCGCACGGTCTTGAACGCTCTGAGCCCACCTGCCATTCCGTGGATGTATTCACAAGAAGCAGTGGCCTGGCCCAGCCCTTCTCTGGGCCTCACAGCTGTAGGCACCAGGAGGCCTCGGGAGCTAATCTCACTGTGGTCCCTGCTCTCAGACCTCTTCACGCCCCTCACGACTAGGAAGCTGAGGCCACACACGGGACGGCCAGCCCCGTCCAGGTGGTGCTCCGGCTGCTGCCTTTGTGGGAAAACTTCGTAGACGTGAACTTTGCCCTGCGGCAGAACTCCTTTTCTGTGACAGAAGCGTCTCTTGGCCCCAGGATGATGTTTGTCTGCACGTTTACACGTCACGGGAGACACGGGATTCTGGGTCTGAGTGACGTGGCCCAAGTGGCCAAGTGGCGTGGTTGGTGCACACCCAAAGGGCCACCCTGCCACCGGCTCTCATAGGGCCCGCTCTCCGATCACCCGAGGGCACCTGCCAGTCTTTGCCCACGGGGCAGTTCCTGGCTGCCACGGCGGGTCCAAGCCTGGCCCACACCTGAGCAGGGGTGGCTGTCCCCACCGACCACCAGGTGGCCTCTGTCATGTGCTTTGTGCTGCAGCTGGGACACTCCTGAGACAAAGAGTGGTCATGATGGCTGGGAAGGTACCAGAAGGCTACAGGCTAAACAGGGTGTCGGGGGCCCCGCTGGCAGAGGGGGCTGAGAAGCATATGCCCAACAGCCCAAAACAGACCAGACTGCTCCCACACTCAGGGTCAGGGCCTTGGGTGAGGGTGCAAACGCAGCCTTGCCCTCCTCTTCCCAGCCCCACACTGCTCCTCACAAGCCCCGTCCACCAGCCCTCGGGCCCCTGGGGCCTTGGGGAGTGCACCCTGGGCACACCGTGGAAGGACCCATGTGTGCCCTTGGCAGGCCTGGGGACACCTGGGTGGGCATCTGGGGGGTTGGCACTGAAGTGAGCGTGGTCTAGAAGGGGGTCACTGGCTCTGGCCAGACACTGCTACTGGCCCCGGGACCCCTCACCCCGGAGGCAGGGGGTTGAGACAGCTGGAGGGGAGCTGAGCAGGGTCCCCTGGAACTGGGGCCAGGCCCGAAGGTAGTGCTGAGGGCAGTTTCTGACCCACCCCCTGAGCCATGGCTAAGGCTCTCCACGTAGTAGGCACTGAACGCTCTAGAAGCCTGCAGCTTCTATCCAAAGCCAGAAGAGCTCTCCTACTTGGAGAACCGGTCTCCAAGCAGACATGTTCATAACAGCCAGAGGAGCGTCCCACAGAGAGATGCTCCCGGGACAAAGTTGGGAAAACACAGCAGAGAGGCACCCGTGTGGCTGGCTGCCATGACGCCATTTAAGGGCCGCCCAAGGAAGGGGCCTCCAGACCGGCCCCGACCTCCACGCTGACCTCCCGCCAGCCCCCAGCCCCCACGTGCCACACCAGCGGCTCCACAGGCTGCCAGCCAGCTCCCCCCAAGACCTTGGGCTGTGTCCCTGTTCGCCGCCCTCTCCCCGGGGTCGTGGGAGCTCCTGCAGCCCAGCCAGCCACGCGCCCATGAACTTCCCCTCAGGGTCCTGCCCATCTCACTTAAGTCGTCACCTGTAGGACCCTGCTTACTGCTGACCCCCAAGGCCACCCTCGACTCAGGAAGAAGCCACGCCAGCCTTTCCCTTTCGCAGCCAGTGAATCCATCATCGTGAACTCCTTCCAGGCCTGACCCAACCACACCTGCAGCCCCCCCCCGAAAATGCCCCCAAAGTGTCCCCAGGATGCCCTGAAAGGCAGACACCATGGACCCTCCTGGGCATTCGGGGCCTGACAGGCGAGGAGCTGACTCCCTCAGCCCCACACAACCCCAGGGTCAGGCAGGCCATGCAGCTCCCCGTCTGAAGAATAACCCCCAGCGAATCCTCACATGTCTGACACTCTCTCCCTCTGTGTCCTGTGGCCGTTCTGCTGACGAAGAGACCCACAGCTCATCTGGGAATGGGGGCTCAGGGGAGGCACGTGACCATCAGCCAGCGCCCAAGGGCCTCTGCCACTCTTCTCTGGGGCTTAGATCGCCACGTTTGGGGGGCCGGGGGCTCTTGAACGTGACTAACCCTCGGGCCATCGCTCTGCTGTCCGGCCACCATCACAGGTATGAAGATTTGCTCTTGGGGAAATCTGTGGGCACCACCTGGGCTGGGAACAAAGACACCACCCCCCCCCCCCGTGGGTAGAAGCAGCTCCGTCCCACAGGGGGTGGGCACAGGTGCAGGCTGTCCCACAGGGGAGGGGGGAGCCCACGTTCTTCTATCTCTGCCAACTTGATAGAGAATAATACCTTCTCGCTGTTCCTTTTTGCCTAGACATATAGCCTCCCAAAGTGTGGATACGCCATTTTACTTATGCAGAAACAGGGGCGCCTCGGGGGCTCAGTCAGTTGGGCATCCGACTCTGGATTTCCACTCAGGTCATGATCTCAGGGCTGTGGGATCAAGCCCCACGTCAGGCTCCACGCTGAGCGTGGAGACTGCCTGGGATTCTCTCTCTGCCTCTGCCCCTCTCTCCTGCTCTCTCTCTCTCTCTCTCTCTCTCTCAGAAGAGTCTGTTATTTTTGCAGAAACAGGAGAACAGGCATCTAAAGTCTCTCTCCTTTTGATTTTCACAAACAGCGCACTGTGAGGTCCTCACCACTTGCCTGTGTGCACTGGCGTGCGTTTTCACCACACCTAAATTCCAAAGTGACTTCCAGGTCAGAGCGTTTGCCAATTTTAACTCCTGAGAGATGCCAACAAGTGCCCTCAAAAGGACTTTTGAAGAGCGTGCCTACTGAGAGTGATGTCAGAAAAGACCGGGAATAGGGAACTCTAAGGGCCCGCTCCCCAGCCCCAGACACTGAAGAAACTGGCAAAGCTGTGGGAGTCAATTTCATCTGAATCGTGGGAAATGGCCGAAGGTTTACAACAACCAAGGGAATGCGTCATCAAGACAAAAGCGACTGCAGCCTGGTGGACTTGGTCCCGGTGAGGGGCCTGGTGCTGGAGGGAGAGAGCGGGCCCGTTCCCCTGTTCTACCAGAAGGGTGGTTGTCTGTGCAGTGGCCTCTGGAGGCGCCCACACCAAAGGCTTGGCTTTCTTTCTCCTAACTCGGAACTCTTTCAAGGCAGAGAAGCAGCTACACAGAGTGTCTGTCAACTTAACCCCTTGCCGCCTGGGGAAAGGGTATCAGTTGTGGCAAACAGAAGACACCCCAAAACACCGAGGACAGAAAGCCTGGGGAATGAAATTCTTGGGGGAGTAGGGCTTTCAATGCTTCTACAGATGGCCGCGAGTCCAGAAGACCCCACCCATGCCCACGAGGGGCCCGTGCTCAGAAAGGACCTGAGAAGGCCCCACGCACTCACTGCTGGCTGCACTCCCGCTCTGAAAGGCAGGAAGTGGAGGTGAAGAGCTGTAAACGCCCAGCCCAGGGTTGTGGGCATAGCCCAACACACAAGCAGAGTCCAGCCACAAAGACTGGACACAAATACTGTTTGGTTCCAGGTGTTCAAGGAACTCTCTGCCAAACCACTATCTGACCACTAAGCTAATGGAACAGCGACCACACCTGACAAAGAGTATAGTTGTTACAAAATGGTTTAGAAGGTTCACTAAACAAAACACAATGACAGGTCACAACAATCAGCAACAACAAACTATAGGGAAGGAGAGAATCTGATATCTGGAATGATTACATTATAATATTGGAAATCTCTGGTTTTCAACAAAAACTATGAAGTGTGCAAAGAAGGAAGAAAGGATGGCTCATTCACAGGGGAAAAAAGCAATTAGCAGAAAATGTCCCTGAAAAAGCCCAGGGATTGAACTTTTTGGACAAAGCCTTTAAATAAACTCTTAATATATTCTAGGAGTTCAAGAAAACCGTGGACAAAGAACTAAGAGAAACCAAGAGAATAATGTTCATCAAACTGAGAATGTCAATAAAGAGACAGAAGTATAAAAAGGAACCAAAAAGAAATTCTAGGGTCACTGAATGAGTCACAATAACTGAACCGATAGCTTCACCAGCAGGGCTCAGTTACACATGTGATCAGGAGAAGAAAGGATTAGTAAATATGAAGACAGTCCAGTTGAAATACTCCTGTACGAGGAGTAGATAGGGAAAAGGAATAAGATAAATGAACAGAGACCACAAGATCTGTGGGAACACCTTCAAGTAGGCCAACATACACTTGACAGGAATCTCCAAAAGAAAGAAGAGAGAGAAAGGAGCAGGAAAAATTCTGAAGAAATAATGGCCAAAACGTTCCCAAATTTAAAGAAACATAGGAAGCTACACATACAGGAAGCTCAAAGGACTCCAAGTAGAATAAATTCAGAGACATCCACACCAAGATACATTATCACCAAACTATCCAAAGGCAAAGGCAAAGAGAATCTTAAAAGCAGCAAGTGGGAATAATAATAGCCAATTCCTCATCAGAAATGCGAGGTGAGGCGGCAGTGGGATGATGTGTTTAAAGTCCCGAAAAGACCACCAACCAAGAAGTCCATGTTAGACATACACTTTCCAAATGAAGGACAGATTAAGACACTTCCAGGTAAATGAAAGTTAAAAGAGCTCATTATTAGTGGATATATCTGCCCCACAAGAAATGACCGTTTGGGCAGAAATAAAAGGGCACTAAACTTGGAGACATAGTTAGGGATGAAGAACTCTAGCAAGGGTGTCGGACTGGGTAGTGTGTGTGTTTATAAGGGTTTGTGTGTTGCATCTAATTCCTTGGTGTCCAGTGGTTCACAATACTCTTCTATCTTTTTGTAAGGTCAGGAGTGATGTCCCCATTTTTCTTTAATCTGAGTCTTCTCTCTTTTTTTCTTAGTCTAAAGGTTTGTTCATTCTGTTGCTCTTTTCAAAGAACCGACTTTTGGGTTCATGGATTCTTTCTGTGGTTTTCCTACCCCTCTCTTTCATTAATCTGTGCTTTGTTTCCTTCCTCTGCCAGCTTTGGGTTTAGTCTGCTCTTCTTTTTCTAGTTCCTTAAGATGTAAAGTCAGGTTATGGATTTAAATGTTTCTTCTTTTTAAATTAAGTGTTGATGGCTATGAATCTGCCTCTGAGCACTGTTTTTGCTGCATCCTGTAAGTACCGGTTCATTGTGTTTTCATCCCAAGGTACGTTCTAACTTCTCCTGTGATTTCTTCTTTGACCCATTAATTGTTTCACTGTGTGTTGTTTTATTTCCATATATTTGTGAATTTTCCTATCTTTCTTCTGTTATTGGTCTCTTTCCACTGTGGTCAGAGAAGATGCTTTGTATGATTTCAGTCTTTTAAAATTTACTAAGATTTTTTCTGTGTCCTAACATATGGTCTAATCTGGAAAATGTTCCATGGGCACTTGAGAAGAACACGCATTCTGCTGTTGTTGAGTTAAATGTCTTGTATATGCCATGGATTTAGTTGGTTTATAGTCTTTGTTTCATTATTGATCTTTGATCTAGTTGTTCTATTATGTCATTTTTTTATTAGTGGATATGACTTATTGAAGTCTCCAACTATTGTTGTAGAACTGAAACTATTTCTTCAATTCTGTAATTTTTGCTTCGTATATTTTAGGGGCCTGCTACCGGGTGAATATGTGTTTATAATTGTCATATCTTCTTGATATATTGACACTTTTATCAATATTTTTTAATGCTTTATTTATTTTTGAGAAACAGAGACAGAGTATAAGCTGGGGAGGGGCAGAGAGAGAGGGAGACACAAAATCTGAAGCAGGATCCAGGCTCCAAGCTGCCAGCACAGAGCCCAATGTGGGGCTTGAACCCATGAACTGAGAGATCACGACCAGAGCTGAAGTTGGATGCTTAACCGACTGAGCCACCCAGGTGCCCCTATCAATATTTGATGTCCTTTTGTCTCTTACAACAATATTTGACTGAAAGTATATTTTGTCTGATTTTATTATAGCCTTCCAGCTCTCTTTTGGTTACTATTTGCATGAAATATCTTTTTCCATCCTTTCTTTTCAATGTATTTGTATCTTTGAATCTCAAGTGAGTGAACTGACTTAAGAAGAAATAGACAAACTGGAACAGACATAAAACAAGTAACAAGATAACACTGTCATTGAAAACCTCCCCTACAAGTAAAGCCCAGGACCAGATGATTTCGTGATGAGTTGTGCTAAACAGTTATAAAACAATTAACACTAAACTTTCTCAAATTCCTCCAAAAAACAGAAAATGAGGGAACACTTTCTAAATCATTCTGTGAGGTCCTGATATCAAAGCCAGACAAAGACAACAAAATAAACCTACAGATCAATAATCTTTACAGATAAAGATTTTTAAAACTTCCACAAAATACAATCAAACAAAATCTGGAAGCATTTTAAGAGAATCATACACCATAACCAAGTGGGTTTATTCCAGGAACGCAAGAGTGATGCAACACATGAAAACCAGAGTAATGCACGACATTAGCAAAACGACATTAGTCGATCATCTCCACTGGTACAGAAAAAGCATTTGACAAAGGCAACACCCTCTCATAGTAAAACCCTCAACAGACTGTGAGAAAATAACTTCCTCAAAATAATAAGAGGGCAGATGAAAAACCCACAGCAAACATCAGCCACCATGGCAAAAGACTGAAAGCCTTCCCCTAAGCCAGGAGCAGGCAAGGAGGCCCACTTTCACCACTTCTATTCAATACTACTGGAAGTTCTGGCCAGAACAATTCAGTAAGAAAACAAGATAAAATATATCCGAATTAGAAAGGAGAAATAAAACTTACTACAAAGCTACGGTAATCAAAACAGTGGTACTGGCATAATGATTTACATATATAGGTTAAGGGAATAAAATTGAAAGTCTAGAAATAAATGGATTTCTATGGTCAATTTATATTCAACAAGGGTATCAGTATCATTTAGTAGGGAAAGAATAGTCTCTTCAAATGGTGCTGGGACAACTGGACATCCACATGCAAAAGAATAAAGTTGAACCCTACCTCACACCATATATAAAAAGTAACTCAAGCATCAAAGACCTAAATATAAGAGCTGACATCATGAAACTCTTGGAAGGAAACATAGGGGTAAATCTGCATGACCTTAGATTTGGCAATGGTTTTTCGGGTTATGACACCAAACAAATGAACACATAGATAGATTGGATTTCATCAAAAGTTAAAGTTTTGTACATTGAAGGACACTATCAAGAGAGTGAAAGGCAGCCCACAGAATGAGAGAAAATATTTGCAAATCATAATTCTGATAAGGGTTTAATATCCAGAATACATAACAAACTCCTATAACTCAACAATAAAACAATAGATAACCCAATTAAAAATGGGCAAAGCACTAGACATTTCTCCACAGAAAATATTCAAATGGCCAACAAGAACTCAAAAGGAAGCCCCGTGTCATTGGTCATTGGGGAAATGCACGTCCAAACCACAAGAAGATGCCACTTCATGCCCACTAGGATGGCTCCAATGTTTTTCATGCCGAACACCATAGAACCGATGTTGGGGAGCCCACGGAGGAACTGGGGTCTTGCACCTCACTGCTGGGAATGTAAAATGGTGCGGCTGCAGTGGAAAGTGTCTGGCGGTTTGTTGAAAGGTAGACACAGAGTGACCATCTGCCCCAGCAATCCCTCTGCTAGGTATATACGCCCAAGAGAACCGAAAAGAGCTATTCCAACAAAAACTTGCACAAAAATGTCCACAGCATCACTGTTCACGACAACCAAGAGGTGGAAACAACCAAATGTCCACTGACTGGAGAACGGGTAAGTACAATGTGGTCTCCCTGTTTGGTGGAATATTACTCAGCCATGAACAGGAGCGGAGCACGGACACCTGCTACAACGCGGATGAACCTGGAGAACATGATTTTCAGTGAAAGTAGCCAGACACAAGAGGCCACGTGCTGCGGGATTCCTTGTTTGTGAAATGTGTGGAACGGGCAAATCCACAGAGACAAGAGCAGATTAGTGACTGATGGGGGCTGGGAGGGGGGCTCCGAGATAGTGCAAGATTTCCTTCTGGATTGATGAGAATGTTTTGGAAGTAGACAGTGGTCGTGGCTGCACAACATTGTGACTCCTGTAAATGCCACTGACTTGTGCACTTTAAAATGGATACGATCTGGGGCGCCTGGGTGGCTCAGTCGGTTAGGCGGCCGACTTCGGCTCAGGTCACGATCTCGCGGTCCGTGAGTTCGAGCCCCGCATCAGGCTCTGTGCTGACAGCTCAGAGCCTGGAGCCTGTTTCGGATTCTGTGTCTCCCTCTCTCTGACCCTCCCCCATTCATGCTCTGTCTCTCTCTGTCTCAAAAATAAAATAAAAAACATTAAAAAATTTTTTAAAATAATAATAAAATGGATATGATCATAAATTTTATATATTATGGGTTCTGTTTGTAAAAATCATGCCTGCTAGGGGCTTCTGGGAGTGAGCCCCCACACTCAGCAGCACTGGAAGTGATCAACGTCGTAAATCTTGTTGAGCTCACAGGTAGGACATTTTGTTTTACTTTGAGAATATTTGATTATTACTAAACTCAAGTAGTTGCCATGTGCTTAGTGGAAATTTGAATGTCTTGAACGTTGTGTGTGACTCTTTCGTACCCTCTCCTGCTTTCATTGTGAGGACTTTATCAATTTCATTGACCTTCATCCATCAGGCACATTGTCAACATTTTTTATAGTTCAACATCCTTAATTTGTATTCCAAAAAGATTCCCTTTGAATTTTGAAATACAGCAATGATGGAAGGTCCTGGATGGACGGTCCCCATATCACCCTTGCTCCACGCCCACTCCTCCAGATTAAATCTCACCCCACCCTCAGGCCCCAAGCGGGGACCTGCCTCTGCCAGGACCACTGACCACAGGCTCGGGGGAACGAGATTTCGGAACCAAAGGTCAGTCCCTGAATCTGCTTCTCCTAATGACCCAGGAGTGTAGGCCTCCTGGGACATTCCAGCTCCTCCTTGGGGAAGGGAGGTCCAGTCCTGTCTGAGGACGTCCCCCTCCTTGCTGGCCATGGCTGACATTGGGACCACAGAAGTTCATAAGCCGACTCAGAGGGATCAGCCCCACATTGCCTGTGCCCTACAACATGCGCCTCTGTCCTCTTTTCTCCCAATCATGGGCCAGCCCAGCTGCTCCAGGTCAGGTCCAGGCTGGGTCCACAGGAGCACAGCATGTGAGCCCAGAGCCGTCACCTGGGGCCCCGGCACATGACCGGCCAGGTGGGAGCCGCGGAGTCAGCCGCAGAGAGGCTATGCCTTCCCTGCAGGTGTCCCAGGGGAACCAGGCTCATGCCAGGGACAACAGCCCTGACGAGCGCTGTCCTAGGTTTACAAGCTGAGGCAAGACCATGACACGACAACAGAATAGGCCCTAATGACAGTCCTCACAGCCCAAAACACCAACAAGGAAGGAGACATGTGAGCCGTCGGCTGGGACAACATACACCTGAGAGGTATAAAAGCCAACAGACAGCCGGAGCTCCTCACACACACACACACACACACACACACACACTCACACTCACACCCACTCCCTCCTCCAGCCCCACCGCCCCCGCCATGGCCGCGTCCACCCTGTCCGTCTGCTCCAGCGACCTGAGCTATGGCAGCCGCGTCTGCCTGCCCGGGGCCTCGGACTCCTGCCCCGACTCCTCCTGGCAGGTGGACGACTGCCCAGAGAGCTGCTGCGAGCCCCCGTGCTGCGCCCCCGCCCCCTGCCTGACCCTCCTGTGCGGCCCCTCCTCCCCCTGCCAGGGAGACTGCTGCACTCATGAATGCTGCAAGCCCGTCTGCTGCACCCCTGTGTGCTGCAAGCCCGTCTGCTGCACTCCTGTCTGCTGCGAGGACTCCCCCTGCTCAGCCCCCTCCTGCTGCCAGCCCAGCCCCTGCTGCAGACCCTCCTCCTGCGTGTCCCTGCTCTGCCGTCCCGTGTGCAGGCCCACCTGCTGCACCCCTGTCTGTTGCAAGCTCTTTTCCTGCACCCCTGTGTGCTGCGAGGACTCTCCCTGCACAACCTCTTCATGTTGCCAGCCGTCCTGCTGCACCTCCTCCCCCTGCCAGGAAGACTGCTGCAAGCCCGTCTGCTGCACCCCTGTCTGCTGCAAGCCCGTCTGCTGCACCCCTGTGTGCTGTAAGCCCGTCTGCTGCACCCCTGTCTGCTGCAAGCCTGTGTGCTGCACCCCTGTCTGCTGCGAGGACTCCCCCTGCACAACCTCTTCATGCTGCCAGCCCAGCCCCTGCTGTAGACCCTCCTCCTGCGTGTCCCTGCTCTGCTGCCCTGTGTGCAGGCCCTCCTGCTGCGCCCCTGCCTCCTCCTGCAGGTCCAGCTGCTGCCGCCCTGCCTCCTGCGTGTCCCTGCTCTGCCGCCCCGTGTGCCCCCGCCCTGCCTGCTGTGGCCCTGCCTCGGGCCAGTCCTGCTGCTGAGCCTTCCTAGACATCACCCAGGGTCCTCTCCGGGCAGGACGCTGACCTCAAGCCAGCTGTGCCCCCTGTGGCTGGCACAAGCGCCAGGGGAAGGAGCGCCCTCCTCCCGGCCTGGCCGCTTATTCAGGGACCTGGGATGCTCACCACATCTGCCCTGACCCCAGCTGCACAAAGGCACCCAGCGGCACCAGCCCCATGAGCTCTGGGGTGTTCCTTGTCCCCCAGCAGACCTGGCCCCACCCCAGCAGTGACATCACCTCTGAGTCCTAATAAAGCCGTCTCTGACTCCTGCCGACCTCCTGTCTTTCTGTGGACACACTAGGGTCAGGGTGACGGTGGACACTTGGTGCTGGCTTCTGGGAACCCCACAGGCCAGGCCCCCGTGGGCCCTAGGGGACCCCCGGCCCCAGCACGTGGCCCCCGGGTCCATCTCAGAAAAGCTGTCTCTCTAACCAAGACCGAGGTTCGTGGGACACAGTGGACGCCCACCCCCACGCCATCAGCAGCCACGGGCGCCTGAGCCACACTCCCCCTTCCAGCTCGCTGGCTGCCCACACCCAGCAGCCTCTCCTCCGGCCTGTCCCCACCCCACACCAGGATGGAGAAGCCCCCACCGTGGCTTTCAGGCACGGCCGGCGGGGGTACGGTGTTCACTGACTGAGGACACAGCCCCTGTGCGGCCTCCTCCCGGTTGCCTCCTGACCATTTCCTGGATCCCGACACCTGGTCTGATGTTCCCACATCCGCTGTTCCCTAAGACCTGGCCCCCCACCCCCCCACCCCCACTGCACCGGGCCCCTGAGGCCCGGTGGGGCCCGGTGGGGTGGGGGGGGGGGCGGAGCAGGACTGCATACTGCCCCCCAGGCTGCCCTTCCCGCACCCCGAGGTCTGCCTGGCCTCTCCAAATGGCCGCTTGGCTTCTGCCCGCCGCCCCTCAGGCTGGGGCTCAGGCCCCCTCCAGGGCGCCCCACGGGACACGCGGTCCGGGATCCCAAGCACACGGACAGAGCAAGTAGGCACGGAGGACAGCCGGCCAGGTGGCTAGGCACGCACAGCGGGCTGAGCTGTCCCATCTCATATGGCTGCCCCCCTGCTCCTCCCTGAGGCCGCCCCCTAGGACAGGCACCCCCAGAGCTAGAGGCCAAGGTGACACAGGCTGGCCCACCTTCCTGGTAGCACAGCCAGTTCCCTAGGGAGGGACACAGTGAGGGCCTGAGGCAGCAGAGAGTCTGGCTTTCCTGCTCCCACACGGCCTGAGCCTCCGGGCTCTGTGTCCTCTGGCCACCGCAGGGGGAGCGGATGGCAGCAGAGGGCCCGGGGCTCCCTCCCCCTCCTCTTCTACTTGGTCCTACGCCGCTGTCACAGCCAACGTGGCCCAGCCTGCCCTGGGCCCCCGGGAGCGCGCCAGGGGGAAGTGTCAGCCGCCCTCGGGGAGGCCCCACTGCGGTGTCCTTCTGCCCCATCTGAACCCGGGTCCCAGGCACAGGCTGGAGAAAGAAAGTTCCAAACGTGTTCCCGAGAGTCACAATGTGACCCAGCAGGCCCACCTCCCAGCGCCTTCCCTGAAGACGGAGAACAGGTGTGCCAGCAAAATCCGGACACGGTGTTCGCGGCAGCCTGACGCACAGTAACCAAAAAGTGGAAACGACCCGAATGTCCACCAGCCGAAGAGGTCACACAAAATGTGGCCGGGCCACGTGACGGAGTCTCATCAGGAGGGAAGCACCGTCCACCCCAGCACGGCTGGGCCTGAGTGTGAGAGCCAGACGCAAAAGGCCACATGTCGTGGGTTCCCATTCATCAGAAATGTCCAGAGTAGGACAATCCAGGGACGGAAAGCGACTGGAGGTTGCAGGGGGCTGGGGGCTGGGGAAGGCAGAGGGTAGCGACTGGTAACCATCACAGCCCCTACATTTGAGGGGGAGGGGTGGTGAAAAGGCTCCAAAATTAAGGCGTGGAGGTGGCGGCACAAGTCTGCGAACACAATAAAACCACGGACCGTGCACCCGGAGTAGGTCAACACGGCGGCAGGTGAGCCATATATATAGAAGAAGTCTGTCAAAAACACAAAGCCTCAGGGTGCCTGGGGGCTCAGTCAGTTAAGGGTCAGACTCTTGATTGTGGCTCAGGTCACAATCCCACGGTTCGTGAGTTCAAGCCCCACGTGGAGATCTGCACTGGCAGCATGGAGCCTGCTTGGGATTCTCTCTCTCCCTCTCTCTCTCTCTCTTTCTCCCCTCCTCACATGCGCTCACTCTCTCTCTCAAAGTAAATAAACAAACTTAAAACACACACACACAAAACCTCATTCCATTTCCAGTTTGGACCGGTTTGCTGACGAACGCTGCCATTTCCCCTGCATCCAAACAAGAATCGGTGAGTCCCGGGCAGGGAGAGAAAACCGAGGAGGGCCACCCAGGGACCAAGCCCTTAAAAGGTCTTCTGGGAAAGTCTGAGCAGAAAGCGCAGGTTGACTCTAAACCTCGACAGGAAGTACGGCAGGTGTCAGCAGACTGTCGCGGTGGCTTTCCTCCGAGGACCTGGAGCAGCCCGAGGTGGGGGCGTCAGGGGCTGACCTGAGGACAGACTGTGTGTGACCCCTGGGCCAGGGACTCCTGGATTGCAGTCCTGCTTCGCGCGGCCCCGGTGCGTCCGGCTGACGCAGAGCAGTGGCGGGAGAGGAACCACACGGGGCGGGGTGGCCTGGAGGCTCCCATCCCGGTTGAGGGTTGGAGAAAAACACGCAGCACTCTTAGAAACTTCCGGAAGATAGGACACTCCCTCCGCTCCTCAGAGCCCCAGCCATCAGCTCTGCACGAAGAAGGATACGTTTGCTTGTGCAGAGCACATACCGCCAACGAATACCCAGCTCTCCAGAGCCTCGCATAAACACGGGAACACCGAAGGTCTCCAAACACGTAAGGAAAGCGTAAGTGTGGAAGAGAAGCAAATCTCTGAACTAACGGTCAAGCGGACACTGAAGTAAGGGAGAGGCTACCACTTCCTAAAGTAAGAACAGGATGCTTATGAAAGACAGAAAGACAGACAGACTGACAGAGGGAGGGAGGGAGGGAAGAAGGACGGAAATACTTGGGACTTCTTGGAAGCTAAAAGCATGACACTCCAGATAAAAGGAGACATAAGAGTGTGTGCAGTAGAGCGTGTGGGTAAAAGCTAATTCTGGAAGGATCTGCACAGAACGCGATACAGAAGGACAGAGCGAGGAAGGTCCGAAGCGCTCAGGACACGAGGAGGGCAAACGCAGCCGGCCAGCATCCGTGGCCCCGAGCAGAGCGGAAGGGGATGGATCGAACCCCAGTCACGGAAGAAAGTCATGGCATAAAAGTTGCACAAACGCGCCTGGAGCCAGAAGACGCTGTGAGGAGCAAGATGAAACGAGGCGATGAAAGCATTACGGTAACCCGAGGTGGCAGGGGCCAGGAGGGGGACGTTTCTACAAGGTTCTAGCAAGAGAAAAGACCGGAAAATAGAGGAACCTCTGGCCCTGCCCCACTCACCACAGAGGACGGCTTTTAAACAACAGGAGCCCGGAAAGTTCACTGCCCATGAACCTCCTAAACTTCTGCTCAGCGATCTCCGGCAAGACGGAAATGGCCCGGGCTCTTCACGTGTCCACAGAACGTTCATGGATACTATCCGTGCCTGGGACCCAGCGGGAATCCCGAGGCACCTACCGTGACACCACCATCCGTCACCTCCGAAGCAGAAACTCACCCGCCTGCAGTCTGTCAAGCCTTTCCTAGGGAGGCCTGGCCTTACGGTGGTGGTAGGACAGTCCCGAAAACACGGTAGCCTAAACAAGAGCGTGTGGAACAGTATTACCGAGAAAGCCTCACCTCCCCTGGTGCGTGGCTTCCGGGACAGAGGTTAAGTGTTCCCCTCAACACTCTAGAAAAAAATACTTGAAAAAACAAAATTTTTTTTATTTTATTTTTTAATGTTTATTTATTTTTGAGAGAGAGAGAGTGTGTGAGTGTGCGTGGGGGACGGAGAGAGAGGGAGACACAGAGTCTTGAGTGGGCTCCAGGCTCTGAGCTGTCAGCACAGAGCCCGTACGCGGGGCTTGAACTCACAAACAGTGAGATCGGACCTGAGCTGACACTTAACCAACTGAACCACACAGGTGTCCCTCAAAAAACAAATTAAGAAAGAATAGGAGTGGCTCAGTCAGTTAAGCGTCCGACTTCGGCTCAGGTCAGGATCTCATGATTCGTAAGTTGAAGCCCCACGTCGGGCTCTGTGCTGACAGCTCAGAGCCTGGAGCCGCTTCAGATTCTGTGTCTCCCTCACTCTCTGCCCCTCCTCCCCCTTCTCTCTCCCTCTCTCTCAAAAATAAACAAACATTAAAAAAAGAAAATGTAAATGAAATATACCAAGTTCTAGAAATTATAAGTTGCCTGTATTGACTAACAAGATGAAAATTGTAATACAACGATATCCAAAGAAGATCTTGAAAAGATATGTAAGGGTCTCATCTTCAAAAGGCATAGACTCGGTAAGGTTGCCTACCGCCAGCCTTCAACACAGAGGCCTTTCCTGTTACATTCACAACATTGCAGAGCTTAGAAAAAGCCAGAAGTCTTCTGGGTTTATTTAACACGCCTGGTAAAGCTCTGATGCCAAAACCTCTCTCTAGAGGGAGGGAGACACAGAAACTGACTGTAACCCGGGCTCACCTAAGAATACAAAGTAAGAAATTCCAAAGCGTTAGCTCATCCAATACGGAGCCGCCCGACAAGAGTAAAAAGTCGAGTCAATGTCCGAATGCAGGTTAGAAACGTGATCAATGATGCTGGAGAGGGGGAGCAGAAAAGCCGTTAGAATTCCTCCCAACAGATGAACACATACACACGCACAATCTGACTCATTCTTTACTCAAAAGCCCGAAGCAAAACTCTTGGCAAACTGGGAAGACAAAGAAACCACGTAAGTTCAACCAAATTCCACCACAAAGCCATGAACGTCGGCCTGGCCACACGCTCCATCACGCACTCTGGCTCCCCCCTGGAGTGAGGCAGGAGGGTCTGCTGCCAGGGGCTCGGGCTGTACCAGGCATCCCAGCTGGTGCCATGACAGCAAAATAAACAGAACGCGTGCGCTTGGAAAGGAAGACACGAAACGTGAATCCCTTGCCACTGACGTGGCTGTCTGCGCCACAGCCTTCCGGACTCTCGCTCACTGCTGGCGCCTCCGTGCCTGCGAGCCAGGACCCAGCTCGCTGCCCTTCTGTCCCCGCCCAGATGCCCAGAGCTTTTCTTCCTGTTTTCAGAAATCATGTGATCGTTCCATCTCCCACTGACCCTGGCCTGCCGGCACCGGCCTGAAGCCCCCGACCCACAGTGGTCCATCTCAGAGAGGGGTCCGGACCTGGGTCAGGGCGCCAGCAACCCTGAGGAGATGTGGTTGAAGCAGGGGCAGTTGAATGATGCTGTGACCGTCCAGAGAAGGGAGAAGCAGGCAGTGTATGGGCCAAGGGAAAGGGCATCACACACAGGGACGTGGGCCACAAATCAGAAGCAGAAGAGGAGGATGAGCCCCAACACCTGCTGGCACCAGGGCCTGTCCCCAAAGCCAGCGTCAGCCTCCCCCAACCTCACTGGCCTCAAGCCCGCGTTCCCTCCCCATTCCCACTCACAAAACCCCAGGCTTTGGGGGCCAGGCCTGGGGGCTTGACCAGGGGGCATGAGAGATGTATCCGGAATTGTGGGCTCTTGAACTTCCCACCCACCATTGAGTGGTTCACTTCTCCAGCATTTTTGCATCTGTGAAAGTGGGTCCCCGAGGGGCGCCTCACACAGTGGCTGACCTCGGAAGCTGCCCGCCGTGACTGTGTGTGTCTACACAGGAAAGCACCGGAACACCCTGTAGTACCAGGTGGTTATTCGTATTTCCCATAGCAACACTGCATTCTTCCGTTCAGGGGAGTGGATTAAATGCATGGTTCTCCCACAACCCCTAGAAGGCCTACAGAAAGGATATCTTAAACATTATAAGGAAAACTAAATCAAAATAGTATAAAAGCAGGAAGGAAGCTCGGGATTTTTTTTATGTTTGTAGAAAAGAGACGCAGATGGAAACATTTGTATATAAATTGGAACAGGACCTCAATGCCCCCGAAGTTTTTCATTCATAAAATCAAATGAACTGACACCATTGAGCAGGCCTTGCCTGATGTCCAATGAAATAGACGTGTAAGACTTGGTGGAAAGCATGGAGACACCTGTACCATAATCAGAGTTGCGGAGAACACATCTCCTTCACATCACAAGATGAAATCAAGCTGCTATGAACAAGAAATAATCAGGTGATGATGTTTGAAAACTGTAAGCTTGTGGGGCGCCTGGGTGGCGCAGTCGGTTAAGCGTCCGACTTCAGCCAGGTCACGATCTCGCGGTCGGTGAGTTCGAGCCCCGCGTCGGGCTCTGGGCTGATGGCTCAGAGCCTGGAGCCTGTTTCCGATTCTGTGTCTCCCTCTCTCTCTGTCCCTCCCCCATTCATGCTCTGTCTCTCTCTGTCCCAAAAATAAATAAACGTTGAAAAAAAAATTAAAAAAAAAAAGAAAACTGTAAGCTTGTAAATAATGCCAAATAATAGGCTAGAAATGGCTAAAGACTGAAACGTGGTCCAAAACATAAAACCAAGAGAGTCAAGAGGGCAAATGACAAACATAAGGAAAATGAGAGAAAAGTTGAGAGACAGAAAGGCTGGTTCCAGGGGTGCCTGTGTGGCTCAGTCAGTTAAGCGTCCAACTTCGGCTCAGGTCACGATCTCCTGGTTCACAAGTTTGGGCCTGTGTCACGCTCTGCGTTGACAACTCAGAGCCTGGAGCATATTTTGGATTGTGTGTGTGTGTGTGTCTCTCTCTCTCTCTCTTTCCCTCCCCTGCTCATTTTCTGTCTCTATCTCTCTCAAAAATAAATAAACATTAAATTTTTTTTTAATGGCTGGTTCCAGAAGGTCTGATGTCTAACTGGAGCACAAAAAGAGAGACAAGGAAAGATGAGATATTTTTTTCAGTTGTACACAAACATTTCCTGAAGTGAGCCTTCGCACTGAAATGCTCGACGAGTTCCAACCATACAAAGTTCAGAACTACAATAAAAAGAAAACCAAGTGCTCCTCAAGTATAAAACAAAAGAGAGAGATAAAAGGTGAATAAACAATGGCAGCACAAGAGAATGGAAACGTACCTTTGAGGCTTTCAGGAAACAAGCAGTTAAAAATCTGAATTCTATACCCAGCCAAACTATCATAAATTGCTGCATTTCAGACATGAAAAAAGTCCTAAAATATAAAACCGACCACCACATGTAAAAATGTTTTTGATCTTCTAACATAGCCAAATGAAAATGGAAAAAAGAAGTCCAGAATGTATCTCGAAATATAACAAGGGGCCTCTGAGTTAGTCATGGAGGACGAAGAGGAGCTGAGACTGAGCCTGTCTGGGGGCATGGAAACACTGCTCCTGACGCAGGCACAGGGTGGTTACTTAGCTTTCTATGAGCCAGTCCTCTGCATTTTATAAGGTGAGTTGCACTTTATCAGACTTCAAAGGAATTTTAAAATATTTAAAGCAGTTCCAAACAGGGGAGCTGTAACCAGAATTCATCACTTGGGAGAAGGGCTCCCCTCTAACCTCACTCAGCAAAACCTGCCTCAAATATTTTCCACAAGTTTTCTGGAACCAAACAATGAACATGTGGGAAAACAGAGTCCTGCAACAAACTCACAAGACAACTGAGTAAAATCCAATCATAGAAAATAAAGCAGTGCTAATGAGGGCTTACCCTGCAAGCAGCTCTCAGACCAACAAGGAAGGAGGCGTGTGAGCCGTCGGCTGGGACAACACGCAGCCGGGAGGTATAAAAGCCGACAGACAGCCGGAGCTCCTCACACACACACACACACACACACACACACACACACACTCACACTCACACCCACTCCCTCCTGCAGCCCCACTGCCCCCGCCATGGCCACGTCCACCCTGTCCGTCTGCTCCAGCGACCTGAGCTATGACAGCCGCGTCTGCCTGCCCGGATCCTCGGACTCCTGCCCCGACTACTCCTGGCAGGTGGACGACTGCCCAGAGAGCTGCTGCGAGCCCCCGTGCTGCGCCCCGGCCCCCTGCCTGACACTCCTGTGCAGCCCCTGCCAGTCGGCCCTCACCGGCTCCTGCTGCCGGCTGGCCTGTGGCCCCTCCTCCCCCTGCCAGGGACACTGCTGCACCCCTGTGTGCTGCAAGTCTGTCTGCTGCACCCCTGTGTGCTGTAAACCCGTCTGCTGCACCCCTGTGTGCTGCAAGCCCGTCTGCTGCACCCCTGTGTGCTGCAAGCCTGTCTGCTGCACCCCTGTGTGCTGTGAGGACTCCCCCTGCACAACCTCTTCATGCTGCCAGCCGTCCTGCTGCACCTCCTCCCCCTGTCAGGAAGACTGCTGCACCCCTGTGTGCTGTAAGCCCGTCTGCTGCACCCCTGTGTGCTGTGAGGACTCCTCCTGCACAACCTCTTCATGCTGCCGGCCCAGCCCCTGCTGCAGACCCTCCTCCTGCGTGTCCCTGCTCTGCCACCCCGTGTGCAGGCCCGCCTGCTGCACCCCTGTGTGCTGTAAGCCCGTCTGCTGCACCCCTGTCTGCTGCAAGCCCGTCTGCTGCACCCCTGTGTGCTGTGAGGACTCCCCCTGCACAACCTCTTCATGCTGCCAGCCGTCCTGTGGCCCCTCCTCCCCCTGCCAGGGAGACTGCTGTACCCCTGCGTGCTGCAAGCCCTGCTGCACCCCTGTCTGCTGCGAGGACTCCCCGTGCTCAGCCCCCTCCTGCTGCCAGCCCAGCCCCTGCTGCAGACCCTCCTCCTGCGTGTCCCTGCTCTGCTGCCCCGCGTGCCCCCGCCCCGCCTGCTGTGCCCCTGCCTCCTCCTGCTGCCGCCCGGCCTCCTGCGTGTCCCTGCTCTGCCGCCCCGCGTGCCCCCGCCCTGCCTGCTGCGGCCCTGTCTCGGGCCAGCCCTGCTGCTGACCGGCTCCAGCTTCTGCCTCTAGAGCTGCTATCTTTGCTCCAGAGCACAGGCGTCCTCTCTCAGGAGCCCCGGAACCCCTCTGGGGGCGCCAGGATGCCCCTGCCCCTCGGTGGACGCACAGCTGCTGCCTCCCGGGGATCTGGACGTGCCCGGCTTCCCTTTCTGCAAAGACAGGTCCCTCAACGGGGTGGGGGGTGGGGGGGCTGCTGCACCCTGGAGCCCTCCCCTGCAGGGCTGGTTGCTCTCATTCCGGGTGACAAAGGCCACTGCTATCATCAATAAAATGTCTGGATCATGAAACAGAGATGGCTGTGTTGTTCCCTCTCCTCTGAGCCCAGAGACCACGCCAACGCGGGCAGCGTTTGCTCTGCCTGGTGGAAGCAAGTGATAAAGACGTAGCCTCCAAGTCCAAGTTCAAAGCCCCCGAAAGAGGAGATCTGCACGCGGACACCATCCGCATACTCCACTTCCCTTCCCACCCCACGGCCCCACCCTCCTTCCGGGGAAGAGCCAGGCCTTCCCCGGGCTGGGCCCGGCATGTGAGTGCGGCTGCAGAAGCCTCTCGCCCTGAGTGGGCCTTGGGCCCTGCCCACGCCTGGCCCCCTGCCCGTGCAGGTTAAAGGTGGGACCCTACCTGGTGGGAACCCGAGGGCCCAGTAACACCTCGCTGACGCCCTTGGAGAGAGGCGTCCACACACAGGAACGCCTGCGTGCTGGTCTGGGCACGAGGGCTGACGCTCTGAAGCACCAGCAGATTCCCGCGGGCCCCAGGAGGGGTGCAGGGGTCGGTTCAGGCATCACGCATTCTGCTCCAGGTTTCAAGGCCTGATTGAGGAGACAGGGAGCTAAACGCTGCCTTGTGAACAAATCCTCAGGACAGTGGAAGAGGACGAGCCTGCAGTCTCAGTGGACCACTAGCACTAGAGAGGGTCAGGGAGCACCGGCCAGACCCACCAGGTCAGCATCAGGCTCCCTATTTGTCCCTGGTGCCAGGGACAGACGGAAGAGGCCCTCGGGAGCAGAACAGCAGAGGCCGGCAGCCGGGAGAGGGGGGTACCTCCTCGCAGAGGCTGGCTCTCCCCACCCCCCTCCCAGGGAAGCAGAGACAGAGCAAAATCCCCAGGGGCCTGTGAAGAGAAAGGGGCTGGATTGTTACCTGCCTTGACTCCTAGATCCCTCAGTTTCCCCACATTTATTCAAAACCTCGTCCATTCGAATTTTAAGAAAAATTCCACCGTCTGCACAGATAGACGGGCAGATTGGATTCCTCACAGCACAGAGTGAGAGACGTGAGGAAGTTCCGCCTCATCGGGAACCAAAAAGAGTGCAGTGCACGGATGTTGACTCACGTGGAAACCAGCAACCCACAACCCACAACGGTGCCAGGATAGTGCATGGGAGGGAGGGGCAGGGCCCCTGCAGGACGTGCCCCCGCCCCCACCCCTGCCCCGTGGCACAAGAACATCCAGGACTTTCTGATGGCTCCCCGGGAAAGTCGGTCACAGCTGCAGAAGGCGTGGCCGTCCACCCTGAGGCCAAGCTGCTCCTGGCTGGGGCGTCTACATGGCCAGCTGGACTGCTCCCAGATGGGGTGTCTACACGGTCAGCCAGATTACTCACAGATGGGGCATCTACACGGTCAGCCCAACTGCTCCCAGATGGGGCGTCTACACGGTCAGCCAGACTGCTCACAGAGGGGCGTCTACACAGTCAGTAGGACTAGTCCCAGCTGGAACATCTACATGGTCAGTGGACTGCTCCCAGACAGGGCGTCTACATAGCCAGACTGCTCCCAGATAGACATCTACATGGTCAATCAGACTAGACTGCTCACATTCAGGGTATCTACACGGTCAGCCAGACTAGACTGCTCCCAGATGGGGCATCTACACGGTCAGCCAGACTGCTCCCAGACGGGGCATCTACACGGTCAGCCAGACAGCTCTTAGAACGTCTACACCGTCAGCGGGACGACTCCCAGCTAGAGCGTCTACACCGTCAGCGGGGACCGCTGCCCAGGAGAGAATGAGTCGGAGGTGATGGCCGTCATTACCGTTGGAAGTTTCTTGAACGCCGTTCATGGTGCAGCATGTTCTGGGACCCTCCAGATCTCGGGGGAGCCCGTCTGTGGGCAACTCCCGACCCCAGACACCCTGTCACCCGTCAGGCCCGAGACCAGGACGGTCGCCCCCTCCGAGGCGTCACTGAGGAGACTGGGAGGGCCTCCCCGCTGCCTGGTGGGTGGGCCCGTGGCCCCGGGGTCCTGGAGGGAGGGTGTGTACAAGACGAGGGCCTGATGCAACGACTGAGCACCTATGACAGTGAGACAGTGGCTGGCGGTGGGGTCTGAATGGGACCAAGGACGAGGAAGGGCTGCGAACGGCCGGTGCTCTGAGAGCCACTCCTGAATTTCACATCCTCTATGATCCCGTGACCTCACGATAAGGGAAGTTTCCAGATATGTGTTCGCTGTAGGAAGGACCCCCCCTTGATGGTGTTCCTCTTACACTATTTCTCGGTTCCCAAACAGCTTCCCCCCCAGCACCCCGGTGTGCCTCGGCTTCCTTGTGCCGACGACCACGCCCTCTCTGCTCATCTCCCGCCTGTCCCTGGGATGACACGGGCCCACCCGGCTACTCCAGGGCGTCTCCCGTTGCGAGACCCTCCGTGCACCCCGTCTGGGAAGCCGCCTTGCCTGTAGGGCTGCAGTCGCTGATTCCGGGCATGGGGACGCGGACATCTCCAGGGCCCACGGAAGTTACCCACAAAGCCCTGTGCCCCCGGACGTTTGCAGGAGGAGCTGTACTCTGTATGGAGCAGACAGTTTTAATGGTTAGACCGGGGTGGGCTCGCGTAGTAATTGCCGAGCAGGGCACTTTTAACCTCACAAAGTCAGAGGGTCACCCTGGGTCCCGCCCAGAGCTGAGTGAGAACTGACCTCACGTTCAAGGGACACAGGAAGCCCTGGGGGCCTGTCAGGCTGAGCTAGGAGTGCCCACGCGCCCAAGGGGCCGCCTTTGAGTGGTCAGTCCCCCGGGCACAGCCATCTGGTCCCCTGTGGCTTCTCTGCAGAAGGAGCTTTCCAGAAGCCTGGGAGCGAGCCCTGGAGGAAGCAGTTTGGGGAAAGCACTAAGGAGAGACAGCACACGCTCGGGTGGGCTTCACATGCGCTCTGGGATTTATTAGAGCTCGGTGCTGGCGGCTGCAGAGCCTGGGCGCTTGCACCAGCCAGGGTGGGTGCCGTGTGGACGACCCGGGCTGGGGTCGGGGGACGCCGGGGGTGACTCTGTCCGCTTGGTTAGTGGGGATCAGGCGGCTTTGCTGTAAGATGGTCTAGTCAGGTCCAGAAGGTCTCAGGTGGGCGAGGTCTGCCTGCCGGGAGTTCAGACAGCAGCTGCTTCTGGCCCCACAGAGGAGGGGTCCTAGGAGGCCACGGGCTAGCCGCAGTTAGGGGTGCCGCAGGGAACAGGCCTGAGGACCAGGGTGGGGCAGGAGGGCCGGCAGCACCCGGAGGACTGGCAGGAGGGGGTCACACACACAATGGGCTTGCAGCTCACAGGCAGGTACACGACAGGCTTGCAGCTCACGGGCACGCGGCAGGACGTCTGGCAGGAGCTGGGCACATAGCAGGCTGTCTGGCAGGAGCTGGGCACATGGCAGGACGCCTGGCAGGAGCTGGGCACATAGCAGGCTGTCTGGCAGGAGCTGGGCACGTGGCAGGATGCCTGGCAGGAGCTGGGCACACAGCAGGCCGGCTGGCAGCCAGTGGAGCCGCTGGTGTGGCACATGGCGATGTAGGGCTGGAGTGGAGTCAGGGTGGAAAACGGGGCTGGTCTGGAGCCTCCTTCCCCAGGCGGCTTTTATACCCAGGCTGTGGCGTCCCGGCAACAAGCCACACAGGTGCCCTCCTCCTGGTTGCCTGCTTGTTTTCTTCCTCTTCCTCCTGGGTGCGTCTCTTCCTGGAGGTTCTGTGGGAAGTGACTCCGTTCAGGAAACTCGGTCTCAGCCCCCAGGCTCACTGTGACCCAGCGGCCCTGCGATTTCTGGATTCAGACCCCAGGTTGGATGGCCAAGGACCGTCAGCAGGGACAGGGGACTCCACATCAGGACGTTCAAGGTCCTCCCCAAGTTTATACACCCTGCCCCCTGTCCACACAAGTACCATCCCAGTCACCAGACCCGGGGTGGGGGAACGGGGTGGGGGCGGTCCCCCCGTTTTGATTTGGAAACTCAGTGATCTACAAGGCCTTCCCCCCTGGCCAGGGCCAGGCGGCTGGGCTCCTCATCGGGGAGAGCCGTGGCCACGTTATTGCAAGAATAACAATGAGGGAGTCCCAGCTTTGTGCCGGGTGTTGTGCTAAGCATCTCACGTGGATCGTCTCATAACTGATTAGTTATCGGTCCCTGCCACCATTCGAGGGGCAGGTGTGCCCCACTTACACATATGTGCAATTAGGTTCGGAAGGATTCCGTGCTGTGTGCACGTTCTCACCGGGGCGGCCAAGCAGCAGGAATTGGAAGCTGCTGGGTTTCACTCTGGAGTCCGTGGTCCTCACCATTGGGCCAAATTATGCTGGGGCTTTGGTGGGGGGGGCGGGGTTCTGAGATTCTTGGAGCTGTTAGGTAGAATTTTTTTTAATAGATCAAATTTGGGTATTTTGTCCATTATTCAAAACATTCTTGTGCTTCAGTATCATTCTCTTCTCCTTCTTGTGTTGAACTTGCTTGTTGTTCGACTTCCCGATATTGTCCCAGGGACCCTCTTCGTTTTTCGTAATTCTGTTCCCTCTTCTTCGGATTGGATGATTCCTCCCGACGTGTCTTCAAGTTGACATTGTCTTTCTTCTTCTGTCGGCCCAGGACTGGCATGCCTGGACCCCCAGCTGCACGGTCTGAACCCGTCCACCCACACCTAAAGACGAGCATCCACGCTGCGCTCGTCCACACTTCCCACTGCTCCTGGAGCATGCCCATCCTACAGCAGTGTCGTTAACACTCCCACGGCTGCCTCTGCTTGGAACACTGCCTCCCGACCCCTCCGCATCTCCCAGGAGCCAGTTCAGCGTCACCTCCACACAGAGGCCCCCAGCCACCCACCAACACCCCATTACTCTCTACCTGCTGAGCCTGCTTTCCTTTCTGGGACTCGGCCCTCTCTGTAATTATTTCAGGCGTTGATTTGTACGCACTCATGTATCCATTGCCCCGGAAGGCCCATGAGGCTAGGACATCTCTATAGCCAGCACAAAGTATATGTCTGTTGCACGAACAAATCGATGATTACATAGATGGCTATAAGGCAGAAGTCGGTCACCTTTCTATAAATGGAAGACAGTAAATGTTTCAGCCTCTGCAGTGACGTGGTCTGTCTCATAACCGCTTCACATTACAGCGCGAGCCCTAGACGGCATGTAAGCAAACGAGCATGGCCATTTCCAATAAAACTTTATTTGCCAAACAGGCGGCAGGCCACCTTTGTCCCACAGACGTCTCTGCTCCCCAGTTTGCAGATCCCCACTTGAATGTTTTCCCGTGCAACATAAAAGCTCAAAACACATTATTGCCCCAAAGCCTCCACTGACGGCAAAAAGGAATAAAGGCTCGGCGCTGAGTCGAACCAGTGGTGCTCCGGGCACAGTATTGGCCTGGAGAAGTGACAGGGACCCCAAGTAAAGTCGAACCAGGACGTCCTGTTTACAGAAGAAGAAACTGGCCTCTAAGCTAAACATAATTTACAGCGGAGCGTCACACGGGGGAGGGCGTCTCAGGACAAGAGGGTATTGGGGAAACGTGGTGGGAACAGCCATGAGGAAGTCCACAGCTGTGCCTCTGGGTGGCCAGGACGCCCACGGCCCGGTATAAAGGCGGCCCAGGCAAGGAGCCTCCAGACATCCCTGCCCTCCTCCCTCCCGGACACCGGCCGAGCCCCACACCAACATGTGCCACACCAGCTGCTCTGCGGGCTGCCAGGCTTCCTGCGGCTCCTCCGGCCCCGGCCAGGCATCCTGCTGTGTGCCCGTGAGCTGCAAGCCCGTGTGCGTGCCCGTGAGCTGCAGACTCGCCGTGTGCGTGCCCGTGAGCTGCAGGCCCGAGTGTGTGCCTTCCTGCCAGTCCTCCACATGCGTGCCCGTGAGCTGCAGGCCCGCGTGTGTGCCCTCTTGCCAGTCCTCTGTGTGCGTGCCCGTGAGCTGCAAGCCCGAGTGTGTGCCCTCCTGCCAGTCCTCCACGTGCGTGCCCGTGAGCTGCAGACCCACCGTGTGCGTGCCCGTGAGCTGCAGACCCACTGTGTGCGTGCCCGTGAGCTGCAAGCCCGAGTGTGTGCCCTCCTGCCGGCCCTCCTGCCCCACCCTGGTCTGCAGACCCGTGTGCTGTAGCTCCCCGTGCTGCTTCTGACCAGGGGTCTCCTAACACCTGCTCCGGGGGCAGAGGGGGCCCCACCCGTGCCCCTCCGGTGAGGACCAAGTCTTCGCCCGGCCTCCAGTTCTGCGCGTGGCAGCTCAAACATTCCCGATGAGTCGTCTGAACCCTGGGGCGAGGACGGAGCAGGACGAGCCGGGTCCCCCTGTGACCCTGCGTGTCTCCGCCAGGGTCCTTCTCTGTCTCCGGCAGGGAACCCAGCCCGTGTGAGCCCAATAAATCGTGCCTTCCTGAGGCAGCTTGCCCCTGTCTTATTTTCACAGACTTTGAAGTTCTTTCCTCGACGGCATATACAAACCATAAGCGCGGCCGCCCCTCCTCAAAGAGCCCCCTTTCCAACAGCTCAGCTGGAGGTGGGGGCTCCTCGGAGGCCGCAGGGGGGCGGTGCCATCCACACACCCACCACAGAGACTCACACTGCAGAAGGGGAAGTGCAGGGGTAACCCGCCCCGCTGAACAGGGGCCGGGAATCGGGCCGGGCGCCGGGCCTGACGTGGTGCCTTCGAGGATCGCTACAACAGGGAGGGCGGGGAAGCTCGCACAAACCCACCCCCACTACAAAGGGGAGTCTGACCATCCCGGGGAGGAGCAGCCGGAAGTGAGGAAGCCTCGCCCTCCAAGACCCAGGCCCACGGGCCTGCTCAGGACTGACCTGGGGCCAGAACAACAGAGCCCTCCTGCCCCTGACTCGGCCTGGCCGGCACGGCTGCAGGAGCAACAGCGGTCACTGGGGAGAGGCAGGCATGTGGAGGGTCCCCTCCGTGGGCGGGGCACACAGGGGCTGCTGGAAACTTAGGGCAGAGCAAGAACTCTGCGCCTCCAGCCCTCGCCCTGGGCACACGGCACTGGAAGCCCAGCACGAAGGAATCCGAAGTCTTAGGTACCTTGAAGGTCATCGCAAGAACAGCAACGCCCAAGCCAAGGTCAACATCTGAGCAGGCTGATCGAAACTTACCCCCCACCACCCTGGTGACCTGACAGAAGAGACTCACCCGTTTCCAGGAAGAAACACTGGGTATGTCCCTTTCAATTAATACAAGATATCTGATATTCAATCAAACATTAGAAGACATATTTTAAAAAAGCAAGGAAAAAACTCAATCCATTTTCTAAGAACAAAGCAATCAACAAAACTAGACTCAAAAATGACACAGATGTTGGAGCTATCAGACAGAAACATTAAAATAATGATGTTGAGCAAAATAAGTTGGAGAAAGACAAATACTGTATGATCTCACTTATATGTGAATTCTAAAACACAAACCAAAGGAAAGAAAACAAAACAGAACGAGGTGATAAATACAGAGAAGATACTGATGTTTTCCAGGGCTGGGGGGTGAAATGGGTATGGGGTCAAAAGATACAAATTTCAAGTTACAAAATTAAAAAGTCCTCAGGATGTAATGTATAGCATGGTGACTATAAAAAAAAGTGTTTATATTTAAAGAAATTAGGGAGAGAAATGTAAATATGAAAACAGAATAAATGTATTAAACTAGAAGAAATAGACTTGAGGGAAACAAAGAGAACTTCGAGAAATCAAAAAAGTCAAGTGATGGAAATTAAAAACTCCGTGGACAACTTAAAACAGAATATTAGACACAGCTAAAGAGAGAATTAGAAAAATCAGAAGGCAGGTCCAAAGAAAGCATCCAGCATGCAGCAAAAGAGAGTCAAAGTGGCAAATAGGTAAGAGAAGTTAAGAGATGCAAATATTTATGGAGGACACGTGTGGTAAATCCATAAATAAAAGCATGAGAATGACAAATATTAAATTTAGGATGATAATTACCTGTGGGGAGGAGGGAAGCACTGAATTGTGTGGTGCAAAGAAGGCTTCTAATTAATTAACTAACTGTGTTGGGGCGCCTGGGTGGCGCAGTCGGTTAAGCGTCCGACTTCAGCCAGGTCACGATCTCGCGGTCCGGGAGTTCGAGCCCCGCGTCGGGCTCTGGGCTGATGGCTCGGAGCCTGGAGCCTGTTTCCGATGCTGTGTCTCCCTCTCTCTCTGCCCCTCCCCCGTTCATGCTCTGTCTCTCTCTGTCCCAAAAATAAATAAATGTTGAAAAAAATTTTAATTAACTAACTGTGAATAATACATAAATTGGGTTCTTGGACCCAATTTTCATATAGGTGTGAGAAGGCTTCCCCACACCTCCAACAAACAGTGCTCTGGGACACCCTCCCAGGGTGTCTTGGAATTCAACTCAGTTCTGACACTACCTACTTGGAGACAGTGTCAGATCCCACAGGTTAATGGCTCCGTCCTAGAGACTGACCCCCACACCACTTCAGATGCCTGCAGCAAGCTGAGCTTGTCACCTGTGTTTCTGACCAACCAGCTCCAGATCAGAGGTCCTTGGGTTCAACTGATTTGTTTAGAGCAGCTCACGGAACTCAGAAACAGCCAGATGGAAGGATGTGGAGGGTAAGGCGTGAGGAGAGCACGTGGAGCTTCCATGCCCTCCACGCTCACCATATCACAATATAAAAAAGATCAGATGGAAAACCCAAAAGATTCCACCAAAACACTCCTAGAACTGATCCATGAATTCAGCAAAGTTGCAGTATATAAAATCAATGCACAGAAATTTGTTGCATTCCTACACACCAATAATGTAGCAACAAAAAGAGAAATTAAGGAATCAATCCCATTTACAATTACACCAAAAACCATAAAATACTAGGAATAAACCTAACCAAAGAGGTGAGAAATCTATACACTGGAAACTATAGAAAGCTTATGAAAGAAATTGAAGACACAAAAAAATGGAAAAATATTCCATGCTGATGGATTAACAAATATTGTTAAAATGTCAATACTACCCAAAGCAATCTACACATGCAATGCAATCCTTATCAAAATAACACCAGCATTCTTCATAGAGCTAGAACAAACAATCCTAAAATTTGTATGGAACCAGAAAAGACCCCGAATAGCCAAAGCAATCTTGAAAAAGAAAACCAAAGCAGGAGGCAACACAATCCCGGACTTCAAGCTGTATCACAAATCTGTAATCATCAAGACAGTATGGTACTGGCACAAAAACAGACACTCAGATCAATGGAACAGACTAGAGAACCCAGAAATGGACCCACAAACGTATGGCCAACTATTCTTTGACAAAGCCGGAAAGAATATCCAATGGAATAAAGACAGTCTCTTCATGCAGAAGAATGAACTGGACACTTTCTTACACCATACACAAAAATAAACTCAAAATGGATGAAAGAGCTAAACATAAGACAGGAAGCCATCAAAATCCTAGAGGAGAAAACAGGCAGCAACCTCTTTGACTTCGGCTATAGCAACTTCTTACTCACATCTCCGGAGGCAAGGGAAACAAAAGCAAAATTGAATTATTGGGACCTCATCAAAATAAAAAGCTTTTGCACAGTGAAGGAAACAATCAGCAAAACTAAAAGGCAACTGACAGAATGGGAGAAGATATTTGCAAACAACATATCGGATAAAGGATTAGTATTCAAAAATCTATAAAGAACTTATCAAACTCAACACCCAAAAAACAAATGATCCAGTGAAGAAATGGGCAAAAGACATGAACAGACACTTTTCCAAAGAAGACATCCAGATGGCCAATAGACACATGAAAAAATGCTCCACATCACTCATCATCAGGGAAATAGAAATCAAAACCACAATGAGATATACTCGGCAATCAAAACAAAAAAAAAAATGAAATCCTTCCATTTGCCACAACGTGGATGGAACTAGAGTGTATTATGCTAAGTGAAATTAGAGAAAGGCAAATGTCATATGACTTCACCCATATGAGAAATTTAAGATACTAAACAGATGAACATAAGGAAAGGGAAGCAAAAATAATATAAAAACAGGGAGGGGGACAAAACATAAGAGACTCTTAAATATAGAGAACAGAGAGGGTTGCTGGAGGGGCTGTTGGGGGGGGGGGGTGGCTAAATGGGTAAAGGGCATTAAGGAAGACACTTGGAATGAGCACTGGGCGTTATACATAGGGGATGAATCACTGGAATCTACTCCTGAAATCACTGTTGCACTAGATGCTAACTAACTTGGATGTAAATTAAAAAATGAATAAATATAAACAAAATATGTAAATAAAACCCAATTAGGAAGACCAGTAGGAACACTGCATTCATGTGAGCAGAACATTACTACCTTTTATGTGCTTCTGTACGTGGAGGCATTGCTTGTTAGTTAGTTGGACTTTTTTGTATAGAGAATACTTTTCAGGGGTGCCTGGGTGGCTCAGTCAGTTAAGCATCTGACTTCAGCTCAGGTCATGATCTCACGGTTCGTGAGTTCGAGCCCCGCGTCGGGCTCTGCACTGACAAATGAGACTGTTTGCAGCCTGCGAGGCCGAGCGCGCGGGGCTGGCTGCCGCGCTGCCCTCACTGCTGCGCCCGGGATGTTGGGCCAGAGCCATGAGGGAGCACTCCTGGGTCAGCGCCACCGCGGGGAGACCGGCACCAAGCTGGCACGGGGTACGGCGGAGCCCGACTGGGCCGTTCCCCTCGGCTCCGTGGGCTGGCGCTTTCTGCCACCGATCCGCCCTTGGCCGAGAGCAGCGCGGCCTTCTCGTCTGAGCGCGGCGCCTACAGGCTCCTTGGCCAGTGTCCCGAGCAGCGCCTGTGGCCATCAGCACCTCGGGGCTGTGGTGCTCCTGGCGCGTTTCCCTTGGGGACGGAGAGGAGCAGGACACCGCCATGGGGCCCTTCCCTGGCCCTGACACCACATCCGCCCCGGGGCCCGGGGTGGACGGCTGTGTGCCATCAGGCCGGGTGAAGGTGCCGCTGCAGACGGAACACAGGAGGCCGCGGAGGGACGTGTGCCAGGAGCAGGTGCACCGTGCTGTGCGCTCACAGCCGCTCCCTGTTCTCAGCTTCTCCCGGCGGGCCGGGCCTCCTTCCCCTTCCCCTCACTTGCAGGGTGGCCCAGTGCCCCCATCCACGAGGCGCTGCGGCTTCAAGAGCCCCGCTGCACGGGCGGCCGGAGCTGGGTTTGAGCGGCAGCCCTGCCATCTACAGACTGTCACCTGGGACAGCCCCTCCGCAGCCTCCGCGTCCCCATCTGTGACGGGGGTGCTTGCCAGTGCCCGGCTCCGGAGGCCGTCGTGGGTGCTCAGCGAGACGCCGTGCACCGTGAGCTCAACGCCAGTCCTGGCGCACCTCTCCAGAGGCTCACACCTGCAGTCCGGGCTTTTCAGAGTCGGCACAACTACAGAAGCGGAAGCGTGAGCTCGCGACACAGACGCGACCGCATGAGCGCACACGTCCGTGCGGGCAAAGTGCCACAGAGGCAGCAGCCGCCCGAGAACCTCACGCCGTAGAAATCCCACCACAGACGTTGAATACATGAGCTTCAAATGGGTGAAACTAAGAGATGAAACAAGAAACACGAAAGAGGAAGAAGGTTCCATTTTTTTTTAAGATCCGTGCACTCGGGAGAACCAAATGTAACCTCTAAAGCTAAAACGGGTGAAACCACTGAAGCGAAAGCCCTCTGCGTGGAGAGACGGCGGGGCGGGTGCACTGCCACGGGCTGCCACGAGCCACAGCACTGAGCTGCAGGGACCCCGTGAGGACAAAGCGTGGCCCGGAGACTTGGAAGATAGACGGAGAAGACCCGGTAGTCGATGAATTGCTCTTCCAGAGGAAGAGACCAGAGAGAACTAGGGGCAGAAGCTGTCTTCTAGGGATGACGAAGGACGTCCTCAGGTCCCAAAGAGCAGCACAGGCAAGTGCGAGAGACCCAAGTCCCCCCCACATGACGAGCACCGGGAGTTCTCAGGACAGAATGTGCTGGAAGCAGCCAGAGAACAGCCCAGCTTGCCCACGGGGAGCGGCTGCAGTGGGCTCCATAGCTGCCCCCGAGGAGGCAGTGAGACAGATGGAAAGGTCCGCGTGCCTCCCTCCACCTCCATGCACGTTCCCGGGCAAGCTCACTCATCAGCAGTGCACACACAGGAGCACCTGCAGGACGCCCCCAGGGAGGAGCACCAGACCCAGGGGGAACCATCGGGGAGGTGGAGCGGGGCAGTGACTTAAGAAGCTGGTAGATATGTGGATAAACAAATATTAACTGAGGAGAATAGCAGCAATGCTAATTAGTGGGGTTAGAAAAAATTTAAAGGCAAACCAGAGCCCTGGACAGACAATGTCGGTAAGCTGGAGGGAACCTGCTTTATGTACAGGTGAGAAGGGACATGACTGATGCCAGACCACATGAGGGATGCCCACGGAAATCTTAAGGACCGCCAATCCAAGAATAGAAAGCATAGGAACTTCAGAACCAGAGAAGACAGAAAACAAAAGGAAACTTGTAAAATGTCAACATGACAGCAGGTAGAAAGGGACTTTGAGAAGCAGCATGGAAAGGTGGGGCAAAGACGATCACAAAATAAGATGATAGAAATATATTCAAATATATTAGTGATCATAATAAATATAAATAGACTAAACTCTCCAGTTAAAAAACAGAGATCGAATCTTTTAGAAACGAAATTCAGCTCTGTGCTATTGTGGTCTGAGTCAGGGTACAGGCTGCACCCCTCCCTCGGGGCAGTGCTGGGCCTCTGCCCAGGTGTCCACGAGGCTCACTGGACATGGCCACGCTCCTTGCTTGTGCCTGGTCTATGGCAACTCGTGCTGCAACAGCAGGGCTTCGTGGTTGCAGCAGCAACCGGGAGGCCCTCAGGCTGCAGACAGCTGCTGCCTGGTCCTTTACCTAAAAAGGGTGCCAACCCCTGGTCCAGAGAATGCAGACAGACCAACCCCTGGTCCAGAGCATGCAGACAGAAAGGTTGAAAGTGAACAGAGAAAAAGGGACACCTAGCAAACACTAACCCAAAACATCTAGTACAACTATTTTAATAGACAACACGTTCTTGAGGGTAGAAAGCACCGTTACTGATGAAGAGAATGTCTCAGTGGTGATGATAAAATCCAACTCTCCAGAAAGACAGAATGATCCTGACCTTCTATGTACCACAAAGTATAGCCTCAAATATCAATGTCTGGTGCATTCCAAGGAGGAGTGACAGCTCCTGTCACAGGGAGACTGTGACACACTGTCCTCAAACATGACAGGGGCAAGCAGAAAAAGGACATCGATGGTCAACATATTCAGAATTCGACAAGTGGCAAATACTTTTCTTTAGCTATAGATGAGACACAGTATTCTGTCTCAAAAACCTCCCAGTACCCGGTAAGATAGCGGGTATTTTATTTTCAGGTTAAACATTATATTTATGTATTTCATTGTGGCCTAAAAATCTGAGCTCATGGTGTATATACACTGACTCCTTTATACCTGTCAACAAAGAATTTCAATGAGACTGAAAAAAAACTGGTTTCTGCCACAATGAATGAGGCTCAGCCATAGCAGGTCAGAAATATGAATTTATTGTCGCTATAAAACAAGGGGCCGGGATTTCCCTGTTGGCTTCCTTCCACTCTACGACATACTGAAAGCATCTGTACTCGGTTTTCCGAAGATTTTCTATGGAGAGTGTCATGGAAATGTTGTTAAAGTTACTCGGTATAGAAATAGCAAAATCACAGGCAGAAATTAATGGAATAGAAAATAATCACACCACACAGATCAACAAAGCCAAGGATGATTCTATGAAAAAACAACTATGTGACAAGACTGGCCAGTGGAATAAACAAGAAAGCACAAATAAAGACTACTAGGAAATTAGGGATAAAAAATGCGACAGGACTACAGATATAATGGAGATTTTTTAAATAATGACTATTATGAACAACTTAATCCCAATAAAATCTCTAAAAATATGTAACTTTCCCAAATTAGCCATTTAAAACTTGAATAACTTTAAACCATTAAAGAAATTGACTCAGGGGGCGCCTGGGTGGCTCAGTCAGCTAAGTGTCCAACTTCAGCTCAGGTTGTGATCTCGTGGTCTGTGAGTTCGAGCCCTGCGTCGGGCTCTGTGCTGACAGCTCAGAGCCTGGAGCCTGCTTTGGATTCTGTGTCTCCCTCTCTCTCTGCTCCTCCCCCGCTCACATTCTGTCTCTCTCTCAAATATAAATAAACATTAAATTTTTTTAATGTTTAAAAGGGTGCACAGTTTATGATGCCTTGTAAATGTTAAAAACACACTAAGGAATGTAACACATTGTCCCAGAACATGGATGAAGAAACACCCTGCAGTGACCACCCCAGCCTCAAGTAGGGTTCCTGTGGGGGGCACTAGGGAGGCCTTTCCAACCCAGTAAAACTCTTTTCCCTTCTCTGGACTCTGCCAGCAGCCTTTTCTCACCATGTGCCTCTCACACGGCAAAGTAGCCAAAGGTTCCCAAACCGGCGTCCTGTGTCCTGTGTCCCGCCTACACTGTGAGCTTCACGGGAATTCCCATCAGCCAGTGTGACAAGGGACCCGATAAGCACAGCACAGTGTGTGAGTGCCGCGCGTGTGTGTGTGTGCATGTGCATGCATGTGTGTGCCCTTGTGTGCACCTGTGCGTACATGTGTGCCCTGTGTGTGCCCACACGCGTATGTGTGTGTGCCCTTGTGTGCAGCTGGGTGTGTGTGCACATGTGTATGCACACGTGCGTGCCCCGTGAGGTGCGGGTGGCCCTGTGTATGACAGTCCTCCTGCCCTGCCCTCGCCTGCATGCCTGTCCCCTTTGGTGCCCCCACCTGCTGCAGGACATCCATTCCCGGCCTCCAAGTCCTGGAGGAATCACTCCGGTCACATCAAGGAGCCCAGTGAGATCTGTCCCGTCCCGACCCACACCAGCCTCCCCTCTCCACAGACCTCCTTCCCGGGACGGGTGGAAACACAGCCCACAGGCCCCGTTTCGGACTTGCTCATTTTCTTCCCTTTATCGTGGCTTTGAAGAAAATCGCACTTTCCTGGAGGACCTTTTCCTAATTAATACATTTGTCAGATTTCCATTCTCCTCTTTGGGTTCTCATGTTGTAAAACCTCATTCCTAAGACATGCCCGATGTGGAAAAGCAGCACCACAGAACAGAGGCTCCGAGTGGCCTGAGGGTCCCATAGGCTCTGAGCAGGCTGAGTGGGGCCTCTGGGGAGGAGCTTCAGGGGGTGCTGTTATGTCACTGTCCGCACCCCATCTCTACTCTGTGGGTTTCACCTCCCACTGCTGGCTGGGGAAACCAGATGCCTCGTGCATGTGTGTGCGTGTGTGTAGGAGGGCCATACACTGGTGTGTGCACGGTGCATACATATATACTGTGTGTGTGTGTGCATACATACATCATATGCAAGTACGTGGGTGCATGTCTACATACATCCGAGTCAACTGGCTCAGTTTACCAAAGTCCCCCAAATTCAAACAATGTAATAGGTTCTAGTCCGTGCAGCTAAAAGGTTGTAAAAGCAGTTCTGCAGCTCTAAGTTTATCACCTGTCCCTAAGGAAGACTAAAGGGGCTGGAAATCTCAGACGGCCAGTAGTGAGACTGCCCTTGGAAGTACTGGTGCCTCCAGGACGCAAAAGCCACATCCACAGAACCAGAAAAGACCCCAAACAGCCAAAGGAATCCTGACAAAGAAAACCAAAGCTGGAGGCATCACAATCCCAGACTTCAAGCTGTATTAGAAAGCTGTCATCATCAAGACAGTATGGTACTGGCACCAAAACAGACACTCCGACCAATGGAACAGAATAGAGAACCCAGACATGGACCCACACACGTATGGCCAACTAATATTTGACAAAGCAGGAATGAATATCCAATGGAATAAAGACAGTCTCTTCAGCAAGTGGTGCTGGGAAAACTGGACAGCGACATGCAGAATGAACCTGGACCGCTTTCTTACACAAAAATAAAAATATACAAACATAAACTCAAAATGGATGAAAGACCTAAATACGAGACAGGAAACCATCAAAATGCTAGAGGAGAAAATAGGCAGCAACCTCTTTGACCTCGGCCTCAGCAATTTCTTACTTGACATGTCTCCAGAGACAAGGGAAACAAAAGCAGAAATGAACTATTGGGACCTCATCAAGATAAAAAGCTTCTGCACAGTGAAGGAAACAATCAGCAAAACTAAAAGGCAACCGACAAAATGGGAGAAGATATTTGCAAACGACATGTCAGATAAAGGATTAGTATCCAAAATCTATAAAGAACTTCTCAAACTGAACACCCAAAAAACAAATATCCAGTGAAGAAATGGGCAAAAGACATGAACAGACACTTCTCCAAAGAAGACATCCAGATGGCCAACAGACACATGAAAAAATACTCCACATCACTCATCATCAGGGAAATAGAAATCAAAACCACAATGAGATACCACCTCACACCTGTCAGAACGGCCAACATTAATGACTCAGGAAACAACAGGTGTTGGCGAGGATGTGGAGAAAGGGGAACCCTCTTGCACTGCTGGTGGGAACGCAAACTTGTGCAGCCACTCTGGAAACAGTATGGAGTTTCCTCAAAAAGGTGAAAATAGACCTACCCTACGACCCAGTAATCACACTACTGAGTATTTACCCGAAGGATACAAAAAATGCTGATTCAAAGGAGCACACGCGTCCCGATATTTATAGCAGCACTATTGACAACAGCCAAATTATGGAAAGAGTCCAAATGTCCATCCAGTGACGAATGGAAAAAGATGATGTGGTATATATAATATATATATATATATATAATGGAATACTACTCAGCAATGAAAAAGAATGAAATCTTGCCATTTGCAACTACATGGATGGAGCTGAAATATATTACACAAAGTGAAATAAGTCAGTCAGAGAAAGACACATACTGTATGATTTCACTCATATGTAGAAACAAAACAGATGAACACATATGAAAGGGGTGAAGAGAAGAGAGGGAAACAAACCACAGAGACTCTTAAAAAAAATTTTTTTTTTACCATTTATTCATTTTTGAGAGACAGAGAGAGAAAGAACATGAGCAGGGGAGGGGCAAAGAGAGAGAGAGGGAGACACAGGATCCGAAGCAGGCTCCAGGCTCTGAGCTGTCAACACAGAGCCCGACAAGGGGCTCAAACCCATGAACCAGGAGATCATGACCTAAACTGAAGTCAGACACTTAACCAACTGAGCCCCCCAGGCGCCCCCACAAGAGACTCTCAATGACAGAGAATGAGCTGGGGGAGAATGGAGGGAGGTGGGTGGGGGAGGAGCTAAGTGGGTGATGGGCACTGAGGAGGACACTTGTGATGAGCACTGGGTGTTGTATGTAAGGGATGAATCAAAGAATTCTACTCCTGAAACCAACATTGCACTGCATGTTAACTAAAATTTAAATTAAAAAAAAAAAAGCCACATCCAGAGAGCTGACCTGCCTCCCGGCCCCCACCGGCCTCCTCGGGAGCTCAGGGACAATGGGGCCTGGGGGTGGGGTCGGGCAGGATCCAGGTACTGTGACATCTAGTCACCGCAGAGCTGGGTGAGGAGGAAGGACTGAGGCTCCGGAGGCCATCCCTGGGGTGGGAGGGCAGCCAGGCTCCAGTCCGCAGTGCAGGCCTCTCGACCTCAGCCGGGAGCAAAGCCGGGGGGCGGCGGGGGTGGGGGGAGGTGGCGGCAGACTACACTGCCGGTGGGTCTCAAACGCACCCACTTCTCCGACTCAGAAAATTCATTACAAAACAACCCCCAGAAACCAGGCATGGAGGTGCAGTGGCTTTGGAGACAAGGTGGGTGAGAAGCCGGTGTCCCTGCCTCTCCACCGTCGCCCGGGGCTTGCGGCAGGTGCGTGTTCCCGGGGGTGGGGGGGGGGGGGGGGCAGGCTCCCATGCACCTGCCCACCAGCCTGAGACTCTGCCAGACAGACAGAGAGCCTTGCCGGGGGACGGGCGGTCGGCTGCCCCAAATGGAAAGGTCACAGGTGCCAAAGGAGGGCATGGACAGTCCACGGCCAGGCCCTCCGGTCCCCTGTTCCCTCGGCACCCACACCTGCCCATCTACGGGACCAGGTTTCAGCCGAAACAGCCCCAGCATGGAGCAGGCGGGAAGGGTCAAGAGGACACAGGACACGACGTGGGACCCGAGAGAAATCCTAGCAACAGTGCTCGGAGTGAAGAAAGCAAGTCCGAGGCCAGGGGTGCAGGACAATACCTTCCGACGTCCCTCAGGGCCCTGCATGAGAAAACACGCGCTTCGGGGCCACGCAGAGGTGACTCCGCTCTCTTTTTTAGAAGGTAGCACACGATTCTAACAGCGGTTTCCCTGAGAAGCCCGGGGTGAATTACCGACGGTGCTCTAGCTTCCACGTTGGGTAGTGGGTTCGTGGGGTTTATTATAATAATAACTGATCATCGATCAATTAACACTGGGCCGCACGTGGACCAGCGACACAAGTGAATCATGAACTGAGGGCCGGAACTGACAGCCAGGGGAAGCAAGAGCAGCCTTGGAAAAGGGCGAGTCGCTGGCCGCGGCCACACGCACCGGGCCACGGGTCATGGGGGCCTGAGGCCGGCGGCCACCCCCTCCACCGGGAGCCCCCAGCGCGGACGAGCCGCCTTGAGGAGGGGATTAGCCCTCCCCGCTCCGTAGCGCCGACTCAGTGGGCAGGAAACGTAGAAACAGAGAGACAGGGGTAGAAAGCTGCCTCAGGAAGGCACGATTTATTGGGCTCACACGGGCTGGGTTCCCTGCCGGAGACAGAGAAGGACCCTGGCGGAGACACGCAGGGTCACAGGGGGATCCGGCTCGTCCTGCTCCGTCCTCGCCCCAGGGTTCAGACGACTCATCGGGAATGTTTGAGCTGCCACGTGCAGAACTGGAGGCCGGGCGAAGACTTGGTCCTCACCGGAGGGGCACGGGTGGGGCCCCCTCTGCCCCCAGAGCAGGTGTTAGGAGACCCCTGGTCAGAAGCAGCACGGGGAGCTACAGCACACGGGTCTGCAGACCAGGGTGGGGCAGGAGGGCCGGCAGGAGGGCACACACTCGGGCTTGCAGCTCACGGGCACGCACACGGAGGACTGGCAGGAGGGCACACACGTGGGCCTGCAGCTCACGGGCACGCACACGACAAGTCTGCAGCTCACGGGCACGCACACGGGCTTGCAGCTCACGGGCACACAGCAGGACGCCTGGCAGGGGCCGGAGGAGCCGCAGGAAGCCTGGCAGCCCGCGGAGCAGCTGGTGTGGCACATGTTGGCGTGGGGCTCGGCCGGTGTCCGGGAGGGAGGAGGGCGGGGACGTCTGGAGGCTCCTTGCCTGGGCCGCCTTTATACTGGGCCGTGGGCGTCCCGGCAACACGGGACAGAACAGTTGTCTTCCTGGTTTGTGCTGCTTCCGGGCCGTCTCCCAGAACTTAGTTTTCTGTTGCACGTGTTTTGTTTGTTTGGCGCTCGCCCGCGTGACTAACTGCCCCTCCCCACGCTCGTGTTGCACTT
Source organism: Felis catus (assembly GCF_018350175.1). NCBI lineage: Eukaryota > Metazoa > Chordata > Mammalia > Carnivora > Felidae > Felis > Felis catus. The sequence continues at coordinate 1,941,607 of NC_058376.1, read as the reverse complement.
GGAAACCTGCCCGAGTGTGTCACTGGCGCCTCGTTCCTCACCATTTCACACGAGCTACGTTTGCGTGAATCTGAAAACGCGGACCTCCCGACCTCCCTCTGTGTGCGATGACGTCCCCGAACAGCCTCTGCCCATCAGGAAGGCTCCGGGGCAGACACGGGGAGATCGAGAGTGTCGGGCTCACGTCCGAGTGTCCCAGAAGCTGGAGGTCACGCGGCGGCCGGTACACGGGAAGGACACGGTGACCACTGGCCCACAGCACGGGTGTGGACTGAGGGCACGGGTCATGGAGAACTCCTGGCGGGCAGTGACCTCTGATCCTCGTCGTGAGAAAAACCTCATCATTAGAGAAGCAGGCTGCACAAAGCCAGGGCATCCGCTGCACAGGGGTGCGGCCCTACAGGAAGCAGGGGCGTCCCCGGGAAGCGCGTGAGGACCGGGGGGCCGCGGATGGACACACAGGGTCACTTGGGACCCGGGTGACGGGCTGAGTCAGCGGTGGGTCTTCCTCTCCTCCCTGGGGCTCTCGCCTGACGTCTCGGGCCTGAAAGCCGGCCTGGAGGAGCACTCCCCACCCTCCTCGGGGCTCTGGCCTGTGAACTCCAGAGAGCGCCTTTGGATGACCTCCATACCTTTCCTACAAAGAATCCGAGGTCTCTCCTGCCACCTGCATGCCCCCCGCCCCGCCGACAGTGAGAACACCCCGAGAACTTGATGGCGTTTCTGAAAACGCTTCTGCAGGAGGCTGCTGCATCACAAGACTCAGGACTGGTTTACGAGAATTTTCTGGCGCACGGCCCCAAAGATGGACACACAGCTCGGGGAGGTGCAGGCACCCCCACAGAGGCATGCACATCCGGGCCCAGACAAACACTCGTGGGCCTCCCTGTTTGTTAGGGAGACACCGCTCCCCACTCCGAGGTCTCCTCCGTGAGGACTGACGTCCGTCAGTGTTCCCACCCCCCGCTCCACTCCTTTCTGCTCGCAGACTCTGGGGCCCGCCCGCCTGCAGAGAGCGCCGGCGGGGGTCTGCCTGGACGGGGCCATCTCAGCGTAAAACCGTGACCTCTTTTGGGCGGGGGGTGTCATCTACGGTTTTCCAGGACAGGCTGTCCCTGACAGGAGTCTGCCTGGTTCTGTCTCAGCAGCCACACACCTAGCCACGTCCTCCAACCGTTCTAGTGGCGATAGGGGGGTAAGAGAGCCCGGTAGCTGCCTGTCTCCGTGGGGCCCACACCGAGGCAGACAGGAATGACACCTGCAGGGCCCCTCAAGCCACAGCCTTTGCTGTGTGGACCAGGAACCTCCCAGAACAGACAAGTGTTGAGTCTGGAGAACGGAACGATACCGGGGAAACTCGCGGAGCGCTGGTAGTCTAGCGCTCCCTCAACGACACGACCCAAGAACAGCGACGAGCCTTCTGTCTTCGGGCCGCGGCCGGTCCGACCGACACAGACCGGCTGCTGAGAGGAAGAGTGCACACGAGAGACGCTCGGCCTTCGCCCGGCTCTGCCCAGGCCAGCATCCCGAAGGCCGTTCAGTGGGCTGGGGTTTTCGCAGAACAGACGGCCCGCTTGCCGAGGAGGAAGGCCCCCCGCGCTCGGGCAGCAGAAGCAGCTAGAATCCCAGGAGTGGGGCATCAGGAGGGAGGGAACGTGCGTGAGTCTGCGTGAGAGGCTGCTGTAAATCTGTCCAAGGTGGCAGGGTTGTCTGTGCTCGGGGCAACACCACCGGAGGCTTAACTTTGAGCGTGTGCCGCAGGACGGAGGGGGAGCCCCCACATGCTGCTAGGACCCCACACGGTCAGGCGTCCGGAGCAGCGACCAGACCCACAGGAAGCCCTACTCCGGGCCTGCCCCAACAAAGCCAACCGGTGGCAACATTTCCAGAGAAGACGGTTGGAATTCGACCCCCACCAAGACAAGGAGCTTAGTAATCCCCCTGGGCTTCCCGCAGAGCCACCCTGAGCAGGTGTAAAACCTGCTCAAGTTCAACATGATCAATTAATAACTGGCGATCACCCAGAACCAAAGTGAATAGGCAGGAAAAGAGAATGCAGGCCTTCTAAATGTATCACCGTAATTAATTGCAATATACAACAACAAAACCACTGGCCACAAGAGGCAGAGAAAATGCAATCCACCAGTTAAGGAAAAAAATCAATCAATAGTCGTGAAACCCGAGATGGCCCGGACAGTGGCTGGGCAATGACTGTGGAGCAGCGACTGTAGATGTTTCAAGAATCCAAGGAACAGATGTTCGAAGAATTAAAGGAAAATATTACTTTTGTGAGTGAATGGATACGGAATGTTAGCAGGTAAGTGGAAACTGCTTTAAAAACCGGGAATTGGAACCGAGAAGCACAGCGCTTGGAAATGAAATATCCACTGGGAGGTCCCAACGGCGGACCGACGACGGAAGTAATAGCGTGTGAAAGTGAATCCGCGTCGAGGGAAATTATCTAACCTGCAGGAGAAGCGAGAGTGAGGAAAAACTGAGAAGAGCCTGTGAGCCGGTATCTGACCGTCTAACACACAGGCAAGGTCACCCTCGGGAGGAGGGATGAAATCAAAGCCCAACAATGTGCTGAACACACGATGGACGAGCTTCCAAAACCTGGTTTTAAAAAAAGACACCAGGGGCGCCTGGGGGCGGGGGCTGGGGCTCAGTCCGTTGAACCTCCGACTTCAGCTCAGGTCACGACCTCACGGATCATGGGTTCGAGCCCCGCGTCGGGCTCTGTGCTGACAGCTCGGAGCCTGGAGCCTGCTTCCGATTCTGTGTCTCCCTCTCTCTCTGCCCCTCCCCCGCTCTCGCTCTGTCTCTCAAAAATGAATAAACGTTAAAAAAAATAAAACAAATAAAAAAAGAAGGAGAAGGAAGCTGCTGACTTCTCGTCAGAAGCGGCACAGAAGTGGCAACGGTGTTGAGGTGCTGGGGACAAGCACTGCCCATCGAGAGCTCCATGGATAGCAAAAAAGAAGTCCTTTGAAACCGGGTGAAGCGAAACATTTCAGAGAAAGGGAAGTAAAGTGGCCCTCGCAGGAGGGAAGCACCGCAGGGGGGCGGGGAAGGTGGGGTGGGCTGAGCGCACAGGTGGGAAGAGGGAGCACGGGAGCGGAGGGGGGAGGAGCATGCAGACGGGAAGAGGGAGCACTGAGGAGGAGAACACAGGCAGGAAGAGGGAGCATGAGGGTGGATGGGGGAGGAGTGTGCAGGTGGGAAGAGGGAGCATTAGGGGGGAGAGGGGAGACTGCAGGTGGGAAGAGGAAGCACGAAGGTGGATGGGGGTGAGCGCCAGCTGTGTGCCCAGCTCCTGCCAGCTGGCCTGCTGCGTGCCCGTGAGCGGCAAGGCTGCTGTGTGTGTGACCCCCTCCTGCCAGTCCTCCGGGTGCTGCCGGCCCTCCTGCCCCACCCTGGTCCTCAGGCCTGTTCCCTGCGGCACCCCTAACTGCGGCTACAAATCACCCGGAGCGTGAGCTCTCCCGCCACATCTCATGATGGAATCCCCGACGGGGCCGCACTCCACAGACGCTAGAATCCCCACCCAGTGTCTTATCCATGAGAGCTCAGGAGCTATTAAAAATCCCTCTCTCTGCTCAGCGCTGTCTCTTTCTGTGAGTGTCCCCCAAAGCCGTTTCTCCCTGTCACCTGTCCCCTTGGACAACCCGATGTCTGAGTACGACTCCTGTCTTGGGTGGCCTCCTGGGGTGGTCACGCCCCTCGGCATGCTGGGGAGCCCCTCTGACAGAAGCGGCGGCCAGGCTGTCAAACCCGACGGGGCCTCCCTTCCCCCCATTTCAAGCGAGGACCTTCGTGCTGGGCTCCTCAGGGCCTAGAAACTGCGCAACAAAGGGTAAGGAATGGAGGGGGGGCACCGCCTGAGTGACCGCGGCTGCTCACAGTCATATGCGGGCTTTCCAGAGCAAGGAGGGGTGCCTGGGGACTCCGTCGGTTAAGCGTCCGACTTCGGCTCAGGGCATGATCTCACGGTCTGTGAGTTCGAGCCCCGCGTCAGGCTCTGTGCTGACAGCTCAGAGGCTGGATCCTGCTTCGGATTCTGTGTCTCCCTCTCTCTCTGCCCCTCCCCTGCTCACGCTCTTTCTCTGTCTCAAAACCAAACGTTAAAAAAAGTATACTGCAAAAGAGGTTGCACCAAAGAGCCAAGGTGACAGGGACACAGATTTCAGCTCAAAGAACAAAAAGTTCCCTAAAAGCCAGAGCTGCCCTGCAAAATAACAGGCACCCGGGGACCGTCCTGGCTTCCGGGCACCGAAGCCGTGAAGACGAGGTCTGTTTCTTCCACTCTCTCAATAACAGACAGAACTGCAATCAACCCACACGCCCATCAACAGGGATGGATAAACACCACGACAGTCACACGAATCAGCAGTTAGAGGACCGCACTGTTTAGTCTCAGCAACACGGTGTTGGTGAGCAGAGTCGGGCAGAGAGCGCCCGCCACACGACTGTGTCTAAGTGAGGCTCTGCGACAAGCTGAACTACTTTACATGTTTAACGGCCAGAACACGGGCTGCTTCTGGGGGGTTCAGGTAAACTGACCAGGTGGCAGAGGACATTTGGGGAGGACCGTTAGGGCCAGGGCCGAAAGGGTTGGGCACAGGCTGTGTCCAGGGCCCCGATAAGGTTGGCTGCACAGTCCAGTGGTGGGTCCCAAGAGGGTTTACTCAGATGCACGCATTTGTCAAAAGCCATCAAATGACACACGTAAGAGGCACGGTACTTCACACACAAGAGCACAGAAACTCCTACTAATGGGATGCTTCCTAAGTGTTTGAGTGAAGCGTACTGTTGTTTGCGACTGACTTGGCAATGTAGAGGGACGGTCTGTGGGTAAGAATCTGGGAAAGGAAGTGAGGCACAATGTTAGTTGTTGACTGTAGAACGGGATATGTGGCTACACGCTGAGTGATTCTTTCAGTTTTTCTGTATGTCTGAGATTTTTTTCACAATAAAATGAAAATAAAAATAGTTGAAAATGATGGTTGAGCTAAGTAGTTCAAAATAAAATTTCCCTTTAAAAAGAAAACAGAAGGCACAAATGGGATTCCTGCTTTGGATGGGAAATTTAACCAAGAGCTTTCATGCCGTGGCAGCCTAATATTCCAGGTGAACTGGGGTGAAAAGAGAATTTGGGGACCCCGCATTCAAATGAAATAAGGAGGACTGTGGGTCAGCCAAACCAGAGCGCCAGGGGGGAGTGGGAAAGCCAGCACTCCAAGAGAGCTGATGCTTCCATTCAAGATGGCAGGCTGGGCCTACTGTCCCCATCTCAACCTCCCAAGACCCGCCGTGGGGAGAAGTCAGCCTACAACGGGTGAGGGACGCAACAAAGCCAACGGGAAGCAGAGATGTGCCGACCTCCAGGCAGGGTGGAGCAGGTGGGAAGCCCTGGGCCCTGGAGCACGACAGCACCTGGTCCCCATGGGCAGGCCCGGTGGAGGAAGGTGTGTCTACGGGGGAGGGGGCACCCGGGGCCATCGGAGGCAGAGTGCCCAGAGGCTCTGCAACTCCCCAGAACGCCGCCAGTGTGTATCTCTAGGACAATTTAACACCTCACCCGGGAAAGGCTAAGGCTCCTGGGGGGCTGTTGACACCCCATGTACATAAGTCTCATCCTGGCTTCTGGGCTCCCAACTTTCTTATTCCCAGGTAAGCCCGCCACCTGGCAGGGCCCCACCCCCGATCCCGGAGCACCATGTCAACTTCCCTACACGGGTGAGGTTTCTCTAACTCAGCACAGACACGCAGCGGAAGGGGAGCCCGGCCGCCATGACCACTCCCACACTCACCCCAGCGTATGAGCAAAGCCAGTGGCGTGAGAAGGCCAGCCTGGGGTAGCAAACAGAAAACACACCCCAGAGCAGGCGGACAGCTCATGAAGCAGAAATCACCTTTTAACAAATCTTAAATACACTCAAAGACATTCAAGAAGATGTCACAGCCATAGAGCAAGGGGCGAGAGGCTTTGAAAAGGAACGGTTAGAAAACGTACCCCAAAAAGGTCTATTGTTGGTATTTGAAATGAAACAAAGGGCCTTGCAGGTGAGGCTGAGAAGTCTCTCAGACTTAGAACAAAACATCAAAGAGGCAGGAAGTATGAGAGGAAAGAAACCAGCCTGGGGACCCATCTGGGGGCTGCAGCCTCTGGTGTGTGGGATGCCGGGAGGAGAGGCAGTCAGGACACAGGGAGGATGAGGAAATGCATCCCCGGGGAGGAGCACTTCCCACAGTGGAAAACACGGTCCCCAGGTTAAAGGACTAAGCAACACCAAGAAAAGGAATGGGGAAAACCCAGACACATCCTGTTGGAACTGCAGAATGGGATGGGTAATAAGTGGTTCCCAAAAGCGTCTCCGGAGAACAAAAGAAGCCAAAAAAGTCACCTACGGAAAAGTAAAAATCAGACTGGCATCAGACTTGCCATCAACAGCACCGCACGCTTTAGCAAACTTCGGGAGCAGTGCTCACAAAGTCCTGGCGACAATCCAACCTGTGCTTCCAAACACGGGTGTGCTATAAGTAAACAGATGAGTAGAAAACTACGTAAACGATGCTTAAGTGAGTAGTAAACACGACAACACATTCTTGGCAATAGACGTATTAAATAAGCAGGAGTGTTTTGCTAAAACTAAGTAGCTGTATTTTGTGTGTACGTGGTCATCTGCTTTTCAACACTTTTTCAGGCAGTGAAAATCATATCCAAAAGAATAAAACACCTAGCAATAAATTTAGCCAAGGGGGTGAAAGACCTGTACACCGATCGCTCTAAAACACTGCTGGAAGAACCGAAGGAGACGAGGATAAGAGCAAGGACATCCCATGTTCATGGATGGGAACGCTTAACCTGAAGGTGACAGTACTCCCCAGTGTGATCCTTATCAAAATCCCAAAGCCTCTTTCTCTAGAAATGAAAAGGCTGAGCTTCAAAATCATATGGAACTGGTAAGAGTCTAGAATAGAATAAACTTGAAAACGATGAAGAACGTTGAAGGATTCACAATTCCTGATTTCAAAACTTACTACGAGAGTACAGTGATTGAGTCAGTGTGGCATCTGGCATATAGGACAGACATACACACTGACGGAGTAAAGCTGAGAGTCCAGAGATAAACCCATATATTTGTGGCCAACTGATTTTTGACAAGGATTTCAAGACTGTTCAGTGGAGAAAGAAATCATCTTTTCAACAAACGGTGCCAGAAAAGCCAGATTCCTACATGCAAAATAATGTAGTTGGACCCCTACCTCACCCCATATACAAAAATTAACTAAAAGTCATAAACATCCTAAATGTAAGCGCTAAAACCAAAGTGTCTTAGAGGAAAACATAGGGGAATCACTTCGTGACCTTGGATTTGACAACAGGTTCTTAGCTATGACACCAAAAGCATGAAGATCAAAAGAAAAAAATTAATTGGACATCATCAAAATTAAAAACTCTAGTGATTCAAAAGACACCATCAAGAAAGTGACAGGACAATCCACAGAATGGGAGAAAATATTTGCAAGTCGTATGTCTGATAAGAGTTTATAACCAGAAAACATAAAGAACCCACACAACTCAGCAACAAAAAGACATGTAACCCAATTTAAAGATGGGCAGAGAGGGGCACCTGGGTAGCTCAATCAGTTAAGCGTCCAAATTGATTTCGGCTCAGGTCCTGGTTTCACAGTTCATGGGTTTGAGCCCCGTGTCAGGCTCCACGCTGATGGCACGCAGAGTCTACTTGGGATTCTCTTTCCCTCTCCCTGCCCCTTTCCCACTCACACTCTCTCTGACTCTCTCAAAATAAATACACTTTTTTTTAAGTGGGAAAGGAACTTGAATTGATATTTCTCCAACAAAGCTGTACAGAGGGCCAACATGCACACAAAAAGATGCCCCACATTATTAGTCATCAGGGAAATGCAAATCACAACCACAATGAAACACTACTTCATATGCGCTAGGATGGCTAAAATTGAAAGAGAAAGAAAGAAAGAAAGAAAGAAAGAAAGAAAGAAAGAAAGAGAAGGATGAAAGAAAGAAAGAAAGAAAGAAAGAAAGAAAGGGAAGGAGGAAGATAGGGAGGGAGCAAGGAAGGGAGGAAGGAAGGAAGGAAGGAAGGAAGGGAAGGAAGGAAGGAAGGAAGGAAAAAAGAAAGCGAGAGAGAGAGAGGGAAGAAGGAAGGAAGGAAGGAAGGAAGGAAGGAAGAAAAGAAAGAAAGAAAGAAAAGAAAGAAAGAAAGAAAGAAAGAAAGAAAGAAAGAAAGAAAGAAAGAGAGAGAGAGGAAGGAAGGAAGGAAGGAAGGAAGGAAGGAAGGAAGGAAGGAAAAAAGAAAGCGAGAGAGAGAGAGGGAAGAAGGAAGGAAGGAAGGAAGGAAGAAAAGAAAGAAAGAAAGAAAGAAAGAAAGAAAGAAAGAGAGAGAGAGAGAGAGGGAGGAAGGAAGGAAGGAAGGAAAAAAGAAAGCGAGAGAGAGAGAGGGAAGAAGGAAGGAAGGAAGGAAGGAAGAAAAGAAAGAAAGAAAGAAAGAAAGAAAGAAAGAAAGAAAGAGAGAGAGAGAGAGAGAGAGGGAGGGAGGGAGGGAGGAAGGAAGGAAGGAAGGAAGGAAGGAAGGAAGGAAAAAAGAAAGCGAGAGAGAGAGAGGGAAGAAGGAAGGAAGGAAGGAAGGAAGAAAAGAAAGAAAGAAAGAAAGAAAGAAAGAAAGAAAGAAAGAGAGAGAGAGAGAGAGGGAGGGAGGGAGGGAGGGAGGGAGGGAGGAAGGAAGGAAGGAAGGAAGGAAGGAAAGAAAGAAAGAAAGAAAGAAAGAAAGAAAGAAAGAGGGAGGAAGGAAGAAAAAGAAAAAGAAAGAAAGAAAGAAAGAAAGAAAGAAAGAAAGAAAGAAAGAAAGAAAGAAAGAAAGAAAAAAGAAGGGACCAGTGTTGGTAAGGATGTGGAGAAACTGGAGCCCTCAAACATCATCACTGGGACTATCAAGTCGTGCACCAGCCTGGAAACATTCTGGCACTTACCACACGCCCCCAGAAACTCCACTCCTAAGAATATACCCCCCAAAAGTAAAGAAGGCAGTCAGATGTTCTTTGCAGCATTGTTCACAACAGCAAGAAGGTAAAACGACCCAGGGGTCCACTGACGGATGGCTAAGCAAAATGTGGTCCGTCCACAGAGTGGAATATTCTTCACTCACGACATGAAAGACGTGCTGACACCCGCTGCGACGTGAATGAGCCTTGGGGACATGATGCTGTGTGAAGTCAGCCAGCCACAAAAGGACAGCGATGGTCTGACCCCGCTCGTATGACGTACCAGAGCAGCCAGACTCAGAAACAGTAGGATGGGGGGGAGGGGGTTGCTGGGGGGACTGCGGGACGGGAGGCAGTGTCCCACGGGGACAGAGTTTCAGTTCGGGATGATGGCAAAAGTCCTGAAGCTGGACGGTGGAGACAGCTGCACAATCGCGAATGCACTTAGTGCCCCGACACTGTGCACTTGAAAATGGGTACAATGGCAGATTTTCTGTTATTTCTGTTTTACTACAATTAAAAAACTTTTTTAAAGAAAGTCAAACAGAAGAATATGGCTTTGTCATACTTGTAACGGTAGCTGCAATAATAACATATAACAACCACTGCATGCTCATAATTTTAGTCTTTTTTAATTTATTTTGAGAGAGAGCACGCATGGGGGAGGGTCAGAGAGAGAGAGAGAAAATCCCAAGCAGGTTCCTTGCCGTCAGCACAGAGTCTGACACAGGGCTCGAACTCGCGAACAGTTAGGTCACGACCTGAGCCAAAATCCAGAGCCAAACACCCACCCGACTGAGCCACCCAGTGGTCCCCTGCGTGCTCATAATTGCACACGCGCACAGGAGGCCGCAGGTGGCCGTCTCAGGGAGGCGGTGAGCGGAGGGAACACGGGCAGAGCCCCCGCCAGTGGGCGCAGCACCGGGTCGGGGAGACTCGAGATAACCGTGTGGCATCTGCTCCCGCGACAAGGGGGGGACGGCTCCCCGCTGGCCCACAGAGCACTCGCCTGTTGGGCGGCCACGAATGTGAGCAGCGCCAGCGTCCCAGGGGACCGAGTGTGCGTCCGGGCAGGCGTCAGAGGGGTGGGCGGCCGTGAGCGAGGCGGGCACTGCCTTCACTCTCAGCGCAGGAGCATTTGGAGAAGCACGTGCCCGGAAAGCCTGGCCGCCCCCGACCCCAGCCCCAGCCCCCGCTCGAGAGGTGTCCCCGCAAAGCAGCTACAGACCCCAGCCCCCCGGAGGCGCGCCTGGCACAAGCGCAGCTTCGCGGAAAGCAGGGCGCCATCCTTTTGAAGCGTCATCAGGAAAGTGGCCTGCCCGTCTCTTTGGGAGGCAGGGGCCCCACCCCACACTGCCAGTCCCAAACCCGGATGCCCCCCGCCCCAGCCAAGACCCTCTGCACGTCAGCGTTTGCTCCCCTCTGGCCAACCACCCTGCTGCCTGCGCGGGGCACCCCGTTCAGCTCCATGCCCAAGTCTCGGCCCCGCCGCGTCATCCTCATTCAAGTCTGTCTTCCCTGCGGGGCACTGGCGTCTGGCCGCGTGTGGCCCGTCCGTGCCCGCGTGAGCAGAGACCCCGGCGCCTGCACCTGCCTCGGCTCAGGAAGGGCGGCCCGTCTGGCCGGCACCAGCCACACCCACCACAGCCCTCTAGCCTGCTTCCCCGGAGCCCCCACGCTCCCCAGAAATGCCCCGCATCACCTCCAGAAGGGGCCCCCCAAACCCTGGGGGCCCACCTGCTCTCCCTCCACTCCTGAGGCTTCTGGGCGCTCAGGGGCTCTGCCCACCCCCCCCTTGCATCCCTGCTCTCCTGATGACACCAGGCTCCCGCTCGGAGCCCAAGCGGCCACTGCAGGCCGGCCTCCCCGCACAGAGGGCAGTGGTCCCTCCCGCTGCGAGTGTGGACAGTCGGGGGGGGGGGGGGCGATCACCAAGCTGGCAGTCTCAGTCAGGCCGTGCGCAGGGCCTCCCCTGGCCGCGAGTCCCCATCCCCGCCTGCGCCAGCTGATGGCTCACCAGCGCCACCTGCCGGGGTCCTGCAGGCCGCTGCCTCAGCCCACGTGGGACACTCGCCCTGTCCCACGCTCCCTGCTCTCAGCCGGGCAAGGTCCCGCTCTTACCGACCACCTGCCTCCCGCAACCTCGCCCCACAGTCCGTGCACAAGATCCTGCGGCCACTGAGCACACGTTCTCCCAGGTTCTAGAAGCACCGCCTTACCAGGTGCTGCCTGCCGACCGGCACCCACCGCACACCTTCCCGGACACCTCTCGCTGCCATTTCTAAATCTGCGTTCATCCTGTGCCCTCGCATCTCCCAGAAGCCAGCCTGCTCTCTGCCCTCTGGGACAGCAGGACTCTTGGCCTGAGAACATGGGCCCCCCACTTCTGATCCGGGCCCTTCTGCTCACTTTGTATGGGTGTTGGTGTTCACTCGTGCCTCGGTTTCCCCATCTGTAAAATGGGAACAACAGTTCCTACTTCACAAGGTTCAGGGTCACGGAATTAACATGTACAGACTTTCAGGGCGCCTGAGTGGCTCAGTCGGTTAAGCGTCCGACTTCCGCTCGGGTCGTGATCTCACGGTTTGGGAGCTCGAGCCCCACGTCGGGCTCTGTGCTGACAGCTCCGAGCCTGGAACCTGCTTCGGATTCTGTGTCTCCCTCTCTCTCTCTCTGCCCCTCCCCCAATTGTGCTCTGTCTCTCTCAAAAATAAACATTTAAAAAAATGTACACAAACTTGTTCCGAATAGCTGCGGGCACAGAAGAGCTATTACACACGCGTGTTTGCACATACACCAAAAATAAATACAGCTCCCAAGCTATCCGTTGGTTGATGGATTCGGAACAGAAGTATTTCCCCAAATAAAGACAACATGAAAAAATAGGCCCATGAATTCTCTGGTGCTGAGAGGCACGGGAAGTAACAGTAAGGAGCCGCAGAGGGACGCTGGGAGAGGAGGGCGGGCATCAGGGGTGACTGACCCTCCCTCGTCATTAATGGGCTAAGATACCCGCCGCGGGCCCGTGACCAGCTTCCTCAGGGACATGCTCCAGCAACAAGCGGACAGGCTTTTCAGGCCTCGTGATGAAGAGCACACAGCCCCGAGGTGTATATAAGCCCCAAACACTCCGAGCACCCACCACACACACACACACACACACTCACACGCACTCCCTCCTCCAGCCCCACCGCCCTCGCCATGGCCGCGTCCACCCTGTCCGTCTGCTCCAGCGACCTGAGCTATGGCAGCCGCGTCTGCCTGCCCGGGGCCTCGGACTCCTGCCCCGACTCCTCCTGGCAGGTGGACGACTGCCCAGAGAGCTGCTGCGAGCCCCCGTGCTGCGCCCCCGCCCCCTGCCTGACCCTCCTGTGCGGCCCCTCCTCCCCCTGCCAGGGAGACTGCTGCACCCCTGCGTGCTGCAAGCCCGTCTGCTGCACCCCTGCGTGCTGTAAGCCCGTCTGCTGCACCCCTGTCTGCTGCAAGCCCGTCTGCTGCACCCCTGTCTGCTGCAAGCCTGTGTGCTGCACCCCTGTCTGCTGCGAGGACTCCCCCTGCTCAGCCCCCTCCTGCTGCCAGCCCAGCCCCTGCTGCAGACCCTCCTCCAGTGTATCCCTGCTCTGCCGCCCCGTGTGCAGGCCCACCTGCTGCACCCCTGTCTGCTGCAAGCCCGTGTGCTGCACCCCTGTCTGCTGCGAGGACTCCCCCTGCTCAGCCCCCTCCTGCTGCCAGCCCAGCCCCTGCTGCAGACCCTCCTCCTGCGTGTCCCTGCTCTGCCGCCCCGTGTGCAGGCCCACCTGCTGCACCCCTGTCTGCTGCAAGCCCGTCTGCTGCACCCCTGTCTGCTGCAAGCCCGTCTGCTGCACCCCTGTGTGCTGCAAACCCGTGTGCTGCACCCCTGTGTGCTGCGAGGACTCCCCCTGCTCAGCCCCCTCCTGTTGCCAGCCCAGCCCCTGCTGCAGACCCTCCTCCAGTGTATCCCTGCTCTGCCGCCCCGTGTGCCCCCGCCCTGCCTGCTCCTGCCCTGCCTCGGCCCAGAAGTCCTGCTGCCAGTGATGTGACCAGCCGTCACTGTGGGGACCCCCAGCGCTCCCACCTACCAGCCTCCCAGCTGCTTTGGGGTCTGTCTCTTAGGCCCCTGCCAAGTATAGACAGCACCCCCTCCTCTCAGGCCTGGGTGGGAGGGGGTTCCCACCCAACTCAGGATGACTCTTCCCACCCCCCTGCCACACTCCTCCCGGGGTCCCAATGGTCATGACTTGCGACCACGTCCGAAGCACAGGCCGCAATGGCCTCCCCTCCTCGGAAGCTGCTTGGGGAAACCTAATAAATGTACTTGCACTAACCCCGTGTCACCTGGTTCTCTTGGGGCCAATCCTAGTTGAACACCCAGCCGGTCCCCGCAGAAGTGAGGATTGGCTGCCCTGTGGTCCTCGGCCACGCCAGCCCTTCCTCAGGGCCCCGCCTCTCACTGGCCTGGCACGGGGCTCCAGTCCCGCAAGATCTGGGCCAGTCACAGGCGTGGTGGCCGTGGCCGTGGCCCTGGCGGGCAGACCCTCAGGGACTCAGTGGCAGCCATCCTGGGCACAGCAACCCTGGGCATCTCTCCCCTCTGCTGGGAGCCCGGCAGGACGCAGGGTTTGGCGTACCCTGGGGACGAAGGGGGGGTGCAGGGGTCCAGCAAGCACCCCCTTGGCCGCCAGAGCCCTCCTGCCCCTCCTTCCTTCTCCAGCACCTAACACCCTCCTGTCTCCGGAGCTGCGTCCTCAGACCGCACACACAGGGCCGAATGCCTTTCCCTCTGTAGTGATGATTAGAGCACAGCGCCCACCCCGCTCCCGGCCCAGAGCAGCCTGTGTCTGTCCCCTTCAGAGCAGAGCCTCGGCTCTCAGTGACCTCCTTCTGCACACCCTCCACCGAGACACCCTTCCCCCCACCCTCCCACACCCCAGCCCCTGACCCAGCCTGGCACAGCCACCAAAGGCCCCCCTGCTCCCGTTAGTGTCACTCCTGCTCCCTCTCCTATGCATCTGTCCCTGCAGAGCTGGCCCCGGCCTCTAGGACACAGCTCTTGACTTTTGCAGGGCCCCACCCTGACCTCCCTCCCCCTGCACCTTGGCTCTCTCTCCGGACACGTCCGGCTTCTCCTGGGCTCCAGGCCACATGTGCACCTCCAGATGTGACCCCCCAGGACCTGCAGAAGTTGAGCTTAGGCTCATCTGAGCTGAACTGGCCCCCCCTCCAGGGGAATGGGGCTCCTGCCGTGGCCCTCCCATCCCCACCCCCACCCCCTGCCCGGCTGGCGGTTCTTCCAGGGAGGGGCCTTCAGGGTCTGTGCCTGCCTCCATTTCCCTGGTTCTGGCAACAGGGGTCCCTCGTTTGCTAAACAACACCGGGCAGATAAGACGGGGACCGAGAGCTGCAACGGGGCCAGGCCAGAAGATGACAGGCCCCCCGCGGCTCGTGCCCATCCCTCTACGGAAGGTCCGGTAGGAGATGCCGCCCTTGCAGAAAGATGATGGGAACTCAACGACTGTGAGAGGACCCTGCCTTCCGGGGCCCTGCGCCCTCACGCCGACGGCCGGGGCAGGCCGGGGAGCGCCGGCACTGAGGTCACATGGCAGAGCGTTCGCCCGTCCCCGTGTGGTCCTGTCCGCGCCCTGCAGCTCTGTGCCTGCGGAACTGCTAAGTCTGAGCGGGAAGAGCCAGCACGGACCTCCTGGAGCCCCCCTTTCGATCCAAAGCATCTAGGGAGTGAGGACCGGCACGTGGTCTCCTGTAAAGGGAAGCCCCAGCGGGTGCAGGACAAGGCCGTCCAGTTCGCCAGGACCTATGTCCCAGAAATCCGTGCTTTGAACCTTACCACAGGGCCAGACGGTGACCGCCCTCCGGGACCTGAAGCCTCGGGCCCTGCTGTGCACCTTCCGGGCATACTCACGTGCCTGACAGCCGCTGAGAACCTTCTAGCTGATTGCATCATGACTTTTCTAAGCTTAGTGGATACTCAGGTCGCATTGTTAAGCATGACGCCACCACATGGCTGATAAAACCCCAGTGAGAGCGGCCGACTTGTGTGAAGCATTTAGTAAGCTCCAGGCACCTGCCGTGTCTAAATCACACCATCCTCAGATAACCCTATGAGCCCATCTTGCCACAGAGGGGACAGAGGCCCCCAGAGGGCCCAGCTGATGTGGTTCAAGCCCCAGCAGTGGTGGGCAGTGGGCAGTGCAGGTATGTTTGCAGGGACACGGCGATAGGTCACATAACGCTCCCAAAGACAGCTTCACCAGAACCCCAAACGGCGCCTGTGCCCTTGCACGGAAAAAAGGACTTCGAAGGGTACCTGTGGATGGCTGACTAAATGCAGAATCCCACGGTGGGCAGGTGACCCGGGCCAGCCACGTGGGCCCTAGACATCCAGGGGCCGTCTGGGGTCCTTACACCAGAGAGGCAGACAAGGAGGAGGAGATGTGACGGGAGGCAGAGCTCGGGACGCTGTGGCCACAAGCCAGGGGGAGTCACCAAGCTGGAAAGGGCAGGAGAGACCCTCCTCCAGAGTCTCCCGAGGGGCAGGAGCCCTGCCCACACCCCAATCTCAGCTTGAGAGACCTGCTTTCAGAACTCTGGTCCCCAGAACTGAGAGAATAAATTTCTGTTGTTTTAAAGCATCGGGAGTGTGGTGGTTTGTTACACCCAATCCCAGGAAGCAAATACACACGCGCACGGTCAAGTTTGTGTGATGAACGTAGCTTTCATCGTTTCTAAGGATTCTGGTTTGAAATGTCGCCGAGACAATGTAAAAGAGCAGTAATAATTTCAAAAATAAAATAAACCCTCAGCCTTCTAAGGAGTCTGGTCCAGCCACCCCCAAACCTGGCAGATACGCTAACCCAGTCGCGTGTGCATGGCCTCTGAGAGCCGGCTGCCCTCCCACCACCCCAGACCCCTCGCACGGCCACCACACCCCTGCACAGTGACTGAGATATCACAGAACCTCCGCGTGCCGGCCCCGCTGACTCCCTGAGCCCCCACAGGCACCCTGCCTCCGGTTACCCACCTGCCTGTGTCTCCCCTCCCCCTCCTCCGGCAGAGGCCCTGGCCCAGGGCTGATCTACATCTGCTCGCCCACCCCCACCCCCCACGCCCCCACCCCCTGCTGCCCCGGCCCCTGGCTGTGCCTGGCACAAGAGCTTTCGGTGACTGTTTCCGGGACCCTGAATATCCCACAGGGGCGTCCCGGGGGCCCACAGAGGGGACTCCAGGCTCAGCCCCAGGAAAGATACAATGGCAGGGAGAGAATGAGTGGCACGGGGAGGGAGATGGAAGAAGGGGCAGAAGGAAATGCAACCAGCTGCTTGGCAAGCAAGCGGGGGGGGGGGGGTGCGAAACCGGTCCACAGCCCAGGGGGGGAGGTGAGGGGCGCCACATGCCCTGCCCCACCACGCCCACCTTGTGGCCAGAGCCACAGGGGCCCTGGGAGCCCAGAGGTTGGAAAGGAGACACGCCCGGAGAATTATGGCGGCTGCCTGGCCAGGCACAGGCCCACCCCTCCCCCTGCCCACGAACTTGACCCCACAGCACACAGCCCATTCGTCCCCAGGCCACAGCCTTCCACCCAGGCAGTGGTCAGGCAGAGACAGCCCGCACCACGGCCAGAGCCCTCTCAGGCATTTCTACCCTCCCTTCATCTCTTTGCACTTGGTGACAAATGCAAGAGAATGGGGACCACGTGCCCCAGAGACAGGCACCCACATCAGGAGCTATTCCTGAGGCCAGAATCCGAGTCACCTCCCCTGTTACCACGTCCCTAAGACGAGTGTCCACTGGCTGAGAGCCCACCCCCCCCACACACACCACATCCACCTGCCTCAGCTCCAGCCTGGCTGGATGGCCCCACGCCCACTCAGCAGACTCGCTCAGGACCCAACACACAGGGGGACTTTTACGAGCTGGGTGGCATCTTCCGGGAAAATAAACAAGCCGTAATGAGGGGTCCCTGAAAACTAGCTCTAAACACCAACAAGGAAGGGGAAATGTCCTGAGCCTCTGCTGGCGAAACACACAACACAGAGGGCTATAAAAGTGAGCCCGAACAGCTGGCACGCACACCCGCACTCACACACACACTCACACACCCACACCCACACCCACACCCACATCCACTCCCTCCCTCCTCCAGCCCCACCGCCCCCACCATGGCCGCGTCCACCCTGTCCGTCTGCTCCAGCGACCTGAGCTATGGCAGCCGCGTCTGCCTGCCCGGGGCCTCGGACTCCTGCCCCGACTCCTCCTGGCAGGTGGACGACTGCCCAGAGAGCTGCTGCGAGCCCCCGTGCTGCGCCCCCGCCCCCTGCCTGACCCTCCTGTGCGGCCCCTCCTCCCCCTGCCAGGGAGACTGCTGCACCCCTGCGTGCTGCAAGCCCGTGTGCTGCACCCCTGTCTGCTGCAAGCCCGTGTGCTGCACCCCTGTCTGCTGCAAGCCCGTCTGCTGCACCCCTGTCTGCTGCAAGCCCGTCTGCTGCACCCCTGTCTGCTGCGAGAACTCCCCCTGCTCAGCACCCTCCTGCTGCCAGCCCAGCCCCTGCTGCAGACCCTCCTCCTGCGTGTCCCTGCTCTGCCACCCCGCGTGCCCCCGCCCCGCCTGCTGCGCCCCTGCCTCCTCCTGCTGCCGCCCGGCCTCCTGCGTTTCCTTGCTCTGCCGCCCCGTGTGCAGGCCCGCCTGCTGCACCCCTGTCTGCTGCCAGGACTCCCCCTGCACAACCTCTTCATGCTGCCAGCCGTCCTGCTGCACCTCCTCCCCCTGCCAGGAAAACTGCTGCACCCCTGTCTGCTGCAAGCCCGTCTGCTGCACCCCTGTCTGCTGCAAGCCCGTCTGCTGCAAGCCCGTCTGCTGCACCCCTGTGTGCTGCGAGGACTCCCCCTGCTCAGCCTCTTCCTGCTGCCAGCCCAGCCCCTGCTGCAGACCCTCCTCCTGCGTGTCCCTGCTCTGCCGCCCCGCGTGCCCCCGCCCCGCCTGCTGCGCCCCTGCCTCCTCCTGCTGCCGCCCGGCCTCCAGCGTGTCCCTGCTCTGCCGCCCCGTGTGCCCCCGCCCTGCCTGCTGAGGCCACCATTCTGATAGGCACGTCCCCCCAGGGCCAGCTGAACACTCTGGGGACCCCCGGCTCTTCCCTGCCTCCTTCACGATCTAACCCAGCACAATCTTGGGCACACAGGTCAGCGTGAATGTTCACCATCTTCGGACCCTAATAACCAGGGCCGAGCCGGTTCGCAGCCTCACATCACGACCAGATGAACCAGAGCCAGCCCTCCCGTTACTGAAAGGCCCCCAGGCTGTTTCTGGCAGCCACGGCCCCCAGCTCTGTAGTCTTACTGGGGCTCCTGGCCCTAGAAGCTGTCTGCCTCCTCCCAAGCACACATCTGGAGCTAAGCAAATAAACCTGCAGTCCTGGCCTCCACTGGCCCTCTCTCCCAGTCTCCGGGCTGATGGAACCCTGGCTTTAGCAATCCTGCTGACGAGCCACATCCTGGCAACATTTCCAATGGCAGTGAGTTCTGAGGCCCACCCTGGTGGTCACCAACTGCACCTCCAGGCGGCTCCGGGTGGCTGGACGGAATGTTCGGGCCTCAGGTGGCCACAGCCACCCGGACAGCGGGCCCCTTGGCAAGAAGGCCCCATTGCCCCAGGCCTCACTCTCCCCGGTCAGTCCAGCACCAGGATGCAGGGCCCAAGGTGGTTTCTGGGCCAGGTGGCAGGCGGGGCCGGGCCTTCCAGGGAGACAGCAAAAAGGGGCATTGCCTTCTGAGTCTCTCTCTCTCCATCTGCCCTTGAACTTCAGTGTTTTATTCAAACGTCCCCCTGCCTCTGACTGCACATGCCAATGTGCCATGCCGTCCCCGGCCGCAGACCCCGCCCGGTGTGACAGAGGTCAAGAGGAAGACCCCAGAGGCTAAGCCACTTTGAGTTCCAACACCCTGGCGTCTGAGGCCCAGGGGTGCTGCCTTCCAGGGCACTTCCCTCGAGGCTGTCTGGACGGGGCCCCCACGTTTCCCAGGGCTCCCCACAGCAGGCCTCAGTCCCAGACAGGGTCACTTCCTCACGGTCCGTGAGTTCGAGCCCCGCGTCGGGCTCTGTGCTGCCAGCTCGGAGCCTGGAGCCTGCTTTGGATTCTGTGTCTCCCTCTCTCTCTGCCCCTCCCCTGCTCGTGCTGTCTCTCCCTCTCTCTCTCTCTCTCTCTCTCTCTCTCTCTCTCAAAAATAAACAGTAAAAAAAATTTTTTTTAATTAATATTCTGTGCTTCCTAACTTTCGTGCAAACAAAAAGTGCCCTGGCCTAATGGGTGAGAATTTTTAAAGAGGACGACGTCAGGGTGACAGAGTCAGCCTCCCCTGGCGGCAGTGCGGGGCCTTGGCTGGCATCTCACCTCCTCTGCACTGGGGAGTGAGTGGGGTGGTTCTCTCTGAGGTGTGATTCTGGGGAGACGAAGGTGAGGGGTGTGGAGGGGTCTCCTGGGGGCGCGGCACTCAGATGAGACCTGGGGCTCTGGCTGCTTGCGCTCGCTCCGCCGGGAGGCCCCCAGCCCCAGTGGGAAGTCCCCCCCTGGACAAAGACAGTACCGAAGCCTCTTCTTCCTGCGGGAGGATGCTCCGTGAGCCGCCAGGAGGGGGCGTCGTGCCCACACAGGGTCTCCAGGAACCGATTTGAGGGCCTCTCCCAGGGGCCAGGATTCCCCAGAACTCAGGCTGGAAAGCACCACTCTCCTGCAAGCTTCTGGCTGAACAAGTGCAAGGACAAAGTTGGTGGCCGAGAGAGCCATCCAGGCTTCCTGCCCCCCAAACGCGCAAGGGGCCAGATGCTGCCCGCTGGGCCAGCTCCCCGGCCTCCTTACCGCCAGGCAGCTTTTAAAACGCAGGTCTGGGGGCACCCAACTTTCGAGCTCGGCTCAGGTCACGATCTCACGGGTTTGTGAGTTCCAGACTGGAGGCAGGCCCTGCGCTGACAACGGGGAAACCACTCTCTCGCCCTCCCTCTGCCCCTCCCCTGCTCATGCTCGCGCACTCTCTCTCTGTCTCTGTCTCAAAATAAACAAACGTTTTAAAAATAAATAAATAAAATGCGGATCTGTTCTGTCATTTCGTGAGTACTTTCTCTAGCTCTAGGGATGAAGGGCCCCCGCAGGCACCCAGAGCCCAGGTCTGACCACCCCACCTGCTCCTGCAACTGGCAGCCTGGGGTCCCTGGCACCCTGGGTCCCCCACTGCCACCCTCAAGGTTCCTTCTTGAGCCCCCCCCCGGGCCCCTCCCACTCTGGAGGATGTCACAGCTGCTGGTGGCTCTGTGATTCTAGTGTCCCCAGGGGTGGGCACAGCACCACCCTTGCCTGGGTATGGAGTGAATGAAGGAGGGAAGGAGGGGTAAGAAGGGGTGAGTGAAGGGATTCACTCGGACTAGGTTCCGAGGGACGCCAAGGCTGAGCCCTGGCGAGGAGCCCACCCCCGGGTGCTCTGGGGGCAGCAGGAGGGGAAGAAATGGAAGGGGAGACACCGTGACCCTGACGTCCGGCAGCAGCTGACAACTGTGCCCCCCACCCCTTCTCCGTACCCAGCCCCTTGGAGCCCCCCAGCGGGCCAGCCCGGGAGGGTCCAGCTGCGTCCCTCCACCTCAGCCTCCCGTCCCCGTGGACGTGAGCTGGGTGTGACGGATGCCAGGGACTTCCCCCCAGTGTCCCCCTCACCCCACTGTCCACAGCACAGCCCATCCAGGCGTCTCCCCCAGGACGGCCCCAGCCACTTTCCCGGCACCACGCACACCACGCAGCCGAGAACCACGGATGTCCTACAGGACCCAGGAAGGACCTCAGGGACCCGAACCTCAACCTTTTGGTCCCAAAGCAGCTGGCCCCGCTTGGCGGAGCGGCCGGGGGTTTAGGGGTCAGGAGACCGGGCTGGCTCCTGGAGCCAGGGAGGCCAACGGCTTATAAGAGGCATGTCGCCCCGGAATCCTGCTGGCCACACTCACCCCCCGGGAGGCCACGCCAACACCACGTGCACACCCTGCGCCCCTGAGCCCTGAAACCTGTCCGAGGGCCACCACGTAGGTTTCCCCAGCCTGCACCTCCCACCTGCCCCCTGGTGGCCTCGTGCATGCGGCCTGCCCGCCGGCCCCTCTGTCCCGCTTGGCCAAGGCTTTCTGAGACTTGCCCCAACCTCAGACGCACCTGCACCCACACCTGCGCAGAAAGGCCAGGCCCCAAGCCCCGCCCCTCGGCAGGTGGTCTCCTGGGCAGACACGTGACCCAACTGCCCTACCACTAAAACACCTATCCGTAAGGTGTCTGGGAGTGGTGAGCCCCCCCCCTCTCCAAAGAGCACTAGTGAGCTGCTCACCAACGTGAGCACCCACGCGACCCTGCCAGCTTTCCCGCCCGGACCCCGTGCCCGCCCTGGCTGTCCGGCACACGGCCCTGCCACCTCGTTCCCACAAAAGCCGCACAGAAGTGGCCCGCTTACCGTCCAGACGAGGCCCTCCCCCCACGCCCCCAGCCTCCTGGACCGTCCTGCCCACACCTCCCCAACGGCGAACTCAGAGTCCTCCAGACCCACTTCCCAGTTCTGCCGACTCCTGGGCCCCTCTGGCCGCCCTGCCATCGCCAGCACTGAGTTACCTCTTCCCAAAGTGCAGGTGTAAGGGTACCTTTACTGCCCCGCTGGGGTGAGGGTACCCCCAAATCCAGCCCATAGTCCCCCAACAGCCTCGCAGCAGAGGCAGACGACGGCAGCACTGGGAGCCAAAGCCGCCCCATCTCCCCAGCACGGCACCCTCCACAGAGCGGGGTGGGACGCCCAGGGGCACTAAAGCCCTCGCAGACAGCATGGCACCCACAGTCACCACCCCAGGCTGGTATCATCCGTGCTCCCAGACTCGGGGCAGGACATGACAGCCCAGGGCTGCGGCGGCCAAGGCTCCTGGCACCTGGCGTGCACACGGTGGCACAGACCAGGAACAAGGCCCCCAGGCGGGCGAAATGCCCCCTCCCCCCCGCACACTCACACAACCCTGCGGTGTAAACTCAGGTGCCTTCCAAAACAGAGAGGAATCAAAGTGATTGTTTTAACCATTTGAAGTCCCGAACCGCCGAGCACGAGTGCCTTGGGAGCACTCCAAACGCACCCGACTTTTATCTTTCCTCCCGAGTCCCGGTGTTTATAACTGGGTCACCTTTTAACTATCTGCAGCAAGCCTTTAGGGCACAGGGGGCGGGCTTTATAAATCACCTTTATTATTACTATGCAGGCTGACTCTGTTCCCAGGGCTGAAGGGAACGTGAAGGTACACGTCAGTGATTCATTCCCCACCGGGGAGACTGCCGCACTCAGGACAGCGGCTACAGCAGCGCTGCCTGGGGGTCCTTCTGGGGCCCCCCGGGACCGCGCGGTGGCCTCCGTGCAGGGGGTTTTGCCTGCAACAGGTGACCTTCAAATCCTGCACCGTTCGCAAACCACAAGTCCCAAGGCAGTCGCTGCGGACAGGAGCCCAGAGTGCGGGGCGGGGGGGAAGGGGGGCTTCAGTCCTGCCCCCGCCCCAGGGCTTTGGCTGCTCCCCTTCACGGGGCACCCGTCCACCCTGTGGGTCAGCGTTCCAAACTTGGGTCAGCATCAGTCATCTGCCGGTCCTGTCACTGGAACCAGGGGCCATCAGAGCAAAGAGCCCTCACATGGAAGGGACCCCGGCTGAGTAATTTGCACCTGAAGCTGGAAGGGCCCTGCCAATCCCCTGGCACCTGCCCCCCGCCCAGCCCCGCGCCGCGGACCCCACTCACCCACCTGCGGCGGGTCTCCAGCTGCTAGGCCTCCTCCTCCGGCCACTTTGTGTTTAATGTTAGCTCTGATAAGTAAAATCTCTTGGTAGCGACTCCAGAAAGACAGAGTGATGTCATGGCCGTTAGCTAGTCAACCTTTCCGAACGAGGGGGAGCAGAACCGCGCCCCCGCCAGGAGCCAGCCGGTGGCACTCTCCCCAGCGCTGGCGTGGGTGTCTGGGGCTGTGCTTTACTAAGCGCAGACCTGGGGGCTCTCTGAGCTTGCGGCCTGAGGGGGGCTGGCGGAGGGGGGGCGGGCTGGCTCATTCCTGAAGCAGGTGCAAGGCCTTTCCCCAGGATGCACAGGAAAATACTTGTGAAGCCCTTGGATGGAGGCTGGTTAAGGCTTTGAACCGAGTCCCCACCCTGTCAGCAGCTTTCTACTGTGCCGCCCCCCCACCCCTTTCATCTCTGCCTCTGCCCGTCCCCCTCTACCTGCCGGTGCCCCCGACGCCAACCCGGCTCGCAGTGACCTTGACCGGGGGATGGGAAGTGGCCCTGACCCGCGCAGCTGCCCCCCTCCCGGCCCCCAGCTCAATACCCCCCTTACCTGTGCAGGGTTCCCATCGCCGGGTGCCTCGGCCCGGGGTCGCCAGGGCCAGGAGCGGGACACACAGCATCAGCAGGACAGACATGAGGAGTATAGGTCCCAAGCTCCATCCAGGGGCTCCGCCCTCGGCCCGCAGGGAGGGAGCTGCTCGTCAGACACCCGGGTGGGCCCTTTCAGGATGGCAGCAGGGGGCCCTGGGGCAGTCACTGTGATGGCCCCATGCCCGAGTCCTGAGACAGGACAGAGGCGGCCCCGGGTGGCACAGACCTTCTCAGGGCTCTGCCAGGCGGGGAGGCAGGTGGCGCGGGCCTATCTCATTTCCGCATGGGCTCGGGTCCTGCCGTGCAGGTGACAGGTGATAGCATCTCAGCACAACTGCGGTTAGTCATTGGCAAAGCACATTTCTCCCAAAGGAAAGACAGAAATAGATGTGCCGGTGGAGAGCTGGGAGCAAACCAGAAAAACTCCGAGAACCTGTTTTCCGTGGGTGCAGACCCCTGCCTTAGGAGGACAAGCTGCGCGCCGAGCACAGCCACCGGGTCCCAGGAGGGGCCGGGCTTTGAGGACGGCTTTTATCTGGTGCCCAGCCCTCCCGAGGGTGTGTGGGTTTCAGGAATTCCCCTCCGGAGGGAAGCCAGTCCGCGGGAACAGCTAATGAGAAGACACGGGAAGACGGCCCGGGGGCGGGGAGCGCCGAGGCCCAGCTCACGGCGGCGGGAGCTGCCCTTCACCGAGGCCGAGGGTCACTTGGGTCTGACCTCTCCAAACCGCAGCGGGCAGGGTAGCAGACGGGAAAGCCTGCTCCAGGCAGGACAGCTCTTAAGCGCGACTATTGTTGTTTATGACGCCCTGCCCGGCCCGCCCCTCTCCAGAGCACCCAGGGCCGGCGGGGGGCGATGGCCTGTGTGCGGACACACTGCGTCCTGGGCCCTTTCCTGGGATCTGCAGGACCCTTTCGTAGGCCGCCGGTGACCTTTTTCCTCGCCGCAGAATGACTCTGCCGTGGCTGCAAACACCACACTCCCTCCAGGGAAGCCCCGCCCCCGGGTCTGGGCAGAGGCTGCGGGGGACACAGGTGCTTGCGACGGGGCCCAGCCCCTGGGGTAGGGCTTGCTGGGGGGAGGGGGGCCGGCAGGGGGGAGGGGAGAGAGACAGAGAGATAGACAGAGGACAGGAGGGAAAGAGGATGTTGAAGCCTCTCTGCATGAAACTAACCATGTGACTGGAGAGATTTTGTTCCCCCACCGTCTCTGGCTCTAGACAGTCAGAGACAGACAGACATCTCCCCCGCCTCTGTCTCTAGACAGACATCTGCCCCTCTGTCTCTGTCTCTAGACAGACATCTCCAACAGAGGTTAACAGACGGCCGCCACCCTGTGACTGAGGTCACAGGAGGAAAGCCTGGAAAAGCTCGTTAGGCACATGACTACGTACAGCAGCCTCAGTGGGCCCCGGGGTGGCCTCCCGCACCCCTGCTCCGGGTCCCCCGCCAGCCCAGGCCCGCGGCACACAGCGCAGGGACGCAGCCTTCCTGACCCCACCGGTGCAGGCGCCCCCCAGAAGCGAGAGAGGAACTCACCGCGGGAGGAAGGACAGCGGTTTGAACCCAACAGTCGCCCTCTCTTCTTTCCCAGTTGATGAGAACTTTGTGGGTCTCGGTGGCCCTGGGTGGTCACGGGTCAGGAGGGCAGGGGACACAGACCCAGGCAGCATCACTGTGACTCCTGCTGACCCCTCCCACCTGACACCGACCTCTGACCCCAAGTCTCTGGCTGGTTGGTAAATGATCATGTATGTATCATTCTTTAACAAGCAGATCTGAAGAATCGATACGCTGCTACCTTGAGGCTTCCGGGAAAGTCTCCTTCTATTACCTTTGACCCACTAACACTAGCCACACTCCCTCGACACACAAGGGCTCATTAGTGGAAATCCTGTTCACATTTACAACTGCAAAAACGCGTGCCTCAACGCAGAAAACAAAGCTCAGAACTTCCTCCTCCGGACCGGTTCCCAGGTCACCCCGGACAAGCCGCCGAAACGCGCCCGGTGAGACCCTCAAGGCGGGAGCCTAGAAATCAGATGCCGGGTGTCGTTTACGTCAGGCCGCAGCTGCACACGGGCTCTGAGACGCTCAGCAAGCAGGAGACGCGCAGGCCCGGGGCCCACGTCCCTCCCTCCCCTCCCTCGGACCCCAAGCCCGCCAGGGCCAGAAAGGGCTCCCTCGCCTCAGAAACGCCTCACCACCGGCCCAGAAGCCACGCTGACGTACAACCCGTGTGTAACAGAGAGGTCCCCGCCACCACATCACAGACCAGGGCCGCTCCGCGATTGCTGGGGACGTGTCCGAGCCTCCCAGAGTCGGGTTTTCACCTGGGGGAGGCCGGGTAGGTCCCTGATGGCTATGGAGACGCGGGCCCCGCCAGCCTGGAACTGGCCGGAAGGCCGCTCTACCTACCGGTCTGCTGACTGCCTCGGGAGGTCCCCGGGACGTCGCCTTAACTCTGGGCACGCCCTCACGCCCCTTGTCCACTGTGGTGACAGAGGAGGGCCTCATCCGCTCCGCTGGGGACACGGGCCTCCTCAAGCGGCAGCAATAGCCCTGGAGCATCCCAGCGTGGCCGCAGCGTGTCTGCCTCTCTCCAGGGGCTGGGCCACATGTCCCAGTAGGGAACTGGGCTTTCTCCAGGAAGACGAGGACTCACAATGGGAGAAACGTGAAACAAAAACTCCAGGTTAGAGAAGTAAGACGTTGGTATCAGCCGATCACCCAGCTGGTTCTATTAGACTAGCCTGTCACCTGCGGGGGAGACCAGCCTGTCACCCAACCTGTCACCTGTGGGGGAGACTAGTCTGTCACCTGCGGGGGAGACTAGCCTGTCACCCATGGGGGAGACTAACCTGTCACCTGCGGGGGAGACCAGCCTGTCACCCGTGGGGGAGACTAGCCTGTCACCTGCGGGGGAGACCAGCCTGTCACCCGTGGGGGAGACTAGCCTGTCACCTGCGGGGGAGACCAGCCTGTCACCCGTGGGGGAGACTAGTCTGTCACCTGCGGGGGAGACTAGTCTGTCACCGTGGGGGAGACTAGCCTGTCACCCGTGGGGGAGACTAGCCTGTCACCCGTGGGGGAGATTAGCCTGTCACCTAACCTGTCACCTGCGGGAGAGACTAGCCTGTCACCGTGGGGGAGACTAGCCTGTCACCCAACCTGTCACCTGCGGGGGAGACTAGTCTGTCACCTGCGGGGGAGACTAGCCTGTCACCGTGGGGGAGACTAGCCTGTCACCCGTGGGGGAGACTAGCCTGTCACCCGTGGGGGAGATTAGCCTGTCACCTAACCTGTCACCTGCGGGGGAGACTAGTCTGTCACCTGTGGGGGAGACTAGCCTGTCACCCATGGGGGAGACTAGCCTGTCACCTGCGGGAGAGACTAGCCTGTCACCTATGGGGGAGATTAGCCTGTCACCCAACCTGTCACCTGTGGGGGAGACTAGTCTGTCACCTGCAGGGGAGACTAGCCTGTCACCTAACCTGTCACCGTGGGGGAGACTAGCCTGTCACCTAACCTGTCACCGTGGGGGAGACTAGCCTGTCACCTAACCTGTCACCTGTGGGGGAGATTAGCCTGTCACCTATGCGGGAGACTAACCTGTCACTTGTGAGGGAGACCAGCCTGTCACCCGTGGGGGAGACTAGCCTATCACCTAACCTGTCACCTGTGGGGGAGACTAGCCTGTCACCTATGGGGGAGACTAACCTGTCACCCGTGGGGGAGACTAGCCTGTCACCTATGGGGGAGACTAGCCTGTCACCTAACCTGTCACCTGTGGGGGAGACTAGTTTGTCACCTATGGGGGAGACTAGCCTGTCACCTAACCTGTCACCTGTGGGGGAGACTAGCCTGTCACCTATGGGGGAGACTAACCTGTCACCCGTGGGGGAGACTAGCCTGTCACCTATGGGGGAGACTAGCCTGTCACCTAACCTGTCACCTGTGGGGGAGACTAGCCTGTCACCTATGGGGGAGACTAGCCTGTCACCTAACCTGTCACCTGTGGGGGAGACTAGCCTGTCACCCATGGGGGAGACTAACCTGTCACCTACGTGGGAGACTAGCCTGTCACCTGTGGGGGAGACTAGTCTGTCACCTAGCCTGTCACCTAACCTGTCACCTAACCTGTCACCTATGGGGGAGACTAACCTGTCACCTACAGGGGAGACTAGCCTGTCACCTAGCCTGTCACCTAACCTGTCACCTAACCTGTCACCTATGGGGGAGACTAACCTGTCGCCTACGTGGGAGACTAGCCTGTCACCTGCGGGGGAGACTAACCTGTCACCTATGGGGGAGACCAGCCTGTCACCCGTGGGGGAGACCAGCCTGTCACCTGAGGGGGGGGGACTATTGAACCACAGGGGCTTTCAATTCAGACTCAAAAGTTCCTCCAGAACGTATGCCATAATTTGACTCGTAATGAACACGGTTCTAAGGATGTTTGAAGAGAGCGCCTGGCTCACCGCAGTCCAGACAGACTCGGGAGCACCTGGCAAGCTGGCCCCCGCCCAGCACCCAGCGCTCGCCTGTCGGCCCCTGGCCCACCGTCTCCAGAAACGCAGGCTAGAATTCCGTTCCGAGAGTGAGCTCATAGGAGAGGGCTTGTTATTGGATGAGAGAATGAGAGTTTGCCTTGTCGTGTGATGACCCCTTTGGACAGCAGCGCTTTTAATTCATTCTTTGTCTGCAAATATTTTTCCCCCGATCGCCTCTTTTTTGACCCTTAGTTTAAATAATTTTGTGACGTTTTTGTCTTCTGCCAGGCATTTAAATTTATTATCTAGTCAGCAGCATTTTCCTTATGCGTCTTCAAATACAACTCTTAAATTTCTCTGCTGTTATATCGTCTGTTTATATTTGGCTCTCCATGCCATCTGGGGTGTGATCTTGGATATCTGGAATGCAGCGAGTTGCTGTGTTTCCAGAAAGCTGTTATGCACGCACCATTTATTAAATACCTCACCTCTCCCCACCACCTTAAAATGTCACATTTATGATGGATTAGGCCTCACGCATACTTGAACTATTCCATCAGTCTCTGTTCTACTAATCTCTTTGTCTATTTCCTTTACCAGCACGTCATTTGGGTGAATGTTTGGAGTAAGTGTTCATACCTACAGATCAAGGGCAAACTCACTAGTTTTCTCACTTCAAAAACGTATTAACTGTTCTCTTTTTCTCTTTCATATTTTCTCTTTCATGTGAACTTCAAAAATTATTGGTTCTCATTTCCATCCCCAAAACCAAAATCAAACGAGCAAAAATGTTATAGGGATACCTATTGGAATGGCGACGAGTTTATTGATTAATTTCAGAATAATGGCCATTTCTATGATATGAAGTCTTCCCCACTCAGAAACATGGATATCTCTCTGTTTATTTCAACCTTGAATTAAGTTCATCAAAAAAGTGTGACTGCCGAGGCCCAACACGTGTTCGGTAAAATTATCCCCGTAAACGTCCATACGCTTACTGACGCCTTTATGAACACAACCCCCCTATTTCCACAGGTTATTAGTTATTGGTAGTAACTTGAATTAGTTATTGGTGGTATAAGAAAGAAAACTATCTTGTATCTCTCAACCTCAGATTCACTAAGTGATTTTGGAATCTCCCGTTTTTCTAGATAAACAAACATTGCCAGTAAGAATACTTTTGGCTTGGGGCGCCCGGGTGGCTCAGTCGGTTAAGCGTCCGACTTCGGCTCAGGTCATGATCTCACGGTTTGCGAGTTCGAGCCCCGAGTCGGGCTCTGTGCTGACAGCTCGGAGCCTGGAGCCCGCTTCGGATTCTGTGTATGTGTGTCTCTCTCTGCCCCTCCCCAGTTCATGCTTGGTCTCTCTCTCAAAAATAAATAAACTTTAAAAAAGAATACTTTTGGCTCTTCTGTCTTAATGCGTGTACCAATTTGTTTCCTCGTAGAAGGGACTGGAGCCTTCAGAGCAATGTTGGCAACAGCGAGGAGAGTGGGCTTCTCATCCCTGATTTCAGTGGGAACAGCTGGGAGCGTCACCACCCTGAAAAGCTTGTCTTCTCTTTTACTTAGAGTAGGAATGACCACCGTATCTTCTCAAAGGCTTGTGCACGTCAGTTGACGGGATGTTCACCTTGTCGGTGGAATTCACTACGGTGCTCTCTTCCCAGTGCTGAGCCATCCTTACTCCCCTGCTGTAAAGCACGGGGGTCACATGCATTTTCCTGGTACTGCGTTGTGGGACTCGGACCAACATTTCGTCCAGGAGCCTGCTCTCCTGCTCACGTTCGTCTCACTCTCCCTCCAGGCAGCCCCTCAGGCCCGTCTTCCCCTGGATGTAGAAGGCTGAAAAATGTGTGTCGTGGCCCCCGCTGAGGGCGCTGAGCACCAGGCCACCCACCCGACACGCTCCTGGGTGCTGCAAACGCATTATCCACCCCACCCCCCCACTCAGAAAAGGCCCCACCCAGGGCGACAGGCCAGAAACCCAGAGCTCGTCCTTGGCACCTCCCTCGGAAGTCCCTTTGAGTTTACCCCCAATCATCCCTGCCACCTGCACCCTACCGCCTTCCTGGCCCCGGCCGCCTCCCTTCTGCACTGTCACGGCCCGACTGTCTCCTGCACCCCTCTGGGCCTCCTCCTGATTGGAGCGGTCTCTGCAGAACCCAAACCTGGCCAGACCGGCCCCCCTTCAGCCGCTCCCAGTTTCTCCTGGAATAAAGACAACGTTGGCCTTGTGGCCAAGAAGGCACTGGGTTCGACCCTGCCCCACACCCAGCTGCAGTGTCACCCCCCCACGCGCAAACACACCCTCCCTCCAGGCTCCAGCACGCCTCTCTCGGGCCCACATCCAGCATGTCCCTCCTTCCACCGGGGCTGCTCCCAGGCCGGGCCCTCTCCCCAGCACCCTCCTCTCTCCTAATTAACTCCTCTGGGGAAAGCCTCCTTGTCAGGGCCTCTCAGCACACCTCCTCCGCGTCTCCTTCAGGGCCCGTTAGATCGCAGTTCAGGTGATCCTTTGAATGACATCTGTCTTCCTTCCCAGGGTGGAAACTCCGGGCGCCCAGACTATGCCCGTCTGGGCTCAGCCTCGTATCCTGGCATTCAGTAACGTGTAATCTGTTAGTGAGCTCACTCTCCTGAGTGTGGGGTGATGTCAAGGTGATGCTGGCTTTATAAAATGAGCTCAAGTCCTTTCCATTTGTTCCCAGGCTCAAGAACACTTCAACTATCCTAACAATTTGTTTTCTGCAGACAAACTGGGCTTCACTTATAAGAACATCTGAGCCTTCTCGCAACATTGAAAAAAAAAACATTTAAAAAAACTTTTCGGGGCTCCTGCGCGGCTCAGTCGGTTAAGGGTCCAACTTCAGCTCAGGTCATGATCTCGCAGCTCGTGGGTTCGAGCCCCACATGAGGCTCTGTGCCGACAGCTCAGAGCCTGGAGCCTGCTTCGGATTCCGTGTCCCCCTCTCTCTCTTCTCCTCCCCTGCTTGCACTCTGTCTCTCTCTCAAAAATAAATGAACATCTTTTTTAAAAATTTTAAAAAACCTTTTCAACTCTACAGAAAATTTAACCAAACATTTGTTTTGCCTTAATGCACCTGCTGGTGACAGCTTATCCCGTGGGCTTCTGTGAGACACCTGTAGGCGCCTGTGCAAACGTTTCTTCTGCTGAGCCGGTTGGACATAAATTGTTAACATGACCTTCACTCCAGCCATCTCTGCGTGTGTTTCCTAAAATAAAGACACGTTCCCACACTTCCACAAGAAGATCACCGCATCCAAGAAAAATACCGTTAATCCAATAAGGATAGTTAACTCCAATAAGGATTTAAGCTCCAGACGAGCCTCTTTTGATGATAAATGTTTCAAACAGACTTCCATTTCTTCTCTTTGTTCTGTTTTCCTTCTCCTTCGTAGCTTAATATTGATGGCTTCTATTTTTTTTTTTAAGTAATCTCTACACCCAACGGGGTGGGGCTCAAACTCACGACCCTGAGATCACGAGTCACGTGCTCTTCCGACTGAGACTGCTGGGTGCCCTGATGACTTACATCTTACTGGGAAATCACCCACTTCCTCCAAGTTTTCGTATTTACTGGCAAAGAATTAACATAATATTCTCTTAAAATCGATCTCTTCTGTAGCTGCAATTGTATTTCTTTCTCGTCTCCACGTTGTGTATTTCGGCACTCTGTACCTCTCTCTGAAGGTTTGCCACGAAGTCATGCAACTCGCTGGTCTTTTGAACACCCAAACTTTATTCTGCACGTACAACAGAATCTCATTAACACTGTTTCACCAGGCCTTTCGTTTTCTCTTTCTTCCTTTTTTTTCACGGACCTGACGTTTTATTAGATTTATAAGACTTCCTTCCAGTTTGGGGCTTTAATTCATTTATACATTTTCAAGCATATGAGAACGCTTCTCCCCGCTATTTGGCAGACGGTCTTACCAACATGACGTGGAAAGCAGCTGGTTCTCCTGTGGTGTGTGTGCTGGCTCGTGAGCTCTGCCCATCGGTCCCCGTGACTCCACCTGTCCCCCCGACACGCACCTGAGCTCGTCGGCACGTCCGTGTCTGTGGCCGCTGTGTGCTCTCAGCATGCCTCTCCCCGGTTGGTATTTAACGGTCCTCTCCACCACAAGTGCTTACATTTCTACAAGTCTGTTGAGCGGGTTTTGCTACTTGGGTAGCCCCGTCACCGGCCCTCTTCTTGTCCCCTGTGGAAATGGGGCTTGAGACCCTGGAGGGACGGTCCTTTGCCTCTGACCCAGGAGTCTCGTGTCAGAACCCACAGAACTGTGGCAGGCGGACCCATGAGTTTGCAACTGGGGCCAAAGTGCTGCCCTTCAGGGCCCCAGACACAAAGCTCTTGAGGTACTGAGTGATTTCACTCTGGCGTGAGCCACACGAGGCTGGTGGGGAGCACACGTGGGCCCCAGGACCCCATCCACAACAAACTCCCCTGCCTCCTCCTCCAAGCAGCTCTCCCTCCTGTCTCTGCTCTGGCCCGTGAAGCCATCCAGTCGGGAAGGACGGTAGGGACGTGCGAAGCCCAGGGTGTCCCTCAAAGCTCCTCGGGGGCCCTCTCAGCAAGGGCCCTCCCTCGCTCCGCGCCAACACCCGGGTGGGTGCTTGATGGCCACGGCCACACGGGTTGCCGCCTGGCCAGGAAAGTACCGGGACAGCCGGCCGGAGGGCCCTCCCCTCGGGGAGGCGGCGAGAGAGTCGCAAGAAAGGAGACGGTGGGGGCGGTCCTGCAAAGCCTCGCCGCGACCCCAACCGAGTCCGCGGGGTGCCCGTCGGCCGGGGCTCAGGCCTCCCTGCTCGGAGAGCCCACCGGAAGCACCCCTGGAGAGAGCGCTTCATCCGGGAAATGAACAATGCTCTGAAATCTGCCAGCGTGACGGTTAATTCTGTGCGTCAACTTGTCGGGACCGCAGTCAGGAGAATCCGGGTGCTGCTGGAGGCCTGCTCTTCTGTGAGATTACCATCTACTATCCGCCGAAACACGCGAGGGCCTCGCCCCATCCGTGAAAGGCCTTACGGGAAAGACCGAGGTTCCTTCAAGGAAGGAATTCTGCCAGAACTTTGTCTTCAGACTCCATCTGCGACACCAGCTCCCCCCGGGGGGTCCGCCCGCCAGCGGGATCTGCAGATCTCCGATGCTGGGGACCTGCGGGCCCCACAATCACGCGAGCCGACTCCTGAGCCTCTGTCTGTCTCTGTGAGTGTGTATGTGCCTCCTCCGGACAACTCCCTTCTAAAGTGAGGACAGTGCCTCTGAAATTACCTTCCAGGCACAGCAGGGTGGGGAGAGGCAGGAAGTGCAGAGGGGAGTGGGGGGAGGAAGGGGGGGGGTTCAGGAACTGGGGAGGAGGAGGACAGGAAGGGGAGTAGGAGAAGGAGGGGCAGGAAATGGAGCTGGAGGAGGAGGAGGAAGAAGGCAGACAGGGAGTACAGCTGGAGGAGGAAGAGGAGGAGGAGGGGGCAGGAAGTTGAGAGGGGGGAGGTGGGGGAGGGCAGGAAGTAGAGCTGGAAGGGAAGGAGGAAGAAGGGGGGCAGGCAGTGGAGCTGGAGGAGGAAGAAGAGGAAGGGAACAGGAAATGGAACTGGAGGAGGAGGACGGGGACAGGAAGCTGAGGGGGGGGAGGAAGAGGAGGAAGGGGAGGGGCAGGAAACCCAGCTGGAGGAGGGAGGGGAGGAGGAGGGGGCAGGAAGTTGGGGAGGGGGGAGGAAGGAGAGCGGGAAGTTGTGCTGGGGAAGCGAGGCTCTGGATGCTGACCTCTCTGCAAACAGTTCTGCTTTTATTATTCTTGTAACCCAGGGTTCCACGGAACTTTGCTTTAGGGGGAAAGGTTCTCTTCAATTAAACTCGAAGTGCCAGCACCGCTCCCGGGACTTTGGCCGTGCTCCCTTTCTGTGGATTCAGGGAGGATCTGTCTCCTTGGGCCCCTCCGCTCCCCGAGTAGGTTGCGACATGCCTTAGGCATTTATTTACTGTTTTCTACACAATCCTGCCCTGTAACAACATCCCATGAGACTCTCGGCCTGGACCCCACCCAGACGAAGCTGGGTGTCCACGGGCTCAGGAAACTGCCGTATTTGTGGTTCCAGGAGGGCCCTGGAGTTTCCCTTCGAAGGCGCTGGGCTCGGCCAGGGTTGCTCACTGTGGGTCTCGACGCGCTGTTTGGAGAGCAAACGCGGGCCGTTCCGGGGCACGTCGACTTTCTGACCTCGTGAACACCAAACCCTGTGAGGACGTCCAGGGGCACATTTACTGCTGGCATGGCCCGCTCCGAGGGGCCCCACCAGCTTTGTTTCCTACGGAGAACCGAACAGAGGGGGGCAAGAAGGAAACGTTTCCCGGGGCGCCTGGGTGGCTCAGTCGGTTAAGCGTCCGACTTCAGCTCGGGTCACGATCTCGCGGTCCGTGAGTTCGAGCCCCGCGTCGGGCTCTGTGCTGACGGCTCGGAGCCCGGAGCCTGCTTCCGATTTTGTGTCTCCCTCTCTCTCTCTGCCCCTCCCCCACTCATGCTCTGTCTCTCTCTGTCTCAGAAATAATAAACATTAAAAAAAAAAGAAGAAGAAGGAAACGTTTCCCTCCCTCCCCACCAAGTGGCTTTGGGCTTGTTTCAAATACCAAAAGCACTCGCATCCGTTGTCATCACTCAAGTTAGTTTTATTAACGGGTTATAAGGAGAGGGGATGCAGAGGGGCCGGCCGGCGAGGCTCCGCCTCGGGCTCCGCTCTCCGGGCGCAGGAGGCAGGGGGCACGTTTGCTCCGGGGCCTCCTCCCCTCACCCAGCCTGTCATCTCCAGCTTGCCCACGGCACCAGGTGCCACCTCCGGGCAAAGCATGTTCTTAAAATTCTTTACAGATTAACCCACGTTAATCTAACCCCGATAAAAGCACAGGTTTTACCTTCTCCTCAGAGCTGCATTGTAATTTCCCCAACAACCTGCTGAAAAGACCCAGGGAAACTTAGCAACCAGCCTCGGCCGGAGGGAAGCTGCAATTACCGGGGTGCGAGGCCGACGGGCAGCGGCGGCCGCTTCAAAGGCGCCCGGGCGGGCGCGGGCAGGGCTATAATTAGCACCGGGAGCCCCGCGCACGCAGAGCCGGCGGGAACAAAGGCGCCCACTGTTTGATGTGAATCACCCGGAGTCGGGCAGAGAGAGGCGAGGGCCTCACCCTGCACCGGAGACCCCGCGGGCCGCCCTCCCTTTGCAGACGCAGGGACGCAACCCGGAGGCCAGGCTCTGCGGAGACCCACGGCCTGCGTGCGTCCCCGCCCTGAGCGCCCCCGGCAGGAGGGAGACGCACGCGGCCCGAGCGCCAACACGTGTGGGACCAGGGGACCCTCGTGGACGGGGCCCAGTCTGCACAGCACCCGTCCGGGGCTGGGTATGCCCTTGGGTGCCTGCAGAGCAGGGGACCTTGGTTGCTGGGGAGGGAAGCCCCCAGAAGGACCCACCCCCAGAGAGAAGGAAGTGTGGGATTCCCAATGGCCACTCTGGCCTCCGTGTTGGTGTCCTGTCCTTGTTACCTTAAGACATCTGTAAAACCACATTTGCAAGGACTCAGGGTGTGTGAATGCTGTCACTGAGGCACCCACGCGGCCAATGGAAAACTCTGTTTTGTGGCCGGCGGTGACGGCGGGGCTCTATAATTAGTTCGGGCATAATTTGTTAGCTCCAATAGAAAGAGAGTTGGGGGCATTTGGGAATTTTCTTAGTCCTGAGCCCAGATTTTCTACGGCAACGTCCCCCTCCTTGCCTGTGGCCCCGGGCGAGTCTCTCTGCTGCCGGGGCCGGAGCCTCGTGCAGTCACCAACACCATGCCAGGCGCCTGCTTCTCCCGGACCCCCGCCTGCTGCTGGCCTGTGAGGCCCAGTGAGCAGAGGCCCCTGTGCTCTCCTAGGCGGTTCGCAGAACTGTCCCCTCTGGTCCCCCGTCCGACAGGAGGTGGGCGTCTGCTGCCTCCCCCACACGGCCACACACCTGCCATCCTGCACGGCCCCCCGGTCCTGTGGACGAGGCTGAGCCCCCTGCCCAGGCCATGCTCAACACAGCCACCCAGGCGTGGTCCGCCCGCCTCCCCAGCCGGCCACCTCTTCCCTGCGCTCAGGGACTTCTCCAGGGCAACCCTGCTGTCCGTCTGCGGCCCAGAAACGCCACCAGTGTCCTGACCCCGCTGGGGGAGCCGCTCCAGCTCAGCCCTCTCCTCTGCCTCCAGCTGGCACCTCTCCTGCCCGAGCCCTGTGCCTGTGCCCCCTCCACGCCCCTCCTCTCCTCCTGCTGCGTCTCAGGACTGGGAGCCCCTCGCTGTCCCAAGGAGGTGCCGAGTGTGTGGACACGCCTGCCGGGCTGTGCGGTGAGGCCTGACTGCAGTCCTCCGGGACCAGGCGCTCCTGTCCCAAGACCCGGGGGCCCCTCAGGTACCAGGCTTTCCAGCAAGGTTGCCAATAGCCTGAAACTGGCGTCCGTCACGCGCTCTGTACGTCTCAATGGAGCGTCTGCACGGTGCCAGGCGAGGGGCTGGGCCGCAGCCACCGCGGGCAGGTGGCACCGAGCTAGGGGGCTGAGGGAGGGCCGGGGGGGAGGGTGGGGCCCGCAAGAGGCGCGGTGATGGGCACACCCCGCAGTGTGTGAGCGCCCACCCGCCCCCAGGTGGGGATGCGCTGATGCCGGGACAGGCTCGCAGGCAGCGCGCCGTCTGGGGGGCACACGCTTGAGGACGGGAGGAGGAGCGGGGCCGGGCCCCGGAAGGGGGCGGGAGGCCATGGGCGAACGGTGCAGGGGTGTGAGCCACGAGGGAAACGGCTTCTCCCTGAGTCTGGGTCCTCGCCTCCTCTCCTAGGAGGACGCCAGCCCTGGGGGTCAGGCCCAGCCGCGCCTCCCCTGGGCCTCAGTCGCCTCTCCGAGGCCGCGACTCCCAACACCCCCTGGGTCCTGGGGGTCAGGACCCCAACGTAAGACTCGGGGGGACACAGCCCCTCCTACAAGACACAAGGTGCCATTTACTGAAAATCCAAGTAGACCCAGGAAGCACACGCGGGGCCGGCGCTCCCCTCCGTGTGGGGACCGGGCTGGCACGCGGGCTGGGCGAGCGGGCGCGCCGGCCCCGCGCCGGGCTCGGCCTCACACCTGGCGGGGCGCTGGCTGGCGTCCGAGCGCGTCGCGGCACTGGTCGCACGGGACTCGCACACCTGCATTTCTTCAGGCAGAATTCGGGAATCCGCACGTCCGCGGCCCGGGCCCGACCTCGCCAGACAACGCCCCTCGTGCCGACGGGAACGGGCTCGTGTGTTGTGTGCTCTGTGAAAACAACGGTGACAGAAGGGCCACCGCACGCTTCAGCATTATTCTCCGCGGACAGACCTGACAGGCCATTATCCCCAGCAAACAAGTTACGTCACTTAGACACACATTTGCTTTTAAAAATGACTGTAGTTTTTTTACACAAGGAAAAATGGGGTCATTGTTGAAACTTCGTATCACGTGGTGACAAAAAGGAGGAAATAAAAAGTATCCATAACCCTACTGTCAGGGAGAATCACCTGGCACCTTGGTATATGCTGCAGCAGGAACGTAGCACATTCACACACACACACACACACACACACACACACGCACACACCACACACGTGTGCATTCATGCATGTGCACACACACCTGCACACGCACATGCACATTCACACACACCTGCACACGCACATGCACCTTCACACACACGTGCACACCATGCACGCGTGCATTCATGCATGTGCACACACACCTGCACACGCAATGCACATTCACGCACACACGTGCACACCACGCACGTGTGCATTCATGCATGTGCACACACACCTGCACACGCACATGCACATTCACACACGTGCACACACGTGCACACCACGCACGCATGCATTCATGCATGTGCACACACACCTGCACACACATGCATACGCACACACACCACACACACACACAAATGCACACACACGCACCACATACCCCCACACACACCACACATACCACACATGCTCTTGCACACACACACACACACACACAACATACGAGGCAGCTACACGTGGACACACACACGTCTCTTCCGCCCGCTCTTCGGAGCCGGTGCTGCAGCTGACCGATGGGCCCCTCTGCCGGCACAGCCGCCCTGGCCCACCCTCACCGAAGGAGGTGCCGCCGTGCCCCTTCCCCGAGGGGACACGGGGCGCGTTAGCGCTCCGGCCTGTCGTTAGGGTGAACTTGCTTCACGCTGACACACGCCTCGCTGACCTGAGGCCCCCGACCTGTCACAGAACTTACTCTCTTTGACATCTGCTGACCACGGCCCCGAGGAACGTTCCCAGGCCGCAAAGGCCACCACGCCTGCTGAAGCTGCTTGGCTTTTTTCTTTTTTTAATTTACCTCCAAGTTAGTTAGCATCTAGTGCAACAGCGATTTCGGGAGTAGATTCCCTAATGGCCCTTCCCCATCTAGTCCATCCCCCCTCCCACAACCCCTCCAGCGACCCTCTGTTTGTTCTCCATGTTTAAGAGTCGCTTATGTCCGTCCCCCTCCCTGTTTTTATATTATTTTTGCTTCCCTTCCCTTATGTTCATTTCTTTTGGATCTTAAAGTCCTCATATGGGTGAAGTCATATGATTTTTGTCTTTCTCTGACTATTTTCACTTAGCCTAATACCCTCCAGTTCCATCCACTTCATTGTGTGTGTGTATATATATATATACACACCACATCTTCTTTATCCATTCATCCATCGATCGATGGACATTTGGGCTCTTTCCATACTTTGGCTATTGTTGATGGTGCTGCTATAAACATGGGGGTGCCTGTGTCCCTTCGAAACAGCACACCTGTATCGCTTGGATAAATGCCTAGTAGTGCAATTGCTGGGTCGTAGGGTAGTTCTGTTTTTAGTTTTTTGAGGAATCTCCGTATCGTTTCCCAGAGCGGCTGCACCAGCTTGCATTCCCACCAACAATCCAAAAGAGACCCTCTTTCTCCGCATCCTTCCCAACGTCTGTTGTTTGAGTTGTTAACGTTGGTCATTCTGACAGCTGTGAGGTGGTATCTCACTGTGGTTTTGATTTGTATTTCCCTGATGATGAGTGATGTGGAGCATTTTTTCATGTGTCGGTTGGCCATCTGGATGTCTTCTTTGGAGAAGTGTCTCTTAATGTCTTTTGCCCATTTCTTCACTGGATTGTTTTTTGGGTGTTGAGTTTGAGAAGTTCTTTATAAATTTTGGATACTAACCTTTTACCTGATATGTTGTTTGCAAATACCTTCTCCTATTCTGTCGGTTGCCTTTTAGTTTTGCTGATTGTTTCCTTCGCTGTGAAGAAGCTTTTTATTTTGATGAGGTCCCAATAGTTCATTTTTGCTTTTTTTCCTGGAGAAACGTGTTGAGTAAGAAGTTGCTGTGGCCAAGATCAAAGAGGCTCTTGCCTGCTTTCTCCTCGAGGATTGTGATGGCTTCCTGGCTTACATTAAGGTCTTTCATCCATTTTGAGTTTCTTTTTGTGTCTGGTGTAAGAAAGTGTCCAGGTTCATGCTTCTGCCTGTCGCTGTCCAGTTTTCCCAGCACCACTTGCTGAAGAGACTGTCTGTCTTCCATCGGGTACTCTTTCCTGTTCTAAGATTAGCTGCCCATACGTGTGTGGGCCCATCTCTGCGTCCTCTGTTCCGTCCACTGAGGTGCCTGTCCATTCCTGTGCCAGGCTTCAGCTTTCTGATGAGCCCGGCAATCTTCTAGCAAAACGTCTTCTTTTTCAGGGCACACAGTTGGCTCTACGGACCTCTCTTTGCACATCTGAGGACCTGGTTCCCCTTTGTAGCGAGAACAGAGCCTTCCTGCGCCTCACGACATGAGAACGGGAACCCCGCACACCCCCCGAGCACTGAGATAACTCCAGGGCCGGCACCATGGAGTCTGCGGGTGATGAGGAATCACAGCCGTGGCGCCCCCTGGGCCGGCCTGACCCCTGGGCCAGGCGCAAAGCTCGGAGACGGCTTTGGGACAAGAGTCTGCCTTCTCAGGCGGCCAGCCTCGTCAATACAGCTCAGTAACAGGAGGGGGGCTGCCCCCGGGGTGCCCGGCCCGCTCCTGCCCCGTGGGGCCGGGCAGTGCTGACCCTCTCCGAGCCCCTCACTCTAACAGAAGCCAGGACGTTGCCGCTCACGGGACCTCCCTCTGCTGCCCTCAGACCCAGCAGCGCTGGGACGGGCGGCCCGGGAGCTGTGGGGCCGGAGCTGTAAGCACACGCGGCAGGTGAAGAGGCACTAGGCGCTCTGAGCCGGAGAACGCGTGACGGGCCGGGGCCTGCTTCTGGGGACTCCCAGGGGTGCCAGGGCTCCCTTGTCCAGCCGCCTGCAGCCCACCCGGCCAGCCTGCCCAGCCAGCACCCACTCTGGGCGCCCCCCACCCCGTGCTCCCCAGACACCTTTACCCAACAGAGGCCCTGCCTTCTGACAGCAACTAAACATCGAGAGGCAAGAAAAAGACGTCGCGGTTTCTGGCTCCGGCCCACGGCAGACAGCGGGGACTCTCTTGAGACACCCCCACTGCTGCCGTTGGCTGAGCTCCAAACCTGCAGCTCGCCTGCCGAGAGGGGAAGGGTGACAGGCTCTCTCCGTCGGGCGTGTCACGTGCCCTCGGAATTCTCAGGGTCTCTGTCCCCCACGGGGTCATGGGGGCGTACCACAGGCAGGCACCCCAGGGGAGAGAGGTGCCAGCTCTGTCCACGTGATGGCCAGGTGGGCCTGGGTGGCTCGGGATGACAGGTGTATAACTTCCTTCGTGGGGCCACTACACGCACACAAAGGGGCAGTTTAGAACAACATGGATTTATTTTCTCACATTCCGGAGGCTGGAAGTCCAGGGATCAAGGCATCATGGGGGCAGGGCCCCTTCTGAAGGCTCTGGGAGGATCCGTCCTGCCTCGTCCAGCTCTGGTGGCCCCAGGGCCCCCTGGCTTGTGTCATGTCACCCTGCTCTGCCTCCATCATCACGTGGCTTCTCCCTGTTTCTGGGTCATCACTCGGCCTCCACCCGAGCCATTGGATTAGGGCCCACCCCGCCCCAGGGTGAAATCTTCTTAACTAATCACACCTGCAGTGACCCAGGTTCTAGCTAAGGTCACAGTCACAGGTACAGAGCTCAGGACTCCGACGCATCTCTTTGGGGGACACCATCCGACCGCAGTAGGTGACCACCAAGAACCATGGGTGCTTTTACGGGCTGACCTGAGAGGTCATGAGGTCCAGCCTGGGCAGCTTAGGCAGAGAGCCAGGGGCTTCTCCAAGGGAGCGGGGGCCTCATCCCTGAGTCTCCTAGGCTCTCTAGGAAAGCGTCACCTTGAAGCTGTGTGTCACCCTGTTTCCACGCCCCTGGGTCCCTGGGCCCACCAACATCCCAACTCTATCCGTGGAGCCACCGTGAGGCCCTGGGCACATGGCCCTCCCTGCAGGGCTGCCCCTGGGTACCAGCCCAGAGACGCTGGCCCTCCGTGAAGAGCAAAGCCCTCGCCTCACCACCCACCGAGTGCCTGCACAAGGAGCAAACACGAGGAACACGCAGGAGGCCGTACCTCTGGAGGCCCAGGGGGAGGAGCCGGCAAGGTCAGGGCCACTGCATGCACGGGTGGCCTGCAGGAACCCGCACCTGGGTGTATGTCACCCCTCCGCCCGCAAGCCTTCTCTGGGCTGCCCCACCTGCACAGCCCAGGACAGGGTCCCTGTCCCGCTGGGTGATGGAAACCAGTGTCCCAGAGGGAAGGGGAGGGGAGGGCTGCATGGGGAGCAGAGAGTGATGGATGGGCTGGGTTACAGAAGTGACTTGACAGAGGAGTCCGTGAAACAAGAGGAACAAGGCTCAAGTTTCCAGAAAACACCTGGAAAGGGGGAGAAACGGGGAGGGGCCAGTGGTGGGGGAAGGGGGGAGGGGAGGGGCCAGGGAGAGGAAGAAGGGCAGGATGAAAGGAGGAGGGGCTGGGAGAGGGGCAGAGGGGGAGGGGCAGGGGCAAAATAAGAGAAGGAGGCGAGGGGCGGGGGCAGAGGAGTGGCAGAGGGGGAGGGGCAGGGGGAGAGGGGGAGGGGCAGGGGGAGAGGGGGAGGGGCAGGGGGAGAGAAGGAGGCAGGGGGCAGGGGCAGAGGGGGAGGAGCAGGATGAGAGGGGCAGGGGGGCAGGAGTCTGCAGG
This sequence comes from Felis catus, assembly GCF_018350175.1. Lineage (NCBI taxonomy): Eukaryota > Metazoa > Chordata > Mammalia > Carnivora > Felidae > Felis > Felis catus. The sequence continues at coordinate 1,899,426 of NC_058376.1, read as the reverse complement.
GCCTTCATCGTTGTGGGCCAGGGAAAGGGGTGAGGTCTTAGTCCAGGGCAACAGGGAGCCAGGGGGGCTTTGAGCAGAGCTCGGGGCACGATCTGAGACTTGGGGGCAGGGACGGAAGCCCGTGAGGAGGATTTGGGATGACAGAAGCAGAGGCCACATAAGACAGACACCCTCTGAAGGCCAAGCAGGCAGAATGCAGGGGTGTGGGAGGCAACCAAGAGAGGGCCCTCCCCTGCACACCTCTGCTCAGCCAGACTGCGGACAACACGGTGACACCACATGGCCTCTGTATCTTTCTCACTTTGGTCAAAAACTGTGTCAAGAGTGATCTGGGGAAATTAAAAATAGACCTACCCTATGACCCAGCAATAGCACTGCTAGGAATTTACCCAAGGGATACAGGAGTACTGATGCATAGGGGCATTTGTACCCCAATGTTTATAGCAGCACTTTCACCAATAGCCAAATTATGGGAAGAGCCTAAATGTCCATCAACTGACAAATGCATAAAGAAGTTGTGGTTTATATACACAATGGAGTACTACATGGCAATGAGAAAGAATGAAATATGGCCCTTTGTAGCAACGTGGATGGAACTGGAGAGTGTGATGCTAAGTGAAATAAGCCATACAGAGAAAGACAGATACCATATGTTTTCACTCTTATGTGGATCCTGAGAAAGTTAACAGAAACCCATGGGGGAGGGGAAGGAAAAAAAAAAAGGAGATTAGAGTGGGAGAGAGCCAAAGCATAAGAGACTCTTAAAAACTGAGAACAAATTGAGGGTTGATGAGGAGTGGGAGGGAGGGGAGGGTGGGTGATGGGTAGTGAGGAGGGCACCTTTTGGGATGAGCACTGGGTGTTGTATGGAAACCAATTTGACAATAAATTTCATATATTGAAATAAATAAATAAACAAACAAATAAATAAATAAAAATTAAAAAAAAGTGATCTGCGGAGAAATAAGTTTAAAAGGGGTCATATTCCAGATAAAGCATTTTGAACAATAAAGGAAGATGTTTCTAGAAGGATGTGGGAAATAAATGACCCCCAGTCCTGCATGGCTCCCCGACCTGAGAAGCAGAGGCAGCCCCCTTCTGCCAAACGGCACGTTGGAACAGAGTCTGTGCACAAGGTTGGAGGCTTTCTGGAAGAGAAGGCACGTGAGCCAGGCCTTGAAGGATGAGAAGGTGTGTGTGGGTGGAGAGAGGAGGGGACAGAAAGTCTAGGTGTAGAACATGCAGGAGTGTCCCATCCAGACATGCTCACAAAAAAGCCGCCTCTCACCAGAAAGTCCAGTAGAGGCCTTAAGAGCTCACCACCAACTGTGGGGCAGGGCCGGGGGGGGGGGGCCCAAGCGGTACTGTTGTTTCTGCCAGGGGGCGCTGGTGCTCTTTTATCTGGCGGGAGCGAGGCCCACAGCTAGTCTCTCAGTATTTACAGCAGCAATCCCTTCTGACCCAGCAAATCCCGTTTAGGACACGGTCACATATTTACTCTCACATCTGCACAGCGATGCTCGAACAAGGCTGCGATGGTGGTGTTGTGTCCGAGAGCAGAAGATAGAAACAAGGTGACCATCAATCAAGGGTCTCGAGAAAGGTTGGGACGTCCATGTGAGGGACACACTACAGACGCTAAGAGAAGAGAGGTAAATCTGCAAGTTGTCCATGGCACAGGAGCCCAGACAGGTCCTCAAGAGGAACAGGGGCAGTGGACGTCCCAACCAGCCACCCGGTGAATGCACAAAGCGGGAAGCTGGCAGACGCTGGTAGGGACAACTCAGTGTTGTGCAACTTCAGGCCGTGTACATGCACTGCCTTGAGCCTTACAGGCACCAGGTGAGGCACCAGTGGCCCTCCTGCAGAGACCCCTGAGTGCAGCTGCCCAATGTCCCTCCACAAGGGCCAGCCTGTCATCTGGAAGACCCACTCAGCCCACAAGAAAGAAGGAGGACCCATCCTGCAGCTGAGATTTCTCCTGTCCTGGGGCCAGGAGGCTGGACCTGACCCCCCTGGTTGGCGTGGGGCCCGAGGCCAGCAGGCAGCAGCTAGCAGGGCACAGGTGAGGGGTGCCAGACAGGACAAGGCCATACACAGTCCTGCAGAGAAGGCAGCAGTGACCCCAGGGAGAGAGCAGCAGAGGAGATGGGGACAGCACAGCTGGACAAGAGATGAAGCCTTGGAGCAACGTCCTCAAGTGTCCTGGAGCTTCAAGGGAGAGACTCATCCCTGGGAACCATCAAGCGAGAGTATAGTGTGAGAACGGGGGCGCTGGGGCTGCAGGGGGAGGCTGTATGGCTCAGGGACGGTCCTGTGTGAGTGAGGACAATGCCAAGAAGAACCCCAAGGTGTGGCCACGGGGGTCGCTGTGCCCGCCCCTCGCCCAACCACTGGCCACCCGTCCATCTCAGAGCTAGGAGACCCATGCGTGCAAAGTGTGCCTGGCGTCATCCCTGTTCCAGGCAGCGAGAGGCCTCCCATCCCCACCCCCACTGCCCCTCCCCACAGCCTCCTGTCTGTGCAGGAGTAAACACACACGAGCGCGTCTTTGGGACACCAGCCCCCCAGCGTCTGCTCGTCTCTGGGTCTCAGAGCGTCCTTCTCTCACATTAGACAAGGCTGCTCTCTGCGGGGCCACGGGAAGTCCCCGCCCTGGTGGGACCACGTCAGATCATTGGGGCCGGTCCCCGTGGCTCCTGCCAGCAGGTGGTCCTCCTTGTGCCACATCGGCATTGGCTGGGAGCTCCTTAGAAGGCAAATTCTCAGTCCCCTCCAGACCCTGGAGGCCCTCTGGGTGGTTCTGGTGCTGGGTGAGGGCTGGGAACCGCAGAAGGTTGAAAGGAAACTCAGCGGCGATGGGGGCTTAGGAAGGGGAGACCGTGGTGAGGAGGGTCCCGGGAGCCGGGGTGATGCAGAGGCGGAAGGAGGATGTGGAAACTTCTACACAAAGTCCGAGCCCCCAGACCCACAGGCCCGCAGTGCACGGAGAGGACAACGCCGTGCTCCACATGACGTCAGGGAGCAGACGTCACACAATAAGGTCAAGAACCATTTCCCCAACATGCAGCCCCTGCCCGGGGGCCACACTGCACCCACATTTCCCACAAAACGCTTAGTTGTTCACAAACCCACGCTCGGGACAACCAGGCCGTCCCGGGGTCAAAGCCACAGCAGCGAGAGAAGCCAGACCCCAAAGAGCAGAGAGCGTGGGGCTTGGCTCCCATGAAACACCCAGGACAGGCAAAGCCGTGGGGCAGGGGGGGAGGGGAAGGTGGACTGGGGGGTGCCAGGGTTGGGGAGGGGATGCAGGGACCGCTAGCGGGCTCGGGGCTTCCTCTGGGTGACGGGAATGTTCTGGAACTGATAGAAGCCACGGCTGCACAAAAGTGTGAATGTACTGAATGCCGCTGAGCCGTTCACAATAAGATGGTTAATTTTTTTGAGCGAGAGAAAGGGCGCAAGTGAGCAAGTGGCAGAGAGACTCCTGGGCGGGGGACGGGGAGGGAGGGGGAGGGGAAGCGGAGGGAGAAGCGGGGTCACCCGGAGCAGGACTCAAAGTCGCGATCCGATCCTTGAGAGCACAACCTGCGCTGAAGTCAGATGCTTAGCGACTGAGCCAGGCGCCCAGTAAAATGGTTACTGTCACGTGCATTTCATCTGGCCTCACCAGAGCGGCTGAGCTCCAGAGCAGCGTCACCCCTCGGCCTGGCTGGACGGAGCCGCGTCCAGAAGCAAACGCCGGGCAAGCCGAGCTGCGGCGAGGGCACCGCGTATGACGGACGGCCTGGCCGCTGCTCCCTGGAGTCCACCTGCCCGTGCCGGTGACGTTCTTCCCAGGGCCGGATGCGTGGGGCAGGGAACGTCCCCGAGGGAGCAGCGCGTGGCAGGCAGCGTTCCCATGGAGTTCGCCAGAACTCCGCAGGGCCGACTGGGGTAAGCACTGAACGAGGAACGTCCAGGAGGAGCCCAGGCCCCTCCAGCAGCAACTCTGAACACTTTCCGGGCAGTTTCGCTGAACGGGACCTGCGCCTCTCACCCGCTGTCCTTTGAATTCGGGACATGTGCGTTTACAACCGCTTGGGGTGGGCGCTCCGGGGTCTCCTGTGGGGAGACCGAGGTGGGTGGAAGGCTCAGGGTCACAGAGCCGCGGGGACGTCCATCCCGAGACGGGAACGTGCTCGGGGCGGACTGTCCCCGGGACCCTCGGCTCTGGGCTCGCACACCACACTCCGGTGTCCTGCCCGACCGCACGCTGTGGAGACAGGCCACCCCCACGAGGGAACTGGGGGAGGCCCTGGGGAAGCAAGGCCCCTTGCGGACCGCACGGCCCCAGCACCCACCACGGCTTCAGACAGCGGGCCCCTGCCCTGTCTTCCGCTCCTGACCCCTGGGCAAACCCTGTCGCTTCTGCCCTCAAAGCCTCTCGGATGCGTCCACCGCCTCCACCCCCGCAGCTCCCAGCTGACCCCCCACCCCGCCCCACCCCACCCCTAAACCTCCCGTGGGCCCACTGCCTACAGAGTGACAGCCAGTGCCATGGGGTGGCCTGTCCCCACCCAGCCGCGCCCAGGGAAGCCGCCGCTCACAGCTGTGTGTATGTGATGTGTGTGCTCATGGGGGCGCGTACCCGCGCCCATGCGTGTGTGCGAGTGTGTGTGTGTGCGTGCACGTGCGTGTGCGTGGCGCAGCCAGCAGGGACAGCGGCCCCGCTAGATTCCGAGGCTGTGTCTGAGTCACCTCCCGCCGCAGGGAACGCAAGCTGGGGGCAGGAAGATAGGATCTAGGCAGACGGTGGATGATCGCATCTCCAGGTGGCTGAATGGGAGGAGGCTGGACACGTTCCGAGTGCGGCTCTGGCTCCGAGGGTAAAGCACCGGGAGCGACACCGCCGTGTGCCATCGCTAATGAGGCAGCTCACGACTGGTCCGGGCTCGCGTCTCCCCCACAGGAGGAGAGAGGAGCCCCGGGGCTCACACGTCACCCCAGTGCCGCTCGGAGGCCCAGGCCCGTCCCGGCGTCCCCGCCGGCGGGCTGCTCCTGGAGCCGGTCATCGGGGTGTGGGGGGGTGGGCAGCACGAGGGAGCAGCTTAGTGGGAAGTCGACTGTCCACGCACCGGGCCCCCGAGGACTCGGGGGGTCCCGCTCTGTGCGCCGCGGGGGCAGCGTGGCGGACAAGAGCAGCAGCAATACGAGTTCCGTCTGTCGCGCACGCAGCCTTTTAGCGGTGGGGCCAGAACCAGACCCAGGTCCGCCGGTCCCCCGGCCAAGTTCCTGACCGGCCCCGGGCCGCCCCGCGAACGCCGTGGTCTGACCTCGGAATGACGGCCGTCGGGTGAGCCTCCATCAAGTCTTCTCTGGTCACCCGGCGCCCCCGACAGGCCGGCTCCTCGGGGCGCCCTCGACACAGGACGCAAGCCCAAGGCTGCCAAGGGTGTGAGGGAGGCGAGGCGGGACGCGGCGGGCCGGGGACCAGACGTGGGGCTGCAGGGAGGGGACGCGTCCGCCTCCGCACGGCAGCCAGGTGGCCTGCTCTCTCCACACGCCGGGGGTGGCTCACGGCTAGGAACACGGGATGAACGCCTCGCTGACGCGACCGCAGAGCCAACAAGTACAGGGCAGCACAAGGCCGAGACCCGTGGGGGCCACCAAATGAGAGAGAGAGAGGCCGGGGCTCGGAGCTGCTGTGCTCTCGGGGGGGCGGCTGGGAGGCCCGGCTCTGACGACAGCAGGCAGACCCGCCCCACAAGGGGCCCCAGGGGAGCACCCCCCCCCCGTCTGGCCTTGGCCCAGAGCTCAGCACCCCCAGAGCTACTGTCCGCAGGGGCCCAGCACGGCCGTCCAAAACCCTGCCCGCAGGGTGACGTCCCGGGCCTCAAACTCTTGTTCCAAACACATCTTAAAACAAAGTGCCCAACAGACGAAGGGAACAGACACGCAAGGCCACACTGCCACGTGAACAAAACCGGCCAAATCAACAAAAAGTGAAGACAGGCCCTCAGAGATGCCGCCGTGGGAGCAGCGGGTAGATGTGAAAGCCGGGACCGGCTCGGAGGTCCTGCCAGAAAGCAGAAACCGTGGAACGTGAAATGTGCATGTTCGAAACCCCCACACGGGAGCCACACGGGAACCACACGGGAGCCACAGGACCCAAAACACAGGGACTCTCTTAGCTTCCCACAGAAGCACACGAGCCGTCACAGGACTCGCGCTCTGGGCTCTGGAGGAGATGCCGGGGCTAAAGCCAAGGAGCCCCAGGAGACTTCCGTCTCCTTCTAGAGGCTTCTAGAGGCGCCACATCCCTCGTAGCAGCTCCCCGGCCCCCGTCACGTCTCCTCTGACGCGAACCCTCCGCCTGCTCTTATGAGGACCCGGTGATGCATGGGACCCACCTGAATAATCCAGGGTCACCTCCCAGCTTGAGACCCCTAAGTGAATCACACTCGTGTGAGACGTGAAGACGGGGAGGCAGCACATTCAACAGGGCTCGGCTGGGGCGTGGACATCTTTCGGAGCCGTTGCCCTGCCCGCCTCAGTTTCCCCCTCACTCAGTCACAGGACAAGGACTCGACGGATGGGTCTGACAGCGAGTTTAAATCACAGCTGAAAAGACAAGTAGCAGAGTAGGAAATAGATGAGAAGAAAACACATCCAGAAAGACATGCGGACGAAGAAGGGACGGAAGGCACCAGGCAGAAAGAGACAGAGGGCACCGTGCGGCGGCTTCTGTAGAGTCCAGGAGGAAAAAGGGAGAGGCGCACTGATCCACAAGCCCCAGAAACCCACAGCTGAGAGCACGGGTCCCCGGGGCCGAGCTCCCGCCGGCACGCCGCTGGTGCCCTGGACGATTTCCTCCCTCGTGAGGCAGCTGGCTTGGAAAGCGGGGACCCCGAGATGCCGTCACCCGAAGGCACCACTCCCTCCACGAACACGCACACAGCAGCGGCTCCAAGCCGGGCACCTGTGTCAAGGCGGGTGAGACGCCGTGGGGCCTGAATGCTCATGTCCCCCAGACTCGCGCACCAAAGCCCCACACCCAGCACGTGGGTTTAGATGCAGTCATGAAGGAGGGGGCCCCGTGATGGGACTAGTGTCCTTACAGGAAGGAAGAGATTCTGGGTCTGCTTCTCTCTGTGCCGCGTGAGGACACAGTGAGCAGGTGGCCGCCGGCGAGCCCGGGACGGAGGCCTCACCAGAAGCCGACCGTGAGGCGTCCTGATCTCGGCCTTGCTGCCGCCGGTCTGTGAGCTCCGTACGCAGCCTGAGCTAAGACACGTGCCCCCTGTTCACGTAGCTGAGTCAGACAAACAAGACAAATGGGGGCTGCTGGGGAGGGTCCGATCTAGGGGTGGTGAGGTCAGACAGCCCGCCACAACACTGGAGGGAAGGAGGCGAGAGAGCGACCACTGGGTGTGCAGAGAAGACAGGCTCAGTCGGGAAAGAGCAAAGGCCCTGGGGTGCGCTGCGTCCTGAAAATCAGCCAGGCTCCCGAGGAAGAGGCAGGATGGTTTTCAGTATTTTGCAATGGATTAGAACTACCATGTTGACTTTCCTGTCGTTTCTTTGAGATTCCCCAACCAAAATACAAGTTACTTTTTTAATTTTTAAACTTTACTGTTTTTTCAAAGCTTTTTTTGAGAGAGAGAGAGAGCGAGCATGCACATGTGCACATGAGTGGGGGAGGGGCAGAGAGCGGGGCGGGGGGGCGGGGAGTGGAGAGAGAGAGAATCCCAAGCAGGCTCCATGCTGCCAGTGCAGAGCCTGACGTGGGGCTTGAACTCATGAACCGTGAGATCGTGACCTGAGCCGAAACCAAGAGTCAGGCGCTTTAACCAACAGCCCCCCAGGCGCCCCTCAAACTTCACGTTTAAATGAGCAGGACTGGAGTGACGGAGAAGAGGGGTGGGCATTCCTACTGCAGCTCAGAAGTGTGGGAAAGTTCTAGATGGCCAATGGCCGGAGTATGCAAGCCCCTGGACGAGTAGGGAGGTCCTGGATGCCAGCCAAGGCCCAGGCACCCACGATCGTCTCCCCAGGGCCTCAAGACCCGTTTCCCACCAGGGCGTCTAGAAGAGGTCTCAGGGGCCTCGGCCTCCGAGCTGCCCACGGCATGGCCCATTCACCCTAGGTATGATCAGGACTGCGAACAAAGGTGTCATTTCCCTCCGGATTTTGTGGGAGCAGAGGCCGGGGCTCCACAGGGAGGCCTGGCCGAGCGGCGGTGGTGTCTCTGGGGCGGGAGGGCGCTCTTGGAAGGGCGCAGGTGCAGCGCCCTGAGGGCAGTGCCCCCACTTGCTGCAGACGGGGCTCCCCTGGAGGGGGGCCGTGCTCTTGCCTGAACCGAAGTGTGAGTGCAGGGACCAGCGCAGGGCAGGCCAGGAGGCGAGAGCCTGGACGGGGGGTGGGTTTACTGCAGCTCCCGCTCTGTGCTAACCTTCACCTTTCCCAGTCGCTCAAACTGGGTTTCCAAAATGAACACAAACTGATTTTGCATTAAGCATTTTAAACTTTTTTCACTTTTTTTTTTTTTTTTCTAGAGGCCACGGTCATGGTCCAGGAGAGGGAGGGCGAGGTAGGGAGGGAGTGGAGTGGTCTGAGTGCACAGGGCACGTGTGAGAGGTGGCAGGCTCCGAGGCAGCAGGGGCTGCTCCTGGCTCGCAGGTTTGGGGCAGAAGAGCTGGAGGCGGGCAGCTGGAGGGCAGGTGCCCGGGGAGCAGGTGGCCACAGGAGCCAGGCTGGACCCGGGGCGGCGGTGGGGGGGGGGGGGGGGGGAGTCTGAGAAGGCCCGATGTCCAGGAGGGCAGGGCGGCTGCAAAACCAATCGGCCTCCTCTGTGCATCTGAGGCCGACCCCTGGGCGGGAGCCCCAGACCATCGGGGAGAGGAGGTGAAACCCCACTGACTCCTGAGGGCTTCTGGGTTCCGGGCCTGGCCGAGCCCAGCAGACAGAAGAAGGCGGGTCCCAGGGCCCCCGCGACGGGATGTCCCCTAGATCCTACGCCTGGCGAGCTGGGATGCCCCGAGGGCGACGCGTCTTCATGGCCACAGCCCCAACTGCGGGGGGCGCCTGGGAAAGCGGCCCCTGCGCTGAGCAGAGCCGGGGAAGCCTGGGGGAGCGGCCAGCAGAGCGCGTGTGCCACACACGCATCCTCTGGGTGATCAGAACCAAACCCGTCCAAGCCAAAACGGGCCGGCAGGGGCACCGAGGCTCGTCTGAGGAGGAACAGAGCCAGTGGTGTGCCCACACCCACAGAAGCGAAGGCGAGCACGGACTGGAGGAACAGGCCTCCGGGGAGCACTCGGGACACCGCGCACGCGGGGAGGCCTCGCGAACCAGGACCCGCAGAGACGACGGCCGGCGGGGTGGAGGCCGACCGGCGTAGACCTGGGACACAGAACCGCCGGACTCACCCTGTAACCCGCCGGGCTTGCTGTGTTCGAAAAGTGGGTGGGAAACCACTCTTCACTTCCTGACGGCCCCCAGGGAGGGCGGCCCACGCCTCTTCCACAAGTACCTCTGACCTCCTGGGCAGGGGGAGGGGACATGGGACTGGTGCAAAGAGCCACATTTGTCACGTGCGTTTGCAAAATTTAAAAGGCAACGATAGGGTTTGTTTGGTTGTTTTTTTTTTTTTGTTTTTTTTTTAACGTTAATTTATTTTTGAGACAGAGACAGAGCATGAACGGGGGAGGGTCAGAGAGAGAGGGAGCCACAGAATCGGAAGCAGGCTCCAGGCTCTGAGCCATCAGCCCAGAGCCTGACACGGGGCTCGAACTCCCCGACCACAAGATCGTGACCTGAGCCGAAGTCGGACGCTTAACCGACTGAGCCACCCAGGCACCCCTAAATGCTTATTTTATTTTTCAGAGAGAGAGAGTGGCAGAGCATGAGCAGGGGAGGGGCAGAGAGAGAGGGAAACACAGAATTTGAAGCAGGCTCCAGGCTCCAAGCTGTCAGCCCAGAGCCCGACACGGGGCTCGAACTCACAGACTGAGAAATCATGACCTGAAGTCGGACGCTCAACCGACTGAGCCCCCCAGGCGCCCCCGTTTGGTTTTTAAGTACAGCTGAGCAAAATCCTGGCTGACGGACTCCGAGCCGGAAGACACCCCGATTGCAGGTGTGCCCGCACCCCGCGAGTAGGGGTGTCACAGCCAGGCGAGGGGGGCCCTGAGAGGTGAGCCCCGGTCTAAGACCCGTGTGGGCACCACTGGTCCCCAAGCCTTCCAGGCCCAGGGAGGCTACGCCCTGGCACCAAGCTCCAGTGCGACCGCTCCTGGCCGCAGGCCGTGCTCGAAGTGACCCCCATCCCAGAAGCCCACATGTCAGACTGCAGGTCACAAACAACACGCCTACTGCAGGGCAGGACGGGGACCCTTCACGGGGACCGGCTGCCGCGCCCGCCCCGAGGCCCTCCGCGGCATTCTCCACACGGCTACCGCCCAGGTCCCGGGGCCACAGGCCACGTCGGAGCCGCTTGATGGAGGGTCCTGCGGAGTTGTGTGTAGGTGACAATTGGCGCGCGGCCACCGTATCTCGGCTCCACTTAGCATTCTAGCCCGTGGCCTCGCGGGTCCTCAGGGGCGGACCTCAGGTCACCCTGGGGGCACCCACATCCTGAAACCCCCTAGACCGGCTCGCACGACAGCCGGTGACACCCTCACGCAGAACATTCAGATCACACGTGGTCTCTTTAAAGCACCTCCAAGTCATTTTCAAAAACTTAAGAGTATCAAAAGGTTACATTTAATAATTTTTATTTACATTTTATATTCATTAATGTAATCTGTGTTTTACAAATTGTAATTTGCATTTTTAATCTCAGGATATACATTTAAATGCTTTAGCAGAAAATAACTTTGAAAACACTGAAAAATACTTTTTAATTTTTATATCTAACTTTAATTTACATAGTACATGGAAATGTATTCACATTTGGTATACTTTGGACATAATTATAGTTTTAAACAAATTTTAATTTTTTACGTTTTATTTGTTTTGAGAGAGAGAGAGAGAGAGAGAGAACAAAGGTGGGGAGGAGCAAAGAGAAGGGGACAGAGGACCTGAAGCAGGCTCCACGCTGTCAGCACAGAGCCCGACGCGGTGCTCTAACTCACAAACTGCGAGATCGTGACCTGAGCCAAAGGGGGACGCTCATCCGACTGAGCCGCCCAGGAGCCCCAAGATATTTTAGACCAACACTGTTAATAGATATTTAATGAAAATCTTAAATAATATAATTAATAACTGTGTTGAAATAAGGGTAAGGAATATAAATTTTATGGGATAAATATATAACACATAAATAACGTTTGTCTATACACAGAAAACCAGACCCGCACGGTAACAGTTAAACTCCGTGTGTTTTCACGTTTTGCCGTCAGGCCCGGGAGTATCTCCGTCAAGATGGGGGATGGGGGGGCGCCTGGGTGGCTCAGTTGGTTAAGCCTCTGACTTCGGCTCAGGTCGTGATCCCGCGGTCCGTGAGTTTGAGCCCCGCGTCGGGCTCTGTGCTGACAGCTCAGAGCCTGGAGCCTGCTTCTGATTGTGGGTCTCCCTCTCTCTCTGCCCCTTCCCTGCTCATGCTCTCTGTCTCAAAAATAAATAAACATTAAAAAAAATTAAAAACAAAAAGATGGGGGATGGGAACTTATTTCATAGTTTGTTAGCCCAGCGTTTTTGGTCTCCCCACGTGCCCCTGTGGTAGTCCCCTTGTGCGCTGCCTCTGAGCCCTCTGCTGTCTCCCTGGGGGGCCACGTGGAGCGAGGGGCTCCACCAGCCGGTCCACGTGGTCCTGTGGGACCCCTGCAGCGGCACAAAGCCCTGAGGTTTGGGGGTGCCTCCGCACAGCACCAGGCCACCCTGGCTGACAGAAGCAGCTCCCGCTGTGGACGCCCCACCAAGTCACACGCAGTCTGGGGACACCCAACGGCAGCACGAGTGGCCACCGAGGCTGGGCCCTGAGACACCCTCACCCCCCCGCCGGGTTCTACACCAGAGGAGCCCCTTCCTGGAATGCAGGCTCCTTGGGCCACACTGGCCGGGCGGGGGGCCGGCCCGTGCCCAAGGCAGACCCCCTGTCGTGCGGGAGCTCCGGGCAGGAGCCTCGGGTGTGACCCCTGTGCCGCCCGCGGTCTGCCGAGATGCAGGCAGGTGTGCGCAGGGGTCCGCCTCCCCCGATGGAGGCGGCAGGGCCCCTCCCCTGCGGTGACATTCCCCTGGAAGCCGAGCGTGTGCAGGCTGGCACGCTGCACATGATTCATGTGGCTGATTTATTACGACGAGCAGGCTAAATTTAGGTTAATTACTTTGTAATCATTCTCTCGAGAGTACGTGGAAACACCTGAAGGCGGTCAGGCCCTATCTGGGGGACTGGACACCAAGCCGGGCACGGTGGTGGCGGGGACAGGGGTGGCCGGCCGGCCGGCCGGAGGCGGCCTCCATCGTGCGTCTCTCGTCCAGCGTGCAAAGTGGCGGCCTCTGCGCGGGCCTTTCGGACGCTCAGACGTGAATCCGTGCACGGGGAGCTTGCCTGCTTGTCCAGCCCAGACACGGACACTTGGGGTGGCCTCTCCCGTGGCACCAGCTGGCCCCTGGGCCCCCTCGCCCCTGCCCGGGTGCTCTCCCAGCTCCCTCTCTCCGGTCTCCTCCTCCCACCCACCCTTCCACTCAGCAGCACGAGGGAACTTTCCAGAAGGTGGATCTGGGAACGCTGGGGCAGGGCACACCCACCCTGCACTGCCAGCGCAGTCTCCCAACCCCTTCTGCACCCCAGCCCCTCACCTGGCCCCTGTGAGGAGCCTTCAGCACCACCCCTCCCCCTGCCCTCCCCCACCCCACACTGGCTCAGCCCAGCTCCCTGCAGAGCAGCTCTGAGGGGCACACACAGCCAGGGCCTGCACGCCCTCTGCGCTCCAATCTATCCCCTCCCCCAGCCATGCCGGCAGAGTGGCTGGAAACCCCGTGCCGCTCCCCAGGACTGCACCTCCCGGGAGGCCTGGCCCAGATGGCAGACAACCCCTTTGTGCGGTCCACTAACCACGCCCCATGGTCCAGCGGGCCAGGCACAGGCGCTCAGTGGCCTTGCCATGTTGGGGCTCGGGTCCTCTTTGCCTCTTTGAATACGTCTGTGTGAGGCCCCAGAACAGCGTGAGTTCATACAGACGACAGTCTGAGCCAAAAATTTGTGTGAAATATACTTCAAAAGTGATCTCAGGGGCACCTGGGTGGCTCAGTCAGTTGAGTGTCCGACTTCGGCTCAGGTCATGATCTCAGAGTCCATGGGTTTGAGCCCCGCGTCGGGCTCTGTGCTGACAGTTCAGAGCCTGGAGTCCGTTTCAGATTCTGTGTCTCCCTCTCTCTCTGCCCCCCCCCCCACTCGTGCTCTGTCTCTGTCTCTCTCTCAAAAATAAACATTAAAAAAAAAAAGTGATCTCTAAAGGGTGAAAAACTGGAATCAAAACCGTATTTAAGGCGCCGGGAGGTGGGGGACTCAGACAGCTGAGCATCTGCCTCTTGATTTCGGCTCAGGTCATAACCCCAGGGTCATGGGATCAAGCCCCTGGTCGGGCTCCACACGGAGCGAAGAGCCTGTTGGGGTTCTCGCTCTCTCTCTCTGGTCCTCTGCCCCTCTCCCCCACTCACAGGCCCTCTCTCTCAAAATAAAGATTTCAAATTTAAAAACAAGTAAGAAAACAAAGCTGCATTTACTTCGGTACCCCCTTCCCAGACCCAGTCTGCGAGGAGGCGCGTGAGCCGGCCCAGCAGCCTGGAACCCGGGCAGAGACGCACCGGCACAGGGCAGGCAGCAGCTCCGCCAGGGCCCGGATCTTCGCGTCTGTCCAACTATGAAGACAACACGCATCAGCCACAACGAGCCAAGACGACCGTCCCCGGGGTTCCCACCACGGTTGTGACGGCGACCGGTCCCCGGGCCAGCGCCTGCGCCCCAAACCGCCGGCACACGGGGCGGGCACCGGGCACGGGGGCCCCGGGCACAGCGGACGAGGTCTGGAGGCCGTGAGCCCCAGAGACGGGAGCGTGAGGCTGCGGGTGCCCGGGTCCCTTCCCAGGGAGCTGGACTCCAGGCTGAGCGCGGCAGGCAGGGGTCGGGGCAGAGTGAGCGCGCAGGGCACTGGAGAACGAGCTGCAGGGCGATGGCGCCCCAGGTCCTCGGCTGAGGACGAGTTCCCGCAACGGGGACACGCGTGACGGAGCGTCAGCGCCCGTCAGGGGAGGAGATCCCAGGGCCGGCACCGTCTCGGCAGCAAGTTCAGGGCACGCGTGTGGAGGGAGCGTCCCGGCGACGGAGGGGTGGGCGAGAAGCACCCCCAGACGGCACAGGCGCAGGAAGACCGGAGGCAGGTGCTGAGGACGGCCAGACAGCGAACGGAAAGGAGAAGCATCAAGACAAAGGCGAGCGATCTCGGCAGAGAAAGAGAAGCTGAATCAACGTAAATTCCGCTTCTCAGGTCCGGAACACCCGAAATGAAGAACTCACGGGGTGGGCCTGACCAGCACGCAGGTGAACACAAATGAGCCCACTGAGGACGAGGAACCCAGGCCGGAGACAAGTAAGCAGCCTGGGGACCCAGACGATCCCGAACGTCCCATCCCCCGTGTGGCCGGTGTGCCCGAAGGAGAAGGGAATACGAACGGGACAGAGAAATACTGAGATCGTGAACAAAACCTCCCCAGTTTGATGGAGAACTTAATGAAGGCACCAGGAGAGAGGGGGGCACGGGGAGGACCCTGCGGAGGTGCTGACAACTGGCGGGCACAGCGCGGGTCCCGCAGCAAGGCTGACCGGTGGAACGAGGGCGCCGCTCGGAAGCCGGAGGCCGGGAGGGTGCACACGGGAGGCGCCCGCACGGAGCCGCCACGGCCTCTCCCCCGATGACGACCCCAACCTCACACAGACAGAACGGCAGGAGCGGCCTTGGACCCACGAAGCACAGCCGGGTGGGCGGACCAGGACGGAGTCGGGCTCAGCCGGGACCCACCCACTCACGGGCCCGGCTCCCTCCCGCTCCCCCGGCACCAGGCACGGCCCAGCAGGACTGCGGGCGGGGTGGGCAGGTCAGCAAATCCCCCGGGACGGACCCTCTTTCCGGGCAGAGGTCCAGGCAAAGTCGGCCACGGGCCAAGGAACGAGGGGAACCCTCTCCTCTCCTCTCCTTCCTCGTCCCCCCCCACCCTGCCCCGGGGCGGCCCCCCTGCAGCCCCAGCAGCCCAGAACCCAGGAGAACACCCACATCTCTGGCCACGGGGACTAGGAGAAAGGGCTGCGGCTGCCCACGCTTGTGAGGGAGCTGCCGTTTCCCTCGCCCCCTCCACTCCCTGGCCCGACGGCCGCTCCAGCAAGCTGGCCGCCCGGAACTTCGGATTGTGCCAGGAGGGCGCGGGGGGCCCCGTGGAGGGTGTGGGGACGGCAGAGAGGGCGCCGGGGCAGGGGGTCCGCTGGACCAGGCCCTGCCCCCCCACCCCGACGCCACGCACAGAGCGGGCCTGAAGCACAGAAAATCTTGCGAGCCCTAACGTGGGATGCCAGCCAACCCCAGGCCCCTTCTGCCCCCGACACGGCCAAGGCCGTGGGACCCGGGCTGGCCCCGGAGCCAGTGCCCAGAGGCTGGGGGGACTTCAGGGCGCACCTGCGGGGCCGACTCCCCACCTTGGAGCAGCAGATCCCCAGACACCCTGACCGAACCAGAGTCAGCAAACACGACGCTCAGAACATCCTCATACGACTGAAACCTTCCCGCCAGCAGGACACGGGACACGTAATGCTCCACGTTCCGGCCACTCAAGGGGACACGCTGAGCGGGGCCGAGAGAGATGTTCTTGCCACACACACACACGCCTAATGCTAGAGCAAAAGAGAACACAACACGTGAAACAAAGATTTTACCCTGAGGACTCGACGGCTGAGTGGAGACCGCACAGAGGAGCGTCAGCGGACTCGAGACCGTCGGGATGAAGCAACCGTTCAGGACGAGAAGAGGCTTCCAGGCGACAGGCCTGGCGTCCACGCACAGGGGCCCCAGGCGGACAGAAAAGATCTGTGCAGAAACAACCGTTGAAGAATCGATGGCTGAACACTCCCCAAACTTGGCAAACACAGAAGCCTATGTACTGACACAGCCCAGAGGAACCTCAAGAGGACAAAGTCACCGAAAGCCACGACCAGAAACCTCATCCAACTCCTGAAAACCAAAGCAAGGAAGGCGGCCTGCAAGCGGTCGGCGGGCAGGGTGATTACACCGAGGGGGCAGCCGCCGGAGTCCGCGGGCGTCTCTCATCCGAAACCAGCTGAGGGCGGGCAGCGGGCTGCAGCACCGCGGTATGAAGGCGGGCAGCCCCAGTCCCGGAGGGAGACACCTTCAGGAAGAAAGGCAAACGAGCCCCGTCCCAGCCGATGAAGCACAGAGAATCTGTGCTGGCAGCTTGCTCCCATGCTGAAGGTGCTCGGCAGGCCCAGCACGGGGGGCCCAGCACAGCGACCCCGGCACAGGGACCCCGGCACGATGACCCCAGCACAAGGATCCCAGCACAGGGACCTTGGCACGGAGACCCCAGCATAGAGATCCCAGCACAGGGACCCCGGCACGGTGACCCCAGCACAGGGATCCTAGGAAAGGGACCCCAACACAGGGATCCCAGGACAGGGACCCCAGCACGGTGACTCCAGCACAGCGACCCCAGCACGGTGACCCCGCTGGAGTGTTGGCCTTCGGACACACATGAAGAAAACAAATCACAAATATCTCAGTGAGTGTAATATGCTCCTTCCTCCCTCAGATTCTTTAAAATAATCACAGAAAGGGAAAGCCAGAGCATCCTCTGGGGTGGCCCGGTGGGCGCAGATGTGATAAATCCAAAGGCAGGAACGGGTCCTGTGTGGCTGGAAGGGTTCTAGGTTTTACTTAAACTGGTAAAATAGAGACTCTATGTGGACTGTGAAAAATTTCTCTAATCCCTCCAGCAGCCACTACAAGATTAATACAGCACCCAATAAAACACAATTTATTTACTAATACAAATAAGTTACATTTAAAAAACAAATAAGCTGGGGCGCCTGGGTGGCGCAGTCGGTTGAGCGTCCGACTTCAGCCAGGTCACGATCTCGCGGTCCGTGAGTTCGAGCCCCGCGTCAGGCTCTGGGCTGATGGCTCAGAGCCTGGAGCCTGTTTCCGATTCTGTGTCTCCCTCTCTCTCTGCCCCTCCCCCGTTCATGCTCTGTCTCTCTCTGTCCCAAAAATAAATAAACGTTGAAAAAAAAAATAAAAAATAAATAAAAAAATAAATAAAAATAAAAAACAAATAAGCTAAATGGAATACTAACAATTATTCAAATAGTCCAAAAGAGAATAAGAAAGCCACAACAAAGTAACAAACAGAAAGCAAAGAATGAAACAGTAGACCAAACCCAAACGTCTCAATAATTACGTTAAACATAATCACACTAGTTACAAGATGGAGATTGTCAGATTGCAAAAAAAATAATGAAAACTGGTGCCCCACTGGCTCAGTCGGTGGAGCCTGTGACTCCTGATCTCAGGGCTGTGAGTTCGAGACCCACGTTGGGTATGGATTTTACTTAAAAAATACGTCTTAAAAATTCAAAGAAAAAAATGAAAGATTTTTAGTACTTTTTAATGTTTGTTTTCGAGAGAGAGAGAGGAAGAGACAGAGCGTGAGCAGGGGAGGGTCAGAGAGAAAGGGAGACACAGAATCGGAAGCAGGCTCCAGGCTCTGAGCTGTCAGCACAGAGCCCGACGCGGGGCTTGAACCCACGAACCGTGAGATCATGACCTGAGCCGAAGTCTGACGCTTAACCGATGGAGCCCCCCAGGTGTCCCAAAACAAAAGAGCTTTAAAAGCTATCTTTTACGCTATCTTTAGATATCTTTAGATTATAGATAGCTTTACGCTATCTATAAGAAATCCACTTCAACTATAAGGCTATAGATGCTTTAAATGTTAAGGAGTTTCCCCCAAAGAGAGCAGAGCCGAGAGGGTTCACACCTGAGTCCTATAAACTCTCCAGGAACGGGGTGTCCTGCAGGAGCAAAGAACGAACGGTCCCTCCCCGAGGCCCGTGCCACTCCGATGCCAAAACTAAGACACGACCAGCCGGGAAGAGCCGAGTCCCCGCTCAGCGGCGCGGACGGACACAGCCACGCGACAGGACACGAGCCGGCCCACGTGGGCCGCGTGCTCCGGGGAGGACGCACCCCAAGCACGCTGGACGGCCCCAGAAACAGGAGGACGGCTTGCACACAGAACACCCGCAGGTGTAGCCAACCCACTGGTAGGTTAAGTTAACCAGGAGGACGAGGGGCTGCAGGACGCGGGCGGGGGAGGCTGGCAGGACGGCACGCGTCACAGAGCCACGTCTCAGCCGCACCCCAGGAACGACCAGGAGCGGGGGTACCCGGGACTCGCCCGGGGGTGAGCAAGGCGGCTCCCTGTGGCTCCTGGGAGGGTGGGGTGAGGCAGCGAGGCTTGTGCTTTATGGGGCCACTTAGATTGCCTACAGCCCCCTCTGCACGTGTCCCCTCAGCCCCGGGCAGCCCCGGCCGCTCCCTGAGGGGCAGCAGCGTAAAGAACGCGGTGGCCACGCTCCCTGCAGCACTGGGACAGGGTCCTGCTGCGTGTCCGCTGTGACCCAACGCCAGATGCACGTAGCTACACAACCAGGTCTGCACGTGTGTGAGCATGCAGCTGTGAGTGTGCACGCGAAGCCCCCTGGGCCTGGGGCCCACCTGTCACGCACAGCCCTGTCTCTGCCCGCCCCGCCCGCCTCATAGCCCACTGCCCCTCCCCCATCTGTTCCACAGCAGGGGGAGGGAGGGAGGGACGGACCCGTGCCTGAGGCGGTTGGGCCGCACCCCTACCTCTGCCGCTGGAATCCGCGGTGCACACACCTGCCCGTTGTGACAGCCAGCCACGTCCGCGGGCCGTGTCCAGTGAGTGCCGGGGGCCAGGCTCCCCGATCACAACGAACGGGGGTTGTGCCTGCCAGTCTCTCGCCAGGAGCCCCGGCAAGGTGGGCTGACTGCAGGGTCTCTGGCCGGGAGGCCACTGGCTGTGACGCCCCGTCCTGCTCCCAGGGCGCGGCACGTCGACCCGGACCGAGCCCACCTCTAGTGGTTCTGCTGAGCCCGCCGGGTGCCGACAGACGGTCAGGACCCGTGCCACAGGTGGGGGGGCCGGCCCACCGCAGAGACATGACCACCCCTGCCCCCTTGCTGGAGCCAGGAACACAGCTCCCCAGGCCCCCGGGGCCACAGCATCGCCACCCAGCCCCGCGGCCTCTGCAGGCAGGCTCGCGATGAGGAGACGCTAAGGGCACGAGTCGTCATGACCCAGCCCCACCGGTCGCAGGGCTGGTGTTCTTGCCACAGGTGCGTCCCAGCTGCCGCCGCGGCAGCAAACAGCAGCACCACGGTCCGGCAGCGGGCGCCGGGTTCTGCTGCTCTGGGGTCCCAGATGGGCGGACCCCCGGCGGGACCCCCGGGCGGGTGCGGCCTCTGCCATCCTTCCGGGGACCGTGCTTCCTGGGAAATGGCTGGGAACCAGCCCCCACAGCTCCAGGGGCTGCTTGCCGTGGAGGAGCGGTGGGTGAGCGCGTGTGCAGGAACGAGTCTTGATGGAGGTCTCGATGGAGACGGGGGCACGCTCGGGGAGGAGGTGCCCAGGGCCCAGCGGGCGGGAACCGATCCAAGGGAGAAACCCGGGAGAGTCCCCGAGTGGGCTGTGCTCCAGTCCATTCGCGCATTACCCGGGGTTTCAAGAGCCGTCAGCAGGGGACAGGCCCTCAGTCTCTCGTGTCCAGCGCAATGGGTTCCAACAGCAGGTCCGCTGCCAGAAAGGTGAACCCGTGCACATGCACGCCACGGAAGGAACCTGTCAGCACTGCCTGCCTGCAGCAAGCAGGAGTCCGGGGACCACGGCGGGCACACACAGCTCACCACGGGGGCCGGAGGGGCAGGCCCCAAGCACCCGCCGCTGGAGCGTGGGAGACCGTTCCCCTCTGCCCCGCGCGGGCGAGCCTGCGTCGTCACCCTGGCAGCTTCCAGGGCCACGACCCCCAGCCGGCAGGGCCCAGCCCCTCTGAGACCCGCTGGCCCGGCTCCCGGCCGTGACAAGGCAGGCGGCCCCACAGCTGCGCGAACTGCCTGCCCACGGCGGGGCCGGCGCGACACAGGGGCTCAGCACCTCCCGATGCCAGCACGCGGGTCGGCGGCTATGGCAGCAGCAGCCGCCTCAAGAGAGACAGCACGGTCCCGCCATCTCCCACCAACGGAGACCCCCGCCCTCGCCAGGCCGTGGCCGGGCCTCTCCCAGCCCCAAGCACTGAGCCCCTTCTGAGCAGGACCCAACGCCCTGGGACTCCAGGGGAGAAGCCAGAACTATAGAGGCCCCCTCGTGTGTGGCTAAGGCAGGGGTTCCATGACCTGTGCATCCACTGGGCGGGGTGGGGGTGGGGGGCACGCGGGGCTGCTGCCCACGAGGGTCCCCAGGCCCAGCCCCCCCTCACCGTGCCAGGAGACCCGACTCCACTGGGAATCTGTGCGTTTCGCGCCCTTCATGGTTTAAACACCGGTTCCTTTCGCTTAGAGTGTCCCAGTGTGAGATGACACAGTCCAGGCGAAAGGGAAGGTGAGGGCACAAGAGCCTTGCCACACATGTCCCACGTCCAGCACGGCCACCTGCCGCATGCACGCGCTTCCGCGGAGTCCCGGTGTTGACCCCGCCCCCCACCCCAGCCCCAGACAGCAGTATCTCCTGGTTCAGGCGAGAAGGCCCGGGGGGCGGGGGGGGGGGGGGGGGGGCAGGTCAGTGAGGGCTCCCGGGCCCCCCCCCTCGGAAGCAGGAGAAGCAGGAGCCAGAGGGAGAGGGGCCGCAGAAACTCCGAGTAGCTTCGCCAGAGGCAGCGGGGGCTGGCGGGCGGGAGGAGGTGGAGGTGAGGGCCCGGCACCCACCTGGGGTCCAGGAGACGAGGCTGGCTGGGTCGCACGGGGCGCTGCGGGCGGCCGCCGCGGGACTCCCTCTCCGAGCTGAGGGTCGGCAGGACTCCACACCCAGTGGAGGACACAGCAGGGCTTCTGGCCGCCGGTGAGGCAGCTGGGAGGGCAGCACCAGAGCAGAAGCCGGCCAGTGACCAGCCTCCCAACAGGCCTCTGTGCCCTCCACTCACCAGGTAAGTAACCAGATTCGAGGGCCAGCTCGACAGCGACGGTCACCGCAGGCTCGGGCCAGAGTCGCCTGCCTTCTGATGTCTGCAGAACTCGTGTGGTCTCAACGTCATCCCGGCTGCTCCTCACCGCCCAGTGGCAGGAAGCACCGGGCTCCAGGGAGAGGCTGGGGACAGCGTGTCCCCGCACACCCCCCATGTGCCCCAATTCCCCCGTGCACCCCCACGTGCCCCCAGTGCACGCCCCTGTGTCCCACGCACCCCCATGTCCCTGCACACCCCCACTCACCCCCACGTGCCCCCGCACATCCGCACACATCCCCCATGCCCCACGCACACCCCCGTGCCCCCGCCGCCAACCGCACACCCGGGCCCCTTAGGGAACCCAGAACTCCCGCAAGGGAGCACGGCAGGGGGAGGAGGGGAAGAAGGGCACGGGTCCCCAGAACAAAGGGGTGCCCCGAAGGGCTCCAGCTGCGGCCACGCCTCGCTACGAGGCCTCTGGCACCGACCCGGGGCACAACCAGTTTCGGTTTTCTAGGATTACACAAAATTCTGTAGCGTTACATAAAAGTCCACAAGGAAAGGGGCGCCTGGGTGGCGCAGTCGGTTAAGCGTCCGACTTCAGCCAGGTCACGATCTCGCGGTCCGGGAGTTCGAGCCCCGCGTCAGGCTCTGGGCTGATGGCTCAGAGCCTGGAGCCTGTTTCCGATTCTGTGTCTCCCTCTCTCTCTCTGCCCCTCCCCCGTTCATGCTCTGTCTCTGTCCCAAAAATAAATAAACGTTGGAAAAAAAAAATTAAAAAATAAAAAAAAGTCCACAAGGAAAAATACGGTACAGAATAGGGGGAAAATATATAACTTTATTTTTAACATAGTAATTAAACTCCACCACGAAGTAAGGACATGAGATTCTCTTTGTTTCCATTTAATAAATACAAGTGAATAAAAATACTTTGCTTGCAAAGAGATCGCCTCTCTCCCTTCTCCAGATTTCATGGAAACCCCGTGGCCACAGCGCCCGCACACCAGCCGTGTCCACGGACCAGTCCTTCCCTCTCCATGAAGAGGGCCGCGTCTCATTTAATACGCCCGCAAATACTATTCAGGTACAACCCCTCTCCCTTCCTGATCCCCTTCCAAATACAAGTTCTCGTACCGAATTCCAAATCTGAAGTGGTTCCCTTCTGAGAAAGAAAGAATCTGCCCTCCTTACAGAGCCCCGTCCACCAGTCTCGTGACCACCAAGCAACCCTGTGTCAGGTGTCGGTGAGACGGACTCCCGCCCGCTGGACACGCGACTGAGGAGAGAAGGATGAGAAGTAAAACCCACGGTATGTCCTGTAGACTGTCCCCCATTGCAAAAATAGAAATTCCTATTTAGACGTAACCTGTCTGACAGGCCAAATACTTGATTCTGCAACAGATCTGTTATTGCTTAGAACGGAGCCCCTGGTGCCAGGGCAGGGACATCACACCCCACACTGAGTGCCCCGCCCCCACCCCCGCCCCCGGCCCCGGGTCAAGGTTGGGATAAGGCACGCCTCTGCGCTCACTAGGGGTGCACATTCCCTTCCAGCCCCAAGTGAAAAGAACTGTCTCAATAATCAATGTTCCTGCTGCGGCCACGACGTACAGAACGTCAGAACTTCCCCGTGTTTATGTGGAAAAGACAGATCCCTGTGCGTCCAGAAGACACTGACCAAAACGTCCAGTCTCGCGTGCTCCCGCCCTGTGATGCGCCAGTAAACCCGGCCATCGGTGTACCTCTTCGCGAAACGGGACCAGGAAGAAGCGGTCAGTCCTTACGACCAGCAGTAAACCTCTCTTGTACACACCCCGTTTTTCATTAATCCACATTTTTAAAAAGTATTTATTTCCTGAAAGCATTTCTAAGTGTGATAGTTTGTAATGCGCGACAAACAAAAAGCTGTAACCAGATGACAAGGACAACACCCCCGAAGCACTAGAAAGCAGGGACGCAGACAGGCGTCCCCCTGGGGCACGCGGGGAGCAAGGCCAGAGCTGTCCCGCCCACCCTCTGCTGCTTCTTCAGAAGGACAAATGGTTCTGGCCGCCCCCTGCCCGGCAGACGGAAGGGAAGCCACTACCGGCGGGGCGTGCGGGGCCCCGGCTGGGAGGGGCAGTGGCGAGGGCTCCGACCACCCACGCGAATACGGGGAAGGCTGCGCCCGGCGTCATCATCCTACATAAATCACCATTTCAGAAGAGAAGCCTGTTTGGAGCGGGAAAGGCAGGGGAAAACCAGACGCTGTGCTTCTGCAAGCTCGCCTTTTTGGGTACCGGCACAGGGTGTCACTGTCACTGCGCGTGTCCATGTGTGGGCCGGGGCCTCACAGCCCCAGGGACTTCTGCGCCAGCTGCCGGGCGACCCTGCAGAACTGCTCCCGGTCGTCCCGCCACATCTTGGAAGCATCCACGTTGGCGCCACTCTCGTCGTTGGGCTCTGAAAGAGACGGACAGGCGCTCCGTGTGAAAGGGCGCCAAGGGCAAGGGCCCGGCGAGGTCTCCCGCTTCACTCGAGAACACCCGCGATCCTTCTGGAACCGTGTCCCAGACACGAAGGACAGGTGCTGGTGCCTGTGAACCGCCAGGGAAGGAGATCAGCTCTCCGAAAGACGGACGGGAGCCTCCTCACCCGCGAGACAGGGAGGCCGGAGGCGGCGTGAGGTCAGGGACACCGCATGAAGACCCGCCCTCGTGACCCCTGCCTCCCGAGGGTCTCTGAGAGCAGCCTGCGTTCTCAGTCCTGCTCTGGGAACACCGGGTCCCCACCGCGCAGTGAGCTCCAGACGACCCGCCGCCCGCCCCTCCGGCCTCACGGTCGGTGCTCCGCGTGGCCCACTCCTCCCCACCGCCGCCCACCCGGCTCCCGCCGAAGGACCCTGCGAGGCCGACGTCCGGCCGAGGGGGACGCCTGAGCCCGGCAGGCGCTCCAGACAAATCAGGACGCACACGAAGAGGCAGCGGGGCCTCTGGGGCGGGGGACTGGAATGCCGTGAAGCGCTGAATCAGAAAAGGCAGAAAAGGCAGCCCAGAGGCCGGCGCAGCCGCCAGCACGACCGGGGCGGTTCCCTCGCGCCCCGGCCTGGCTTCCCTCTGCGGGCACGCCGCCTCCGTTCCTCCACCCAGAATGACTTTCTTCCTCCCTTTACTCAGCAAGCCTTTCCCCACCGGGTCCTGTGCGTGAGGCCTCGTGCAGGGCACCAGGCGTGCGGAGAACACGGTGACACGGGCCCTCAGAGGGCACCATCTAGTGGGCCTACAGACCACAAATGACCACGCGTGGTCTCAGACTCGGTGCTACCAGGTGGGCAACGGGAGAGGCGGGGGCAGAGGACCGGCGGTCCCGCAGGCCCTAAGGAAGGCGTGCGCTCAGGGGACCCCTGGCCGGGCCCGCTCCCCGCCCCGCATCTGCGACGCAGAAACCCCAGGGCCCGCATGGCCCGCGGTGGACGGGGGGGCCTCGGTCTCCTGAAGCGGGCCGGAGGGCGCCGAGCGGGGCAGGCCGTGGCCGCGCTGTTTGTGGGGACAGAGCTGGAGAAGAGGGAGGTCAGGACAGAGGACACGTGCTGTGAGAGAAGCGTGTGAGGAATATACCAAAACCTCCAAAGAAACGACGTCTGTGAGGGCGCAACTTACCGTGGACGGCCGGAGACGACGTCGCCTCTCGCCCGGTCGTTCACTCGGCGTGTGAACAGAGGCCGAGGCGCCTCCACCTTCAAACTGACGTCCGCGACTTCGCGGTGACCCAAGGGGCCCACCGAGGACCCCGCCGGCCTCCTCCTCCGGGCCACCCACGGCACCGTCGGCCCTCCCCCGACTCGCCTCCGTTCCCCTTCTTCCCGGTTTTCCGCATCGTTCCTCCCTACGTTTCTTTGAGGATTCCTCTCCTCCCGCCCGCCCGCCCACCCTCTGTACCTCAACCCCCTTGTCCTGCCCACCACCCACTGTCTTCCCCAGACGTGACCCCGCACCCTCGCTCCCACTCCTGGCCTTGGCTGAGCGGCTCCCGAGGGGGGGACGGCCACCAAGGATGGACACCTACATCCCGGACTCTCCTCCCATTCCTGCCACCCTCCCCCCCCCAGATTCCTGTCGCCAGAAACAGCATTCCTCTACCCAGGCACTCAGGTCAGAAACACAGGCGTCACCCTGCACGCCCGTGAGCCCGCGTCTCCCAGACGCACCCTGGCTCTTGGCCCTGAAGCTGCTCAAAGCCCTCGTCCTCTCGCCCGGGCCATGGGGACACCCACCCAACGGGCACCCGGCTGCAGGGACAGTAGTTCTAAGGCACGGCTGGCGGTCTAACACCCCCATGGAGGCCTGGGCCCCAGGTGAGCACACACTTCCACAGGGCGCCCTGGCCCCTGCCCCCGCTGAGCTCGAGCCATAAGCGGTCCCGGCAGGGCCCCCTCGAGGCTCAGCTGCCCCCCTTCCCCGGTCACCTCCCATGTGCTCGCAACTCCTCCCGCCCAGTCCCGTCGCGGGAGCTGGCCCCACAGTCCCTGCATCTGAGGAGCTGTCGGTGACTGGCAACCACTGCTGGGCCTGCAAAGTCCCCTCAGAAAGCAGGCCCTAAAGTGGGGCCCAGGGTGCACCGAGCTGGACCCCCCAGGGCCCGGCGTCTGCGACACAGCAGGCTCCCCAGTAAACACCCACCGTGTGAGCGCGGTGCCCACGGATCGGGGCGCGGTTAGTTCCGGTCAACACACGATACACACAACGGGAAGGCATCTTTGAGACCCGTAAGAACGACAGGCTTGCGACACGCGGACGAGCAGGTACAAAGAATTCGGCTAGGAGGCAGAAAACCGCACCCGTCCCTACACCGCACGCGGGAGCGAAGCGCACGGGAGACCGCGGCAGCCGCCGTGCCGTGTGGCCGTGGGCCTTACCTGCCAGCATGCTCACCACCGACAGCAGGATCTTCTCCACGCTCTGCACGGGGCTCCACCGCTCTGCGCTGCTCTCGTAGCCCATGGGGTCGTCGCCCGGCGCGTGGAGGATGGAGATACAGACTCTGCCATCAGGGTAGACTGTGGGGTCAAAACACCGGGTGAGCCCCACGGCGGAGAACGGGCGAGGCGGACGCGGACGGCAAGCCGCGGGCACGGCTGGAGCAGAGCCGGGCCCCGGGCGCCACGCTCACGGCCACGAGGCCCCACTCGATCCCCAAGGACGAAAGGGAGGATTATCTGGCCGTGAGACGTTTCACCAAACGAACGCACGTAACCTCCAGAGCTGGTTCCAGAGCGACTTTCCTAACTCCGCCCCGAAAGCCCTGAGCGAGGCCGCGAAGACCTACGTCCACAGAGCCAGGATGAAGGCCATGCCATCCAAGGAGGAAGGTGTCCCGACTTCTCCAGGGAACTCGCTCCAACAGAGAGACGGATGGCCGTCTGCGCCTCTGGAGGTCAGCTGTGTCCGACCTAACCCGCCCCAGCGCACAGCGCCATGAACCAGACGCCCACGGTCTGGGGAGCAACTGCGTCTCCAGCTCGCGGTTGTCTCCAGTCCCACCGAGGGTGCCGCAGGCACCGTCACTCCTCCAGCACACAGGGCGGGTCCTGAGACGGCACAGCGCATACGCAGACACGGGGAGTCCAGTCGGGCACTCAACTGTCAAACTGCAAGGCCTTCCGGTTATAACGACACGAACAGACAGTTGAGGACGAATTTTAGTAATTCCCCTTTGCTCGTGAGCTCACAACCCCGTGACCACTGAGACACCCGGGTGGGTCGGAGCGGTGCCTCCTGTGGCACCTCATTCCCCGCATGTCCATCCATCCCCGTCCCGGCACTCTGCTCCCAGCTGCCTACGGTCGGTGCGTGTCGGACGGAGAGCGCGTGCGCAGCTGTTGGGGGCGTCAGGGGGGCCAGCGGCGGTGTCCACGCCCGGGGCCTGGGCGCCCAAGGCTCCGGACGGCATCCCTGCCGTGAGGTGTCCAATCTCAGCGGACCTCCTCCAGGTGGTGGCACCGGTGACAGTGTGTCACAACACACGGTGACAGCACAAACCCAGAAACACGGAGGCGGCGGCGGCCCTGCCGCCTCCTCTCTCACCGGGCACCCCCTGCAATCCCTCCCTCGTCCCGCCTGTGCTCGGCTCCGCACCGCTGGCCTCTCTTTCCCCAGGCCGCCGCGTCTGTGTCCCAGCCCTGCGGTCTGTCCTCTACACCACAGCCAGTGACCCTTCCAAGACCACACTGGCCGCACGACTCCCTCCCTCACTCTGATTCCCTCAGTGGATCTCCACTCCTCCCACACAAGTATCAGAATCCTTCTTCCTGGCCAGAGGGCCTGAACCGGTTTGGCCCCTTCACTCCTTGCACGGGGCCTCTGCACGAGTCAGACACCCTTCCGCCTCTCACACGTCACTGGGTTAACTCCCACGGCTCTTCCTGCAGACGCGAGCCTGACGACCACCTGCCCGGGGCCCCTCCCTGGCCTCCTGGTGTGACTTCCTATTTACCTGTAGGACTCGTCCAACCGTGTTCACCTCTGCCCTCAGACTGGCAGCTCGTGCTGGTCAAGGCCCCCACCTTCTATTATCCGTTCACCCCTGTATCCCAGCAAGTCTCAGTAGATGTACTCAATTATTCTTTCAAAGCATTTAGGGACTGGTCAATATTCATGTCATTGGCAAACCTAAATAGTTCTCAAAAATGATTTTCACAAGACGGAAATAACACCCATCCACTTAGAGGACAGCCAAAGTTTAAAACTACTTGAATTACCTGAACGTGACAACCCCTCAGCACAATATCAAACTGTCAGCTCACAGCCACATCTGCCTCTAACACCGCGTCACCAGCATGGTTCTAGAGTGTGCGTATCTTCGATATAATCGTATTACTTTTTAATTGCCCACAATCCTCTTTATAGTTCCGTTTTCTGGTTAATCGATTTGAAATTGCGGACTTCTTCAGTCGACTCCATCTACTGTCACGTATTTTTACTTCTGCATTACAGAACACCCTGAACACACGCCAAAGTCAACGGCAGCGTGACGGATGCCCACGTGCACACGTCACCCGGCCTCAAAGCCCTGCCACCTCGTGGCCAGCCTTCGCAAAGGAAGGGGTAGTCCTGGGTACCTACCAGGCACGCAGAATTGCATTAACATGAGAGAGCACTTGAAAACGATCTCTCTGAGGAGGGAACTGATGACCCACACGTATCATCAGTGTAGTGAGAAGTTTCAAAGGAGGGGCAGGAAGCGCTTCCCCAGGCGGGCAATCCTGAGACCCTTCACTGAGGGGGGTGGGATCTGGGCAGAGCTCTCCCAAGAGGAGGTGCCCAGGCAGGTGCGGGCCAGAGGAGACGGTGCAAAGTGGACTCCTTTGTAAGCTGAGAGGTGTCAAAGGCTCAGAAAGTTCTAGAAATGCTCTCATGAGTTCAATTAGCCGTCAGCTATCTTATGTGCAGAGAAGCATAGGAAAAGGAATTCGTTTCAAATAAAATATTTCTACAAAACAGTGTATCTTACTTACTTTTCTTCTCAACTATTAAGATCACGATTTTTAGTAAAATTAATCACTTATAAAGAGGAATACTATCCGAATATGATCACTTAAAATACAACATATTTTCTTACTAATTCTCCAGCAATAAAAACCACAGCTATTGAAGAATTCCAATTCCTGCTACTAGACACTTTTCCAACTTAAGTCCAATGAATTTCTTTAGTGACCGTATTTTCCCCTCTTCTTAAAATATGCGTTTATTTTAGAAAAAAGATTAACCAAAAACAAATAAAAAAGAGATCCCATTTTGGAAAGAGAATCACTTTCAACATTTTCGTGTTACACCTCCAGTTATACATATCTACATGTGAATTTTTTTTCAAAAAAGTAAACTGTAGGGGCGCCCGGGTGGCTCAGTCGGTTAAGCGTCCGACTTCGGCTCAGGTCACGATCTCACCATCCGTGAGTTCAAGCCTTGCATCGGGCTCTGTGCTGACCGCTCAGAGCCTGGAACCTGACTTGGATTCTGTGTCTCCCTCTCTCTCTGACCCTCCCCTGTTCATGCTCCGTCTCCCTCACCTCAAAAATAAATAAACGTTAAAAAAAATTAAAAAAAAAAAAAACAAGTAAACTGTAATAAGCCTGATTAGGGACCTGCTTTTCTCATTCGGTATAGACCAAATACCATTCCATATCATTAAATATTATTCTAGAGCATCTAAAATCTCTCTATAGCGCTCTAACATACGGACCAACCAGGCATCTGTTGTTGCAAACCTAGTCTGCTCTGACCAGCCCCCACTGTCGAACACCACACCGTGCTGGAGGCCCGCAAAGCGCTCTGCGCACGCCCGCGCTCACGTGCTCTCATCGGCCCACCGGAAGGAGCGGGCGGGTCAAACGGCACCCAGGGTTAGGTCCACATTTTGTTTTATCTCCGTTACCCTGCTTTTCGGTCGATGTCAATCCCACCATGACTCAGTGACGGAAGTTCAAAACACACACAGCGTCTTCCACGTGGCACCATCGCTGAGGGCACCTGTCACACGCACACAACCCCCTGCCTCGCCCGGTGCCATCAAAGCCACTCCCCAGAGCACTTACTGTTGGGATGAAACATCTCGCAGGTAAATCTCATCTTTGGGGGACTTAATGGGTAATCCAGTGGGAAACTCAGGATGGCAGGAAATACACCAAACTCAAAACAGGTGTCTTCTGGGCCCCTAGAAGACAGAAACACAAGTGCAAGTAGTTTTCTCAGCGTCTCACTGCAGCGGCCAGCTGAGGAAGTTCCTAGTGTTTCACAAACGCGCGTGTTAAGTAACAGCGATGAGCAAGTGAGCGACGAACCACGGGTGTCTACCCCCAAAACCAAGAGCACACTGGATACACGGTAGGTCAGTCAACTTGACAATAAATTATATTGAAAGTTTCTTCCTCTATATTAAAAACAAGTAAATGAATGAATAAATACATGACAGTGATGAACCAATACGTTTTTCTTTTTTTTTTTAATCTTTATTTATTTTTGAGACAGAGAGAGACAGAATGTGAGCAGGGGAAGGGCAGAGACAGAGAGGGAGACACAGAATCCGAAGCAGGCTCCAGGCTCCGAGCCGTCAGCAAAGAGCCCCACGTGGGGCTCGAACTCACAGACCGCGAGACCATGACCTGAGCCGAAGTCGGACGCTCAACCGACTGAGCCACCCAGGTGCCCCGCCGATACGTTTTCCTGAGTGGAAAATGACGCTCACTGCCCCACCCCAACCTGGCTGGAGTCCCAGGTACCAGCACAGAGACCACGCTTCAGGCACAGGTTCTGCGCTCACGAAGGTAAGGGCGGGGCAGCAGACAGAGCCTCTCTAGAGCCGGGATCGGAGGAGAGGGCTCCGGGCAAAGCTGCAAAACCCAAGGACCTTGTAAACTTCCTGTATGTTCGCCGTCATTTCACCTTCAAGTAAGGATATGGATTATGCCCGTTAGAGAAAGACTATCATATTAAATGACAGGGGTTAAGAGTATTTTTTTACTTCGAAGGCTATTTTTACTTTTCTTAATTTTTTTAAGTTTATTTATTTGAGACAGAAACAGAGCACATGAGCGGGGGAGGAGCACAGAGAGAGAGAGAATCCCAAGCAGGCTCTATGCCGTCAGCACAGAGCCCGACATGGGGCTCGAACCCACAACGGTGAGATCATGACCTGAGCCAAAACCAAGAGTCGGACGCTTAACTGACTGAGCCCCCCAGGTGCCCTCAAGCGTGCCTTAGAAGCGGGGTTTCTGTAACCTTCAAGGACCGGATGAAAAGCACACAGGTGATCCCCGACAGGCCCACGCGCACAGCCAGCCCTGACCCACGGGCCTGCACTGGGTGCCTGTCACGCGGCCCGCGCCACACGGTCACCGGCACGCCTGTCTGCCTGGCTTTACGGCCTCGTCACGTAGAAAATGGCAGAAATGGAATAAACCACTTCTAAGCCCCGTCAGATTTTAAAACCGTATGTGTAAATTAACACTATTTCCTGGCCCATGTGCACGACAGGAGGGCAGCGGAGAGGCAGAGACCCAGCTCAAGACAGAAAGACTCCCCCTCACAAACCTCCCTTAGGGAACACGCGTTAGAGCGGCTGACAGGTTACCTAAGCCTCGAAAATAAGACACCGAACATGTGTGGCGACAGCCGGCCGCGCGTGAGCCGCTGGGCCCGACTGAGTGCCTGTCTAAGCCACGACCTGTAATACGAGCTCGACGACGCCAACACGGCGTGGAGACCGGGCCCTGGTCGCTGCAGGAGGCGCGACACGGCAGACACGCTGCCTTTCAAGATGAATGCGAGACGTGGCGCGGGAGACGATAACTGAAATACGCTTATTCCAAGACAACCTTCATTTTTTTTAAATCGTTTTTTCAAAGCACAATTTTTAAGTCAATAATATTATTTCGATTCAGTAAAATAAATATAAACTTGCAAATATCGTGAACGGTATTTCTCTCCACAATTGACGGGAAAAGACAAAGAATCCCCGAAGAAGCCGCACAGGGCGCTTCTCTACCATTTGGTGAGGACATTCAGAGCTTCCACTGGCACCACCGCAGTGGACGCAGTGGATGCGTCCCAGGGGAAGGAGGGCCGGGCTGCGGCAAAACAGTCAAAACAAGAACAAGGTTTGACCTGTTAAAGGGGGGAGGGGGGCAACTGGGTGGTGCAGTGGGTGAAGCGTCTGATCTCAGCTCAGGTCACGATCTCACGGTTTGTGAGTTCAAGCCCCACATCAGGCTCTGCACTGTGAGTGCAGAGCCTGCTTGGGATTCTCTCTCTCTCTCTCTCTCTCTCTCTCTCTCTCTCTGCTCTTCACCCAATGGCATGCACACACATGCTCTATCTCAAAATAAGTAAAACTTAAAAAAAAAGAACATGGTAAAAAGTGTTTTTTGGAGTCCATTTTTTTCAACTTAAGAGACCGACCATGATTCTGAAAACTGCGTCCTTGCTACTTTTTGGAGAAACCGGGGGGAAACAGGGGGAGTGTCACGACAGCGCCCAGAGCCCTGGCGTCAAAGCAGGACAGGCGAAGCCACGTGAAGAGGGTCAAGTGTGGGGCCGGGCCGGCTCCAGTGCCGGGACAGTGTCCGTCCAGGGCAGGGCCTGCAGGCGGCACGGGGAGCCAGCACCGCCACCGCCTGGCAGCCGGACGAGGGCCGCCGCCTGGCTGCCCCGCGCGCCCTGAACAGACGTCCCGGAGGCCCCTTCCTCTGCACGCGGGCCTGGCACAGACCGAGGAGGAGACCACCACACGCATCTTCTGGTAGAGGAGCCCCAGGCAGCCGACGAACACCCCCTTTCATCGTCCCCAGGCCCCCGACGGAAGGTGCCCGGAAGCGCGGCGCTCAGGCCCCCCCCCCCCCCCCCCCCGGGAGGCAAAGCTGGGAGGCTCGACGAGCGGATGGCAGAGCTGAGGTCCGGGGTAGAAGGCAGTTTGAACGGCTAACCCGGGAGGCTGGGCGGACGCTCCCCTAGAAAGGAACCCCGTCCTCGTCGGGAACGCCTGCCCACGCGCCTCGGTACTTCTGGAACGTCCGAGTCAGAAGAGGGAACGACGTCTGGGTGGCGTTTTGGAATGAACCGAACGGAATTCGCTCGGGGCTGCGCTTCTCACGATAGGGCTTTCTTCAACATTAAAAGAGCCCACAGGGTCGTCCGTGGCCTCAGGAGCGCGACCAAACATTTCCTGAAGCGCTCCCACACCTCAAGCATCAAAGCGGTTTTCAAATGTCCCCGGTCGGCTACTGGTTCGAAACCAGGGCTTCCTCCTCCAGGCCGCCCCGCTGCCTGGGCCAAGCAGGCAGGGGGCCCGCGTGTGCAGGGGCGTGCCTGCCGACTCCGGAAAACGCCACCGGGCTGACTCCCGAAACGACACCCAGACAGAGCCGGTGCGCTCTCTGGACAAATCCTGGCGCCCCCCGCTCCAGGCGGCCCCCCTCTCTCTCGCTGAAGGCCTCGTCTCACAAATCCTCAGGTGAGAAAAAGGAAAGTACAAGACGAAAGGAAACAGATTTATCTAAAGCAAACGGAACTCTTCAAAGGCTGCCAACTGCTGTCCACCAATTAATTAAAATAATGGCTACGCCGTTCCTGAAGGAAGTATTTTCACTTTCTGAGACCAGAATCAGAGCAGAGCGTGACGCGCGCGCTCTGCTCCGGAAAGGACACCGCACGTCCGACAGCTCGCTCTGATTTGCTGGCCTGGGTGAATTACATACCCAGCAAGTACCGAGGGGGCAACTGCCTGACCTGCCCCGCGCCCAGGGCCACGTGGCACCAGCGATCACGCACCGTCGAAAACGCTGTTACTTGCAGAGTCCGTGAAAATCGGGAGAGATGCTCCTTTAGTCTCGGACACTGAATTAAAACGAAAACCGTCGTTCCTTACTTTCCACTTCAAAGCGTGTCCGGGTAACAACAGATGCTGCGGGCAGCACGCTGAAGGCACAGGGAGACCAGCGGGCTCGGCGGTGCAACCCAGGTGTGTCCGGGTGTGAGAGAGCCGTGTGCCCACAGGGCGTGTTCCAGGACGGCGGCCTGCACGTCACTCAGCTGTGGCAGGTGCTGAAGAAGCTGCCTGTTCTCCTTTCCAAGTCCGTCACGGCACAAGGACAATACATACGACACACGTATGACAAGGCTCTAAGTAATGGAGACTGTAAACCACTCGTTAGCACTTGGACTTGAACTGGATTACTAAGGGACGATTATTCCCCAAAGTCACGACCACCTGAGGCCTAAGAGGAAAAGGTATACTGCTTCAGAGACACCCTCCACTGGCAAGGGATGGGTCCCCGTGGCCCTCAGGCTGCTGAACGTGCACAGGGCACCCAGCAGGCGGGCCAGGCAGGGCGCCACGTCCCTCCTGCCCTCACGCTCCGCAGTCAGCGCCCCCCCGCTCACCCGGGCAGGAGGCTGGCCACACACCCGTGCGGGGCGCTCTTGAAGGCCGAGCTCCCGGCCTGTAGTTCTGGCCACTGGGCTTCAAGCCAGGCAAGTGCGGGAGGAGCGCCAGCCACAGAAAGGCCCCTCGCCGTGGCAAAGTGAGCAGGGAGAGATCCGGTCACGGGCCGCCAGCAGGACAGACAGCAGGTGCCCTAGGGAGTGCAACCTGCAGGGAGCGCCCCGGGGAAAGGAGCAGGTGGGCTCGGCCGCCCAGAAGCAGGCACCCAGGGGGGTCTCCGGGATCGACCCAGATGGCAGGTTTGTTGCGTTTTGTTTTTGTTTTTTTTTTCTTGTGCTCTGTGCTGCCCACTAATTCCCAGGTACAAAACCAACGGTGAGAAGCGCAGGAAGGACGGGGACAGGACAGGTGGCCTCCGCCTTGGGAAACCATGGCAGTGGCAAACTCGGGTTCTCTCCCATATAGTCTTCTCGGATTCAATCTGTCCAGAAGGAGGCTGCAGTCATACCCTGGGTTTGGTGTATTTTGTTCTGTTTTGCGATATGGACGTCTCTGAAAACTTGCAATCAGATATGCTTGAACTATATTAAAAGCACACTAAATAAGTCCATCATTACAAGAATTTCATAGTCAATTTTGACACACAACTTTTACAACATGAACAGACTTTAACTAGAGAAACATATTTTGGAAAACAGTCAAATACGTGAAGTATAGAAAACTCCGCTCCCTCCAGAGCCGCCTCCCCAAGGCAGACACAGGTAAGTGTGGGTTCTCCAAGCCTGTCTCCATGTGCATAAACCCACATACCTTCATCCACAAAGTTCGGTTTTTCAAATTAAAAATGTATCATTGCACTGCTGAGAGGAATTCTCAAAGACCTCACTAAATGGAGAGACATGCCACATGCCCGGATGAGAACGCTCAAGACTGTCAAAGTCCTCATCCACACAATCCCTATCAAAATGCCAGCTGGCTTCCCTGCAGAAATTGAGAAGCCGATCTTAAAATTCAGATGGAATTGCAAGGGACCCGGGAACAGGCAAAACAATCTTGAAAAAGAAGAACAAAATCAGAGGACTTGCACTTTCCAATCCCCAAACTTACCGGGAAACTACAAGAACAGAGACTATGGGGTAGCGGTCCAAGGATGGGCCCAGCTCGAGGGAACAGAACTCAGAGCCGAAACATACACCCTCCATTTACGGTCATGTTTGACCTAGGCGCCGCGGCAATTCAATGCAGAAAGGGTTTCCCTTTCAACAAACGGCATCAAGGCAATCGGAGAGCCGAACGCAAATGAATGACTTTGGACTCCTACCTGACGCCATATCCAAAATCAGCCCAAGATGTGTAACAAGAGATGAAGAAGGGCATCATATAATCATTACAGGGTCTATCCATCAGGAAGAGCTAACAATTATAAATGTCTATGCGCCGAATACGGGAGCCCCCAAATATATAAAACAATTACTCACAAACATAAGCAACCTTATTGATAAGAATGTGGTAATTGCAGGGGAATTTAACACTCCACTTACAGAAATGGATAGATCATCTAGACACATAGTCAATACAGAAACAAGGGCCCTGAATGATACATTGGATCAGATGGACTTGACAGATCTATTTAGAACTCTGCATCCCAAAGCAACAGAATATACTTTCTGGTCGAGTGCACATGGAACATTCTCCAAGACAGATCACATACTGGGTCACAAAACAGCCCTTCATAAGTATACAAGAATTGAAATCATACCATGCATACTTTCAGACCACAATGCGATGAAGCTTGAAATCAACCACAGGAAAAAGTCTGGAAAACCTCCAAAAGCATGGAGGTTAAAGAACACCCTACTAAAGAATGAGTGGGTCAACCAGGCAATTAGAGAAGAAATTAAAAAATATATGGAAACAAACAAAAATGAAAATACAACAATCCAAACGCTTTGGGATGCAGCGAAGGCAGTCCTGAGAGGAAAATACGTTGCAATCCAGGCCTATCTCAAGAAACAAGACAAATCCCAAATACAAAATCTAACAGCACACCTAAAGGAAATAGAAGCAGAACAGCAAAGACAGCCTAAACCCAGCAGAAGAAGAGAAATAATAAAGATCAGAGCAGAAATAAACAATATAGAATCTAAAAAAACTGTAGAGCAGATCAATGAAACCAAGAGTTGGTTTTTTGAAAAAGTAAACAAAATTGATAAACCTCTAGCCAGGCTTCTCAAAAAGAAAAGGGAGATGACACAAATAGTTAAAATCATGAATGAAAATGGAATTATTACAACCAATCCCTCAGAGATACAAGCAATTATCAGGGAATACTATGAAAAATTATATGCCAACAAACTGGACAACCTGGAAGAAATGGACAAATTCCTAAACACCCACACGCTTCCAAAACTCAATCGGGAGGAAATCGAAAGCTTGAACAGACCCATAACCAGCGAAGAAATTGAATCGGTTATCAAAAATCTCCCAACAAATAAGAGTCCAGGACCAGATGGCTTGCCAGGGGAGTTCTACCAGACGTTTAAAGCAGAGTTAATACCTATCCTTCTCAAGCTATTCCAAAAAATAGAAAGGGAAGGAAAACTTCCAGACTCATTCTATGAAGCCAGTATTACTTTGATTCCTAAACCAGACAGAGACCCAGTAAAAAAAGAGAACTACAGGCCAATACCCTGATGAATATGGATGCAAAAATTCTCAGTAAGATACTAGCAAATCGAATTCTACAGCATATAAAAAGAATTATTCACCATGATCAAGTAGGATTCATTCCTGGGATGCAGGGCTGGTTCAACATTCGCAAATCAATCAACGTGATACATCACATTAATAAAAGAAAAGATAAGAACCATATGATCCTGTCAATCGATGCAGAAAAGGCATTTGACGAAATTAAGCAACCTTTCTTAATAAAAACCCTCGAGAAAGTCGGGATCGAAGGAACATACTTAAAGATCATTAAAAGCCATTTATGAAAAGCCCACAGCTAACATCATCCTCAATGAGGAAAAACAGAGTTTTTTCCCTGAGATCAGGAACACGACAGGGATGTCCACTCTCACCGCTGTTGTTTAACATAGTGTGGGAAGTTCTAGCATCAGCAATCAGACAACAAAAGGAAATCAAAGGCATCAAAATTGGCAAAGATGAAGTCAAGCTTTCACTTTTTGCAGATGACATGATATTATACGTGGAAAATCCGACAGACTCCACAAAAGTCTGCTAGAACTGATACATGAATTCAGCAAAGTTGCAGGATACAAAATCAATGTACAGAAATCAGTTGCATTCTTATACACTAACAATGAAGCAACAGAAAGACAAATAAAGAAACTGATCCCATTCACAATTGCACCAAGAAGCATAAAATACCTAGGAATAAGTCTAACCAAAGATGTCAAAGATCTGTATGCTGAAAACTATAGAAAGCTTATGAAGGAAATTGAAGAAGATATAAAGAAATGGAAAAACATTCCATGCTCATGGATTGGAAGAATAAATATTGTCAAAATTTCAATTATGACACTACCCAAAGCTATCTACACATTCAATGCAATCCCAATCAAAATTGCACCAGCATTCTTCTCGAAACTAGAACAAGCAATCCTAAAATTCATATGGAACCACAAAAGGCCCCGACAGCCAAAGTAATTTTGAAGAAGACCAAAGCAGGAGGCATCACAATCCCAGACTTTAGCCTCTATTACAAAGCTGTAATCATCAAGACAGCATGGTATTGGCACAAGAACAGACACATAGACCAATAGAATAGAATAGAAAAGAAACCCCAGAACTAGACCCACAAACGTATGGCCAACTAATCTTTGACAAAGCAGGAAACAACATCCAATAGAAAAAAGACAGTCTCTTTAACAAATGGTGCTGGGAGAACTGGACAGCAACATGCAGAAGATTGAAACTAGACCACTTTCTTACACCATTCACAAAAATAAACTCAAAATGGATAAAGGACCTGAATGTGAGACAGGAAACCATCAAAACCTTAGAGGAGAAAGCAGGAAAAGACCTCTCTGACCTCAGTCGTAGCAATCTCTTACTTGACACATCCCCAAAGGCAAGGGAATTAAAAGCAAAAATGAACTACTGGGACCTTATGAAGATAAAAAGCTTCTGCACAGCAAAGGAAACAACCAACAAAACTAAAAGGCAACCAACGGAATGGGAAAAGATATTTGCAAATGACATGTCGGACAAAGGATTAGTATCCAAAATCTATAAAGAGCTCACCAAACTCCACACCCGAAAAACAAATAACCCAGTGAAGAAATGGGCAGAAAGCATGAATAGACACTTCTCTAAAGAAGACATCCGGATGGCCAACAGGCACATGAAAAGATGCTCAACGTTGCTCCTCATCAGGGAAATACAAATCAAAACCACACTCAGGTATCACCTCACGCCAGTCAGAGTGGCCAAAATGAACAAATCAGGAGACTAGATGCTGGAGAGGATGCGGAGAAACGGGAACTCTCTTGCACTGTTGGTGGGAATGCAAATTGGTGCAGCCGCTCTGGAAAACAGTGTGGAGGTTCCTCAGAAAATTAAAAATAGACCTACCCTATGACCCAGCAATAGCACTGCTAGGAATTTACCCAAGGGATACAGGAGTGCTGATGCATAGGGGCACCTACCCCAATGTTTATAGCAGCACTGTCACCAATAGCCAAATTATGGAAAGAGCCTAAATGTCCATCAACTGATGAATGGATTAAGAAATTGTGGTTTATATACACAATGGAGTACTACGTGGCAATGAGAAAGAATGAAATATGGCCCTTTGTAGCAACGTGGATGGAACTGGAGAGTGTGATGCTAAGTGAAATAAGCCATACAGAGAAAGACAGATACCATATGTTTTCACTCTTATGTGGATCCTGAGAAACTTAACAGAAACCCATGGGGGAGGGGAAGGAAAAAAAAAAAAAAAGAGGTTAGAGTAGGAGAGAGCCAAAGCATAAGAGACTCTTAAAAACTGAGAACAAACAGGGTTGATGGGGGGTGGGAGGGAGGGGAGGGTGGGTGATGGGTAGTGAGGAGGGCACCTTTTGGGATGAGCACTGGGTGTTGTATGGAAACCAATTTGACAATAAATTTCATATATTGAAAAAAAAATCAGCCCAAGATGGATCAAAATTTAAAGGTCAATAGAAGAACCACAAATATAAAACGGAAACCCTTTGTAACCTTGGGTAATGCAACACCAAAAGCATGACCCACAAGAGAAAAACACTGAGGTTGCACTTCATCAAAATTAAAACCTTTGAGCTTCAAGAGGCTCCATTAAGACGACGACCAGGAAAGCTGCAGACTGGAAGAAAACGTGAAAATCACGGGTCTGATAAAGGCCTTGCATCCAAAATATATAAAGAACTCTTAGGACTCAAAAAGACGGCAATCCACATGATCTCACGGTTTGTGGGTTCGAGCCCCACATGAGGAACTGCACTGACAGCTCAGAGCCTGCTTCAGATTCTCTGTCTCCCTCTCTCTCTGCCCCTGCTTGTTCTCTCTCTCAAAAATAAATATTTTTATAATGATAAAATTAAATTAAGAAAAAGAAAACAAGCCAATTAAAAATTGGCAAAACTTCTCAAGTTCACCAAAGATACATGAATGGCTAATAGGCCCATGAAGA
Organism: Felis catus; assembly: GCF_018350175.1. NCBI lineage: Eukaryota > Metazoa > Chordata > Mammalia > Carnivora > Felidae > Felis > Felis catus. The sequence goes on along the minus strand of NC_058376.1, from coordinate 1,859,617 downwards.
GATGCTCAACACCATTAGTCCTTAGAAAACGCAGGTCAAGTCCAGGGTGGGGTGTGGTCTCACGCCCAGGGCAGCTACAGCCACACGGCAGGCGTGGGTGAGGGAGCCCTCATCCGTGCTGGTGGCAACGTAAAACTCTGACCTACTCTGGAAGACGGCCTGGCAGTTTCTGGAGACACTAAAACATGAGCTTCCTCTGTGTCACAGCACCCCCACTCCCGTGGACCCAGCGATGCACAGACAGCGACAACGGGGTCCACGCGTACGCGAGGGACCGCAGCAGCACTGGTCACAGCGGCCAAAGGCCCCTCGCCTGGCGGGTGGGGAAGAAGGTGCGGCCCATCCCCCCAGGGGCTGGGGTCAGTGGCAAAGACGAAGGCGTGACACCCCCAGCAAGGGGACAGAATCGCAAATGCACAGGAGGGTGAAAGAAGCCGGACACACAAGACTGGCTGCTTTATAATTCCATCTGCAGGAGAAGTCCGGGGACGGCCCATCTCGAAGGTCAAAAAGAAGAGAGGTTGCCTACGGCTCAGGGTGGGAATGGGGACTGACCGGGGGCACGAAGACCTTTCAGGAAATGCTGTAAAACTGTTGTGGGAGTGGCCTCAAAACTATAAAATCACCAGAATCTTCGACTTGTACACCTAATACAGGCAAAACTTGTTTCTCGACCTCAGCACCGGCATCTTGGGCCCGACGGGCCTGTGCTGTCTGCGCGGCGAGGTGCTCCGCGGCTCCCCCCAGACACTGGCAGTGGACTCCCCTAGTCCCCCGCTGTGACAACCACAACTATCTCCAGATGCCACTGAGTGTCCGGGGGCAGGAAGTCATCCCCACGGACGGCACTGGTCTAGGCCCGCTGTTCCCTAATCTGCCCTGTCCACCCAATGACACACGATGGACGCCTTTCTGGGCCAGCATGGAGATTCTGCCCGAACCTCGTCGGTGTTACACGGCATTCCGACGTTGGGCAGTACGGATGTTTCATAAACTATGTTGGCCAATGTTGTTTCCATTTTCTAATTACTGCAGTGCATGCAGAAATGAACCTCACGCAGAGACCTTCAGAACACCGTCTGCGGAAGAGACCCCCAAGGCTGGGGCTGCCGGGTCAGACCGCTCGCGACACGAATTACGAGCAGTGTCCCCCACGTCTGTTCATCTGAGGGCAGCAGCCCCGGCCCCCTTCCTGGCCGTTCGGCTCAGCCAAAAGCCATCGGGGTTGCCTTCTACTTTCAATCAAAGAAGCGGCGGGGCAATTTTACCGTTGAGCTCTCCCGCTCCCGTCCTACACCCTCCCTCCCTCCCGTTCTCCCGGGGGGAGATCTGGGGTCACCAAGGATGCACCCGCGTCCTCAGACGGGAACCCTAATAGAACGGGCACCCCGTGCTTGTGGCCCGAGCCCCTGAAAAGCGGTTTTCCCCACCGCACAACTGACGAGAGACGGAGGCCCGGCAGAGGAGCAGGGCGGCAAAGCCGGAGGCACCCTGCCTCCCAGAAAACGGGGCAGGTACGGGTTTAGAAGCGCCGGCGCACAAAGAAACTCTGCAGACAATCAAAGAATAAAAAGAAAGCAGAGCAGAGCTATCACTGAGGAGTGGAATCCAGCCAGCTGTCTGCCAAAAAGCAGGGTGAGACCAATCGCCGGGAGGACAGTTAATTCCTTAATAGATGTTTTAAGTACATTTGTAAACGGCCTCTTGTTTGTAAAAGGCTCTGGAACAGGACCAAGACCCACAGGCTCAGCAGACCCTGGAGCAGGGGAATCCCACACGAAGGCAAAAGCCCCATTCAAACACAAAAGCGCTCCAGCTGAGAAAGCTTCATCGCCTCCTTTTAAACCGAGGCCTGACAGGGAGCATTCTGTTCCAGGCGTGGGGCGCGAGGACTCCGGATCCGTAGACGCTGCAACGCGGTCACCCCAGTGAGGCCAGGGAACATCCGTCGCCACACAAAGCCACCCGTCTTTTTCTTGCGACAACTCGCAAGAGTTACCGTCTTGAAGACTCTCCAACACGCACCACGAGGTCGGTGACGGCAGCACGTCCGGGACACGCCTGTAGCCGGGACGCGGTACCTTCTGTCCGCCTCTGCCCCTCTCACGCACCCCAATCTCCTCCATCCATTCATCCACCGATGGACGCCAACTCAGGCCGCTTCCGTGTCTCGGGTGTCGCACGTAACGCTGCGGTACACACGGGGGTACAGACGTCCTTTCGAACTGGTGGTTTCCTTCTCTTGGATAAAGCCCCAGAAGCAGAACTGCCGGGTGGAAGGGTGGCCCTCGTTTTCACTTTCTGAGGAACCTCCGTTGGGTCTTCCACGGCGGCTGCCCCGGTGTGCGTTCCCACCAGCAGCGCACGAGGGCTCCTCCTTCTCCACACCCTCACCGACACTTCGGATTTCTTGTCTTTTTGGTGACAGCCATTCTATTCTGACCGGCGTGAGGCGGTATCTCGCTGAGGTTTTGGTTTGCTTTCCCCTGGTGACGAGTGACGTTGAGCATCTTTCCATGGACCCGTCGGCCGTCCGGAGGCCTTGCTTAGAAAAATGTCTGTTCGGATCCTCTGCCCACCGTTTAATCAGACTGTTTCTCTTTTTGCTTTTGAGGTGTACGAGGCGCTTCTACAGTTTGCGTATTAGCCCCTAATCAGACAGGTGATTTGCAAATAGGCTCCCTCTTCCTTCTGTTGGTGGTTTCCTTTGCTGAGCAGAAGCTTTCTCATTTGACACAATCCTACTTGCTTACTTTTTGCTCTTGCTGCCTTTGCATCTAACTGCTAACATGGGTTTTCAAAATATTCGTTTTACAGTGTTGATCTAAAGTTAGTAACGGTTATGCTAAAAGGTTTTAACAAACACCTTTTTAGAAACCATTCCGAGGGCCTGACGTGTCCCTTAAAGGGCTTCTAAAGGAGTCTGCTGATGTGCAGAGGCCAGTGTCGTGTAAGACGGGGGGCCCACTGACAGGAACCCGTGCACCTGTGTCCATGTTAGCACAGAGACGACACACATGACACGGTACGTGAAAAATGGCGGTGACAAATCACATTCCTATGATGTAATCTCCTGTCTCCTTAAAAATCAAAGGACCTACAGCCGACACAGCAGATAATGCCATGTCCCATTAGACGCGGGACGCTGCTGACCAGGAGACGCCCCGTCCCATTTACAATTGCTTTAGGGGACAAAAGCTACAACACCCTTTTACGCACCCAGATAGGCTGTAAAGATGTCCCCATGCCAGAAACATTTAAACACAGGAAAAACTGGGTACCACAGGCCCAAGCGATCAGGGTATTACAAATTATCAGGGAATGTTAGGCGTGCTGTATTTCCTCTGGACAATGTTTACTGATGATTTTTAAATATCCTGCTTATCAGAAAAGCCTCCTTTTCTCATCCATTTCCATATCATCTCACCTCCACAGACAACACTTGCCAGCAATGTGGTTCTCGAACACGGGAAGCAGTAAGAACTCACGTGGCGGACGCAACGGGCATGCGCAGACAGTGCGAGGACGTGTGCGGCCACAGCCCCGGTCCCTCCCCTGAGAGCACGTCTCAACCCCCCAGAACCCAGCCTCGACACGTGCTGGCCACCTGAGAGGTCTCATCGTACCAAAGAGAAACCTGAGAGACTGAGGATAAATCCCAACTTCCTAACTTTTACTTAACTACATTTATTTGAAAATACAGTAAATCTAAGAATGGTCAAAAATGTACATCTGAAGTGGACAGAAGGCAATCGAAGGGCCTGGCTCACAGGGCCCTGGAACACTCTAGAATAGGGGGTCCATTTGCGGCTCTAAGCAACATCACCAGGTGAAAGATCACGAGATCCAGTCAAGATCTTTCTAGAACAGGGCCAGGAGTCACACTGCTCTCCTTAGAACAAAGCCACGTCTTGGGGTCAGGGACAATGGAAGGCCATGCAACGCACAGGAAGAAAGCAGGAGCAGAGGAGGGGCTGAATGGAGACAGAGCAGGAGGAAGAGAAAAGTGCAGGTGCACGGGGGGCAGGCCGGAGGCTCACCTGCACCCAAGGGACCTTCCCCTCCCCACCCCGGGGGCCTTTCCCCCTTCAAAGCTGCAGGCTTTGGGTCACCTGCGTGGCTCAGCTAAGCAGCTGACTTCAGCTCAGGTTATGATCTCACAATTCGTGGGTTCGAGCCCCGCGTGGGGCTCTGTGCTGACAGCTCGGACCTGGAGGCTGCTTCGGATTCTGTCTCTGTCTCTCTGCTCCTCCCCAGCTGGTGCTCTGTCTGTCTCTCTCTCGCTCTCTCAAAAAACGAATACATGTTGGGGCGCCTGGGTGGCGCAGTCGGTTAAGCGTCCGACTTCAGCCAGGTCACGATCTCGCGGTCCGTGAGTTCGAGTCCCGCGTCAGGCTCTGGGCTGATGGCTCAGAGCCTGGAGCCTGTTTCCGATTCTGTGTCTCCCTCTCTCTCTGCCCCTCCCCCATTCATGCTCTGTCTCTCTCTGTCCCAAAAATAAAAATTAAAAAAAAAAAAAAAAAAAGAGAATACATGTTTAAAAAAAAAAACAAACAAAAAAAACCCCGTGGGCTCCTAGGGACTTCCCGAAGTCAAAGCCACCGATACCGTTTGAGGCTAACCCAGCACTGCCACTCAGCATTCAAAACTTATTATTTTAAAACTCTGCAAATATAAAGTATGACAAAACTTTTTTATTGACTCTCAGGAAATATTTTCATTTCTCGGGATATACGTCTCTGCTGTTTTCTACTCAGACCAGCAGATTAAAAAAGAGCTCAATTTAACAGGTGCGTGAAGCCTTTTCTTCGAATGGAGACGTCTGAGCACAGCCCTGCTGCTAGCTGGATTCCGGGCTCTGATGTCCAATAACGTCTTGGAAACTAACAGCACATATAACTAACTTACATGATCAGCGCCTCCCACTCAAAGAAATTCTCTTCGTTCATGGGACCTGCAAAAAACAAAAAAAAATTTCCACAATTAACTTAGAAGGCCACTTTGGCAATTAGAAGTAAATTACAAAGAAGCTAGCTTTAGTGCCTTACCCGCCACAATTCCTTCCGGAGGATTCAGCGTCAGTTCTACAAAATGAAAAAGCAAAAGCATTATGAAACAGAATGAGCATCAGGCTGGCATTCTAACCAAACGACAACTGTGGAGGATATCCATTAACAGATTAAGACCCCGTTTGTCCAAAGCGAACGCCTATTCCCGTTACGTTTCCGACAACGACTACGTACGCGGCTCTTTACGGCAGCAAAACGTAGAATTTTGGAGCTATAAACCCTCTCATCTGACAAATGAAGAAACCGAAGGGGTCAATTATCTTTCAAAAATACCCCTGCCGGTTGTTTCGATTCAACTTCACACGTCAAGCACGGCGTCCAGTTTTCCGACCGGATGGTGCCTCCCGGCGCTGTGAGCGGCGGCACGGGCCCTTCTGAGCGTGAGCAACGAGGGACCGACCGACGCTCGTGAACCAGGACTCGGAGCACGCACGGCACAGCTGTCGGTCCCCGGCGCCACTCTACTCAATCCGTGAGCCCCCGACGTGGCACCCCACGGAGCGTCAGGCCCGAGCGCCGAGAACGAAAGTAGGAAGAAGCAAGCAGGCGGCACTCTGGCAACCGCCGAAGACCAGTGGCCGCCGAGAGACTGAGGCCCAGCCCCGCCACCGAGAAACGCCGTCCCAAGTCCTGGCCTCCTCGTCTTCTATGTGGAAGGCTCCAGAGCGAACCCAAACCCGCACACAGACGCGGACGAGTGACGAGAGAAGAATAGTCCTGGGCAAGAAGGGTGGCCACCCGGGAGTAGGGAATCGGGCCAGAGATGCACTTCCTGTCGGGCCCAGGCGCCCAAGACATCGCTGATGTGGCAAGAAACAGACAGACAGACAAAACCCAAAACTGGTTCTCTGAAGGGCCATAAAATTGCCAAACCTTTGCCAAATAACTACAAGCCGTAAGGTTCCGAAAAGTGGAAGCAAAACCATCGTTACTCACAGATGCCATGTCACATACGCCCAAAGTCCAAAAGAATCAGAAGATACGCTGGAAGAAGTGAGTTTGCCAACACTGCTGACCACGAGGGCCAGACACGTGACTGAATGTGTTTCTATGTACGAGCAAACTAGAACAATCTTAAAAAGACATCAACTCTACTAGGAAACACATACAGGTAAGTTTTTAAAAGCTGTGCAGACCTGTAGCATGCGAGAACCGCCACGGCTCTGAAGGCCTTCCCAAGCAGAGACTCGAGCAAGTTCATGGATGGAAGCCTCAAAATTACAGTTCTCAATCCTCCTCCAACTGCACCTACAGATTCCGAGCAGCCTCAGCCAACATCCCAACAGGTCTTCTTGCCCGAATGCAAACAAGATAACTCTAAAAGATACACAAACATGCAAACAACTGAGAACAGCCCAGACTTCTTGAAAAAGAGTTAAGTTGAGGGGCGCCTGGGTGGCTCAGTCAGTTGAGCGTCCGACTTCGGCTCAGGTCATGATCTCAGAGTCCGTGGGTTCGAGCCCCGCGTCAGGCTCTATGCTGACGGCTCAGAGCCTGGAGCCTTATCGGATTCTGTGTCTCCCTCTCTCTCTGCCCCTCCCCCACTCCCATTCTGTCTGTCTGTCTCTCTCTCTCTCTCAAAAATAAACATTAAAAAAAATATTTTAAGTAGCACATTTAATTGTGTGCAAATTTTATCTCAATAAAGCTGACTCCCCCCAAAATTAGTTTCAGTTGTTTTATGAAATATAAAACAATAAACAATTTAGACCAACTACAAAGGTAAAGCCAAAGAGCACCAACCATCAAAGGAAAAGATGGGTGAAATTAAGAACGCTGAAACTAAGAGCCTCTGCTATCAAGAGACCTTTAAAAAAAATTTTTTTAATGTTTATTTATTTTTGAGAGAGAGAGAGAGAGAGAGAGAGACAGGGCATGAATGGGGGAGGGGCAGAGAGAGAGGGAGACACAGGATCGGAAGCAGGATCCAGGCTCGGAGCCATCAGCCCAGAGCTCAACGTGGGGCTCGAACTCACGAACTGTGAGATCGTGACCTGAGCCGAAGTCGGACGCTCAACCGACTGAGCCACCCAGGCGCCCCAAGAGACCTTTAAGAGAACGAAAAGGGAAGCCCCAGAGAGGACGGTATTTGCTACAGACATAACCAGCAAAGAGCTAGTATCGGAACTTCTCAGAATCAATAAAAATACATAAACCACCCAAAAGAAAATCAAGCACAAGACTTGAAGACACGTCACAAAATGAAGGAACATGTCACAAGGTGCTCAACTCATTAACTGTGGGGAAACTAAGGCCACAACAGGATGACAGTGCCCCCAGCGGAGCAGCCCAGGAGCCCGAGCATCCAGATGGGACAGAAGGCCGCCTCCCCCCAGCCGAGGAGCCACAGACACACCCTGCGGGCACGAATGTAAACTGGGACCACCAGGTGGGAAAGGAGGCCCCCGGGAGTCGCCGGGAGTCGCCGGGAGCCCGCGACCCTCTCCGGAGGACAAGCACACAGAAACGCGCGCACGTGTGCACCGGGAGTTAACCTGCCACCTGACCACAAGTGCTGCAGACCCAGGTACCAACCACCTGGCCGCATGCGCAGCAGCCTCTAGCCCCCTGCCACCGCCCTATGGATCAGTCTCCGGAGGAAGACGGGGACGAAATGTCACTGGACGGAAGTAAGGATCTGACGCTGTAACAGCTCACACTGTCCCTAAAGAGACAGAGACACTTCCCCCCGTGGGTAACAGCTTAAGCGAGAGAGGCCGAGAGAAGGGCCACGGTGAATCTACACCTTGTAAACACAGGACACTCTAACTAAATACTTCACCGGTGTCATCGAAATATTGCTCTAACCGCTGGTCTGAAAGCTTGTCACGTCTCTGTTTTGCCACATAATTTGATGTCCTGAAAAGTGCCCAGTTACAATTCTAATCGCGGAATCGCTCATCCAAATGGTATTTACTTACATTTGCCCTCTGGTCCTATCTGAAGCTTTGAGGGGCTGCACGGAGCCCCGGGGCAGTGGTGTCCACACTCCCCTCGGCCAGCTGGACTAGAAGGGGCCAGCCGCTACCCACGTGGCTGCCAGGCCCCACTCCTCCGGCCAGCGCAGACGCAGTGGTGAAGGAGAGACAAGGCCCCTCCTTCCACGGGCTTCCCTTCCGTCCCAGTGAAGGAAGACAGCCAGTAGGTAAGGAAACACACATGAAAAGACATACTGAAGAATGTAGCGAGGGAGGTGGTAAAGTGACACAAAGACACACGCCCACCTGAGGCAAGAAAGGCCTCAGGGTGAAGGTGATGCCGGAGGGGGCTCCTTTCTTTCCAACTGAGACAGAATTGACTTACACTGTCATACTAGTCTCAGGTGTGCAACACAGGGAGCCGATATTCGTATATATTCTGCAATGGGCAAAGTCCGGCAAGTTAACAGCCATCCACACACAGTCACAAATTTCTCTTTTGATGAGACCTTTTAACATCTAGCCCCTTAGCGACTTTCAAATACACAACACGGCACTGTTAACTCTCATCGCCAGGCCGTACGTGACATCCCCTGGACTTAGTTTATAACTGGAAGTCTGTATTCTGACCCCTTCACCCATGTCGTCCACCTGCTAACCCCCCATGGCTACACCAACCCGTACTCTCCTTCTGTGAGTTGTTTTTAAGATTCCATACATGCGTGAGATCATTTGGTATCGGTCTTTCTCTGCCTTATCCCACTTAGCGTAATGCTCCCAAGGTCCAGCCACGTTGTCACAAATGACAAGATTTCATTTTTATGGCTGAGAAATATTCCATTGTGTCTTTGCTGTATATTTACAGCAGCATCACTCGTAACAGCCAAAAAAAAATGAAAACACCCAAATATCTAGCAATACAAGAGGTCAAGAAACTGTGGTGATTCATACAATGGAACAAAAGTGAACATAAATGACACACAGCTACACGCGACACAGTCATGCAAAAGAAACCAGGCCCGTACCACACACGACACATAATACACTATACATATGCGTACACAGCCAGATAGATATGTATACACAACACAGGGTGCTTGGGTGGCTGAGTCAGTTAAATGCCCAACTCCTGGTTTCAGCTCAGGCCATGATCTCACAGCTCTTGAGATCAAGCCCCGCAGCGGGCTCTGTGCTGACAGCACGGAGCCTGCCTCAAGTTCTCTCTCTCTCTCTCTCTCTCTCTCTGCTCCTCCCCTGCTCTCACACTGTCAACAATAAATAAATAAATTTTTAAAAAGAAAAAAAAGAGCATAGACAACATGTAACTACATTTATAGATGGATTACATCCATTAAAAAACAGGCACTCTAAACGACAACGTTTAAGAATGCATGCTTCGGTGGAAACACAGAGCAAAGCAGTGATTACCCCATGAAGATAGAGCTGCTCTGGTGCACAGTGGGGTTCTGGCAGGCTGGCAGCCTTCCTGCTCATCTGGGTGGTGATGCTCTCTCTGAGAAGCTCATCGAGCTGAACCCGAACCCTAGGCCGGCTGTATTTCAGGCTAATAAACAGTTTTAAGCCATTACTGTGACAGTCCAGGCAGGGAAGGTGACAGCTTGAGTCAGAGTGGCAACTCTGGGGGTCTGTCCCGCAGACAGGGACGAAATGGGTGTGACATGTGAGGACTGGTCCCAGGTCCCCAGCCCAAACAACTAAGTGAACAGCACTATTACCGGGACAGGAGGGGAAGGAGCAGGTCTGAGGGGAAAGCAAGAATTCTCATTTAAACACGTTAAGGTGGAGACTAGAAAACAGACCAGCGGAGAGATCTCAGACGAGTCTGAAGCTCAAGGGAGAGTGGACACTAGCAGGAGAAACTTGGGGGCTGTGTGCACAGGGACAGGTGGAGCCGTGGGGACCTGGTGGCAGTTGCTGGAGTTTTCCCAGGGGACACTGGGAAATTCGGGTGCCGCCGTCGGGTGTCCACGGTGACTGGGGAATGCTACTGCCATTTAGGGGGAAGGGGCCATAAGAACGTGCACACGAGGACAACTATTTCATTCGAAGCACCAGTAACACCTGCTAAGAAACCCTGAGCAGGAAACAAGAACGGGCACAGGGAGAGCCCCGTCTGTTGCCAAGGGCACCAGAGCCCAGCACGCGGGAGGAAGAGGAAGGGCAGCGAGGGCCCCAACGCGAGGCCAGTGCCGCGGGACAAACGGCGAGGCAGCCAGCACTGCGAGGAGGCGGGAGTCAAGTGCAACTGAGGTCGAGTGCCAGGAAGGCTGAGCCCCTCGGGCGCAGTAATACACACTCTGACCGTCTCAGTCCCCCTTCGGGCGTCTGCATGACAGCAGACCGGGAGAGGGGAGCCCAGAACCCAGCTCACCAGGGGCTACACACCCAGTCATCTGAAATCCAGGCCAATCACCTTCGCGTAACACCGGACAAATTAAAGCAGAGGAGTGATAAACTGCTGGGGGTGGGGGACTCATCCTCCAGGGATCTGGTGGGGGGGGGCTCACTCCAAAAAGGGCTGCTTCATTCTTCATCTGTGGACCCACCCCTGGAGCCTCCCTCCCGCGCCCTCCTTCCAGGGCCTTCCAGGGAGGGGCAGCCGGCGGGCTGCAGTCCCAGCCGCATCCTTTATTCGACAGCGGCACCTAGTGGTCAGGGAAGTTACAGTAACACAGGGGACGTTTCTGCGACACTCGTTTTATTTCCAAAATACACACCTGCACCGACAGCTTGGTGTCTACTGACAAAAACAGCTTCAAAAAGAAAAACAAAATCCTAGTATCAGAGAAATGTGCAAAAACGATGCCACTGACCCCTTGAGAATATTAATTCGTTAAAAACATATTTTTAATAGTGGCTTAAAAAGTAGCCGCCACAAGCTCTGGACTGACAGTGCGGAGCCTGCTTGGGACTCTCTCCCTGTCCCTGTCCCTGTCCCTGTCCCTGTCCCTCTCTGCCCTTCCCCCACTCGCGCTGTCTCTGTCTCTCTCAAACTAAGTAAATAAACTTAAAAAAAAAAAACTGGTAAGATACAATCATGTTTTTCTTCCACAATTTTTAAAACAAGGCAAGCCATGGTTTAAGGGAAAATATTTACAAAATATCCAACAAAAGACTTGTAGCTACAGTACATGAAGAACTCCTACAACTTAATAAGAAAACAATACACATGATTAAAAATCAGCAAAAGACTCGAGACACTTATGATGGCATATAAACACACAAAACGACACTCAATGTCATCGGTGACAAGGGAGACGCAAATCAAAGCCACAAGGAGAACATGGCGATGCAGTGAGACTCTCGGCGCCCCTCCTCCCACGAACATGGAGTCTACAGCTACAAACGGAACAATCTGCTCCCCAAAACACACTAAGGCTGGCTGGGTCGTAACCGCACATCAAGCAAATGAGAAGAAAACCACACTGAAGTGGCCAACAGAAGCTGGGACACAATCTCATCATGACCCCTGCACAGTATCTCACAACCAGGAGGAAAGTCAAAACCCAGAGCTGCTTCCTGAGGAGTAAAGGGTTTGAACAGCAGCACCCCACTTTTAAGACAAACGCTTGCATAAACGAGCCTCCAAATCATCTAGCTTTGAAATCCTATGGGACTCGCATCCCAAGACCCCCAAGACCCCCAAGACGGGAGCCATGTGAGAAACCTCCCTTCAAGGGCTTGGGGCGGGGAATGGCCCTCCCCAGGGCCCAGCTCCGAGGCAGCCCGTGGACCACGCCCAGACTCACGGAGGTGCACCTGCTGGCATCAGAGTGGCCACCGGGGCGCAGGCATCTGATTTTTCACACTCATCAGGAGGCTGGCGGAACACTGTTTCTGCGGACAGAGACTGGGGGGCCATCTTTGCCTCTCCCTCCGCTGTGCTCCCGGGCACCAGCATCCACCTGAAGGCAGCCTTTACGCGTATCTAGTGCCCTGATTTCTGTGGCTGTCACCTAGGGGACACCTCTTGATCGCTTGGCTCTGGAGGCCAGGGAAACCGGAGCTGCTGGTCCCATGAGCCTGTAACAATCAGAGTCACACAGGGAGGAGCTCAAACCGATCTGGTGCCCCAAATTTTGCGACGGCTTCCAGGGGACATCTCTACATCGCCTGGCTCTGGCAGCCACCGGACTCGTGCTGTGGGTCCCACAGGACTCTAACTAATAGAGAAGCAGTTCTTAAACAGCTACCACCCCCGGGGAAAGCAAGAGGCCGGTCTTTCTGTGCAGGAGGGCTATCAGCTGACCACGAGGACTGCAGCCTGAGGGGTGTGCTTCTGATTAGGTGTGCATCTTCGGACCAACCTGATCCCTTCCAGAGACCTCAGCGGGCAGCCGCTGTCTTCGCGTTCACCTTCTGCCGAAATCCAGAGTGTGATGTCTCCCAGAAGGGAGTTTTACACACAGCCGGCACCCTGCTTTTTACAGCTGCCACCGGGGGGAGATGTCCCTTGATCGTCTGGTGCTGGTGGCCAGGGGACCTTGCATCCCTGGGTCTGATGGGTCTACCACAGTCGGAGAAACGGTTTTTGGCAGGCTGCCATCCCCAGGGCACTGCACAGAGGGCAGGCTGAGGCACACTCCCCCATCCTTCCGTGAAGGAGGCCTCTCTGCGTGTCCTGGAGCTGAGAGGAAGTCTTCAGGTCTGGCACACATTCCACGGTCCACAGAGCTGCTCTCTATGAAAATACGGCTATGGCACCACCTTGGCACTCTCCCTCTGCCCTGCACCAGCTCAGCTCACTGGCATCGCCCAGAAAAGAACTTACACACTCATCCGGAGTCCCGATTTTTGTGACAGCCATACTGGGGACACCTGCAGAGTGCCTAGCTCTGGTGACCAGTGGGGCTTATGCTTAAGGCCCCACAGGACTGTACGTATTTGCACACCTTAAAAAGCTGCTGCCGGTGGGCCTGGCTTCCAGTCACCCTGAATCTGCGTGCTGACACCCTCCGCTCTGGGACGATGACAAGTCTTGGCACACCCTCCACTGCGGGAGGTATCAAAGACACAACAGGTGCTGGGACAGCACGAAGGTTTGAGTGACAACCGAAAGCTGGGACGGGACTGAATGACGAGGTTCATCTCCTACACGAGGCCGCTCCTTCCAGACTGGGAGAGGCGGGTGTTCCCAGTTGGTACAGGGACCGACTCGGAGAGTCCAGCGAAATGGACAAAACAGGAATATGTTCCCAGGAAAGAACAAGATAAAACCTCAGGAAAAAGCATCTCAGTGAAACGGAGACAGTTTACTGATAAGGAGTTCAAAGTGATGGTCACGAAGACGCTCACCAAACAGGAGAAAAACCGATGGACACCAAACCTCAACAAAGAGATGGGAAATACAAGAACGTACCAAAGAGAAATCGCAGAGTGAACAACAGAACGGCTGAACTGAAATACAGACCAGATGAAGCAGAAGAAAGGATCAGCCACTCGCGGTCAGTGGAACTCAGTCAATGAGAGCAGCAAAAAGAATGACAAAAAGTGAAGACAGTTAGGAGCTCATAAGACATCAAGTAGACTCATATTTGCATCATGGGGCTTCCAGAGGAGGAGAGAGAAAGGGTCAGAAATCTCCCTGAAGAAGTAATGGCTGAAAACTTCCCTAATCTGGGGAAGGAAACAGGCATCTAGATCCAAGAAGCCCAGAGAGTTTCAAGGGAGAAGAACCCAGAGAGACCCACACCCAGACACCTTATAATTACCTACCAAAAAGTAAAAGCCAGGAGACAACCTTAAAAGCAGCAAGATGAAAACCACTTGTTATGCACACGTACATGATGCTAAGTCTGTCGGCAGACTTTTCGGCAGAAACTTTTCGGGCCAGAGGCAGAGGCGCGATACAGTCAAAGCACGGAAAGGAAAATCTCCCACCAAGAATGCTCTCCCCGGCAAAGTTACGACTCAGAAGTGAAGGAGAGGTAAAGGGCTCTCCAGAGAAACAAAAGCTAAAGGGGTTCATCACCACTCACCTGGCCTTGTTACAGGGAATTCTTTAAGCTGAAAAGAAAGGGTGTTCACGAGAACACATGTGCAAGAATAAATCTCACTGGAAAGGTAAATATATAGTAAAAGTACTGGGTTAATCACTTACAAAGTTAGCATGAAGGTTAAAAAAAAGTAAGTAGTAAAAATAACTATAAGTACAAAAACTAGTTAAAGGACACACACATTAAAAAAATGTAAAGTGTCAGGGCGCCTGGGTGGCTCAGTTGGTTAAGCGTCTGACCTCGGCTCAGGTCATGATCTCACAGCTCGAGTTTCAGCCCCACGTCGGGCTCTGTGCTGACGGCTCAGAGCCTGGAGCCTGCTTCAGATTCTGTGTCTCCCTCTCTCTCTGCCCCTCCCCCGTTCATGCTCGCGCGCGTGCTCTCTCTCTCTCTGTCAAAAATAAATAAAACATTAAAAAAAATTTTTTTAATGTAAAGTGTGAATCAAAAACATCAAATATGGGGTGAAGGGAGAATAACAGTATTGAGCTTTAGAATGGGATCAAACTTATTATCAACTGAAAACAGACTGTACAGAAGTTGTTATATGTAAGCCACGTGGCAGCCACAAAGCAAAAACCTGTAGCAAATGCACAAAAAATAAAGAAAAGGAACATAAGCATACCACCAAAGTCATCAAACCACAAAGGTAACAGAAAAGAAGAAAGGAACAGAGAGAAACTACAGACACAGTCAGAAAACAAAATGGCAACAGGCACGTGCCTGTCAATAATTACTTTAAGTGTAAATGCACTCAGTTCTCCAATCAAAAGACACAGAGTGCTGAACAGATTAAAATATCGGACCCATCTATATGTTGCCTATAAGAAACTCACTTCAAATTTAAGGACACACACTGAAAGTGAAGGGATTGAAAAAAAGAAAGAAAGAAAGAAAAGAAAAAAAAGCTGTTCCATGCAAATGGAAACCAAAAGGAATCTGGAGCAGCTATACTTGTATCAGAGAAAATAGACTTCAAACAAAGAGACAAAAGAAAGGCATTACACAATGCTAAAGGAGCCTTTCCAACAGTAAGATACATTTGTAAATATTTACACACCCAACACAGGAGCGCCTAAATATGCAAAGCAAATGTGAACAGACCTAAAGGGAGAAACAGCAACTCAACAGTAGAGGACATTAATATCCCACTTACATACAAAAATATAAGAAAGCACTGGCCTTAAATGACACATTAGACCAGATGAACCAGAACATTCCATACAAAAGCAGAATACACATTCTTCACAAGTGCAAGTGGAATGTTCTCCAAGACAAATCACCTGTTAGGACACAAAATAAGTCTTAACAAATTTAAAAGGACTGAAATCATATAAAGCATCTTTTCTGATAACGGTATGAAACTAGAAATTACTTACATGAAGAAAACTGGAATATTCACAAATACGTGGAGATTAAACAACATGCTACTGAATAACCAATAAGTCAAAGAAGAAATCAAGAGAAATAAAAAAATACCTTATGATCCCCCCCCCAAAAAGGAAATGTAACGTACCAAAATTTATAGACGCAGCAAAAGCAGTTCTAAGAGAGGAGTTCATAGTGATAAATGCCTCTGTCAAGAAGCAGGAAAAATCTCAACTAAACCTTATTTTACAACTCAAGAAACTAGAAAAAAGAAAAAACAAAGCCCAGAGTTAGTAGAAGGAAAGAAATAACAAACACTAGAGCAGAAATAAATGAAACAGACTAAAAAGACATAGAAACGATCAGTGAAGCTAAGGGCTGTTCTTTGAAAAGATAATGGTGCTAAACGTTTAGCCAGATTCGCCAAGACAGAGACAAGACAAGAAGGGAAACATCAGAAATGATGGGGTGCCTGGATGGCTCAGTCAGTTACGTGGCCAACTCTTGACACCCGCTCAGGTCTTGATCTCAGGGTCATGAGTTCAAGCCCTGCATTGGGCTCCATGCCTAGCACAGAGCATACTTAAAAAAAAGGAAAGAAAGAAAGAAATGACCAAAGAGATGTTACAACCGACACCACAGAAACACAAAGGACCGTAAGAAACTACTATGGACCATTGTGTGCCAACAAATTGGACAACCTAGAAGAAATGGATAAACAAACACCTAACCTACCAAGAGTGAATCATGATGAAATAGAAAATCTGAACTGATTACTAGTAAGGAGATTGAATCAATAATCAGAAACCTCCCAAGAAACAAAAGTCCAAGACCAGATGGCTTCACTGGTGAATTCTACCAAATGTTCAAAACAGAATTAACTAATACCAGTTCTTTTCAAACTCTTCCAAAAAAAAGAGAGAAAAGAAAGGAAAGGAAAAGAAGAAATAAAGAAAACGGGAGGGGAGGAAGGGAACATTTTATGAAACTAGGATCACCACAATACCAAAACCACAAGATTGCCACAAGAAAGTCACAGGCCAATATCCCTGGTAAACACAGATGTGAAAATCCTCAGCAAAATATTAGCAACTGAATTTAACAATATATTAAATGGATCCTACACCATGATCAAGTGGGATTTATTCCAGGAATTCAAGAACAGTTCAGTATCTGCAAATCAATGTAATCCACCACATTAACAAAATGAAGGATAAAATCCATATGATCATCTCAATCGATGCAGAAAGGCATTTGACAAAATTCAATGTCCACGTATGATAAAAACTCTCCACAAAGTAAGTACAGACAGAACATACTTCAACATAATAAAGGCCATAGATGAAAAACCAACAGCCAACACCATACTCGATAGTGAAACGCTGAAAGGCTTTCCTCTAAGACCAGGAACAAGACAAGAAAACCCATCCTCACCACTCTTATTCCACATTGTATTTGAAACCCTTGCCTGAGCACTTAGGCAAAAAAAAATAATAATAAAAAATAAAAAGTATCCGAATTGGAAAGAAAAGAAGCAAAACTGTCACTATCTGAGGCCAACAAGATATTCTACATTAAAAAACCCTAAAGACGGCAT
This sequence comes from Felis catus, assembly GCF_018350175.1. Lineage (NCBI taxonomy): Eukaryota > Metazoa > Chordata > Mammalia > Carnivora > Felidae > Felis > Felis catus. The sequence goes on along the minus strand of NC_058376.1, from coordinate 1,842,648 downwards.
CAGAAAATCATTAAAATAAATTCAATAAAGTTGAGCAGTACAAAACCAATACGTAAAAATCTGGTGCATCTCAAATTTTTTTTTAACGTTTATTTATTTTTGAGAAGAGAGAGACAGAGCATGAGTGGGGGAGGAGAGAGAAAGAGGGAGACACAGAATCTGAAACGGGTTCCAGGCTCCGAGTTGTCAGCACAGAGCCCAACGCGGGGCTCAAATTCACAGACCGCGAGATCATGACCTGAGCCGAAGTCTGATGCTTAACCGAGTGAGCCACCCAGGTGCCCCAAAATCTGTTGCATTTCTATATACTAATAGTGAACTATCAGAAAGAGAAAGTAAAATTAAAAAAAAAAAAAATCCCTTTTATAATTGCATTAAAAAGATAGAACACCTAGGAATATATTTAACCAAGGAGTGTGACTGACCTGTTTGTTGAAAATGACAAGACATTAATGAAAGACTGAAGACACAAATGGAAAGATACTCCATGCTCATGGAATGGAAGAATTAATACTATTAAAATGTCCATACTACACAAAGCAATATATAGATTCGATACGATCCGTATCAAAATTCCAATGACATTTTTCAAAAAATAGAACACTCCGAAAATTTGCATGGAACCATTAAATACCCAGGGTAGCCAAATGTGAGAAAGAACAAAGCTGGAGAATCAAGCTCATTGATTTCAAACTATAACACAATGCTGTAGTAGTTGAAACAGTGTAGAAATGGCCTAGAAACAGACACATGGATTACAGAAACAAACCAGCCCAGAAATAAACCCACACACATACGGTCAAATCAACTTACAACAAAGCAGCTGACATGCGATGGGGCAAACACAGGTAGGTACATTGGTTCTTTTTAGACATAATGCTATTGCACATTTAACGGATTACAGTACAGAGTAAACATACTTTTATATATGTACTGGAAAACCGAAAAAAATCGGTTATATATGATAAGAAAATATATATATATATATCAAAATATATGTATTATACATACCTAAAATATATACACGTTAAAAAAAAATAAGCTCACAGATACAAAGAACAGGCTGATGGTTGCCAGAGGCAAGGCAGTGGGAGGGTGGGAGAAAGGAGTGAACTGTGATGGTTTGTTTTTTAGTGTAAATAAACTTAAGGTAAAAACTGAATTTGAAAAACGAGGACAGAAAATGGCAGAATTAAGATGTTTTAAAATAAAAACTACAATACCATACCACTCTAGAACAGCTAAATATGTAAAAACCCAGCATACGAAGTGTGGACAGGGGAGGAGAATCAGTGGAACTCCTTAATACACTGCTAGCAGAAATGTAAGGTGGTACAACCAGTCAGAAAAATAGCTTGGCTGCTCCTTTAAAAGTTAAACACAGGGGTGCCTGGGTGGCTCAGTCCGCTGAGCGTCCGACTTCAGTTCAGGTCATGATCTCACAGTCCATGAGTTCGAGCCCTGCATCAGGCTCTGTACTGACAGCTCAGAGCCTGGAGCCTGCCTCCGATTCTGTGTCTCCTTCTCTCTCTGCCCCTCCCCCGTTCATGCTCTCTCTCTCTCTCTGTCCCAAAAATAAACGTTGGAAAAAAAAAAAAAAAAAAAGTGAGTCATCAAGGGTGAATCTAAGGGTTGAGCCCCAAAACTTGGAAGAACACGACTGCCACCAACAGAGACACGGGGACTGTGGGAGCAGCAATGGTGCAGGAGGAGCAGGAGGTCAGTTTTACACGAGCAAGTTTGAGGTTCTTATTCAACACTGAACTAGGCTGAATAATGTCCCCCAGAATCTCCAAATGTGACTCTGTTTGGAAATGGGGGCTTTGCAGATGGACTGCAGTTAAAATGGGTCACATGGGATAGGGGTGGGTCCTAAAGCTATGACGGGCACCTCCAGAAGAGGGACGACAGGCAGAGATGTGAGTTCCGCTGCCACAAGCCAAGGAACAGCCAAAACTGCCGGCAACTACCGGAAGCTCCAGGAGGCCAAGAGGGACTCCTCCCTAGAGCTTGCAGAGCGTGGCCCGGCCAACACTGAGTCGGGACGCCAGGCCTCCGGAACAGCGACAGAGCAGACTTCTGTCAGCCACTTAGCCTTCTTAAGGAAACCCCCAGAACCCAATACCTGTCTGTTTTTGAACCTTCTCGGGAAGGCTGGGTGATGGGTGACGACAGAACGTCAAGCAAAGACACCCGTTTGAAATATCTGGGTTCTTTTTCTGGTTCTCCTTTTTCCTGGCTGTAAGGAGCTGGGCCAATCATTTTGCCTCTGTTACTCAACTGCCTACACAATTTGGAAAACCAGGGGCTGTACAGAATCATATCCCAGGTTCCGCCCCCTCGAAATTTCTGCAGGCCTGTGACTATTCCCAAATACGATAAAGTATGCCTGAACCCTATCCCAATCCACTGAAAGCCCATTTCACAGAAAGGTCGTTCCTGTAAAGTCTACCTTTACAATGAATGAGTCACCTTACGATGTGGTAAGACAAACCGGATGCTAATTCACACAAGATGAGAATCACTAAATGGAATTTACGATGTTTCCAAGATACAGCAACCACAGAACCCCCTCGGTAACATACTGTATTCATCTTCTATCGCTGATGGGACAAATCACCACAAACCCAACGGCTTAAAACGACACCCATCGATGACCTCACGGTTTCCGTGTGTCAGAAGGGGCAGGTGGTTCTACTCTCACAGGGCAGCGGTCAAGGCAGGGCACTGCCCAGATCCACTCAGGTTGGCGGCAGAATCCAGTTCCCTGCAGCCGGGGGACGGAGGCTCCCGGTCCTCACTGCTGTCGGCCAGCGATGGGTCTCACGTTCTCGGGCCACCCACGCCCCTCTGTTCCTGGCCACTCCAGAGCCAGCCACGGCAGGTGGAGTCCTTCTCGTGCTCTGCACGTCTCAGACGCCCCCTCCTGCCTCTCCTCTCCCGCCTCTTCTGTTCCGGGGCCTCGTGTGGTTAACGGGTTGTACCCCAGTAATCCAGGATGATCTCCCTACCTGCACGACGGCTGTTTAGTAACCTGCGACACCTGCGGGGGGGCCTTCACAGCAGCGCCCAGATTAGCGTCCGACAGGATCACCAGGGGCCGGCGAGCTCAGGAGACCTCCTCAGGGCTCTGCCTTCCCACGGACTCCGAGAAGTCACATCAACACATAAAAATGCATACGATACCCTTCTGTGATACGGCTTTGGAAGTCAAGCGTTATTTGTGTTTTATTACTGCAAAATGACAACATGGTTGAAATAACGGATGAAGTTCCTGCAAGTACAGTAAAGGGAAGAGTAACCTCTGCTACCGCCAGTATCCTTAGGAAATACAAGTTCAACAATGCAGAGACTGGATTGAAGCAGCAGCCTGAACTTAATTCCCCTTGCAGGCTTAACAGATTCCTTCCCTAAAGACACAAGAAAATAACCTTTTCTCGAAGTCTAGAAACAGGGCTAAACAGCCTAAGGCAGACACCGAAGCATGGACGGGGAAGGCAGGAATGGCAGGTGTTCCCACAACATATGACCCCCGGCCAGGTCTCCCGTGAGGACACAGGCAACAGTGCCCCACTCCCACCCAACCCTCCGTTCATACTCTGCCCCCAAGTCTCTCAAAGACACTCCCACTGTAGGGGACACTGGCAGCGAGCAGTGTTTAAACATTTCTTTAATGAACCCACACGTGAATCACCCTGGTGTGCTCCCGCCGAACACGGACCCTCCGCGTGCAGGGCCACCAACCCGGTTCCGGGACTGAGCTCCGTGCATTTTTACCAACTATTTTTATCACAGTCATTATTTTGGTTTACTTCCAACTTTCTTCTAAAGTACTCTCAATGTCACCCTAACAACACCAGCTACCAAAATCAGAGTTATCTATCAAGTATCCTGAAAAGCATTAACCTTCCCAGAGGACCCAAGTGCAGAGGTCAAGGCCTGGGCGGGAGCGCTAACAAGCAGCAGCTGAACCGGGACTGCGGCTGCAGAGACCCTCTCTTACCCACAAGCGGGCGACCACCCTGTCTCCACCAGCAGCTCACGACACCTGCCACACATCCGTTTCACCCAGGACCTCTCCTGGCAACTCTCCCAACGGGGCTGTAAAAAGGCAGAACACGGAATGTTCCTCGTCTTTCGTTTCTCCCTTTGCTTTCCCCAAACATCAGAACCTTTCCCTGGCGAGGAAAGCACCAAGGAGGCTCTCTGGCCACCACCTAGGAAGCGTGACAGGTGGCACTACTCAAAAACTGTTCCGTTATTCAAGAGAAAGCCAAATCTGACCTTTCGCCCCAAATGCATCACAATGCGCTTTTTCTCGATACGCTTTTGGTTTCAGCTTCTCGGTAGGCAATTCCGGTTTTCCTGCAAGGCTGGAATGAGGGAGTCCTCTAAATTACTACAGGAGCCAAAGACAAAAACAAAGGCTGCGTGGAACTGTTTAGGCGCTTCTAAACTCGTGGAGTAGTGATGCTGACTGTCCTTTTTCAAGCGTTGCCTTTACGAGTTCGTGTATGAAGTCAAGAGCAGGCAGTGGGCGCAGCGGAGGAAGGGGACTGCAGACTGTTAGGGCTCACGGTTTCCCAGGACCAAACTCCCGTCCCCGCGCCTACGCGGGAACAAGCGGGCATGACTCAGTGCTTTCGGCGTCCCCGGCTCCCACATCTCCACCAACTCAGGCCGCCACACACGGCCGTGCGCGCCCTGGGCCTCCCCGAGCAGGGACTCTACCGCCGGGTGGGAGCCCGGGGACGGGAGGAGGGGGGCGCAGGGCCCGGGGTCGGCAGAAGGGGGGCGCGGGCTCGAGGGACGCGCGGGACACGGGGCGGACGGACGGGGGGTGGGGGGGGAGGAGCGGGTCCCCAGACTGGAGGCGCGGACCCCGCACTCACGTTTGTACTCGGCCATCAGCCTCTTGAGCGCCGTCCCCGCCATCGTCCCGGCAACAGCTGAGCTGCGCGACCTCCCCTCCCAAGCGCCGGCCTCTCCCGCCCACCGCAGGGCTGCTTCCGGGTCGACGCCGGGACCGGGAAACCCTTCCGGGACGCGGCGTGCGCGTGCGCGGTGGCGCCGCCGCCACGGGGAGCGGCGCAGGCGCGGCGGCCAGGACCGCCTGATCGCAGGGTTCCGAGGTTCCTACCCAACGCCAGGGCCTCAGCCCCTCTGTGGGTTAACGTCGCTCCCGGCAATCCAGATTCCTGGAGGGCCTGGGTCTTCCGGGAGATCCCGGAGCCGCGGGCGCCCAGAGCGGGTTACATCCTACCGGTGGTGCCCCGGGAAGGTCTGATTAAAGGATCGGGACCAGGGATGGAGATGGAGAACTGGAATGAGGGAGGGGTAGACGGAGGACGGCGGCCTGGAGGACTTGACGAGGGACAGCACGGGGACAGGACGTTCATGAAGACGGAGGGTGGCGCCTGGGGGACGTGGCCGGGGACAGCACGGGGACAGGACGTCCATGGAGACGGAGAGTGGCACCTGGGGGACAGGACGGGGACAAAGTATGGAGACGGAGGGTGGCAGCCTCCATCCTGCCTCCATCACTCGGTGGGAACCGAAGGCAGGGCAGGTAGACTGCTGCCTGAGCAGATTTCATTCCAGGTGTATATTCTTTAAAGAGAACGGAGATAAAAATTGAAGATCCTACCCATCCGTTAAAGTACACATTGTGGGGGGCGCCGGGGTGGCTCAGTTGGTCCAGAGTGGGACTCGAGTTCGGCTCAGATCACGATCTCATGGTTCATGAGTTCAAACTCCACCTCGGCATCCAGAATCTGCACTGATAGCGCAGATCCTGCTTAGGATACTCTGCTCCTCCCCTGCTCGCACTCTCCCTCTCTCTGAAAATAAACTTAAAAAAAAAATACATCTGTGGCACAGGGCCATTGCAGAGTGACTTTCAGGCCCAATGCAGTGAAAGCAAGAAGATCCACGAAGAAGGCATTTGATGCCCCCCTGACTTCCTTCAGACAGGCCTTAGGTTGGAAGAAGACTGGCGCCAGGGTGGTTTTCTTCTGCATCAGCGTGGCCCCACAGGAACCCCTCCTCGAAGAGAGGAGCTCCAGGAAGGCCAGAGAGGGAAAAGTAGCAACTCCTGCCCTACCCACCTGCCCACGTGCCAACCAGCGTGGCCCTGAGGCAGCGGCGCCCTAGCTGGGATAGGCTAGGAGTGGCTTTCTCCGGCCACCCCTTCCAGCTCCTTGCTTCTCAGGCTTCTGCACGATTGTGTAACATGGGGATAAACAGCCCTTTTTTTTCATGTCCTGGTGGTTCTATTCCCAGATGACCCACTGTGATTTGGCAATCTACCTATGTTTCTTAGAACCCCACTGCCTGGCTTCAAAGAAAGTAAACACATTTACTCCTTTATGGCTCTCCCATGCAAAGACATGTACACCTTTTAAAAAACAAGTTTTCATCTCCACATTTACATCCTACCTATTATTCTATAGAATTTGCCATATAATGCCCTATATAATCTATTGGCATAATATAAAATTTATTTATTGTTGTTATCTGTCTCCTGTAAATAGAGAGTTTACATGTTCCATGAGGACAAGGAGTTTCCGTCTGATTTGTTCGCGGATGCAGCTTCGGTACCTGGGCGTGGCAGTATTTACTGAATTGAATGAAATTAAACAATGCAAACAAACCTCCCAAGTACGCATATTTTAGAGTAAGGGTATACAAGATATCGTAAGTAAGTAGGCTGTTCACTGCACAAGGGAAAGTAGCCTTGTACTCGAACACCAAAAACTTGAGAAGCCCAGACCAACGTCCCTATTCACCTGCCCCCAAAATCTACCCTGTCTTTACACACGACACCCCAGAGAGGAAAAGTGTCATGCCGATGGTTCAGCTGCAGACTGGGAGAGCTCATGAGGAATGAGGGGGTGCCCCCCTCGGCAGGAGAATGCGGGGACCGGCGTGGGTTTAGCTGCAAGGATGCGGTTGGCAGCCATCAGGTGAATACTTACTTTTGGATAACCGGCCTTCAAGCGTACATGCCTCGCTGCACGGTCCGGACAGATACGGAATTGTGACCTAGGCCCCAATGGCCAAACGCAGTATTGAAGACAAGCCAAGAGACAGAATACCAAACTATATTTACTGTTTACAGTAGCAAAGGACAACAAATAATGTACAAATTGGGGAATAAACACAACAGAGCCAGCAGACGTCCCACCCATGCCCAAACAGCAAAACACAAAGGAAATGCGAACATCTTCAGCAAGATTTCAGGCAAGCAAGAAAGGACGGTCATGGTCACACTCCGGGACTAGAACAAGGCAGCAGTGGGTCCATACAGAACGACAGGAGGAAAACTATCAGGGCTTAATTGGTACAGATCCCAAAACATCTCACAGAACTGCAATCACGTACTAAAGCGTAAACCCCGTAGCTGTTTGCAAAGCAGCACAGCCCAAGTCCAGGAGGGCAACGCGGGGTCACCTTTCCATGGGCTTCACTGGTAACACACTTGGAAGCAGGTCTTTTACACAAAAACGTTAAGTGCAATACTGAATCTTGCTTTTTAATATATAGACCATAATTATTCGTCCGAAGCAAATGCGAGGAGAAATCTGAGGCCACGGCACTATTACCAAGTGAGAAATGTGGGGGTTACTTTCGTCTCTATTCAGGGGAAAAGGGTTTTTGCTGCATTGACCTTTGCCCGTGCCGTGGCACCGGGCACCAGGCAGTGGGTGGCGATGGCTCCTGGACCCCAGACCCCGACCACAGGGCCACTCGAGGAGGGGGCACCCAGCGCCATGTTACTGAAGGACCTGGTTATCCTTCATTTTACCTTTCAAAAACACATTCCAGTATTTTCCCTTCAACTTTACCATATTCTAAAATACAACACTTAGCATTCTAAAAACCTGTGCCTATACGAAATAGTGAAAGTTTGTCTCCATCGCCAAATTGCCCCCAAAACCTGTCCCAACGGAAGCATCCCCACTGTGGTGCTGGGAGTTCTCAGCTGGAATATGCGGGGGGGGGGGGGGGGGCCTCAATACCTGGGGTAAAATCCCCATGTAGACGAAAACTGAACCTGCAGACCACAGTTTGGGCCAATGTTCGGGGGGGGGGGGGGGGACGAAAACGAAAGCAAAAACAAACCAAAAGAAACCTCGCAACTCATCTTACGCAAAGACAAGTGTGACTGGCCGGGTGTCAGCGGTGGCCCCCTGCAGACAGAGTTCTGAATTGCCCTCGCAAAATGTCAGAGAGGAAAGTAATTTTGGTGACTGTCCTCGGGTCTCTGCAGACTCCTTTGTGACTGGCATGGCCACTTGTTCACTATTCAACAGCAGACGCAAGGCCGAAGACACGGTGGGGACGGTCCTTGTAGAGGCGGCGCCCTTAGCGACAGCGGCTGTCCCGCGAGCCTCCCGTCTGCTGCTGGAACACGTCGATGGTGTCCTCGTCCTCCATCTCCAGCTGGCGGGGGGGGCGGCGTGACGGGCACGGGGAGAGAGCGACAGCGGTTACTTTCCTCACTGTCACAGAACGGACCTGTCTTCCTCACCCTGGAGGACGCCGTCCCCAAACCCGTCCTCGTGTGTACCGTGCAGGGAAAAGATGCTGGTTTTGGATCTCCAAGAAGCCCTGTCCATCCCCAAGCCTCCCCTGACGGAACTTACAAAAGAACGTGCAAAGCTAAGGACGCTGATGGAAAAAGTAAGACTCTGGGGCACCTGGCTGGCTCAGTCCGTATAGCAGGAGACTCGATCTCAGCTGTAAGTTCGAGCCCCATGTTGGGTGCCCAGGTTACTTAAAAAAATAAAACCTTTGAAAGAAAGAAAAACTGAGTCTCATTTAAACATAAACAAGTGTCTAAAATTTTTACTGAGAGGCGCCTGGGCAGCTCAGTCAGTCGAACGTCCGACTCTTGGTTTCAGCTCAGGTCGTGATCCCAGGGTCACAGGACCGAGGCCCGTATCAGGCTCCATGCCAAGAGCGTGGAGCCTGCTTAAGATTCTCTCTCCCCTCTCTGACAAAAAATGAAATAAATACAACTTTTACTGAACATGACGCAAAATCATTTTCCCATCAGACGCCTCTAACGAGCGGTGCGGAGTCCTGGGGACCAGCAGGACCACATACCTCATGACAGGCGCAGCGGGGTCATGCCCGTGAGCTCCAAAGCAGGCTGAATCTAAACCGCACAAGTGGGGGCACCGCTGGCTGCCCCACCCTGCCCCTTCCCTCTCCCCCTAGACCAGGGCAGGGAAGGCGCAAACGTTTCCCGCCTGCGGCTGCTTTCCCCCACAGAGGGCACACAACCACCTCGCCTCATCCGCCCTTCTCTGAACACAAGGAAGCTTCTGCCAATTGAAACAGGCTGTTTGGCTGGAAGCAGTAACGTTTCCCAGAAACACAGAGAAGGCGCGATAGGGCCGGTGGGGAGCGCCTCCGGCCCCGACCCTGGTGCCAGCCGCGTGACACCCGGGGGCGGGCAGAGACACAGCCTCTCGCTGCACGGTCCCCACACGCGAACCAGTCCCACGATTCCCACGACTCCGCAAAGGGGAGAAAACGGGCACCCTCGCCACTTTGCAGACGCAGAAGGTGGGGACTCCGCGAGGGTCAGTGGCTCTCCAGCCCAAGGCCGTCCTGCTGACCTCAAGGCCGAAGCCCTCCTCACCGCAGCGTGATGCACCGTGACGGGACGGGGGTGTGGGGGCTACGCGGAGGAGAAACCGTGTGGCTGATAATGACGGCTGTGCCTGTCCTCGGCACCCATGCCCCGCGTGCATAAATACGGAAAGGGCACGAGAATCAAGACAGTAACTGAGCTGCAAGTTCAGCGTCCAGACGGGGGGTGGGTGGAAACCACGTCCGGGAGAGGTGCCAGGAGGGTCTGCGTGGCCCTCGTCCATGACCCGGATGCAGCCGCTCAGCACCCGGTCCTCCTGCCCCATCCCCCGGTGTGGAGGATGCTATGTGACCAAGTGCACGTTTCTCATTTCAAAAACTTCAGAACATTCAGAATTTAAAAATGAAATAACCTAGGGGCGCCTGGGTGGCTCAGTGAAGCATCCGACTTCAGCTGAGGTCATGATCTCACGGTTTGTAGGTTCGAGCCCCAGGTAGGGCTCTGTGCTGACAGCTCGGAGCCTGGAGCCTGCTTCGGATTCTGTGTCTCCCTCTCTCTGCCCCTCCCCCACTCACGCTCGGTCTCTCTCTCGCTCGCTCTCAGAAATGTACGTTACCAAAAAAGCTAAATAACCTAATAATTAAAACCATTAAGAAATGAGGAGTATTCTGCATGAGCACCCATCAGCAGCTTTCAAGCCCTTCCCAACAGGAGCGGGTCGAGCGCGGCGGGAAGGAGCCAGAAAGCGCACACACACGGAGCTTTCGTACCTGCGCAGGGGTGTCTGTTTCATTAATCGGCTGCCCGTCAAACCTGAATCTAATCTGTCTCATTGACAAGCCCTGAAAAGAAAAACCAATTATCATTAGATATTTCCAGATAACACATTAATTCCAAAAAATAAGACGTTTATCTCAAAACACCTGAATTCTGAACATAGACGTTTTTGATCCACTTGATTATAAAAGCTTGCCAGTGGGCCTACAATCTCTTTCACGTGACGCCCCAGCAGGGAAAATTCCAGAAACCACTGCTCTGACACTCTCCAGCTGCTGCAAGTGCCCGGCCCCACCCACCCCCTCATTTCCCTCGAGGAGCCAGCACAATCCTTCACTGTTGGAGAGGGGCGCCTGGGGGGGCTCTGTCAGCTAAGCCCCCGACTTCGGCTCAGGTCCTGATCTCGAAGCTCGTGGGTTCGAGCCCCGCGTCGGGCTCTGTGCTGACGGCTCGGAGCCTGGAGCCTGCTTCGGATTCTGTGTCTCCCTCTCTCTCTGCCCCTCCCCTGCTCACGCTCTCTGTCTCTCAAAAACAAATAAACGTTTAAAAAAAAAAATTTTTTTTTAAACTCCTCCAAGAGAAGCCGTCAGGTAAGGACGAGGCCTGTGGTCAAGGGCCGCGTGCGGGTGGGAAGCAGTCCTGACCCCCGGGCCCGGGGGGGGCTGCAGCAGAGCGTTTCTGTCCAGGGAGCAGCACAGGCAGACTTTCTGCGTCCCCAGGGCACGGCGAACATGGTCGAGGAGAAAAAGCACCTCCTCTTAAAAAGCAATTCTGACTTCGCTTGAACACAACAGGCAGCATGGAAACATGCATCTCTGCTCCCCCTGAACCTCCTGGGAAGACATAAAACAACGAAGGACAAAGAAAACAGGAGAGGAGACGGGCCAGCAGGCAGACGACATGGCTGCCGGCTGGGGGCTGCGGGGCTGTGGACACGAGACCCCAAGGTCAGGGTGGCGGTGGGGGCAAGACAGGGAGCCCCCCGAGGCCTAGGGACCTGCACACGGGCACCCGGAGGCAGCGATGCAGCACGCAGCTGATTTTGGATGACTGCCTCAAAGTTCCTATTGGACCCCCACATCGGGGCCCCCCAAGCCCCAAGCAGCTGGCACCTCCCAAGGGCAAAAGGTCTACTTCCCGGAGAGGTTAACGCCGAGCCCTGGACTCGGGATACGAGGGACGAGTGACGGCAGCCCCATTTCGCCCATGCGGCTGCACCCCCAGGGCACAGGCAGGAGCCCGGGGGGGCCCCTTCTGGGAGATCTGCTGCCTCACAGGTTGCGACGCCTGGGAGCCCCCCCGCAAAACCACCAGTCCTGGCAGGTCACCCCGTGGTGGCGAGTGGGTCAGCAGCTGTCTGGGCTGCATTCTTAAATATGAGCAGTTCACCAGGACTTGGGGGGCCGTGTGAAGACAGGCTCAGGCACGTGAGACATGCAGGCAGCAAGGAAGGAAAGCACCAGACCAGGGGAAGGGAGGGGCCAGAGGTCACACACACTAGAAATCCTCCGGGAGGCAGAAACCGAGCCTTACCGACTACTGGGGAAAGAAACCCTCAGAGAACAGGGAGGAATGAAGACCATTTGGAAATTAGACGTCATGACAGAAGCAGGTCTGTCCGCATAAAGTGGGAACAGAAAGTTGAGAGGATCTTCCAGAAAGAAAACCGTCAGGAACGCTAAAGCCCGGTCAGTGCCAGGTGGGCAGTGATGATCTCGAGGGACGGCTCCAGAAGAGGTGACTCCAACATGCGTGGGCGTTCCGAACACGGGGGACAGGACGGCAGAGGCCAGTCACGGAAGAACCAACGTAAGTCGTGTTTCCTGAACTGAAAAGTTTCTATGTGGAAAGTACCGGAGGGGCGCCTGGCTGGCTCAGTCGGTGGCGCGGTGGAGCATGTGACCCCTGATCTCAGGGTCGTGAGTTCAAGCCCCACGTTGGGTGTAGAAATTAGTTTAGAAAAAAGAAAGTAGAAAGTACCGAGAAAGTGAAGGGGACGATCGTGCTCTCAAAGCACATGAGGGCGAGGTGTCCAGACAGGAGAAGGAGGTCCCAAAAGCTCTCAGAGAAAAGCAAAGTGCATTCAAAGGACAGAGGATCAGAATGTCCCCGAACTCGCCGCACCAACATTAGATGAACGCGATGTGCTAACTCCAAAAAAAAAAAAAAAAGACTTTTCTAGAAATTCAACCTAGAAATCTACGTGCAGCCAAATAGTGAAGTGTGAAGGTTCACGAAAAGCAAATCATTTTCAGAACAGAGTCTCAAAGACGCTGCCCTTGCTAACCCTTTCGAGTAAGATGCTGGGAGACGGGATGAAGATTCATCCAGAAGACACACAGGATGCAGGCAAAAGAAGCCTCCAGATGGATTCCAGGGTGGCTTCATGATGACAGCCGTGCCACCGGTGTGGCCCGGGCAGGAAGGGGCAGGAGGGCGGCCGGACGCCAAAGATGCGCCCCAGTGCCCAAGGCCAGGTACTGTGGAGGTACGGCACTTGTGGAGACCGTGGCTGACACGTGGCTGACGGACACCCAGAAAATCACACACGACCGCCACCTGACCAACAGAAACCCGACGTGGACAGGAGCCGGGCTCCGGGGCAGCACCTCCTGGGCCTCGGCAGAACCCGGCACGTTCCAGGGCAACCTACTGGAAGGACAGGGGCAGGGACGTGGACAGACAGCAGGGTCAGAGAGCTAGGACTTTCCACCCTTCTTGGGGGAAAATAATCTCTAAGGCCAAAAACATGAAGAAAGAGAAACAGAAACCTATTTACCAAGAAAGAGCGAAAGAAACAGTTGAAGGGGCTGGGGGTGACGGCCTCCGAGGAGCAAGTCTGACAAGAAGGGAGAAAAAGAGGACGGCACGTAGCATTTTTATAGTGTTTTTTAGAACAAGCCCAAGGCATCATCAGAGCCAGGACGGGAACCAACCAACCACCAGCATTTGCAAAGCATTCGGAGCAAGGCCGCCTCCCACCAAAGGGAGCAGAGGCCGGGCGGGCCACGCGCCACGGCGAGGCCGCCACGTAGGTCCTCCGGTGGCGCAGAGCCCCGGGGCGAAGGCAGTCCCCGAGCGAGAACGAGGACACGGGACACGGCGGCGGGAAGCACAAGCGTTGTGTGAGCCGCAAGTCTGTAGAGACGCTGCTGACCCAGAGGACAGCTACAGCGGCTGGCCCGCCACCGCGGGGGGGGGGGGGGGGGGGGGGGGGGGGGGGGGGGGGGGGGGGGCTGCCGGCCAATCGCTCCGCTGCGCACACGGCCGAGCAAAGGGAGGGAATCAAGCACTTTCTGCAAACCGCAGTGAGGAGGGCGGCGTGCACACACACGTGTTCTGGCTGCGGGAGAACCGCACGCGCGCTCACTGCTCTGCTGCTGAACGTGACCCCAGCTGCATCAGGAGGACCCGCCAGACTCCGGAGGAAGGGCAGGCGGTGTGACAGGTGCGCACGAGGAAGAGCTGATGGCGGTGACCGACAGGGGCACCTGATAACTGCCCCCGAGGAAGACCACGCGCACGCACACACGCAGGGCACGCACACACGCAGGGCACGCACATGTGATGCACACGCTGCACGCACCCCCGCGCACACAGGACATGCACACGCACTGCACACACCCACGCGCACACACAGGACACACGCACTGCACACACACGCACGGCCTGGCCCTCGGCAGGGCTGCACGCACCTGCCTCTCGCAGTACGCCTTCATCAGCTTGCTCAGCGGCGTGTGTCTCTTGATTTTGAACTGGACGACGGAGCCATCCTGCCCGGCCACTTTCAGGTTGATGTGGTCGTTCTCGGTCTTCACCCCCTCCTGCAAAGACACGCAAAACCGGTCTCAGGACCACATCTCCAAATAGCCGCCGTTTTCACACGCGAGTCTGGGGGTAACTGCTGGGGTGTAAGTCTTTAAAACGAACAGAATTCTAGGGGCGCCTGGGTGGCTCAGTCGGTTAATCGTCCGACTTCAGCTCAGGTCACGATCTCGCGGATCGTGAGCTCGAGCCCTGAGTCAGGCTCTGTGCTGACAGCTCGGAGCCTGGAGCCTGCTTCAGGTATCTCCCCCTGTCGCTCTGCCCCTCCCCTGCTCACGCTCCGTCTCTCAAAAATAAGTAAATGTTAAAAAAAGTTTTTTAATAAATAAATGAAACTGAACTCCTAAAGTTCTGCGATCTAGAATCACTCCTATGACTGTTTGATTTTTACACACAATTCACTTTTGTATTTGTTAAGCATCTGAGAGGAAACAGCACAAATCTAAAAAATTTTCAGATTCTAAATTCAAAGGAAAAAATCTCAAGTCTAGAAAAAAAATTCCTTCTTTGTTATAAGATTACTCTTAAACCACATACTCACAGGTTGTGCAGGCTTATACAGACTGGGAAGACAAGACAACGAAGGTTCACGACTAAGGAGAACCCTGAGCAGCAGGCTCTTGGGGGTGCCTGGGTCCCCGAGCCACTGCCCAGAGCCATGGAGGGCGGCCACGGCAGGTGCTGTGGGCACACACTGCTGTGGGCCACCTCACTTATCTGGTACTGCCGGGGAAGACAGGAGTCGTTTATTTTGAGCAAAATGACGAAGCTGGCCTGAGCCCTTTCAGAAATAAAGTTTAATGTCAACTGTCACACCCCCCCGCCTTTCTCTGGCACGTCCTGTGGGGCGGATCCGACCCACGAGGGCTGAGGGCAGGGGGCAGGGCTCATCGGTACTGCCTCTGCCTCCACGGCCGTTCCTATCCCTCCCTCGGTGCCCAGGCACGCGGGTTGCTGGGGACACGGAGGGCTCTGGGAGAGCAGCAGCCCCAGGACACAGGTGGACCGGCTGGTGGCCTCCTTCTCCGGAACATGGACTCCGCTGTGGGCAAGCGGGCAGTGCAAGCGGGGTGTCCAAGGTGGGAGCCGGGGCGCTCCTGTGAGCATCCCCCTCTCCCCAGAGACGAAGCATGCATTTGTTGAGTGCTTTTTTTTTTCTTTTCAAATAAAGCTTTTATTTTGGAATTTACAGAAAAGGTGCAGAGCTGGGCTCCAGCCGCACACCCCCCTCGCCGGCTCCCCCTCACCTCAGCACCCCACACGCCACACCCATCTGGCACCTGAGAAGCCAGCACGGGCGTGCGTCTCTAGGACCGGGACGCCAAGCTTTCCTGGCATTTTCCCAATGTCCCCACTAAGGTCCTTTCCTGTTCTGGGATCCAATCCGGGGTGCCGCATTCATACCCGCTTAGAGAGAGGATTTTTTTTTCCTATTTGTCTTGTGTTAGAATACGCGTGACATAAAACCTACTGCTTAACCACTTTAGGTTGGTGTGAAATACACTCCTGATGTCCTACAACCTTCCCGCATCCATCTCCGGAACCCTTTTCGTCCTGTGGAACTGAGGACCCTTGGGTTGCTTCCACATTGTAGCTATTACGAAGGACGCTGCGGTGAACGTGGGTGAAGAAGGATGGCTCGGAGCCCTGCTTTCAGGGTTTTGGGGCCCACGCCCTGAAGCGGGATCGCAGGGGCATGCGGTAATTCTATTTTTAATTTTTTTAGAAACACCCATGGTGTTTCTCCGGTGACCACCCCGTTTTACATGCCCACCATCAGGGCACAAGCGTCCCAACAGCTGCACGGTCTCACCAGTGACTCGTGTTTCTGTTTTCTTATAGCGGCCACCCCGCGGGTGTGAGGCGTGTCTCACTGGGGTTTTGATTTGCGTTTCCCTGTTAGCAACACTGAGCATACGTCACGTGCTTTTTGGCCATTTGCGGATCTTCTTTGGGGAAATGTCTATTCAAGAGTTTGGTCATTTTTGAATAAGGTTCTTTTTTGGTGCTGTTTTTAAGGGTGATCTACATATTCTGGATATTAACCCATTATCAGATGATTTGCAAATTATTTTCTCCCACTCTGTGGGGTGCTTCGGATTCTACGGATGGTGTCTCTTGATGCACACAATTTTTAATTTTCAAATAGTGCGATTTGTCTATTTTTTTCTTCTGTTGCTGTGCCTGTGCTGTCACATCCAGAAGTCATTGCCAAGTCCAATGTCAGGAAGCTTTTGTCCTAGGTCTTCTCCTGAGAGTTTTGTTTCAGGTCTTACATTTGGGTCCTCGATCTATTTCAAGTTGCTTTTTTGTGCATGGTGTGAGGTAAGAGTCCAACTTCATTCTTCTGCATGTGGATAGAGAACGCATTTGCTTTTTTAACGAAAAGATATCGACGTGTCAAAACAAACAGACACAGCGCCCAGGACGCAAACAAGCCAGGCGATGGCTGCAAGTCCAGGTGGAGGAACATGGCAGGAGGGGCTCAGGGAGGGTGCTGGGGGCACCAGCTCCCTCGGGGGCTGTGGGGGCAGGGAAGGTCACCAGCCCCTCTCCCTGCTAATGAAGGAACACTAAACCAATGGCCTGTCCCGGACCCCTAGAGTTCCTAGTAAACAGGAGTGAAAGAAAAGAAACAATGACCTCAAATCACTAAGGTCAACCCTCTGCCTCAACCAGAGGGGGCTGTTTTCCCAACTGACCCACAAGGTTTTATCCCAGCACCATGATGGCTTGGGAGCGTGCCTCCTGCCCTCTCCAGGCTCACAGGGCACAGCCCCGCCTCAGTTCAGAAGTAGTGAAAAACAGGGGCACCTGGCGGGCTCAGTCAGCTGAGCATCCGACTCTTGATTTCGGCTCAGGTCACGATCTCATGGTTCATGGGTTTGAGCCCCATGTCCGGCTCTGTGCTGACAGTGCGGAGCCGGCTTGGGGTTCTCTCTCTCCCTCTCTCTCAAAATAAATAAGTAAACATCTTTTCTTTAAAGTAGTAGTTAAACCAAGTTCACTCAACTGAACTGGAACATAGAAGGCGACCACCTAACAGTAAAGTTTAAGTACAGCAAAGCCACCGAGTGCCGCACGTATTTACGCGTCAGTCAGAGGAAGCCCCAGAGAACCGTAAAGGCGTTTATATTTGCCTCACTGAAGACAATCTGCCCAAGATGGGAAACAGGTATAAAGGCTGAGCTGGTAAAAAGCAAAGGCTCCGACCACATCTGGAACGAGGAGGCTGTGCGGGAGTGTGACCTCCTCTCAAGTCACAGCGAGGACGGTGCAAGCTTCCACCAAGGCCTGACGGGGGGCTCCGGGAGGGTCCACCCAACCCCAGCTCTGCCTCCTGGGTGTACGGAGGCTGGGCTCCGGTCTCTGTGCAGAGGGGGTGCCATCTCCAGTACCAAACAGGCTGATGTCGGAGGCCACCTATATGCAAAGCATTCAGCTCAGCTGATCTTCCACTTGGGCAAAAAGAAATAGACCCCAACAGTGCAGACAAAAAATACACACACACACACAATAAGAGCAAGTAACATAACGTCGGATCCTCCTAAGAACTGACTGCCAACGCACCGAAGTGAGGGGCCAACACCAGGGAGCCCAAAAAGGATGGGGAGCACACCGCAGAGGGCGCGACGGGAAGGGGGGAGCACACGTCAGAGGGTGTGATGGGGAGGGGGACAGGACAGCGACCCCGAAGCGGTAGGTAAGGGGGAGGTGCACAGTAGAGAACGCGACGGGGAGGGCCGAGCGCACACCGGAGGAGGTGATGGAGAGGTGGGCGGGCACACACTCCGAGGACGTCGATGAATAAGGGAGGGCACACACTGGAGGGCGCAGCAGGACGCGGCTGGGGCGGGCTCGCCGCGGGTACCCAGCGTGCGCCCTCTCCGCGCCCTACGAAGACATAAGGGGGATCGTCCAGACCCCGCAGGGCGGAGGCGCGGACCGCGGGGGGCCGAAAGGGCAGCAGCCGGGAAAGGTCTCGGCGAGAAAGGTCCTGGGAAAGCACGGCCCCGGAGAGAAAGGGGTAGTGGGGCAAAGGTCAAGGCTAGGGGTAGGTCCCGGATAGGGTCGCGGATGGGAGCAGACGGGGGGTGAATCCGGAGGTGGCTCAGGGGTCCCGGCGGGGAGGGTCCGGTCAGGGGCCGCGCCCCCCGCCGCTGTGTCCAAGGTCCGCCCGAGCTAGGTTCCGGGAACGGCAAGGCGCCCACGAGCCGAGGGGCGGGACCCGGACCGTCAGGGCGGACCCTGGGTGGGGCGAGGAGCGCCTCGGGGCGGGGCCGGGGCGGAGCCTGGATGGGGCGGAGCAGCAGCAGGGCGGGGCCTGGGCGGGGCGGAGCCGGGTAGGAGGGGGAGGGGAGCGGCGCGGCGTGCGGGGGGAGGGGCAGGAGGCCCAGGGCGCGGGGAAACCCCGCAGACACCGCCTCCCCTTCCCCCTCCATCCCGAGGTGGCGGAGGGTGCCGGGCGCGGACCGGGGCGGGGGGCGGCGGGGACGGCGCGAGCGCGGGGCCGACCCAGGGGCCCCGGCCCCGCGCCCGCCGGCCCTTACCTTGGGCTTTTCCTCGGACATGGCTGCGCGCGGCGGCGGGAGGCGGCGGCGGGGAAGCAGGCAGCGCCGGAGCGGGCGAGTCACGCTCTCGGCCCGCCGCTCTCCCGCCGCAACTGCTCGCGGGGCCGCGCTTTGCCCCCCAAATCCCTGCGTGCCGGTTGGCCGGCGCGGGGGTCACGTGGAGGCGCGCGTGCACGAGGCGCGTGCCCCGCGGCGTCGGGCGCGCGCTCGGCCGGGCCGAGGTTCCTGGTGGTTGGAAATGCGTCACGGAGCGGCCCCGCGCCATCCGGCCGTTCCGACAGCGGGACCGCACGGGGCACCGAGGGGCCCGGGGGCGCACGGGAAAGGCGGGCGCGCCCAGGATACTGAGGGGCCCTGGGGCTCACAGGAAGGGGAGGGCGAGCGCAAGACCGGGGGGCTGGGGGGGAGGCTGGGGGGGAGGCTCCGGGGGCGCACAGGGAAGGGGGACGCCCAGGACACGCAGGGGCCCCGGGCGCACAGGAAAGGGAGGGGCGAGCACAAGGCACCGAGGGGCTCCCAGGGCACACACGGGAGCGCGGGGGCGCCCAGGGGAACGCCCACAGGCAGGGGTCAGGGACCAGGATGGACACGTTGTCTTGGCGCCTGAGAAGGGCCTCTCCGCCTCCTCGGTGCCCTCGTCCGTCGACCTGGTCCTTGGCCTGCTTGCGCTCGGCCGGCCAGGCCCAGGCACGCCCACTCGTTTCGCTAGTGCAGCACGGTTTTTCAGAGGAAAAGGAAGCAAAGGCCAGTCTGGTGAACCATCTCTGGTGACCACAGGGGACCTGGTGAGTGAGTGTTGCCTCACAAGGCAGCCCCACTCCTGGATAAGGTGAGGAGCCACGCGTCCAGTTAAGAGGAGCCGCAGGGGAAGGAAGGAGACCCAAGGCTGAGCCGCCTCTCTGCGCCACCGCTAGAGACCGCTTGCAGGCGTTCATTCAGCAAGCCCCCACGTACCCCAGAGCCTGCGCCCTTCACCGGGACAGAGGAGGGACAGAGGCATGTGGAAGGCCTTCTCCTATGGCCACTTACCTCCTGGTGGAGCCAGGCTTCACCCCTAGCTGCGTCCCCCTTCTCCCCTTACCGGTCCCCATCGCGGCCTTCTGAGTCTGGTGAGTGGAGGCCCAGCCCCTGGGGGCGCTGGTGGGGTGGGTGCCGGAGGCTGTCTTGTGACCGCTTTCCTGAGGTTTGTGCAATGCACGCTACACAGCAGAAACCGAGTGCGTAGACAATCTGAACAACACGATGAATTACATATTAGGTCTCTAAGAGAAGGTCATTAAGTTGTAAGAACTCATACAGGGGGAGGGTTCCGCTGAGGACGCAGAAAGCTGGAACAGTCATTCTCCCAGTCTGAAAACGAGAAGCTGGAAAAGCTATAAAACCATAGCTTTCCTTAAACTCTCGGCGAGCTGGGATTGCAGCTTCCCCGTCTTTGAGTCCGGGCCCCTCCAATCTGCCTGCTCTCGGGGACTCTCAGAGTCCTTGGACGGCCGCCCACTCTGCCTGCACCTCACGTCTCTCCTTCAGTTTGGGAAGATATTTTTCTAGGTCTAGAAATCTGAGCTTAAAGTCTTTGAAGGTGTCCCTTCACTGTCCGCATTGTCGGAATACATCCTGGGCCCGGCCCTCTGGAGGCCTCCTGTCCCTGGAAAGGAAACGGGGTCCCCACAGAAGTCCCAGCCAAGATCCAAGGACACGGGGCCGGACCTCGGCAAGAGAGTCTCCCCGTTGCCCCCCGCATACACACAGCCTGTGCCGGGACGGCACCAAGAAGCAAGCTTGGGTTCATCCTGCAGCACAGGGGATACCAAAGAAATCTGAGGTCGGTGAACACTAAAGAACCCGTAACGGCCACCGAGCCCAGACTCACTCGACTCCCACCTGCTTCACTCACCCCCGGCGGAGGCAGCCGAACAGAGGAGGGATGCCCATTTCCAGATAGAAATACCAGCAACCTCAGTCTCTGTCGTCCGGCGGGCGATATCGGTGTTCTACAAGACGCACACACAAAGGAGAACACCCACAGTCAAGACACGACAGTCAGCAGAGCCAGATCCAGATACGACCTAGAAGCTGGGACTGTCCAACAGGATTCGTGTGAAGGCTCTGGCACGAGAGGTAAGTGACGTGAAGGAAAAGGCGGGGAATGCCAGCACAAAGATGGAGGCTGTGAGGGAGTCCAACGGAAATGCTGGAAACAGCAGCGTGACGGAGAAGTTGCTCTCAACCAGCGCACGAACGCGGTCAACACAGACGCCGGGAACTTCCAGATAAGTGTGTGGAAATCACCCGAACTAAACAGAGGGCAACAGGTGGGAACCCCTGAGAACCCAAGAGAACGCAGCAAACAGAAGCCCTGGAATGAGTCATTTCACACGGTCTAATGTGTGTCACTGGAGTAACAGAAGAAGGGAAAAGGGGCAGAAGAAACATTTGTAGAAATAAGGGCTGGGGGCACCTGGGTGGCTCAGTCAGTTGAGCATCTGACTTGGCTCAGGTCATGATGGCACACTTCGGGAGTTCGAGCCCCGCATCAGGCTCTCTGCTGTCGGGCTCTGTCCCGAACCTCTGCTGTTGGGCTCAGAGCCCACTTCGGGTGCTCTGTCCCCTTCTCTGCCCCTCCTTCACTCACACCCTCTGTTTCTCTCTAAAGAAACTTTAAAAAATAATAGTAGTGGCTCAGGTTTTCTAAAAATTAAGACCTCATGGCACAGATCCAGATTCAGAAAACTCACCTGGGATTTATACGTGTACCAGGCACACCGGGACAGCCCTGTCCAAGCTGGCAAAAACCAAACATAAAGAAAACATCCTGGGGCGCCTGGGTGGCTCAGTCGCATAAGTGTCTGACTCTTGGTTACGGCTCAGATCAGGAGCTCACGGTTCGCAAGATGCAGCCGTGTGTCAGCTCCACACTGAGCGTGCAGCCTGCTTGGGATTCTTTCCCTCCTTCCCTCTCTCTGCCCCTCCCTCACTTGTGCTCTCTTTCTCTCTCTCTCTTCTCTCCCAACATAAATAAGTGAACGTTTAAAAAAAGAAGGGGCGCCTGGGTGGCTCAGTCGGCGAGCGTCCGCTTTCCACTCGGGTCATGATCTTGTGGTTTGTGAGTTCAAGCCCTGCATGGGTCTCTGCTGTCAGTGCAGATCTTCTGTCCCCCTCTCCCTCAGAGAGGGAGAGCGAGAATCCCAAGCAGGCTCCGTGCTGTCAGCACAGAGCCTGACGTGGGGCTCAATCCCATGAACCGTGAGATCATGACCTGAGCCGAAATCGGTCGCTCACTGACTGAGCGCCCCCCAGGCGCCCCCGCTCACAGAATCTTGAACTTCACCGTGGTCGGTTAGCTTGAAATGACAAACGTCCTCTGCGTTCTGTAGAGCGGTGGTTCTCAAAATCTGGTCCCTGGACCAGCGGCATCCACGTCACCTGGGAGCGTGTTACAGATACACTTTCTTGGGCCCCTTCCAGACCTGCTGGATCAGAAACTGGCGGGGCCCGGCAGCCTGTCTTCACAAGCCCGCCGGGTGATTCCGGTGCTGCTCGCGTTTGGGAGCCGGACAGGCAAAGCTGCCCGGACGAATCGTCAGCAATCTGGTCAAGCCCCAGGTCCCGGTGCGGCCGGAGAGGGAGGGGCTGGCATTCTGCATTCTCTTCCAGCCCCCTGGTGAGGACAATCTGCTAGATCTTGGGCCACGCCGCCCTCCCTCCTGCTTTGGCGGTGCCTGAGTCACCAGGCGCATTTCGGAAGCTACCCTCTTGCACCCATGAAGTCTGGCATCGATGGGCTTAAAAATGTCTCAGGGCGCCTGAGGGGCTCAGTTAAGCATCCAACTCTTGATTGCAGCTCGGGTCACGATCTCCAGGTTTGTGGGACTAAGCCCTGCATCAGGCTCCGTGCTGTGAGTGGATTGGGATTCTCTCTCCCCCTCCCCTGCTCACGTGTGTGCGCTCGCCTGCTCGCTCGCTCTCTCTCAAACTTAAGAAAAAGATTCTCTCTCTCTCTCTCTGCCCCTCTCTAAACAAGCATGATTCCTAAGGTGCAGGGACGATGGAGGATCACCAGTGTGGGTGTGGAGGAAAAGCCTGAGGCCCCGGGGCTGAGAGCTGGAGCGGGTCTATCACGTGCACCCTGCCCACCTCTCCCGAGCCGCAGTGAGGACACTCTGTGCACCGAGCGGCTAAGACGTGCACAGGTGAAGGTGACCCCGTGCGCCAGGTACCGATGTCAGCACCTAACGCTGGACGCAGAGAGGGAGCAAAGAGCACACCGCAAGTCACCCAGGGGGAGAGGGAATCAGAAATCTTTGAGCCACGGGGATCGTGCGGGCTAAGTGATCACAGGGAGCCGAGGAAGGACATCAGCACACAGCTAAGCTACAGTAGGACAATTCTAGCCGCCATAATGGGGCCTCCTGACCTCTTCCCCAGTCCCTGGGGCTGGTAAGGAAGGGCCCTGCAATTTGGACACAGGTGTAGACCATGAACTGGCCCTGAAACCTTCTCCGGAGGCGCCTGTGGCCATTTTCGAGGGTTGCTGCGTCCTGGAGCAGAGGGAGTTCCTGGACCTTCCGGGGTATTCCATACAGGCTCTGAAGAGGCCCCATTCGGCCACGGAGGCCCGCTTCTTGGAGCGGGCTTACGGAGGCAGAGGAGAAAGGGTCTTGCCCCGAATCCAGCTCACAGCGGGCCGGGTGGGAGCCAGGGGCCGCAGACCGTGTCCCCCCGGGCTTCAGGAGGGACATCTGTGGCTGGGGGAGGGCAGATTGAGGCCCGGGGACCTGCACACCCGCCCCACTGACGACCTGGCGAACCTGCTGCCGGGAGCAGGCAGCGCCGGGAGGCACCATCCAAGGCTTGGGGGACCCGGTGTTCCCCCGACACTAGGAGCTCAAGCGTGACCCCCGGAACTTGAATGCGGAAGCCCTCACACCAGCACCTGGGAATGTGGCCTTATTTGGAGACGGGGCCCTTAACGAGGTGGTTAGGTTAAAAGAGCCCATGGGGTGGGCCCTAACCCCAGGTGGCTGGGCTCTTCTAACGAGAGGACATTGGGACACAGAGATGGGAGGAATATGGGCACAGAGGAGGGGCCGTGTGAGGACACGGGAGAAGACGGCCGTGTACCGGCCTCGGGAGGAACCCGGCCTGCCCACGCCTGCATCGGGGGCGTCCTGCGTCTGGCACCATGAGAGATGAGCGCCCGCTGTCCAAATCGCCCCGCTGTGGCACTTTGTCGTGGTGGCCAAAGCAGGCCGGTGCTCCCCCAACCCGCTGAAGCCAGGCGGGCTGCAGGAACCAAACCCTTATGTGGAGGTGATGCAGCCAGGGCGCCGAGGTCCCGGCCCCTGGGCTGTACCCGCTGGCCCGACACAGGCTGCTTCCGTGTCTCCAGATCCTGCCTTTGCCTTCGTGCGGCTGCGGAGCAGAATGCCTTCACTTTGACCTCAGGGCGGGTCCACTTTGTCACTGTCCTCAGGCCGAGGTGACCGTGACCTCACACTAAGCTCATTAGGCCCGATGGGGATAGGGAGAAGGCTGGAAGCTTAGTACCTGTGCGCCCAGGGTGGGGGCTGAACCCCGCCCCGCTTGGGGTCATGCCGCCTGGGGGCCTTCCTGGGGAGGGGGCTGCCGGGAACACATCAGACTGTCCCTCCAGAGAGGACGGTCACTACACGATGTGCTGGGCCCCGTGAAGGGCGTGCTGCACACCTGGGCCTTTTAGGGTTTTAGAGGTGACGTGGTCCACGTGTGGATGTGCTGCTCAGACCCACGTGTGGGATCGTCCTTAAGGCCACCACTACTGAGTGGGGCCTGAAGCACGGAGAGGCTGGGGCTGCCCGCCCAGGGCCTGGTGACCCAGCAGAGCCCGTGGTACAGGAAGCCTGTGAGCCTTCTGGCCGGCCCCAAGAGAAGAACCACACGCAGCCCCTGTCTAGTCCTTGGGAGGAAGGCTGCACCTTCCATGGACGATTCTCTACTTGGAAAGCGGCTCCTTGCCTGATCTGGGCACAGGGGTCCCTGCCTCAACTGCCCATCATGGATCGTGTATTACCTGATCGGCCGGTCACCAAGCGCACATGCCTCGGGGCCAGGAAGAATGGGACAGCAGGTCCCGAGCACGTCCAGACCCAGCAAGGCAGATTCCCTTAGCCCTTGAGGCTCGAACCTCCCACTGGTCGGATGCTCTGCCCTCCAGGCCCAGGGGCACCAGCTTCGCCCCCACCAGGCAGGGGTCACGTCCTTCTAGCTGTCAGAGGCCTGGGGCAGCACGCTCAGTGTGCTGAAAAGGAACCCTAACCGTTCTGCCCCCGCGTCACTCTGCAGCTCACCCAAAGGAAACACGGTCCTGGCGTGGAGTGCGGGACCACAGGCCCCCAAGAGGACCCCCTCCCACTGCTCTGAGATTTCACGGGGGAGCCCTTTCCTCTCCCAACCAGCCTCGCCAAAGCAAACTGAGGGACTGTGTGTTTGATGTGGTGCTAATACGCGGGGATAACAAAGCCCACCCGGCTGTGTGGCGTGGCCCACAGGACAGCAAGGGAGGGGCTGCCCTGGGCCTGGGGCACGGCCAGCGCTACCTGCTGGTCTGGCTGCACCTCTGGGTCCGGCTGTACCGCAGCTCCTGGCCACTGTGACACCCTCAGAGAAGCCATGCTGGGGGGGCCTTGGGGAAAAGGACAGGCAGGTGTACTGGCCGCAGCCCACATCACTCACAGACCTCCCTGGAGAGACTGGGCCAGAAGCTGCAAGCAGGTGACATCGTGTGGGCATCCAGCTGGTGCTGGCGTCGTTCCAGAGAGCTGGGACTCAACAGCCAAGTGGTCAGGTCATTTGCCCAGAGCCCAACGATTCTCACTGGAGTGGCCAGTCCTCAAACCATCAGCTGGGCCACGGGGCCCCAAGTGTCTACCCTTGAGTGCCGCCTGCTGTTTCTCAATGCCCAGCCGGCCACGATGTGCCATGGTAAGCGCCTCAGGACGGCCACCCACCTGGACACCCACACCCAGGTCACCTGGTCGCAGCCTCTGACCCAGCCGCCCTCCAGACCTCGTCTTCTCTGCTCTATCACCTTTGAAAGGGGCCGGGAGAGAGGGCAGCCACCACGGTCCTCCAGGAAGCCTCACAGATGACTGTGGTCATACCTAGAGTAGACGCAGGTGGCCATCCTCTGACAGGCCTCTTTTGGAACAACCCTTGCCTTCCTGCCCTGGCCTGCTCCCTCCCAGTATGTCCCAACTTGCCTGGACGCCTGGCATTCCCCAGCCAGACTCTTTGTCTCTGTTCCTGACCAGGCCTAGAAGGTTCTGGAGATGTGTCCATGCAGTGCCCAACACAAGCACCATCCCATGGGCCCCGGCTGCACTGGGGTCTTGGGACTAACCCGAGCAGATTCCATCGGGGTGACTTGGGGGTGAAGGTCACAGGCAGAGCTGTTCTCTCCCACCAGGCATTGTGGGCAGATGGTGGCAGGCCCCACAACGGAGGAACACTCATGTCCATACCCGGCCCCCACACCTGCAGCAGCACACATCCCTCTCCCCTCTCCTGGGGTTTTTGACGCGCCTGAAGGAGGGTGCACATCCCCAGAGGAAGCAAGTCCAAGAGGGGCTTCTTTCCAGACCCAGACTGAGTTATGCTGAGACACTGGGGAGCCACTTGGAAAAACATACGATTGGATTCATACTTTACACCTACACCAATGAAAATTCCAGAGAGATGAAAAACTTAGATGTAGAATCCAAATTAAAAAGTCTCTCAAAAAAACATAGGCAATGTAGCTTCATAATTTTGGAATGAAGAAAGGCCAAATAGAGCCACCCAAAAGCCATAAAGGAAAAGTCTGATGTTTGACTACATAAGAATCCAAAATTCCTTCATGACAAAAGCATTTGTGAAATGAATGGATGGATGGGTGAAGGTGGGTTGATGGATGCATGGGTGGGTGAATAGTGAGTGGATGGATGGATGGACAAGTGGGTGGATGGATGGGTGAGTGGATGGGTGGATGAGTGGACTGGATTGGTGGATGGATGGGTTGATGAATGAATGGATGGGAGGTAGTAGGGGGTAGATAGGTAGATAGTGAGTAGGTGGGTGGGTGGGTGGGTGGATGGATGGATGGATGGATGGATGGATGGATGGATGAGTGGATGGATGGACGGACGAGTAGGTGGGTGGATGAGTGGATGGATGGATGGGTGAGTGGGTGGATGGATAGATGGATGGATGAGTGGATGGAGGGGTGGATGAATGAGTGGGTGGAGGGATGGATGGATGGATGGATGGATGGATGGATGGATGGATGAACGAGTGGGTGGGTGGATGGGTGGGTGGATGGGTGGATGAGTGGACTGGATTGGTGGATGGATGAGTTGATGAATGAATGGATGGGAGGTAGTAGGGGGTAAATAGGTAGATAGTGGGTAGGTGGGTGGATGGACGAGTGGATGGATGGATGGGTGAGTGGGTGGATGGATGGAGTGGACGGAAGGATGGATGGATGAGTGGGTGGAGGGATGGATGAGTGGATGGAGGGATGGATGGATGGATGGATGGATGGATGGATGGATGGATGGACAAACGAGTGGGTGGGTGGATGGGTGAGTGGATGGGTGGATGAGTGGACTGGGTTGGTGGATGGATTGGTTGATGAATGAATGGATGGGAGGTAATAAGAGGTAGATAGGTAGATAGTGGGTAGGTGGGTGGATGGATGAGTGGATGGACGGATGGATGGATGGATGGATGGATGGATGGATGGACGGACGAGTGGGTGGATGGATGGATGGATGGATGGACGGACGGGTGGATGGATGAGTGGGTGGATGGATGGATGGATGGATGAGTGGATGGATGGATGGATGGATGGATGGATGGATGGATGGATGGACGAGTGGGTGGGTGGATGGGTGAGTGGATGGGTGGATGAGTGGACTGGATTGGTGGATGGATGGGTTAATGAATGAATGGATGGGAAGTAGTAGGGGGTAGGTAGGTAGATAGTGGGTAGGTGGGTGGATGGATGAGTGGATGGATGGATGGGTGAGTGGGTGGATGGATGGATGAGTGGACGGAAGGATGGATGGATGAGTGGGTGGAGGGATGGATGAGTGGGTGGAGGGATGGATGAGTGGGTGGAGGGATGGATGAGTGGATGGAGGGATGGATGGATGAGTGGGTGGAGGGATGAATGAGTGGGTGGATGGATGAGTAGATGGATGGATGGATGAGTGGATGGAGGGATGGATGGATGGATGGATGGATGGATGGATGGATGGATGAGTGGGTGGATGGGTGGATGAATGAGTGGGTGGGTGGATGGGTGAGTGGATGGAGGGATGAATGAGTGGACAGATGGATGGATGAGTGGGTGGATGGATGGATGGATGGATGGATGGATGGATGGATGTGTGGGAGGATGGATGGATGAGTGGATGGGTAGATGAGTGGACTAGATTGGTGGATGTATGGGTGGGTGGGTGGATTGATGAATGAATGGATGAGAAGTAGCAGGGGGTAGATAGGTAGATAGTGGGTGGATGGTGGATGGGTGTGTGGGTGGGTGGATGGATGGATGGATGGATGGGTGCGTAGACAGACAGATATCCTACTGGTCCCACTGCTCTAGTTAAACCCTGCTACATTAGGTGGCCAAAAGGACAAAAGAGTAGACCTGAGTCGGGGGACAGATCATATGTAGCACAGGACAGTTCTTCAGGTAGGTGTCCAGAGAAAGTGTACGGAATGGAGGGAGGGAATGTGGGTGGGAGCTGCCAGGATGCCTGGGAAGGTGCTTTAGGTGCTCCAGGGAGCAGAGGCTGAGACGGAGTGGGCTTGGTATGTTCCAGGCACCAAGGGCGTCGGTGTCTGGAGGAGTGGGGAGATGCAGACAGGGAGACCCAGGAGTCTTTCTCGGCCACCATAAGACCCCGAGTCTTATTCTCAGTGTGGAGGGAGCTGTGGGAGGTTTGAGTGGTCCCCCCATCAGGTTTGCAGCCTGAAGATGCCCTTCAGGCCAGGGTGGATGAGAGGCCGCAGGGCAAGAGTAGCAGCAGAGGAGGAGGTGCAGGCTAGAGCAGAGACGGACTCCACAGTGCTCTCTGCACACTGTGGGGCGGGGTGGGGGACAGGGTCTGGCTTGGGCCGGCTGTGGTGAGAGGCCACGGGACATGGGGTCAGGCAGTGGCGCAGAAGAGGAGGAATGCGGAGTCGGGGTCACTGCTGGCCTGGGAGAGACTGTCCAGGGGAAGGAGGGCACCAGCCACCAGCCGCCCCCACCACAGTGCCTGGCCTGCCCCGCTCTGATCCTGACCCAAGGGCACTGTATCTTCCGAGCCCAGGACAAGGCTCCCCTTGGGCCCTCTGAAACAGCTTGTCCTCAGGATGTCGCCTGGGCCCCTGGAGTTCAGAGCTGCCCCATCCCAGCCCGGGGCTGAGCATGCAGGCTTCTCGAGGGCTGGGTCCCCTCCCCTGCCTGCCCCTCCTCCCTGGGCCTGTGTCCGGGAGGCAGTCAACCGGGAGAGCAGCACCGTGGGAACCTCCTTGGGGACGGGCACGGGTCTCCTGAGGACGTCACCCAACCTTACACTCCCACCCTGAACTCTGGGTTCCTAAGATCCCATCATCAAGGGGTAAGGTGCCAGCCCTGAGGGGCAAGCTCCCCCTCTGGTGCCGCACAGCGGTCCGTGGTGCACACGGCATCCCTCACGCTGCGGTAACTCCTCTATTCTTTATACCTAGTATAAGGTCAACTATTCTACTACTCTTTATGCCTAGTGAACAGTTCTTTATACTGGGTTAACTATTGTTCACACCAAGTTAGCCGTACCTTATGCCTGGTTAATAATTTTTTAAGCCGAGTGGAGTACCCTTTACCCTGACCGAGTCAACTATGCTTTATGCTGAGTTAACTGATCTTCAGATTTTGTCCCGTGTCCCAGTTGCCACTGGGATCCCGGCTGGCAGCACCCCTCCCCCACCCCCCCTTGCCCTCTACACGTGAGTGTCTGAGACCCTCTGAGTAGCCAGAGGTGACCCTCATGATTTTGTAAAAATGCTGAGAACAAGAAAAATGGCAAAGCTGTTATTAGGGATACAGAAAATTCCAGCGCTCTGCCCTGTCTGAGATACTCAGTGACTTAATTCCGCCAATCGTGGGTCACTTGTGAGTAGAATGAGAGGAACGAATACCTATAAAACCTCGAAAGCATAAGATCAAGTTCCAAGAGAGGGGAGGAGGCCGGAGACTGGAGACCCCAGAGAGGGCTCTGACCAAAGGAAGCATGAAGGCGGTCAGCCAAGCGGCCAGCAGCTGCGGCAGGGACAGCGCTCGCCAATCCTGAGCACGCGAGACAGCCGGGAAACAACGTCCTCTTAGAAAAATTCAATTATTGTGATGCGTCCAGCCTGGCCAGCATCCCAACCTCACCCCAAACGCCTGCAAAACCCCATCCCAGTGTGCACTCTCCGAGAAAACTCCTCACACTTACGGGGAGCTAGAGTCTGTGAAAGGACTTGATGTTACAAGGACAGGGACGCCTGGGGGGCTCGGTCGGCCGTGTGTGCGA
Source organism: Felis catus (assembly GCF_018350175.1). Classification (NCBI taxonomy): domain Eukaryota; kingdom Metazoa; phylum Chordata; class Mammalia; order Carnivora; family Felidae; genus Felis; species Felis catus. Next base: position 1,812,307 of record NC_058376.1, on the reverse strand, counting down.
CTTCGGCTCAGGTCACCATCTCGCGGTTCCTGAGTTCCAGCCCCACATCGGGCTCCCTGCTGTCCGCGCAGAGCCCACTTCAGATCCTCTGTCCCCCCATCTCTGCCCCACCCTGCTCGTGCTTTCTCAAAAATAAATAAAGCAAATAAACAAAAAAGAATGTCATACGGGCTGCGTTTAGTCACTTACCCGTAGGGAGGGATTATTCTTAGGTTTCAGGGCTTAAAAGGAGACAGCTGGTCCGAAACCAAATTAAGCACCATTCTTCAGCTCTGCGAGCAGAAAACCCATCAAGTATGCGAGGCCGCGCTGGCGCCCCCGGGCTCCTCCGTGGGGTCGGCGTCTGCTCTGTGCGCGGGAGGGATCCACACTGGAGCCTCCTCTCGGCTCCCAGGAGAAGCGGCAGAGATGGCGGGATGGAATCGCTCGCGGGATCGCCAGCTCCTGACCCCGGACGTGCCAGATGTGGCCCCGGGGAGGGGAGGGGCACGCCCAGGCCCTGCGCACTGACCGACTCCCGGCAGTGGCATCGAGGAGAGGTGACGGTGTCACGTCCCCGCCAGGCTGGCTGCCCTGCTCCTGCCCGCCGGGGCCGGAGGCACAGGGAGAGCCCTGCCAGCGGGGACACGTCTCCGGACTTGGAGGCACCAGACGCACTGCCATCCACCCAACGTAGCAGCTGGGGCCACTTTTACACTTGGGCAGGTCCTCTGGACTCCAAGACCATTTGGGGGGCTGGGTCCCCAGCAGAGGGTGTGGGACTGGGGATGAGGGGCATGGCAAGACTGTGCCCTCACCCGCTCCCAGCAACCCACGCGGGGAGTCAGTGCCCCCTGCCCCCAGCGGGCTTGGCCAGACACCTTTGTACCAGGGGCCCCGTAAGCCCCAAAGTTGTGGCTGCCGCCAGATCCCCTGGCTCCTTGAAGCGAACACGTGGCCAGAGACGGCTCTCCGGTGGCAGCGATGACCGTGAGACATGCAGGTATCTGCTAAGTGCCGGCCACCGTGAGTTTGTCTACGAGTCCCGGGCCTCACCGGTGCCTGCTGGTCCCGGTGGGGTAGACGCCAAGAACCGCCACCGAATCAGCCACGGCCTGACCGGGATGCGGTCGCCGGGGTCAGTGGCCTGCACAGCAGGGCAGTCAGGAGGGCACTGGGCGGCAGTGTGGCGGAAAGGGGGGTGCGGATGGGCGGAGGGGGCAGGGAGCCCCAGACCTCCCGTAGCAGCGGACCCGACCCAGCAGCCACGTCGACGCCAGCACCCCAGCGTGGCCTGGGCTCAGCCTGTCCGTCCCCGACCGCACCACACGCACAGGCACGCAGCCTGACAACTGCTCAGAGTAACCTACTTTCAGGTGAGGACTGGGCAAAGTCACACGGGGCCGCTTACCTCCAGCCTGCGAAAGGGCACAGATTCCTCGAGGGGGCTGTCCTCTGTCTGGAGGGTAATGGGCAGATCCTGCCAACACTTTCGTAAGCATCACGGATGCCGTGATCCGGAATTCTACTCCTGGAAACTGACCCACAGCTCACACAAAGCAGCACGGACAGACAGGAATGGAAACAGCCAGCACCTGCCAAGCAGACGGTGGGACGAGGCGCTCCGAGGCCCCTGGGGAGGCGGCGGCCACGTGCACGGATCCACGTGCTGACGGAGCAGACCAGGAGCCCCGTGACGCAGACTGGCTCTGGAAGGACACCGAGAGCCAGTTGGTGGGACGTGGCCACCGATCACCCATCCAATCGTGGTGTTTATTTTTTATTAAAAAAAAATTAACGTTTATTTTTGAGAGAGAGAGAGAAAGAGCACGAATGGGGAAGCGGCAGAAAGAGACAGACACAGAGTCCGAAGCAGGCTCCAGGCTCTGAGCTGTCAGCACAGAGCCCAATGAGTGGCTCGAACTCACGAAATGTGAAATCATGACCTGAGCCGAAGTGAGATGCTAAACCGACTGAGCCACCCAAGCGCCTCCTCAAATGTTTCTGACGAGTGCAAGACCAGTGAGTTTCCCAAGTGGACTGGACACCTAGGGACGTGCCAGGCACGGGGACACCCCAGGACTACATCTCGACCTCACACTCCCCTGTTCTAGACTTCCCAGAAGAGCCTGGAGTTGCCCTGTGGCTGAGCGTGGCTGCGGCACAGCAACATGGGTGGGCTCACACTTCCCACAGGGACCACAGCCCTGGTGGACACGTCACCTGCACAACATTGACTTCGCAGCACAGAGGAAGTCCCAGAGGCTCAGCCAGCCCAGCAGCAACTCAGAAGGGGGGTGGTTGCTCCCCAGTAGCCGGGCAGTGAGGAACCCCCACCCCGGGGAAGGGAAGGAGGGAGGGATTCTATCGACAGCCGAGCCAAGTACACGAAGCTCAAAGCCAGAACTGCTTTCTCCCAGAGTTCTTTGCATCTGATTCCAGCAGAGCAGAAGGAAGGTGCTGGTGGGGCGGGGCAGAAAACCTGCCTCGTGGACAGCAGACAGCTGGGGGCGGCCGGCAGGGGAGGGGGAGGACAACCCGGGACACAGCACGGCCGCCCCCTGGGCCATGGCACCGAAGCCGGGATCGCTCACAGATCCCGGGGCGGGCCAGAATCTCTCTGTAGTCTACCTGCCGCCCTCCAGGTGATCATGCTAGCGCCACGGAGAAATGAGACACGAGGACACAGTGGATTCAACAAAGCGTGTATTAAACCACTTATTGGAAACTGGTTAAGATTAAGGCACTCTGAACTTGACGGTCTCCTTGAGGTTACAACACATGGTGCTCTTAGGACTACTTATAAAATGCGGGGACCAGGACAGCCTCCCAGACGCACTGGTGTGGCCTCGGTACCCCGAAGGGACTAAATGCGCTGTATGAACAGGGCACAGCCCCACACCGTTCACGACACAGCGTGACCTCACGTACATTACTGTATTAACACAAAGGCTGCTGGAGTCTGCTACAAAGTTTTTCTTATGAATAAAAGTAGAAAGTCAAAATCTGCAGGCTGCTATAAAATACTTAGGAATGTTTCGTAATACTTCAAATTGCTATCAAATGCCCAAGAAGTCAGAAAGAGATAGTCAAGAGTTTGTACAGTTAGTGTCTTGGCTTATGGACATTGCAGGACAGCGCGGTCACCTCACGGCACAGGCCGATGTGGCGGGGGGGGGGGGGGGGGCGGCGGGGGGGCTGTCGAGCGGTGTGGGGTGTTGGATCACACTGACCTGTATTGAGAACTTTCCGTGACACGTTGGAGAGCAGTCCCCGACGGCACAGTCACGAGTGTGAAAGCGGAACACATCATTTGTCTTTGCATCTGTCGACCCACCTCCCCGAAGCTAAACGTCTTCCTAATCCAAAGCAATGTGGCGGTGGCCACCGGGACTATTTTCAGAGTGAAGAGAGGCAGTTCACACAGCTACTCCACGGTCTGCATCCCCGATAGGAAGGATGTGGTCATTTACTGAAGCCACAGATCTTGCTCTGAAAGGCCTGGGGCCAACGGAAGGCACCGCAGGGTGTACCCGGAGGCCACGGACAGCGTCCCAGCCAGAAGAGCGCGGTTCCAAGCTAGGGGTCGTGTGGCAAGCAGGACAGTCAGCAGTGTCTCCGTGTAGCACGTGGAAATCCCTCTGGCCGGCCCTGGACACCCCGCCCGACCCCCCAGTGGGCAGAGCCCCGCAGAGGGGCCCACGGGGCATGGTCCCTTCCTCCTCGGGGACAGCCTGGGGACCCCGTGGTCCCTGTGTGACCATGTTGCTGACAGCCTGACTAGGGAGAGCCTGGTGTGGCTACACACAGGACCCGGCGCCGGCCGTCATCAGGGCTGAAAAGGGAGCGGGGCAGTGATGGCCCCTCCAGGCCCACGGCCCAGAGCACCTGCTGCTGCCCCTGCAGGGGGCTCTAATGCTTCATCTGTTATTCAAGTTTTCACTGGAAAAAAATCTTGGTGTTCCGGTAAAAATACAAATTAAAATTTAAAAACTGTCCAGTAAGCGGTCTGAGTTTTGACAGAAAAATTTCTTGGTGAAACACCTTTGGTGGAGGAATGAAATCCAAGACTTATTTGAAACGGAATGAAACGGAACGGAACAAAACACAGATTTAAGGTGAATCTAAGTTCTCCCGGACGCTGCTCGGAGCGGCTGGGGTCAGAAGGCACGGCCCGGCAGACTGCGTCTGGGCGCCCGGCTCCCCGGGGGCTGCCACGCAGGGCGCACAGCCGCCGGCCGGGTGATGGAGGGCGGCGGGGTGACAGGGGCCCTTCCTCCCCCGCCGTGCGCGCACAGCGCGTCGTCGGGCACAGGGACGCGAGGACAGAAGGCGGGACGGAGGCCGGCTGCCCCGTCCGCGGTTGGCTTCGCCAGCGGAGAAGGGTAGCAGGATGTGGGCTTTGCCTCCTGGAAGTAACAACACAACCGACCGACCCCCCTGAAAAGCTTCGTGTCTGCAGTGACTAAATACAGATACAGAAGAGGGAACGGAAGCCCGCGGGTCTGCAGGGCGGCGGCGCCGTGCTCCCTGGAGCCGTGCGGGGACTGCTGGGCACGTGGCTCAGTTGTTCTCGAACCTGGCATACGGGTTTTCCTCTTTAAACAGACCTGGAACAAAACAGACCTGGTTATAAATGTGCTCACACGGCAGGAAACGAAGTCCAAGGACACAACACAATTCAGTGTTTCGTGAACACTCACTGTGGCTCTAAGAAAAAGGGTGTTCCGAGCAGGTTCAAGCACCACGCTTCACCTTTTTTTTTTTTTTGTAACTATTTCTACTTATTTATCTATTTTGCGAGAGAGAGAGAATCCCAAGGAGGGGCTCGATCCCACAAACCCTGAGATCATGACCTGAGATCAAGAGCCAGATGTTTAACCGACTGAGCCACCCGGGCGCCCCTACGCTTAACCTTTTTGAAAGTCAAACCACAGGTGACTTTAAAATTGAAATAAAATTTACCAGAAGCAGTCATCCTAAGAAAAGCAAACCTAAAGAAATAAAAACTTATTGGCTGATTCTCTCTAAGAGGAATTAAGAAACAGCCATTATTTCTCCCCACAGCGATTGGCTAATATACAGAAATTAACAAAGCACCCTAAATGTCCTTAGAATTAAGGCTACGAAACAATGAGGTGACTGTCCACTTCACCACCACCAAGTGCTCTGACGTGGCTAATATAATGCAGTTGTAAAAATAAATCTCTGGTGCTAAACGCTCAGGCCTAGGAGTTTTCTCTTTGCAGTTCTGAACACACAGCCTCTCCCTCTCTTTAAAAACCTGTATCGCCCACACTTTTCTGGAGCCGCTGCACCAAGTGTATGTGCTATGGGGGGGGGGGGGAGGGGGCACGGGGCGGGAGGGCAGCCAGCGCGGAGGCAGGAGGGTGGACCGTCTGAGGAGGACCGCCACCTCGGCCTTGGGAGGAAGCCCACGGTGGTTCTGGTAAAGGGAGCCCGTGTGCCAGATGCCGAACACAGTCGTGTTGGAGCAGGACGAATGGAACAGCTCCCAGCTCTACTTCCGGTTTAAAAGGGGGAGACTGTGTTGTGATTAGGAAACCAGACGCCTTCTGAAACCAAGAGAAGGGTTTCCTCCATGCAAGTACGCGTGCCTGGCCCGTCTCCCCCCTGGCGGCCCCCCGGGAATTCTTCCACGCGGCTGGGTCTTTGCAAAGTCCAGTCCATTAGGTGGGCTTTATGTCAACAGGCACAAGCTGGCTTCCTCGGGGCAGTTCAGGGCCTGGCGCACCACCAAAACGGAGGAGTGAAGGGCCTCGGTGAAGGTCACGGAGAACGCCCCGCGCCAGGAGCCCCGGCCCGAGGCGCCACCTGGCCTCGCACACACGGGGCAAGTGGGACACTGCAGAGGGAGCAGACTTCAGATGCTACTTGTGCTTGGCGATAAAGGCACCGTGGTGGAGTCCGTGTGTGAGTGCACGCGAACACGTCTCTCTCACCGTTCACGGTAACGTCAGTCAGGTGCCAACAAGCTCCTTTCAACACTTCAGTATCGTGAAGCAAGGTGCCCGTGCCAAGGACAGCTGGCGTTCACTGGGCACGAACGTGCGCCTGGAAGAGGCACCAGGGACAGACGGCACCGTGCCGACACGACCACTGACACGACGTCACCCACGCGGGAGTCCGCCCTTGCCTAGGCTGGGGACCTGACACCGGGTGAGTGCTGTGGGCACCGGGGACCTGATGGGCCAGCTGGCAGAGGAAGCCGAGGGGCAGGAGCACACGAGGGAAGGCTCTAGCAGCTGCTGAACATCTCACCTGCAACCAAGGAGACCCAACGGCAGGGGGAGAGGCGGTCAGGGCAGCCTCGGGCCCCAGAACCCACACCTGGCGGCTGGCAGGGTCGACCTGAGCCTGAGGTGACACGCACAAGGGCGTGACAGTCAGAGGAGGCCTGCGTGGACGGAGGGGCCAGCCGGTGCTGGGTGGGGGTGCCGAGTCAACCGCACGGCCAGCAGCCCACCAGAGGGAGCCGAGGCTCCAGGACCCACTGCTTTAGTGCACAGGACCCGAAAACACCACGAGAACAGGGTGTTCCCTGTACAGACACAGAACTCCAAAATGAGGGCGTTAGTTAGAAAAGATTTTGAGGGGCACAGTGGCTTGGACGGTTCAGCATCCAACTGTTGATTTCAGCTCAGGTCGTGATCTCAGGGCTGTGGGATCGAGCCCCACATTGGACTCTCCGGACAGTGCAGAACCTGCCTGGGATTTTCTCTCTCTCTCAAAACAAACTTTCCAATAAAAAAAAAAAAAAAAAAGGAAAGAAAAGATTTTGCAATTTTCCTAATCAGATTCAGCCCAGAGCCCAGCTGCCAGGTGCACCCGACACACAGCAAACACTGCTCAGGCCATGAGGTCCACGAAAGCACCGCGGCCCAGAGCTGGAGGCCCCGTGACAGTCATCGGCGAGAGCGCAGTGCGGCCACTTCTAGCAATCCCAACAGCCCCAAACAACAGCATGGCCACGGATGTGGGAATCAGCAGAACCAACTCAACCCAGGAGCAGATTTAATGTTCTCGCGGACTAAAACATTAGTATCCCCTCCAAAATCCCTCCAACCAAAAACCAAAACCAGATGAATCACTTGGTGGCATGGAGACCTCTGGCTAACTCCTTTAAAAGGCGCGCGGCCCGCAGTCAGGTGCGGGAGCAGCGGGAGCACCAGGCGCAGGGGAGGCCACGCGGACCGGTCAAGTTCCGCCCCCTCATCAGCCAATGGCGCTCAGGAATCCGGCTGAGAGTAAACACCCTAAGGCTTCACCTTTCCAGACATTCCCTGGAGTTAGCTCCTTCCGGACCGCGCAGTCTAGAACCAACGGCTCCTCCCGGAAGCCTCAGCCCAGACCCTGCAGTCACGTCTCACGGCCCGGAACCCACTCCCAGCCAAACAAAAGATGCAGTCAGTCGATCCTTACCATATTTTTTTCTGATTTCATCATGTCTGGATTTCATTTCTGCTCTCCTAAAAAGACAAAGAAATCTCACTTAGCACCAAAATATAACACAATGTTAAATGATGTACCTTCAGCAGAGAGAGTGGGGGTCTGTCCTCTTTTCCCGGGAAGAGACCAGGGACCAGGGTGGGGACAAGCCCGGCCGCCAGGCCAGGCAGCGTGAGGCTGTTTCAGCATCACGTCCTTTGATTCTGAGTTTCAACAAAAGAAATTCAAATATCCAAGACTGTATTTTTTTAAAATATTTTTCACGTAGAGAAAAACCTGACGTCAGATTCTGAGGAAGGTTGGGAACACGCAAACGTTAGTTTTTACTTAGGGGCACACGACGTTGCGGGGATAGCGCAGAAACCCGCCGGGCCTCAGCCCCCGCCGGCAGCTGACCTGACGCGGCAGCGCCTCTCCGGGCCACCATAGCGTTCCACGGGCAGGGACAGGAGACCCGCCTCCCTCGCCCTGTCCCACAACCCACAGGGGCGCACCCCACGGCGGGGGTCGTTTCCCAGGGCCGCGCAGGCCGGGTTCCGAGCCAACGGGGACCTCACCTCTCCTCCTGCCGGACCCTGCGCTCCTCGCGCTCCCGCGCGGCCTTCTCCTCTTCCTTATCCGGCTTCCGGCTCCTCTTCCTGCGGCAGCAGCAGGCGCAGCAGCACGCGGCCAAGGCCAGCAGCACGGCCCCCCCCACCACCGACAGGGTGATGATCAGCGCCTCGAAGTTCACTGCAAATCCCAGCGGGAGGGAGCCGGGGGTCAGGAGGGGAGCGGGACCAACCCCTCCCCCACAGGCAGGCCGCAGCCCGCGCAGGGGCCCCTCCTACGTCTCTCGGCCTGTTCGTGCGACTTAAGAACAGTTTACCGGCCAACCACGCAGACCCAGGCCACAGGGTCCGAAGACGCTTCGAGCCTGACAGACGGTAACAAAGCGGGCCCGCCCTGAGGGACTCCTCCAGACGGAAGGGGAGCCCCGTGCAGCTCAGCTGATTATTTACATCCAAGTCCACGGCCCTACACGGCTGGCCCTTGAACACGGTTCACACTGCGTGGGTCCCCTAACACGTGCATCTTCAAGACCTACGGGGCAGAACTCAAGCGCACCTCCTCTCCCTGAGATCTCCTTACGAACACCTCCCCCACGTCCCTGCAAGGACACAGTGCGGAAGAACACAACACACAACACAGGTGCTCATCGGTTGCCTGCGTGATCGTAAGGCTTCCGTCAACAGATGATGCGTTACGTTTTCAGGGAATCGAAAGTTGTGCGCGGATTTTCGAGGACGTGTGTGGGGGGGTGGTCAGTGCCCCTCACGTGTACGTTGTTCAAGGGTCAAGTGCGCTGACTGCCCCCGGGGAGATCCTGTGAGCCCCGCGGGCCCAGCCCCTGCCCCACCCGGGCTGCTCGAGGATTTTGTCATTTCCTGTCAAGACCCAACTTCCAAGGCAAACAAGTAGTTAAAACAAGGTTCTCGATTCTTTCAACTTCTTTTAAGGATTTACAAACCCAAACCAGTCCCTATTTTTCTACTTAATTCAAACCAGAGAACTGGAGTTTTCACTCATCCACTTAAGTCAGCCCTGGAAGAGGCTTCAAGAGCGAACTCCCCCCACCGATGGTGGAGCGTTCCTGGCACTGAAGTTAGAAAGTCTGGCTGCCACGCAGAGCTGGTCCCCTCGAGTCTCCCCCGTTTCCCGGTTTCCCGTTGGTGGCTGGGTGGGGCTTGCCAGGTGGGAGAGGGAGCCGACCCCCAGTGCCCGGCGCCCTTCAGACCCCACTCAGGCCCGCACAGACCCTCACGTTCAATGCAGGCCGGCCGCTGGCCTCACACACTCTCTGTGCTTTGTTCAACTACGTTCTTTTCTTTTTTTTGTTTATTTACTTTTGAGACAGAAAGCGTGAGCGGGGGAGGGGCAGAGAGCAGGGGAGACAGAATCCCAAGGAGGTTCCATACCACCAGCACAGAGCCCGACACAGGGCTCGAACCCACGAGCTGCGAGATCATGCCTTGAGCAGAAACCAAGAGTCACAGGCTTGACGGATGGGACCACCCAGGCGTCTCTGTTCAACTACTTTAAACAGAAACAGGTGTTATATCTGAAATGCCTTCTGGGCTTTAGATCGTGTGTTTTCTTCCCTCCTTTGACCTGTTCTGGAAGTGCCGGCATCACAAAAATTAGCAGGAACAGGTGTAAAAAGAAAAGACCTTTGCTGGCAGATGGCATCATCTTCTGACCAGAGAACTTCAAAATAATGAACTTTAAGAGCCAATCTGATCAGTAAGACAGCTGGTTCTGAAATATATCTACGCCCCCCCCCCCCCCCACCTCCAAGACAGCATTTCTGACGAGCAGCTAAAACCAGTTACAAAATAAAAACAGACATCTGGTCGTGACGGAGGAAAGTACCAAGGACCCCTGTCCCCATCAGCCCTACGTGGGAAGGCTGTGGCGTGCTACTCGAGGACGGAAAGACGGCCTCCGTGCATGAACACCAACCCTGCTTCTGCACGACGGTTTAACATGGCAAAGATCTTATTTTCCCCCAAACGAACACAGATTTAAAGTCATCACAGGTAAAACCCCAGAAGAATTCTGCCGAGACGTGGGTGAAAGAATTGTAAAGCACCCACCGCACGAGGTCTAGATCTGGTGCTCCCTGACGTGTGGGGCCCCCAGTCTCCCCAGATGGCACGAGCCCCACCCCACCCCCACTCTATTCCCACAGAGAAGGTCCTCGGCCAAATAACCCTACCCGATCCTCTGCAGTACATGCGGGGACCCACGGCGGTTCCCACTTATCCCCAATGGGCAAGTAGCCCCCTGGCCCTCGGGGTCAATTAAACCAAGCACGTGCTCTCTCGGGAACCAGGGGCACGGCAGAGCCTGCCCCCCACAACCCCTGGCTAGTTCCTGTCCCCCTCCCCCCGGCTGAGTCACCACGAACCGCAAACTGCTGTGGCCCGCTGTGGCTCTGTCTGTCCCGAGTCAGGGGTACGGCCAGCCCCACAGCCCTAAGGTGGGAATTTCATTTCACAGGCCAATGATCAAAAATGCCCCCACCTGAAAGGTGTTCAATATCATCGGTCATGAGGGAAGAGCAAATCAAAGCCACAAGGAGATGCCACTTCAAACCCGCCAGACGGACGAAAATGAAGGTGACAGATGACCCCAGGCCCTGGCAGGGATGTGGGACAAGCGAGAGCCCCGGTCGCCTGAAGGAGCCCTTCTTGAAAGGCGATGAGTCCGCCATCCCGCTGCTCAGCATGTGCCCAGCAGGAGTGAGTGGGGGGCCGCCCACGAGCACGTCTGCAGCAGCACGGGGACCCCGGGCGTCCCCGGCAGCAGAGTGGGCACTGGGTGCCAAGCAGCAGCGAGACAGGCAGCCGGTACGCATGGCGCACGAGTCTCAGACATGCCCCCGAACGGGGAGTCGGACAGACCAGCACGCTTACTTTAAGTGAAGGGCGGGCGGGCAGCACTCCCTGGGGTGGCAGGTCAGTGCACTGGCTGCCCACGGTCCCGACAGGGACAGGCTGTGAGCGCTGGGAATGGTCTACACGCTTTGCTGAGTGCAGATTATCTGTGGACTCGTGTGAAAATTCACTGAACATACGTGTGTGTGTGTACACGTATGTGTTTACGTTACACGAGGACAGGAAGGGAGACTTAACACGTGTGCGCATCATTAGAAGTTATGCTTCAACTTTAAAACACCTTGGGGGCACCCGGGTGGCTCAGTCAGTTAAGCGTCAACGGTTGATTTCAGCTCAGGTCATGATCTCGCAGTCCATGAGTTCGAGCCCCGCGTCGGGCTCCGTGCCGACCGCTCGGGAGCCTGGAGCCTGGAGCCTGCTTCAGATTCTCTGTCTCCCTCTCTTTCCACCCCTCCCCAACTCATATGTGCGCATGTGTGTGCTCTCAAAAAATAAACGTTAAAAAGTTTTTTTTAAACAAACGCATAAACGTTAAACAAATCACCTTCTAAAGAAAATAGAAATAAAAGCACCTCAACAGTTCGTGCTCAAAATGCCAAGGGCTCCCTGGTCCAGGACTGGTCTCTGTGGGATCTCAAAAAGGGTTAACGTCCCCCAAGAGAGAGCGCCTACAGAATCCACCACACGCAGGCAGAAAGGGACATAGAAACGTAGGGACCTGACCGTGCTGACCTAGCAGGACTCCAGGCACACAGACGCCAGCAAGACGCAGTCCCCAAGCTGACCCTCTTCCCTCCGCCTCGCAAGTGGGCCTCCGGCACCCCGGGGACCCCTGGCTGCCCTCCCAGAAAGCACGCATTCTCACTGGCTTCCTGACTTCCTGCAGGGAGCACGTGTTCTGGCAGCTTATGCTAACTGAGCACACCCAGACTCCCCCAGGCAGTACTGACTCCGCAAGAGTTCCATGAACACGAAGACTTACCCCAGCAAACGCCCCAGCGTGCAGAGCTCAGCGTACAAAGGGAGCTGGGTGGCAGGATCCTGGTCACGGGGTAGTCCAAGCACGCCTTATTGGTGTTGCACCAAAGGCACTGAAAGAGACGAATGTTTGCCAAACCCCAGAAACGCAGCGTAAACACCAAAGAACCAGACGGTCCAGGATACAAGCCCAGCCACACCGTCTGCTCCCCCTCAGTGGCTGACCGGAAGGCCGTGGTCCTCACCCCGCCACAGCAGCTCCACCCCGCCTTGCCCACCAGGGCCGATGTTACTCAAACCCTCTTCCTTCAGGCACCCTGCCCAGCCTCTCGGCCTCCGTGCAGTCCTGGAAGCCGCCAGGTGGCTTCCCGCCCGGGGTCTTTGCACGGCCTCCTCCCTGTGCCCGGAACCTTCTTCTCCAAACACACGCCCCTCAACCTCCTCCACAGGGCCTACCTGCCCCACCCCCCTACTTCCTTCCCTTCCCAACACACCGTCTCGGATCGTCTGCAGGACAGGCGGGACCACGCTCATTACACGTTTGCTGGTGGACTTTTGCAACCTTGGCAATCGCCGTACGAAGATCCTACCTGTGGTCTCTCCGACCGCACTGGCCGTTAAAGACAACGCAACTAAGGCTCAAAGCGTCCCTCCCAGGACCTGAGATTACTGCAGCGACATGCCCGCGGTGAGCCATCCAGGTGGCACTGACAGGGCACACACACAGTGTGCCCTCAGCCTCCCCTCTGGCCTCCCAGGCCCCTACCTGCCCTTCCAGAAACCCGCGTGCGCCCGAGGACCCGTGTGGGCAGGCCTCCCGCAGCCCCTGCGCCCTGCATTTCTGACCGGACCCGTCTGCGTCCAGAGCGGGCCCACACCTTGAGACTTACTGCCCGCCCGCCTGCTGAGATGGGGGTGTGTGTGCCCCCACAACGTCCTCCCACAGAAGGGCGGGCTGGACCGGACGATGCCGCGAAGTGCATACTCCTGAAGCCAGAGCGAGGCAGGACACCGGGCTCCTTTGCAGCCGGGAGGACTTCGACAGTGACATCTGCCGCTAAAAAGCCACGCCACCAGGAAAACGCGCAGACAGGTGAGCAAGTTCAGGGTTACCAACAGTAAGGTCTGAGGCTGCAGTAGCAACAGCCTTCAGTCTTTAACCAGCAAACACAAGGGTCCACTCAGACCCTACGACCCGACACGCTGCCAGGTGGTCAGCAAGTTCTCTTCTGAAAGCATGGCCAGCATCCTAGGGCAGAAACCACCCGGCCCGTCTGTCCTGACCTGCCTCGCAGAGTTCCCCGCTGCCAGGAAAGGGAGGACAGGCTGCGTGGCTCTAAACTATCCTCGTAAAACCCGACTGGAGGGAGCTTCCCCTACGGTCCCAGACAAAGGCGTCAAAGCCCAGGGACTGCTCGGAGAGCCACACGGGATGGGGCAGAGGGACACTGACGGGCCCCACACGGTGGCGAACTTTCTCCGGCGTGCCTTTCTGCTGGTCCCCCACGGCCAGCCGCACACGTGCCTGTGTGTCAGATCCCAGGATGGTCCACCTGGAGGAGACCGCCAAGAGCACCGGGCCTGCTACAGGGCGGCTGCCCTCCTGCTCGAGGTCACGCAGGGTCAGCACGGGAGCATCCTGGCTCCCAGTCTTCCCGGTAATTCTGGTGAGCTGGTCAGTCTGAGCCCAGGACACCAGGCCCTCCGGGCTGAGGGCCCACATCTCTCCTTGCCCTCACCCTTCCCCGTTCCCAGGTGAAAAGCCCAGGGAGGAGCATCCACCCCAACCCAGGACAACTGATGGAGAACGCGGGACACACTGTGAGGACTGGGGGGCCCACGGTACGTGGACGGCCCTCATTCCTGTGGGCAGGCCGGTTGGAGAAGCAGACTCCCCAGCCCTGGCTGAGCACCACGACAGGCCGGGCCTCTGGGAACTCGCAGGACACTCCCGGCCCCATCTTGGGGTTCCATGTGCAAAACAGAATCACGGTCCCCGTCCCCAACAGGCCTCTATGCTCTAGTGGCATCGACACGAAAGCACGGGCCATGGGTTCACAGTTGCAGATTAGACGCTAAATGACGCCCAGCCCAGTGCCCATCCTTCTCCGTTCCCCTTGCCCTCCACTCCCCCATCCTGCTTCTGAACACCGCCCCCCCCCCCCAAGCCCACCAGCCTCAATGAGGCCTCCTGCCCACTCACACGTGTTCCCAGCTGTGGGGCCCAACCCAGTTTATAAGCCCAGACACCTGGTCAGGAGGTAAGCATGCGTGTTAATGACGCTCGAGTGATATCTGCAGTCCTCACGAGAAGGTTCACTACTCCCGAGAAAGACTAAAATGGCATTCGACACCCATTACAGAAACTATCTCCACAAACCCCAGACGGCAGAACCTTTAACACCCACAAGACCCCCCCCCACCCCGTCGTGGAGAGTGGGGGTGTCTACTTACAGAGACGTTTTTCAGGCACTCCTCACAGGTCCTGTTTGTGTTCTGAGAACAAGCTGCGGGGAAAGGACAAACAGGTCACTGAGAACCGCTCACTGGAAACAGCGGCCCAGGCGGCCAGGGAGGCACCCAGTCTGCCCTCTGAACCACGGGGACGAGCAGCCAGCCTCCCAGGCGCAGCAGCGGGAGTTTCCCAGCCTGGCTGCAGGCCGGCCACCAGGGAGCGTGCACACGCAGCCCCAGGGTCCCATTTGCAAGGGGTCGTGCGGAGAAAGGGGCCTCGGGGCACAACGGCCGTACCTTCGGGGAAGGGGAGCGGAAGTGGGTGCGTAGCACGCACCCAACTGGCCCAGGCCCGCTGGCTCATCGGCACAGTCTCTGGAACCAAAGGCCGCGGCAATGCCAGGCCCGTGGGACTAAAGCCAGGCCTCGGTCCCCGCCAGTCCCGCCCAGACCTGAGGGAGAAGCCCCCCCGGAATCCGCCGGCTCCAGCCGCTCTTCACGGCAGGGAGGGATCACACCCCACCCAGCCAACAGCCCCGGAACTCGCAGCCGGGGGAAAAATGTCCAAACCCTCTCAAGCTGCTGCCATCTTCCGCACCCACAGCTGAGCGCACACGCTTACTCCGAAGAGAGGTCCGTGCCACCCCGTGAGCCACCGGAACCGCACCCCACAGTCGTAAGGAGCGACCACTTTGCAGGCGCCGGGGAAACTGAGATTAGAAGGGCTGACGGGGCCAAGTCCGCGGAGGCGGAGCGCAAGGGGACTGTCGGCCGCGGCGGCGGGAGGCGAGGTGGCTCAACCTCAGCCATCGCACCCAAGCGCTTCGCTCAAGACGCTGGGAACACGTGCCCACTTTACGGTGCCAGGGAAGCCGACGACAGCCAGATGCGCGCGTACAGAAGGTGGGCACACCGGTGGCGACGGCACGGCACTCGGCCACGAGGAGTGCGCCGCGCGCACGGAACACGGAGCCTTCGCCACGTCACGTGGACCGACGGACACCGGACACGGACGACCACCAGCCGGATTCCACGGGCATGCGGTTCTGAAGCCGGCGAACTCATCTGCACCGGGAAAGGGACGGCGGCGGCCTCAACCCTTCGGAGAGATGGGCGCGTGCTGGAGCGTGACGGGGGTCACGTGGGCGTCACTTACCCAACGGCACACGTAAGACTCCCGCGTTTCACCGCACGGAAGATTCGTCTCCAAAGGAAAAGACAAACGTGAAGCTCCAGGTCACGACGCGCGCGGGGAGGTACCGGGATGAGCGCAGGATGTCTGCCGCGGACTTCGCCGAGCTTACCAGAGGGTCCGGGACGGGCCCCACGACGGAGGAGACCCAGCCAGACGTGAACAGCCGACACCCACGTGGCAGGCGTGCGAGGGAGCGCTCGCCATCGGGTCTTCCCACTCTCCCGCGCGTGGTGTGAAGGCGCTCGTGACGCGTGACCCCGTCCGCCCAGGGGAGGAGCTCCCGTTTCAGTCACACGCGTGCTCATGACGTCCGCGAAGCGGGACTAACTCTCAGGCGCGTGAAGCCTAACCCTTCTACCTTCCACGTGCTAAGCACGATCCCACTCTGTTTAGAACGAAAGCCCGCTTGTCACGGGCCATCCCACGACCGTCTTTCCGCTGGCACGCCATTGGCTTTACCCTAAAGCTGACTTCCAACTACTGTCCTCAGAACGACAGACTCAGGGCGCCCGGGTGGCTCAATTGACCGAGCACCTGACTCGCGATTTTTGCTCAGGTCACGATCCCAGGGCCGTGGGATCGAGCCTCACGTTGGGCGTGCTGTGTGTGGAACCTGCTTGGGATTCTCTCTCTCTCTCTCTCTCTCTCTCTCTGTCTCTCCTCGTCTCTCTCGTGTGCTATCAAATACAAAATAATTTAAAAATTAAAAAAGAAAAAGACATAACTTAGCTCCACGGAGGTAAAGAAACAGACAAGTCACAGAACACCTCGATCTCTGCCAGCACCACTCAGAGGCAGGGTCGCAGAGGCGCCAGGACAGGGACAGGAACGGCACCGCCTGTCTCAGAAGCCCCGTGCCCTGGAGCCGGGAGGCGGGCCGGCTGTGCCAGGGCCGGGGACTCGGCCGCCACATCCAAGCACTCCCTCTGTCCGTCCGCCAAAGGGCCAGGCAGCGGGGGGGCCTCAGTGTCTAGACACAGTTCCCCAGGAAGGGGGCCAGGGCTCCTCGGAGAAGCAGCTGATCCCAGAAGTGGGGCACAGAGAGGACAGAATCAGCCCCGGACAGACTGCGGCATCACAAAGTGGCACCAACTTAGGAGCGGATAACAAAATACCTAAAGGACCCAAAGGCCGGCTTGAAGGCCGGTGGGGGGGGGGGGGGGGCGGGGGGGAGGGAGTCCTCCTTGCCAAACAGGGACAATTTAAAATCAAAGGGATTGACAGCCACGGACTCCAGCCTCTTGAACACTCCAGGATTTCACCCGGACGTGGAGTAAGTACGGAGAAGGCCAACTAGCAGAAGCAGAAGCAGGGGGTTTGAACGCCTGCGGTTCTGCCATCATCGTGGGAAATCTGGACGCCAAGACCACCGCGCGCGCTTGTGAGGTGACAAGACACTTACGGTCTCAGAGCGCCTCCCCAGTTTCATTGCTTATGAAGACAAAGTGCACCTTACAAGTGCCCAGAGTAT
Source organism: Felis catus (assembly GCF_018350175.1). Lineage (NCBI taxonomy): Eukaryota > Metazoa > Chordata > Mammalia > Carnivora > Felidae > Felis > Felis catus. The sequence continues at coordinate 1,795,320 of NC_058376.1, read as the reverse complement.
CGGCAGTACAATGACAGGACGACGGGACACAGTGGCAGCAGGCGCCCCCAGGGGTGCAGGGGGAAGGACACGGCCACGTGTGGTGGAGTCTGTCAAAGGCACTGGAATCCAAGTAGAGGACACCAGGCAAGGCCAACTGGGGCTGCTTCTACAGAGTCGTTTCTGGGAACAGACTGGGGAGCGGTGCTGGGTGGGTGGGGAGACATGGCGGCCAGAAGCCCCGCACGGTCCTGGACGCGGGCAGGGGACGGAATGACACTACTGGGATGACGGGCACACCGGGTACACACTCGCCCTACGTTACATCTCCAAGTACTCACGAGTCCTGTCGACGCCAACTGTCTGATTTTGACCCTCACAGTCCCATGACGCACAGGAGGCCCGCTGCAGAGAATGAGGGGCGAGGGGGGAAGGGGGAGGGCCGCAGGACGACGGACCCTGAGGGGGCCCCCTGGAGGGGGGAGAACAAGCAGACGCGGAGAGAGCGCAAGGCAAGCATGGAAATGCTGACAACAGAAAGGCACGCGGAGTTTGCTGTGCGATTTATTCCTTCAAGGTTTCGGCAGCTTCGATCTTTTCTAAACAGGCAGGCAGGGAGCCACCGTGAAAACCTGCACGACTGCCTGTCACGCCCACTCAAGTCCTTTTTTCTTTCCTTTAGCGAGAGCAAAGCACGCGCGCAGGGGAGGGGCAGAGAGGGAGAGAGAGAATTCCAAGCAGGCTCCGTGCTCGGCGGGGAGCCCCACGCAGGGCTCCCCAACTCACGACCCTGGGATCACGACCCGAGCAGAAATCAAGTAGGACGCTCAACGGACCGAGCCACCCAGGCGCCCCTCAAGTCCTTGTCGAAAAATTTTACGAGAAAAGACGTACCTCTCGTCAATCTTAATCGAGTGGCCACAGGGAGCAGGGGGGTCGGGTATGGGAACTTTTTCACGGGAATTTTTTTTCTATTTTCGTTTGTAACGTCTTTTTGAGAGCTGGACTCATGTGAACTACACCCCGAGATACACACCGTAAACCTCATCCACCCCACGGTGTTGGGACCACAGACCCGTAGGAGTCAACGGAGACCAGCCCTCCGCCTGCCCCCGCCACGACCACCAACCGGGCAGACGTTCAACACAAGCAGAGACACCTACACTGGACAATCTTCCCGAAAAGGGCCGGCACCGGGAAAAGGTCGTTCTGTTCTCTCCCTTACGAAACACCTCACCGTCTTGCATGGCTGGCAAGGAAAATACCCCACTTGCTGCCGCCGCGGACGGCGGGGGTTGGACTTCTCGGTCACGGGACACAGACCACGTGCTGATGGCCGCAGACCAGCACCACGGCCTCCTGCTTCCGGAGTCCAGCGCTGTGTGTGAACACGCCCGTTCCACAAGTCCCCCACTGAGAGTCTGTTTACCAACGATTAGAAACCTTCGGGCGTCACTCACTCTGATAAAAAGGTCTTTCTGTCAGGATACGCTAACCCACGGCCCGGTTTCACGTACTTCCCTAAAGTTCCGGGTGAGGCCACCGATTACATACACAAAGGCACACACTAGCAGGGGTGTGACGAGATCTGTCCTGTAAACATAAAGAAACGAGCAAGTACGCATTTACTGAGCCCACGTCACACACAGGCAGGAGGGCGGCACCTGGCCGGCCCCCGGCACAACAATCCCCTCATCGGACACTGTGCCCCCTCTGCACGGCGACAGAGAGCACCTATGCCATCCGTGTCACTTGAGAATCAGGGGTGGAAAAGTCATTTAGACGAAAGTCCTGGTCACCTTCCTGTCCCAACAGAGAAGAGCTGAGCGGCATGGTACACGTCTTCCTCAACTTATGATGGGGTTTCGTCCCCAGAAACCCATTCAAAGGGGGAAATATCCTATCAAAACTCCGTGTAATTCCCTGGTCTCTCTCGAAACCCTACAACACTTCCGTTAGCCTGCGGACGGGCACAGCCGCCTGGCCCACAGCCTGTTTTACAAGGAGGGTGGACGTCTCGAGTAGTTGACCGAATACCGTACCGAAGTGACAGGCAGACCGTGTGGGCCCAGAACGGTCGTCGGTGTGCGGGGACCGCGTGGCCGCCCAGCCCCGGGGTGACACGGCGTGTGGAAACTCCAGGCACCGTGTTTACTGAACGCACATCCTTTGGCACCGCTTACAGTCGAAAATCCCAAGCCGAACCCTTGTAAGTTGGGCACCGTCTGAACATACAAATAACATGCACCACCTGTATACACACTGGAAGGCCCTTACAACTGGTTTCAAACGCCGTGGTTCTCGGCGAGAGACGGGCAGGGGAGGAAGCGCGTCCCCCCCAGTCCTGTGCCGTTCGCAAGGAGCAGTCGGGGCGGGCTCCCACCCCCGACCTGCACAGGCCACGGCTGAGCTCCTTTGTATCCTTCAAGCGGCTCCGAGGTACGGAGGAGTCGCGGGGATGGAGTCTCACCCCCCACACGAAGTGGGCACCGCAGGGCCACGGAGGCTTCTGTAAATTTAGGAGTTTCGCTCTAAAGACCTTCAGAGCATCCTGGGTCCCTAACGTCTCCATGCCGCCAAACACACAGTGGGACGTTAGGAACTGTCAGCGTGGGACCGCTGTGACGCATTCGTTAAATCTGCACGCCTGTCGTGCGTGGTTGACTTATGTGTCACCTTGACGGGGCTCAGGTGCCCAGACAGCTGGCAGCCATTTCTGGGTGTGTCTGGGCGGGTGTTTCAGAGGAGATCGGCATTCGAATCAGCTGGCTCAATAGTGAAGACCGTCCTCACCGTGGCCGGTGGGCAGCACCCAGCCCACAGAGGGGCCCCCACAGAACAAAAGCAGAGCCACCGTGAATTTACTCTTTCTGCCGAAGCTGGGACGACCACTTTCTCCTGCCCTCAGACACCGGGGCTCCCGGTTCCCAGGCCCTCCGACACGGAGGAACCCCGGCAGCCTCCCGGGGGCTCCGACTTGCAGACACAGGTCCCGGGACCTCCCAGCCTCCACAGCCACGCGAGCCCACCCCTCACGACACATCCTTCCCCACAGCTGCAGACCCCCTGCCGGCTGTTTCTCCGAAGCGCCCTGATAGCCTCGCAGGGGGACCAGTGATGTGAACGCCACAGTCACACCCTACAGGGCGACGGGCGGTAAGCAGCGCGTGCTCTGGGGAAGGGGGGACCTCAGCGCCCCAACAGTGCCCCCGTCCGAGGAAAGGCAAACGAGACCCGAGGGTACCTGGGTGGGAAACCCTCCCGGCACACCGCTCCTCCCGCGTGAAGGAGTTGCTGCAGGAGAAACAACAGTCCGCCACCTTCCCCCGAGGACCCAAGGACCGGAGGACCCGGGGCGAGTCCACGGGACGAGTAACCACCGTGAGCTCAAGGGCGGAGGGGCGGCTGAACCGACAGTAAGTGCAGTGCCACGTGGCAACCGTTCTGATCTAATTCCCTAATTAAAAAACTAATGAAAGTCACCAAAGGACACCGCCACTCATCTCAGCACGCCAGGGCAGTTAAAAAGCAGAGTGGTCAAACTCGTCACTTCGGGGCACTCCTGGCCCGCCCCCTCCAATTACGAGGACACACACCCGCCAGCCCCTGAGAAAGACCCATCTCCGGCAGGTTATCCATTCCGGTGTGGTAACAGGTACCCACTCCACGTCTGCGCTTGGAACCCAATCCCGACCAGAAGAGCTCTGTGCACCGCGTTTCCACTGCCTCGTTACGAACGTCCAGAGAGCTACGTTCCAATGTGTCACACACATTTGGAAGTAGATCAGAAGAAAACAAGTCCTGTACTGGAATCACGGCAAAACTCAACAAGCCGGGATAATACTGGCCCCAAGTCAGTCCTGCTTGTGGAGCCCTGGAAACAGGTCCAGAGGCCTACCGGTGACCCCACCACCACCACCAGTGATCACACGGGTACCCCCCATACAGCAGCCAGCGCAACACTTCTGACACACCCCAGCTTAAATGTTTCTCTGACCTGCCACCAGGCCCAGAGGCTGAGTCGGAGGACCGGCCCCCCTCCACTGGCCGGCAGGAGGACAGCCTCCGGCAATACTCCATTTCTGGAATCTTCTGAGACCTCAGCTTGGCCCTGGGCCATACATTTCCTTCCCTAGCAGCCTCCGACCCACCCACCCAGCACTCAGGGTTTCTTGGTCACCACCGCTGTCCCAGCACCTGGCAGGGCGGCTGATAAGAACGGGAGATAAACCAAGGAAGTACCCCCACCCCAGGTCTGTTGAGTGCAGAAGCAGAGTCAGCCCCTTCAAAGCGGCCGGTACTACAGCTCTCCTGACTCACTGAGCCATGCAGTAACTCGAGTACTCCTTCCCGAGGGGAGTGGGGCCCCAGGCGCCACACCAGTGCCCGGCACCCACGCCTCAAGGGGCCTGGCCCCTGGACACCGGCTACCGACCAGCGCTGGGGCTCCAGCAGGTTAAGCTCCACTTCCTGACTCAGAAACTAACCGCCAGCTCGGCCAGAGAGGGTCGAGTGAGACTAAGAGGGAGGGCAAAGTACTCAGGATGATCCTGCGGGTCCCGCTGACACCGCCCCGCGACCGAACCAAGACAAAAGGCCGGTCTGCCCCCCTCCCGGCGCCCCCGCAGCAGCTAGACCAACGGGAAGGCCGCAGCAGCCTGGGGCAGCGACTGGGCGCGGCAGAGACCCCGGGCCCCCTCCGCCTCCCTGTCCCGGGACCCCGGGACCCCAGGACCCCGCGCCCCCTCCCCCGCCTCCCCAACCCCGCCCATGGACCTCCGCCCCCTCCACTTCTTCCCCCGCCCTGCCCCGGGACTCCCCGCCCCCTCCACCTCCCCGCCACGCCGCAGGACCCCCCACCCCTCCACCTCCCCGCCACGGGGCCCCCTCCACCTCCACTTCCTCCTCAGCCCCGGGACCCCCGCCCCCTCCACTTCCTCTCCGCCCCTCCCGGGGACGCAGCGCCCCCTCCACCTCCTCCCCCGCTCCGGGACCCACCCCCCCCCCCGCCCTCTCCACCTCCCAGCCCCGCCCAGAAACTCTCAGCCGCCCCGAGCCCCTCACCCGCTACGGACGGCTCCTGAGCGGCGGTCACCGAAAAGAGCAGCAGGAGCAGCGCGGCTACGCCAACAGGCAGCTCCCAGCGGGGCATGAACCCGCGAGTGCCGCCGAACGCCATGGTGGCTGCGGCCCCTTTCGTCGGTCGTCGGTCCGTCAGACGTCAGCCTTACGCGCTCCACCTCCGCGGACGGGCTAGTCAGTCTCCCCCTGAAAGAGCAGCACGCCGAAAGTGGGCGGGGCGAGCGGCAGGGGCCAGTGCGCAGCCGCGATTCCCTGTTCGCCCCGCCCCCAGCCCTCCGGCCTGCCCCCCGCGGCTTGTGTTCCCCGCCTTCCGGAGCGGCGGGGGCGGGACTCCGTGCGCGTGCGCGTGCGCGTGCGCGGCTGAAAAGCGGCTGTCTGGGCCGGGCTCGCTGCGGTTCAGTGCGCGTGCGCGGCCTCAAGGGGCGTTCAGGGGCGTCGGGGGCGCGGTGGGCTGGACCCTAAAGACGTGCGGAAGTCCGGTGCTGTGGCCTCGGGGCCCGGTGGTGCCGCCGTCGGTGCCAGGCTGGTACCCGCGCCCGGGCTGCACTGGACGGGACCTGTGCTCACAGAGAACAGCTCGCAGTGAAGCTGTCACCTGAGAGAAGCCTCGGGCTTCGCCCCGTGTGGTCGCGGAGACGCATCTGGGCCCGCTCCCCGTTTCCACACCCGGACAGAGCCTTGGCCCTCGTGGTGCCTTCTCGGGAGCCTGCTCGAGGAGGGATGCGTACTGCAGGAGGCCGCTCGCTCTTCAGACTGTTTCCGTGACCAAAGTGGAGGAGGACGTGGCTGGTGTCCGGGGAAGCGGGCCATGCACCGCCTTCTCCCCCAGGCCCCGGTGGGAGGGGGGGAGGGCTCGGGGCGGGGCCCACGGTGGGCCACCCGCCAGCCTGCTGTTCCCGGCCCCCACGCTGTTCGCAGGCATGTGGCACTGCTGCCCCACACCTGCCTCGGCGGCAACTCCGGCGAGCTCCGCAGTCTAACGTGAGGATCAAGACCAACGTGTGGCCTGGAAGCTTCCATGCTTCCCCCCCCCCCCGGAATGGGGGGCCCACAGCCCTTAGAGTTTAGCTTGCCCTTAACCTCCAGGGCCGGGGTGCAAGCACTGTTCTCAATCAAAAGAGTAGTTGGTAATTGTGTATTTGTGCCTCCTTCTGTGTGCAAGGACCGAAGGCAGCACCCCATCATCTCTGTCCCGTCATTCCGTCATGGAAAAGCACCCAGAGGGGGTGGATAACTGGCCAAGGTCTCAGGGCCAGAAGAAAGGGGTGCATCAAGGGCTAGCAATGAACCTGGCCAGGTTCTACCTCTATCACCCCCACCCCCACCCCCCAGGCACTCAGTCTCTGTGAGCTCACAGCAGTACTGACCATCATGAGATCACAAGATCACACACGGGGAGGACCCACAGCCTCAGGGTTAGCTCTTCCCATCTTCCACTTCAGGGCAGACCCAAGTTAGCCTGGGTGCCCATGGTGCTGGTCTTGGTCTGCGGCGCAGAGGATGAAAGGATGAAGACCGCGGGCCCGTGACATCGTGTCGATGCCAGTGTTGAATGTTTTAATGAGTACGTCTTCAACTTTGTTCAGACTTTTCATGAAGTGACAAGGATTCCTGTACGGGTAAGGCAGCAAAGGCCCCTTAACTGTACTAAACTGACCCACTTCTACTGCAAATACCTCCAAATATCTCCACGTGGATCTGCTGTTTAGGTAAACACGTTTAAAAGCTCCATTTCCACTGGAAATGGAATAAACACCTACCTGGGTTTAGATATATGGCCCCAGAAACCAACACGTTTTCGTCCTAACAACGCAAACACACAACAAACAATTTAATGATGGTCGAAGGACATTGGACGTTTGTAAACCAAGACTCCGTGGACACTGCTGCATTTGAAACGGCGCCATCAGCACTGGCATGTTTTTTAAGGAGGCGTCACACCCAGCGTGGAGCCCAACGTGGGGCTTGAGCTCATGACCCTGAGATCAAGAGCTGAGCTGAGATCAAGCGTTGAGTGCTCAACCAACAACTGAACGACCCAGGCGCCCCAGCAATAGCATTTTTTTTTTTAATACCCAGCAGTAGCATTTTAAAACCCAACTGTGTTCTGCAACATTTCAACAACATGGATGTTCAAAAAATACTTGGCATCTGGAGTCCATTTCCTGTTTTGAAAGCGGGGAGGAAGTGGCAGCGTTACTTCAATTGCATTCAGTTGTCAAAGAGCTTTAAGCTTCCAGGAGAGACTCAAGCAGCATCAGGAGAAGCACACCCACGATAACTTTTCAGAGAAACGGAATGACTCCTCTTGGCCACGTGCAATTAAAAGCATATGACTGGGGCGCCCGGGTGGCACAGTCGGTTGAGTCTGCGACTCTTGATCTCAGCTCAGGTCATGATCTCACAGCTCATGGATTCCAGCCCCACATCGGGCTCCGTGCTGATGGCGTGGAGCCTGCTTGGGATTCTGTCTCGCCTTCTCTCTGCCCCTCCCTGGCTCATGTGCACGCACTCTCAAAACAAATAAATAAACTTAAAAAAAATTTTTTAAAAGAGCGTATGATTTTTCTAAGACAGATAGCCAAAGAATCAGACCGCACAGTCACAACGGCATCAATTTAGGGGAAGTGATGGTCAAATCCTGCACGATGGGAAAGGCTGTCCTCCAACACCAGACTGGTCATTGGGTGGAATCCAGAGCCGTGGTGATGCCACATTTCCAGGGTCCCCACCCTGGAGTTGTGCATATGGGAGTGGCTTGCTGGGCATGTTCACCAGAGTTGTTTTTATTTGTGGTCAGTGTGCCTGCCATCTGATTTTATTTGTCATCAAGAGTACATTCCTCTTGGGGCACCTAGGTGGCTTGGCGGGTTGGACATTTGACTCCTGGTTTGGGCTCAGGTCAAGATCTCATGGTTCCTAAGACTGAGCTGTGTGTTGGGCTCCGTGCTGACAGTGCAGAGCCTGCTTGGGATTCCCTTTCTCCCTCTCTCTCTGCCCCTCCCCAGCTGATGCTGGTGCACATGCGCATGCTCTCTCTCTCTCTCTCAAAAATTAATAAACATTAAAAAAAAGAGTACATTCCTCTTAGTAAGTTAAGGAATTACTTCCAAAAGGCCCTGTAAAAAAAGAGCAAAGCTACTACCTGAAGCAGGTAACACATTAGATCTCTGTGATCAGCTGAGGACACAGGGAGCACTTGAGGGCCTGGGACTTTGGATGGCCTTGGAGGGATCTTAGGAGCTCTTGGGTAGGCGGGGGCTCCGAGGGCCTCTGGGGCGGAGGGAGGGATGGACAGAGCCCATTTTCCATGGCCGGATCAAGGGATGTTACCTGGACGCACGGCGACTCCAGAGAGAGCTACAAGGGGCTCTTACCTGCTTGGGTTTTGGAGCTGGTCCTGGTTCCTGCCGTGTGGGGCCTGGACTGAGGCGTGAGACCCGGAACACTCTGGTCAGCCATCCCCTGTGAGCGGTCTCGATTCTTAAAGTGTTTTTCTGTGTCAGCCTCTCAGAGTCCTCAGAAGCGGGCAGAGGGGGCTCTAGTGACCCTCCACCCATAATTTGACAAGACAGGAAACAGCTTTTTCAAGGCCACGCCGCCAGCCAGAGGCAGGGCTAGACTTGGAGGCGGGGCTTCAACCGAGTCCCCTCCAACTCCTCTCCATCCCACGGGCACAAGGTGCGAAGTTCTCAAGAGGATCGTTGGGAAACTATCGGGAATATGTCACAGCCAGGACAGGGCCTGAGGGCAACCAATTCTACAGTCCGTGTTTCCAGAAACTGCCTCGGGGTATCAGCTCAGGCCTGGCTTCAGCCGGCCCTGCCAGAGAAGGCGCCCAAGCAGGGCCGACCCCTCCCGAGGGGGCCTCCCCGCTGCACACACCTGTATTCCTCGCCCACACACCCCACCGTTATGTCCATGATTAGACTCGTCCTCCGGTTTCGCCCAGTGCTTCTCAATCATGCATCAGAAGCACATGCAGAACAGGACAAAGCCAGACTGTTAAGCTCACCGCAGAGCCCCTGACTCAGCAGGTCTACAGCCAGGCCGAGAGTCTGCGTCTCTAACAAATGCGCAGGTGAAGTTGGGCCTGCGGTGAGGAAACAGCCTTTGAGAAGCGGGGCTCTGGGTCACCGAGTCTCCACCCGGCCCGCTGCGCACTGACACGGCCGGGGCGCACTTACAGGCCGTGCTGCAGGCGGTCTCCCCCCACCCCAGCAATGAAGCCCGAGCCTGAGAGGGACACTGACGTTTGACGCTCCGCAGGTGCAGGCCAGGCTGAGCCCCCTGAGCTGCCAGTGCTGCCAGCATGGACCTTTCTAGTTCCCCCACCTGCCCAAGTAAAGGGTCCCAGGTCATATACAGCAAGAGGCCCTCACACAGCATTTACAATAGAAGTCAGGAACCCAAAGCCAGGTGCCCCCCACGGGTGCAGGTCTGTGGCAGGGTGGGGGGTGCCAGGGTCGTGGGGATATAGGATAGGATCAAAAATTGACATTTGGTCTTAATGTTCCTGGCACAGAGCTCCTAAAACCCTTGGAATTTTCTGGATAGCAAGAGTGATGAAGGTATCTTTTGTTACTTATAACAATCCTTTCAAGTGCATCTGAGTTTCTGTTAAAGAGGGGACTTTTGGGGCGCCTGGGTGGTGCAGTCGGTTGAGCGTCCGACTTCAGCCAGGTCACGATCTCGCGGTCCGTGAGTTCGAGCCCCGCGTCAGGATCTGGGCTGATGGCTCAGAGCCTGGAGCCTGTTTCCGATTCTGTGTCTCCCTCTCTCTCTGCCCCTCCCCCGTTCATGCTCTGTCTCTCTCTGTCCCAAAAATAAATAAACGTTGAAAAAAAAAAATTAAAAAAAACAAAGGGGGACTTTTGGAAAGCACCAAAGCCTGGGGACCAACCTTGTGAGCAGAGGCTGGAATTTTCAATCCCACCCCACTGACGGAGGAGAGAGGAGCGGGGAGGGGCTGGAGGTTGGATAGTCACCAGTGACCAACAAGTTAATCATGCCTGTGTAATGAAGCCTCCATAAAAACCCCAAAGGACTGGGGTTGGGGGAACTTCTGGGTCCGGGACCGTGTGGAGGTGTGGGGAGAGTGGCCCCCAGGATGCAGAAGCCCCACACCCCTCCCCCGTTCCTGGTACACGTCGCTCCATCTGGCTGTTCGTTCACATCCTTTGCAATAAGCCGGTAATCCAGAGCGGGAGCTGTTCTGAGTTCTGTGAACCACCCTAGCAAATTAAAGGGATCTCTGATCTGTAGCCAATTACCTGAAGCACAGGTGACAACCTGGAATTGCATCTGAAGGCCGGGAAGCAGTTCCGTGGGACTGAGCCCCTCACCTGTGGCATCTGATGCCACGTCCAGGTATCTGGTATCAGAATCAAGTTCGATTTGTGGGACATGCAGTCAGTGTCCTCAGAGAACTGAGTCACTCGCTTGATGGTGTGGAAGAAACACCCATGTCAGAGGTGGCCAACCGTCCAGGTTTGCCTGGACTGCATGATTTCCTGGGAGGGAGGACTTTCAGGGTCAAGGCCGAGACATCCCAGGCCCACCGAGATACTTGGTGTGAACAAAAGTGAACAAAACTTGAGAATCTCTAAAAGAAAGAAAGAGAGTTTTCTTTGAGCCCAGGTTAGGACAGCTGTCCGGGAAACACGGTCTTCACAGGGAAGGAAGTGCTCCGGAGAATGAACAGTTTTTACCAGAATTATATGCTTTTTTAAAATGTTTATCCTGAGAGAGCGAGAGCACCTGAGGGAGGGTAGGGCAGAGAGAGAGAGAGAGGGAGAGGGAGAGAGACAGAGAGAGGGAGAGAGAGAATCCCAAGCAGGCTGTGCACTGTCAGCACAGAGCCTGATGTGGGGCTCGATCTCACAAACTGTGAGATCACGACCTGGGCCGAAATCAAGAGTTGGAGGCTTAACCGACGGAGCCCCCCGGGTGCCCCCACATTTCTATCCTTTTTGACATCCTGTGAAAGCTCGGGAGATCGTAGAGCAGCGTGTAGGCAGGAGTCACGGGTTTTGTCGTAAAGGAACGTGGGGAGCAGGAAAGTTGATCAGTACGTCAAGGACGAGGTGGTCTTCCTCTAGCGTAGTCATTCCCAGAGCAGGCGCCCGGTGCAGGGGCGGCGGGCTGAAAATCAGGCTCTGGGTCCAAACAGACTTTCCCTACAGTCGTGCTGACTGAGAAAGAAATCTAAACTGCCCCCCCCCCCCCCCGTAAATCAGGCCTTTAGAGAAGCTGTGGGCTTGCACGCAGGTCATTCTGACACCTTCCCTCTCTTCTCACCCCGTGTTTGCCACCTGCTGCTCTGGACCAGCCACCGACTTGTGTCCGGGAGCCCCGAATTCTGGATCTGGGCTGGTGGGCTTGCTTTGCACAGTTCTGCACTGTTTACCACACAGACCCCCAAAAGCTGGAAGCCGGGCTCACTCCCTGCTCTGAACCGCCCCCGGAAGGTGGTTGGGGGAGGGCTAGGCCCTACCTGACCTGTGGGGTTAGCAGCATCCTAATTTTGAGACAGGTCGCGTGGATGCCAAGACTGATCTGGTGAAGGAGAAACGGACAAAACACACCCAGGGTACACTCTCACGGTATCCCTTCCACTGAAAAGGGATAGAACAAAACCCACTAGATGTCAGCTCATTGAAGTGCATGCATATTCTAGAAACAGACATCAAGTTGCTTAGATAAATGATGTATGGTTTTGGTCTTGAGTCTCAAAGCCGTCTATAAATAGGAAGGTGAAAGAGAACAGTCCCAAAACTGGAAGCTCTTTCTTTTTTTTTTTTTAATTTTTTTTTAACATTTATTTGTTTTGGAGAGACAGAGAGAGGCAGAGCATGAGCAGGGGAGGGGGAGAGAGAGAGAGAGAGAGACAGAATCCAAAGAGGCTCCAGGCTCTGAGCTGTCAGCACAGAGCCTGATGCAGGACTCGAACTCACGAACCACGAGATCATGACCTGAGCCAAAGTCGGACCTCAACTGACTGCGCCACCCACGCGCCCCTGGAAGCTCTTTCTTTAAAAGAAAAAAAAGTTTATTTATTTATTTATTCATTTTTTCAACGTTTTTTATTTATTTTTGGGACAGAGAGAGACAGAGCATGAACGGGGGAGGGGCAGAGAGAGAGGGAGACACAGAATCGGAAACAGGCTCCAGGCTCTGAGCCATTAGCCCAGAGCCTGACATGGGGCTCGAACTCCCGGACCGCGAGATCGTGATCTGGCTGAAGTCAGACGCTTAACCGACTGCGCCACCCAGGCGCCCCAAGTTTATTTATTTTTGAGAGTGAGCACAAGCAGGGGAAGGGCAGAGACGGGGGGACAGAGGATCTGAAGGGCGTTCTGTGCTGACAGCAGAGAGCCCGACGCGGGTCTCAAACTCGTAAACCATGAGATCATGACCTGAGCCAAAGTCGGATGCTTAACTGACTGAGCCACCCGGGCGCCCCTGGAAGTTATTTCTCGACAATTTTTCCCATAGACAGGTGTGTACCTTTAGAGTGAGTGGGAACCCCAGCTGGAGGTCTGGGGATGGAGGGGACACAGGGCACCATGAGAGACTTCCAGCCCTGGTTGTAAGAAGGGGAAGTGAGACTGCCACCCAGTGTGTGTAGACACAGTGCACAGGGAAGGGACCCCGAGGAAGGAGAGCAGTTTGGTGGAAAGATGCCCGACGTCCCTCGGATGTGACCGGGCTTGAGAGGAAGGACCTCGGGCAGGCAGGCCACGTGTGAGATGGGCTCGACTCACACAGGGGCGCCGTTGAGGTCGCAGCGACTGGGCAGGCAGGGCCACCGACATTCATAGGGCGGGGAGCCCGGGGGTGACCACAATTCCATTTTGTTCAACTGGATTTTTAACAGTTCGGAGGAGTAGAATAAAGCCTGGCTCTTTTTTCCTAGGCCCGGAAGGATGTGGCGCCCCTCGTGTGGGAAAAGGCGACTTTGCTATTCTGTTTCAAACGCGCCGTGTGAATAGGGCTGGTCTGGAGTGGGACACGCGATTCTGGCCGATTTCTAGGGGACCTGGATGGGGTGGGCCGTCAGGCGTGGCCTGGGGAAGGGGAGGCGTGCGCCCCAGAGGAGGAGGACGGCTGTCGCCGGGGCTGGCATGAGGCCCGGAGGCACAAACGGGCAGGAGATGCTGGAGCGGCCCGGCGTGGGGCCCACGCCCTGGCGGGAGAGGGGGAGGGGCAGAAGGAACCACCAGCAGCCGAAGGTCAGCGTGCGAGGGGCTCGGCTTCACGTCTTTAAACCTTGCTCTAAGCTCTGTGTCCTTCGCTGCTCCGACCCTGGCCCACACCCAGCCTGCCGACCTGTGCCAACTGGCGGGAACTCGCGCGTCCAGGGCACCACCGCTGGGTACCGACACGCACAGTGATCCCGCGACACCGGGCCGTTTCACTCGGTCGTGTGGCGCTGGGCGGGCAGGACTTCCAGGTCAGCCCTGCCCAGCCCGCGAGACACAAACGCTCCTCTCGGCTTGCCTTCCGCTGCCCCACCCCCAGGAGCAGGTGCAGACAGCTGGTGGGGGGGGGGTGAGACGCTCATCTCCCAGCTCCCCACACGGCCCCTGAAGGCTTAGGAGGTGGGGCAGGGACAGGGGCAGAGAAGGCCATGGACACAGGCCAGCAGGTGAGGAAGGAGGAAAGAGAACAGACGCCCACAGCACGACCCACAGTCGACTCGTATCCTCCAAGTGTGCACAGAGCCCACAGATAGTCTCTTCTGAAGTTTTATTGTTTCTACACACGTGACTGAAAAACAGTATACTCAATGGGATGGAACCTTATACCCTGAGAAGTTCAAGTATAAATAAATTTTGTGCTGCCTTTAATGAGCCCACCACTCTTTTATGCGGGAAAACGTATCTAACCTTGAAAGACCCAAGCAATTCCTTCTTCCAGTCTCTACCGAAAAGGTCAGACACATCAGAAGGGGGAGGCTGTTCCTTCTGATGGGTCCCTGTTGTCACCTGGCCATATCTATTGTTCTGAGAGCAGAAAAAAACAGTGGATTTTTGGTTAATGGGTGAAATGTTCAAGCATCGTAAGCTGTGTCCGTGGAGGACCCGATGGAGGAGATGTGATTCGGGGGTGGTCCCATCTGGTCGGTTCAGACACCATTGTCTTCACCAAGTGCTCTTAACTCTCAGCAAACTTTGGGTTCATGACTGTCGTGGTGGCGCTCTTGAAAAGGGGGTTGTCCTGGCGGGAAAAGCGACGCGACTCGTCAGTGCAGGAGAAGAAGGAGCCCAGAGTGGGGGTGGCCTTCCCACAGTCCCAGCTCTAAGGATGAGCTTCGGGGACAGGTGGGCAGACGTCACAGGGGCGGGGGGGGCCTGACCCCCAGGACAGCCACTCACATTGTTCCACTGGGACTTGAGCTTCTCCTTCTCAAATCGCCTGTACTCCCTGAGGTCACTCACGTGGGTCAGAGCCTTCCAGATGCCCAGCAGGAGGATGCCGATGAGTACGACCCCCGCCACGATGCCCCCCACGATGGGGGCAACTTGGGGGCCCGTCGCACACTCTGAGGCAAGGGAGAAGTACGCGCTCATGAGTGTCTCAGGCCCCACGTGTGCCCTGCCCCAGGACACGGTCCAGTGCTTAGGGGGACACAGCTTTCCCACCCCTGGGCTCACCATCAAGGCAACAGGTGGGGGAGTGAACCGCACCCCCAGGCCCCGGCCAGGGAAGGGGCAGGGCAGGGCACAGACCAGGCCCTGCGGTTCCGGACAAAACTTAAAGGCCCCTCATTTACACGGGAAGAAAGTGGGGCCAGGACGCCAGTAGCCAGGGCAGCCTGGACAGGACACCAGCCTCCTGAGCCAGCTGCCACCATGGACAGCCGGTGGCCCCGTCACCAGAACCTACTGAGACTGAGTCAGTACTTAGGCAGGTGCGGTGCCTGAGGCCCCCGACACACCCGGTAGCAGAGGTTGGGGAGGAGGACTCGCCTAGTGAAAGCATTCCTGAGGAAACCAATGGTGGCGTCCTGGGGCCCCCACCCTCCTCCTCCAGGGCTCTGGGCTGCAGTGTGTCAGGCCTCAGTCCCTGACCCTGGGAACAGGGCCCTTATTTGCCTGACCCTGGGTGCCCGTGTTTTCATGTGCTCCATCATCCTGACCTTTCTAGCGGGCCTCGGCGTCCTACAGAGGTTAAACAACTTGGCCAAGGGTGCACAAAACCACGTGTGACCCAAATCTGCCCATCAAAGAAACCTGGCGAGAGGTGTCCACCCTGGCAGGCCGGAACCCGCAGCCCCAGACTCAGGCTGTGAGCTCCAGGCCACACAGAGGGCCTGAGCCCCACCTGCCCCTCTGGGGTTCCCACCGCGGGGAGGGGAGCTGGGTGCGGGTCTCAGTCCCACCTGGGCACTGGCGGATGGCTTGCCCACACCTGCTGCATTCGCCTGAGAACCTCGGCCCCCCAGCCTCTGTCTGTCCCCTCAACCTCTCTGAGCAGGAAAGGAGTGGGGTGCTGAGCATCTGTGTGCCCTGAATGCCCCTGGGGGCCACCCCAGAACATACCCCAAGGGGCATTGGTGTCCCCAAGTCCCAACACCCACATGTGCTTTGTCACCGTCACCCAAGGTGCCCCCTAAAACCTGACCCGACCCCCACACACCATCCGCTGCTCCCGACCCCGTCCCCATGCTCCACTCAAGCGCAGGCTCTGTCCCCACGCCCCCGCCACCTCCACACCTATCCTTGTCAGCGCCTCGGTGCCTGCATCACGCAGAGGCCCTTTGTGGGTCCGCGTCCGAAAATGCAGCTCAGAGTTGTCCCTCACTCTTCTGAAAACTGCCAACAGCCTCTTGGTATGTTTGGAGAGAGACCCAAATGCCTCCCGGGACTCACCGGGGCCCGTAAAGACCCAACGCCAAGGGCCTCTGGCCCCCCAGCCTTCACTTCGCTTTGTGTGGCTGCCTTCATCCTGCGGTCTCAGCTGCAAGGGTCCTCTTCCCAGAGACCTTCTGACCTCTGACCTCTGGGGCACCGCCCCCCTCCCGTCTTTGCACCTCTTGACCCTGACCACAGTCCCGCGCTGTCTCGGGTACTGGCATTTCAGGTGTCGGCCCAGCGTGTCTCCATCCCCTTGGAAGGTGAGACCCCACAAGAACAGGATTGGCGTCCTCGTGTCCTTAGCCGTTACTGGGCCAGGGACGGCCCTGGGCTGCAGCGACAGACTGCAGGCGGCATTTAGAAAGCTGACCCCCTCCAGGGCTGAGATCTCAGCGCGGGGATCTCCAAGAGCCCGCAGGGGTCCTCACACAGCTGTCCCTCGCCCAGTTCTCGGGACCCACGGCTCCAAGCCCCAGTCAGCTGTCAAGTAGGAGGTAACCAGCCTGAGAACCGTCCCCTGGCTCGGAGCACCGCCTCTCAGGTGTCACCGGTGAGGCAGGGAGGGGCCGGTCCAGGAGGACCACAGCTGTGGACACTCGCCAGCCCCCCCAGGCCGGCCTTCTAAGTGGGGAGACGTTGTGGCCACCCCGGAAGTCTCACCTCGGCTGTCATCCACGTAAATGTCATAGCTGTCCCTGCCAACCCGCTGCCGCAGCGTGTAGGTGATCCAGCAGCCGTCCACGTCCCGCTCCTTGCACGTGCGCCCCTTCTCCGGGGGCTTGTTCAGCAGGCCCACGTTCCCGCACACCGAGGTACAGTTACTCCCCGAGTGGCTCGGGTCAAATTTCAGGCACTGGGCGCACAACCTGCGGAGGAGGGGAGCGTGGGGCTGAGCGCAGGTGCACGAGGACTCAGGCGCCAGGAGGGCCCCCGGGGGGGGGGGGGGACACGGACCAAGGCTTCCGGGAGGAGGAAGGGGCTCCCGGAGGAGTCCGGGGGCAGAGCTGCGGGGACCCGGGAGCCGGAGAGCGGCATGGGTGCAGGCGGGGCGGGGCACTCACAAGTAGCGGCCGCAGGGCGACGGGCAGCCCAGGCACTCCAGGCACAGGGGCGGCTGGTAGCCGGTGTCACACTCACACACGTTGCAGACACAGCGGCCGCGCCCGTTGCACTCAAAGCCGTCGGGGTTCAGGCAGCCCCGGGTGGACCTGTCACACTGGCACGCGGAGCCCTCGAAGCCCGGGTTGCAGGAGCACTTGCCGCAGGAACAGGTGCCCCGCTCTGCAGGACAGCAGCCGAGACTCGGCCCCGCCCATCCGGCCCGCACCCGTCCATCCGTCCACCTGTTTGTCCGTACCTGCCTAGCCCCAGGCGGCTGCATGGGGCTCACTGGGTCCTCCCGTCCACGCCCCCCGCTCACCCGGGTCCCCCCCCACCCCGGGTCCGCCCCTCCCCCTTTCCCCCCTCCCATCCTCGGCCCCGCTTACCTGGCTCTACCCGGGTCCACCCGTCCCTCCGTCCGCGTCCCCGCTCCCCCTCACCCCAGCTCTCCCTCACCCCTGCTCACCCTTGCCCCCGCAGACCAGGCCATCATAGCGCTCGCAGTTGACGTTGTCGCACTCGCAGAAGCGCCCGAAGATACTCTTGTTGGGGATGTCGCTCTGGTGGCACACGCACTGCCCGCACAGGCAGTCCCCCAGCCCCGAGCAGATGAGGGAGTTGTTGTCCCTCCGGCAGCTGCCCTCCAGCTCCTGACTGCTCCGGCCCTGCGTCTGGCATTCACAGTTCTTCCCGATGTAGCCGGCGTCGCACCTGCAGCGGGAGGGGCCCCGGGTCAGGCCCCCTTCTCCCAGAGCTGCGGCCCTGGGCCACACCTGCCCCACACCTGCCCGCACCACTTCACCTGCAGATGCCGCACTCCATGGAGCCCCTGTCACCACAGAGGCCGCGGTTCTGGCTCATGTCCCTGCAATGGCACTCGCACTGGGGAAGGACGTGAACGGTCACCGTGTCCGTGAAGCCCAGGGCCCGGATGACAAAGGACTGCTCATGGATGCACTCTGTGGCCGTGACCTTCACCTGGAAGGTGATCTGCGGTGGAGAAGAGCAGGGCTCAGGCAAGGCCGGGACAGCAGGCTCCCACCCCGCTCCCGTGTCCTCGCCCTCGCCTGGATGTAGGGGTTTGTCCCGGGGCCAGGCCCGAGTAGGCAAGGGGTGGTCCCAGGCCTGGAGAGTACCAGCCCTCGTAGGGGCCCTTGCAGGGGCCCCGGAGCCAGAGGACGGAAGAGGGAAGAACACGAGACACCTTGCGATTCTCCAGGACTAGGGACTTGACATGAGAAAAGAGAGAAGGGCGTCGGGAGAGCCGGCGTCCGCGGTGCCAGAACGTGGGGGCAGCAGGCCCACCAGAGCCCAGTCAGCCCGTCCCGATCCCCGCGCCCATCCCTTAACCCGAGCTCCTCCTCGCATCCCTTCACCCTAGCCCCGCCCATCCCCTCACCCGAGCCCCGCCCATCCCCTCACCCGAGCCCCGCCCATCCCTTCACCCGAGCCCCGCCCATCCCCTCACCCGAGCCCCGCCCATCCCTTCACCCGAGCCCCGCCCATCCTTTCACCCGAGCCCCGCCCAGCCTGCCCTGCCTGCCCCCCCCCCCCCCCCCCCCCCGCCCCGCGCCCCCTTCCCGCTTGGACTCGGGCTGGGGGGGGGGGTCTCTCTAGAATTTTTTTATCACACACGTGTTAATAAGGAGATTACATGACTTAAAAGGACGTATATTTTCTCCTTATGTCTGGTATGCCAGGATCCCAGAATCCCACAGGAGGCCCTAGATCCTGGGTATGGACTTGTGCTCTGACCCCAAATACAGGCCCCACAGGAACCGGGTGCCACAGCACAAAGCCCCACCACCCTCCCTGCGCGGGCAGCCAGCACAGAGCTCAGGGGGGCACCGGCTTGTCCAAAGCAAGGCACGGCCCAGACCAACTTAAATGAATTGCCACTGGGGCCACGAAGGTAGAGCAGAAATATCAGGAGAAATATATAAGAAGCAATCACCAATCATAAGATTGAATAAATCCCTGTGTGGGTCCACCCAGTGTGAGGGCAGATACTTCAGCAAAAATTTATGTGCGACATTTAGCGAGTAACATAGCTGAAGGAATTCCAATGTCACGTTTAAAACTGCAATAAAAGCAGTATTTTGCTGAATATTAGTTCACAGCCAGAAAAAGGGAAAATTTAATTCTCATGGTCATAATAAATTCAAAACGTTATGGAAATAACTTAAATATCAATGTCTTTAATCATCTGTGTTGCCCATGCTTTAGTATCTTTGCAAAACACACAGCACACAGCACACATATATACACACACCGCGCACATATACACACAGCACACACACGCACACACACACACATCCACAAATCAGGAAACCGGGCCAGACTTGAGGTGTGTGGAAAGGAACGCTGCTCCTTGCTGGACGCACTGCCCAGCATCTTGCCCCAGGGGGCGCTGCCATCCCCTCTGTCCTCCTGCACCCGGGAGCCCTGTGTTGAGCAGTGTGCTGAGGGTGATACCCCCTGCTTGTCCCTGTGCTTGCCCCGTGTGCCTGGGTGCACTCCTAGCTGTCCCTGGGAGAGAACCTTCCCGACAGTCGGAATGGGGCCTCACCGGGACGTTGATCTGGACTCCGTCACAGTCTCCTCTGGGCTGGTCCACCTGTGATACTCCATTACTGCAGAAGGAGTCATAGGTGACTCTCAGGGTGTTGGGGACAGTGTTGTGGTCCAGAAAGACCCTGGAGGAGAGTTTCTGCCGGCAAAAAACGGCTACAGATTAGGGAGCTTCCTCCCGCTGTCCCCGGGCCCTTCCTGGCCAATGGCTCTGAGGCCTCTCCATTTCTCACCCCTCCCTCCTCCCCCACATGCCCGCTGAGAGCTGGGGAGGCGCTAGGCCCTGTGCCCCGTGCAGGTGCGAACGAGGTTACCAACGCCATGGCCCCGCGAGAGGCCAGGAGGGCACAGATGGGGACAGACGCAGCCATGAGAACGGGGACTTGACAGTCCCGCCCACCACTGAGTGCCCAGTGCCTGGCACAGGGTAGGAGCTGGGAAACCCATTTAAGGGAGTGGGAGACAGACAGGGACAGAGAGGGAGAGAGAGGAACAGAGTCAGAGTGAGTGAGCGGGGACAGGTGACCGTGCCATCGGTGTGTAGACAGAAACACTGGGCAGTGGCTGGTGCTCAGGAGGTCCTGCTCTGGGGGTTGGGGGCTCTGCAAGGGTCCATGGAGCACACAGAACCCCCTCGACAGGGCTGTAACTCGACACCCTCATCAGGTGCTCTCGCCACCAGGAACTTTGGCCTACAAGGGGGCTCCGTATCCGGGAGGCGAGGTTCGGGCATGGGACGAGCCGCTCCATCCCCAGGGAGGGCATGGCTGCCCTTCGGGAAGAGCCAGGCTCTTGCCCGTTGCCCGTTGCCCAGGAGGCCTGACAGTGGCCCCAGGGGGCAGGGCACTTCTGTCCGGCCCACCCTTCTGTTGACCTGCAGCAGGGAGGGCGGGGTGCCTGCGACAGCCCCAGGGACCCCGGCTGAGTGCCAGGGGGACTCACATTGTAGGCGTTCTTAATGAGCTGCACCACGTTGCTGGAATCCTCTGACAGCTCCCCCACCGCTGACTTGGGGATGACCTCGGTGAGTTTCTGTTAGGTAAACAGACCACACGGTCACAGCTGCAGCCCTGGGGCCACGGAAGCCCATGGTTCCGTAACACCCCAGTTTCCTTCTTGCTCATAAAATGGCCCAGAGAGTCCCCCACCAGATATCTTATCGCGTTCAGTTAAGACAGCGTGTGGTCAGTGGCTCAGAAGCTGAGCACTTGCCGATTTCCTCGCTGTAAACACGCCTCCTCGGCCGAGTTCAAGCTCGTGACGTCACTGAACACAGAGCTGGGAACAGCGCGCCTTACCGCCGTGAGAGTGCCCCCACCATGCGGCTGTATCAGGTGCAAACAACCAAGGGCACAGAGTCGTAGGACGTGCCAAAACCACCAGGAAGGGATCGGTTCTGAGCATTTTAATGTGTTGATATAACTTAATTTTAATAACGACTGTGTGGGGGCGCCTGGGTGGCACAGTCGGTTAAGTGTCCGACTTCGGCTCAGGTCATGATCTCGCGGTTCCTGAGTTCGGGCCCCTTTTTAGGCTCTGCACTGACAGCGTGGAGCCTGCTTGGGATCCTCTCCCTCGCTGCCCCTCCCCTACTCATGCTCTCTCTCTCTCTCTCAAAATACATAAATGAACTTAAACATTAAAAAAAAAAAAAAGACTGTTAAGCAGGACTGTAATAATGGGCTCCAGTAGGACAAGGGTCAGCTGGTCCCATGGCACCTGCAGGTGGGCAGCGTGGCGCACCTGGACCGCCCGGACAGCTCTGTGTTCCCTCCTTCCCCTCACACTACCTGTCCCGGAAGATTGCGTCATGGCTCACTTACAGAACTGATGGTTGAGTCACTTCTCTGACCCAACGCCCTCCCGTAACTCCCCGGAGAGATTCCAGTCACCTCCACGGAGCCCACAAGGACTGTCACAGCCTGGCCACCAACGCCCTCTGGCCTCTGCTGCCCTCTCCCCTTCACCCCCGGGGCGGGACCCCACCGTGACTCCGGGAAGCCGGGCTCCTGTCCTCTGACCTGCCTCCACTCTGGTGCGGGTGTACCAAGGACAGTGTCACAAATGCTCTCCTCACAGGCTCTGGGTCACCTCGATGTCCCTCACCCAGAGCCCCATGAGTCGGGGTCAGGAAACAGGCTCAGATCTGCCAGGGCACTGTTCGTGCTAGTGGGTTTGGGATTCAAATCTCCTGCTTCAGCTTCTACTCCATCACCACACCGTCCTGCTCCAATAGCAAATTACTGGGACCTGCTGCGTCTGGTAGGACGGCCTCCAGGTCCCGACGTGCCCATGCTCACGCAGCCAGCACACGTGGGCAATCTTCTGTTACGAAGCCCCCGGCCATCGGCCCTGCGCTGAGCCACTGTCCCTGTGGTCGGGCAGGCTTCCACTGCCCGCCCGCCCCAGGACGGCTCCTAGACACCTGCCCCTCCCCCTCCTCTGTGTCCCCTGCAGGGTCCTGTCCTCCTTTGGAGTCTGGAGAACTGACAGCAGGCGCTGCTGACTCTGCGCCGCCCCCTCCCCAGCACCCCACGCCTCCCACGGAGGGGGAGGGGCTGGCAGGTGCTCTCCCAGCCCAGCAGAGCTGAGAGGAGGCCAACCCGGCTCAAGCCGGCTGTGTGCACACGCAAAACAGACACGGTGCCGGACCAAGGGCAGGAAGGACGGAAGAGAAACTGCCCCAGGAACAGAAAGTTCCCCATGTTCTAGAAGAATGGAACAAGAACAGTAATTCCGTGAAATCAGGACAGACCCAGGGTTCCCAAAGCAGAGAAGGAAGTGTCAGTGTGCGAGAGAGTTGGCTTCTGAGTGGCGGGGCAGCTCTGGCGGGGGGCCCAGGGCTCTGCAGAGTATTCGGGGGTGCTTCCTGGTGAAATCCCGCCGGCCTGAGGTCCTGTACTTGCCCATATGTGCCTGATAAACGCGTGAACCGCTCACGCTCAAGCGTATTGGGACATAAAACAAGAAGGAAGCCTCTGATCTGCAGAAAGACTTTCTATGTTGTAGCAAAAATGGAAACATGGTGACTGGATTTCACCAACAGAGAACATCCTTCTTCCTTCCTCCAACCGCACAGAGCCCAGAGTGGGCACCCCCGCCTGCCGTCGCCTGTCGCCCGCCCAAGCGCAGCTCAGCCCGTAGAGACGCAGGGTGCCAGCACCACTCACATGCCCGTGCCCGCCCTGCTGCTCAGGACCCGATGCCACCGACCTCATAGGTTTTCACCATTCTCTTGGTCACGGCGAAGATGGGCTGGATGTTACTTTCAGCCAGTTTGTGAGCCAGCTGGCCCACCGATGGGTAGTCCTGGTGGGGAGACAGACGCCTGGTCAGCCGGTCCCGGGGGTCAGGACACACCACCAGGCCATCTGGCCGCTCCCACCTGGGGCCCAGAGGCCCAGCCTCCCAACCCCGGACGATTCCATGGCGAAGTTCGATCCACTGCAGGTGAGGGCAAGTTCCTGTGACAGGTGCTGACCTTTCCAGACCAGAGGATGCCCAGCTTCTCCGTGCTGAGGGGCGGCGTGCCCCACGAGGAGCTGTCCCCACCTGAGGTGTGGCCCCCTTGCGCCAGCTCCCTGGACCCCTAGCGCTGCCTCCCTGCTCCCCTGGGGCGGAGCCCAGGTGGGCCTTCCCTCCCAACCCCCCCTCCCCCCCCCCCCCCCCCCCCCCGCCCCCGTGCTGCCCACTCCCTCCCAGGACCAGAAGGCCACGTACAAATTCATTGCTCCTTTTGTACATGTTGTCCTCTAGGTGACAGCGGCCGTCATTGGGGGTCAGGATGGCGCCCAGCTTCCCGTCACCCGCAAAGTGGAAGCCGTCGTCCGTGGCGAACACCAGCAGCCGAGTGACATTGCGCCAGCCGATTTCCTCCTGAGAACACAGCAGAGTTAGCGGCCTCGGTCTCCCCAGTGGGCAGAGCGCAGCGTGGGGGCTGGAGCCAGGCGGCCCCTCTCACGCAGCACCTCCGCCGGGACCGGCCGCGGGGCTCGGGGTCCCCGTGTCCAGGCCGGATTCTAGCACCGTGGCCTGCTCCTGAGGTGTCTGCGGGACAACCTCCCGATGGCCGCGCCCACGCACAGGACGCGGTGGGGGTTCAGACCAGGGACTGGGAAAGACCCCACAGGAGGAAAGAAAACACTCACGGAAATGTTTACTACCATGTAAAAACGTGGCAGACACAAAAGATGACAGAACCTGAGGACACGCAAAGGGACAGGGCAAGCCCGGGGACGTTAGCGGCCCGTGTCGTCCACAGGACAGCACGCGGAAATGGAAATGTGCGTCTGGGGTGCAGCAGAAGACACTGGGAGATTGGAATCCTCCGAGTCGAGTCGTGCATTTACATCATGACCAGCAGGCGGGAAGGCCGGGGTCAGCAGGGGGCAGGGGGAGGCCTGCTGGGGCCAGGGGCGGCAGACACGGCCACTTAGCGCACATGCCTGGGGACGCCTGGCAGGGGATGCTCCCTCTCCCCGGGTTTGGGGGCGTTCTGGGGAGCAAGGCTGGTCGGGGCCTCCCCTTGGGTGGGGTCTGGGGACCGGGGCGGGGCTTCCCCTTGGGTGGAG
This sequence comes from Felis catus, assembly GCF_018350175.1. Taxonomy (NCBI): domain Eukaryota; kingdom Metazoa; phylum Chordata; class Mammalia; order Carnivora; family Felidae; genus Felis; species Felis catus. The sequence continues at coordinate 1,771,154 of NC_058376.1, read as the reverse complement.
TCTGGGAACGAGGGCTGGGCGGGGCCTCCCCCTGGGAGGTCTGGGGACCGGGTCTGGGCGGGGCCTCCCTTTGGGTGGGGTCTGGGGATCTGGGCGGGGCCTCCCCTTGGGTGGAGTCTGGGAACCGGGGCTGGACGGGGCCTCCCCTTGGAGGGTTCTGGGGACCAGGGCTGGGCGGGGCCTCACCTTGGTGGGTCTGGGGACCGGGGCTGGGCGGGGCCTCCCCTTGGGGGGTTCTGGGGACCAGGGCTGGGCGGGAACTCCCCTTGGGTGGGCTCTGGGGACACGGGCTGGGCGGGGCCTCCCTTGGTGAGGGTCTGGGGACCGGGGTCTCCCTTTGGGGTTGGTCTGGGGACCCGGGCTGGAAGGGGCCTCCCCTGGGAGGGGTGTGGGGACCCGGGCTGGGCGGGGCCTCACCGGGCAAGCGGCGACCTGCATCATGGCGTCCAGACCGCCCTCGGGGGCGTCCAGGTTTCCGGAAATGAGCTGCTTCCCCACCTCGGTCTGGAACTGGTGGGAGTTGTTGGTGAGCTTCAGCACGTGCCTGAAGGCGAACGGCGCCTGGCACTCCTTCTCTTTGTTGGGGCACGGGTTCTTCAGCTTCTCGGGGTGCGTGTTCACGAAGGGGAGCACCGTCTTGTCCACGAAGGACCCGAAGCCTGAGGGGTGGGCGGGACGAGTGGGGTGGGCAGGAAGCCCGCCCTGGAGCCTCTATTTTCCTGCTGCGCAGCAGGGCACGTGTGCACGAGTGTGATCGTGTACGAGTGTGAGCACGTGCACGCACGGTGTGTGAGCGCATGTGCACGGACGGAGGGTGTGCCCGTGCGTCCCTGCACACGGCTCGGGAGGAGGCAGACGGGGGAGTCAGGCCTCTCCTTTGCCTTACGCACGTGTGTGCCCGAGACTCGCACGTGGCAAGTGAGTCGGTGCAGGTCAGGACGCTGCCGGTTTGCCGGCTTCTGTCTTTGCCGGCGTGACTGCTGTGCGGCCGGCCTACTCTGCTGACTTTTCGTTTTTTAATGAGTAGCACGGTAGAGGTTTTGTTTTTTGAACATATCAGAAAACAAAGGAGAAGGAAGGAGAGGAGGTGGAGGGCCGGATGGCGTTGACAGCGCCCGGGGTGGCCCCCGGGGTGGCCTGCGTGGGGCCCTGGCAAGCCCCCCCCAGTGCCCTGCCTGGCAGCAGCCCGGGGCAGCAAGGGCCGGCCAGGACTGAGGGGGGAGCCTCACCGATGCGGCCCGACTCGGTGATTTCGTTGAGAGCCCGGAGCAGATCACCCCCCAGCTTCTTGACGTTGATGAGGTCGTCCAGCATGGAGTAGGAGAGGTCCATCAGGTAGTACAGGTCGATGGGGTAGCCCTTGGCCCGCCGGAAGGTCACGTTGAAGGCAGCCGCCTGACCTGTCGGTAGGGACGGGGCAGAGAGAAGGCATCTCAGGGGCGCTGACCTGCCCCCCACAGGTCCCGAAATGTTCACTATTGCCCCCTTCTCTGTGGCCCGTGGACGAGTCACAGGGCGCCCAGCTAGATGGAGCATTCGGACACACGCACACCGCTGAGCGCTCGTTCATCAGGCGCTGTCGAGATGCACGTCTACCTGGCTGTCCCTGCAAGCCACGCTCTGCGCCCCCAGCATGGGGCAAACCCAGCCATCCCGGTGCAGGCCCCCTTCCCGATCACGTCCCCCCTGGCCCCTGTCCGAGTCACAACACGTTCTCATGTGATTGCTGGCTTATTTGTCCCAGACCTAGGGCGCCCCGTCACATAGCAGATGCTCAATAAATCACCAAAGATCAGGGACGGCGTGACTGAGTTGTCTCTCTGTCCCGCTTCCAGCCCCCAGCTCCCTGCAGGACTGCCATCACAGAGGTGAGGCTGAGGGACAGACTCCACCCCGTCCTGGCCTGGCCTGTCCACTGCATGGTCCTCCTCCTTCCACCACAGCCACCTTCCCAAAGGACACTGACAGGGTTCTGCGGTCAAGTCAGTTTGAGCAACACTGATTTAAACAGTCACTCGAGTTCCTTGGCTACAGGACTTATCAGAGCCTTTGCTCTGCCAAGAGCACCTGGCATTCTGAGAGCGGGACAGAAGAGTGTTTCCCAGATGGTTGCCTCTCCCTTTTGGAAAGGATGCAGAGCAGAGGCACATAGCCACAGGTGGTGGGTGTGGGGGCGCCCTCCTGCAGGCAGAGGGAATGGGGCCACGGGGGTGCTCAGACTCCATCCTTGGGGTTTCCAACCGTCCTTGGATTCCTGCCCACCTTGCTGTCTGACCTGGCACATGGACGCCTGTGCCATCGGTCGGCCCTGGCACCCAGAGCAACCGACACACATGCTACTCGTCTGTGGCCGAGGCCACGCCTACCTGGTCTCAGGTGGAGTGTCACTTTCTGTGGGGATAGCTGCTTCTGGACGCCCTCCTGGTCGTAGTAGGTCTCGGCCAGGCTCCTGGGGTCTATGATGTCGTCAGCTGCACATCCCTTCAATAGCAGCTGCTCCCGGGTGTCGCAGCGAACGGAGTCTGGCTCCCCCAGCCCAGTGAAGTTCTGGGGGTGGGATCGGGGGTCAGGAGTCAAGAGGAGGGTGGAGAAAATGTGGGGGCCACACCGTGGGTGCTGCATGAGACTGGCCCTCGGGGTCACTGGAGGAGGCTGACCCGCCTTATTCCCACCTGGGATTCAAGACAGGTGTCCTTGTGGGGGTGGGGTGGGCGGGAGGCTGGGCAGCCGGGGACACCTGCCTTCCAGTGGCCTCTCCGTGGGGCTCCTACGTCCCCCCGGTCTGGGAACCAGCCGTCTGCCCTCCACTGCCTCCGGCAGCAGAGATGAAGGAAGGACCGATGTCTCCAGCCCCAGGCTGGCCCATGGCGGGGTCCCTCAGCAGCCCCAGAGCCGGGAGCACCCGGCCAGGGGTGTCCACGCCCTTCAGCAGCCTTCATCGGAGGGTCTGCCCTGAGAAAAGGCACGTGGCACCCGGGGAGCCCCGGGTCCAGGGCAGTGTCCTCATGACCCCACGAAGACCCCTGGGTTCTGACAGCACGGGGCAGGAGAAGGGCCCGCGTTCCGTGGCACCAAGGGAGGACACGCTAAAGACACGTGTGCGGCTCTCTGCTCCTTTCACAGAAGGAGGCTCAGGAAGGGTAAGGCGGCCACGCGGGAGGCCGGCCCGGTACAGCCGGGGCCACGGAGGGGCCACGGAGGGGCCACGAGGGCTGGCGCTTCCTGGGCTGCCCGTCGGTCCCTTTGGAGCTCTGTCGGTGCGTGAAGTACTTGAGACATAAAGCGAAATCCACAGGAACAGGCAGAGTCCCAAACGTGATCCCCGTGGAAGGAAGCGAGGCCAGCTGTATCCCCAAGGAACGGAACGAGCCCACGAAAGGGAAGGGAGAAATCCAACCGGCTGGCAGAGGTTTCACCCCCGGGCCGTGGCCGTGCCGCATCCGAGCAGAGAGACCCCACCACACCCCGCTTCTCTGTAGGCTGCTGGTGGCCGGGGTGCGGGCTGGCAACTCTGAAGCCGCTGCCCCCGCCTCGTAGGGTTGAGAAAAGGAGGACACGTACTGCAGCTATCCGGAGGCAGGCTTCTCGAGAAAGGGAACCAGGACCTTCAGAGCAATGTCTGATCCCCCCTTGGGGCCAGGAGAGTGCGGCGGGTTGTTCTGGAGTAAGAAAGTGCTCAAAAAAAGCGATGAGGGCACAGGCCAAGGGGGTGGGGGGAGAGGCCCAGTGGCCCGGGAGGGTCCCAGTGGCCAAATGTGAAACCATTTGAACCTCAGAATGACGGCGATAGATTGTAAAGCTATTGAATAAAATAAAAATCTACGGGGTCCACACTGATGAGAGAGAAGAGACTGCAGGAGCCGTTGCGGGAGTCCGTGAAGTGGACGCCACCACCTGGCAGCCCTCCAAGTGATAAGTGATTCGTGCCCGAATCACCTACGGGTGCCAACCCGAGCGGGTGTAAGCCTGACGGGGAGCGGAATGTTTCCTGGCCTCAGCGCATCTCCCCGCAATTACTTACTAACCACAAGGAGTGAATAATGATATCATGGCAGAGACGCTGCCGGGCAGTCGCCCCCTCGGCTGGGCGGTCCACACTGGCATCACCAGTGTTGGGACACACAGTGACGGCACGAGTCCCGGGCAGGGCTCCGGCCAAAATGCACGCTCTGGGCCCAATCGGAGGGGAGGCCGGGCAAGCTCACGCTGAGGGCTTGCACACACCTGCTCCCCTGAACTCCGGAGAAATGTCAATGACGTGATGACGCAGAGCGAGGGGCGCCCTGGATTGGAGGCGACTAGGGGGACAGAACGCCTACGTGCAGAGCGTGACCCTGGGTCACCACACAGACAGAGGGAGATGCCATCGAAGGCATTATTGGAACAACTGACAAACTTTGTGTAGAGCGTGCAGGGGTGATGAGGTGCCACGGGCAGTGTGGAGCCTTGGAAAAGTGTTTTGTGGTTCTCTAGGGGGATGCATCGTGGTTAAGGACCCTTGAAGTATGAAGAATTAAGGGTCCTCCAGGGCGGGAGGGCACGGTCAGGATCCGGGGGTCCCCCAGGGCGGGAGGGCATGGTCAGAGTCTAGGGGTCCCCCGGGGTGGGAGGGCACGGTCAGGATCAGGGGGTCCCCCGGGGCGGGAAGGCACGGTCAGGATCCGGGGGTCCCCCAGGGCGGGAGTGCATGGTCAGGATCTGGGGGTCCCCCAGGGCGGGAGGGCATGGTCAGAGTCTAGGGGTCCCCCAGGACGGGAGGGCATGGTCAGAGTCTAGGGGTCCCCCGGGGTGGGAGGGCACGGTCAGGATCAGGGGGTCCCCTGGGGCGGGAGGGCATGGTCAGAGTCTAGGGGTCCCCCGGGGTGGGAGGGCACGGTCAGGATCAGGGGGTCCCCCGGGGCGGGAAGGCACGGTCAGGATCCGGGGGTCCCCCAGGGCGGGAGTGCATGGTCAGGATCTGGGGGTCCCCCAGGGCGGGAGGGCATGGTCAGAGTCTAGGGGTCCCCCAGGACGGGAGGGCATGGTCAGAGTCTAGGGGTCCCCCAGGGCAGGAGGGCACGGTCAGGATCCGGGGGTCCCCTGGGGCGGGAGGGCATGGTCAGAGTCTAGGGGTCCCCCAGGGCAGGAGGGCACGGTCAGGATCAGGGGGTCCCCTGGGGCGGGAAGGCACGGTCAGGATCCGGGGGTCCCCCAGGGCGGGAGGGCATGGTCAGAGTCTAGGGGTCCCCCAGGGCGGGAGGGCATGGTCAGAGTCTAGGGGTCCCCCAGGGCGGGAGGGCATGGTCAGAGTCTAGGGGTCCCCCAGGGCGGGAGGGCATGGTCAGAGTCTAGGGGTCCCCCGGGGTGGGAGGGCACGGTCAGGATCAGGGGGTCCCCCGGGGCAGGAAGGCACGGTCAGGATCTGGGGGTCCCCCAGGGTGGGAGTGCATGGTCAGGATCTGGGGGTCCCCCAGGGCGGGAGGGCATGGTCAGAGTCTAGGGGTCCCCCAGGACGGGAGGGCATGGTCAGAGTCTAGGGGTCCCCCAGGGCAGGAGGGCACGGTCAGGATCCGGGGGTCCCCCAGGGCGGGAAGGCACGGTCAAGATCCAGGGGTCCCCCAGGGCGGGAGGGCATGGTCAGGATCCGGGGGTCCCCCAGGGCGGGAGGGCATGGTCAGAGTCTAGGGGTCCCCCAGGGCGGGAGGGCATGGTCAGAGTCTAGGGGTCCCCCAGGGCGGGAGGGCACGGTCAGGATCCGGGGGTCCCCCAGGGCGGGAGGGCATGGTCAGGAGCTGGGGGCGTCCCAGGGGAGGAGGATGTGGTCAGGAGCTGAGGGTCCCTCAAGGGAGGGGTTCTCTCTAGGAGGAGGGTGGGCCTGGGACAGGAACTGTCAATTTAGGGACTGTGCCCTGGAGGTCTTGTTATGGGTAAAACATAAAACCGAAAAAACGCAGCGGAGGAGTTAAGGTCCCGACACAGAACCGCCCACAACTTCTCCCCTGAAAGCTGTGTCCACTTCCCTGTGTGTCTCCTCGTGGTCTGTGGTCTGTGGTCAGGGCTCGTGCCCGGGCAGGGGGCACAGAGCAGGGGTCCGCCTCCCCTGGGGCTGCCCCGGGGTGGGGCCGAGTCTGCCCGTCCCTCTGACAGTCCCGTGCCCCTGGGCTGCACCTGCCCCCCCCCCACGTCCCCCAGGAAACAGAGGGGCGGGCGCCCCTGGGTGCCAGCAGCTCCAGAGGCAGAGAGAGGGCGCCCGGCGGCGGGGTGGGAAGGCGGGAAGGGCAGGCCAGGCGTGGGGGCCCTCGGCGGGCGCAGCCTAAGGCGGCTCTTACCAGCTTCTGGCACCAGGCACAGCCGGGGCCCGACTCCACGCAGTCCCGGCAGTTGCTGACCTTGAACTTGGTACACTTCTGGCCGAGGGCTGGGGGCAAGATGAGGCGGCTCCGTGAGCGGCGGCGGCCTGCGCTGGCCAACCCCACACGGAGCCACGGGCACTCGGGGCGGCGGAGATGGGTGCGGGTCAGGGGGTGGGTGGGGGAGGAGGGGCAGCCGGAGCACCAGGAGGCGTGGGAGGAAACCAGGCTTCGCGGGAGGGGGAGTGCGGGGAGACCGAGGCCCGTTCCTGGGACTTGTTCCCAGGGGCGCCGCCCCTCCAAGGCTGGAACTCGGCCCCCCAGCACGGACCGCATGGCCCTGCCTGTGCGGAACTCACCGGACCAGAGGGCGAGCAGACCCACCAGGGTGAGGAGCGGGAAGTGCTGGGGCAGCATGTCCTGGGGAGGGAAGAGGTCTCAGTGACGGGGCCTCAGACCCCAGACTCTACAGACTCTCCGGCTGGCTGGCCCACAGACGCGGCGCCCGAGGGCCCCGTGCCTGCTGCCCCGGGGTGGCCAGCCCCCGGGAGAGGCTGACAAGGGCCGCGCCTGCTGAGCACCCAAGGCGGGCTGTGCTGGCAGCAGGAAAGGAGGCCTGAGCGGCATGGGGCTCACTGCTGAGCCCACCAGCCTCCAGGGAGGAGCAGGGAATGGGCCTCCCTCCAGGGACACGTGTGCACGCAGGCGCACACCCGGGACACCCCCCCCCCCCCCGCTGCACACATCACACACACACGCACACTGCACACTGCGTGTGTGAGGCTGCGCCCGTGGATGGGGGCTGCGGCCGTCGTGTGCCCGAGTCCTCCGTGAACTGAGTGCCGATCTCAGAGCAGAGCCTGGGCTGGCCCGGGGCCTCCTGGCAGCTGCAGAACCAGTATGATGGGAGCACCTGCCGGGAGCCAGCCTAGCCAGCCGCCCTGCTCAGACACCCCTGCGGGAGGGGAAGTGGGTGCTACGGAGCCCACTGCTGCCTTGTCCGAGGCCACAGCCCTAGGCCGCCAGCGTTCCGTGTTTCCTGACGCACACCTGCCGTCCTTAAACACCCAGCACCTGACGTTCCCAGATGCAAGGTCGTTGGGGCGAGGCTGAGGACGGGTGTCCAGGTTCTCGTTCTGGTTCCTCAAGGCGGACCCGGCGCCTTCTAACCCACCGCCCGATGGGCAACACCTCCCTCGCCGGGATGCCACCCTCCCCTGAAGGCGCCCCGGGTTGGGGGCTGCCGGATCCCGGCTGGGCCCAAAGCACCGATGCCCCCAGGTCTCAGAAATCCTCAGCTGGTGTGGTCTTTCCATCAGACCAAGAAGGCAAACAAGGTGTAGGGGAGCCAGGAATCGGGAGGTAGCAGGCAAGAAGGGGGTCGCATTCTACCGGAAGCAAATATCCAGGGGCGCCTGGATGGCTCAGTCGGTCGGGCGGCCGACTTCGGCTCCGGTCGTGATCTCACAGTCTGTGAGTGAGTTCGAGCCCCGCGTCGGGCTCTGTGCTGACGGTTCAGTGCCCAGAGCCTGCCTCGGATTCTGTGTCTCCTTCTCTCTCTGCCCCTCCCCGGCTCACGCTCTGTCTCTCAAAAATGAATAAACATGAAAAGACCAATACTCCCCACCCAGAACGTCACGTGAAGGCCAGCTCGTCTCCCGAGGGCAGGCCTCTGAGGCCCTGGGGCTCCCTGCCCCCGACACTGCCTGGTGGTGGCCGGCCAGGAGGGTGACCTTGGGGCCAGCAGAGGCCCTGACCCAGGGCCCATGGTCCCTGTCTTGCCTGCTGGGCTCAGATGCGGCCTGTAGGTGGGCCCCCGTTTGCACCCCTGTAACCCGTGTCTCTGCACCCAGAGGCTCTGGGTGAAGGAGAACCAGCCGGGGCTCCCCTGCTCCCGTGGCGGGGTTCCTGTGCGTATTAGCCCCGTCCAGTCTCAAGTTCCCATCTTTTTGGAGGTGCCCCTGCTCCCTGGTCCCCACCAATATTATGATCAGGACCCAGAAATGTCAAAACAGAACACTCCATCCTTCCTGTTCAGGGTCAAATTGCAGAAGCCACGTGGCACTGTGGCTTCCTGGGTCATAGCAGTGGCCACATGGGCCCGGGCGGCAGTTTTCAGTTCACTCCGGCCAAGCCCGTTCACGAAAGAAAGCCCCTTGTCTCCCACTGTGGGTGCGTGGGGCTCAGGCGAGGCCGGTCCCAGTTTCCATCTGGCCCCTCCAAAATTCCACAGCTGACCGCCGGTGCAGACCAGCCCGGGCTGACCTGGCCACCGCCCGAGGCACATTCGGCCTGCGGGTAGCGGCCCCCTAAAGAGGCCGCTCCAAGCGGAGGGTGGAGGCCCTCCCCAAGCGCCCAACCATGCCTGCGCTCCCGCAGGGCAAGCCTGTGCCACAGCCCCGGGAAAGGGGCACGTGCTCTCCTGTGGCCACAGACTGGACCCCAAACATTCACGACAACCAGCACGACAGCTCCTGGGGTCCTCGCGTGGGAAACGGAGACCCGAGCAGCGGCGGGATGTGAACCTGGGTTCCCGTTTTCCCCACACACTCCTCCCACAGAGAGGGAGGGAGCCTTGATTACGGTAAGACGGCCCACAGGCTGTGATGTCCTGACATTGACCACAGGAAGCCGGGTGGGGGCCGTGGCTGCCCTCTCTCCACGCGATCCTGGCCTGCAGGAGATGGGGGCGGCCACGGAGGACCCGCGTGTCCCCCAGCCTGGTGGGGTGGGGGCGGGGGGGTGCCCCGACACAGGGTGGCTCTGGACTGCGGCCAGCCCTCCTCTCAGCCTCGGGCGGGTGGGGGCGGGTGGCGGCGGGTGGAGCCCCCTCCTCCCTGGGCCTCAGGGGGCGGGGCTGCGGTGCACCTGCCCGGCAGGCAGGACTGGCCCTGGAGGCCAGGCCTCGCCTGAGACCAGCATCCTGGAGCCACACAGACCGGGCCCCCTCTGAGCGCAGTCCTGCAGCCCGGATCCCGCTACGGCACAGGGTGTGGGTGCCCGAGCCCCGATGGCCGCCCTGGCACACTGCCTCGGCTTCCTGTGAGACCGCAGCTCTGGGTGGGGGCAGGCTTGGAGAGCACTCCGGTGCACCCCAGCACCCGGCACCCACGGGCACCCGACTCGTAAGGACCCTGGCTCGGGAGCCGGAGGGCAAGTGGGAGGCCCCGGCTGAGCAGGGCAAGGAGGGGGACCCCGGGCTCCAGGGCCCAGCCAGGAGTCCTGAGGCGCGGGCACCCTGCTCCAGCAGCCCCCAGGCCTCGCCTCCCCGGACCCGGACCCGAGCGCGGCCCCTCCGGTGCAAAACCCGAAGTCTAGGCAGCTTGAACTACCCCAGGCCCTCCACGGCCGTGAGGACTCTGCCCTCGAGGAGGCTGCTGGCACCGCCTGGGTCCGAACTGCAGGAAGTGGTGACTCCCGAGTCACGGGCAGGGTCGGCCCCCCCAGACCCAGAGACCCGGGCCCCGAGGCACTCAGTGGACGCAGCTGACCGGGGTCTCCTTTGGCAAGAGTAAAGCCCTTCACCGCCAGGTGAGAGGGCAGGGGGCATCAGAAGAACAACACGATACATTCCTCCCCAGTCTCTCACACACAAACATAACCCGTATTTGGTAAAAGACAAGAAAAAGCGGAAGCATTCGAAAGAAAAAAACTTCGGGCAGCATGCCGAGGGAGTGCACGGTGTCTGACTCAGGACAGTAAGCTGGTGTCAGATCAGGTTTCCCGTCAAAGAGGAGGCGGAAAACAAGGCAAAAAAAGCACGCGGGGGCCTGTGTGGCTCGGTCGGTTGAGCGTCCCGACTTCGGCTCAGGTCATGATCTCACGGTCCGTGGGTTCGAGCCCCCCGTCGGGCTCTGTGCTGACAGCCTGGAACCTGGAGCCTGCTTCGGATTCTGTGTCTCCCTCTCTCCCTGCCCCTCTCCTACTCGCACACTGTTTCTCTCTCAAAAATAAATAAGCACTTAAAAAATGAAGAAGAAAATCCCTTCGGAAACTTCCTCTATCTCTACCCACCCAACTTCAAAGTATATAACCAATTGTTCCTGACGCCCCCAGTACCCCTCTTTCTGCCCACGGTCCTGTGCCCGTGCTTTTTTTTTTTTTTCTTTTTTCAACGTTTATTTATTTTTGGGACAGAGAGAGACAGAGCATGAACGGGGGAGGGGCAGAGAGAGAGGGAGACACAGAATCGGAAACAGGCTCCAGGCTCTGAGCCATCAGCCCAGAGCCCGACGCGGGGCTCGAACTCCCGGACCGCGAGATCGTGACCTGGCTGAAGTCGGACGCTTAACCGACTGCGCCACCCAGACGCCCCTGTGCCCGTGCTTTAATAAAACCACCTTCTTGCACAGAAAACGTCTTAAGAATTCTTTCTTGACCGTTCCCTCCCGGCCCACATCACATCAAAAGACGGAGGTTTTGCAAAAGTGCAAACCCTCACGTTAGGCCACTCCAGGTCCCCAGGGCTCACTGGCCATCAGAACGGCTCAGGCCTGTGGGGTCAGAAAACCCACCGAGCTGGGTTTACGGGCCCGAATCAGGTGATGGAGGGCGGGCGAGGGGGAAGGCTCTGGCGAGGAAGTTCAAAGATGGGAGGCAGCCCCCCCCCCCCCGCCCCCACGCGGTACTCACCCCCAGAGCCTGCGGACTCAAAGCTGTTTCATGATGAAAAAGCCCATGTCTACCAGGGATCTGAAACAGGCACCAGCCTTTTTAAACCAAAAGGCAGAGTGTGGATATGGAGTCACTTCTGCGTTCTATAAAAACACAGAATGGACAGAAGCTGGCTTCTGCGGGGGCGGCTGGAGCCACCACCTGCTGAGCACGGAGGCTCCGGACAGACCCAGGGCACAGAAAGGGCAGTGAGGCCAGAGGACGCAGGGCCCGTATGCTCCCTGGACCCCCAGCCCTACAAAAGTGTCCGCGAGGCACGTCGACCGTTGCCCACCTCATCCCACGAAGTCTGACGGCACACGTTGCAAGGGCCAGTTTCTCAGCATGTGGAAGAAGACGAGACACCCTCCCACGTATCAACTAGACATTTTAAAGAGCTCAGGGGCGCCTGGCTGGCTCAGTCAGGAGAGCATGCGACTCTTGACCTCAGGGTCATGAGTTCCAGCCCCACGCTGGCTGCAGAGATTACTTAAATAAATAAAACTTTGGGCACCTTGATGGCTGTCGGTTGAGCGTCCGACTCTGGCTCAGGACGCGATCTCATGGTTCGTGGGTTCCAGCCCTGCGTCGAGCTCTGTGCTGACAGCTCAGAGCCTGCAGCCTGCTTCGGATTCTGTGTCCCCCTCTGTCTCTGCCCCTCCCCTGCTCTTGTGCTCTCTCTCTCTCTCTCTCTCTTTCTCTCAAAAATAAATAAACATCAAAAATAAATAAATAAAAAGACATTAAAAAAAGAAATTTTAAAACAATGTGCTAAACACCTCTCAGGTCAGAGAGGAAGTCAAAATGATATTTGCAGACAACATCCTCTGTGCAATTCCACCTCTGTGCGGTGAAAACCCTCTGTGCAGGATGCGACGTGAAAACAGTTGCCCGACGTGCTTTGGTTGCAGGTGAGGACAGGTGCACGTACGGGGACGGAAACGCAGAGGTGGGGGAAAGAGCAGGAAAGCTTTGGTAAGGGAGGCGGGAAATACGCAGACGAGGGCAGAAGTCACGAATGGGAAAAGCGAACAAAAAAGCGAAAATCGACAGATCGGACCTGCTTCCTGGGAAAAGGCAACGACCTTGGTATGATGATCGCCAAGCAGCTTGGGGAAGAAGAGTCAAGATGGCAGTGGTGCTGCTGGGGGGGCGGGGTGATCCTGGCCCGTGGCCCGGGGCTGAGTCAGAGACAGGGAGTGGGTTGCACCCCAGCCCTCAAAGGGGATGAGCAGAAGTGGGGGTTCCCCAGGAAGGGGCCTCCTTCACACCAGAGGCTGCGTAAACTCCGTGGAATTTGGGGACATAAAATGCTAACAGAACCAGAAGAGTGTATCTCTGAGTCAGGAAACCTTCTGAGCATAAAACTCAGGAAGGAAATACCAAGAAGACAGACTCAAAACGGGTCATGATCTCACGGTTCATGAGATCGGGCCCCGCGTCGGGTTCTGAACTGACCATGTGGAGCCCACGTGGGATTTTCTCTCTCTCCCTCTCTCTCTCAAGATAAATAAACTTAAAAAGTCAGTGATAAAGAGGCAAATGTCCCGAGAAAGGTGGTGGGCAGTCGTCACAGCCGGCTGACAAACATTTGACAACGTGCGGCTGGCTAGCAGCCAAGTAGCCGACCCAAAGAGCCGGGCTTCCCGTCCACCTGTGCAGCTGGACAACGGCCCGTGAAGGCCACCCCGTGGGCCCCGCACAGCGGCGAGAGTGGGCAAGCGCCCGTTCAGGGCAACTCAAGGTTCGTGGAAAAGAGAAAAAGTGGACATATCCCAACGGGCCACGTTTCAGTCCGTCTGTGCCGCGCCGGGGACCCGGGCCGGGGGCTCACGCAGAAGCCGGGCTCTGCTGGCTCCCTGACCCCCCCCGGGAAGTGGGGTTTGAATTATACACTCGATTGTGGAGTCAGTTGGAGTCTGAACCACCGGTGGCCCTTGTCACGGGTGGGGGGCCTCCTCCGGGGTGCACACGGGTCCCTCCCATCCCCGGAGAGCAGGCGGCATCCTCGGAACAGTCTGCAAGGCCCGTGGTCAGTGTTCCCGTCTCTCGTGAAACCCCCAGGTGATGACCGTAATTTGCCCTGGGCCTCCTGCTGCCGCACAGGGCAGGCCGGCCACGGCCACGGCCACGGCCACGACTGTAGGGCAGGGAGCCCCACCCAGGTTTCTACAGAGGCCAGAGGCTGAGCCTTCGGGAAATGCTTTACTCTACTGCCTCGCATCCTGAGCCGCCCCCGCCAGCCCTCCCACCCGGTCCTCTCCCCGGCAGAGCTGATCCCTAACCTCACAGAAACCCCACATGGGCCACTGGAGTCAGCACAACCCTCAGTCACCTGGACATCAGGTGCCCACAGAGGGAGACCCTGTGCCTGCCTGGGATGTAGCACTGAGGTGTGGGCTCGGCTGTTGCCACCAGAACCTGGGGTCCCTCCGCCTCCCACCCCGCCCCTGGCTGCCCCTCCTCCTCGCCCACTCGGGGTCCCAGGTGCCCCCAAAGGAGGGGAGCCCAGCCGGGGACGGCAGAGCAGGACCCCAGCCCTGGGTTGGGGGAAGAGGACGGGAGCCAGGACGAGGTGAGACCAGGGGACCGAAGGGCGGTGTCGGCCGGGATCCAGGGGGACCCCGGGGTCCAGACGCGGCTTCAGGCCCCCCACTCCCAGGAGGCCTCCGGAGAGGCCCCCAGGAGCCTGGCTGTGGGAGGTTCAGTCACACACCTATGTCTGTCCCCCAAGACTCAGCTGTCACACGACACCTTCACAGCATTCGGCCCGAGCTCGCAGACCTCTGACGGTCCGAGAGAAGCGGTGGACCCCTCAGCAGGAAAATGCACACGTACCACATGCACACCTACACACACCTACACCCTCCCGCACCCATGCACACCTACACACATGCACGCTTACAAGCACACACATGGTGCACACCCCCACGCACCCCCACGTCCACACACACCTACACACTCATACACACATGCACACTCACACGCAAGCACACACACAATGCACACCTATACACTCACACACGCCCATACACACAGGCACACTCACACGCAAGCACACACACAATGCACACCTATACACCCACACACGCCCATACACACAGGCACACTCACACACAAGCACACACACAATGCACACCTACATGCACCCCCACACCCATACATACGTGCACACACACACAAGTACACACGTAATGCACACCTACACACACACACACACACCACCTACACACCCCCATACACACTGCACACTCACACATAAGTACACACCATGCACACCTACACATGCCCAGACACACACGCATACTCACACACAGGTACACACAACGCACACCTACATGCACCCCCACACCCATACACACCTTCATACACACACGCACACTCACACACAAGTACACACACAACGCACACCTGCACACACTCACATACCTACACACGCCCGTACACATATGCACTCACACACAAGTATACACACAACGCGCACCCACATCCCCCACACCTCCACACACCTGACACACAACACACTCTCACATACCTCACGTGCAACACATACACGCCTCACACTCAAATACTTATATAAACACACACATTTGCTCACACAATGCTCTCACACACGCACACACGTGTGCACCCTCTCACCCTTCCACAGGCACCCCCGCTCTCGCCCACACTCACCGCACACACCGCGGGAGGAGAGACCACCACAGCCAGCCTCAGAGGCGTGGGGAGGAGGGTCTCGGGCAGGAAAAGGGAGGCGAGCGGAGGCCCACCAGCGCTCCCGCGGCCCAGCCCCTCCAGGGGGGTGTCTCGCCTGCCCCTAGCCTCCTCCAGGCTCCACGGCCTCGCAGCCCCCGTGTCGGGGGCTCAGGAAGTGCGTGTGGTTTATCGAGAGCCCCTAGACCCAGCGACCGACCGAGGCCCGGAGCTGTGCCCCGTCCTCCCGCCTGGGTCCTGTCCCCAGTTACAGCCGTCCCCGCCTCTCTGTGGCTCTGACCACGGGGGGCACAGCGCTCGCCCTGGCTGGAGTGGACGAGCCCAGGGTGGGTGGCGGGGACCAGGGCCCCCCCGCAGGGCTGGGCCGCTCCCCGGGGACGAGCCGCGGGGCCCAACCGGTCCCCCTTTAGGAAAGCGACCCCTGTCCCCCGTCCCCTCACCTCGCTGATGCCCTGGCGACCTCGGTGGGGTGTCCCGGCTGGGCAGGGAGGGGGCTCCGCTCTTTACCGGGCTGGGCTGTCGCGCGGCAAAGTCGGCCCGCGAGCCCCGACGGCGGTGAGGGCACAGCGCTTCCTGTTCCCACTGCTTTGGAGGAAGTAGTTGCAAGTGGCTGATTGCACCACAGGTGGCCCATCAGACCCCAGCCCTCGAGCTCTGCACGGGCTCCCTGTGGGGGTGTCCCAGGAAGCCGGCCCAAGCCCACTCGCCCTGCCCTGCGCACGCACCGCCGGAGAGGGGCAGCGAGAGGGGGAGCACGCCGCGGACCGGTGTGGTGGCCCCGAGGGCCCGCCCCTGGGCAAGGCCGTGGCCGTGCCCTGCAGGGACGGAGGACCTCGGGCTCGCACCCAGGGGCAGGGGCCCGGCCCGCAGACTGTACTCACAGGAGAGGCGAGAGGGAGAGGTGCCGGGGACCCAGACCTCGGTCACGGAAATAAAAATCACGACAGGGACCGAGGAGCAGAATGACAGGGTGAGAGTGAGCCGGTGGGCAGTGCAGGACCAGTGTCCGCACGGAGGCTGGAAGACGGAGACACGTGGTGCCGATGCCCACGCCCATCGGAGCCCCAGAGCCCAGGAGCGGCGGCCCGTGGACAGAGAGGGGCACGTGCCAGCGCCAGGGGCTCCGGGTCCCGACCGGCCGGGCGAGAGGCCGCTGCGTGCCCTCAGGAGGCTTCTGACGCCCTCGAAGGACAGAACAGAGGGCAAGAAAATGCCACGAGGTGGGGGGCTGGGAGGGGGGACGGCGGGGAGGAGAGGAGACACGAACGGATTAGGTCCCCAAAGAAACGAAACCAGGCATGTTCAGATGAGCCAGGACTCCGACACCTAGCTCCCTACGCTCTGCGCAGAAGACGCTCTCCGTCGAATAAACCCGGCAGGGGTACGCGGTGAGCCCACAGAAGTGAGCAAGGAAATTCGCAGAAATGATGAAGCCTACGTAACTATTGGTTTCATAAACAGTGGTGAAAGTATCGACGATCTGAAACAAAAATCCTACGGGACCGGAACGGGAGATCGGGGGGGCCACTGCCGCTTCTCACACTCGTCAATGGACAGTTTGATAAGAAATATTTCATGTCATATCTGAGAGCCATCCAAAAGCCTTCTTAAGGGGCACTGGGGAGGCTCAGTCTGCGTGTCCAACTTCGGCTCAAGTCGTGATCTCACGCTCGGT
Organism: Felis catus; assembly: GCF_018350175.1. Lineage (NCBI taxonomy): Eukaryota > Metazoa > Chordata > Mammalia > Carnivora > Felidae > Felis > Felis catus. The sequence goes on along the minus strand of NC_058376.1, from coordinate 1,754,783 downwards.
GACTTTGAGCCCTGGAACTGCTTCCGATTCTGTGTCTCCCTCTCTCTCTGCCCCTCCTCCGCTCACGTTCTGTCTCTCTCTGTCTCTCAAAACTAAATAAGTGTCAAAAAAAATCTTTTTTAATGGTCTCAAAAGATACAACTCAAGGCCAAAAGCATTCAGTGCTTAAGGAACGATGGGGGCACGGAGTTTGTAGTGCACGCAGAAAGCAGTCACAGGTCTTCCTGTGCTGAACAAAATAGCTGCGAAATACATAGAATGAAACTGACAGACACATTAGCAGACGCAGCGAACATCTTGAACACACCTGTCTCAGAAATGAACACATGAAACAGAAATGCAAGTCAGGCCTACGGAGGATTTGGGGAATGGAAGCCCTTCTCCTTAATTGACAAACACATCGTGTATTAAGCCACAAAGGAAATCTCAACATTTTCTTTTTAATTTTGAGAGAGAGAGAGAGATAGCAGGGGAGGGGCAGAGAGAGAGGCAGAGAAGGAGAGAAGCCCAAGCAGGCTCCACACCAGCAGCGCAGAGCCAGAGGTGGGGCTCGAACCCACGAACCTTGAGATCATGACCTGAACTGAAACCAAGAGTTGGATGCTTAACCGACGAGCCACCCAGGCGCCCCAGATCTCAACATGTTCTAAAGCACAGAAGTCACAGGGGGCCAAGTTCAGGGACACAATATAAGAAGATGCTAACCAGAGGACAGCATCGATAGAAAATGCTGCCCCCTGAGAAACTGGAGGCAAATCTGGTGTGGAATCGGCAGCACGCTGTGGCGGGCTCACGCAGGGAGAGAGTAAGCAGCGATGTAACTATTAATCTGGAGCTGTGTGTATCCACAGGACGCCATTCCAAACCTTGACACTGAGGTTCTTTAACGCACGAGTTGCAGAAGGATGTGTGTGGTGGGATGCAATACACCTGCTCACCAGCCCCTCTGAGGGCCCAGGGGGCAGTGGTCCTGGAACAGAGTGCGGAGGCTTTCAGTTTTATATAGTTTTTTTTTTTTTTTTTTTGCTTTTAATTGTTTAATGTTTATTTTTGAGAGAGAAAGAGAGACGGAGTGCAAGTGGGGGGAGGGGCAGAGAGAAAGGGAGAGAGACAGACAGACAGAATTAGAAACAGGCTCCAGGCTCCGAGCTGGCAGCACGGAGCCCAATGCGGGGCTCGAACCCACAGACCGCAAGATCCTGACCCAAGCCAAAGTCAGACGCTTCACCGACTCAGCCACCCAGGTGCGCCAGTTTTATATTTTTGAGAAGAAAAACTACTGGGCAAAGTAAGGCCAAATGTTAAGATCTGACAGACTCAGATGGTGGGTACGTGGGTGTTGGTGATGCCGGTCTTCACGCTTTTCTGTAGTCTTGAGATATTTCATTTTCTTAAAAAGGAACTGGCAGGGAGTGGTTACCCATGAGCTAGAGGAGCCTGTGGGGTAATGGAAATGTGCTAAAATTGAGCTGTGGTGATGATTTCACAACCCCGTAAAGTTGCTAAAATCATCACAGTATACACTTACGATTAGTGAATATTGGTATGTAAATTCTACCCTAATGAAGCTGTAGGAAATAAAACAAAATGGAGACTATTTAGGGGAAAAGAGCCACCAGCGGCTTCCAGCCCCGGCTGAGACAAAGCAGGCACGCTCCACCCCGTCTCTACCACTCGTCGCGGCTAACGCTATCACACAGGGTAAAATAGAGCAATTTTCCGACAGATTGGGGTGAGAAATCAAAACCTGATGAAAGGCTGATAGGAGGGGAACGTCCTGCCCCCCGCCCAGGACCCCTGGCTCAGCTCAAGGTGTTCTGCACCCCAGAACAACACGGTGCGCGTGGCCAAGAGAAGCCCTCCTCTCTGGCCCCTGGACTGGGAAGGCAGTGCCTTGATGGGTGCAGAGAGGAGGGGAAGATGTCCTGCTTCATTTTCTTCATCTCGGTCTCGCCCCAGAGGCAAACTCCTGCCCGAAACCTGGGCTCCCAAGAAGGTGGGAGCATCAGCTATAACAGCAGAAGCTACTGCTGTCCTCACTGTGGCCCAGAGTGACGCAGGCACAGGACCTACGCGGCAGGGGGTGAGGGTCACAACTCCTGCTTGACGGCCAGAGGAGCAGGGAAGGAGGCCTCTGGAGTCCAGAGCACGTGGGCGATAAGAAGGAGGTCAAGAAAGAGATCCCATAAAGCTTTGTATCAAGTTCCAGACTCACCCCTCGGTTGGACATGTGTGGAAAGGCTTTGAGAACTGAGTCATGGTGCAGACCGCTCCCAAGGTCGAAGACTGGACCCAGGGGCGTGCAAGTGTGAGATGGGTCCAAATAGCACTACAAAGCCTGAGAACTAAACTCATGTGGGAAGCAGAGCCCACAGGAAGTGGGTCTGAATTTGTGCTCTGCCCTAATCAAGCTGACCTGCCAGCAAAAGCAAAATGAGCAACGTTGGAGAAGATTGTCACAGGATCCAGAATTAAGCAATATTGAAAATGTGTAAAATACAATCCGAAGGTACTCAAACAACTATAACACCAAAGAAAACTGCAAGAACTTGTAAGGTACAAGATAGTAAACAATGCCAACTCTGAGATGACCACCATGTTGAAATGATCAAATAAAGCATTGAAGTCAACTACCATAAATATGCTCCATTAAGTAAGGAAAGCACTCTGGAAACCAAAACAAAGGTGAAAATTTTTCAGCAGAGGTTTAAAAACTATGAAGAAGAGTAAAATGGGTATTTACGTTTAGAAACACAATAACAGATATAAAAAATTCACCGAATGAGCTTACTAGGAAAATGGTACAGACAGAAGGAGAGTGAACTTGAAGACCAGTATGAATGACAAAGAGGAAAAAAGAGATTGGCAAAGACAGAGACCGGACGCCTGCAGGATGCCATCGAGGGTTCCAGCATCTGCATTGTTGGAGTCCCAGAGCGACAGGAGTGAAAGGTTGACAGAAAGAGCATTTGAGGAAATAATGGCTGAAAACCTCCCAAATTTGCTGAAAAATATAAGTTTACAGATTCAAGAAGTCCAGTAAACCTCAAACAGGATAAACTCAAAGAAAATCAAGCCTAAACACATCACACTCAAACTGCGGAAAACCAAAGATAAAGAGAAAATTCTCAAAACCATGCAGAGAAAAATGACACATTACACGCAGGGGAACAAGTATTGAGTGGCTGTAAATTTCTCACCAGAAACCACAGAGGCAGAAGACAGTGGCACAGAGCTCAAAGGAGAGGGCTGTTAGCCTTGGATTCCACGGCAGCACATTCCCCACGAAAGAGGGAGAGGTAAGGACATTGTCATACAGAGGCAAAGCAAGAAAATTAGTCCCCAGCAGGTAAGCTCTAAAAGCAATCTTAAGACTTCAGAGGGAAATGATACCAGAAATGTGGACATTTAGGAATAAAGACAGAGCAACAGAAATGGGAAATATCTGCATAAATACAATTTTTGTATTTGGAGGCTACTTTTCTCTTCTTAAGGTCTTTAAAATATGTTGATAAAAATTACAGTTGGCTCCTCAGGGCGCCTGGGTGGCTCAGTCGGTTGAGCATCTGACTTGCAGTTCATGGGTTCGAGGTTCACGTCAGGCTCTGTGCTGATAGCTCAGAGCCTGGTGCCTGCTTTGGATTCTGTGTCTCCCTCTCGAAAGAAAGAAGGAAAGAAAGAAAGAAAGAAAGAAAGAAAGAAAGAAAGAAAGAAAGAAAGAAAGAAAGAAAGAAAAAAAATTACAGTTGACTCCTGAAAAATGCAGGGGTTCGGGGTGCTGACTGCCACCCCAAAAGTAAAAATCCATGTGTGACTTTTGACTTGGTCGATTAAGTCGATTAACACATATTTGTAGGTTATATGTTTCATATACTGTATTCTTACAATAAAGTAAGCCAGAGAAAATAAAATGTTATTAAGAGAATCATCAGGAAGAGGAAATGCATTTACAGTGCTATACTGTATTTATTCTTAAAATCTGCACATAGATGGACTCACACCATTCACATTTGTGTTATTCAGTGGCCAGCCGTATAACATTGTCTGGTGAGGGTTCCATGCATGTAAGATACAAAATATGTGACACACCAGCAAAAGGAGGGCAGTAAAGGAATCCACATGGTTTTTAAGTTCTACCACATTCCCCCAGATGTGGTAAAATACTAATTTTTGAGTAGATAATGCAGTGTATAAGGCACATATTATACGTTCTAGAGCAGCCAGTGGAACACTTAGTCAGGAAGCCAGCTGATAAATTAAAATGCAAAGCTAGAAACACTCCTACCATCCAAAAGAAAGCAGGAGAAGGAAAGGAAAGTGGAAAACAAAGAGAACAAACAGAAAACAAAAATGTAAACAATAGATCCAAATCCAACCATTCCAATAATTACATTAAGCGTAAATGGCCTAAATATAATGATGGCAAGGCCAACAGCAGCAGATAGGGTTTCTGAAACACGTCCCAGCTCTGCCGGCTGTAAGAAACGCACTCTGAGTGTGATGATGTGGGTGGGGAGAGAAGAAGGGAGGGGGAGCTGTACCATGGAAATGCGAATCGGAAGAAAACGGGAAGGACGATGTGCCTGTCAAGCAAAGTAGACGTCACAGCAGTGAAAACCACCAGTTGTGCGGTGGGGCTTTACTTAACGATAAAGGGTCAACCCAGTGAGATGTAAGGATTGTAAACAGGCACACATCTAACACCAGGGCTCACAACACACAAAGAAACGTTAGAGAGCTGAGAGGAAAGGGGTGAACGCCCACTTACAGCTGGAGCTTTCAATGCCCCTCTCAGCGCTCAGTTATAAAAAGCAGACAGGGTCGCCTGGGTGGCTCAGTCAGTGAAGCATCCAGCATTTGACCTCAGCTCAGGTCTTGATCTTAGGGTTGTGAGTTCAAGCCCTGCATTGGGCTCCACGATGGGTGTGAAGCCTACAAAAAAAAAAAAAAAAAAAAAAAAGGCAGATAAGTGCAGCGAGCACACAGATCTGAGAACACCATCAGCCAGGACCGAAGACATTCCAGCCAGCAGCCGCGGATGTATGTGTGTCATATTCACCCAGGAGAGCTGTCTCCTGGGCCATAAGATAGATGTGAACACATTGAAGAGAAGTGAAATCGTGCCCAGTATGTTCTCTAGCTGTACTGGAATTAAACCAGAAAATAAGCAAGAGAAAGATTTAGAAAAATCTCCAAAGAAATAACACACTTCTTTTTCTTTTCTTTTTAAGAGAGAGAACACAAGTTGGGGAGAGGGGCGGAGGGAGAGAGAGAGAATCCCAAGTAGGTTCCACGCTCAGCATGGAGCCCAACATGGGGTCAATCCCATGACCCTGTGATCATGACCTGAGCTGAAATCAAGAGTCGGATGCTTACCGACTGAGCCACCCAGGTGCCCAGAAACAACAGACTCCTGAGTAATCTGTGGGTGAAATGGAAGCCTCAAGGTAAATTAGAAAATATTTTGGGGCACCCGGGTGGCTCAGTCGGTTAAGCATCCGACTTCGGCTCAGGTCACGGTCTCGCAGTTTGTGAGTTTGAGCCCCACGTCGGGCTCTGTGCTGACAGCTCGGAGCCTGGAGCCTGCTTCGGATTCTGTGTCTCCCTCTCTCTCTGCCCCTCCCCCAGTCGTGCTCTGTCTCTCTCTGTCTCTCAATAATAAATAAACGTTAAAAAATTTTTTTTCAAAAAGATTAGAAAATATTTTGAATGGAATCAAATGAAATACCACATATCATATCCACAGAATGTAGGTACAGCAGTGCCTCGAGGGAAATTTATGGTATTCGATGCACATGTTAGAAATTCAACGACATGGGCGCCTGGGTGGCTCAGTCGGTTGAGCAACCAATCCTTGATTTTGGCTCAGGTCATGATCCCAGCATTGTGAGATGGGGCCCTGCGTTGGGCTCTGCACTGGGTGTGAAGCCTGCTTAAGATCCTCTCTCTTCCTCTCTCTTTGCTCCTCTCCCCCATTCATGCTCTCTCTGTCTCTTTCAAATTAAAAAAAGAAAAAAAAAATTCAACGACATGAACGAATCCCAAGCATTTCGCCAAGCGAAGAAAGCCAGGGGGAGGTACAGAAAGCCAGCAAAACAGAGACTCAGCGGGCACTGCGAAGATAACGAGATACTGTTTCCCACAAGGGCAAATTTGCAAAGACTGATGAAAGACGGTGAGGTAATGAGAGGCAATGGCACGACATATTTGCATGTATAACGTACATGTAACGTGCTTGTCTCAGAAGCACCCTTTCCTGACAGCCACAACCGGGACTACAAGGTGTTCGTGTCTTTATGGGGACACGATCGGTATAAAATGTAATTGAATTACATCTGGTGACGGGGAAGTGGCTACATAAACCATGGTGCGTCCAGTCTCCAGCACCGCAGAGCATTTGAGAGCAGGGCCTGGTGCCAGCGACTCCGGCAGGAAAGCGGCAGACGGGGAGTCCTGGGGTTCGTGTGAAGGAGTTTCTCCATTCAGGAATCACAGTGTAAGGGGCGCCCGGGTGGCTCGGTCGGTTAAGCGTCTGACTTCAGCTCGGGTCGTGAGTTCAAGTCCCGCATCGGGCTCTGTGCCGACAGCCCGGAGCCTGTTTCGGATTCTGTGTCTCCCTCTCTCCGCCCCTCCCCCACTTGCCCTCTGTCTCTCTCTCTTTAAGCAATAAACATTAAAAAAAAAAAAAAAGAATAACAGTGTGAAACCAAGGACTTGATGACCTAAACCCTGGAGGCCTTTGCGGGGCGCGAGCACAAGAGAGGAGACGAGGCTTTGTATTTCGGAGAAAGCTGAAGCCAGGGATGAGACAACAGAATTCTGGGAATAATCTTCTCCCCTAAGTCAGCCAATACATTCCATTTGCAGTCACTTCCACCAAACCTTCCAGTAAGTCAACTTTATCTCCTCAGGTGCTCTTTGAGGACGTGGTGGCTGGCCTAACACTGAGCACACAGCCTGTGCCCTCCAGAATGACACGGTCCAGTTCAGGGACAAGGATGTCACAGTGGTATAAGGCAGAATGAGTAGGGATCTGCCAAAGTGGTCCTGGCATGGGGTTGGGGACAGGGGACAGTCAAGTGATGTAGAAAGGAGGGAGAGATGAGAGGAAGGATGTTTCCATCCCCTTACTGGCCTGGGCACCCCCAACCCCACTTCCCACCCAGCAGCATCCCCACGATACACAGCACCAAGAGGACCAGAGGGGGCTCCTTTGTGAGAGTTTGAAGATTAAGAAACGTTTTATTGATGGAGAATGTGAGGCAAAGGGTTCCGGGCTCCTTTTATGGTGAATCCCAGGCAGGGCTGCAGCATTTTAGTTGATGCTGGGAGAAGGTTGGAGGCTCAGGCACCACAGCCCACGATGCTGTGTGGGTGTGATGAGCAAGATGTGAGAACAGGGGCCCACCCATCAGAGGAGGCACCAGAGAAAGAACTGCCCAGCACTCAAAAGGCAGAAAGCAAGCTTGGCCCTCAGAGGGTGTCATGATGGCACTCGGGTCAACAGCATGATTGTGATGACTCTTTCCCAGCTCACACCCCGCTATTTTGCACTCCTTTGCCAACTTCCTTCTGGCCCAGCTCTTGCCTTTTCCTGACCTTTCCCCCATCCTTGCTTTTGTTTTCTTTTTAATTTCTTCCCACCAGTAACTTCCTTCTGCAATGTTGATTCAGCTGTTGCTCCTTTTGTGGGGGAGGCAGGGGGTGGAGGAGCCAACAGAGACAGCTGCAGAGGCTGGAGGCAAGCACGCTCCAGTGGGGGTGGGCAGAACAGAGCGGAAAACAGTGTTTGCCCTCGTAAGTGCTCCAGATAGTTTTCTCACTGGATCTCCCACAGATCCTTACAAACGGGCAAAAAGTCACTCTGCCAGGGCAATGGAGATGCTTACTGTAATCCAGGCCACATAGGTGCTGGGGCAGCCAGGTGAGCATAGAAAGTAGGGAAGGTATTTGAGAGGTTAGAGTCATTTCTAGCCACCTACTGTCCTGAATGCTGGCCTAGGTACCCTCATCCCCACTTACCACCCAACTACTACCTTCATGTCAAGCTTCCCTCCATGGGGAAGCATTCCTGGTTTCCTAACTCACCTAAGGGAAGGACAGCTTGAGGGGGCTGCTCAACACTCATCAGAACAGAAAGATTAACCAACAGGCTTGATGCTGAGAACCTGTTGGAGGGCAGAAGAGTTTGGCTCTAAATTCAAAGGAAATTGAGCCAGAAAAAGTTAAGCAATGATCAACTCTGGGGGAAAACCAGAAAGTTGCATAAAGAAGATGTAATTACAGAATGTCCACTTGGCTCAGCAGTGCACATTTACGTGGTTAGAATAATAAAAGTACTGAGCCTGGATGAAAAATGAAACTGTTTATTGTTCTACAGAGATGTGAGGGATGGGCAGGGGTGTGAGGAGCTAACATCCTCATCACTACAACAGGCCACAATGCCTTCCCAGGCCCCTAGAATCTAATTTCTCCTTTCAATATAAATACCAGGCTGACCTATGGGGCTCCAGTAGGTCAAAGGGGCCACCAAACCCTAACCCAGGTTGCAGGGTCATTCCTCTCCTTACGATGTTTATCAAATTGCCATTTCCTGTTCAGTTTATGGTTTCTACCAATGCCAAGTATAGCCAGTTGTGGACATCTTTAGTAGCGTGTGCCCACCGAAAGTCTGTGCTGCCTTTGTCAAAGCAACTTTGCACCTTCTGACCCTATGTTAATTGACTCAGTTTTCATGATTGCCTTCTAAGCTCCTCTTGCCCCAGGGGCCTAGTTTGGGGGCATGGATGCTGAGCTAAGAGAGCAGTTTTCACTTGGGGTCCAACAGACAAGCCACTGGGAGTGGTAGTAGTCTCTCGACACTCAATCCCTTTCCTTCTCTGGGTCTCAGTTTCCCTCACCCCTTCCCTTCATTGTGAGGACAAATGAAGACATGTGAAAGCATCCCACAAAGGGCCAGGCACACACAGCAGGTGCCCGATAAATGTAAAGTAGCAAATCATAAAAAGATGACAGAGACAAGTTCCCAGCGATATGGAGCTTCCAATACAATCATAGCAGGGTTTTTTTTGTTGTTTTTTTTTTTTTGTTTTGGTTTTTGGTGTTTTTTTTTTTTGAGGGGAGTGTCTATATCTGAAATTTTTTCTTGTTGAATTTTCTGCTTCTACCTTTTAACTTTTGAACCTGGGGGGAAACAATTTGCTTTTTCTGCATTGGTTTCTTTGCATGTAATAGAGAGGAATTAAATTCTTTCCTCCATTTCCTCCTGGAAATGCAGTGCAAATGAGAACCTGCCTTCCCTGAATGTCGAGAGCACGAAGGAAGAATACAGAGGAAGCCACGGCCACCGAGGCCTCCAGGGCCACTGGGCATGGCAGCACCTGCCCCCGCCCTGTCCCAGAAGGTGACTTTCAGGGCAGGCTGAGATTTTGGAGGAACATGTGAGAAACTTTCTCACACCTCTTTCCACCCAGGCTCCCTGGGAAGGTTTCTAGCAGGCTCACTTTCTTTTATTTTTTTTCTAAAAGCTAATTTATTTATTTCGGGGAGAGACAGAGAGAGAGAGAGAGAGAGAGAGAGAGAGAGAGAGAGAATCCCAAGCAGGCTCCGCACTGTCAGTGCAGAACCCAACGCAGGGCTTGAACTCATGAACCACGAAGGCTCAACTGACTGAGCCACCCGGGCACGGCACACCAGAAAGCTTCCATTTCCCTCCGCCACCAGGACTTCATGCGTCAGCCAAATGTAATGACCTGTCTCATCCCTGAACCCACCTGGTTATCTCTCCTGAATGGTCAGTTCTGAAGCCCTCCCTACCTGCCCCTGCATTTTCCATCCTAAAGGGTCCAACCCGAATGCCGTCTCCCCCACAAATGTGTCGTGTCAGTCGTGTAGAGGTGAGGGACAAGGACCCGGTGGCTGCCTAGCTGTGTGGGTGGGTGACAAGCGGCCCCTTCTGGCCCTAGGCCCCTTGCTGGCCAGTGAGGACGGTGATCACTGGCCTTACATCCCTGGGTGAGTTCCAGGCCAGTGGGGACACAGAACAGCGCCTGGCCCCGAGAAGGTGACTGAGGAGCAGGTCCTGCATGACTTTGGCTTTGCTGGTCGCACGGCTGCAGCAGAAGCTCGACCCCTGTGGCATCCGAGCAGCCACAGACCATCTGTATGTAAATGAGCTTAGCTGCACCCAAAAACAGGCAGAACCCTGCTCTAGACCAGTGACTCTCTGGGGACAGAGGACAGTGGGTGGGAGAGGAGGGACTACACCCAGGACCTGGAAATCCTAGGTGCTCGGCTGGGTGCCTGTCAGGAATGCAGACCCACTGGTCCGCGCCCAGCCTGCTGGATCCAGATCCTGGCCTGGGGTGGGGCCTGCGTGTCCCACTAACACACACTGTGGTGGTCTGATCATCAGCAGAGGACACAGCCCAGACCGGACTCTGAGACTCAGGCCCCCACCAGGCCTGCACCCAGAAGGCACTTGGTGCTGGGGAGGAGGCTGACGAGAACATCAGAGCTGGGGGGGGGGTGGGGGTGGGGACAGAACCGGGAGCACCTGAAGCTGAAGTGAACGCTAGGGGCCTTTTTTCTCTCCGAAGAAAGCTTCTCCCCTGGCCTCTCCCACCGGTTTCCAGTTTCCTCCTCTTCCACAGGGGAGAATGAGGCATCTCAAGTGGCTCCCCAACTCCCCCCACACCCCAGAGGTGGTGATCCATCGTGTGCCTGCCCCACCTGGGTCCACATCACCCTTGCGGGCATCCGGCTGGGGCTGGGAGCCTCTTTCCCAGTCTCCATTGGGAGCACTCCAATGAAGTGCTCCATTTCTGTCCACCTGCTTCCCATCCCTCCCCTTTGGTTGTGGGCCCCAGTCGAGAGCCCAGAAGGACCTGTCCGGAAAGATCTCACCCTTCTTCACCTGGGGAGACCTTGCAGGCTGGGGAGCAGTCTTCTTCCTCCTTCCTGTTCTGTCCCTCAAGGGAATAGCGGCACCTCTCCCTCGTGGGGCCCCCGGGTCAGCCTTGCTTCTGGAGGCCGCCGGGCAGGGGAGCAGTGGTGGCCCACATGCCTGGGCTCTGGGAAGCCTGGGCTGCAGTCCCGGGTCCCCGCGGGTCTGGTGGCTGCATGGCCGTCGCCCAGTTCCTGAAAGGTGTCTTTTCTATCTGTACAGTGGGGGTGAAGGTTCCGCCTCTCAGGACGCTGAGATGAAGTACCTGAAGCTCTCAGAAGAGCCTGGAAAGATGGGGGCGGGGCAGGTGTCAGGGCCAGGTGCCCAGCCCACTGGGGGCTGATGAATGACAGACAGTAGGAGAGAGGGAGATCTCATTCTGGCAAGGCACCCAGGAGCTGACTGAGTGGGGTGACAGTGAGGTGGAGCAGGGAGAGGGAACACTGGCCCTGACCCAGGTGTGACCCCATCCCCGAGGGGAATTGCCCACTGAAGGTCACATGGGCTGCAGGCCGGCCGGGCGGAGCCCCTAGGCTGTGTGCTGCATGGCACCAGGGAGACCTAACCCTTTCCTCACTTGAGCAACAATGAAAATTCCAAGTCAGGGGCGCCTGGGTGGCTCAGTCGGTTGGGCGGCTGACTTGGGCTCAGGTCATGATCTCGCGGTCCATGAGTTCGAGCCCCGCGTCGGGCTCTGTGCTGACAGCTCAGAGCCTGGAGCCTGTTTCGGATTCTGTGTTTCCCTCTCTCTAACCCTCCCCCGTTCATGCTCTGTCTCTCTCTGTCTCAAAAAAATAAATAAAACGTTAAAAAAAAAATTAAAAAAAAAAAAAAAAAGAAAATTCCAAGTCAAAAAAGGCAAGACCCAGAGAGCCGCCGGAAAAGGCGGCAGGAGGCACCTCTGGGCAAGGGGATCAAAGGGGTTTTAACTGTTTAAAATAGTTTTCTCTATTTTCTAAATTGTTTACAACAGCCACGTATTAATTTTACAACCAGAAAAGACTATTAAGTGTAAATTACGTTACTCAGACCATGAAACAAAGGCAGAGAACCTAGCGGCTGCCTAGGCCGGGGAGGGGGAAGGAGAGAGGGTGGAAGGAGAAGCCAGAACCCGAGCTGGAGGGTTTGGGGCGCGGGGCCCTGGGGCCGCCCCCGGAGGGCCTGGGCGGCACTGCTTCCCCTCGGGGCAGAGCAGAGCAGAGCAGAGCAGAGCAGAGCAGAGCGGGCCTGGAAATCGCGCCTTCCCTGGGCCTCTTCCTCCCGCCCCCTCCGTCACCACTTCCTGCACTCGACCCCGGCATCACGCAGTGAGTCGGACACATTTTTGCCCAAAGAGTTTCCAAATTTGGGAACTCCACGGCCCCAGCCTGTTTGAGCTTCCTGTGGCGTTCCTGGGCGCGGTTCCCACCCCGGGAAGCTGCGCCCACAGGCGCCCAGGTCGGGGACCTGCCGCGCCGTCCAGGAGCCAAGAGGAGGCGCCAGTGCCCCACTCCCGGAAATTCGTCTGGTTATGGAGATGCTCAGACGACAAACGGCCCCGCAGAGATTCAAACCGGCCATTTTAACTCCAGAGGTCCCTGAAGCAAAGCCAAAGGTCACGGGGTGGAGGCCACCAGGAACCGAGCTCTCTGCTCTCCGCCCAGCGTGTCAGGTGCCCACCCGCCTGGGGCCAGGGTCGCCAGGACGGAGTCACCTCTGTCGGGCAGTACGACCGAGGGGCAGCTGTGCACGAGTGCCGACGTGACCCCCATCGCCCTGACGCAGCCACCCTCCGGCCGTGCCCCCTGGGTCTCCAGGAAGGGCCTCTCGGGGAACCAGGCCAGGCAGAGGACGGAGGGACTCGGAGCCTGCCTTAGTCTTCCAATTTGTAGCCGGTGGATCCAGCCCACTGTGCGCAGAGCGGGGTACGTCTCAGCCGCCCGCCCTGTAGCAGGGTGTCCCATGCTAGTCCCGGATGCTAGGAAGGGTCCCGAAGATGGAGGAGGGGGAAAGGGAGCTGCCCTCTCAGCCTGTCACCCCAAGCACCCAGGTCGGGCAGGAAGGGCTGGGGTCAGACGCAGGGTTTTGCCCCTGCCAAGCCCACCCCCGACACCAAGAGTCCCCATGCCCCAACCTGAGCTGAGAACCAGGACGTGTTTGCCGCCTATCTTCTATGGGCCACTGGACTCTACGGAGTGCGCTGCGGGCAGGTGCTTCCTGGGGCTCTGCCGGTCTCCTCAAGAACCCTACGCTGGCAGCCCCATTGTAGAGATGGGTAAACAGGCTCAGACGTTCCTGATGCGAAACTGTCGGGGGGGGGTCACCTGGGTGGCTCAGTTGTTGAGTGTCTGACTTCGGCGCAGGTCATGATCTCATGGGTCGTGAGTTCAAGCCCCACATTGGGCCCCCTGCTGTCAGCGCAGAGCCCGCTTCAGATCCTCTGTCCCCTTCTCTCTGCCCCTCCCCCACTCATGCGGGCTCTCAAAAAGAAATAAAACATTTAAAAAAAAAGAGAAAATGTTGGGGTCAAGGAAGAATTCTTGAGGTGTCTTCGGTGCAAAAAAGGTAGTTTTTTTTAAAGCACGGGGACAGGACCCGTGGGCAGGAAGAGCTGCACTGGGGCTGTGAGGGGTGACTGATCATATACTTTCAAGTTGGGAGGGGGTCAGGGACAGGGTAGTCTCTACGGATTTGGAAGCAAGGTTTCAGGACCTTGAGGGGCTTGCTGCTGTTAGGAAAAGGTCATTTACTGTCTAGTAAAACCTTACTCAGGAGACCCTTCAGATGTATACCAGGGGCCATATGCTTGGAGGAAGATGGCTAACCTATACCTTTGGCAGGTGTGTGTGTGTGCGTGTGTGTGTGTGTGTGTGTGTGTGTGTGAGAGAGAGAGAGAGAGAGATAAAGGAAGTTTCCAAGGGGTTTTTACAGGATCCTGGAGGTTGGGCTAATGTCAAACTAAGGTTGCCTTTTACCCCAGCAAAGAATTAACATAGAGGCATCCAAGCTCCCAGAGGGAGGTCACTCTGCTCGTCCCAAGTACTTGTCAATGGCTCGAAGTCATAAGGAAGTTTAATTTTCTTCTTTAGCCTTTGTTCTCCACATCAGTGCCTACCTTGCCTAAGTCACTCCGATGCCTGGCCACCTCCCTGGGTGCGTGCGACCCGGATCTTCCTTTCCTGAGTGAGGCCCCAGCATCCTGAGACACCCCCCTCCCCAATCCGGCCAGGCAGGGCTGAAGGGAGACGAGTGCACGGGGAGAGGAGCTGGAGGACCTGGTTGGCGCGGCGGGGCGCTGCCGCCGGGAGGCTGGTGGCCACCCCCGTGACCACCCCAGGAAGGACGTCCTGACCCTGGGCACGTGGCGAGGGCAGGGTTAGGAGTCCATGTCCCAGGGCCGTGACTGCGCGCGCCAAGCTGCAAGGGGCCGCTCTCAGCGCAGCTTCCGGGGGTCTGGGAAACCGGCTGCTTCGCCAGGAAGTCCCTCCGCGAGGGCCCGGGGGACACCGAGGAGCGGCGGGACCGCCTGCACCTCCCGAGGGCCCCCCCCACCGGCCCCGGCGCCCCGAGGTCTTGAGGCCGCTGCCCAAGGGCGGGTCCTGGGGAAGCGCGTCCCCGCAGCCCCGCGTCTGCGCCCGGCGGCCAGCCCAGCTCCGCCCGGAAACCCCGACGCCCCGCGAGCGCCCTCAGGCGACGAAAGAACGGGTCGGCGAGAAAGCAGAGACTCCGGGTCCCGCAGGGAGGGGGCGGGCGGAGACGCGGCTGAGCCGTGGGAAGGGCGGAGCGGCGGGGAGGGCGGGCCAGGGTGGCCTTTGAGCGGAGGTCGCGGCCCGGGGGCCCCTCTGGGGAGGTAGGGGTGCTGCAAGCAGAGACGGAGAGCAGGGCTAGAGGCAGGAGCCCCGGGGTGGGGGCGGGGGACTTGGGGTAGAGAGAAGGGGGCTGTTGGGTTGAACGTGGCAGGGAGAGGGGGAGCCGGAGAAGATGACACCTCGCTTTTTGGCTCGGGCAGCTGCGTGGGTAGCGTTCGTTGGAAGGCAGACATACTGCTGGGGCAGGGACAGATTGGGATCAGAAGCAAGAATTCGGTTTTGAGATTTTCACTACGTTTTCAGGTGGAGATGGAGAGATCCAGCTGCAGATGGCAATGTCAGGATAGCAGGATAGGGTGTGGAAAGCACGAATAGGACGAGGGCATCCAGAGGGACCATGGGAGAGGTGGAGAGAGAAGGGGCCCCAGGACTTTCAAAGACTCCCAACTGGTTCATTTTGTTGGACTTTGTTTTCCCTTTATCGAGAAAGCTTGCATTGCCCAGAAGAGGCAAAAAGCAAACCCTAAAATTGAAGCTGTCCCTCAGGCCTTGAGCTGGCCGGGTGCTAAGATCACCACTGGGTTAGACAAGGGACTGTGTCCCTGGAGCCGGGAGCCAAACCTTGGCCTCCTTGCCTCCCAACGGCTCAGGAGAGGAGGCGGGTTGGATGTAGAGGTTACCGGTGGGTTAGTGATTAGGTCATCAATGCCGGAACCCTTAGAACGGAGCTCCTGCTGCAACGTTCCCTCCCTCCCTGCACGGACTGCCAAGCGGCACGATCCTCCGGGTGCCCGCTGAGTTTCATCTGTGCCGATGCACTCTTATCAATGAGCTCATCTTTGCATTCGCATGACCTCAGTAATCACCTCCGCACTCTCGTATTATATCATGGCACAGCTGTGGACCTGCACTGTGGCACGGCACCAGAGAACAAGGCTTCTCTCGTGACACCCTCTGAAAGAAGTCGTAGGTGCTGCTGGATGGGTATGGACTGGGTTGTGGGTGCCACCTTCTCCACATTCTAGAAAGCCATCTGCAGGGCTGACTGACACCCACTGCATGCAGAAGTACAACCAGTGCTGTTCACAGCCGGGCAAGAGGTTCTAGCTAAAGGAAGCTGGGTTCTCCTTTAGACCAGCCTGGTCTGACAGATGCTGGTCAGACATCCACGCTGGCCACCGGGCAGGTAATAGCAGGACGGCTTTTACAGAGTGGGGAACGCCAAGCCTGAGAAGGGCTTCTGGGGTTTCTTCCAGTGACACATTTCTCTGTGGCTTCAGACTGGGTCCGTGCTGTGAAGTCACCCCTGTGTGTTCTGGTCTGATGTCTCTGAGGTGCCTTCTTCATCTACAAATGGCCTCATTCACTGTTGGAACGTTCTGGAACTGGATAGGTTGGCTCCCGCATGGCGTGGCCAGAGACCACCCTGAACGGGACCTGCTATCAACCCCAGTAGGACGTGTCCACTTGCCATGGTTTTGCCTTTTCTAGAGTATCACATCCTCAGTAAAGCCTGGAATACATAAGTGGATATGAATTCCAGCTGGTTATGTGGCCTTGAGTAAATCACAGATCCTGTCATCTTGGCCTTAAGCGGCCCATGTGGTCATGTGTCCAACCCTCGCTGGGTGAGTACCTCTGTGTCCTTCCTGAGAAATGGCACCTAGCTTTGCCTACAGCAAAATCCTCTCCGAAATCCATTTCATGTGGGTGGATTTCCACTGGGCTCCTGGACAGGGTTGAGTGGTGAGTGCGAGCACCCAGGACCTTCTCAGTGTTGGGGGGGAAGAGTGGGGGAGACAGAGTGTGGCCGCTGCTCTGGCTGAGTCTGGACTCCTGTGTGGCCCCATCCATAGCCTGGTTTGTGCTATACTTTGCTCTAGATTCGTCGGCTTTGTGTCTCCAACAGCACAGTGGGCTCCTTGAGGATGGGCGTCACGCCCACCCAGAGGTTGTTTTCCTGAATGCACCGTCCAGGTTGGATACGTGGGAGCCCCTGAGCTCGGAAAGCAGAAGGCGCCTGTCAGAAGGGCAGGACTCACTCAGGTCCTGGTCCCGGAGCTTCCCAGCCTGCGATCTGGCATCGCTTTGCATTTAAATGGTCGAGTTACACCAGTCTCAAGGAATCGTTCTGGGGAGTAAATGAAACCATGTAGAAAAAGGTGAACACGAAATAAATGTTCAATTAGAGTTAATTAACTTAATTAAGTTAATCAAAGTTAATTAAGACAAATGGACTAGCTCAATCAAGGGTTGTTGGGGTGCCCTTAGATTCAACCATATTCCCTCTCAGTTCCCGACTTTAGTCCCCCCTCCCTCCCCTCGCCCTGTCCTGACTCTCGGTTTGCTCCCACGGTGCTTTTGGAGGGCACAAGGGCTGTGTCGCAAACACACTCATGTATTTTTTTTTTTAATGTTTATTTATTTATTTTTGAGAGAGAGCGTGGGCAGAGAGAGGGAGAGAGAATCCCAAGCAGCTGTCCGTACAAAGCCTGGGGCTCGATCCCACAAACCGGGAGATCATGACCTGAGCAGAAAGCAAGAGTCCCACACTGAAGAGACTTAGTCAGGCACCCCAACACACTGGTGTATTTTCAACGTGCTTGGTCCCCGACCCGGCGGTACCCGTCATTCTCCCAGGTGCTAGCGAGGCCGCCTGGATTCCCGCGAATGCCCACACCTGCCCCGGGCGCATGCGCGGCGCCGGCCGGGAGAGCGCGGATCTCCGCCTCCCGGCTCCGGTTTCCGCCCGGTCGGGGGCGCGCGGGACCAGCTTCCGGCCGGCGGTGCGGCGCGCGCAGACGGTTTCCGGCCCGCCGGGGGTGTCGCGGCAGCATGGGGAAAGTGAGGGGGCTGCGGGCCCGGGTGCACCAGGCGGCGGTGAGGCCCGCGGGGCCGGCGGCGTCCGGCCCCGCGCCCCCGGCCCGGGAGGCGGCCCCCGCGCAGGCTTCGGCCGGCGGAGTCGGGGCGAAGGTGAGTGGCCTCCGCGGACCCCGGGGCGGTGTGGTTGAGCACCGAGGTCCGAGGGGACCCTGCGGCGGGCACGCCCATCGCACCCGGCCCTGCGCGGCCCCCTCCCTCGCTCAGTGATGTTTTCGGGGTTCGTCCGGGTTCTGGCCGGCTCGCCTCGGCGCTTCCTCCTGCCGGTGGTGGTGGGCCGGCCGACCACGTGTTGTAACGTGGGCGGGCCCGCGGGCGCTTGCACGCGCATGGCCCGCCGCCTGGAAGTGGGGGCCTGGCGGGGCCCCGGGGAGCGGAATGCGAGCGCGAACAGCCTGGTTTGCTCTTCCCTACGGCCCTGACCTCCGTTCCGACCAGGGACGCTCAGCTGCTGAGGACGGAGCTGCCGTTTTAACACGCGGTCTGGCCCTTACGAACACCGTGTTGGAATAACACCGTGTCATTCACGTGTCCTAAAACTCGCTCCTGTGAAGTGTCCCGTTCAGTGGGCGTTCTTTAGTGTTAGGTTCACAACGTAGTTCGGTGGTCCCTACACATTTCAGAAGATTTTCATCACCCCAAAAAGAAACCCTGTACTTATTTTTTTAATGTTTGTGTATTTAAGTTTATTTTTGAGAGAGAGAGAAAAAGCGCAAGTGGGGGAGGGGCAGAGAGAGACTCTCAAGCAGGCTCTGCATTGTCAGCACAGAGCCCCATGCGGGGCTCCAACTGGAACCGTGACCTCGAGACCTGCGCCGAAGTCTCAGGCTGGACCGACGGAGCCCCCCAGGCGCCCCTAGAAATCCTTACTTACTATCAATCGTTCTGACCACCACGAGTCCACTTCCTGTTTGCCTGCGGCTAGCTGTTTGTGTCCAAAATCCGTTTTGTGTGCGTGGGTGTCCACGGGGCTCCTGGGCGGGGTTGACACGTGAATGCTGGCGCCCAGGGCCGGTGTCGGTGTCGGGAGGAGAATGTGGCCGCTGCCCTGGCTGAGTCTGGACTCCTGAGCGGCCGCTGCGGGTGGCATCCGTTGTGTGCAGGTTTGACCGCGCTGACTTTTCGGATATGGTGTAGTACCGGCTGTGGCCTTGTGTGTCTCGCTTCTTCCAGGTAGTTTTTTCTGAGGCTCATCCTTGTATCTGGAGCAGTCGTGTGTATGTTTCATTCTTCTTATGGGTGAAAACACTCCATTGTATGGTTGCTACTCTGCCACACCAGGTTATCTTCATGGTTCCCAAGTTGGTGGAAAGGTGGTTTCTAATTTTGGGCCATCGTGGACGATACTGCTGTGGACATGGGGAGTGGAATTGCTGGCTCGTATGGGACTTTGTGTTTAACACGGTGGCTGCCCCGTTTTGCATTCTCTTCAGTAACATATGAGGGTTTCACTTTCTCTGAATCCTTACCAATACTTGTTATTGGCCATGTTTTTGATTACGGCCATTCTGATGGACGCGAGGTGGTATTTCATGGCTTTGACTTGCATTTCCCTAAGGGCCAATAATGTGGATCATCTTTTCATGAGCTTGTTGTCTATTTGTGGATCTTTTTTTTGGAGAAATGTCTGTTCAAGTCCTTTGCCCATTTTGAAATTGTGTGTTTTGTTGTTGAGTTGTGAGAGTTCTTTCTATATTCTGGATGCTAAACACCTACCAGATATATGTGGTTTGCATATTTTTTTTTTCTAGTTCTGTGAGGTGGTGTCTTTTTTTATTTTCTTTTTTGGTATCATCCTTGGAAGCACAAGTTTTCATTTTTTATAAGGTCCAGCTTCTTTTCTTTTGTCGCTCGCGCTTTTGGTATTGTGAGAAGTCAACTGAGGGGCTCGCGGAGCACGGCAGACAAGACTGCATGGGGACTGGGGGAGGTTAAGCAGAGTTTGGTCATGAAGAGAACCTTTGTCACTTCATGTCCTTTAGCAATTGATGTGGGGCTTATGATATAGGTGTTTCTGTCTCTTCGGTGCAGAGAAAGGTAGGACCTTCATGCTGTGTTACTGCCTCCCTCTCATCCCCTTGCTGTGCCGTTCCTGTTCTGTAGGCTGTGTCTGTACGTGTTACGACCCGACCTTAGGTTCTTACAGTTGTCTTTTGTAATTAGCTATATGTTTACCTGTAACAGGCTTCTTGTTTTGTTTTGGATTATTGTCTGGTAACATTCCTTTTCAGCCTAAGACACTTCCTTAATGTTTCTCAGAAGGCAGGTCCGCTAGCGACAGATGGTCTCGGCTTCAGTTTATGTGGGATTCTCTTTATTTTACGTTCAGTTTTGAAAGGTGGTTTTGCTGGATGTAAGATTCTTGGCTGACTTTCGTCTTTCCGCACGTTGAAATGTGATCCCACGTGTTCTGGTCTCCGTTGTGTGTGAGGTCAGCTGTCCGTCGTCTTGGGGTTCCCTGTAGGTCGGGGGTCCTTGTTCATCTTACTCCTTTCAGGTGGTTCTCGTTGCCTGTAGACATGACTCTGTCGTGTCTCAGTGTAGTTCTCTTTGTACTTACTCTGTGTGGAGTTTCTTTATCCTACTTGGAGTCTTTGAGCTTCTTGCACGTATCACTTAGTGTTTTCCTCAAATTCAGCAAGTTTTCAGCTATTATTTCTTTGGATATTTTTCTGCCTCTCTGTCTCTCTGGTACTTATTGGGGACACCCGTAGGCATGAGTATGGTGCTGTAAGACCATTCGTTTTCCTGCGAGGCTGTTTCTCTTCATTTTTCTGTAAGGCCTCTTCTTTCGTATTTCCTTTCGTAGGGCTCTGTTCTTTTTCTCTGTGTCCTTCCGCTTCTTGTTGGCTGAGTTGTGGTGGGGGCGGGGTGGGGGTACGGAAAGCCTTTCTTCCTCCAGCTGGGATAGGAGAGGCTATCCACCTGCAAGGTCTAAGGTCAAGTCTGTCTCTTCCCATTGGGCCTGCAAGTTGACCTTGAGTAGGGCTGCAGCTCCCCCTGCTGGTCCCCTGATTCCCTTTATTAATCTTCGAAGTGATGTATGGTAGCACTGGGCGGGGGGAGGGGGGTGTTGCCTGGTCGTTTTACTTGTTTGTTGGCCTGGCTCTGAACTATGTGAGGTCTGCGTGCAGCCTCTCATCTCCCTGCTTATGCTCTTTTGTTTTTATCTTTTAGCCTGACCAGGTGGGTTTGTCTGAGCCACTTACTGGTCCAAGATTGTGCTTGAGCCCCTGTGTCCCATTAGGTGTTTGCTTCTTACCACTGGATGTACGAGTGTGGCTCCGGGCTGCGGTCACAGTTCAGGGAGTTTACATTTTTGATCCGCTTCCCAGCAGGGACCAGCAGCTTGGAGACTCGCTGTGATACTCCTGGCCCCGCACAGCCTTGAGCTTCATGCAGCCTCCAGCTGCTGCCGCTGGGAGTTGCCCCTGGGCCACAGCGGCTAGT
The DNA here is from genome assembly GCF_018350175.1 of Felis catus. Taxonomy (NCBI): domain Eukaryota; kingdom Metazoa; phylum Chordata; class Mammalia; order Carnivora; family Felidae; genus Felis; species Felis catus. Next base: position 1,733,720 of record NC_058376.1, on the reverse strand, counting down.
TGCTGAGCCAGTGTCTGCTCGGAGGCCGCGCCTAGGCCCCTGTGCCGGTCGGCCTCTGCCCCGTGTTGTGTTTGGTTTGGGGAACACTTTCTCGTGTGCCCCATACGGTTCTGATTGCCCTTGAGGGGCAGCCTAGACCTCCAGCGTTGACCGTTACCCACGGGGCACCTGCCTCTCTTTCTGATGTGGCCTCTGCTAAACTTCCGCTTGCTCTGCTGTGTGCTTACCTTGTTGCCGCTGGTGTTTTGGAGCTACGGAGCACCCCCACCGTCTGCCTGGATCTCCAGTGTTTTCAACAACGCCCTAGACTTGTGAGTCCCCACAGTCCATTCCAGATAAAGTCCCGCCTCTGGCAGGACCTCTGTGCCCACACGAGGAGGGGGGCAGGGACAGCCTCAGCTTCTCCCTGTTGACACCCCTCTCTACAAGTGGGCGCCGGGGGGTGGTCCCTCGTCATCTTCTTGGCTTGTTAGTACCTGTGGCCTAGAGAAGCTGGGATGAGGGGTGAGAATTCTCACTGTTCTCAGCCTTCCCTGCCTCAGGTGGTGCTTCTGTCCAACAGGTGGGGGCGGGGCGGGAGAAGGGATCCCCACCGTCTGGCTCACCTTCTTGGACTAGTGCCTGTGGCACAAGGTGGGGGGATCGTTGGCAGCTGGGAGCTGGGGAGCCAGGAGTAGAGCTCCCAAGGGAGTTTCTGTAAGGTGGGGGTGGATAACAGGGCATAGCTCTTAAGCCATAGATTCTGTTCTTTTTTTTTTTAATGTTTGTTTATTTTGAGAGAGAGCAGGATGGGGGGTATGGGGGGAGGCGGGGTAGAGAGAGGGAGAGAGAATCACAGGCAGACTCTATGCTCAGCACAGAGCCTGACATGGGGCTCGATCCCACGACCCTGAGATCATGACCTGAGCCGAAATCAAGAGCCGGGTGCCTAAGTCACTGAGCCACCCGGGCGCCCCAATAAATTCTTTCTGTTCTTGATGAGACTTTTAGTTTTCTTCAGTTAAATGGTTGTCGGGAGACCGTCTGCCACACCCCTCTCCCTGCCCATCTGGCAGAGGTTCCACATAGCCCTGGCTCTTAATCCCTGTGCCGGCCAGGGCAGGTGGGATTCTCACGGTGGGCAAAATCCTCCTGAGCTCAGGACACAGCCAGAGTTCGAGGGAAACAGCCCACCGTGAGTGAGAGTCGGCCTCAGAATTAGAGGCCGCGAGGGCAGAAAATGGAATTATCAGATGGAGACTGTGAAATAAGTACGTTCAAAGTGTAGAAGTAAGAGAAGTGAGGAAAGAAAACGTTGAGACCAGGCGGACGAGAAGAAAGAAGCAACTGATGGAACTTGTAGAACGAAGGGTATAGCTGTTGAGCTCTCACACGGAGTAGGCGGACTGCTAGTTCCTAGCCACGTAATGACACTGTGGTCCCCCGAAGACGGTTAACAACGCAGCATTGACGCCTGTCGTGTTGAGTTCCAAAACCTTGAAGCAGTTGGACGTGGAGTACCACTGTGAACGGGGTCTGAATGGCTGTGCAGAAAGAAGCCGGGATTGGCCGTGTGCACCCTGCCCCTAGGCTCCTGTGGCTCCTCCTTGGCGGGAGGACTCTGCCGCGCTGGCCTTCCCTGCTTGGTGCTCCCAGCCGCTCCTAGGCTGCGGCATTGCCCCTGTGAGTTTTCTGTCTCCTATTTACTGACTTTCCCTCCCACCCTGAGAACTCCCGAGGAGCGAGTCTGGGCTTCTCTCGCAGGTGTTCTGTGCGAGCTCCGGGCTGCAGGCCAAGCCCACACCTTGGGCCAGTTTCTGCCTCACCCCAGTCCTGTCTTGGTCTGTGGCTCCCCTGGGGGTCAGTGCTCCAGTCCCTCTGGGGTCCCTGTCCTGGAGCTGGACCCGAAATGAGTCAGGTGGGCCTGGGAGGTGGGCTCAGCAGAGTGTGACTGGCAGTGACCGGGAGGGTTTTGAAGTCTCCGTGTGGGGCTGATCTTGTGTCGGAAGCTGACCTGGGGGTAGACGATTGAGGGGGAGCAGTGGCTGTGAAATGGGGGAGAGTGCTGTGGAAGAATGAGGTGGCGCAGGTTCGGAAGGGAATCTGCTTCCTGTCCCAGTGCTTCTGAACGTGGAGCTCGTGTTTCTAGTCGCTGCCAGTCCCGAGTCTGAGACGGTCTGCACGCCAAGAGCCAAGCCCATTTGGTGGTTTGAGGGGGACGGGAAGACGTGCTGCCTTAGGGCCCCAGGGTCTGAGCTCCCACTGGCCCCCGGGCTCAGCTTCGGGGGGGGGGGCAAGGGTTACCTCCCCTAGGCCCTCTGAGCAGGAGCTGGCCCAGCCTTGCTCTTCTGAAGGCCCCCCGAGGGCTCCCCCTGTTTTGTGTCCGGCCTTACGTTTGCATTCTGGAGCCACAGGGAAGTCTCACGTCTTCTTTCCTTCTTAGGAATGGGCTTTCATGAACACTGATGTTTTTGCTGGGACCAAGATAGACCCCAGTGCCTTGGTGCAGAAGCTGGACCCAGACACAAGGAGCGTTGCTTCCATCAGGAGAGGTGAGAATGTGCGGCTAAGGTCTGGGTGTTTGTAGCACCGTGCCAGGCTGGGTTTAATGTGCTCACGTGTGGGCTGGGGCAAATTTCAGGTTAACCTATACGTTGCTTGTTTTTTATTTATATATTTATTATTTTTTATTAAAGTTTTTTTTATTTTTTTTATTTTTCAACTTTTATTTTTTTTAATGTTTGTTTTTGAGAGAGACGGAGACAGAATGCGAGTGGGTTGGGACAGAGAGAGAGGGAGACACAGAATCTGAAACAGGCTCCAGGCTCTGAGCTGTCAGCACAGAGCCCGACGTGGGACTCGAACTCACTAGCTGCGAAATCATGACCCCAGCTGAAGTCGGATGCTCAACCGACTGAGCCACCCAGGCGCCCCTAAAATTTTTTTTTAATGTTTGTTTACTTTTGAGAGAGAGAGCGCGAGCAGGGAAGGGGCAGAAAGAGAGGGAGAGAGAGAGGATCCCAAGCAGGCTCCACACTGTCATCGTGGAGCTCGAACTCCGGAACCGTGAAATCATGATGCGAGCCAAGGTCAGGCGTCGGATGCTTAACTGGCTGAGCCATCCAGGTGCCCCGTCTTCAGGAGTTTTTTTAAATTGAAGTTACTCTTCCAGAGCTGACAGATGTCTTCCCCCGCATGCCACCCTGTGGCCTCTCCTCCTTCCTGTCCCACCTCCCCCAGTGGTTGTGAAGCTGTTGGCCTTCTGCCCTGGGATGGGCTCTGCCTGTTTGGTCATATTGGTCTGGGCCGGCATGCCTCCTGCCTCTTGGGGCACCGGGTCTCTCCCTGCACAGGCCGAGCGCTCTGCCGAGTGGGCGGGCGGCCAGGCGGGGGACGGGGCTGCTTGGCCCACGCTCTCACCTTCTCGTTTGCTCCACCCGGTGGTCCTTGTGAGTGAGTGTCGTGTTTGTGGCTGCATAGCTGTGGCTGTGTGCAGCCCAAGGTAGCAGAGGCTCAGCCTGGAGTGACCGAGCCCGGACAGATCTGTTGTCTGATGATGAGCGCCAGGCTCTTGCCACTTGCCGTGGCCCTTTGACGTCTCCCCTCCACCCAGAGGCGTGGCGAAAAGTAGCCGTGGAATGTGTGGCTTTTGTTCCTGTGCAGCTGACCGACATCTCAGCGGGAGCCGTGTCCACTGAAGCGCAGGGCACACAGATTCCTACTTCCCTGAGAGGTGGGCGCTGCAGGGGAGAGGTCAGCCGGGCTGTCTGTGGGCACGGGGACCCTGAGTCCTGCGCCTGCTCCCGGCCTGCCTGTAGCGGGGTCTCTGTGAGGGGCCGGCCCCAGGTGGAGACCCAGGGCAGAGAGTGGGAGAAGCCGTCTGTACGCCTGTGCCCTGAAGGTTCAGAGGGAGTAGTGGGGACGGAGCGTTAGTGCAGGTGTAGACCGGCATGGGACCCTGATGATCCGCATCGTTGGCTGCTGGATTTTGGAGCATCTGTTCACTTGGTCTGTCAGGTGAGCGTGGCATTTGCCGGGCAGGTGTGCCCCGCGGCCTGCCTAGGAGTCGCGTGGGGCTCCGTTAGCCGTGCTGGCCAGGCAGCGCTCCCGTGTCTGAGGGACCGGCGCACCTTGTCCCCTTCACGGATGGTGCAGGGTGGGGGGGTGTGACAGTGTAGGGGGTGGACTCTCCCTTTGCTGAGCTCAGATGATGTGGCCCCACCTGGGAGTGGGGTGACGGCAGGGCCTCCCTCTGGCACTGCTGGCCCGGTTCCCTGCAGGGCACGGTCTGCTCCCCTCTCTCTCCACTTCTCTCCTCCCTCCCCTCTCCGCCTCTCCTGCACAGGGAGACCGGCTGAGGCTGAGTTCCCACCTTAGGGGTATCTGCAGCCAGCACCAGCGGCCCTGGGACCCCACCCAGCCCTGTTGAACCTGGTTTTCATCACTCTCCAGTGCATACCGGCCAGTAGCCTAGTGGCTCCCACTTGGCCTTTATAGTAGCTCAGAAGCCCCTCCAATCTTTTCTGGTCTCCTCTTGAAGATCCTGGATCCCAGACTGGTCCTCCCGGTTACTGGCTATGTATGGCCAAGTGTCTGCCATCTCCTGATTGGGTCCTAGCAGCCACTGCAGTCCTGTGGGGGCCTCCGTGGGAGCCCCTGCCGCGGCAGCACCTTGGCGTGTTAGCTGACCTGCTGGCAGATCTGGGACCTTGCACTCACTGAGCAAGTCTTCTGCTCAGCAGACAGAACTCGGTTACCTCTTGCCTTTGCACTGAGTCTGAGGGCTTTGTAGAACATTCCGGGCCACCGTAGGTGGCATTGGCTGCTCAGGGAGCACGGCCACCCAGAAAGAGCAAGATGTTACTTTCAGCAAAGGGAACGCTAGAAGTCTGGGTGATGGGCACCTGAAAACCATAAGGGAGGTGGCCAGGAGGAGGGGAGGAGAGAAGGAAGGAAAGTACTTTGTTTTCTTTATGAGCTGGGCAGTCAGTTGTGGTCACAAGAAGAGACGAGAGCAGCTCAGGAAAGATTGTGCTGTACTCTCAGGTCCTGGAGACGGGGACACAGCACCCAGGGCCACGTGGGCAGACGCGCCAGTGTGGTTAGGAGGCTGAAGATGGGAATTGGCTAGCCCCCAGCTGGAAAGGTGTTTTTTTAGGATATCAAAACGTCCTAAAAATATACAGAAAATTAAACATTTACAGAAGGAGAGGGCCTGGACTGTGGGTGTGGAGCTCAGAGCATGGGGTGTGTTGGGCAGAGCCGTGAGGGCCTCAGGGGGAGGCAGGGGTCCTGGGGACCCTGAGATGGGCAGGTAGCCTGGGGCGGGGCTGCTGAGGGTTCCGAGCAAGCGTGGGCTCCGGAGCCTGGAGAGCTGGCAGCTCTCAGTGGGGGCACTGGGTCTGCTCTGGGCCTCGGTTGCTTATCTGCAGACGGGACATGTAGTACTGTTTTTGTCCTGTTTGGCCTGTTTTGGTGAAGGTGGGTTAGCAGGCGGGAGGTGTTAGCAGCCCGGACACCCTGCTTGGTTTTAGTCCGTGCCCGGCTCAACGCTGCAGAAGGCACAGCTCCTCCCTGCTGGCCCGCGGTGTCCGGCCGCCTCTGGTGACAGGTGGCAGTGTTCCAGCCTCTCCCCACCGTGCCTCCCTCTTTGCCAGCGGCTCTTCCATCTTGGCCTGGGTCACCTCGCCTCCCCACCGGCCGGTGCCCTGGGTCCCACGGGGAGACGATGGGCCGCGTGGCTCCCCTGGTGTGAGCTGGGGCTGCTGGCCCGGGGCAGGTGCAGGTCCTGTGGAAGGTGGCATCTGAGGACTCAGCTGCGGCTCAGTCACCTGCTAGGTCGTGAGGCCGAGGGTGTCTGTCGGCCTGGATTAGCGCGGACGCGTCTCTCCCACGAGTCCTCACCCTGAGCTGAGTCACAAATAGAACTGCTGTCTGCCTCTGGCCATGAGGCCACCCCGTGCAGGGGTGTGTGGTCCGGAGGCGGCCGAGCCTGCTCGGGGAGGAGCCCTGGCCTGCTTGTAGGTCCGTCCCCTGGCGCGGACAGATGCCTGTTGTACGTCCCCACCACGTGCATGCCTGTGGCCCCCCTTGCCCCACATGCACACCCGTGCTCCTCCTCCCCTTGTGCGGACTTGTGCTCACACACAAGGGGCCTGTTTGGCCCCGTGGGTGCTTTGCTGGGGGCGTCTTTCCTGTTTGTACGTAGAGCCTTTGGGAGCCCTGCTGGCCGGGGAGCCGAGTCTGTCCCTCCTTGGGCCCACCTTCCATTCCAGGCAGGGGTGCTGAGCTCCCTGTGGGGGACCCCCTGGGCTCTGTGTGGTAGCCTGTGGCCCCTGTGGCGCCCCGTGGGGGCAGGAGGATGTGGTGTAGAGCCACAGGCCACACCTAGTTCCTGCTGCAGACAGCCCCCCCCCCATCCCCCATCCCTGGGGGAACTCGGCTCTGCCCTGGGGGTCGGGGTCTGTGGGCTCGTGGGTCTGGGTGTGAAGTGGCTTCGAAGCTCCTCTGCATCCATCTTTGAGGGCCCACGGCAGGTCTGGGGTGAGCGTCCAGCTCCCGCGTCCTTCCCTGGCACGGGACACCCTGTGCCCTTCCTGTTTCTAGCTGTGTCGTTCTCTGTGCTGCAAAGTCGCAGGAGACAAGTGCAGTGTGTTCTCACACAAGCACCCAGGGTGTCGGGCCAGTACTCGGTTCGGGGCCTGAGCCGGGCAGTGCCGGCCCCGGGACTCAAGCCCAGCGAGGCAGGCAGGCTGGGGCAGGCCTGGAGGAGGATGGGCCTGGCCAGGGCTGTGGGAGGGGAGAATGTCAGCATCACTGCCGAGCACGGTGGACACGCTGGGCCGGCGCTCAGGCTGCCAGGAGGCACTCTGGGGGCTGATGAGGCTGTGGCGGGAGAGGGTAGGGAGGTGGCGCTGGGACCAGGCCGGCCCCGGGCTGCGGTGGAGGGACGTTGCTGCGGGGACCCCCGGAGCAGGGGAAGCCCACACGGAGCACATGTGCTCGTCCTCTTCATCTTCCGGCTCCGTGGCTGCAGTGCTGTGACCTTGGCTTTCAGTTGGGAGCAGGTGCAGGCGTGAAGCCTGTTCACCAGAGGGCGGCAGAGCTGCGTCTCTTTTCAGGCCAAGCCTGGATTCCGAGAGGCCGGTCCTTCCGCGGGGCGAGGAGCTCCCAGCACGGATTCCCAGGGCTTTCCAGGCGCCGTCTTCAGGGAGTTTGTAAAGCTCCCCCTCCGAAGACTTTTCCCTCCTTCTCCAGTGTGAGGGAGGGTGTGACAAAACCCACCCAGAAAGTTTCATCGCTTCTCCCCGCGCCACCTCGAATGTGAAACGTGCAAGGAGAGGGGGTTCTTGCTCTCTGGGCCTGGGCCCAGGCCAGGAACGTGGGGGCCTTGCTGGTGGCCGCCTGGGGGCTGCTTTGGCTGAGGGGGTGTCTGGTTCCCCCGTGGCCCTCGTGCCGTCTTGAAGCCCACAGTGGAGGCACCCCGGAGCTCTTCAGTAGGCGGTGCATGCTGTCCGCCCGTTGGAGGTGGCTGCAGGCTGCTGGCTGTGAGCCCCTTTGCTGTCGCCTAGGCCTTTCTTTGGCTCCTTGTTGGGGGTGTAGGCCCTGGGCGGGAGCGCCTCCACCCACCCCAGGGAGCGCGCCCACTGCCTTCAGGGGCGTCCTGACCTGCAGGGCCCGAAGGTCTGTGCACGGAGCAGGCGGACGACTGGGAGGCACGGTCTTCTGCTCTGGGCCTGCTGGCTGCTGGAGGGTGGCTGGCCCGCAGTCTCACGTGGTGGGGCAGGAAGGGGCCCCCTGTCGGCTGTTCTCGCCTCTGTCTGTCTCCAGCCTGTTCTTTTTAACAACAGGAAGCAGGGAAGGGCGAGGTCAAGGAGGTGGCCTGGAAGGGCCCTCCCCGGATGGTCTTGAGAGGGCCTGGGTGCGAGGCCTTGGGGCACGGGGCCTGCTTCCTGCTCCCTCTGTCGTCAGGGATTTGGGAGGAGGAGCGTGGGTGTACTTTGTCCTTCCTCCCCACTTTGGGACAAGCCAAGGCCGCTTCATTTCTGGTACCTTCTTCCCGTCTCTGGACGGGCTCTTCGTGGGAGGCCAGCCACGGGAGGACGTGGCCGATGCCCGTGGGCGGCGTGGCCTGGCCGTGCGAGGACTTGTGTGCGCAGTGTGTGCTGAGAGGGATGAGGTGCCGAGGAGTGGGGGGCACAGCAGCACCCCAGAGTGGCCGCAGCTCATCCTCCACCCATCCAGCTCCTGTGCTTGGGGAACGCGGCTGTGTCAGGCCGAGCAGCGAGAGCCTCCATGCCCGTCCCACCCACCCTGAGCACCGTGGGGGCTGAGATCTGTGCAGGTGGGGGGCCTGATGCTTGGAGGTGTCTCTGCTGGGCCAGAGCAGGGTAGGCGTAGTGTGGTGAGCGTCTGCTGAACGCCGAAGCCCGCCAGGCACGGGCTCAGTGAGCAGCGGGCAGGTCCCGGGCAGGCCCCGGCCAGACCCTGGGAGGCTGGAGCGTCCCTCCTGCCAGGGTTCTCCCTGCCCAGCTCCAGGCCGTCTCTTGGGGTCCCTTTCTCAGAGCCTCAGCCCGAGCCCTTCCTCCCGATGTTGCCTAGCACTGGTGATCCAAATGCCAGCAGGGCTGCCCAGCCCACGTGGGACACCCCCGGCATGCCTGGGCTCCAAGGGTCAGCGTGAGCCGCGGCAGGGTATAGGCCCCGCCGGTCACGACTCTCACCGGGTCCAGGGCCCCCGAGGATGGTCACAGCCCCTTGGAGCAAGGAGCCCCTCCACCCTCCCATAAGCGGTCTCTGGCTTGGCTCGGGGTAGACTCAGGTAAGTCAGCGCGCAGCTGTGTCCACCCCCAGCACAATGAAGGGGGACCGTTGCAGGGAACCGGGCAGCCACCCTGCAGGACTGAGGTCCGAGGTCCCGCCTGTCCGTGGGAAAGAGGACCAGGACCGAGGGGCCACACCCCACTCCACAGCCAGGCCACGAGGAGCCACGCTGCAGGGCCTTGGTGTGCCTGCTGGCTGAGGGCCCAGGTCTAGTCTGGGTCAGCCGCAAGCCCCGGGGGCACTTGCACACGGCACTGGTGAGGGGCGGTGCCTGCACTTGCCTGGGACCCTCGATAGCTCTGTACTCGTCCCACCCCGACCGGCACCGAGCTGCTTCCTGTGGAAGGAGCAGTGCTGGCGTGAGGACCCGCCCGTGTCGGATGCTCTTTGTCGTCTTGGGGGATCTGGGGGCTGAGCTCTTCCAGTCGGGGAGCTGTGGATTGCTGTCCTCTTAGCCTGGCGTTCTCGTGGGTGGGCGTGCGGTGGGCGTGCTGCGGGGTTGGCCTGCTGTGGCCCACGGCCGGCCCTGCCCGGGAGCGTTTCCGCACGGCCTCCGGTCGGTGTTGGCGGTTTTCTCCGTCTAGTGAGCCGTCTGTAGCGCCGGAGCATTTGTCCCGGGCAGCACGTGCTTCAGAAACTCCCTCTGCTGTCTTGGCAGGTGGTCAGGAGCCAGTCTGCCGGGTCACATCCTGCCTGCCGCTTTCTCGCTGGTGGCCGGAGGCCGTCTGTGACTGGCTCCCTCGTCTGCAAGAGGGGCTGCTGGGGGACCCTGTGAGTTCATCCTTGCAGAGCTCTGATGGCAGAGCGTGGCCCCCGCAGGTGACAAGGAGGCTCATGGCGACCCCGCCTCCTCTCTCCTGGAGCCTGTGGTAGTGGCGCCCGTTGGCAGCATGGCGGTCTGAGTGTTCATCAGACCGAAGTAGCTTGTTGGATTGAACCTTCTTGGGACTTCTTAGACATGTGGGCGGGTGGTGGGGTGCAGCCGTTTCGGGGTCCAGCGTCTTTCTGCAGCGGACCTCTCCACGCACCGGAGGCGGGGGCAATGAGAGGTGGGGGGAGAAAGCAGATCTGGGCCTGCTCTGGGATCTGAGGGGAGCAGGAGGGGCCGGGCTGTGGATGGCGCTCCTTCGTCCTGTTCTTCGAGCCGTTGGCTCCACGGAGGCCGGGCCGACGCGTGAACGGACGCCCCGAGTCCACACCAAGTGTCCGCGCCGAGCCCTGGCCGAGGGTTGGAAGGTAGGGGCTGGCTTCCCCCTGAAACTGCTTTTGTGAAAGGTAGCGCTTCGTGATCGGAAAAGTACTGTGTATTACAGGAAAGACTCAAGTCTACATCTGCCGCCAGGGACCGCTGTCCCTCTGTCCCCGTGTGGGGTGTTGCATTTGTGATCTCCCTGAGTGACCTCCCCATGCACACAGACTGACTTGGTTAGAGCTGATGTTGCCGGGCCCATTTCAGGAAGGGGCCAGCGGGCCCCTCGGCCGAGCTTGCCTCGCTGCTCTTTGCCCGGACGGGGTCCCCACCTCGCGGGGCAGGCTTCCTGGGGGAATGTCCATCTGGGGATGGTCCTGGGTGCCCCCTGTGAGGTTGGCGGGATGCCTTTGTCCGGTTGTCCGCACACAAGCGGGAGGCCTTCCTGGCCATGCAGAGAGGCGGCCAGCCTGTGTGGAGGGATGGTGCCCCTCAGGGCTGTCTGCCGTGGGCCTGGGCATTTCTGGAATTGTGTCCTGGGGCTCTTTGTCAGCAGAGTTGAGCCCAGTTGCAGGCAGGTCCTTGGGTGCTCCTGAGAGCCTTCGCTCCTCTCCCGCCACTCCAGAACCTTCCTTCCGAGGGGGGCCGCTGTCTTTACGGTGCTGTCCACCAGCGGTGGTCTTTGGACCCGATTGGGCACGTGGGGTTGTATGGCCGTGTGGGGGTCATTGGGTCACGAAGGGTGCCGCTCCCCCTGGGGTACAGCTGTGTTGGGCTGGAGAGGACGGGTTGGGAGATGCAGCTGAACACGTGGCTGCTGTTTCTAACCCCGGCCCTCTGGACGCGGTGGCAGGGAGCTATTTAAGGTTCTCGGCGCCTTTCTGCTGCACGTGGAGCCCGACAGCAGCCCCCGCCGTGGCCGTGTGCTGTCACTCGTGTCCTTGGTGGCTGCGAGGAGGCCATTCCTTCACATGGTCCTGCGCTATCGGGGCTCAGTGCCCGCGGACCCGGCAGCCGCCTCCCTTTGGGCACCTGCACCCTGTCTGCTGTTTTCCATGGCCCACCGCAGGATGCTCGGCAAAATCTGTGAGGTGGGGCCTCCTGGCCTCTTCCCAGTTGATGGGTCCTCACGTCCCTACCGCTCAGAGGGAGGCCCTGTCACATAAACGTGGGACGGCTGAACCTGAGTGTGGCCTGCGCTTGTCTGTCTGCCCGTGACTTTCCCCCCGACCGCTGTGCGGGCTCGGTGGTGGCCGCGGTCAGGGAGGGCGCGTGCGGTCTCTGGCGGGGAGCCCCCAGCAGGGCCTGTCCTTGCCCCACTTCAGGATCATGCCGGTGCCTGGTACACCGTGGAGGGGAGGCCAGAGCATGTTGTGTGCACGCTGCTTGGGTGGCCCTCGGGGCAGCTCGCCCGATGTCCCCTTTCTTCAGCCCCTGCCCGAGGGAGACTGACCTCGGCCTGAGCGTCCCAGGGCGGAGGCACCGCCTGGCGCAGGTTGGACTGTAGGGGTGCTGTCTGTAGGCCTCCTTCCCTGAGAGAAAGGGGCCCATGGCCGTGAGCTGTTTGCCTCCATACTTGGAATCCAGCCGTCCTGCTCACTGTCCCTCTGGCGCCTTGTTATCTGGAGGGTTTCCCCCACCGGGTTCCTCCTGCCGGTGGCTTGGAGTTCGTGATGGACGTGGGCCAGCTCGGCAGAGGCGAGGGGTTGCGGGAGAGCAGCCCGGAGGTACCCTGGTCCTGCCGGGGGTGGGACGGTCTGCCCCGAGGAGAGCACGGCAAGACAGCCCCAGCCCCTCTGCCCCTGGGTCCCGGTCCCGCCCGGCGGGCTGGCGGGGCCCCCTTTGCGGCTGCAGAACCGAAACCAGCGGCTGCCCATCGGCCTTCAGTTCTGAAAGCAGGGACAGCCGGGTTATCCTGCGTCTTCATGTTAGAAGTTGGTCCTAAGGGTGTTGAATCTGCCCTTTTGACGCACACAACGGTTTGTGGCCTCTGGGAGTTCATCACTGGAGAGGTTTTTCATGAACAAAAAGGGTGCTTTAGCAGTAAAACTTGGTGGGTGTGTTTTTGTAAATATGTTGACGCGGCCTCTTTGGTTAATAATCTTGCCACTCTTCTCCCCACACGTCGTCTCTGATTAGAGCAATTTGTCCCCAATTTTTTTTGGTATCTTTGCTGGTTTTTTTTTTTTAAAGTCTGTCTCCTTATGGGGGTGCAGTGTAAGTCACGAAGAAGAGAGAGAAAGGAAGGGGAGGAAATCTAGCTGCACCATCCATAGGTGACCACCTGCCCCAGCCTCGCCGTGGTGCGGAGCACGGGCCTTCCCTGCGTGGCTGCATCTCTGGCCGCCTGGTGCTGGGCCAGTCCCCTCCCTCTGGGAGAGCCCACGGCGCTCGCCCACCAGTGGCTCCCTTCCTAGAGTAGGTGTCACGCCACTGCCCTCCCTAGTGGGTTGGGAGCGTGGCACACGCTAGTGTGGAGACTCAGTGCGGGGACTCCCCGCAGCCGTCCACCGCAGGCTTTGTTCCCACCCCGTGTGCGCGCATGGCCGGCCCTGGCCCCTCACTTCCCTGAGTGCCGGGCATGGTTGCCCGTCAGCACGAGGCGACCTCGTTCCTCTGCAAGGCTTTTGGGGTTGTCATGTGAGGGGATGTCGGGTCCCCCATCTTTGTGGATGCCGGTGAATGTCTTTGTAGACAAAAATGTAGCAGTGGAATTGCTGAGTCAGATGCACAGACATTTAAAAAACCAGTGAACAGTTTTGGGAGCTAGATGGCCCCTTTGCTCCCGGGTCTGCATCCCAAGGCCCTGCGTGTGGCCCCAGGTGTTGGTGCTGCCTCGGACTGGGGTGACTGGGGATCGGACACAAGGAGCCTATAAAACAATGAACGTCAATAGACGTCGCCTCATGGCTTTCTCAAGACGCTGCCCCGTGGGAGCTCCTGCTTGGCACCTGAGTGGGCTTCTGCCTCCGGTTGGAGCCGGCTGGTGCTGACCTAAGTCTCTGCTCACGTGAAGGGGGAGCAGTGGGGGCAGGTTTGTAAACCGTGCGCTTCCTTAGAAGTTCCATTAACCTTGTTTCCGTATAAGCAGCCTTTTCCTGCACCTTATTTTTTAGGCTGTTTGTTTTGTTATTGATTCAGGAGAGCTATTTACATAGGAAGGAAGACGCCTGTTTTGTTATGTATAGGTGTCCCCTGTCAGTCATGCTTTTTGAGTTCACATAACTTGTTGCAGAAGTTTTTAATTTGTATGTAGTCAAATTGGTGTTTTCTTTGTGTTTTGTACTCATTTGTGTTTTTTGCAGTACTTTTATGGTTTTGTTTTTTATTTATATACTTAATCAGTTGGGACCTTATTTTGATGTACGGAGGGACGGGACCGATTCCCACTTTATTTCCCCCAAGTCTGTGTCTTAGGTGTGGTGGGAGTGTCGGTGTCCCGAGATGGCCTTGTCCACGGGGTTAGTCTCACCGACCTGCCTCGGAAGCGGTTCTGACACCTGCAGCTGCCTGTGCCCGAGCGTTTGTGCACGTTCATTGGTGCCGTGAGAATAGCTTCTTGATGTCATTTGCAGGAAAACTAATTACGTATTGACTCTCCTCCCAATTCCATGAGAGCAGAAGCCCTGTGATAACGCATCAACCGTGTCCTCCCCGGACTCAACACCAGGAGCCCAGGGCCCGTCTTCCGCACGTCCCGCACGGGCAGCAGGCTGTGTCGGAGGCGGGCCACTGGGGTGCAGGCGTGTGGGCGTGGCTGGGCCGGCCACACGGGTTCCTCGCTGAGCTCTGTTGACTTTGTACTTGGCCCCCACGAGGCCGGTGTGCCGCAGAGGTGGTTCCCCTCTTACAGACGAGGAGACTGCTGTGTCGCTCCCCCGAGGAGCCGTGTCTCGCCAGAGGAGGGTGCGTCTTACCGTCAGCCTTTCCCGTCAGAGCAGCCCGTCCCTGTGTTTGTGCCCGCGCTTTCTCTCCGGGACGCCCGCAGTCATGGTGTCTGTACCTGAGGTTGCTGCCTTGAGGCTGGGGAGGCGACCCCCCTGGCCAGGAGGCCTCCTGTGCTCAGCATGGTCGGTGGGTTGGTTGTTGTAAGTATTGTTTTTAGGTTCTGGAGAATTGCTCCGAGCCTTGGGATGGGTGTGAACTGCTCACTGGGTCCCGGGGACACCCTGGGCCAGCCAGGCCTCCCAAGCCTTGGTGTTCCCAGCACCTGCCAGAGTGAGCTCGGGTGGGCACTCGGGCTGGGGCGACGTGCCCCAGAGTGTGCGGTTGCTGTCCCTTTGTCACGCATCAGAAATGCTGCTGGACACCTCTCCCCCTTGGAGAGGCAGCTGTAGCATTGACTCTGGCGGGGGTGGTTCTGGAGGTCAGGGCACACCCAGGATCGTGGCTCTGGAAGGGACTGGGGCCCAGGTTTGCATACAGTACTTTTAACCCCCCTACTGGACACCAGAGGGGCCGGCGTGATCGCACCCAGCCCCATTTTCCCGAGGCTGGTGTTTCTGCCGTCGTGGGTCACACACAGCTTCTGCACGGAGAAGGCGACTGGAGGTTTGGTCTGCTTAATCCGTCACAAGGATCAGAATCGGGGCCACCCATGCCCACGCCGCACTCGGGCCTGTTGGCCTTGGTACGGCACGTGCTCGTTGGCCTCTCTTTGCATGGTTCAGGGCAGGCCCTGCCCCTGGGCCTCAGCATCTCCCTCAGTGAAACAGCACAGCCGTAGGGCCTCACCCTCTAACCTCCGCCGGCACAGGAGTAAGGCTGACAGAGGTGAGGTGGGGGTAACCGTGAGCCAGAGCAGAGCAGACCTCGGGAGGCTCTCTGGGGCTCTATCTGGAGCAGGAGTTCCTAGGGGGTGTGAACTGGTGCCCCGGGTCGCTGGCCCCTGTGGCAGAGGCCTTGTCAGTGTGTCCTTAAGGAGAACCCAGTTCGGCAATGCCGTGGGGCCACCGTTGGCCTGACTGGGATTCCCGTCCGCCTGGAAGAGGTGTCCTTACCCAGAGGGGTGAGGGCGGCCTGTCCAGCGTTGAGCCCAGGGGATCCCGGTGTGGGGCCGTGGCAGGGGCTTGGTGCTAGGACTGGAGAGAGGTGAGGGCTTCAGGGGTTAGTGGACCGGACAGGCCATCTCTGTGTCCCCCTGGGCATCCTCTGACCCATCTCAGCCCGTTCTCCTGGGGTGTGTCCCCCACGGACCGTGGTGCCAGCGTTCAGGGGCGTCCCCTTTCACAGCTGTTGGCTCAGGCCCCGGGGACACTCTGATGGGCAGACACCAACCGCAGGGACCTGGGCGCAGGGGTCAGAGCCGGTGCCGGAGAGGGTGTGTCTGGGGTTTGCCGTAAGTGACCGAGGTGGGTGGGAGTGGGGGCAGCTGGAGCGCTCGTGGTTCTCCGCAGTGTCCCTCCCCTGCGTGTGTTTGAGAATCTCCGTTGACAAGGCTGGCACGGAGCCAGGTCCCTCGCCCCTGCCAGGACCTGTCTCTCTTCCTACAGTCCCGAGAGACACCCTCCAAGGTGGCCTCCGCTCCAGCTCCGACCGCGTCCAGGGACCCCGAGGTGCACCTGGGCAGCCGTCTTGCCTCGCCCGGTCTCGGGCTCTGGCTGCGCAGGCAGCCCTGACGCCCCAGATCCCACCTTCTCTGTGAAGCCTGTGCTTTCGCGGCTTCTCCTCAGGGCCCGTCCGCCTGGCCCACCGGCCCCTGCGCCCGCCCTCTTATCGGTCTCTTTCCAGGCTGTAGCCTCAGTGCAGAACGCGGACTTTGCCCGGTCCTTGGGGGTTTGGGCTTCCGGAACCCTCCGGATGCCCTGGGTGGGGGGGCCCGGCAGGGACACTGAGGTGAGCAGGGCTTGTGGCGCCTGTCCCGGTGCCTGCCGCCCGTGCCCAGTGTGGCAGCACCTGTGTCCCTCCTGGGCGCGTGGGGCCCTCTGCCAGTGCTTCCAGGTGGCTTCTGTGGGACCTCACTGCCCACGCGCTCGGCCATCTCACAGGGCCCGTGCGTCTGGTTCCCGTTTCCCCGGTGCGTGGGGACGGGCTGCCGGGCGGAGGCTCCTGGGGCAGAGCAGGGTGGGGGCCCCGATGCAGCGTGGCCACGAGTCAGTCAGTCCTCCCTGGTCGTAGACTTGTTTTTATTTCCAAGTTATTTCAAATTATAGCAAGTCGTAGGAGCGTGGGGAAGGTGTCTCCCTGAGCCTTTGAGGGCGAGCTGCCTACATGCCCCGCCGTCAGATGCTTCCCTGGGAGGCCGCCCTCTTGCCTTCGCCTGTTGGATGTGCGGGTCACTTGGCCTCCGCTGCCCAGGCTCCTGCCCCGAACAGATGCCCCCTGACCCCACAGTGGGCACCGTCATTGCCTCGTCTGTGGCTTGACATGGCAGTGGGACGTGTGGACCTCTTAGCCCCCCCCCCTCAGAGGCCCCTGACGCCTGCACGAGGCTGCACAGATGCCCTCCCTGCCTCGCGTCAGGCTCGCGCCTGGCGGCTGGACCCCATGGTGGGTATGGTGCCGGGCGCAACATGGGTGGGGGCTGCTGGTTGGAGCAGCGTTGGTCCTGGGCGTCCACACCGTGCAGCCCCTCTGTTCACCCTCTCTCACCCACCCCATTCTGAGCTGCTGAGGGTGACTGACAAGTCACAGGGCCTCTGCTCCCCAGGGGAGTAAGGGGTCAGGGCGGTGAAGAGAAAAGTAGGTCAGCTCCAGCACGTCTGGGAGTTTCGACACAAGGCCACGGCGTGCAGGGTCTTAGTCTTGGAGAAGGGATTAAATTCTCCCGGGAGTCTCGGGCTACAGGGTTTGTGCACGTTGCTGAGGTGACAAGTCTGTCTGACAGGTGCACCTCCTTCCTCCAGACGGAGCTTGTTTCTGGACTGTTGTGGCAGTGGCATCAGGGATCTGTCACAGCAGGCAAATCTGCGGGGAGTGGAGACAAATTGGGAGATGTGCGTGTCCCACAGCACCGGCCCCGTGTGGAACAGGCCCCGGGCTCCGCCGCGTTGTCCCTGGGGAGGCCTGTTGAGGCCAAGGCAGTGGAGCCAGCCTGGAGGCCGCTCTGTGTTTAGAGCAGGCCCGAGGCAGAGACCCTGGCTGCAGCGTGGGGCGTTGCCTGGCCCGGCGCCCTCCAGCCCACGTTCCCACACGCCGCAGCCCTGCCGTGGGGCAGAGAGCCGGCAGACCGCGTCCTCTCTGCTCCCGGAGCCTGGCAGTGGCGCTTTGCTGCTGCCCCCAGGTCAGGCAGCCCTCCCCTCCCTGGTCGGAAGAGTTTCAAAAGGGTGACAACGATCTCTCAGGCTTTGTGTCATAAATCTACGGATCCTGCCGTGCCGAGAGCTACCTGCTCTCCGCCCCACCATTCACTCGAGGTTGCGGAGGCTGAGGGGCTTGGTACCCAGTGAGAGGTCCCTCCTCTGGGGGGTGTCTTGTGGCCCCAGTGAAGTCCCGGCCCCGCCCATTTCCTGCCCTTAGAGAAGGAAGGGCCTGGAGAAGGGGAGTCCCAGCCCCGCCTGACGCGCCAGCAGGCACATCCTCGGGGCTACACGTGGCTTCCGCTGACACGGGCTGGCCATCTTCGTCTAGCTGGGAGTCCACGTCTGGTCAGCGTGGCACAGGCCCCAGTGGCGTCAGCTCTGCCACCACCCGCCCCCCCCACCCCGCCCCCGCATGTAGCTTTGGGGGCAGGGCTCCTCTGTCTTGCCCCCATCCCGTCCACCTGCCGAGGAGGAGAGGG
This sequence comes from Felis catus, assembly GCF_018350175.1. NCBI lineage: Eukaryota > Metazoa > Chordata > Mammalia > Carnivora > Felidae > Felis > Felis catus. The sequence goes on along the minus strand of NC_058376.1, from coordinate 1,716,009 downwards.
CCTCCCTGGGGTCAGCAAGACGGACCCGGGAAGCCTCGTGTCCTGCAGCCAGGGCCGTGTGTGATTTCTGAGCTCTCTGCGAAGCTTCACCTGTGCCCATGTGGCTCAGGGTTTATTCCAGTCTTGTGTCTCCGGGACCCTCCAGGACTGTGGTCCCCAGGGTGCTGGCCCGACGGGCTCAGCTGTCACGCTCCCTTCCGGTCACACTCATAGTTCTGTGAGCGTTCCTCTGAGCCTGGGTTTTCTGTCCTGTGAAACGGGGCCAGTTTGTAGGGTTGTTGCCAGAGATGTGCCCTAAAGGGCAGCAGGTTTCTTCAGGCAATTAGTGAAGGAGTGTCACAGCTCTGCCCCCTTCCTTCGTGGGCCGTCCTGCCACCGCCTCGGCGCCTGGCAACTCCAGGGCTGGCTCCGCAGCTCCGGGGGGCGTGGGCAGGCGGGCCTCCCGCACGGCTGGTGGTGGCAACGCGGTGCTTTGCGTTGTTCCCGAGAAGGAGGCCGCGCGGGTGGCTCCGACGGCTGGAGCAGACAGTGCACCCAGGCCACCCAGACGCCGAGCATCTACTCCCTCGCGGTGTGGAGGTTGAGATGCTGGGAGGGCTGGCTCCCCCCGGGACCCCTGTCCTGGGTGCACAGATGGCCATCTTTCTCGAGTCTTCTCGTCATCGTCCCTGTGCTTGTCTGTGTCCTGATCTCCTAGGAGGACACCAGGCACGTTGGACTGGGGTCACCCTACCTTCTCCCTCAGTCGCCTCATTAAAGATGTGTCTTCAAATACAGGTGCATTCTGAGGTCCTGGGGATTAAGACTTGAACACGTGAATTTGGGGGACACAGTGTAGCCCACAGAAAGGGGATGTGCAGGCCCTCCTGGGGGACGAGGGAGGAGAGGCCAGGCTGGGCGAAGTCTTCATGCGGTGGGACAGCCGGCAGGCCCGGAGCTGGGGGAGCAGGAGCGAGTGCAGGGGAGGGGACAGCTGGCCCCCAGAGGAGGCGCCGTGTGAAGAGAAGTGGGTTTTTCTCGCTACGGTGGCTGGATTTGGGGACAAGATGTGGGACCACCTCTTGCCTAGACTGGACTCCCCTGAGACCCCTTGGCTTTGAGCAGCGCCTGTGCAGAGAAATTCCAGACAGCGGGGCCCGTGCGGCTCGGGGGCACAGGCTTCTGCCTGGCCAGAAAGTGCGTGTCTGCTCGTGAGCTGTGTGGCATCTCTGGGCCTCACGGCCACATGGTGGCCCATCCTGGAGGCCATCCCGGAGTCAGGGCGGGAGGGTTCGCTGGTGAGGCCCGCCTGCGGGCCTCAGAGGGACACTGCTGCAGGGCTCCCTCCCGACACGCGCTCCACTCACCCCATGTGCTCTGTCCCCAGGTGCGGACACCCGGGCCATTTTGCCCAAGAAGGAGAAACTGAAGCTGAGGCGTGAGAGGTGGCTGCAGAGTAAGTACCTCCCTCTCCTCCCGGCTTGACGCCCCCCCGCAGACGGTCCCCGTCCTCCCTGCACCTGCCGCTCTGGGCTCCTCGCGGCGTCGGCTCGTCAGCACGCAAGCGATCCTGCGTGTCGTGAGTGTGTCACCTCAGAGCCACTCGGGGTGTCCGTGAGGTCACCTTCCTGCCAGTGGTGACCTTCCGGACTTTTCTGCGGGCCGCGGCCGCGCGGTCCTTCTCTCTGAGGGCCTCCAGCGGCCGCCTCGCCGCACCCGGTGCCTCTCTGCCCACCAGTCGCCTTTTGGAAGACGGGGTTATTTTTCGTGATGCCGAATGCTCACTGATGCTCTTCTGAAGGTTTTCTTGTGAGGATTGCTTTGCAATTTGTTTCGTATCGCACCTTTTGAGTATGATTCTGTTGACTTTTGAAAATAATTTGTGATACCCTGTGTATTCTCTCGTGGTTAAAGTTAGTTTTCGTTGGAAGTATCTTTTATTTTAAGAGAGAGCGAGCGCATGTGTCTGGACACACACGTGCGCGGGGGAGGGGCAGAGAGAGAGAAGCAGAGCAGGGCGGACCCTGAAGTGGGGCTTGGACCCTTGACCCTGGATCAGGGCTTGAGCCGAAATCAAGAGTTGGATGCTTAACAGCCTGAGCCACGCAGGCGCCCCTCCTTGAAGGTTTTAAAGAAAATATACTTCTTAAATTTTCTAGAGAAATTTGCCTGTTTCTCCCACAATTATTTTACTTTTGGGTCACTTTGGGGAAGTTCCTTAAGGAAGTGATTCATTCATTGATTTTCTTTGTCACGGTTCCTGGCACGGAGACGTACAGAATATCCTCTGTGTACTAGATTTGGAAAACTGATAGACGGTGGCCACTGAGACCCTGCACGTGTCTGGGCTGCAGCGTTGAGCTGATGTTTAAAATTTTCTTCCCGTGCTGGTCGGTGTCTTTGTCTCACTGCTTGGGTCAGTCTTGGCCACCTGTAGTTTCCCGTAAAACATCTTCTCTAATCCGATCTCTGCCCTCACTAGCAAAGGGCTGCGGGCCCCTCGTCATCAGAGCCCCTGTTCGCTGTCCTGTGTTTGCACCCGTCTTCGATCTCTTCCGTCCCGGGAGTCAGTTCCTGTATTCGCTTGTTACTTCTACTTTCTCTGGGTCTGAATTCTCAGTTTCTGTTGTTTTAACACGCTGTTCTTTCTTTCTTTGAGTTTGAGTTGCTTAGCTCGTTTGTCTTACAGTTTTGTCCAGGAACGGCGGGCTGTGGTGGTGCCCACGTCACCCCACTCGGTCTTACCTAGTATTCTGTCATGAAAAATGTCACGCGAGAGCAGGGGGAATGTTACGGGGAAACCTGAAACCACCACCTCGGTTTTATGTGGACACTCTTCTTTCCCACGTCTGCTCGTCTGTCTGTTTCTGTCCGTCTGTCCACCACCCGCATTCTGTGCACATTCCTGAGTGGCAGACGTCAGCACACTTTCTCCCAAATAGTTCTACGGTTCAGCATCTGTTGACGGTTTTTCATTTTTATTTTGAGGTGAAATTGGGTGCAGTGAAGTGCCAGGCAGCGATTTGTGACCAATGCGCACACGTGTGCAACCAGAGTCCCTTTGAGACACAGAAGGCCACCGTCACCGGCGAATCCCCGTGTGCCTTCCCACGCAGTCCCCTCGCTCCGCATTCTCGACTACCCTGCAGGTGACCCCTGTCTCATTTCTTTGAGTCTCACTAGATTTTACTGCTCTAGGCGTCACGTACGTGGAATCTCGTAGGACGTACTCTTTTCGTGTCTGGATTTCTTTGCTTCACGTGGTGTTTTTGAGAGTCCTCTCTGCTGAGCGCAGCTATGGCCCGTGCCCTTCTGTCGCCGAGAAGGATTTCTTTATCTGGATGTACTCTTTGCTACCCACTTTCCTACGGATGGACACCTGGTCTTTTTCTCTTTTTAGCTACCGTGAAAAAGGCTGTGAACGTTCTTCACGGGTCTTTTTGTGGAATATGTTTTCATTTCCCTGGGATGAGTAGTTGGGAATGGAACGCGGGGTCATAGGGCAGGTGTATGTTTAGTTTAATAAGCAGCTGCCAGACGTTTCCTAGAGTGGCTGTACACTTACGCTCCCACCGGCCGCGGAGGCGCGTTCCGCCTGCGCCACGGCTCTGCCAGGGCGCGGCGGCGTCCGAGTGCCAGGCAGGGTGTCAGCCGCTCCTCGTGGCGTTGGCGCTCGTTACCGCCACCGGGCGTGTCACCGGCCGCTCCCGCTTGCACGGCACGTCCGGTCGTGTGTGGTTTCGTGAGGCTCTTTGCCTTCTGTTCCTGAGCTCCAAGAATTGTTCTTACGTCCGGGAGGCCAGCCCTGGGTCATGTACACGTGTTGCAGATTTTCTTCCAGACTGTGACTTTCCTCTTCATTCTCCTGACAAGTTTATTGATTTGAGAGACAGACCGCGCGAGTGGGGGAGGGGCAGAGAGAGAGAGAGAGAGAGAGAGAGAGAGAGAGAGAGAATGAATCCCACGCAGGCTCCACGTTACTCGAACCCACCAAACAGTGAGGTCGTGACCTGAGCCAAAATCGAGTCGGACGCTTAACCGACTGAGCCACCCAGGCGCCCCAATGATTTAAAAGTTTTTATTTTAGAGAGAGAGCGTGCATGCGAGGGGCAGAGAGAGAGGGAATCTCAAGCAGGCTCCACTCGGCGCGGAGTGCAGTGCGGAGCTCGATCCCATGACCCTGAGTGATCTGAGCCAAACCAAGAGTCGGATGCTCAACCGACTGAGCCACCCAGGTGCCCCATCAGGCTAGTTTTAAATTAAACCGTTTAGGATAAAGGAGTGACAGTCTCTGGGAACCTTCCAGAGCCAGCCAGGGGGGAGCGGTAGGGGCAGGAGGAGCCTCCTATCTACCCCCAAAACACTCAGAACTTGCTGCTCTAGACCACGTAGTTGGTAGGATGGACCTTTCCCTGTCCGTCTTTGCTTATGAGTGGGCCGGCCGTGAGACTGTTCCTTGGGGACAGGCATCAGCGTGTGGTCTGTCAGGCCCAGCACCCCCACAAGGGTTTACTTGGAGAGAAGTCCGCCAAGGGGCTATCTCCAGCCTAGGTACGAAGATGGCGGAGCCCGTGAGGGGAGGGGAGGCCCCGACCCGCCTGCCTGGGAGGAAGAAGGGTGGCTTCGACGCCAGAAGAGGGCATGGCAGGGTCCAGGCCTCAGAGGACACTCTGGGGGGGCACCTCTGCCTCCCTCCCTGTGCGGCCCCGTCTCTGGCTGGGAGACGAGAGCGACCCTGGGGCTCAGCGCAGAAGCAGGGGAGAGCCGGCTGGGTGGGGACCGTGGGGACGGCGGCGAGGTCGCCCCTGCCGAGAGCTGCCGGCCTGGAGCGCCTGTGCTGAGCCGGTTGGCACGGAACTGACACCCCCTTAAATTCACTGTTCTCGCTCCCTGAGCCCCCGGGCTGGAATGAAAGGGCACCCAAATCTGAGGATAAGGTAATGTTTTCAGCCCCACGTGAAAAAGTTACAGAGCTGTTTAGGTAACACGGGCAAAGCCGAAGACTGCATTCACTGCCAAGTTCCATACGGGGGTAACCGCCGGCTGGTGGTGCAAGATTAAAGTCGCACACCTTTTTGTATTTACCTGGGGTGTGTGTGCGTGTTCGTGTGTGTGTATGTGCGTGCACATGTGCACATCAGTGCCTGGCGCCTGTGTTTTCTGGCTTTACGTTTCTGTTTGTTTTATTTGTCGTGTTTCATTGTTGCTTAGTTTTTGGGACAGCAGGTGGAAGGCTGCCCTTCACACCTGCCCGGTGACGCCACACTGTTGGGATTTCTGTCACTTCACAGTTTGCTTCAGTGTCTAGGAGGCCCACTGTCTTGTTGCTTGTTCTTCTAAAAAACGTTTTGGCTACTCTTACCATTCAGTTCTTTTAAAAACGAGATTTGGGGGTGCCTGGGTTGCTCAGTTGGTTGAGCATCCGACTCCTGATTTTGGCTCAGGTCATGATCTCCTGGTTGAGATCAAGCCCTGCATTGGGCTCCACGCTGAGCCTGCTTGGGATTTTCTGTCTGTCTCTCTCTGCCCCTCAACTGTTTGTGTGAGTGTGCACACCTGCTCTCTCTTGTCTCTCTTAAAATTAAAAAAAAAAAAAAAAAAATCTAGGGGGCGCCTGAGTGGCTCAGTCGGTTGGGCGTCTGACTTCGGCTCAGGTCATGATCTCACAGCTGGTGAGTTCGAGCCCCGCGTTGGGCTCTGTGCTGACAGCTCGGGGCCTGGAGCCTGCTTTGGATTCTGTGTCTCCCTCTCTCTCTGCCCCAACCCACTTGCATTCTGTCTCTGTCTCAAAAATAAATAAACGTTAAAATTTTTTTTTTTTTTAAATAAGATTTGGAATTAGTTTGGTGGGTTGATTGGGCCGGCCGAGCTTTGCCCTATGGGTTCTCACTGCCGCCCACCCTCCCTAGGTGCTGAACTGCCCATGACGGATTGGTGTGGGGCTTCTGATGTTTTGCCAGAGAATACGAGGTTTCTGGTAGATAATCTCCTGCCAAATTAGAGAATGTCCTTCCATTCATGGCTCTATTATAACTTTTACGGTGAGTGGATAGTGAGTTCTTTTTTGTTTAATTTAAAAAAACTTTTTAATGTTTATTTTTGAGAAAAAGGGAGAGAGTGAGCGGGGGAGGGGCAGAGAGAGAGAGGGAGACACAGAATCGGAAGCGGGCTCCAGGCCCCGAGCTGCCCGCACAGAGCCCGACGCGGGGCTTGAACCCACACACTGCGAGATCGTGACCTGAGCTGAAGTCGGACGCTTAACCGACTGAGCCGCCCAGGTGTCCCCAGGATAGTAAATTCTTGCACCTTCCTTTTGGCATTTCTTATAGCGATGGTGGCCTTTCTGTTGAGGCAGACCGCTGCAGACCCCCTGGCAGACGTCGCTGTGTCGAATCACCCTTGTGCGCCTTGGACACGCTCCAGCTAGTTAACATGTGTTACTATTTTAAAGCACTTCCACTTGGATTTGCTAACGTCTGTGCAGCCGTGTGTGGGTGTCTTCCCCGGAGCCTCGGGCCTGTGCTTTGCTGCCCTCGGTCCCGGCGCCGGTCTGTCAGCACGCCCGCCCTGGCCTTTGCAGCCGTCCTAGGATGTTGGCCTCCCGGAGAAGCGGCGCCTGGTTTGATGGGACCTCAGTAAATTGTTTATCCTCTCCCTGGGAGGATGGGAAGTACCGACCTGTCCCCTTGTGATCCTGATGGTCCGGAGCGTTGAGGGGCGGCCATCCTTGTCCCCCGGAGCCCAGCTCTTCGGGGCAGGGAGAGCAGCCTCACTCCCCAGGGCCCCCTGGGCTCTCTGGGACCCTGGTTGGGGGCAGCTTGCGTGTTTCTGACTTTGGAGCAGGCGGGGTGGGCTCTTCAGAGCTGGCCCCGGACAGCCGAGGGACTTTGGGGTGCGAGGCGCTGCCCTGGTGCCGTGGGCTCGGAGGGGGCCGGCTCCTGTGTCTGTGGACGGAGCCTCCCTTAGTGCTTGTCCCTGGTAGGTGGGTGCTTGCAGTTTCTAGAAACGACTCCTGTGCAGAGGCTTCCTGGGGCCCCACAATATCAACTCCCCTACGTGGGGACGCACTTCCTCCCTCCCGGTCCCGGGAGGCACTTGGAGAGCACAGGAGATGTGGCCCTGCCGTAGGTGACTCACTGTTTAAATCCTTGTCCGTTTGCCCGCTTCTGACCGCACATCCCTGCTCCTGCCCCCAAAAGGCACAGGCCGCCGTGCTAGTGTCCCTTTTCAGAAGGAGAAGGCCTCCGTGCCTGCAGCTCAGTCTCGTCATTCTGCCATTAGGAATTGTGCCTCTGTGACGGGGTGCCGGCCTGTCCCCGGGCTCCCGGGGTGCCGGCAGGAAGGAAGCTGCCCGTCCTTCATTCTCTGCTTCTCTCACTGACCTCACGTCTCCTCTTCCCCAGAGATCGAAGCCATAAAGCTGGCCGAGCAGAAGCGCAAGGCAGAGCGGAGACGGAGGGCCACGGTGGTGGTGGGGGACCTGCAGCCCCTGAAGGACGCCCTCCCTGAGCTGCTGGAGCTGGAGGCCGGCGGCCGGCGGCCGCGTTCTGCAGGGTGAGCGTCTGTGTGCGGCTGCCTCGGGAACTTGAGGCTGCGAGGCCGGGCCGGGGGCCAGAGCCGGAGAAGAAATGGCGGAGGGGAGGGGTAGGCAGGCAAAGGCCCCAGAGGGGCCTGGCCCGGTTGTTGATGCAGAAACGCTTGCTTCCACGGACCCAGCCGCGAGGTCAGCAGGTGGTGGGGCCTCCCTTGGCCAGCATGTCGAGGAGGGGCGCCTGCCGGCCGTTTGGGCCTCAGAACGGCTTCGCCGGGAGGGCTGCTGCATGGGGTGGGGGGTGTCCCTCCTGTACCGCTGCTGGGCTCTATTCCCCGTGTGCCCTCTGCTTCGCTCCCCAGAGACGCAGCCTGGCACCGTGCCCCCTGCCTCTGGTACCCCGTCCGAGACGCACACGTCCCGGTAGCGCTTCCTGCCGCCCTGCTGTGCGTGCTCTAGAGAAGCCGGTCCCTCTGCCGTCCCCTCCCCGCTCACAGGGCTTGAGGGCGGGGGGCGTCAGGCCGTGTGCTCAGGGCCGCTCGGCTGCAGAGCCGGAAGCTCCCAGGCCACCTCCTGGGATGGAAGAATCTAGAGCATTCGGTCCGGCAAGGAGTCGGGTGGCCATCACCCCCGCAGCCGCAAGCTTTGCCTTGGGTCCCTGTACTCCCTCCCGCCCGGTTGTGCCTGGCCGGGAGCCCCCAGCCCCATCTCGCCAAGAGCAGGCCCAGCCCATCAGCATTCATCACAGGAAGTGTCCGGGCCTCTTCCTGGCCTTCCGCGGCCGGATTCCTCGGAGCCCGGGAGGAGGCCGTGCTGCTGGGGTTAGGTCCCCCCGGTGGGTGACTTCAGAGGGTGTGGACGGCACAGATGGCTCCGTGACTGCTCTTGTCCCCACCCTCTGGGCAAGTCCCAGAGTCCGGGTCGGACAGGACGTGGTGTGGGGATGGCCTTGGCACCCTGGACACCCAGACCTGAACGCAGGGGTCCCCAGGCACCCACTGGGACACCCTGACCGAGGCCCCGGGCCACTCCAAGCTTGTTCCACATCCGTGATGTGGCCTCCCGGGGCGATGGCGACAGGGAGCCCGGGGCTCGGGGCTTTTGGAGCATGCCTGCCCCTAGCCGTGTCCCAGCCTCCATCCACGTGGGCGCCACAGAGGGCTCCTGACATGAGCCAGCACGCGGACGGTCGACAGTCCTGCTGCTCCTTGGGAAGGTTAGCTTCTCTAGAAATCAGTGTTCTGGGCAAGAGAGTGTCAGGTGAAGGTCGTCTTTTCTGTTCTGATGAACCGGGTGGGGAGCCCCATGCAGCCGGGCCAGCGGGCACAGGGGCGAGGCTGCCCATCCGCGGGACTCCGTCGGGTCCGGGTGGCCTTGGCCACGTCTTGAGGCTGCTGCCGCTGCTACCCCGGAGCGGCCCCCGGCTGGTGGCTGCTGCTGGAGAGCTGGCTAGAGGTGGCAGCACGGCTCCACTGGCCACCGCCGCTCCCCGCCCCCCCCCCCCCCCCCCCCCCGCCGCGTGGACTCGGGTTCGCTCGCCGGGCTGTGGGTTTACGCAGGAGTCTGCGTGTTCCCACCGGCGTTGTTTGGTGTTTCTTCCACACACTTGGTTTCCGAGGCCCCTGGGGGCCGGGCGTGCCCTGTGGGCTCACCCGTGGCAGGGGAGTGACAGCGGTGAAGGTGGACGTGCCGGGGGTCACCCGCCTTGGGACTGCGGGCCTGGCTACCCGGAGTTGGCCAGGAAAGCATTTGCCTGTTTGACAGGGAAACTGAGGCTTCAGGGCTACAGTGGTTTCCCCAAGGTTTGTGCTGGGTCAGCCGATGTCCAGAGCCACTGCCTCCAGTGCTGGTGAGGCTGGGGTCACTTGTGTGCGTACCTGAGCAGCGAGCCAGGCTGTGTGCTCTGAGCCGCACAGCATTCCCGTCGGGGGTGGGGGGTGGTCTCAGTCCAGCCACTATCTGCCGTGCTCGGTCTGCAGCCAGAACCAAGCTCGGAGGCCACGAGTGAGTGTCTGCCCTTGTACGAGCTCTCTGCCTTGGTCATTTCAAAGCAGACCAAGGCCCGGACCTGTCTGGACAGAGGGGACAGGACTGAGGGGTTGGCTGGGTTTGTGCTGGGGTGTTGGCTCTGCTCACCCCGATGGCCTTGGGGATTCACCCTGTCTGCCTTTGTCCACAGGACGGGAGCCTCCCCCGGGAGCTGCTTACCGGGGTCCTAGCCGTGCCCTGAGGCTCGGTGACCATCTTGGCCTCCCACCTTGCTAGGGGGGTCACCTGGCCCACGGGCACCGAGGGGACTCCCAGATGTGTCTCTGCTGGCAGAGCTGGAGGGCTGTGGGAAGCATCAGTGGATTTTACCATTTTACAGACGGGGGGGCGGGGGGGGGGGTGGCCCAAGGCCTGGGATGCCAGCCCATTCCGCGAGGGGTCTGCTCCCGGGTGAATGCAGGGTCAGCAGCGAGAGGAGCAGAGCCGAGGTGGCCTGGGGCAGAGGGTGACTCGGGAAAGCCTGGCCGTAGACTCGGAGTCTGGGACGGGCCCTTGGGGGTGCACGTGGCCGTCTTGGCGGCCCTGCCTGAGAGCGGGCACTCGAGTCAGCGTGAGTGAGAGGAGAGGCGGGTGCAGGTGCTCTCTTAGGCTCAGGAGACAGGTCTTTCATTCATATTTTATCAGCAAACATGAATAAAGAATGAGGCCTTCTGGTCTAGAGGCTAAATTCAGGTGTTGGCTCCGGGCTCCGGTTTTCTCGCCCTTCTTGCCGCCCGCCATGTAGACGTGTCTCTTGGTACCGGCTCCCCAGGGAGATGGGCTGCGCTGGGTCTTGTGGGGAGTCCCACGGTGAGAAGGGGTCCAGGGTCCCCGCGCTGACCTGCTTCTCTGTGTCCCCAACAGGGTGAGGGTGAGCAGGAGGCCCCGGCCCGCCGAGTTGAGCCGCATGAGTGCCGCGCAGAGGCTCCAGCTCCTGTGAGTAGGGCCCACCCCCAAATGGGGCTCCGCTGCTCCCACCCCTCTCCTCCCGTCATGCCCCCCGTGCTGTCCGGTGTCCGGCCCGGGTCCGCTCGGGCGCCGCGGACCGCTTGGCGTGCAGCAGCCTGTTTCCGGCTGGGCTGGGAGCCCCTTCCGTGGGCAGCAAAGGGGGCGGAAGCTACCAGAACCAGCGCTGCCAGCCCTTAGGGGGTCCCCGTTGGAGCCCAGGGCCCCCGGCCATCCCGGGCATTGGGAGCGGACACCTGGCTTGGGCAGTCGGTCCAGAGGGGGCGGTCTCCCTGACGGCAGCCAGGAAGGCACCTTGAGGTTTGGCCTTGCCTGTCCTGCCCCCACCTGCCCTAGGCCGGGCGGCCCCTGCTGCGACACATCCCCCCCTGCCCAGACTGCTTCTGGAACTGCCATCCTGAGGTTTCGGACCGGGTCCCCTTAGTTTCCGTGCAGAGGTGACGTCTCCCAGGGGTGCCCACCAGACTCGAGCTGGCCCTGGCGCATCTGAGAGGGGCTGGCTGGGCTCAGAGACCGGCGGGGGGGAGAGCGGCAGCCACCACCTGGACTCGGGGGGCCCCGGACCCCCACCCCCGGAGGAAGCTGTCCTGTCTCCCATTGCACCTCTGTCGCCACGGCGCCCTCTGCGAGAAGGGCCGGTCTCGGGCTGGCGGGTGCGGAGCTCCCGCCCTTCCGTGACTGCGGATTCAGCAGAGCTGCGGGGAGGGGGAGGGCGCCTCTTATGTAAGGCCGCCTGTGCAGGCCGCGGGGAGGCTCTGTCTCCCCACGTTTGTCAGCTTCCTCCTGCTTTGAGTCGCAGCTCCCCACGAAGGCTGGGATGGGGGCCCAGAGCCCACTCCCTGGAGGAGGGGCCGGTGTCCCGGACCCACGGGCACGTACAGTCCCTCCTAGTGCCGACCCCCCCCCCCCCCCCGCCACCTCCCCGTGGTGACCCTTAGGCCCCAGGTGCTCTGTCCCGGGGTAACCCCTGGCCTGGCCCGCCCGCTCCAGTGTCCAGCTCCGCCCGAGGTGCCTGAGTATGGGGTGGCTGAGGGGAGGCGGTGCCGACGCCCATCCCTAGCACCCCACACCGAGGTGTGTGGGGGTTCGCTGACCCGCTCTGATCTCCGTTCTTTCAGGGAGGAAGAAAGGGCCCGGTTTCAGGAGCTGCTGGCCAGTCCGTCCTACAGGGCCAGCCCCCTGCTGGCCATCGGGCAGCAGCTGGCCCAGCAGATGCAGCTGCACGGCGGCGGCCAGCTCTGACCCGGTCCGGAGGCGTGCCGTGAGCCCCGAGGACCCGCCCCTGCCGTCATCGCCTTGAACCCGGCGGCGGTGCCCGCCGTGAGGATGAGCTGTGGCGTGACCTCGGGCAGTGGGCCTGCGGGCTTCCTTCCGAGCTGCTCTTGGGCTTTTCTGGGCTGGCCGACCGGGATGGCACGACCTACCGCCCGGCAGGCGTCAGGATCCCGAGACGCGGCCACGTTGTTCCGTGCTTCGGGGGCTCTTGCCGCCCTCCCGGTTCCCGGGGGCTCGGATGGAACATCTCCTGTCTGCTTCTCCCGTTTTGTCTCCGTGCCGCTCCCCCGGCCCTCTCCCCGCTGTGGCCCCGAGCCCAGGTTGCTCCCCTCCACCTGCTCTTGTGGTTAAGGGGAGCAGGGCCGCTGCTGTCCGTCAGGCTGGACGCGGGGCACAGGCCTGGTCCCGCCCTGCGGCAGCTGACCCGAGAGCAGGATGGGTATTTATTGTGAGAAGCCTGGGGTTTGGAGGCCGGACTGTGGGAAATCAGACTTAAACCCTTGATTCGAGGATGTGGAGGGGGCTGCTTTTCTGGCCAGAGGCCCCGAGCTCGTGGATGTGCGGCTCAGAGGCCTGGGCCCCCGCGGCGGCAGCTCTGGGCCCAGGACGGGGCCTGGGTACCAGCGCCCCTCACAGGCGGGCGACAGCCTGGGCGTGCTGCCTCTGCGTCCGGGCGCCAGGCCAGTCTGGGCCCTGTGGCTGATCTGTCCCTGACCTCTAGTGGCGTGGCCGCGGTGCTCACGACACACAGACACCTCAGCAGTGTCCGCCGAGCCTGTCCAGGAACGGATGGCTGAATGGAATCGGATCCTGGACCCCTTCTCTGCACAAGAGCACACGGTGTGGACACATCACAGGGACGGGACACAGAAGGGACAGATAAGACCACAGAGGCTGCAGGTGGCAGCCGAGTCCCCTCAGCCAGAGGTCAGCGTGGCCATGTCGCCAGGACCGCCAGGCCCTAAGGGACGGTACGGTCTTGTTCTCAGCACAGAAACCAGTTCTCCATAAGTGAGACAAGCTGTTTACAAAGCTGTATTTGTGACAAACTCGTTTCTGCAATAAAATCACTGCTGGGAAAAAGAGTGGGGCACTGGCCGCCCGGGAGACGGTGCGGATGCCTGGGCGTTTCCCCATCACGCCTTTCTGTGTTGTCTGCGTTTGGTGACAGTGGCCGCAAGGCTCTTCTTACGTGTTGTCTGAGGAGAAAATCTCCTTCCTGGTCCCGCAGCAAGTCCCGTCTGACCACGGCTGGGCCTGCTCGCCCCCTCCTGCCCTTATCAGGCCCTCCCCCTCGGCCGCTCTGAGAGCACGAGCCGTGGGTAAGGGAGAGGCCGGAGGGAGGCTGGGTGGGCTCCCCGCGAGGAGGTGAGGTCCGTACGCTGCCCCTTCCGCCGACCTCAGGACTCACCCCAAGGAAATGGGCTGAGAAACCTCAAACGTGTGGGGACAACCCCCCGTCCCGAGCAGAGTACCGGACCCCGATGACGGCTGCTGCTCAGATGATCTGGGGCTTGTGGGGTTGGAAACAGGAGCTCCAGTCCTGCAGGCGCCCCCCTGGGTGTGCCCCTCTGGGTGTGGCCGGATGCCTGGCCTGAGCTGGACGGGAAGCTTCCAGCCACCGCTCTGCCGTGTGTTGCAATGGGCGTGAGTTACTGGGTGGTGAGTTTAGGTGGAGACACGGAATAGACCAGTACTGTTTGTGCATCTTAAACCCTGTGCGCTTCAGGCGCGTGGGCCGATGGCTCTGGGACCTGCCCTCAGGGCCCTCGCAGAGCGCTGGCTGGGGACTGTGTCCTTAACTAGGCGCACCGTGGGCCCCACAGAGCTGGCCGGTGTCCCTACCCCCCGTGCCTATTGTCCAGGTGCACAGCACCAGAACCAGTGGGGGAGGGGACAGAGAACATGCCGCCGAAGCACAGTGCCAGGCTGGAGCAGTGAGCCCCTTGTAGGCCTTGTCCCTCTGAGTCCAAGGGCTCCTCTCCAAGCCCCTGACTGTCCCTTTTCCCTGATGGGCCCTGCCTGCCCTGTCCCCAGGCTCACCTCTGAAGCTTTCCCTGGTGAGGAGGCCAAGGGACCGTTACGTCCCCTGGCCCCCAGCCAGAAATCTTCAAGACCCCCTTTTGCACTCCCGTGACCCACCTGGATCTGCCTTCCCCATTAAACACCCCCCCCCCCTTTCTCTTCCCTTCTTGTTGCTACAGTTGCTGTCCCATTCTTTTCGTGGACATGTGTATCAGTTACCAACTGCTGTGATTGCCGAATAACGAACATTCCCCAAACACATACAGCCGGGTGTTTTCCCCACAAGTCTGGGCCAGGCTGGACTCTTGCCTGAGGCACCCGCTGAATTTGTTTCCTAGGTAACAGATTACCAGACACGTGACTTCAAGCTCCAGAAGCCTATCCTCTCCTGGGAGGCTGGAAGTCTGGGTCGGTGCTGGCAGGGCCATGCTGCTCCAGAGACCTCCACGTGGGGGGACGTCTTTGCCTTTTCCAGTATCTGCGGTTTGCCAGTGACTCGGGCGTCTCTAGGCTGGTGGCCGCCCAGGGACTCTCCTTGTCTCTGCCTTCACATGCACCCGTGGGTCGGGGCCCACCCTCCTCCAGAATGATCTCAGCTTAATTAACTCCTTGCACAGATTCCATTTCCAAATACAGTTATGTTCTGAGGCTCCAGGAAGACGTGAATCTGTGGAGGTGCACTCGGCCAGGAGGCTGGTCTGGGCACCAGGGTTCTCAGAACCCCCAGCTGAATAGAGGGTGCACGTCCAGAGTCCAACACCGCTCGTGAGGTGGGGCGGGGGAGCGCTGGGCGTGGGGAGACTGGGGCGGGGTGTTGACACAGGAGAGGGGACAGCAGAGCTCTGAGCAGGGGCTGTGTGCGGGCTGGGCTTCCTTATGTGGTGGAGAGGGTCCCCCTCCACGCCACGCCGCGTTCTCCCTTCCTGCACGTGCCCTGCCCCGTGTTTCCCCCTCGTGTTCTCTGTGCTTTCTTTCCCGGGGATCGAAACTCCAGGGCAGCGTTTGCTCTGACCGCTTGGGTCGGCGGCACCCGGGGCTGCGCAGCCTGGTGGCAGCACGTCGGATGAATGAATGTCTGAGTGGATGTGTGAGGGGCAGGACGCGGTGGGCCTGTGTGGGCCCAGGTGACTAAGCCCAGGGTCTCCACTTGGTGTCCAGCTGGTGGGGGGGGTTCCTCGGGACCCCGACTCACAAGTGCCCGCAGCACATCCCCTCCGTGTCCCTCACTGTGCCTTCTTTGCAACCCTGCTGGCCTGCTCCGGGGCGGGGGGTGGTGAGGAGGAAGGGGTCGGTGTGAATGCGTGGCCCCCAGGGTCTGTGAGACCGCCGCAAGCAGGCAGGCCGCCAGGGCCGGCTCCTACTCGGGTTGTTCTTGGGTACGTGGATCGCTGGACTGCAGATTGCTGGGCCCTGTCTACAGGGAGCGTGTCAGGATGGGGTGGGGCGCCATCTGCAGGGAGCTCGCCAGGATGGGCCCGGGTCCGGTCCTGGGCAGACGGTGACGCGTGAGCCTGACGCCGGCCCCGAAGCCTCTCTGCCGGCTTGCGTGCAGTCGCGGGCCTCGGTGGTGCTTCGGGGCCTTTGTCTTGGGCACAGAAGGGCGTCGGTGCTGGCAGCCTCTGTCGGGGTGGTGAGTCAGGCGCCGGCAGCCGTGCCTGTCAAGGTCCTGTGTTGCCTGGAAGTCAGGTGTTTAGCAAACTGCTTTTGGAACGTTCTTGGCGCAGCCACGGCACCCGTGACGGCCGCCTGGGCTGATGTCACTGTGCTGCGATGTGGGGGCTCAGCCCCTGCTTGGCCCCCGTGGGTTGGTGGCCGCCACCCCGTGACCCGGGCTTTCCAGGGTGCTGCCGTCGCCGCGTGTCTCCAGGCTATCGGGAGAGCTGGCTGGCTTGTGGAGATAGCAAGACGCCAGCCTTCCGGCCCTTTCTCTGATGTCGCGTTCCCCGGGGCAGCGAGTCTCCTGCTTCTGGACCCCAGGCCCTCGGCCTTCGTGAACAGCGTCCTTGTTTTGAAGTCAGACTCCATCAACTGCATTTTCTTCTAAAGCACTAAAATAACGTAGGGTAAAGTGACAATTAGACACGTGTTCCTGACGTTGGCTTGTGTTTCTCAAGGCTCTGCCGAGATCGGGAAATGTCATTTGCCGGGTCCTTGGGAGAAAATCAGAGATTACTGGTGTCTTTGAGTTCAGATGTGTCTTCTGGTTGCTCCTGGGCCAAGAGTCTGCAGGGTCTCTTGCCAGGCCTTGTCCCTTCTTGTGCCTCTGGTCACAGGCGAGCCGAGCCCTGACTCGGGACCTCCTCTGCAGAGGGAAACTGAGGCCCAGAGAGGGCAGTGACCCCGTGGTTGGGGCTGCGGCTGGAGCTGGGGTATCTGCTGCTTGTCCTGCCGAGGCAGATGTCCTCAGAATGCAGAGCTCCTGCCACCCCGGGACCCCGCCCCTGCCTCTGACCTCTGCCCTCAGTTCGGGTTCAGTTCCCGAGCACAGGGCTCGGGTGCCCTGGGAGGGACGGCGCCCTGCTCCCTGCTCTGGTGTCTGGGTTTCTTACACAGCGGTAATTATTCCCACCTCTGGTCCCACCTCCGGTCTCCTAGGTTGGGAGCGGACTCTAATTACATAACGGTGTTTGATTAGAGAATCTGCCCTGGTCAGCTCTCGGGCTCTGGGCTCCTGTGTGAACAGCCTTTCCACTGCCTTCTGCAGACGCCTCCCGGGCCCTGGCCTGCTGACCCAAGTGCCACCCAACATACCGATGAGCCCCGTGTCCTCTGGCCTGCCACCTGGCACGGTTCACCCCCAGCTCTCATTCACCCCGCCAGCCCTTCTGCCCGAGTCTGTGGGCAGTTCCACGCACCGGCACACAGGAAGCTTAGTCTGCTGGGGACGGGCACGGTCCGCTGTAAGCTCCGTGGGGTCCCTGGGGCCACCGGAGGTCTCCAGGGGAGGGGCTGGCTGCCTTCCAAGCAGTGGGAACACTTGGGGAGGGGACGGTGGCAAGTGTGAGTGAGGAGGGGATGTGAGTTCAGCTGGCGGGAGCTGACACCCTCCTGACACTCTCTGTCAAGATACAGGTGCCAGGCCCACTAGCTTGGTGGTCCCTCTGTGCTCGAGGGTGACAGGAGGGGGGAGTCTTCCTCCTGTGTGAGTGCCTTGGGGAGAGGCGTGTAGGGAAGGGGAGGGGTGTGCAGGCTGGAGGATATCTGGGGAGAAGGGGAGGGGTGTGCAGGGGAGGGATGTGTTTGGGAGGGGTTGGTTGTCTTGAGGTTCTAGAATTTGCTACAGTCTGCCCTCTGTCCCCAAAGATCCAGGTCCCTCTGTGCCCCTAGACCCACGAGGCCACCGCAGGGCAGCACCAGCCAGAGGCTGAGCCCTCCTAAGTGCCGTGACCCGGGCTGGGCACTGAGCGGAGCTCCTGTGCCCTGGGGACACTTGCCTCACCTGTCCCAAGGCCTGGGCTGCGGTGGTGGGACGGGCCTGGGACACTTGAGGACTTCTATTGAAAGGGGGGAGTGGAGGCCGGGACCAGTCAGACCTCGTCCCTGGATGGTTGTAAGTGCCCGGAGGAGTGGTTGGCCAGCTGTCCAGTCCTCTCAAGCCCCTCTCTCCACACCCCTGTCCCTTCCTGGAGCTGGCTGGAACCTGGAGGTGGCTGTCCTTCCTGACAGCACAGGCCTGGGTGGGGGCTTCTGTTGGGACACAGGGCTGGGCTAGGGCCGCACATATTGGGCAGGCCTAACCCTGGGAGCACGTGGGATCCCCTTTTCTGGAAGAGAGTAGGGCTGCTTGGGGAGGACCCCAGCAGGGGGCTGCTTAGGGGACTGCCCAGCTACAAGGCTCCCGCTTTAGATGTCAGGGCACTGCTGTCTTCCTGCGTGTGGGCCAGAAGCTGTCAGAGGACCCTGCGGTTCTGGCCCCGCTCGGACAAGGGTCCTGACTGGTGCGTGACGTTGGCTGGGGCTGAGGGGCAGTCACGGTGCTGACCTGACGGCCCTGACCCTGCTGCAGGGCCATGTGCCCCAAACTCCTCAGTGTTCCCCTGGGGTGGGGGGAGGCGAGTTCAGATTTGGACCCCAGGCAGGACTGGGACACCTCTTTCCACCCAGGAGATGCTGCTGCTACTGACCAGGGACACGTCCTGTGGGCGACCCGGGCAGGGGCATCGGCCTGCGAGACCTGGGGAGGTCCTCACCCTAGCCCCACTCGGGGGCCTGGCCATCGTCTGGAAAAACGTAGCTGCTGTGGGGTGTGTGTGGGACTGTGTGCACACGTGTGTACATGCATGTATGTGTGTGCACATGTGTGAGGACTGGTGCCTCTGTTCACACGTGCTCACGTGTGCACGTGTGTGTATACGCACATGTATATGTGTGTGCGGATTACATGCTTTTAGGCGCAAACTCAGAGCTCGTCTGTATGTGTTCGCTGTGATGTGCGTAACTTCCTGGGCTCGAGAGCCGTGGCATTCCTAATTGTGGAACACTTTTATCAAGAAGAAGTGAATTTCACTGAATTCCATCTTGGCTTCTGTTGAGAAAGTCATGTGTTTTGTTATTTTGTTGTTATTTTTCCTGCGGGGGGGGGGGGGGGAGCAGAGTGATTAATTTTCCTCATGCTGCCGGCTTTGCATTCCTGGGGTCACGTGCTTGGCTCGGGCTGTGTTTTGGTTGCTGGGGTTTTACTGAGCAGCCGGGGACCGAGAGGGGCGGCGCGACCTCTGAACCGTGAGGTTTGCCCGCGGGTCTCGAGGAAGGTTTCCACGGGGTCTCCGAGCTTCAGCTCTCTGGACCGGGCAGGGGTGGCAGCGGGGGAGGCACGTGTGTTCTCTCCACCCCCCTGCCTTTGCCCTGGCCTGAGCCCGTGGCCCCCCGAGGCCGGACCCCGCCTGCCTGCCCTGCTCCCACCGGCGGTGCCCAGCTCCCTGCGGTCCCCGCCGGGCTCCCGCAGCCTGGGTGACGGCCCGGTCCCGCCCTCCTCCTGGGGAGGGGGTCCTGAGGTTCTGCGCCAGAGGCCACATCGGGCCCAGCGGGACCCCGGCCTGTTCGGCCCCTCGGATGTCCTGGTCCCAACCTTCCAGAAGGAGCAGGCGCTGTGCTGAGGCCGCCACCCCTGTCTGGGGTCCTGATGTGGGTGTGTCCTTCACAGCCCCTAACGGACAGGCCCGCCCCTCCTACCTGGCCCTTGAAGCCTGCCAGCGTCTCCTCGTCCTCTGTGAGCAAACCTGCTTCATGGGGGGCGTGTCGCCGCTATGGCAGATGGCAGATGCCCAGGTGTCCCTCCCCCGCCGGGACAGACATGAACCTGTCATGTGCTCAGAGCCCTCCTGGCATCCTTCGTGCTTCCCTCAGCCTTGACTGTCAACTGTGTTCAAAAGGTGGGCTCGGGAGAGGAGGGCCGGGGAGGGAGAGTCGTGGGGGGCAGGCAGCCCCGGGACGGGGATGCCGAGGGGCCCACGGAGGAGGGTGTGCCCGTGGCCTCCTCCGGGGGAGGCCCAGGGACCAGGTGGGTGGCCGGCTCTCAGAAGGAAGCCTGGGCGCACGCGTTGGCCGTGTGGGCTCTGCCAGGAGCACCCCCTGCAGGGACGTCCCTGCTGCAGAGCACGGCCCAGCCCGAAGCCCGGGGCGCTGTGGCGGGCGCACCCTGTCCCAACCCGGTCCCGCCTCTCCCCAGCTTGGCGGTGGGCCCGCGCCCCCTGCCCCTGGAGTTGGGTACAGCCGGGGACTCAATGTGGCCTCGGGAGCGCACGCGACTTTGGGGGACGCTCCCAGAGTCCGCGCGTGGTGCGCCGTTCCGGTATGACGGGCGTGGCTGCAGACGGGGGCCTGTCCGGCAGCCTGGGTCCCCGTGTACAGGCCACAGGGACCGGAGCCCTGGGCCCGACCCGCGATGGTGGCGGAAGGCGCTGGCTCTTCTGTCCCGTGGCCGGTACGCCTGCCGTCTGGGTCCTGCCGAGAGGACCGAGGAAGGGACGCGGGGAGTGGTGCTCGGTGGCTCCTGGGGTCGGGAGACGACGCCGCAAGTGCCGGGAAAGGACAGGTGTGTGTGGCAGCGAGCCGCGTACGACAGGCCAGACGCGCACACAGCCAGCCCTCCCGCGGCCACCTCTCTCAGGCGCAGCGGGGCTGGCAGGAACCGGCCCAGTTGTGCCGTGACGGGCCTCGGAGCCCGAGAGCAGGCAACACCGCCTGAGCGCCCGTCTGGAAAAGAGGCGCACAGAACACAGTGAAGCCTCCAGAAGGCAGCCAGAGGTGCACTCGGAGGACAGCTGACCGCCCTGAATGGTTCAACACAATCGAGAGACCGGTAAAAACGATACGTGAAGTAACATTCAGTTCCAGACTGTGGAGAAGGGAAGGAAGACGGAGTGGGAGGAAGCAGGAGGGACACGGGAACCATGAGAACAGGAGTGGCCGGTCTGCTGAACGGGGAACAACAGGACAGAGAGACGGAGTCCAAGAACATCCCCCGAGGGGAATCTGGGGGATCCTCTGTGAGCCAAGTGGCCGTCAGGAAAGTGAGCCCCCCCTGTGCTGTCAGGTCAGCCCCTCCAGTGACCGTGGTGACCCGGCCTGTGCCTCACTCAGCCTTCTCCTCCCCCCTCCTCCGGCCTCCACTACCGTGGTGACAGGCCCTGCAGGGGTCCTTCCTGGTTACGCTGCTCTCAGTGGCCTCTGTGTGATGGCCGCAGGAACTCTGGCGGCCCCCCTTCCCCTCCTCTCCTTCCCCTCCATCCCTGCCCTGCCTCTCCCCTCCCCCTCCTGTCCCCGCTGCCCTCTCCCCCGTCCTCCTTCTGCTGAGACTGGGGGTGCACCAGCCGGGACCTCTCTGGTCCCTGAGATGCTGCTGGGGCCAGACAGTGGGGCACCTGTTTCTTGCCCTCTGCCCTTTCTACCAAGGAGAAGGATTCTGAACGGAGCCACAGGGAGCTGGGCTCCCAGGGTGGTACAGGAGGTCAAGGGCCCTGGCTGTCCCAAAGGGATCATCTTTCATGGCTAAGTGATCTCATGGCAACCTGGGAAGACAGCCAGAGCCCCTGACATCCGAGCGTGGGAATGTTCGAGGAGCCAGAGTGGGGCCTGTGGACCAGGAAGGTGCCTCTGCACCCCTGTTCAGGGCCGGCTGGGTGGGGGTCTGAGGCCAGGGCCTGGTGCCCAAGAGAACCCAGCTCAGCCACGCCAGGGGAGTCCTGTCCAGGAGAACTGATCACAGACACAGCTCTCTAGGGGTCTCGGGAGTCTGTGGGCCACACAGCAGCCCCCTAGACCAAGACCCCCGACGCCGAAGGAAACAGCACATCTCTCTTCCCGCCTGATCCCCGGAGCTGGGGTGCTCAGCCACATCCCCTTCCTGGAGAGAAAACAGAGGCCCTGTGGAGTTGTTGGGGGGATGCTGGCGGAGGGACCCCCGTGCGTGCATGCGGCCCCTCTCCCAGCTGGACGCGAGCAAGGCCCGCCTTCACTCTGCCCCGCTGGAGGCCGTCAGCAGAAAGACCAGCAGCCACTCGGAACGAAGGCAGAGCCGTGTGGGTGGAAATAGCAAGACGGCCGCGAAACAGGACTTGGCCTCGTGATAACGTTTGCGTTTTGTCTCCACTGTGCTCACCTAAGAAAATGTGAGCGTGGCCTCGGGCCAGCCGCGCCGCGCGCTCCACGGGCCTCTGCGAGCATCTCGGCTGCCGCTCTCAAGCAGGCCTCCTGGGCCCCGAGCAGTGGAGGCCGCGGCTACGCCCGCCCTTGGGGTCTTGGGGTCTTACCGTCAGCTGGGAAGGGGGCCATCATCCCCGGCCGCTCTTTCCAGCCGTGGCCGTGGCTGTTGGTAAGGGGGATAGGGCGGTCCGCTCCCCGGGCGGGTGCCAGGCTCCGGGGCTCGACTGGGCAGGGGTTAGCTCACGGAGCCCTCCCAACCCCCAAAGTAGGTGTCATTGTGGCCCTGCACCGCAGAGGGGGAAACTGAGGCAGGCGAGGCTGGATCTCCTCACCCGCGAGCAGAGCCCGAGGCCCGAGTCACCGGCTCCCCAGAGCCAGCGTGAGATGGCCCCCTCACCTCCATCTCCCTGTGTCACCCCTCCCACCCGGCTCGGTGGTTCTCCGAGACACAGGCCCTGGGCCCACCCAGTGGAGGCCAGCCAGACGCTTCCCACGGCCTGCTGTCCGCCTGCTGTCCACCCCCTGTCCTGAGCCCCAGCTCTGCCAGGCTGCGGCCCGGCAGCACCTGGTTACCCCTCGCCCCTGGCCAGCCCCTCCTGGTCACCACTGTCCCCTGGCCGGCCGCTCCCCATCTCTTTCCCTCCCCAAGCCCGCGGAGGTCCTCACCCATGTCTCTGGGGCTTCATCCTGGCCTCACTCGTTCCCCTGCCCCACCCCCACCCCAAACTGCCCCCGCACCTCTCCTGGGACTCAGGGACGTTTTCGTGGAACCTAGCCCTACCTGGAACCCGCGCGGGCTATGTGAGCTCCCGCCCTCCCGCCCTGCCCCCCCATCCATCTCGTCCCCACACCTGTCTCATCCCTGACACCTGTCCCAGCCCCAGTGAGTATGTCAGGTGCCTACACCCAGGCAGCCACCACGCCTCCTGCCTGCTGGTGGGCCCTGGGTGCCCGCAGCCTCTGACTGGGAGCCCAGGGCGGAGTCTGTTTAATCAGATGGTGTTTCCGTGAGCCAAACGACAAACAGGCTTTCCGGAAGCAGCGGGAATAGCCCGTCTCCCAGGAGGGAAGGGAAACAGGAGGCTGCTTGAGGCCATCCAGGTGCTGGGGCCCGAGCCCGGCAGCTGCCATTCGGGGAGCAGCTCTGCACGTGCAAAGGCCCCGTGGGTGGCAGCCTGTGCGCTGGGGGCTGTCGTGTGGGTGCCTGGGGTCTAACTGGCCAGGCCTGGGACAGGTGGGGATGGGGCGCATCCAGGGCCCTGCAGGCTCTGGTGGGGACGGGGCTCCCCTTGCCCGAGGCTCGGCCTCTGCCTCAGGCATCTGTGCCCCAAAGCAGCTCATTCGAGGAGAGACTGCTCCATTGTCCCTCCGGGCCCAGGCCCGGTGTGGGGCCTGGTGTGGGGGTGAGGTGGCCTTGTCCCTCAGAAACGGGTCTGTGGCCTCCTCCCCGGACCTGGCCTCGCAGCAGGGAAGGGCCAGTGGCCTCCAGGAGTGTCCTGGCCTGAACCCTGACAGGACTCACGTGGGACACGGTGGCCCTGCAGGAGGCAGGGGGGTTCTGTGCCCGTGCCCCGCTTTGCTACTCCTGGGAGTGTGCGCTCCCCGCCGTGGAACAGGAGCTGCGGGGCCGATGAGCCGGCACACAGCCAGAGCTGAGGAGGGGCCCCGGCTCCACCCCTGCCGTCCCAGCTCTTCCTGGACCTTCAGGGCCTCTGTCTGTCCTGCATGGAGTCAGGTAGCAGCTCTGCGGGGCAGAGGCCTGGGGGCAGGGGCCTGGGCATCAGCCTGTCTCCTTCCTGCCCCAGCCTCGAGCTGAGTCCGTCCCATACCGTGGGGAAGGAGGGGACGGTCGGGGCCCCAGCCCCCAGCTGCATGCAGGCCACCCAGCCCTGAGGTCCTGATCCTCTGGGGCTTGGGTGGGGCAGAAATCCAGGTCTGAACCCCTCTTCCAGGTGATTCTCACATGCAGGGGGTCACAGACACCTTGGCCAAGGTGCAGGGGAGGGAAAGGCCCCCAAGCTGTGCTCCCGGGGCAGGCTGTACTGGTGGCCCCCGTGGGCGGTGGGGTCCGTGGCCAGTGCCTCCCACCCCCTGTGTCAGCCCTCTGCTTCCTCATCCATCGGCCTTTGCTGGAGCCCTGTCAGCCAGGCGCCGTCTGTGACGCGGGTGGTGGCTTGCCATGTAGCTTGGGGCCTGCTGGAGAAACACTGTCATTTTCAGGGTGCGATTTCAGCTTCGTTGGGGACCCCACCAGGCGCCTGCTGCTGGAGCCTCCCTCCCTGCATTTCTCCCCCAGGCCCGGGAACCAGGGGGCCACCTGCTCCCCAAGGGACCAAGGAGCAGGGGATGGGCCGTGAGCAGCGCTGGCCGAGCCCGGGCTGGGCAGTGGGACGATAACTGGACGAAACCTCGCAGAGAGACCCGGGGCCCTGGTCCCGCAGGCCTCCCCTGGCTCAGCAGTGGCCCCTGGGAGGCCGTGGGGGTGCTCCCACAGGACGCACCAGCAACCCTAGCTGCCCGCCCAGGGCTGGGGACGTCGGGAACTGGCCTTGGCCCGCCGTGGGCCCCTCCCTCCTGCCGTACTCTGTCCTCACCTGCAGGACCCGGGCCGCCCCCGGGAGGGGCGGCCGGGGTAACAGTCGCCCCGGCTCCAGCCGGGCAGCAGGGGCCTGGCCTGTCTGGTGGGCATCTCCCCGCGAGCTGGGCGGGCCCGGCCTCCAGAGAGAAGCGGGGCTCCGGGGCTGGTGTAGGTGGGCCCTGTTCCTGCACAGCCCCCCGAGACGGGGCCGTGACAGGGCAGGGCCTGACCTCATCCCGGTCATTCAAGACTCCTGGATAGCCTCGTGCCTTCTCAGGATGTGGGGGCCGCCGGCCCCTCCTGCTGCCCCTCGCCTGGTCCCCTCAGCCTCTGTAGGGGTGGGAGCTGCAGGGGCCGAGGGGGACTCAGGAGGGCCGGGTCGCTCTGGAAGGAGTGTTTGGGGACGTCCCTCCCACTCTGGCCTCAGTGTCCCTAATCTCTGTGGCTGGACCACTTGCCCCTGCAGCTTCCCAGCGCCTACGCTCTGCCATCTACGATGTCCCAAGGGCCTTGCCGGGTCCTCCTGCCCGAGGTGGGGTGCTCCCGCCTCAGAATCGGGGTGTGCAGCTCCTGTGCTGGGTTGTAAGAGGCCGGGGGCTCCTCAGAGAAGGGTTGCGTTTAGTGCCTGCACAACACTGTCCCCCGAGGGAACGGGGACGCGAATGTGGGATTCGAGGGGCCATCTGAGGACGTGGGCGGCCGCCAAATGGGGCAAGAAACAGCACCTCAGGGGGTTTCTCCCCGTTTAGTATGATGACAGTCCGGTCTCCTGCCGTTCTGGTCCCAGGCTGCCTCCGCTCGGGCCGTCGTAACGGGTTCCCACCGGCCGAGTCAACGGAAAGGTGCGATTCTGCCAGTGCCCCCCGAAGGCTGCACCCCCGGGTCACGGCGGGCGGGGCCGGCTCCTCCCGGGGCCTTTCCCGGGCGCGTGGACGCTGTCCTCCTCGTGATCTCACGTGGCCGTCTGTGTGTGCGTGTGTGTGTGTGTGTGTGTGTGTGTGTCCTCATCCCCTCTTCTCACAGGGACACCGGTCAGTTTGCCCCAGGGTTGCTCTAGTGACCTTGCTTTGCCTTATCTCTTTCATGGCACTATTTCCAGATGCAGTCATGTTCTGGGGCTCGGGGGTCGGGCCTTCATCATGTGCTTCGAGGGGACACAGCTGAGCCCGTCACAGGGCGTTGCCTCCTAGAATTTGAGGTGCTCTGGCTGCTGGCATCTTTGGGCTCCAGGGGTGCCCGGGGGTCATGCCTGGGTGGAGACTGAGCCCCTGATCTGAGGACGGCCGGGCGGTCAGGGGACCCTCAACGGTGGGCCCCTCCTGGGCACAGCGGGCCCCCCCATGGGGCCCCCGTCCACTCCCTCTGCCCTCCTGTCTGTGGGGAGAGCCGCGTCCTCTGTGGGGCCTGCCCGGCCCCATGGGCCTCACAGCTGCCACGTCATCAGGGTCCCCTCGGCCTGGGGTGGGGCCGTGGCGCTCTGTCGCCTTCACCGGGCAGCCTGCCTGGAGGCCCCTGCCTCCTGCATCCGGTCCACGCTGCTGGGGAGAATCCCACCTCCGATTGTCCCCCCCCGAGACTTTGTTCCAGGGCTTGGTGTTCGCTGCCGCTTAACCCCTCCTCCGCTGGTGGAATGGGGGTGCTGTCCAGCCTGGAGCCGAGGGACGTCACCAAGGCACAGCACTACGTGTGGGAAGGTGACAAAGGAACCCGTATGAGGAGGCCAGATGCTGCCTGACCCTCCCTGTGCTGTTACACTCTTCAGCTACCCCACCCGAAGTCAGCCTTATGAGCTCTGGGTGCATGATAGCTACTAAAGGGGAAGGGGATTCTTTGGCCAAAGAAGCTGGGGAGATAGGCAAGGTTGAAGATTGACTTGCAGCAGGACTTATCAGAGCCTTTGATGGGCTGCATGAACTCTGACCCTCCAGAAGGGGGCAGGGTGGCGGAATTCCCAAGCCAGTGAGTGTTTTACTTTTCATGGAAAGTCTCACGGGATCCGAGTCTTACGACGTCTTATGAACCCATCTGAGAACGCTGCTTAGAACAGCCCACACCAGGAAATGCAGGTGTAATGAGTGCAGACTTTAGGATAAAACCTAAAGGCTCCCTCACCTCCACCTTCTGGGAGCCTTCTCTGCTCAGCCTCTCACCCGCAGAAGGGTCCTTGCGTCCCGGAAGCAGCCCGTCTGCCCTCAGGGCGTGCCGCCTGGCCAGCGCATCCTGGGGGGGTGTCCTGTGAGGCTGTGCCTGGGCTTGGTTCATTTTGACACAAGGGAGGATGCTGTTTACTTTCCCTTTCACCCTGAAAACCTCAAATGCTTTTTTGTGTTAAAAAGTAGGATCTTGGGGCGCCTGGGTGGCTCTGACTTCAGCTCAGGTCATGATCTCACAGTTCGTGGGTTCGAGCCTCTGCTCTAACTCCTGTCAGCGCAGAGCCTGCTCTGGATCCTCTGTCTCCCTCTTTCTCTGCCCCTCCTCCCCCGTCTGAAAAATAAAACTTAAAAAAAATTTTTAAAAGATTTCATGCTGTTTCCTTACTGGTCAGAACTGCTCCTCCTGGGCCGGGCTCGTGGGACCTGCGGCCCTGGGGGCCCCACCTCTTCCACGCTGTGCTGCCTTGTGGGGCAGAGTCCAGATTTCACGGGGCTGGCCTCTCTGCCCGGGCAGCAGAGTCCTGGAGGTCCCCACGAGGAGCCAGGGGGGGCTGTGCAGGGCTCCCCAGCGCTCCCTCCTTCCGGGCATTTCCTGGTGGCCGTGGTGCTGCCGTGGGCCTGGCTGGGCAGGTGAAATGAGGGAGCGAACTGTGCGGCTCCTGGCTGGGCCAGGAGCCCTGGTGGCAGTAAGGGCTGCCGGGTTCTGTGTCCTGTTGCCTCCGTGTCTCGGGCAGGCCTGCTCTGCCACCAGGTCCCCAGCAGGCAGGGGTGTGCGGGGGAGGGGCCGTGGCCCCAAGCCTCCTGTGCTTCCTAAACCCCAGTGAGTTAAGCTGCACCTGCCTTGTGGTTTTGAGGGTCTTTGGACGGATGCGGCCTGGACCTGCGTCCAGTGTCCTCTTTCTCCAAACGTTCTCGCGGGTCCATCGCGTGAAGTGTTTTCCAGGCCAGGCCACTTTCCGGTTATTCCGCGGTGTTTGCAAACGTTGCAGCAGCAAGCAGGTCTTTGCTGGGATGCTCTCCAAGCCGTTTATTCTCCCCAGGCAGCCACAGCTGCTTCCTTGTGAGGCTGCAGAGAAAGCAGGGACCCCTGAGCGTCCTGCTCGCCTGGACCGGTCCTGCAGGCAGTGGGGGGCAGGCCCACGGAGGGGGGGGTTGCTGGAGGCCAGTTTGGCACCGCCACCGCGATGCCACGGGCCCTGATCCCAGGAGTGCGTGCCCGTCCTCCCCCCCCCCCCCCCCCCCCCCCCGGTTCTCTGCGGGAAACTGTGGGAGAGGCAGACGCATGAGCTCAGGTGCAGACTCCAGGCCGCCCTGAGATGTCTCCTTATGAGACGATTGGCTTCCAAGCTTGTGGTTCTCTAAGTATGTGGTTGTTGTTATTTTAGACAGAGAGCACGTGAGCAGGGGGGCGGGGGGTGGGCAGGAGCAGATGGGAGAGAGAGAGAGAGAGAGAGAGAGAGAGAGAGAGAGAGGGCCCATGCTCAGTGCAGAGCCCAACAGAGGGCTCGACCTCACGACCCTGGGATCACGACCTGAGCTGAAATCAAGACTCAGTTGCTCAGCTGACTGAACCCCCAGGCGCCCCTGTGGTTCTCCAAATATTATTATTATTTATTATTATTAGAGAGCACGTGAGCGGGTTTGGGGGAGGGGGACGAGGAGCAGAGAGAGAGGGAGAATCCCAAGCAGGCTCCACGATCAGTGTAGAGTCTGATGTGGGGCTCAATCCCACTGTAACGAAGAGTTGAGATCAAGAGTCAGACGTCAGCTGACTGAGGCCCGCAGGCGCTGTGTTTCTCCCAATATAAAGCAATTCTCTGGCCCCACTGGCGTAACGTGTCTGCAGGCAAGCTGGTGGTGATTTGGCAGTTTTCTCTGGGAAAACCCTGGGCATCAGTTTCATGTTTGTGCACATCCAGGGTTCGTTCTGGTGATCTTCCCCAAAGAGACTTCTGCCCTGATAATGAGGGAGCTAGACATTGAGAGACCCCAGGTGGTAGGCAAACCCACCCGGGCTGTCCGCTCCCATCGTGTCCGACGGCAGGGCAGACACGCGTCCCTTCGAGGCCAGACACAAGCCCAGGGGCCTGCGGTGCCTTGCTGCCTTCCCAGTTCTGGCGCTGTGCCCCAGCACCGGTGAGCAGCAGGGACGAGTGAGTCACTGCTCAGGGCCTAGCGGTGCTTTTGCAAGATGCCCGAGGAATTGGCGGAAAGACTGAGGGCCAATATGGAAGAGGAAGGCCGGGGAAGGTGTCTCACTACAGAAGTTCAAGAAGTCTTTCTCTTTCCTGTACAACCATAGTCGTCCGTTTAAAAGATACAAAAATCCGGGTATTAGGCTGAAAAATGTTCGCAAAAGGTGTGTTCACTTCCTGATTTCTGGAATCTGTGAATATCCCCCTCTGCAACCGAGGCTGTGAGCAAATGAAGGATTTTAAAGTAAGGAGGTGGTTCTGATCGTCCGGCTGGGCCCTGAGGCGGCCGTGGGCGTCCTTGTAGAGAGGCGGGAGACCTGGTTGACACTCGGAGGGGACACGGGAGGGACAGCCCTCGGCCTGGCGCCCCTCCTGTGCCTCCCATGGGCTGGGGGCCCATCAGGGATGCAGGGAGGGCGCTGCAGGCTCACCTGAGCACCACTTCTTTGGGGCCCTGGTGGGCGGCAAGGTGTCCTACCTGAACCTCACTCCCGGAAGCTCTTTGCTCGGGTGATTCCGGGTGGAACGTGGGGGCGGGGGGCGGGGAGGAGGACAAGGTCGGGGCAAGGTCAGATCTCGTCTCCTGCCTTTGCCTGCCTTTCTGGACCTGGCAACAGCAGCGGGTGCCCGCTGCAGGTGTGACCGAGCGGACGGGCCAGAGCACCTGCCACACTGGGGTTGTGGGTCCCGCCTCAGCAGGTGGGTGCTCGGGGCCTCGGTGTCCAGCGAGGCTCCCTTGAGGGCTGAAGGAGGGCATCTGGTGACCGCGTCCACCGAAGCCGCCACAATGTCTTGGCTCAGGCCTGTTCAGAAGCTCCCGCTGTGACTCCCTCCCGCATCCTCCCTGCGGACCCCCAGCCAGCGGAGCCCTGGGCTCAGCAGTGATGTGGGTCGCCTCCCGGGCATCTACCCAGGCGAATGGGAAGCTTCTGTTGACAGCCACTTTACGTGGTCACCAAAACCCAGAAAGAACTCAGATGCCTTTGGACAGGTGAGCAGACCAGCAGACCCGAGGGGCCATCGTCCCGCGGGGTCAGACAGGGATGAAGAGGGGCGGGCTAGTATTCACATGACGCGGACGGATCTTAGATGCAGGTTCCCGGCAAGAGAAGCGTGACCCAAAGGCTGGGACATGGGGAAAGGCACACCTCGGTGATGGCGAGGTCTTGTCGCTGCTGTCGGCCGGCACCCCGGCTGAGCCTGAATCCCGTGTGGATGAAACCCGGGCACGCCAGGGACTGCAGCGCGGGCCCCGGAGTTTCCTCTCGGGATGCTGCTCCCACTCGGCCTGGCACTCGTGTAAGAGTGGCCAGCATACCAGGCACGTGCCCGATGTCACCGTCACGGCCCCCGGGTGCCTGTGGGGGCCACCCACCGTTCTGCCCTCGGGGCCTTGGCCACCTTCGTGGCATCCCTGTCGTGTTGGTGGTGCTGCCCGGGTGACCTGCACGCACAGGTGACAGCGGGGAACTCAGGTGGTCTGCGAGGCAGGTGTTGGCGAGCACAGACGAAGGAGCCAAGGCTGAGAGCACCAGGGAGACGGGAGGGCCCCTAAGGTCAGCCCATCCACAAGGCCATGGCTCTCCCCGTTCCCACCCTGCCCCAAAAGGGGGGCAAAAGACGGTGGCCCCGGATGCAGCCAAGGGAAAGAGGGGGTCGAGTTGACGGCTCTCCTGAAAGCGGGGATCCAGGGAAGGCTGGCCTTGTGCAGGTGCCGTGGAGGTTCCCCCGTGGTGGCCCGTGCAAGGGGCAGGACGCCTGGCAAGTCGGCGGATCAGTCCCCGAGGCCGCTGCTCTGTGCCAAACCGTGGTCTCCAGCCCCAGGTTTGGCGGCTCAGCCGGATGCTGGTGCACGTGGGAACCTAGGAGCGTCGCTGCACAGGAACGAAAGTAGGAATCGCATCCGTCTGGTCGGGCGTGTGCTCCCTGGGTGTCTCTGGATCCGTCTGGTTGCCCTGTGCTCCCTGGGTGTCTCTGGAATCCATCTGTTCGGCGTGTTCCTTGGGTGTCTCTGGAGTCTCTTGGGTCGGCTCATGCTCCCTGGTTGTCTCTGGAATCCGTCTGGTCGGTCCGTGCTCCCCGGGTGTCTCTGGAATCCATCTGGTCGGCGTGCTCCCTGGGTGTCTCTGGAATCTGTCAGGTTGTCCCCTGCTCGCTGGGTGTCTGGAGTCCATCTGGTGGCGTGCTCCCTGGGTGTCTCTGGATCCATCTGGTCGGCGTGCTCCCTGGGTGTCTCTGGACACACGCAGGGACCCCAGCCTGCTCCGGAGTGCCCTGGGGGGAGCAGCAGGGCGGTAAGTTATTGCCACGGACCAAAGTCCTCTTGGGTCCCTCTAGCCACACGCATTGCAGGGTTGGTTCGGTGTGGCGAGGAACCATGTCAACTGGGAACCGCGTGGCCCTACTGTTTAAGAGTCAGAGGGGCGCCTGGGTGGCTCAGTTGGTTAAGCATCCGACTCGGCTCAGGTCGTGCTCTCTCGGTTTGTGGGTTCGAGCCCCGCGTCGGGCTCTGGGCTGACAGCTTGCCCAGAGCCTGAAGCCTGTTCCGGATTCCGTCTCACTTTCTCTCTGCTCCTCCCCTGCTCACACTCTGTCTCTGTCTGTCTCTCTCTAAAATAAATAAACGTGAAAAAAAAAAGTGCAGCAATCTGCAGTGTCGCGTTTCCCGTGAGCGGGAGCTGGAGCTTGGACTCAAGGCTGAGTCTGCCCAGCAGGGAGAGCCCGGGTGGTATCTGGGGGCTCCCTCGCCAGGCCCCTCCGCGGGCCCCGGGCATGGTCGCCAGGGTCGGGAGGTCCCCTGGCACACCTCACCCATCACACCGCACCGTAAACACAACATCCTTAAAATTACGGCACGCGTGAGCAGATTCGGCCTCGCAGGAGAGGACTGGAAGGCGGCCAAAGCCAGACACTGCTGCGGCTCGATGCAGGGCTCTCTTGGCACAGGGCCTCCAGGGTCAGGGTAGGGCCGGGCGCTCCGCGAGAGCCGCAGCGGGGAGAGCGGCTCTGGGGCCCCTCGTGCCCCCGGGCGAGCCCCAGCGCACGGCCTGGGCGCGCAGCGGATTCATCTCCGGCGGTGGGCACACTCCCATCCCCTGGGCCCGGGGAGCACCGTCCATGTGGACTGGCATTGCCGTGAGTGCGTCATAATTACCAGCTTTGGAAGAAACCCTTACAGAATTTTTAAACATTGAGATCTAATTCACACATCTTGAATTTACCGTTTTCAAGTGTGGTTCAGCACCATTTAGTACACAGGCGCTGTAGTGCAGCCATCACCTCTGTTTGGTTCCAGAACTTTCTCCTCACCCCAGAGGAAGCCCACAGCCATCAGCCCTCACCTGCTCCCTCCTCCAGCAAGCTCTGACAGCCAGGAATCTACTCTCTGCCTCTGTGGATTTCCCTATTCTGGACTTTTCGTTTGAACGGACTCACGGAGAACGTGATGTCTGTGTCTGGCTTATGTCGCTTAGCATCAAGTTCCTGAGGCTCATCCAGCCCTTTTCACGGCTGGGTAGTATTCCAGCACACGGACGGCCTGCACGGCCTTCGTCCACACTCATCAGGCGATGGGACTGGGTGTTGAAACCTTTGGAGCGTGTGAATACTGCTGCAGCGAGCATCACGCGCACGCCCCTGTGCACGTGTGTTTTCACGGTCCTGGGTCCACACGCAGCTCACACCCGGCTGAGGTCACAGATGAAAACGCACGTGGGCAGTCTTACATCCACCTCCGTGGTTGCCTCCCGCCCCTCTCCTTCCTCACGATGATTCCGGTGACCATCCGGGGTCTTTTGGGGCTGCCTCTGCCGTTCCGGCTAGGGCTCGGGCGGGCTGGCCCGTGATGATGCGCTCAGATTTTGTTCTTGTTCGTGTCGTTAACATTGAAAAATTTTATGTGTTTGTAAATTGTTATAAAGTTATTTTGTTCACGTGTCTTAATTTCACCCTCCTTTCTGAAGGACAGCCTGAGTGTGTGCAGAGTTCGGTTAACGTCCGTGGACATGGCTCTGAGGCCCCGACGGGACGCCCGCTCTCCCCCAGCCCTTGTGGGGCCTCTCTGTCTTTCACGCCACGCAGTTCGCTTAAGGTGTGTCCGTGGAGAAGCGTTTCAGGCTTTCTGACCTGGAGTTTGTTGAGCTTCTACAGCGTGTACATTAATGGTGTTCATCAAATTTGCCAAGTTTTGGGCCATTATTTTTTCAAATATTTTGTGTCCTGTTCTCACCTTCCCCTGTTTCTGGGACTCCACTCTGCCAGTGTGCTTACTGGTGCCTGTGGGGCTGAGGCACCACTTTGTGTTCTCCATGCTCTTCAGTGCTCCCCTGTGCTCTCTGTGCTCCCCTGTCTCCATGCTCCCCCATGCTCCCCGGTGCTCCCTGTGCCCTCTGTGCCCCCTGTGCTCCTCTGTGCTCCCATGTGCTCCCCTGTGCTGTCCGTGCTCCTGCGTGCTCCCTAGTGCTCCCTGTGCCCTCTGTGCCCCTGTGCTCCTCTGTGCTCCCATGTGCTCCCCTGTGCTGTCCGTGCTCCCCAGTGCTCCCCAGTGCTCCCTGTTCCCCCTGTGCTCCCACGTGCTCCCCCGTGCTCTCCAGTGCTCCCCTGTGCTCTCTAGTGCTCCTGTGCCCTCTGTGCCCCCTGTGCTCCTCTGTCTCCCACATGCTCCCCTGTGCTCTTCATGCTCCCCCGTGCTCTCTGTGCTCCCCTGTGCTCTCCGGTGCTCCCTGTGCCCTCTGTGCCCCCTGTGCTCCTCTGTGCTCCCACGTGCTCCCCTGTGCTCTTCATGCTCCCCCATGCTCTACGTGCTCCCCCGTGCTCTCCGGTGCTCCCTGTGCCCTCTGTGCCCCCTGTGCTCCCACGTGCTCCCCCGTGCTCTTCGTGCTCCCCCGTGCTCTTCGTGCTCCCCCGTGCTCTCCGGTGCTCCCTGTGCCCTCTGTGCCCCCTGTGCTCCTTTGTGCTCCCACGTGCTCCCCTGTGCTTTCCGTGCTCCCCAGTGCTCCCTGTGTCCCCTGTGCTCCTCCGTGCTCTCCGTGCTCCCCTGTGCTCCTTCGTGTTCCTTTGTGCTCCTCATGCTCTGCTATGCTCCCCATGCCTCCCCCATACTCCCCCATGCGCTTGTCCCCCCTAGATGCAGTGGCCCCCTGGCCCTCTCTCCTGGCCGCCAACAGTGGGAGTGTTTCCTGGCAGGTATTGAATTTCCCGGGATTTCCACAGTTCCCTTTGTATCGGCTTGCCGATCTTCCCTATTTGCTGACACGTTGTTCTCAGACTTTCTTGCAGCTTGTTAGACGTGGTTTCCTTCAGTTCTCTGCACACGCTTACAACAGCTGGTTTACGGTCGTGGACGTGGGTGTGCGTGGGCTGCCCCAGGGGCGGGCCTGTTGAGTGCCATCTCCCCACGTGTGGGGCATCGTCTCTGCTGTCTCTGCGTGTCTCTGTTCTTTTAAGGCTGGATGTTTAAAATGATGCGTCGTGGGGGCTCTTGAAATCACGTCCTCTCCCCCCCCCCCCCCCGTCTCTGAAGTTTCGTTGCTGTTGTTTGCATAGCGATCTGATGAAGGAGTGTGGGGTCCTGTGTCCTCTGTCGCGAGTAGCCACGGAAGTCTGTTCGGCTGGCCTGGTGGGAGTGAGGTCTTCCTAAATTCTAGGAACCAGCGCGTGCCCTGGTCTCGGCCAAGGGGCTCTGCGCGTGTTGGGCGTACCCGCCGCTCTCGGGCAGTGGACACCGAGGCCGGCGAGCAGGGGCTCCCCAGGTCTGCAGGCAGCACACGCGTAGCCCCGGGCACGTGCACGGCCTTACGGATTCCCGGACTACGTTGGAGCTTTCGGATGTCCCTGTGGACCTCTCGTGCCCCAGCTTTCCTTTGAGGCTTGTTTGTTAGTCTAGTTTTCGCCCCAGCCGTTATCTGCTGCCTCAGGCAGCTGCGGTGTTAAACATTTGCCTCCGATTTTTTGCCTTTCAACACATTCCCTCGGAGAGATGACTGCTCCTACGGGAAGAGCTCCGGGTCACGTCAGATGAAGACAGCCTCGAAAGCGGGGTCTCGAGGGAGCTACCGGACAGGCCGGATAGCGACACCTCTCTGGGAGGGGGCTCTGAGGGAGCTCCGGCTGCATTCTGTCCCCTCCAGGGGCCGCCAGGCCACTGGCTTTCCAGGTTACCATGGAGACGGGGTGGGCAACGGGCGTAGGGCAGGCGAAAGTGCCACAGAGGTCACGGGTCCGGCCGAGACTCAGGTGTTCGTCTTGAATAAACTTCCCACACTGCAAGTCGTCGGTTAATTTCCAGAGGCCTGGAAAAGTTGATGCTGACCGTTTTCGCCAGTGTCCTCGTGGCTTTTACGGGTAAGAGGCTTTTCGGATGGCCTCGTTCTGCCGTTTTATTGATGTCATTATTCAGAATTTTCAAAACAGCCTGATGAAGTTTCCAAACAATAAACTACGCACAGCTTGACAGGCTGTGATGCGCGTGTCACACGCAACCGCCACGGTGGCCACGGCAGTGACCCCCCCCCCCCCGTTCTCCCGGTCTCCCATGCCCACCCTCGAGCCCGCCCTCCGCCCTCTGCACAGACCCCCATCTCCAGGCAACCGCTGACCTGCTTCCTGTCACCGTGGATTAGTTTGCGTTTTCTCCAGGCTTACGTAAGCGGGATCAGTCTGTCCAGGGCAGCGTTGTTTTCGGATTCCTCTGCGTTGCCACGCGAGGCAGGGTTTCGTCCCGGCTAACTGCTGACCGGGGTTCCCCGGTAAGGAGCCCACAGCTGGTTTCAGCCTGCCCTGTCGATGGCGCCGGGGCTTTTTACAAATAAAGCTGCCGTGGACGCTTACGCACAAGGCTTCGTGTGGATGTGTACTCTCCTGCCTCTGGGAGAGTCGCGTGGCTGGATCGTATGGAAGGTGTACGCTCAGTTTGAGAAGAAATTGTTTTCAGAGGTGGCCGAGCCACGTTTTGTTCCCACCAGCAGCGTAGAACCGGTTCACAGCCTCGCCAACACCTGACGTGGTCGGTCCTTTCAGTGTTAGCCTTTCTGTCGGCGGGGTCTCACCGTGGGCTTAATTTTCCTGACGACCAGCAGTGTTGAGCGTTTCTTCCGTGTTCTGGATCACTCTCTGTCTACTGTCTTTGCTGAATTGTCTGCTCAAACCCTTCAGCTGTTTTCAAAGGGGTGCGTTTCTTACTATTGAGTTTCGAGAGTTCTTTATATATTCCGGATACGACTCTGATATCAGACACACAGATGGCAGGTGTTTCCTCCCCGTCTGCGGCTGCTCCTTTAATTCTCTTCATCGTGTCTTTTAAAAAGCAGGTATTTTAAAGTTTGACGAAATCCGGTGTTATTGATTTGTTCTTTCCCGGACCGTACTTTTGGTTTTGAATTTAAGAAATCCTTTCCTAACCCAAAGTGGTAAAGATTTTCTTCTATGTTTTCTTACGTAGGGGTTTTGTAGTTTAGGTTTTGCACGTGGACGGACCATGTAGGTGCTGGTTCGCCGGCGATCCCTTGTAAGCTTGATCGCTAGTCTGTGGCTCAGGGGTTACAGACAACGCTCGTCCCCCCCCTACCCCACATGGCTAGCCAGTTTCCTACACCATTTGTTAAAAAGACTATTTTCTCTGCTGAACTGCCTTTGCATTTTTTGTCAGAACTCAGTCGTCTGTGTGCGTGGGTCTGTTTCTGGACTTTATATAATTCTTTGCGATCCTAGGGGGAAAGCGTTCGGTCTCACCGATAAGAATAGTGTCAGCTGTGGGTTTTTGTAGGCGCCCTTTACCAAGTGGAGGAAGTCCTTTTCTGTTTTGGTTTGCCCGGTTTTTATCAGAATGGATGTTGGCTTCTTACCAAGTGCTTTCTCTGTGTCTATTGAGATAACCCTGGAGTTTTCCTTTTGCTTTGATAATTTGGTGGTGAATTACATCGATCGGACTTTGAATGTAAACCGACCTTGAGTTCGTGGGCTCCACCCCACTCAGTTATGGTGCATTAGTATTTTGAATTTACCGTGGGATTTAATTTAATAAACTTTTTAAGAATTTTTCATCTGTGTTCGTGAGAGATATGTGTATTTTTTTTTCTTGTGATATCTTGTCTGATTCTGTATCAGGATAACACCGGCCTCGCAGAATGACTTGGGAATAATTCTTTTCTTTTCCCTGTTATGAGAGAGCTTACTGCTATTCGTTCTTCCTGAACCGTCTGCTAGAATTCCCCCACTGAAGCTGTCCAGGCTGAGTTTTCTCTGTGGGAAGGTTTTTAACCACAGACCCAACGTGCTCATCAGTGCTGTGCCACGTACTCGGGGCACCTGTGCACCTCCCTGCGGCTCTCCCCTCTCTGGTGTCTACCCTGCGTGCTGCGGCCACCTCGGTCCCTATGGATGCTCACACCCTCGGCTCAGGATGTCCCCCGGGCTCGCCCTGGGGCCCCCTCGCTGCTGGACAGCCCGGAAACTTGGTCGCCTCACCTGGTCTACCTCCCGCTTCATGGGCACCGCGGCTCAGTGTTGCCTTGCGTCCAGCACCTTGAACACCCCAGTTTTGTGTGTTTTGTGTTCGGGTTGTTTCTGGCGGAAGGTAAATTTGGGTCCTGTAGTCTGTCTTGGCTGGAAGTGGAAGTCTACCCTGTGGGTTTTTTTTTTTTAACTTGTTTTTTAAATTTATTTTTGAGAGAGACAGAGAGCCCGCGCATGGCAGTGGGGGGAGGGGCAGAGAAAGAGGGAGACGCAGAATTGGAAGCGGGCTCCAGGCCCTGAGCCGTCAGCACAGAGCCTCATGTGGGGCTTGAACCCGCAAACTGCGAGATCGTGGCCTGAGCCGAAGTCGGACGCTTAACTGATTGAACCACCCAGGGACCCCTACCCTATGGGTTTTTTTGCTGGAAAGAAATGCGTGTTTATTGTAGGAGATCTAGAAGATGCAGAGATGCATGAAGAAAAAAGTAAGGGTCGCAGATAATCTCATGCCTGGTGTTCTTAATACAGTGTATTTCCTTGTCCTGCCGCGCTCCATCCGGCGGAGGGGCGCCTGGGGCCTGCGGCGGACTCTGAGCAGCCAGCGCGGGTGCACCCTCCCCTGCTGCTGTCCGTGAGCCCCCCATCCTGCCCAGGACCTGGCGCCGGAGAGCCCGGGGGGAGCCTGGGCTCGCTCCCGGCACTTTGGGAAAAGCCGCCAGCAGGGCTGGGATGCTGCCACGCCTGGGTCCACAGG
Organism: Felis catus; assembly: GCF_018350175.1. Taxonomy (NCBI): domain Eukaryota; kingdom Metazoa; phylum Chordata; class Mammalia; order Carnivora; family Felidae; genus Felis; species Felis catus. Next base: position 1,678,430 of record NC_058376.1, on the reverse strand, counting down.
ATCCTGGGGGAGCAGAGTCTCTTGGATGAATGTTGCAGCAGGAGGTGTTCAGCCCCTTCCCCTGAAAGCAGGTCTAGAAGTGGCATTTCTGGGTCAAAGCGCGTGTGCATCACAGGCTCAGGCATTCGGCCGAGTCTCCCTCCGGGAAGGTGGTCACGTTTACCGTCTAACTGTTTACAACAACAGACAGCAGAGCGGCGCTTGGATTCCAGAGGCCGTGTGGGGTTTCCGGCTGGTCGTGACCTTGTCAGGCCCCCTGGACGGCACTCCCAGGGCATCTTCCGCTCCCTGTGGCCTGTGAGCACCCGTTTCCTCGTCACCCCCTCCCTAGGCCAGGCTTAGCCTGGACACCACTCCTCTTCCCTTGGACGTAGGCACCTCCTGACCGGCCCCTCTCCGTGTCCACAGCTTCCGGCCAGAACCTCGGCGGCAACGGGGTTGCTGAGTGGTGGTCCCGACCCGCACCTGCGGCCGGACTGGGGACTTGGCCTCCCCCCAGGAGGGACACTTGGTCCACAGCCCCACCCGACCCTGGGTGCTGACCCGACACCAAACCCTGAGCCCAGCGCTGCTCTGAGGTTGAAGCTTCCCTGCGTGGACAAGAAGGACGGAGAGGGGTCTGAGGTCCCCAGGCCTGTGTCTGTAAAAGGGACCAGTGTCTGTACAGCTGTGCCCACGGCTCACGTGACAGTGGGCCAGAGGGAGACGGTGATGCAGACACAGACGGGCGGCCGGCCGAGGGGGTGGGAGATGCACAGCCGGAGCCTTGGTATCGTCGGGTCTGCGCTGTCCCTCAGGACACGGGGCTTTGTCAGCCCTGCTTGTCGGGGGCCACCTGTACACGGCTTATTTTCGGGGCCGCGCCCTCGGTACATGAGGTGTCGGTGCCGGTGGCCGAGATGAAGCAGAGCCCACTCGAGGCTGCCCTGCCTGGCCGGACCCGGACCCCAGTCCCCCTCGCGGGGGGCAGCTCGGGTCCGGGGGCGCCCTCCCTGCAGGCCGAGCGGGACCCTTCGGCGATCCCCATCCTCGGTGGTGCGGACAGGCAGCGGAGGGTCAAGGTGGGGCGACCTCCGGACCCCCGAAGCCAGGACGCGACAGCAGCAGGCGGGAGAACTCGCACCCAGGACGCGGAGCCCCGGGCTGCCCCTGTGGGACCCGGCTGTGCCCGTGGGCTCCTTGCTCTCGGGCCATCCCCTCCTGCCCCCAGCGCCGGGCGGCCCGGCCTGTGCTCCTGCCGTCCTCCGGCGGGGACCCCGAACCCCTGTTCTCACGGGCGGGCCTGGTGATAAATGGGGAAACCAGGGCAATGTGACGGCGGGACCGAAGGAGACGGAAATGGGTGCAGGGTATAGAGAGTGGCCGGCGGGGCTGAGGGAGCAGAGCCCCGGCCGGGTGAGGAGCCGCGCGGGGGGAGAATGTTCCGGACAGGAGGGGCAGAGGTGTGCGGGGCCGGGGCGTGGGGGTGACACTGGAGGGCTCGTCAGCTCCCCCTTAGCGACGCGGTGCCTCCGTGCGGTTTGAAAGGCCCCTCCGGCGACCAGGCAAGAGCCCACGAATCTGCTCGTGATGTTCCCTGACCTCGTGCAGAACGGTCTACGGTAATGAGAGCGGAGCCTCCCCTGGGTGGTCCGGTCAGCACGAAGCCCCGTGCACCGCCAGTGACCCCTGCAAAGGGCAGCGGTGCGGGGGAGGGGGGGAAGACCCACCCCCCTGCCGCCCCCGGCGGCCCCCGCCCGGCTCCCCCGAACTTCCCGGTCCTGGCCGTCGTGGCTGCGTGGCCGTCCGAGAAGAGTCCTCTGTTACTGGACGGGGGAGAGGAGGGAGGGGATCACTGTCCTGTGTGTGGGGTCGTGGCCCAGCCTGCCCTGCCCAAGTGACCCCTGACCTTGGTTCGCAGACCTGGGGGAGGGTTTTCTAATTGCCCCCGCCCCCCGCCCCCCGACACAGCCGGGGAGTCAGGCGGGCCGGCCACACGACCGCCTGTGTGACACTCTGAAGGGCGAGGCCACATGTGGACACAGAGGTCTCGGGCGGGGGGCGGGGTGGGGGGTGCCGGGCAGAGCTGTGTGTCTGGACCTGGGTGTGGGTGACACGCCGTGTTAGGTTTGTGAAAACTCCACGGGAGTCCACTTCCGGTCCCTGAGGCCGGAAGCAGATTGTGGCACTATGGGGGCGGGGGGGGCTCCAACTCCGCAGGCTGGGCCCCTGCCCACGCAGCAGTGCTGTACCTAGAACACATCTTTTCTTTGCCATCGTGCTGGCCGGCTGCGTGGACACAGCATGTCTCCTAGGACTCAGCGGACAGACCCCCGGCCACCCTCCCTGGGGAGGCCCTGAGGCCTGGCGCCTGGGGGTGGCTCACAGGCTTGACCTTCTTCACCCAACGGCCCCACTCGGGTCTGGACCCCATGACAGCCGGTGGACGAGCCCGTCCCCCGCAAGCTGTCCCGGAGGCAGGCGGGGGGCCGGGGGACAAGCTGTGTCAGCAGGTTGCTGCGACGACACGCGTTCTCCATCGAATTAAGTATTTCTACCCATTTGCTTGATGGATATTTGATGAGAGGAATTCAAAACTTAACTGTAAGCAATGGGTCTGGTTTAGAGTGAATTATTCATCAGGAAACAGGCAAAACATCCCAAGAGATCAATCCTTGGCAACCGAGTTTCTATTTTTCTAAAAGGATCGCTAAATGCTGGCTGGCGGGAGTCGCGAGGAGCCACCGAGGTGCTCCTGGGAGGGGCTAGAGCAGGTGCCCGCAGCCGGTTTCGGGGTGACTGCCCGTTGAATGGTGGGGTCCTGGGTAGAGGCGGTGTGTGCCCCTGGGCACGTTTCCGGTGACGGACAAGAGGACTTTTCACCGCCGGGCCCGTCAGGGTCGGGATGACGCATCTCGGCAGCTGAGGGGCCACGGGGAGGGCGCGTGAAGAGAGCCCCCCAGGCTCAGGTGGGACAGACGGGCCTGGCCAGGTGACTCGGGGAGGCCCTGGGCTCACCACCGGTGGCGACGGGGACCTTTGTGAAGACCCTTGGCCTTGGCCGGAGGCCTGGGGAGATGACCCATTAGTGGGCGAGCCCCCCGGGGCCTGCAGGCCACGCACCGCCGGCCGGGGGCAAGGCCGGGGCTTTGCACCAGGAGGACGCCCCGTTCCCGCTGCTTCTGCTGTCGGGGGCGGGGGCGGAAATGCGTCCCGACGTGTTATTAATAGCGTTGCCCCCACTGCTGGCAGAGTTCACGTCTGCTCCTCTCAGAGGCTTGAGAAAGTACAGATCGGCGAGAGGAAGACAGCAGATCTGGCTCTGGTATTCCAGCCGCTCGGACGAAGTCGCGGCTGCTGTTTACTGTGTCGGATGGCATTTCAGATATGTCTGGGACCACACTATTTCTGTCGCTTTGCACTCTGCTTTCTCACTGCGTGACCGGGTATCTGTGCCCGTCCCCCCGAGGCTCGCCGTTGCGACCGGACGCTCCGCGTTCTGTCTGTGCCCATGCCTCCCGGGCCAGACACGCGGTCTTTCTCGATTTTCACGCTGAATGACGCAGGGATGGGCACCTGGGGGGGCCTCATGCTTTCATCTGTGCAGTGCCTAACTGGGGACCCCTCCCTCGCGTGGCTGCGTGGGGCTGACCCCGCTCCTGCTCCGGCTTGGCGTCTCCCCCCTGGTCAGGGACTGGGTGGGGGGCTGTCCTGTGGCCCAAGCCGAGCCATCAGGTCCGTCCCAGGGAAAGGGAGGTGGGTCCTGCTCTGTTCCCGGGGCTTGCGAGCCAGAGTCACCTCTGGCCCCCACATGAAGATACAGGCTGGGTATGAGGGGACCGTGGCCTGGTGACCCACCCTGGCTCCTGGCTTAGCTGGACTCCTTAGCTGGAGTCCCCATCTGGGTCATGAGCCAGTGACTCTTGTCTGCTTGTCTGCTGTGGTGGGAGACCCACCGGAGACTGGACCTGGGTCTGGAGGGAGCGGTGAGGCAGGCGAGCCTGGGCGGGGCAAGGGCAGCAGGGGAGCGCGCCGTCCGCCTCGTCCGGGGCGGGAGGGTGCGTTGCCCACTTCCCAGAACCTTCCGGTCCGGCTCCTGTGGCTGCAGAGAGAAGACAGGGCTGTTCCGGGAGATGCCCCGCCAGCTGGGAAAGGAGCCGCTCGGCCCCAAACTAAGGCTGGGGGCGAAGCCCAGGCCCAGGCTGTGCTGCCGGGAGGGCTGTTTGCGGGGCCCCTCGTCTGAGGCTCAGCCGGCTGGACAGGGGCGACAGCAGCCAGGGGGGGCGGGCAGGGGCCCTCGCCAAGGCTGTCCGTGGCCGACACGGTGGTGGCTGGAGGCTGGGGCCAGCCAGAGACCCGCTAGGTGGCTCTGACACAAAAATGTAAGGAAAGGAAAAGCCAGCGAAGACCCACACCGTCCAGAAGCTGGCGGGTGTTGCGTGCGGCCCCAGGCCTGCCCGAGGGTCCCCGGGCCAGGCGGGCCTGGGGACGTCTGTCCTGCGCGGGCTGCTCAGGCGGCCTGTCAGCAGACGCTCCCGGCAGTGTCCCCCTGGGAGATGGGTCTGGACGTGGAAGGCTGCAGCACCCCACCCCGGGTCTCTGTGCCGCCCCGTGTGGGCACCGCAGGGCCACAGTCAGCGGCGGGACCGGGGAGGCAGAGCGCTCCTTATCTGCTTCCTCGAGGCCCTCAGCGCCTGGCGGCTGGAATCTCTCAGCCCCGCCCGCCCTCGAACGTTCCCAGACATGCTCGGGGGGCCCCCCGAGCCCCTGGCATCCGGCGTCCCGGCTGGGAAGCTGCCCGTGGCCGGCTCCCACGCGCCCAGCTCGCCGCTGCTGGGGCTCAGGCACTGCCATCGGTCACCGCTCTGTTTTTGTGGGCAGCACACCCAGGGGCTCCGTTCCCACACTGTCCCCCGGGCCGGCAAGCTCACCTCACATCCCTCTGTCCGCCTCCTGCCTCCCTCTGCCACTCATGGACCCCAGCGCCTGCCTTGGGCCCGGCCTGGTAATCCGGGAGCACCTCTCTTCTGAGGTCGGCTGTCGGCAACCTCCCTCCACCTTTTTCTGTAAGTGAACAGGCCCACGGGTTGTAGGGGTCAGGACGTGGGCATCTTTGGGACCTCCAGTGGGCTCTCCCACGTGCCCCGGCACCGCACCGGGACTGTGGACTGCCAGCTTTAGGACCTGGCAGAGGGCACTGGCCATGGACAGAGGGCCCAGCCTGGTGGGTGAGGGGAGGGCCGTCCACAAGAGCCCAGAGGCTGCACCTGCTCCCCCCGGGATCACCTGGATGCTTGTCAACGATGCAGGTGATTCTTGGTGTCGGGAAGTCAACAGTGAGGAGCCTGGCTTCTCAAACGTAACTCTCAGGTCTCCTGGGGGCAGCGCGGTTCTGGAGCCGCGGGCCGAGGACACAGCAGGTAGCAAAGTGTGGCCAGAAAGGTGGGCGGGCTAGAACCCTCCACGGGGTGTGTAGGGCACAGCAGGGACTCGACCTCAAGCCCAGCCAACGGTTCAGCCAGGTGAGCACAAGCAGATGGGCTTAGGGAACCCAGGACGCACCGAGCCCCCACGTCCCACACCACAGTTCCCAGGGATGGGACAAGGACGGGCCCTGGAAACCACTTAACAGGCACATTGATCAGTGGCTTCATCTCCACATGCAAATCTGGAACCTTCCCCGCTACATCACCCGTCCAAGGCCAGCGGCTCTCCCCTCCGCCCTGGTCTCCCTGCCCTGCCCTGGCACCCACGGCAGCCCCGTCCTGGATACAACAGCTGGGTGCCCTTCTCCTCCCAGGAGAGGCCGGGCCCACGGGACCTCACCCCACCCCTGCCACACTCCTGCCACTAAGTCCCTGCATCACCTTCCCCGGTCAGATCTGTTCGGGGCCGGCCTGTCCTCTAGCTGTCTGTTCACCTGTGACCCCATGGGGGCTCCCCCCCCACATATAGCACAGACCCCACAGCAGCTTCCTCCATACACTCCCCGCCCCCCCTGGCCCCAGAGGGACAGAAGGAAGTTCGGTGAGCTGGAGTGCGTGGTCCCCGGTGCTCGCCCACCTGGACATGGGCCTCTGCCTCCCCCTCCGGCGGACACGGACGCGTTCTCCCCTGCCACGGAGGGGCCAGGGGCCGGCTGGGCCCCCGACCGTCTCTCTGCTGACTCTCTGCACCTAGGCTGAGCCCAAGGTACCCTCCCCGTGGCTAAGCCCACGCCGCCGAAATGGCAACGCCCCAAGACCGTGCAGCACCCAGGGGTGTGAGCGCTTGTGAGTGCCCCTCATTGGCAGGTGCGGGAATCTGGGAGCTCGGCCTGGAGTTGCAGCTCTCCAGGGAGGGGTGGGGCTGTGTTCGGAGGCAGCAGGCGGGTGGGGACAAGGAATCCACACACACCCTCACTTCACCTTCCCTGCACGACCCTGTGCGGAGGGGACCCGCCCTGAGGTCAGCCCCACAGGCACCAGGGACTCCCCCTGCCGAATATCCGGGTAGGGCGGAGGACGGAAGGGGGGCCAGACCCCTTAGAATCTTGTTCCTGCATCCGGTAACCTGTGGGCCCGGCTGCCGTTCTGTCTCTGGGGGTGCCTCGCGGTTCCCGGGGTCTGTCCCCGGAGCAGGACGGGCGGAGAAGAGCTCCGCGCGGGGCACCGGGCCACAGACGCCAGCTCAGGAGGACACCGTGGAAACTGGTGCCCGAGAAGCTTCCTGGCCGCCGGCTCCGAGAGCTCCCCTGTGCGTCGCCCACGGCTGCTTTGGGCTGCAAACACCTGAACGAGAAGCTTCAAGAGACCTCACGGCCCACAGAGCCCAAGACATCGAGGTTCTGGCGCTCGTAGGAAAGTCTCCAAACCTGGGGTTAAAGCCGTTTCCGCAAGCACACCCCGCCTCACGTGGCTCCAGGGTCGCGTGGTCGGGGCAGGTGCCGGTCACGGCCCGGCCTTGTGCCGGGGACCGGAACCGCGTGGGCAGCCTTCGCCGCGCCTCGGCCTTCACCGCCGTGGGGGTCGATGGCAGAGCCGGGCCTCCGTGCTCCCCGGGTCCGGGGGCCGCCTGCTCCCCGTGGCCGTGCAGGCGGCCTGGGGAGGAAGAACGCCCGCCCAAGAAAGGAGTTGTGGTCGAATCGCTGCTGTTATTATTTGCGGAAGGGATTTCTTATCTGGCTGATCTTTGTCTGGATTTACCCCACTTTCTTTTGGGGGGTGTTTTCCCCCACTGTATTTTATTTTATTATTTTATTATTTATTTAATTTTATTTTATTTATTTTATTTTATTTTATTTTTAGAGAGAGGAAGAGAGAGAGAGGGAGAGAGAGGGAGAATCCCAAGCAGGCACCATGCTCAGCAAGGAGCCCGACATGGGGCTCGATCCCACGACCCTGGGATCACCATCTGAGCTGAAATCAAGAGTCACGGGCTTAACCCACCGGACCACCCGGGCGTCCTCCCCCACTTTCTGATTCAGATACTTCAAAATGGGGCCATTTGGGGTCCAAAATGCCTCCTGCCTCACAGCCCTCCTCGCAACCCTTCCCAGCTTCTCACCAAAATACCAGCAAAGACTCAAAAAGCTGAGTTCCAGATGGATAAAAGATTTATTTTTAAAACAAAATGATTAAAATATGAGGAATAAATGAAGACGATGTTTATTTTCTCTCAAAGTGAAGGAGTGCTCTCTAAGCATATCTCAGAGGCAGAAACGATAAGGATTAAGAATTAAATTAAGAAGTAAAATTTTTTGCGCCACACAAAAAAACGGTTCATGAGCAAAACAGAATGGCACATGACTTTGGGGAGGACGGGAATTTTAGCCTTTATGACACGTAATGTGAAGGTGTCGGCAACACTGTGAACTGTAAGGAGAGGACTCAGGTGACCCAGAGAAAGACCGGTACCTTCCGTGGGCTGACCTTGTCAGACGCCCCCACCCCGTGCCCTGGCTTCACCTGCACCTTTTAGGGCCTGCACTCTGCCCCTTCCTGGCCGGCGTGCCAGTGCATGTCTGCTCCCACGTGCATTCTCTCTCTCTCCGAATAGAGAAATATTTTTTAAAAAATGGTGACTGTTATATATATAATATATATTATATATAATATATATATACTATATATATATATGTATATATGTATATGTTATATATACACACACACATACACACACACACAAATACATACTATATATATATATATATATATATATATATATATATATATATATAAAGTTCCCAATTTATTAAGTGAAGAAAGTGGACTGCAAAGCAGTATGTAGGGTAGGGACCCGTGTCCGTAACTAGGCAGACGCTGACAGGTGCAAGTTTTGCCCAGGAAAACCTCCGGGAAAGGAGAGAGCACACTTCCAGCTCCCGTTACCTGGGAGTGGTGGAGGGTTGTGTTATTTTCTTTGCCTGCCTATGATTCCTCATTTTCCGGAGATAAGTCCGCACTAGTTATCTTATCAGGAAGAGCCGGCGCTGCCTTCTGCTCGGGGCCGGCGAGTGCGGGGCTGTGCTCGGTGGGGCCCAGACACAGGTGTCTCCGCGAGGCCGCTCTGACCCTCTGACCGCCCAGCCCGGGGCCCCAAGGCGCCCCGCTCCCAACGGCCCAGGCGTGTCCCGCGCTCCCCGGGGGTCACTGCGCCTCAGCCCTGGGTCATCTCTCTGCTGGGCCCTGGCTTAGGTGACTTCCATGTGGCCTCACCCTCTGGGCGGGCTAGCCCCAGCTCCTGTCCCCCAGGTGCTAACCTCGGGCCGGCCGGCGCAGGGTGCCTTTTTCCTCTTGGTCCCACAAAGTCCCAGGGAAGGTGCTCATTGGTGGGGACTGAGTCACATGCTCATCCTGAGCCAATCACGGCGGTGGGGCTGGAGTCGAGGTGCCGTGATTGGCCAGGCTGGGTCCCTTTGAGGGGGGAGGCGGGTCCGCCTAAAGGAACACACAGGTAAGAGTGGGGAGGGACCCAGTGGGCACTGGGTGTTGGGACTTAGGAGAGGGGCTTGCATGTCCCACCCTGGGGGAAGGGCCTGCTGCGTGCTGGCCCTGAGCAGGCCCAGCCTGTGAGGAGGGCCCTCCATGGATGGACAGGTGACCGCCAGCAGGTGCAGAGCTGAGCCCTGGCGAGGTGCTGGACCCTGGGCCCAGGTCACATGTGGTCTGGCCTCTGCCTGCCCCCCGCCCCCCACCCAACCCAGGAGCCTCAGGTCAAAGGCAGGGAGACGGAGGCTCTGGGCAGCAGGGTGCAGGAGCCCCCCAGCCAAGGTCAGGCTTGGAAAGGGGGAGGACCCCGTGCCCGGGTCCCGGGGGTCTAGCTGATGCCCAGGAACAGCCAGGTTGAGCTGTGACAGGGCCAGGAGGCACTTCCCACCAACACAGCAAGGGAGCCAGAGTCCATGCTGAGGAGACATTGGGAGGCCAGTGTCGAGGGGAGCCACGAATCCCCGTCCCCCGCACCCCTTCCCTAGGCCTGCCGGCCCTGGGATCACCTGGGCTCCCCGAGCCCAGCCACACACGGCCGGGGGCAGCAGAAAGAGGCCCGAAAATCGCCAAACCACAGCCCTCAGCCTGCACCAGCCTAGACATGGTGACCCTGGACTCACAGGACGCTGGGGACAAGGGCCGGAAGGACGAGTGGCCAGCCGGACTAGCGGGGGCCGGTGCGCGGGAGCCTCCGGGGCCCAGCCTGGCCACGCGTCCTCCCGGGGCTTGAGTAGAAGCCAGAGGAGAGAGTGCCCTCCGCCCTCTGCCCTCGGCTGGGGTTGCCCGCCTTGGCGTGTGGCCCTGGGGCCACACGGGCCTGCAGAGTGGACAGGGTCGCATCCTCCTCAGGGAACAGAGGGAGGGACGAAGGCCGTAAGTGCTCTTTGAGGTGCCGGTCAACAGGAAGCCCCGAGAGAGTCCTGCTGCGACGATCACCTGGCCGCCCCTTGCCTGTGACAGCACCTGCAGATTTCTCAGGCCGCGAGGCCCTGCCCGCGACACTGGCCCGCCGAGCGGTGGGGAGAGGGCGTGACGCAAGAGCCCTGTCTGCTCACCCGGCCACCTCTCAGCAAACAGCTGGGCCTTTGGTCTCCTTGTCTCTGCCCATGACACCAGGTCACTCCTGACTCGCTGGGCCTCTCAGGAACAGAACGGCCGAGGGGGGCCCCTGTCCCCACCAAGTGGGACTCAGGGCCACGCCTCCAAACTCGGGAGGTGGGGGCGGGGACGAGAACACCCCACAGCAGACCGGAAGAGACATTTTGTGGAGCCAAGCTGGCCTTCCGGGATGCACACGCCTCTTGTTCTCACGCGGCTCCCGGGAGCGTCGCCGATTCCACCGGCCCCACCCTGGGCGTCGTGCAGAGGTCATCTGCCCGCCGCCGGAGGCGCCCCCCGCTGTCCCTCACCCCGCCCCCCCCCCCCCCCAGGTCCGGGCAGGGGAGCCCCCTTGCGCGCACGGAGGACTTCTACTTCTGGCAGCCGGGGACTTGGCCCCCTGCCCGTCCCTCCCACGCAGCAGGAACGCTCCATAAAACATGCACAGTGTTTCCACAGACGCTGCGGCCGCCTGGCGGGTGAGAAATGAGCACTCGGAGGCCGAGCCCACGGTGTGTGCAGGTGCCTGGTGGGCTGAGGTGGGACGAGGGTGTGTGCCGGGCGGAGGACTTGAACCCGAGCCGGGCCGGGGCCCCACGTGGAGGAGGACGAAGCCCGGGGGTCCCCGGGGAGGAGCAGCCCAGTGGGGGGCCCTGCCCAGCAGGGTCCCGCACCCTCCGCGGAAGGATGAGCCGCCACAGCGCCCCGCGTCCCGCCACCCTGGCCGGTCTCTAACATGGGCCCGGCCGGACGAGGACACCTCTCCCTTGAGATCTGTGAGCGCCAGCTGACCTTCCAGGCCCTCACCCCACAGTCACAGTCCCTGCAGGGGCCAGAGCCGAGAATTTTGACTGGAGTGGTTTTGGGCAGTGGCGGTGGGAAAACCCAAGCTCCGGCTGACTTCCAGGGCCCCCCACGCACACACGGTCTAAGACACACGAACCCATGGCAGATGAACACAAGCCACAGGGGCAACAAGGCACCCCGTGAGAGCCAGAGAAGCCGCGGGGAGCACAGCCCGACTCGCACATCCTCCCGTGATGGGACTTTCAGAGCAGACTCTCCGATAAGTAAGTTGGAGGGGAGGCCACCTTGGAAATAAGGAGCCTGTGACTGTAAAAGCGTGATCGAGCCAAACTAAAAGCAACCAAATAGAATTTCTAAAAATGAAAAATAAAACAAATGGAAATACAGCTTTTAAAATATAGGTTCGGTAATCGACGGATTGATTCAGCGATAGGTATCGCTGAAGAGGGGACCAGTGAGGACAGGCCTGAAGAAATGATCTCTAATTCAGCAGAAACAAAAGCGTGGAAAACATGAAGGGTCCATGGTTACGAGCAGAGAAAGTGGCCGATGTGTATAGTTGGACCCCAAAGAAGTAGACTGTCTAAGGCATCGCACGTGTCAGCCAGGATCCACCTGGAACAGGACACACGGGCACCCGGAGGGCTGAGTCCTGCTCCGACCGGGGTGAGCCAAGTGAGCAGGTTCCGAGACCCGAGGTTCAGGCGTGAGGGGACGTTGTCGGGGGCGGGGTGGCAGAGGACAGAACCATGTGATGTTTGGGGACAGCGAGAAGGGGCGGAAAGGAACCAGGGAAAGGGAGACGCATAAGAAGCGTAAAGCAAACGCACAGTGGGGATCGGCGACGCCCTGAGTGGACCGTGAGGGTGACGGCCAGAGGGGACAAGGCTCTGTCACCCTGACCGGGACCGGAGGGCCGGGGGGAGCCCAGGAGGCAGGATGACAGAGGTCCAGGGGCTGCGGTGGGGAGGCTGTCACGAGGCTGTCAAATGCTCATGTATTTGAAAACTTGGGTGAACTGGACACGACTGTGGAAAAATAAGATGTAACAAAGCAGATCAAGAAGAAATAACCTGAGAAATCCTATACACGTAAGTTAAATTGAATCAGGAGATACAACCATTCAAAGCTTTTCCCCGGCATTTAAGAAAGTATTAAGAAATAATTCTAATCTAGAAGAGATTATTTCAGAGTACACGGGAAGATTTTTTAAAAAGCCTGTGTCGTCTATCAGACCTTTTGTTGAGCCGAAGGGTAGAGGACACACAGTGTCACGTTGGCTTCAGGTGTAGGCAGCGACTTGGCGAGTCTGTCCCTTTTGCAAAGTCCCCCGGCGTGTCTTAATGGTGGCCTCCGGCAAGCGCTCCTTTGAACAGCCATCGCCACTGTTCTTAGCAACGTTGTGCCGTCCAGGAAAGGTGCATAGGAAAGGCTGGAAAAGAAATGAGTGGCTTAAAGATAGAGTTTTCATCTTCTCACCGAAAAGCAGGCGTGCCGGGGCTGGGACTGGGACGCCATCTTGCAGAAGACCATCGTCAAGACTTGGTTGCTAACTCGGTCTAAGAGGGCTGCCTGAGCGCCAGCCACCGCATCTGTATTCCAGCCGATGGGAGAAAGGTGTCTGCTGTCTGGACATTACTTGAGAGGCACATCGGCCACTTCCACGTGCACCCCTCTGGCCAGAGCGTGTCGTCACTGTGATTCTGGTTGGCCATGAGTCCGGAACAAATAGAGAATGGGTCCAGGGACCGGAGACGAGCACTCAGGACTGAGGGGAGAGCCCAGGCGGGGGGGGGGTGGCACACCGGGGGCCCAGGCCACTAGAGGTTGTCCACCCTGCTGGGAGCCGTGCCCCACTGTCCGCAGCCTGCCCGGGCGCCAGCCCCCGGGGGAGACCAGGAAAGGAGGCCAGGGCGGCCGTGACGGGGACAGAGCTGGTGGGGGAGGACTGCGGCCCGGGACGCGAGTCGCCCGTGACCTTGCCCGGGTCAGCGTTACCCGCAGAGAAAGCGCTCGGAGCGGCTGTTCGGCCGCGGATCCGTGGGCCGGCGGGAGGGCTTGCAGCGCAGGCTGTCTGCTCTGTTAGGACCTCAGCGAGTGTATTTTTAGCTCGAGGTCTCGGGAGCCGACTGTGCGGCCTCCGAGCCTGACAGGTGCTGTCAGAGCCCAGGCGCCGGCTGCCGGCCCCACAGGGAGGCCGAAACCCAAGGTCTGTCGGGTCCCCCGGGCCGGGAGCGTTGTAGCGACGGCACGGCCGTCCAGGTGGAGGCTGGCATCGCCCAGAGGTGGGGGGCGCCTGGTGTGTGTGCTGCGGCAGAGCGGAGGGGCATGGAGATGCCACGTGGGGACACGGCTGGGGGTGGGGAGGGCTGGGCTGGGAGTGTGGCCCGACACCCTGGCGGCAAGCAGCTTCCCAGGCCTTGTTTGAGGCGTACGGCCGGGGGCGGGGGTGGCACGGGCCCTGGACCCTTGACAGGCGGCCCCGAGGCCCTGGTGTCCCGCCGGGGCCTGGCTCCGAGGTGGTGACTGGGGTGAGGTCTGGGAGGGGCGCTGGGCTTCCCCAGCTAGGGTTCCCTAGAACTCACTTCCTGCAGGAAGGCCCCAGCCTTGCAGATCCCTCACCGAGGTCATCGCGGAGACTAGAGTGGCTGGGAGGGGTGTGTGCCCTCGGCCGGGGGATGGGACCGTCCTCAGCGCCACTGCACGCACGGGCTTTGAGGGGCCTCTGCAGGCTGGGCCAGCGAGGGGTGCGAGCGTCCGGCTCAGGGGACCTGTGACCGGGAGCGCACTGCCCTGCGGGCCCCCTCCGAGCAGGGCTGGCCCCTCCTGGGTCTTCTGGAAGGGGTCACGGGCACCACCAGCCCCACAAGTAAGCGGGATACGGGACCGAGGGCCCAAAGCCCAGAATGTTACAACAAGACCAGATGTGCAGACGGTCGGGTCACGCGGGGCACGTGACAGGAGGGCTGGGCAAGCCCGCCAGCGCCGGACCCCCGCCCCCGCCCCCGCCGCCTCTCCCTGTGGCCAGGCTGCCAGCCTCCCAGGGGGCTCGGGGTAGCCCCTTCCTTGCACGTGTGGGTGCAGGAGACCGGGACCCACAGCAGGCTGCCCAGGGCCCGGGGACTGTGGGTCTCCCCAGGCATGTGTTCCAGAATCCCCCGGCGCCCTTTCAGGGTCAGGGTGTCCTGCCCCCCAAGGGCCTATTGGTCGAGGGGGCGGGGCCTGGACAGGGCCTTTGTTGAAGACCCCAGGGTTGAGCCTTTCCCACGTGAGTAAGACCTGCTCAGCTATGACTTTCCTAGAGTCCTTGCCCATAAGGGCAGGTCAGCACCTCATGTCTTCCTGGGGAAGGGAGCCCCCTGCCTATCCTGCCCGGATAGCAGTGATGCCCGGGTGGGAGGGGGCGCTGTGCGTGTGGGGGGGTGCTCCCCTCCCGAGGTCTAGGCGGGGCCTCCTCCCAGGCCTGCACTCAGCTCTGGGGCCTGACCCTGGCCGCCCCGGGCCCCCAGCTCCATCCTGTCTGTGGACTGTGTCCCCTCCCGCGCCAGCGGGGGCCCCGGTGGCCTCCAGCCCCCTGAGCTGGGGTGCGCCTTGTGCATGCTGAGTCTGGGCCGACGTTCTCTGGGGCTGCCGCAGCAGAAACCCGGGACTCGCCTCCGGAGGCGGGACGTCCCGTGTTTGCACACCGTGGGCCACGGTCCCTCTGGCGGCTCTGGGTGGGGACTCTTCGCGCCCCCTCCAAGGCCGGGTGGCCCCTGCCTGCTGGCCTCGTGTCTGCCAGCTTCGCGTCCCCCTCCGTGTGGCCCCTCCCTCACGTCGTCCTCTCTTATGGGGACGCCCCTCCGTGGACTCAAGGCCCCAAGATGACCCGAGATGACTGTCTCAGGATTGTCAATTCAGTCACATCTGCAGAGACCCTGTTTCCACACACACAGGCTCCGGGCTGTAGGACATGGGCACGTATTTCGGGGGCCACCGTTCAACCCGCTCTTGGGGGGGTGTTGAGCTGGTGCCTCTGTAGGGTGGGGGACCGGGGGCGGCCACTGGCGGGTGCATCTGGGCGCCCCTGCCCCACTCGGAACGTGACGGTCGATGAGTCCGGAGCCCCTGGGGCACTGCCCCCTCAGGGAGCCGCTGTGGCCTCCTCGCCGCCCCTCCCACCTTCCATCAGAGCCCAGCACAGCTGGGACCTCGTCCCTGACCCTCTGCCTCAGAGGGTTCAGTCCCCTGGCCGAGGACAGGGTGGGAGGGAAGAGGCCTTCACCCTCACCGAGCGGCGGCGCGGGGCCCCCACACGAGGGGTCCCGACCTCCAGACAGGCTGTGCATAGGGTGTGCGCCGATGTCCCGGCGTTGGGACTCACGTTGAAAGCAGGGTCCACGACTGACCGCCAGGTCCAGGCCCCCCAGCCTGTCACCCGCCCCCGTTGGGGCTGAGCTGGGCGTGGTCCCCGTGGCAGGACGCCAAGAGTGACCCGGGCCCCTCCCTCCCCCAGGAGGGGAGTCTGCCTCCGTCTCTCCATCCCCTCTGTCCCTACGAGTGTCATGAGGCCTCGGGCGGGCAGGAAGCTCTGGCGTGACCTCTCAGAACCTGGAACTAATGGACGGGCTGCAGGAGGGCAGCGTGCAGGGCGTCCCGGCAAGGGGTAGCAGATGGCGGGCTCGTGCGGGTCTGGGAGCCTCTGCCCCATTTGAAACAGTTAAGTGAGTGCAGAGCAAAGTCAAAGGGAAAAGTTCAGCGTACAAATAAACACACTCTCCGGCTCAGTTCGCGAAGCGTAGTATCTTACGAGGACGCCAGAGCACGAGGGGTACTTGCCAAGCGACTTTGGAAGCACAGACAGTGTCCCCAAAAGTGCCGTGCGCGTCTCCGCCTCTCCCCAGGCGTGCATCTCCTGCTGCCGAGGACAGTTAAAAACTGTTTCGAGTTTCGGTATCTGAATCGCCGGAGCTTCTCATGCTCTGGGGAGCATCGCGTCCCCGGGAGCCTGTTGACTGCAGGTTCTGAGCGTGGTCTGGGGCGGGCAGGTCTGAGCAGCTCCGGGTGCCGGTGCCGCCCCCCCTCCCGCCGCCCCCCGCCAGCAGCAGGGTCCGTGTCCCGGTCCCCTTCCTGCTCGGCAGGCGTGGGGAGGTCGTGCGGAGACTACAGGGAGAGATCGGGGTGTGGGTCGGAGAAGCCTCCGGTGGCGTGGAGGGCAAGCAGGGGTGAGGTCGGCGCTGCGAGTGCTGGGGCCAGGCAGCAAATCCGGGGAAGTCCAGGAAGATGCAGCAAATCACACACCCTGTCACTAGGTTCATTTTCTTTCTGGCCCCTTGCCTTCCCGGTCGTGAGCCCACGACGTGCGCGTCGCACGTTCCCGGTTTAGTTAAGTTTCTGTCTCGGAGCCGGGTCCCGCCTCGGCGGGGGCACCTGCAGGGCTGGAGCTGAGTGTCCCCCGGGATCGGTGGCCCCGGGAGAGGAGGGGACAGGACAAGAGCTGTTTCTCTGAACCCCTAAGGCAGCTGACGAGCGGGGCTCCTTGAGTGTCCCCCGAACTCTGGAAGAAGCTCACGGGAGCACCGGACGCGGGAACCCGCGGCCTGGCTCCATCAGCCACCTCGGAGCTCGGGGGTCACACGTTGGAGGTCAGGGCTGGACCGAGTCCTTGTTGCTGGACATCGGGGGCTCTGTTGTGCCGCTGGGTTGGGGGAGCGGATGGGAAGCAAAGGTCACAGCGGGGCAGGAGGGGCGGGCCCCCCTGTCTGGGGTCTTGGCCCCAGGCCGGCCCTGGCCCCTGCCGGGCTCCTGGCCGGCGAGCGAGACGCATCGGGACTCACTTGGCTCTTGCTGGAAGAACTTGCTGTCTGCAGGGAGGAGGGAAGGAAGGGGCAGAAGCAGGAGGCCGACACCTGGGCCCTCCTCGGGGGGGCCCCCTCTGGGAGACAGCCCGGCCGGCCGGGCCCTGGTCCTCAGCTCCTGCCGGCAGGGGCTCCCCAGTCCCTCCTGGGGCCCCCCGCCCCCAGCTCACAGGGCACACGGTCACCCCAGCCCCCAGCCCGGCGGGAGCCAGAGCAGGGAAGCAGAGAAGCAGAGATCCTTCCTTTGTTAATCATTTTCCGACAAAACCTCTCTTTGGCCTGGAAAGTAGGCCGAGGCCCGGCGAGCGTGGGGGGTGCCTGGACCCTCACACAGGCTGCGCGGGGCCGCCACCGGGAGAGGCGGGCTGCCTGGCTGGCAGTGTTCTCTCTTCTGACTCACACAGATATTTATAGCGGAAGCGAGGCGCGCCAAGGCCCGGCTCCGATGAGAGTCGGGAGTGCGCACGTCTGGGGGCCTCGGCCCATCTGTCCCCTTTGCCTGCTCGGGGTCTTGGCGGCCACCGAACGCAGGACAGTGCTGCGCCTTCCCGCTGCCCGTCCCACACGGCGCACTCGGCCGCCGCTGTCCCGAGAGTCCGCCGGCCTGGGGGAGGCGGGTCGGGGTCAGGTGCCCGTGCTGCCCGCCCAGGGCGAGGGCGTGGGGCGCGTCGCGTCTGCACCAGGGTCACGGGTGAATCGTCCTCACTCCCCCTTCCGGGCACATGGGGCAGGGGCTGTCGCCCCTCCACGCACGGTCACCGGGTGTCCCCCGGGCCCGGAGGGAGGAGTCTGTCTGGGGGAGAGAGGGCCTGGGCACCCCTGGCAGGGGCCCTGGTGTGGTGGGGACGAAAGGAAGTGGGCTGCTCTTGGGACAGCCGCCCCTTCGTGAGGCTGCCCCCTTCCCCCCCCAACCCCCAAGACCACCCTGCACCCTTGTCCCTTCCGTTCCAAATGACATCCAGCATATGGCCTCTCTTGGGAGGGGGTGGCAGTGACAGATGATGCCCGAGACCCCCCCTCCCCCAGTGAAATGCCTCTCACGTCCCCCAAGTCCCAAAGAGGAAATTCAAGACCCACAAGTAAAGGGCAAAGAGAGGACTAAAGCACCCGGTTCTTGGGGACATTGGAGTCTGTGCCGGGAGAGCGGGGCCCGGCCTTGCCGCAGCTCAGCAGGTCGGTGGCCGGCAGCCAAGAGAGGACCCCAGACTCCTATGCCAGCGCCAGGGTCTGTCCCCACGGGCCCTTCCGGTCTGAAGGCTGAGGACGCGAGCCTGCTCTAACTTGGGGAGGGGCCCTGCTCCTGACTTTGCTCTCCCGTGTGCCAGCCACCTACTCCATCCCAGGGCGCGGCCCCTCTGACCACAGGCACCTCCTGACATCTGTGTTTCAGTCCTGGGGGGATTTCTGAGCTCCCCAGATTCCTGGTTCGTTTTTCTGGGGTGGCCAGGCCGCCCTTTGTTGTTTTCACTGTTTCAGAGCTGACGACCCTATTTCTCTCCAAGACCCTGTCCCACCCAGGGCGACTTCTGCCCCCACCACGGGCACTCG
Organism: Felis catus; assembly: GCF_018350175.1. Classification (NCBI taxonomy): domain Eukaryota; kingdom Metazoa; phylum Chordata; class Mammalia; order Carnivora; family Felidae; genus Felis; species Felis catus. The sequence continues at coordinate 1,660,192 of NC_058376.1, read as the reverse complement.
CTTTATAGACACAAGGTCCCCCCGGTGACCTCTCTCCAGCACCTCTGGGCTGGGGGAGGGGCTGGGGGAGGGGCTGGGGGTGGGACCCCTCCCGCCTCCTGGCCCCCTGCCTTACCAGAGTTTGACACCCGGGGCCTCTACCAAACTCCTCTGCACCCGGAGTGGGAGGAATTATGGGGTGGTCAAGCCCCCTCTGGGCTATGCGTGTATTCTAGAAACTCCGAGCAATTTCTCCCGTGGGCCACGCGCCTCCTGCTCCCACGTGACTGTTCCTTGTGATTTTAGCAAGACCTGGGATGGGGGAGGGGTGGCAGTGGGAGACTGCCCTTGCCCGTGGTGAGCCCGAGCGCCCACCTCCACACGCCCACCGTGGCGCCCTCGGCACCTTCACCGTGCGCGCAGGAGCATCTGAGTTCTGGGGCTTGCGGTGACTGCCGAGGCCCTGGGCCGGGAGTCGGGTCAAGGCCTGGCCTGCCTGACGCCCGAGCCGAGAGGGCCCCCTTTGCTGACGTGCTGGGGCCTGCCTCTGAGGACTCGGTGCGGAAACGCGTGTGACGGGAGAGGCCGGGTTTAGCAGGGGTCACGGCCGCGCGGGGCCAGCCCCGCACGTCTGTTTGGGAGCACAGTGATTTATTTTCCTGTCTGAACCTTGCTTTGCAGTGGGATCTGCAGCCACGAAAGTTCTTGGCCAGGACATCCGTGTCTTAGGAAATGTTGGGTTGCACTTTTATTTTTAGCTTTAGGAATGCGATGCTTGATATTATTTGGGTTTTTTAAGATGGGCCAACTTTAAGATGAGAACTATGTCCCTTCACCCCATGCCAATCCCAGAACACTCCTGTCGAAGTGCCACATGGAAAACACAAGCCGTCCTGTGCTCTGTCCCTACAGGGAGATTTCTACTGAAGGTCCCTGGTGTGCCTGGGGCCCCATGTCACTGGCCCAGGCCCACAGGCTCCAGAAAACAAACAACTCTCCAGTCTGGGGCAGGACCCGGGTTCTCGGGCTGGAGGACAGGGGCCTCTCTGTGAGTGGCGACCAGCTCCCACCCCAGGTGACAGGCTGCAGGGAAGCCGCCCCGCACGAGCCGTCGGCTGAGCACACAGCAGGCAGGCTGCTTTTGGCCCCTGGGTTTCCCTGGGGTTTTCAGTATGCATGTCAGGGGGCACTTCTCTCTGTGGCACAGTTACAGCCCAGGAGAAGGCTGGTGTTACCGCCTTGGCCTCAGGTGGAGCCTTCCAGACCTGTCCCAGGGGTCCCTGTTGCGATAATGGCTGCAGAGCTGGGACCGGGTGCCGTGATTTCACACCCAGACCCTGCGTTCAGCTGCCCTCACTTCCTCCGTCTGAGAGGCCCAGCCCGCCCCCCATTCACGCCAGCTCATGTTTCAGTGTTCGTCATTTCTAAGCACAGCATGTGGCAGGGCGTGGCCTCCGACAGGGAGACCTGGGTCTGAATCTTGGTTGTTCACCATGACCGTCCTGGACGAGTCACATGCATGCCCCAGGCTCAACTCCTGCTGGGAGAGGAGAAGCCTGGATGACGTGTCAGGAAACACGGCAGATGCCCAACCTGGCCCCTCTCTCCTGCCTGGACAGCAGGGTACGACCGAGTCTGCACGGAAATGCTCGTGTCTCCCAGGCCACAGGTGTTTGGAAACAGAAGGTGCCTCCCTTGACTCGCAGCCTGTTTCGGGGCCCCGCCCCATCTGGCCTGGGCACCGGCTCTCGTCCCGGTTGCCTTGTCTCCCTCCTGCCATTGCCCGGGTGCTGCAAGGGCACGAAATGCTCCCAGGAAAATCCAATCCCAATGGCCGGGATGTGCGGGGTCTCTCTGAATTGCACGTCCTGGGGTCCTGAAGTTCGGGACTGAAAGGACAGCAGGCACCGAGAGACGCGCCTGCGATGGGGCAGAGGGTCTGCGGCAGGGCCCAGGCCAGTCCTGGCACCGATGGGGGTGTGGCAGTTGGCCCCGTGGTCCCAGGCAGGGGGATCCTCAAGTTGGGGGGCACCACGTCCGGGGGGTAAACACTCTCGGCGGAGTTGGTGCCAGCGTATCTCTTCTAGGTTCTGAATCGAGGCCCGGAGCCTCTGGGCATTTGCTTCTATAACAGCTTCACTGACCCCCATTGCACAGGGATTGTTTTTAATGGGAAGTTCAAAGGCTTCTCTAACATTAAGGGGAGTATGCCAGTCACATCGGGCTCACGGAGGCCAGCCGACCCTTGGTGATGCCCCAGGAGAGCAACATGGCCACGGCTGCTGGTCGCCGGGGACAGGAGACCCGGTGGGCTGGACAGGGAGGGGCTTCCCAGGCCCCGGCCCCCGCCCTGCAGAAACCATGGCCTCTCCAGGACCCAGTGTGCCTGTCCATTGTCCCTGTCAGGATGCCACATTTTTCTCTGAGACCCCAAGCACAACACACAGGAAAGCTCCTAAAATGTTGGTTCAGTTGCGTATGTGATAGGCTTAGCGAGGGTGCAGGTGAACGTTTGTCGCCCTGAAGTGGCCCACAGGGTGCAGAATCTGACCCCACTGAGGGGGTCCCCCCGCTGCTGCTTGGGGAGGCAGGAGAACAGCAGGCTTGCTGCCCCAGGCACGGGGTGGTTTGCAAGGTGCCAGACATGTTTGTCTCCATTCGCAACAAGCTGTCCAGCCATGAGCATCCTGGGGAGCTGGTGGGGCCCCTCTCGGTCTCACGGGTGCTTTGAAAGTCAGCTGGTCCATTGGGGGGTGGGATTAGCTCTGGGTTTTTCTCTCTTCTTCCTATTTCTCTGGGGTTTCCACAGTTTCTACATCATTTTTATAATTTAGAAAACTAATTTTTAAATGTCTGGAGTAATTTTGAAAACTAGGCATCTGTGTTGCCGGCCTTGTTCCGGAAGGCTCTATGGCACTCTGGTGACACATCCCCTCCTCCAGGGTCCTGCTGGGGGGTGCTGGGTCTGAACTGCAACCTGTCCCCACTGTGGGTCATATGTCATACCACGGCCATGTGCTCCCCTCCAAGTCTGCCTGGGCACCCCCCCCTGCTCTGACGAGACTCATCTTGGGGATTTCCTGTCCCAAACCTGGAACAGCCATTTCTCCAGGAAGTCCTGGTTTCTTGGGGTGAGAAATGGTCTTTAGAGACCACAACTTGGGAGGTGCTAACCTGTTTGCTGTTGTTTCTAAGCTTTGTCGGTGGACAGATTTAGGAAATGTGCATCGTTTAGAAAATATGTATTTATTTATTCTGGGAGAAGAGGGGGGGAAGGGGCAGAAAGAGAGATAGAGAGAGAGACAGAATCCCAAGCAGGCTCTGCACTGTTAGTGCAAAGCCTGATTCGGGGCTCGAACTCACAAACTGTGAGATCATGACCTGAGTTGAAATATAGAGTTGGGTGCTTAACCGACTGAGCCACCCGGGCGTCCTGCAAATATGCATATTTTTAAGAGAAAAAAAGCACGAGTATTTGCTGCTATTTATTCAGGTTTATTATTAAGGAGTTTTGACTTCTCTTTATTGACTTTGTATGGGTTTCTTTGGGGGCCCCTCTCGCCTTGTTACTGGGGTCTCCCCAGTGTCCACTGTGAGCAGAGCCACTGCCCTTTGGGATGGTCCCCATCCTTCGGGGAAGTGGCCTTCAGCTGACACGTGTATGAGCGGGGGGCGGGGGGGGGGTGGAGAGGACAGAATTAGGGACAGGGAGCCAGTGGCCTCATCTGAGCAGCTAAGACCCAATGTGGCAGGAGGCTCAGTGGGGGCCAACACTGACCCAGAAGGGACCAGGGCAGAGTACCCGGAAAGGCCACCTCACGCCAGAGCCTGCGTGGGCCCCGTGACCCGGCACTGGGGGCGGGGGCGACCTGGAGGCTGGCTCTTCTCCATTTGTGGAGGCTGCTTGGTGCATCCACAACAGGTGACTCAGGAGATTTCCAATAGCCTGTGACTTGCTCCCTGGGGCAAAGAGCATCCCGCATCTCTTGTCCACTCACTCATCCCTTGTATCTATTCTTTCCTCCCCCTCGTGGCCTTCCCTGCCCCCCCCCCCCCACTGTGTTTCTCAGCTGCCTCTCTTAACCCTGCAGATGCTGGGTCTCAGGTCACAGCCTTTGCTCACTTGGGCTGTTCGATGTCTATCTGTAGAGCTCCTACTGGACAGGTCAGCCACCTAGGTGTCCCTGGGGATATGGCAGTGAGGCCAGGGCCTCTGTGGCTTACAGTCTGAGGGACAAGCACAGCAAACCATACCTCAAATCAGCTGGCTGGTGGCAGGTGGCAGGTTCTGCTGGGCCAGTGCAGGAGGTGGGGGCCACCGGCTGGGCCGAGGGGACACTGGGCACTGCAGAGGGTGGACCTTGCTAGTATCTGGGAACCGTCCTTCTGCTGAGAGGAGCATGGCCCTGGGGAGAGGCGCGGGGTAGGGGGACATCCAGGGGTCCAGGTGGATGATAGCTTCCGGGGGAGCCACGGAGCAGGTGCAGGGGAGGTTGTGGGTCCGGGGCACTCTACAGGTGGAGGGGAAGAGCAGCCGAGGTTACACGCAGTGTGAGAGAGAAGTCCAGGGCTCCAAGGGTGTGTGGCCCTGAGCTGACAGGGACACAGGGCAGAAAGTTTCTGAGAGGAAGAGGCAGAGTGATCAGGGATGAGCTCAGACCCCCAACACACCTCTCCCGCAGCCTCCCCCACAGCATCCCCTGCCCAGCCCCCCCCCCCCACAGCCCTCCCAACACAGCCCTCACACAGCTTCCCAATATGCCCCCAACAGCCCCTGATGGTCCCCACGCAGCCTCAGGCGCCATAGTTAGAAATGGGGTTCAGGTCCTCATACTTGGTGTGTCAGAGCTGGAAGATTCTGGAAGCCGCAGTTACTGGAAGAGGCCCCTGGAGATACCACATCCGTAGCAGCAACAGAACTCTGGAAACAAGGAGGAACTGGAGAACATGAGAGTTCTTGAAATTTGGAATGCAATTTTCAAAATCAAAACTCAGTGGAAAGGCCAGAAGAGGAAGAAGAAGAAGTTTCTAAAATGCAGAGAAAATAGACAAAGATGTGGTTTTATGAGGGAAACATTAAGAAGTCTGGAGGCTTAATCCAGGTACTCCAAAATCCACCTGATGGAAGTTCCAGGATGAGAAACCTAAAATTCAGGGAAGGAAATACTAACAATGTTAGTATAAAGAAGTTTCCCGGGGCTGAATAAAGACAGATGGAAAGGCCGAGTGTCCTACACGGGGTGAAGGACAAGGCACCCACACTGGATACACATGCTTAAGTTTTCAAGTATTAGGCATGTAGAGAAGATTCTGGAAGTTTGGCAGGGGGGAAAGAAGAAGCTGTCTACAAAAGAACAGAATCGCATTGGCATCAGTGCTGCTCGTGTTAGGTTTCTGTGGAAGGAGCTTCAGGCTTCTGATAATAGTGATTCAGAACCTAGAATTCTATACCCAGCCAAACAGTCCAGCATGGCTGACAGCGAAGAGAGCTGCGTTCGGACCCGCAAGAGCTCAGAACACGCACTTCCCGTCTGAAACGACATTTGAAAGAGAGAGGAAGACCTGGGGTCTGGAAGAGAGTGGCCGCACACCAAGAGCGCAGACAGTGAGTGGGGTTGACGGATGTGGCCCCGGTCCACACAGCTACCTTCCGGGGGAGGCAGGAGTCACAGGTCCCTGTGAGGACAGGTGGCGCCCTTTCAACAACAGAGTAATTCAGGAGCGGGATGGGCTGGGGTGAAGACACGTATTTCTGTCATCAGGAGGAAAGAAATGCAGTTAGAAATTCCAAGAAAAACACAACGTGTCCCAGTGAGTCGGCGTCCAAGGATGAAGCAAGCCGGCTGTGGCAAGAGTCAGGGCAGTTGAGGAAGTGAGAGAAGACAGGACCCGTGTGCCCTCCCTGGGTGCCTGGCGTCTGGCACATGCTGAGTCCCAGGGGCCGTGTGCCCCCCAGGGTCACGGTCCGGGTGGAAGGAAGCTGGCCCTGGCCGTGGCCGGGGGAGGCTGGGCGCCGGGAGCGTGGGCCTCACCTTGGGCAGCTCTAGGACGAAACGACAGCGGACTTGGGTTTCTTCTTCCCTGGCTTGTGGATCCCTCTCCTGTGTTCATCACAGAGGCCGAGGCACCTAACACTTTTGGCCCAGGAAGCAGAGAGAGGCTCAGAGGTGGCCGGCTGGGGAGATCTGGACATGTCTAAATAAATGTGGCGCGAGCTCTGCTCTCCATCACGAGCTCGGCCACGGGCTTCCCCCCGCCCCGCGATCCCGGGGCAGGGGTCCTCAGCCTTCAGAATCCCGTCAGGTGCTGTGCACAGTGCCTGTGCGCCCTCCCTCGAGGCCAGATCCCCCGCTTGCTCTAAAGACACCGCTGGCTGCGGGCAAGGGCCAGACCCCGGAGCCGGCCTGGACCCGACACATGACAGAGGACAGACGCGCTGACCGCCCCCGCCCCGGACGCAAAGCAGAGCTCTCCGCTCTCGCCATAGAAGGGAACGTGAGGCGTGTCACCCAGGGAATGTGCACGCAGCGCCGCTCGGCCCACGGGCGGGGGGCGGGGGCGCAGGTGCGCTGAGGCGCTCACGGACCAGCTCCGCCACCATAAAGCCCTCGCCCCCCCTCCACAATCGTCCGGATGCCACGAGGAGGGGGGACAGTCGTGCAAAGCATTTCCCGGAGGCTGAGGAAGGGGAATGGCTGCGAGCAAGGGCGACGTGCGGGAGAGACACGCGGCCGAGGCGAGTCCCACGGCGCTCCTGGGCGGCGGCCGAGGAGGATCCGCAGCGGGCTGGGCGGGCGGCGTGAGCTCACCCGCGGGAGGCAGTCTCTTAGCGAGGCTGTCGGGAAAAGCAAGGGCGCAGGAGAAGCGGGGCCGGCCTGGGGACAGAAGAGTGTTCAGCACGTGTCATGAAGCCGCGCGCTCAGGGCAGGTGTGGAGGGGCAGAAGGGCCCCGGCAGACCCCAGCGCGGACCGATGGGCGCCCGGCACCTGGCGGGCAGGTGGGCGGAGGGGTGGGTGCCCGCTAGCCATCTGGAAAGAACGGCCAGGGTCTTGCGCCACACCATTCGGCAGGGTCTGACGGCTTTAAAAATCGGAGATTTCTTTAGAACGTTGAAGCTGAAAGGGGTTTTTATTTATGTACTTATTTATCCTTCTTCTTATTTATTTATTTGTTATATATCTAATTTACTGTCAAGGTAGCTAACCCACCGTGTGTACAGCGTGCTCTTGGTCTTGGGGGTGGATTCCCATGATTCATCGCTTCCATAGGACACCCGGGCCTCATCGCAGCAAGAAAGGGCGTCTTAAACGGTGACACAAAACCCGGGAGCTATGAAAGGCTGATATATTTGGCTCTGTAGAAGTTATGCTATTTCTGCACAGCAAGGCCATTGTAACCAAAGGTACAGGACAAAGGGGGCTGTACGCGCCATGGACAAAGCACGCACGCACGCACACACACACACGCACGCATACCCCCCCACACATGCACACACACGCACACACGCACATGCACACACACATGCACACGCACACACACATGCACACACACGCACACACACACATGCACACACATGCACATGCACACACATACACATGCACACACACTCACACATGCACACACACGCACACACGCACATGCACAACACATGCACACACACGCACAGCATGCACACGCACACGCATACATGCACACATGCACATGCACGCACACACACATGCACACACACGCACACACATGCACACACACGCACACGCACACACATGCACACACATGCACATGCACACGCACTCACACATGCACACACACATGCACACACGCACAGCACACACACGCACACACACATGCACACACACGCACACACGCACACACACACATGCACACGGACATGCACACACTCACGGCACACACATGCACACACCCCCACGTACACACCACACACATACCACATACCTGCACACACACACTCATTAAACACACATACATATGCACACAACACACATAGCACACTCACGCACACTCCACACACACACCCAACACCCCACGCACAGTAAAATGCGCCCGTTCTAAAATGTGAGCCCAGTGCCCCGAGAGAGAAACGCCCATCAGCCCTGCCCGATGCCCCATGCGACTGGGGACGGCCGGGGGTCCCCCCCGTGCAGTGGGCTGTGAGCGGGGCCGTCACAGGGAGGTGGTGCTACATGAACAGACCCCTGGACCTCAGGTGGCCACTCGTAGGACTTTCTCCCGGAGGTCCGCCAGCACCAGCGTGCCAGGCTTCTGTCCGTCGGACCCTGAGACGGGAAACCGACAGCCGCCCCCCCCCCCCCCGAGGTGAGCCCGGCCGAGGCCGGCCCCGGGCTGCTCCCCGCAGGACTGAGCAGGGGACGCTCTTTCTGAGCAGCGAGGGAGGGCCGGTCCTCAGTACAGACACAGCAAGGGCAGGAGGGAAGAGATGCCCTCCTGCGATATCCCCAGAGACACCACAGAACCCTGACACGGTGGTCGCCGGCAGGATGCCCAGGGCGGGGGCGCGGGGCAGAGGAGCCACCTGTGCTCCCTGACTTCGAGCCCCTGACAGGTGTTATCTGTCCTCAAGCGGAAGCGTCGGCATTTTCAAAGAGACCGAGGTGTACGGCTCTCGTTTCGTGTCTGGGCGCTACCAGGGGCATGAGGTGGCACAGGGCATCCCCCCCGGGCAGTGGGGCAGGGAGCTCCTGGGGGTGTTCCTGGGGGGGTGCTCCTGGGGGAATGTTCCTGGATGTTCCTGGGGGGATATTCCTGGGGGGGGAACTCCTGGTGGGGGGACACTCCTGGGGAGGGTGCTCCTGGGGGATACTCCTGGGAGGTGCTCCTGGGGAGGGTGCTCCTGGGGAGTGCTCCTGGGAGGTGCTCCTGGGGAGGGTGATCCTGGGGGGTGCTCTTGGGGGAACGTTCCTGGATGTTCCTGGGGGGATATTCCTGGGGGGGAACTCCTGGTGGGGGGACACTCCTGAGGAGGGTGCTCCTGGGGAGTGCTCCTGGGAGGTGCTCCTGGGGGGGTGCTCCTAGGGGGTAACTCTTGGGAAGATACTGGGAAGGGGTGCTCCCTGGGGGGTGGTGCTCCTGCAAATGTGCCTGGAGCGATTGGGGGGCACTTCCAGGGTGGTCCTTCATGCCTCCCAGGCCAGATGACAGACTGGGAGGAGCCCTCAGGGCAAAGGTGTGAGGGGGGACAGGAGCAGACAGCCTGCTGGGCTGTCCTTGAGACCCAAGGTCTGGTGGAAGCCATCACACATGCCACCGCGAGACCCAGGGGGTCGGCGGTAGGGAAGACGGTGCCACCTTTTCCTGTACGAGAAGTGAACGTCTTGGGTTCCACCTGGTCTGGCTCCCTGCTCCGGCCACCCTGGTGCCAGCTGCTCTGTGAACCCTGGGCCTGCCTGGATGGACCCCAGGCTGTCACCAGCACCCCCTTCTCCACGAAGCGCCCACCCCCCAGTCCAGACTCCACGCTGCAGCTCCAGAGACGACATCCCCGTCCCCCCCACCCCCGCTCCCTGTGTCTGTGTCCCTCAGGGAGGGGTCTCGGTCCTGCTGACGGCCGCCTGGACTCCAGAGGGGACAGGCGATGCCGCGGCCCTTCAGGGGGTGGGGAGGCTGGCTGGGGCAGCTCCCCCTGACCTGACGTATACGACGGGGTCAGATTTTATCTGTGAAGAAAGAGTTCCTGCCGCTGATCATAAAAAGGGTAGAAAGCCGCTGTGCACCCAGCCCACCCAGTGGGTGCTCAGCTCTCCGAGTGGACTTGGCTCTGGAGACTCCCTTGATTTTTGTGTTTTGGTCAAAGCCACAGAGAATGTGAGTTTGTGGCTTCGAGCTGTATGCCCGGCACAGAGGTCTCTCTATTTCTGGACGTGAACGTGGTAATTAAGGGGGGAAGTCACCCTCACTGTAGCTACTGGTATTTTAAGGCTCCGCAAATGTTTATTTTCAGCCCGAAGCTCTCTGTCTAAATTCACAATTTACAGTCTAATTGAATCACTTTCATTCATTTTTAAAATCTGCGTAAGGTGAGGAAGTTCTTGCCTCTTTAGAAGTGTCCTGAAGGGTTTCGTTAGTTTTGCCCACAGATAAATAAAAATGTCTAGACTTGAAAGTTGACATTTTCCGTTTGTCTGGTCTTCTCTGAAAGTCTGCGTGCCCTCTCCCCCCAGCCAGGTGATTCTGGGGAGAAAAAGAGAAAAAACAAAAGTCTAAGGAATCAGAAAATCACTAGGCCACGATGAGTCGGGAATCTCCCCAATGTTCAAAGCCGTCTATGCCAGAGGAGGTCTGCGGCGGCCCCGTGGTCTCCTGGCGGGTCACATGGCCAACGGGGCGGTCTCCCAGGTGGGGGAGGAGAATGACACGGCAGCCCCCCCCCCATGCCGGCTGTTCCCGGTTCCCAAAAGTCCACTTTAGGGCAGAGACGCGAGGAGAAACACGCCAGGCCTGGGGGCCCTGCCAAGATGCTGGGCTGGCCAGGGCTGCTGGCCCCTGTCCCGACCAGCCCCGAGGGGCCGCTGCGGGAACATCCTGTCACCTAGAGATGAGCGGTGGAGGCCCGGACAGCTGGGTAGGCTGCGGCGCCTGAGGCTGGACCCGGGCTTCAGGACGGGGGTGCGTATCCGGACAGGGGTGCGTAGTGCCTCTCCTGCGTCCACCATGTTGATATTTGGCTCATCGTGAGTTCTTTCCATCCAATTCCACTTGTAAAATATTGCATTAAAATATTATGTATATTGGTTCTTAAATTGTTTGGTGCCCTCTAAAAAAAAGGTCTGTGTGTGTGTGTGTGTGTGTAGGGAGAGAGACCAAATATAAAAATGTCTAACACGGGTGCGTGTAGGAGCAGAGAACACAGCTGTTCGTTGCACTATCATTTCAACTTTTCCGCGAGTTTGAAATTGTTCAAAGTAAAACAATTTAGTAAGAAAAAATATTCAACTAAAAAAAAAGAAAAAGAAAAAATATTCAACTAAACCGAACCAATATTCAACTTATGTGATTGTAATGCCCCCTAATTAAAAAAGAAAAGACGATTTTGCATTCCTGACTTAAGCATATCCTTGACCCACAAGCTTCTTCGGCCACAGCTCCGGTGAACGGCCGTCAGTGGGAAGTCCTCTCCTCCCCTGTGCGGTCAGAGCCGCCTCCGGGCCCCGGGCTCAGGCCGCCGTGTGTTCTGACCAGAGCCTTTGAGCTCCCTGGATCTTCCAGGGGAAGGGCTGAGACCTCTGGGGCCTGGACAAGCCTTTCTCCTCCTTGGACACTCACTTTCTCCTCCGGTTTTGAAAAACAGGAACGTTATCGCTGGCTTTCCCTATGTCACAGGTATTTTGTAAAACCGCCAAAATTGTGTAATATACGTAATGTTTTCATGGACAGTGATAAGCAAATGTACAGTCAAATCTTACCATGATTTTTCCATAGCTACCCATATATTTATCATTGCGCAGCGTCGATGACAAAAAGAAAATAAGTTGTTTTTAGAAGAAGAGATTGAGGGGCACCTGGCTGGTTCCATTGGTGAAGGTTATGGCTCTTGATCTCGGGTGGTGGGTTCGAACCCCACGTTGGGGGCAGAGATTACTTACAGGCAAAATCTTAAAAAAATAGAAAGGAAAAGAAAAGAAGAGTTAGGGCCAATAACGAACAACGATACGATATACGGTGGTGTCCTGGGTGAGGTCCTGGCACAGAAAAAGGTTAAGAGAAAACTAATGAAATCTAAGAAATGCATGAACTTACGTTAATAATAATGCAATAGTATTGGTTTGTTATTTGTGACAGAGATACCATGGCGATCCCTTAGCGAAGGGGCAACTGGGCACAGGCACGTGGACTCTCTGTGCCATCCGTGCAACTTCTCTGTACACCTACAAGTCGTCCAAAATTTAAAATTTATTTAAAAAAACAGAGACCCAGGAAGCCGTTTGAAGGGGTTCTTCCTTACAGGGACAACCCAAGCGTCCATCATGATCATGGCAATGGCCGCAGACCCATGGGATGTGTGTAGCTCCATGACTCCGTTGTGATGTAAAATAAAAGAGTTGCTCGTCTTCAGAGGACAGGGAGTCAATTTATTATCCTGAAAACTGTAAGTGAAGGGAAAGTCAAGCATCTGTCCTGCCCTCCTTGTGCAAACTGTCACCCTGGGTACCCAGGTAACAGAAGAGACCAGTGTCTCTTTATGACAGTGCTATAACTAATACATGGATGATATAAACAGTGAAATGACACCATCACCACGTTGTAGACCCAGTGAATTCAGAGATACATGTATTAAGAGGTGGCGGCTGCTGACGTCCCAAAGAAAGACCACCTGCCATGTTTCCCGGGTCCTGGCGGAGGGACAGAATCTCAGTCTGCCCCTGTCCCTGATCCACCCGCCACCCCTCGGGAGACGGAGGACAGAGGAACATGCTGCACCGCACCGTGAGGGTGCACTCGGCCACCTCGGAAGCCTCTGGGCCAGTTGGCCCAGGAAGAAGGACAAGACAAGGCTGGAGGGAGACCCTATAGATTCAGAGACCCGGATGGCACACCGGATTTACAGGAGCCTGGGCAAGACTCAACCAGCATGTAGAGGTGCACATCGGGTGATAAAACTGCACAGATGCATGCACGTGACTCCTATGAAAGTCAAGGTCGCCGAGGCTGCAGAGGAGGGAAGGGGGGAGCTCGTGCAGCATGTGGCAGGGCTCCTGGGCGTCGGCAACATTCTTCTCCTTTGTGGACGATCGCTTCACAGCTCGTTCAGCTGTGCTTCTTTTGTGCGATCTTCCCGATTTATGTTTTATGTTACAATAAAACGTTTTTTTAATGCTCATTTTTGAGAGAGAGCACGAGCAGGGGCGGGGCAGAGCGAGAGAGAAAGAGAGGGAGGGGGAGAGAGGATCAGAAGCAGGCTCCACACCGTCAGCACAGAGCCTGACTCAGGGCTCGAACCCACGAACCGTGAGATCCTGACCCGAGCCGAAATTAAGAGTCGGATGCTTAACTGACTGAGCCACCCGGGCGCCCCTACGATAAAAATTAGAAAACTAAAAAAAAACAAAAGTGTGCAAACACCTTTCCAAATGAATCCCTCTAACCGGAATACTTCATTCACTAAGCAGAAGCCCCATCTGAGCAGTTTAATAGGTGGCCACTGGAAGGCAGGGGAGGGCGCAGGTCTCGGTGAGGCTGACCCAAGGCCGCGTTATCGCCCGGACACGCTTATATCCTCCGGGGGTCCATTCTGGCCTTAAGAGGAAAGCGTGAGCTGGCTCGTGGCCTTTTCGCATTTCATCACTTTACAAGTCTCTGGGAGGCATTTTGTTGGTGCGACTGCATCGCTGTGTGATGTGTGAAGCTCGCTTAGCTGTTAATGTAAACTTACCTGTTAGGCACTTCTCTCTCAGCCTGGCTTAGATTCGGGGCTGCACTGCCAGGAGCACAGCACGCAGCCCGTGGGACGCTGACGGAGGAGCCTTGGAGGACCGCTCCCTCCCCGAGGCTCCCAGTCCCCCCAAAGCCAGCTCCAGAACCCTTCCTCACAGCCCAAGCACAACAGCAATGCTGGGACTCTCTCAAGTCGACGTCATCTCTTTGGCTGAGACAGTCACTGAGACCGGGGCCCAGATGGTGGGGGGTGACACACGCTCTGCCCGTGATGGCGGGTCCCTACAGCCGCCGACAGTGGGGCTGGGAGAAGCAGGCTCTGGGGTGAACGCAGTGATGCTGAAGGTGGACATGTTCAACCTGGGGTTTTGTTACTGTGTTTGTTTCTTATTTTTTTAAGTGAATTTAACACCCAACCAAAGGAAAGTGGAAAATAACATGACAGATTCCATCTATCCCATGGGGCACATGAGGCCACAGAGCCGGCTGATTACCAAATGCCCATTCCGTTCCCAGCTGTGGCCTCCCTGGGAATGTGAGCCCTGAGTGGATGTGGCAGAGCCCGAGGGAACCTACCCACGCCCGACGCTGGAGCGGCAGAAAGGTCTTTACTGTTGTTTGCACAAAGATGACTTGGTTGTCAGTCTAAATATAAATCAGTAAACTATTTTCAACGTTAGAAATAAAATGTGTGGTGCTTATTTGCATCTGAAGAAATTTTAGTGTGAAGTTATGAAGATCTGATCAGGAAATGTAACTCTTCTCTGAGAGATTTCAGGCTATGGCTGATGTCTCCTCTGCTAGTGTCGCCTTAATGTTTGAGGATATTGTTGTGATCTTCTTGTGACCAAAAGTCTCAAATACAACAGCTTCTGCTTCCATTCACGGCCAGGTAGCTCCTGATCAGACCATCCCTTTCACAGATGACAACCAGAAACTCACCACGGTAGACGACAGCACTGCCATGAGGACTCTGGGTAGTGACCCAAAGCAGGAGGATTTGGAGAGGACGGGGGTGGGGACACAGGATGAATTTCCTATATTTTATAATCCTCGGCCCCAGAGCGGGCTCTAGCTCACTTTTAAATAGACAGATAATGTTATTGATCACTTTTTAATGTGCTCTTGCAATCAGAAGGACAGAGAGGAAAAAAAGACTCAAAATGAAATGACTCTCAGGAGCCCATAGGTAATATTGAGAAGTTGAGTATACATTTAATTACAGTCTAAGGAAGAGAGGAGAGAAATAACAGCCGAACATTTTCCAATTCTGTTGGAAAAGATAAATTGATAGATTTAAGAAGAAGCTCAGCAAACCCCGGGCAGAATAAATACCAAGAAAACCACGCTTATGTACATCATAGTCAAAGCACTGAAAACCAAAGATCAATAGAAAATCGTGACAGCGGTCATAGGAGCACCATACAGCAGTAACAGCGATAAAATAATTGAATAAAAATGTGGAGTCTAGGCTGAAAATCAGTAAGGACATAGCTGAACTCAACATCACCATCAATCAACTGGGTGCAGTTGACATCCACGGACCACTTCGATAGCAGCAGGATACCCATTCGTCTAAGCTCACTTGGAACTTTCATGAAGGCAGACCACATTCTGGGCCATAAACACACCTCAACAAATTTAAAAGAATAGAAACCATACAATGTGTGCTCTCAGACCACAATGGAATTGAACGAGAAATCAATAATAGAAAGATAACTGAAAAATCCCCAAATACACAGAGATAAAAAAAAAACCCACACACTTCTAAAGAACACATGGATCAAAGAAGGAATCTCAAGAGAAATCTAAAAATATTTTGAGATAAATGAAAAACAATTTATTAGAATTTGTGTGATGCGGTGAAAGCAGTGTTTGGCAGGGGAATTTATAGCATTAAATGCCTATATTAGAAAAGAAGAAAGATTTGAGATCGATCATCTAAGTTTCTATCTTGGGAGACTAGAAAAAGAAGAGCAAATTAAATCTAAAGTAGGCAGATGAAAAGAAATAATAAAAATCAGGACAGAACTCAATGAAAATAAAAAGAGGGAATTAATAAAGTCAACAAAGCCAAAGGATGGTTCTTTGAAAAGATCGATAAAATCAATAAGCCTCTAAGAAAAAGGAGTGCACAAATTACTAGTATCAGAAATGAGAGAGAGGACATCACGAAGGGTTCCCAGGACGTCAAAATGACGAGTATGGTGAATAATTCTGTGCTCACAAAGGTGATAGCCCAGGTGGAAAAGATCAATTCCTTGAAAGACACAATCTGCCAAAACCCACACAAGAGGAAACAGACAATCTGAAGACGCCTATATCTATTAAAGGTATTGAATCAAGACTTAATGACCTTTCAAAACAGAAAGCACCAGGCCCAGATGGGTTTAGTGGTGAATTCCACCAAACACTCAAGGAAGAAATTCTACCATTTATTTACAATTTCTTGCAGAAGACAGAAGCAGAGGGAATACTTCTTAATTCATTTGATGTGACCAGCATTACCTTAATACAAAAACCAGACAAAGACATTGCAAGAAAAGAAAACTATACATCAGTATCTCCCAGGAGCACAGACGCAAAAATCCTCAACAAATTATTAGCAAATCGAATCCAACAAAGTATGAAAATAACTATACATCACAAGCAAGTGAGATTTGTCTTAGGTAAGCAAGACTGAGTCAACGCTCAGAAATCGGTTAATCCATTGTATGAGCATGCTAAAGAAGAAAAATCACATATCATATCAATAGATGCAATAAAGACATTTGGCAAAATCCAACATCTCTTCATGGTAAGCACTCTTGGTAAACAGAAATGGAAGAGAACCTCCTCAACTTGGCAAAGAAGATCTACAGAAAACCTACAGCTGGCGTCATACTTAATGGTGAGAAACTTGAAGCTTTCCCACTAAAATCAGGTATAAGTCAAGGATGTTCCCCTCTCACTGACTTTTAACATCATACAGAAGTCTCACCTAAGCAATAAAAAAAGGGGGGAAAGGGCACAGAGATTGAGAAAGAAGAGATGAAACTATGTTGCAGATGATATGAGTGTCTATGTAGAAAATCCAAAAAGACTGATGAAAAAACCTCAATTCCTGGAACAAATAGGTGGTTATAGGAAGGTTACAGGACTGCAAGAATAACATACAAATGCCAATTGTGTTCCCATTTGCCAGCAATAAATAAATGGAACTTGAAATTAAGAACACAATACCATTTACATTAGCACTCTCCCGAAATGAAATATTTAGATTTGAATCTAACAAAATATGTACAAGATTTGCGTGAGGAAAAGTACAAATCTCTGATGAAAGAAGTCAAAGAGCTAAATGAATGCAGAGATGGTCCATGTTCATGGATAGAAAGACTCAGCATTGTCAAGATGTGAGCTCTTCCCAATTTGATCTACAGGTTCAACACAATCCCAATGAAAATCCCATGAAGTTATTTTCTGGATATTGACAAACTGATTCTAAAGTTTATATGGGGAGGGGTGCCTGGGTGGCTCAATCAGTTAAACGTCCAAGTCTTGATTTTGGCTCAGGTCATGATCCCATGGTTCCTGGGATCAAGCTCCACATCAGGCTCTGGGCTGACAGCATGGAGCCTGCTTGAGATTCTCTCTCTCTGCCCCTCCCTTTGCTCACATGCATGCACATGTCCCCTCTCTCAAAAATAAACGAACAGTAAAAAAAAAAAATTAATTTTTTTATGTTTATTTATTTTTGAGAGAGAGAGACAGAGAGAGAGAGAGAGAGAGTGGGGAAGGGGCAGAGAGAGAGGGAGACACAGAATCCGAAGCAGGCTCCGGGCTCTGAGCTGTCAGCACAGAGCCTGACGTGGGGCTCGAACTCATGAACTGTGAGTTCGTGACCTGAGCCGAAACTGGACGCTTAACTGACTGAGCCACCCAGGCCCCCCTGCCCCTGGCCAAAATAAACTTTATATGGAGAGGCGAAATACTGGGAAGAGTCAGTTCAGTATTAGAGGAGAAGAACAAAGTTGGAGGACTCACCCTACCTGACTTCAAGACATACTCTCAAGCCACAATAATCAAGGCAGTGTGGTGTTGGCGAAAGAATAGAGAATTAGGCCAACGGCACAGAACAGACAGCCCAGAAGTAGACCACATAAATATACTTAACTGATCTTCAGTAAAGGAGCAAAGGCAAGACAGTGGAGCCAAGGTAGTTTTTTCAACAAAAGGAGCTAGAACAATGGGACATCCGCACGGAAAAGAAATTAATCTAGACACAGAGCTTACACCCTTCACAAAAATTAACTCACCATGGGTCATAGATGTACACATAAAACGCAAAACTATAAACTCCCTAGAAGATAATATAGGAGAAAACCTAGATAACCACGGGTTTGGCGATAACTTTTGAGATACAACACCAAAGGCACACTGCATGAAGGACAGAACTGGTAAGCTGGATTTCATCAAAATTAAAATTTTTCCTCTGTAGTAGACACTGTCAGGAACAAAAGGACAAGCCACAGATCAGCAGAATATCCACAATATACAAAGAACTCTTACAATTCAACAATAGGAAAATAAAACTAAAAAATTTAGGCCAAAGATGGCCACAGATCCCTCACGAAAGAAAATGTACGGATGGCAACTACTAAGCATATGAGAAGAGGCTTTGTACCATATGCTATCAGGGAAATCCAAGTTAAAACAAGGAGATACCACTGCACGTTTACTAGCGTGGCCAAAATCTGGAACCCTGGTGACACCAAATCCGGGGGAGGGTGTGGAGCAACGGGGGTCTCACTGCTGGTGGGGACACACGATGGTGCAGCCACTTTTGAAGACAATTGGCAGCGTGTTACAAAGCTAAACACGCTCTTAGCATGCACCCCAGCCGTTGTGCTCCCTGATATCTACCCAAAGGAGCTGAAAACAGGTGCCCACACGAACCCCTGCTCGTGAATGTTTCCGGCAGCTTTATTCATAACTGCCAAACCTTGGAAGCAACCAAGGTGCCCTTCGGGAGGTGATGGACAAACACACGGCTGCGTCCAGACAACGGGATGGTATTCGGCGCTAAGAAGAAATGGGCCGTCACGCCACGAAAAGACACGGAAGGTCCCCGGGGCGCCTGGGTGGCTCAGTTAAGCGTCTGACTTCGGCTCAGGTCACGATCTCACGCTCGTGGGCTCAAGCCCGGCGTCGGGCTCCGTGCTGACAGCTCGGAGCCTGGATCCTGCTTTGGATTCTGTGTCTCCCTCTCTCTCTGCCCCTCCCCCACTCATGCTCTGTCTCTCTCTCTCTCTCTCAAAATAAATAAACATAACAAAAAAATTTATTAAAAAGACACGGAGGGTCCTTAAGTGCATCTCATCAAGTGACAAAAGCCAGTCTGAAGAGGCTGCATCCTGTATGATTCTAACTACCTGGAATTCTGGAAAAGGCAGGACCATGGAGAGAGTCAAAGGATCAGTGGTTGCCAGGGGGCGGGGAGGAGGCAGGGGTGGTTACGTGAGCACAGAGGACTTTTAGGAAGTGAGACTATTCTAGATGAAAGTATAATGGTGGCTACCTGTCACTACACATTTTTCCATACCCACACCCTGTACAGCACCCAGTGTGGACCCTGATGTAAAGTGTGGACTCTGGGTGCTGATGACGTCACGAGAATGGAAGAACGTGGACGGGTATTGAGGGGGCGGGTACATCCAAGTGCATGACACGATTCTGTGTACGTGTACGTGCTGGAAATCTCCCACAACATGATGTTTTCTTAAAAAAGCAATTGAAAGCAAAATGGAAAATAGTCAAAAGAGATTCACCCTGGGCACAATTGGAGCCCCTGAGGAAGAAAATTACACTAAGGAACAGAACATGTAATTTAAGAATATAATTTAAGCTTCCTCTTTATAATAAAGGGAAACACACTTTAGGTCATAAATGTCACATTGGATTTCAAGAAAAATTATCACCCTATTGTCGACAGTAAGACACCCTGGAAATTTACTAAGCTTCCATTAATTGAAATAAAAATATTTTCTTAGCAGCCTAGCAAGAACATAAGGTTAGTTATAAAAGGAAACGTCAGTCAGGCCTGAGACGCCTCTGCAGCCATAACTGATGCTAGAAGGTAGCAGGACGGTACCCGGGAGAGTCTCAGGGGCAGATGACAGGAGCCCAATTTCGTATCCAGCTGAGGTGTCATAAGTGAAAGGCGACCGGCCAACACCTTTCCATAAGCAAAGCTCAGGGGATGTTATTCCTGTGAGCTGGAGGGCAAACCTCAGCCAACTGAGAAATGAGTTAGAAAACATCAAAATAACCCGCAGTGAGACTTGTGTCTATTTAACTATAGGACTAAGGCTAGAACAAATTTGCAAGAATGTTCAGTAATAGATTTCTGACTATAGAGAAGTCATAGCCCTCACAGCGGTTTAGAAGAAGCAAGTCTGGCTGACCCATGGGCCCGTGGACAAGTGGATTTTTCTCGACAAATACAGTACAGTAAATGTATTTTCTCTTCCTTATTGTTCTCTTCCTTTTTTTTATTGTCTTATTTATTTTCAAGACAGAGAGAGTGTGAGCAGAAGGACAGAAAGAGAGAGGAGGACAGGGGGTCCAAGGCAGGATCTGCACTGAGCGCAGTGAGCCCGATGTGAGGCTCGAAACTCATGAACCATGAGATCATGACCTGAGCCAAAGTGGGATGCTCCACCCAGTGGGCCACCGGGACGCCTCTCTTCCTTATGATTTGCTTAATTACATTTTCTTGTCTCTGCATTACTTTACTGTAAGAACGCAGCATATAAGACATACAACACGCAAAATATGTGTTAATTGACTGTGTATGTTATCAGTCTTCTTGTGGATTAAGTCTGGAGGGGTCAAAAGTGACACGTGGAGTTTAGACTCTGCGGGGGGGGCAGGGGGTTGTGCCTCTCACGCCTGCGTTGTTCAGGGTCAACTGTCTTTGGGAACCAGGACAAGTGTGCTGATTTCTTCATCTTTATGGCCAGGGGCTGAAAGATCGATAAAATCGATGAAGCAAGTGTAGACGTGCAAGGATATCGGACGGCGAGACGCCCTGGAAGGTGCTGGGGACGGGGGAGGGGCGAGACTCCCGTCCACGGGGGCGCCCGGCGCCTACTGCTTCCAGGTAGGAGAATAGACGATTACAAAACACAAAAATTAATTGCTTAAAACAAAAAATAAAAGCAATAAACTCAAAGTCGTTGTTAAAACATTAGGCATTTATTTTACACAAACGTGATGAGGGAGAGGCATCGCCAATACGGACATCACCCCTTTTATGCTGCTCTTTTAAATTGCGTATCCAAAAGCTGTGCTGGTCGAGACTGGGTAGCCAGATGCTGTGGCAAAAAAGCCACTTCCGCTTTGTGATTGTACAAGTCTATTCTCGGAGGGGCTCAATGAGATAGAATTTTAGAGCTGTTTTTATCTCTTCTCTGAAGATTACGTTTCGTAAGCCAACAAACGGTTGGATGGTTAACTTTTAGGATTTTCCTGCAGAATACGTTCAGTCCTTTTGAAAATCCTAAGAATTGGCTGAGTGCTACACGGAGACCGAGACCGTGGCCCGGCTTTCGCGATCTGGCCGTGGGCCCCGGGCCTCCCACTGCGGAAAGCAAGCGAGCCCTGAACTAGATTCCCGGCGCTAGACGATTTAGTCCTTTGGTAAGAAGTAATCCTCAAGGAAATTTCCATATTCAACAGCTCCAGCTTTAAATATTGTTTTGGGTTCTGCTCATTAAAAATACATTGGGTGGAGATTGTTATTAATGAATAAGGTCATTTCTAGGCTCACAACTAAATTTATCGTCTTCCGGTTGGATTTCCAATGTGACGTCCTTCCATC
Source organism: Felis catus (assembly GCF_018350175.1). Lineage (NCBI taxonomy): Eukaryota > Metazoa > Chordata > Mammalia > Carnivora > Felidae > Felis > Felis catus. Next base: position 1,638,944 of record NC_058376.1, on the reverse strand, counting down.
TGAAGGCGATTTGGAGACGAGGGGTGGTTTCTTCCCCTTCCTTGGCAATTCTCTTCATTTCTGGACCCTGGCAGCAGCGATGAGGCAGGCTGTCCACCTATCTTCCTCCGCCCAGCCCATTTTCAGGAAATCGGACCATCTGGGCAGGACGCAGACGCCTTCTGCACAGACTGCCAGACGCAGCCCATCTGGTGAACATTAGTCTAGGGACTTCTTGGTCGAGGTAACTTTCACATAGTTTTGGTACAAACTGAAAATACAGTATTCGATTACAAAAGAATTTAGAAAAATAAGTGTGGTCAGAGCAAAGTCGTACGGAGATCAAAAAAAAAAAACAACAGAGAGAATGCAGGAAAATTTGTTTAAAAATATTAAAGGCCATTCAAAGATATGCAATGTTTGCCACAAAAGTTCTTCTTAGGAACGGAATCTTCAATTCAACATTTTTATGGTATTTGCTTTAATTTTGCTTGAAAAGAACCACGTAGATGAATACTTGCAGTGACTTGTGAGTCTAAAACCAGTGCGTTTCTCTGTCTGCTCATAACTCTGCCCGCTATAGTTGCTCATTTAAAGGGAAAGAATAGTCCATAACTGGCGGATTTGTGGGTCTAGGAATTCCCTGTTTCCCGCTCTCAGTGACAGACTTAGAGCTGCCCTCTGTGTCTCTGCGAGAGGGCCTCTTGTGACTACGCCACGGCCACATTCAAACTTCTCTTTCTTGTTTTTAAGTCTATTAATTTTTTTGAGAGAGAGAAAGAGCGTGCATGCGTGTGAGCTGGGGAGGGGCAGAGAGAGAGGGAGAGAGAATCCCAAGCAGGCCCCAAGCTGTCAGCTGTCACAGACCCGTCTCATGCTGTCCCTGCCCCGCGGTCTGACCTCATCTCCCAATGTCCTGTGGCCGCTGGGTTCCGGCCAGGTTCCAGCCGACAGCCCTGGGTGGGAGCGACACGCCCCTCCCAGAAGGGCCTCTCGCCCTCCTGAGCCGGCTGGCGGTGACCCGGCCGTCACTGGCAGGGGTGTTGCCTCCTCCCTCATGGCTGAGCAGAGGAGGGACCTTCTTTCCCGCTCGGACCCCCGACACCCCCCACCCTGCCCGCCCCGCCGGCTAGAGCCTCTTTCGACCCTTTGCAGGAGCAGTAAACTCAGTCCCCCGAGTCTGAGCCACTGCACATGTTCTGTGTGATTGCTAACACACCCAGTAAGCTGTGAGATTTCCTTTCACCCCTTCCTCCTAAAATATTGCTAGGCGTTTCTGTGTTTTCTGCTCACCTCATGACATTAGCTTCTGTTCTGTAATTGGAACTGCGTTAGAAATGTTATTCTCAGACACTGAGTTTTTGTTCTGAACGCTGTTTCCCCAGCAGCAGTGGGTTTACGGTGCCTCGCTGAAGCTCTGCTCACTGCTCGCTGTGGTCTGTATCCACCCGGGGATTGGACGGTGGGTGTCTGTGCCAGCGCTCCCGTTCTAACCTGCTGCTGCAGTTCCAGAACATTCCATCTCCAGGGGTGTCCGAGCACACAGCAGGCACTCAGTGGGGCTGGGTAACCGGCTCAGACTCCAGTCGGATGTGCTTTGAGGAGAGCCTTTAATGACCTGCAGATTCTTCCAGTGCAGGGAGCTTACAAAGCTTTTCCTTCCAGAAGGCTCTGCTCTACTCTTCAGCAGAGCTTTGAGCAGGTGATGGGTCTGGAGCAAGACTGCAGATGGCCGTTCCAGACCGCGTTTTCCAGAGGACAGACACCTCGGGAACAGAATGCACGTTCAGCTCATACCATGGGGAAATGTTTTTATCCCTTTTACTATATGGGGAATATACATTCCTTGCAGAAAAATATAAAATTAATAAGAAAAAGGAGGAGAAGTCACTCATGAGCCCATCACAGAGAAAAATGGCTCATATCTGTGACTATGCAACACACAGAACAGGCACATGGTTTATGTGAGTATGCAGTATATGACCTACTGTGTACAATTTTTATGTGATAATCACATCACTAGCAGTTAAGTCAGTAGGTGCAGACCTACTGGGTCATTTTAATAGTCGCATCTACTGACGTTACTTGAATAGATACAACTTATTGGCTAATCTTGTATTGTTGAAAGTTTATTTTTGCAAGAGAGAGAGCAGGGGAGAGGGGCAGAGGGAGAGAGAGAGAGAGAGAGAGAGAGAGAGAGAGAATCTCAAGCAGGGTCCACGCTCAGCACAGAGCCTGATGTGGGGCTCGCTCCCGAGACCCTGGGATCATGACTGAGCTGAAACCAAGAGTCAGATGCTTAGGGGTGTCCGGGTGGCTCAGTCGGTTAAGCATCTGACTTCGGCTCAGGTCATGATCTTGGGGTCCGTGGGTTCGAGCCCCGCGTCGGGCTGTGTGCCGACAGCTCGGAGCCTGGAGCCCGCTTCGGATTCTGTGTCTCCCTCTCTCTCTGCCCCTCCCCACCTTGCGCTCTGTCTCTGTCTCTGTCTCAAAAAGAAGCATTAAAAAAAAAAAAGAGTCGCATGCTTAACCGGCTGAGGTGCCCCTAATCTGGTGCTGTTGACCACTCAGTTTGCTCAGGTCCTAGGTGTGTAGGAAAGTTATGAAAACACCGGTGTGCATCTGTTTGGTGGCGAATATCTCACTGTATCATCTGGATGAATTCCAGCAAATCGTGCACCTTGTAGAGGTTTCTGGGAGGTGTTGTTGAAGGATCCTGCGGAAACAGGTGGCAAGAACTCCAGTGTCCCCCACGTTCCCTCTGCGCGGGAGTGACAGTCCTTGTAGTACTTCCTAATCCGACAACTGGAGCGTGGCATGTTGTCACTCTGGTTGAGTTTACTGTCTTGCCGATGGGTCGATCTGGCGCCGTCCCTCCGGTTACCTGCCTGCGGATCTTTCTTTGTCTCTCTCTGACGGACACGTAAACGCTCCTTAAATAGCAAGACAGCGGCCCCTGGCTTGCCGCACAGCTTGTGGATGTTTCTCCCGGTTTGTCATCATTCCGTCGCTTGGTGTTTTGTTTTGCTGTCTTCTTCCAGTCCACCAGTTTCCCCTCCCGTTGCGATTTATGCCTTTCCACGCGGTTACTGACGTAAGAGGGCCCGTCATCCTGTGCTGGTGGGTCTGTGCGTTTTCTTGCAAAGGTCGGGCGCCCCCTTCAGGGCGGGGCCTGGCGAATTCCCCATCGCAGGCACGGGCGAGCCATCCTGGGGGTCGTGGTGACGCCCCGCCCCTCGTGTCCGCGGGAGAGCGGGCGCCGTGGAGGGACCCCGGGGGGCCGGCCTCACGCCCCGGGCTGTGCCGCCCCCTCCGGCCCCCCTCCGGCCACGTGGATCTTCTCACCGTGGGCGGGAACCTCGTGGGTTGTTCTGAAGGTCAAATACGCAAATACACGTCAAGCACCCATCAGCATCTGGCGAGCCGTCAGCGCCGCGGAAGTGTCACTGCTGAAAGTCTGGTCGTAACTGTACGAAGAGACACGGTGGGTTTGTTGCGCACCGTCGCAATTAGTGTCTCCTAAGCTCTCCTTCGGATGTCTCCACGTCGTCAGATGCACATCTGCCGCCACAGGCACGGCGGGAACCCGAGGGCACAGCTGGAGGTCACATTCGCCAGGGCGAGCCCCCGGCCCTGGGCTGGCGGTCCAGCGGGAGGGGGTGCTCTGAGCTGCAGGTGAGTGGAGCCCAGGGAAGCGGCTGCCACCCGGCAGGAAATGAGCAGCAAAGACGCGTCCCCGGGAAGGAGAAACCTAGAAGGACAACTGGAGCCCTCCAGAGACTACCCGTTCAACAGACAAATGTCCTTCAGACGCCAGCTCGGCCCCGCAGCCTGGATGGTAACAGACGGAAGCCTTAAGCAGCTACCGTGAACCACGCCGGCCCGCGTCCAGGAACCTTAATGCCGCCGCCGCTCATCGACCGGGGAGGACACGGCCGCTCCAGGAGTTGCTAGGCTAGAGGATTTGCTCCATTCGTCATCTTAAAATGATGAGCTCACCTCCCCTACGGGGCTGGTGGAGCCAGATTCCAAATAACGTGCCCTTGCGTCGGGCAGGCCCGCGCCTGGCGGCGCAGGCCGAGTGGCATAAGCTCCCAGGTAACACCGCCGTGCTGTTGGCAGAGCAAGGAGCCGGTTCCCAGGGCTGGGGAAAGCGTCGCCGCCGTGTGCCCCCACCCCCACCCCCACCTCCACCCCCGGAGGCCACGCGGCTCCCCGCACGCGCTGCCCCTCGGTCTGTCCCCGACTCGTCTGTGCACACTTCCTCTTACGGCGTCCCCCCGTTCACGACGGCAAGCCGACACCCAGGTGTGCCGTCTACACCTCCCCCTCGAATTCCAGGCCAGCACACCTGCATTTCACACGGCCCTCCAGAGACTCAGAACCAACAGGTGTGAACAGAGAAAGGTTTGTTGTGAGCAATGGCTCATGGGATTACGGAAGCTGACACAGTGAGGTGAGGGTGAGTGGGGCGGCTGGAGGTGCAGGACGGCTGGTTTAGTTCCAGTCAGGAGCAGGGAGAGGCTGATACCCCAGTTCAAAGGCCATCGAGCGGGAGAATCCTTTCTAACTTGGGGTAGGTCAGTCTTCTTTCTCTCTCCAGCCCTTCGCCTGATTGGACGAGACCCACCTGCACAGAGAGGGCATCCGCTTACTTAGTCTCCTGCTTTAAACGTCAGTCTTGTCCAGAAACACCCCGGCGGAGTAACGTTTGACCAAATGCCTGGGCACCCCGTGGCCTCATCAAGTTGACACATAGAATTAGCCGTCACAGGCCCCAGCTGCCTGAGACACTTTCATCCAGATGGTAATAGGCACCAGAAACAAACAAGTCCAAACTGAAGTTCTGCCTTTCCTTCCCAGCCCCCCAGCGGAAGGAGCGACCCCACAGGCGCGGAGCGGGGCCACAGCCACTTCAGCAGGAGAATGTGCTTCCCAGGCCCCTGCGCCCGGGTGCCCGTGGGATGTGGGCAGCTGAGGGATGCCCCCTCCGGGCCCGGCCGAGGAGCTTCCCTCCGCCATCGGCTAGTGGAGGCCGCCCCCCCGGCAGCCTGGGACCCCGAGGGGACTGGACGCGGCCCGAGCCGCCTGAGCCGACAAGACGGGTCAGATCAAGTCGTCCTCCCTCAAACCCTCCAAGAGCTTCCCACCTCGGCTTCAGCGGCGACCCCCACCATCCTCAAGGTCCTGGGGACCAGCGGGCTCCGGTCACCTCTGACTCCCTTCCTGCCCAGGACTGCCCTCCCTCTGGGTGCCCGCAGGCTTTCAACTCAGACCCTGGAGCTCTGGCCACAGGATTCACGCGGCCACCCTCCTCCGGCCCTGGGCCTCGCTTCCCGGTTCCCTGTCTGCACAGGCTCATCGCCGAGATTGTCTGCACACCGCCCGCGGTCCCGCTCTCCGCTGAGCCTCCTGCTGTCCTCACACCCCGCATGACCAGCGCAACAGGTAATTGTTGAATGTATTATTGGTTGAAAGAAGCAAGATGAAGGGAAAAACTGTTACTACTTTGCAAAAGGAGGAGGAAAATACGCACAGTTCCAGTTTTACGGCCTTTAACGTCTCTGGGAGCGACTTTTCTAGCAGTGGTAACAGTGACACGTGGTGGGTGGGGGGTCCTGGGAGAGGTCGGGCAGGGGTGGAGGGACACTCGTCACTTTGCACTTTCTGAGGAGTGAACCAACTATAACCTTTTCAGAAAATTAAGTTAATATTTTTAATTAAAAATATAAGATGAGCCCACCCTCCAAATGTTTGGAGCAGGTGGTCCCTAAGAAATGCCCCCACGTGCCCGGCTCCTGGGGACTTTCAGGGACCGGCCTGGGGGCTGAAGGGAGGTGCGGGTGGAGGGCTCAGGGGTCAGGGTGCCCTGCGTGCGCAACGCCTGGGCTGGAGGGTAACGTGCCCCCACCTTCCCCTTTAGGAGTGCAGCCCGATGAAAGCCGTTAGCAAGAAGCCGTCTAAACCAGAAGCCAGCTGCTGGCCCTTCGGAGCACGGAGCTCCGTCCCGGTGGCCGAAAGGCAGGGAGTGGGCAGGGGGCTGAGCCAGGGCACCTGTTTTTAGGAGATGACGGGCCGGGTGGCGAGTGCCCCAGGCCACGCCCCGCTCTACATCGGAGAACGATATTCTACCAGGGTCCACCGGGACACAGGGGGGCCAAGGACAACCCATAGACTCAGCTCCGGGAAGCTTCTGGGCCAGAGGAGACGGCTCCACGGTAAAGAATGAGGAAATAGGATAATTCAGACAAGAGAACTCAGGTCTACCCTCCTGCTTGGAACAACCAAGAACCCCACGAGAGACGAGATACATCAAACACCAGAGAAGGAAGGACAGCTGTCCCCGAGAGGTGGGGGACGGAGGAGGTGGTTCTGAGATGCCCCAGCCGACTTCCAGAAGGTCCACGAGTCTCCGAGTGGGGAGGGGACCTGCGGAGACCCAAGGGCACGTTGGCCTGAGACGTGTCTGCAGACCTTTACGATGAAATGCAGGACGTCCTCAGACATGGCGCCCTCGGAGCTGTGTGACCCGTGTCTCCTCCGGAAAACACCGCCGATGCGTGCTAGCAGGGTGCGTTCTGGGCAGCGGCTTAGAATTTGGTTCCGGAGTGTTCGTGCTCATGGGGGTCCTCGGGGAGGGTCCTGCCAAGGGCAGGGCTGGAGCCCATCTTCCTCACTCCTGCCCTGCTGCCTAGGTCCTCCCCTCCCAGGAGCAAAGACGGCCACTCGTAGGAGAGGCCGGGGGACATTGGGTGAGCAGAGCCCCCCGTCAGGACGCATGTGGGTGCATGTGAGGGCGAGGAGGGTGAGGAGGAGGGAGGCCCGTGGAAACAACGCGGGGGTGAAGCCACGCTTCTCTCTTCTCCATCCACACCGTGTCAGCCCGACTGCCCTCAGTGGGGCAGGAAAGTGCACCTGTCGGGACCGTCCCAGAGCGTCCTCCTGACCCCTGGTGTCCTGAGCCCCTGGGAGGTGCGGCGGAGGTGAGCGTGGAGGCAGGCCAGCAGGCGGCACGCTTGGCCACAGAGCTGAGACCCCACCGGAGGAGAGTCCCGGGGGCCGAGGGCGGTGCCAGGAGGCCCAGCTTCCCGGGACGAGCTGCGAGGGCAGGAGCAGCGCTGCCACACCAGGGGCGTGCCTGGAGGCCCCCGCTCCACGGCGGTTCAGAGGCCAGCCCCTTCTTAGCCCGACGCCGTCGACCCCAGGGCTCTGTTGGTTTTCCGAACGGGAGCTGCTGTGATGGGGAGAGTATTTTTAGGCCCTCGGTGGCTTGGGCGGGATTAGCACAAGCAGGCACGGAAGCCCACACTGTGCACTGCCCCTCGTGCTGGGCTCCCACAGGCTCAGCGGTCGGTGAAAGAGAGCCCTCTCCAACCCGGACTTGAGTCATCAGCTGTTATCTCTGGGCTCCTTCGGCGGCCGGGATCTCAAATTAGCCACGAGAGAAACAAAACGGAAAACCATTTCTTTATTGCCCAGAGGAAGACAGGACACCAAAGCTGACACGCAGGGCAGGGCTGGCTCCGTTTGCCGACGTTTATCTCTCTTCCTGCACCTTTCCGCTTCTGTTCGTGGGAGCCCAGAGCTGCCCGCCTCAGAATGGAAGGAAACACGGGACAAATGGGCAGTCTTGGCAGAGCGGGGCCATCGGCTGCTCCAAAAATCCTGAAACAAAAATGGTTTTCCCATAAACCATTTACTTGTTGGAGATGCAAATCAGAGATATTTTTAGGACATATTAATAAGCCAAGCACTAGTTTGCACATTGCCGCTTGCTTCTTCCCTCCCCCCACCCAAAGCCACCCGAGTGTCTCCTTCCTTTTAACATTCTTTTTTAGAATAATGACTAGGAGGGGCGCCTGGAGGCTCAGTTGGTTGAGCGTCCGACTTCGGCTCAGGTCATGATCTCACGGTCTGTGAGTTCGAGCCCCGCGTCGGGCTCTGTGCTGACAGCTCGGAGCCTGGAGCCTGCTTCAGGTTTTGTGTCTCCCTCTCTCCCTGCCCCTCCCCTGTTCATGCTCTGTCTCCCTCTGTCTCAAAAATAAATAAACATTAAAAAAAATTTTTTTTTTAGAATAATGACTCGGAATGCATGCACGCTGTGAAGAGTCAAACAATTCCAAAAGTGACGGAAGAGAAAGCAGTGACAAACCAGAAATTCCAATTATAAGGCCGACTGGCCGGTTCCAAGGCCAGAAACACCCCTCATTCATGTCGAGTGAGGCAGGCCACATGCAGACCACCAAGAGACTGACCTCTTGATTCAGTGGGTGAATAGGCAGAGGCCAGAGGAAGAAGGCTTTTCCTTACATTTAATGGAAGAGGGCACCTGTTGGGATGAGCACTGGGTGTTGCGGGGAAACCAATTTGACAATAAATCACATATAAAAAACTTTAACAGAAGAAAAAGACATGGAGGGAAGTCGAGGACTGCTAAACTTCACGTTAATTAGTCTTGAAAATAATTTTTTTTAACGTTTATTTATTATTGAGAGACAGAGAGAGAGCATGAGCAGGGGAGGGGCAGAGAGAGAGGGAGCACAGAAACCGAAGCGGGCTCCAGGCTCCGAGCTGTCAGCACCGAGCCCGACACAGGGTTCAAACCCACGAGACGTGTGATCCTGACCTGAGCCGAAGTCAGACGCTTAATCGACTGAGCCACCTAGGCACACCGCCATCATACTCTTAAAAGAAAGACTCAGGGTCGGGACCAGCCCTCCTTACGGCACGGCATCCTGGTCGGCGCACGACTAGACCACCAGACCCGGGATGGAAGAGAAGCCGGGATGGGTGAAGTAATTGGGCAGGTGATAAAGGAGGCACTTCAAATTCCGGCGGCAAAACTGGACTTTTGATAAATAGAACAACCCTGAGAAGAGGGATTAAAGTAGCTCCGCCCCTCCCAGCACACTCAGGGCCGGACTCCCAGGAGAGGTGGGCCTGGTGTGAAACAGGAAGCCATTCAAGCACCGGAAGGACGAGGTGAAGGACGAGGTGAAGGACGAGGTGAAGTCCTCAATCACCCGGACGGAGGGAAACCTTCCTCCTATGACACAAAGAAAAGACTGGCACGGAAGAGTAGAAAAAATAAAATGTTTGCACAGCAAAAAACCGCCATAAGCAAGGTCAAAGACAACTGAAGGAGAAAACGTGTGCGCTGTAAAATACACATGAGGACCAATATCCCTGATACTGGAAGAACTCTTATAAATTGACAGACAAAAGGCCAAACACCAGACGGGAACATGGACGAAGGACGTAGAGAGCCAATTCACAGAAAAAGATGTTACGGCGAGCCTTCAAATCCACGAGTGTTCACTCACCGTGATCGGGGGATGCAAATTTCAACGGCGCCGAGATGCTGCTTCTCTTCTACCAGGCTCGCAAAGCTTACGGGTGTGAGTCTGCGAGTGTGGCCGGGCTGGCGGCCACGCAGCTTGGCGCACCTTCCAGAGGGAAACTGGCAACACCTAGCAGATGCTGCACACACGTGCATTTGCGCCCAGCATCCCGCCTCTCGGAACCCGCCCTGAAGATGCCTGCAACCAGACGAAAATACCTGTGCACGAGGACGTTCCACTGCAACCCTGTGTGTAGTTGCCAAAAGCCGGAGAAAGCCTGAACGTCCCGTGGCCGCGGATCTGGAGCGATTCTGGGACACAGTGAGGTGCGAACAGAGCCAAGTGAAAAGACTTTCTACAGAAGAGCATCTTCCCGTGAGAAGGCCGAAGGAGGGCACGGAGGGGCAGGATGGACACTGGGAGAGCAGCGCAGGATAGACGGGGCAGGGGGCAGCCTTTCCGTCAAGCCCGGTCAGAGAACGGGGGATTCCGCAGGCTGGCGGGTAGGAGGGACGTGAGGTTAGAGGCAGCCTCCAGAACCCTGCAGTCTAGCCACAGCTGCCCTCCTCTGTTTCTCTGCTCAGCCCTCTTGTGCCGTTGGTGGTCCCTGCCATATCCACCCCTCTTCCAGGAAGCCCTTGACTACCCTTGGAGCAGAGGGCACCCCCTGGGCTCTCTGAAGGCAACCCAAGCCCTAACTCTGCTCTCCTGACCTTGGCACAACATGCACAACTTCCCTCTCACCTTTGCTTCCAAGTTCCCCAAAGAGAAGTGTGCTCTGGCCACAGTGCCTTTGCACTTGCTCCTCCCCGGGACTCTCATGGACCTGGTGAATGACTTCAGTTGTTTAAGACTCACCTCAGATGTCATCTCATTCGAGAAGTCATCTCTGACCCAATTGGGGCACCTGGATGGCTCAGTCGGTTAAACATCCGACTTTGGCTCGGGTCATGATCTAGTGGTTGGTGAGTTTGAGCCCCTCATCGGGCTCTCTGCTGTCAGTGCAGAGCCTGCTTTGGATCCTCTGTCCCCCTCGCTCTGCTTCTCCCCTGCTCATGCGTGTTCTCTCTCTCTCTCTCTCTCTCTCTCTCTGTCTCTTCCTCAAACATAAAGAACATAAAAAAAAGTCATCTCTGACCCGATTAAGCACAAGTATCAAAGCGATCACCTGTGTGCCCATGGCACAGACCTGCCATCCCAAGCCGGTCATTTGGGAGGGGGAGACGGGGCTGGTTCAGATTCCTATGTTCCATGGCACCGCCTCCTCCCAGGTACGTGACCCGGGGCAAGTTCACAGGCTCCCCGGGCTTCAGTTTCACCTGTAGAACACCTGGCCCGTAGCAAGTGCCCCATCAGTGTGGGAGGCTGGGTCCCAGATGGTCGGAGAGCTCTAGATCCCTGAGCACCGCGCCAGGCCACAGTGGCCTGCGTCTGGTGTGTGGGAGGTAGATGAATGGTTTCATTCATCTGTGTCCCCAGTGAAGTGATTTACATGGTGTTCCTCATATGGCCGCCCTCAATAAATACGCACCAAAGTGAATTTAATAGATTTACGTGTTTGTCGTGGAAGAGGGTAAGTGCAATAAAAATAAGAAAAAGAACCCCTTTACGTGATACGCGGCGCCTGCCGTTAGGCGGGCGAACGGGTCTCAAGCATAAACCCTCCGGTGCAGCTTCGTGGGCATGCCAGCCTGGCAGCCGTGCGGCCCCCTGCCCGGGGGTGGGGTGGGGAGTCCATACTCAAGCGAGCCCTGCCAAGAGGACGGTGCTTGCCGGTTTAATGCTCTGTGGTTGCCGTTTTGAAATTTTAATAATTTTATTGTTAGTGACAAACAATTGGGGAAGGGGTGATGTGGGCACATGTGCCCTGAATACTGAGTGGGGGGGAGGTGGGGCCCCTGGCGCCGGAGGGGGGGGGTGGGCTCTGAACGTATCCCCATGCCCGAGGGAGCATGCCTTTAATGGCAGGTAGAAACACCATGATCAGGAGGGAGAGGCAGACGTACAGAGAGAGGAGTTAGAGGCAGGGGAAGGGGGAGGGAGCGAAGGGGGCACAGACAGACGGGCAGACGCAGACCTCGGGGGAAAGGGAAGACCTTCTTTCCTGCCTTTTGGATGAGCTGAACCCCCCCCCCCCAGTTTTCGTTTTCCACGAGGCCCAGCAAATTCCACAGCCAGCCCGGCCCCAAGAGTTTTACAGATAAGAGACGTCCTGCCGGGTTTGCTCTTTAGCAGCAAACCCCCCAGAGGATAATCACGTGTTGCACTTCCTCTTGTGGTGGCCTGGGGCCTCTGAACCATCCTGCGTCCCTGCCCCATGAACTCACTCGTGTGCACACAGTGAGCGTGCTTTGCAACACGGGATCACAGGCCCTGGCCGGTGCACTTGGGCGAGAAAGAGATAGGAGCCGCGCAGATTGGAGAGCGAGAGGTAAATCTCTGTCTACTCATAGGCAACTCGTAGATGTAGGCACAGAAAACCCTAAAGAACCTATAAAAGGTACTGGGATTAGTAAATGAGTACAGCAGGCAGGGGACACACTCATTACACAAAATCGACTACATCTCTATGTGTTCGCAAGAGACAGCGGGAAAATTAGATGAAAAAACACGGTTTACAGCAGTAGCAAAAACCATAAAACACCTGGGAGTGGATTTAACAAAGAGACACGCAGGACCTCTACACCGGAGACTCCAAACTGCGGTCAAGCAAAATCAAAGCGACCAAATACACGGGGATACGGGCGATGCCCGTGGGTGACAGATCAGCATGGCGAAGCCGTCCCGTGTCCCGGATGACCTACTGATCGATACTGCCCTCGTCAATATCCCAGCAGGCTTTTACCTAGAAACTGAGGAGCTTATTCCAAAAGCGTAATGGAAATAAATGCAAAGGACTCCGAGCAGCCGAGGGTTCTGACAAAGAACCCGGGGGGTTGATGGCAGCTCCACCTGCTATAAAGGACAGGAATCAGGGCAGCCCGGCGGCAGTGAGGACAGCAAATAAATCAGTGAACAGAATGGAGTCCAGAAATAGACCCACGGCAGGCCCAAAATCGCAAGACTGGTTTCCTCTCGGGTTGAGCCAAAGGGGACTCTGCGGGGCATGGCTGCTGTAGCGCGACTGGGGTCTGGCACAAGCCACCCAGCTGTGCAGTATGTAGGTGGTCTGTCAAGGCAATGGGTTGATTAGCATGAGAGGCTGACGGGACGGGGGCAGGACGCCCACCAGATCTTACTGACAAACAGACCAGAGATGGAAGCCGGGCTAGAATTTTCTGGTAAACTTAGCGCAGGCTCTTTTGGGTGGTCGCAGAGTGACTGCTGTTTTAACAGATGTGTTAACAAGTTTCTTTCTTTTTTAAATATTTATTTATTTTTTGAGAAAGAGAGACAACCTGAGCAGGGGAGGGGCAGAGAGAGAGGGCGAGAGAGCATCCCTAGCGGGCTCTGTGCTGTCCGTGCAGAGCCCGACGTGGGGCTTGAACTCACGAAACACGAGATCACGACCTGAGCCGAAATCAAGAGTTGGATGCTTAACTGACTGAGCCACCCAGGTGCTCCTGTTACTTTCTAGAAACGTTTTTAATCACTAAGCTCAGATCCTTCTGCCAATCAACTGGTGGTGAAGAAGGCTGGCGTACTGGAGTGGGTGAGCCAAGCTGGCCCACACCCACCAGCATGATGGCGGCCGCGGGCTTCCCGAAATAGCAGGATTGTGCGGCGCCCACACACATCTTGAGGGCAGTGCAGCGAGAGAGGGCAGGACTGCCTCCCCGCCCCCCCCCTTCCCCCAGGCGACAGGCCTGGGGTCCCACTACAGGAGGGTGGGCACGTCTGACACCCTCACCCAAGCCCACCTATTGCCGTATGTGTTAAACACTGAGCATGACAAACCCAAATGAGGTAAAGGTAGAGCTTGGGGAAGCCGCCTGTGGTGCACACAGCCAGCACTGCTCGGGGAACCGGGAAACGGGCTCCCCGAACACCCGTACAGACTGAGTGCTCTCACTTAATGGGCAACCAAGATATTATAAGACAGTCAGGGGAAAAATGTGTTTTTCCATTTTGGGAAATAGTCAAAGCTTTTATATCTTACCAAAAATAGAAATGGAATTCTAGAAAGCAAAAATAGGTGGGCTCATACATGTATGCAATTCAAAGGCACCCGCATAGCCTACAGAAGCTGTCTCATCTTTCTGGAATGTGTGCCTGCGTTGCCATGAGACTGTGGACCGGCCAGGACAGGAGGCGGTCTGGGATCTGTTCCGGGCCTGCACTGGAGCGGCCTCCGGGCCCCTCTCCAGACCCCGTTCTTCCCCTCTTGGACCCACTCTGATGCCCCTGGAGGGGTCCACGTGGGGCTGAGGGCGTCCTGCACCACTCACGGGTGAGCACTCCTTGCGTCTGCCCTCCATGGTGACGATGACATCCGTACAGAGATCGACATCGGCTTAATTGCATCCGAGGATGACAGGACAGGTTCCCCCAGAAGAGAGGACAATAGATGTAGAAGGCGGCTGGGCAGGAGGCAGTTTGGGCCTTTAGGAGAGAGCTGGGGGCAGCTGCCCCGCCGTGACGAGGGCTCTTAGGGAAGACATCGTAGAGGAAGTGCTGCAGGAAGCTGTGCCGTGTGTGGGAGTATAAATACCCTCTCCGCTCTGATCCAAGGGCATCCTGATCCGCATGGCTTTTCAATTCTTTCCGTGAGTCAGACTGGAATTTCTTTGGAAGGCAACATCCTGCTAAGCAGCCAGCCGGCTCCCCTGCCCGTCCCTCCCTCCGCCAGCCCTCTTCAGCCCAGCGCAGGCTGGGGTGAGCAAGACCAGAGTGGACTCTTGTCTGAATAAGAAGAAATAGAAACTCGTAATAGTCCTACATCCGGTAAAAAAACTTGAATCCACAGTTCAAAACTGTCTTACAAAGCAAGCGCCAGACTTAGAAGGCTTCTGAATTCAACAGTTTTGCGGAAGAGTTTCCACCAGTCCCACATTACACTCTTCCAGAGGATAGCAAGGAAGGAGAACCCTTCCCCACTCATGTGATGAAGTTCAATATGACTTGACGCTGAGACCTGAAAAGGACACTGTAAGAAAGAAACATTCTGAACACAGATACCAGAGTCCTGGCAAATACGTTAGTGAACCAAATCTAGTTCTACACAAAAAGGGTTGACAACATGTCATGACCTAGTTGGGCTTCTTCGGGAAATGCAAGGTTGGTTTAACACCTGAACTTCAATCACCTTGTTGGAGTAGGCGATTGGTTAGGTTCTGACGGGACATCTGGAGACCAGCCACGAGGAGTCATGACCAGCCACGAGGAAGTCAGATACCTATCGGGCAGCGTTCCTCAAGAAGCCAGATCACACCAGGCAGACCCAAGATGGCAGGTGCCACTGTGACAGGAAACCCCTGACTCCCGACCATAAAGAAGAAAAGGCCCCAAAGCCTGCTGCTGAGAAATCATAGCCCCAAATAATGAGCATTCCTCCCCTTAGTTAACAACTGTCCATAAAAGATAAAAACCCAACCCCCAGCTTATTTAGCTCTCTCTCTCTCTCACCTGCTCTCACATCGCAAGAGTGTACCTTCACTTTAGTAAGCTTTCCCACTTGTGCTGCTCATCTGCTGTCTTGTGTGTCTGTCCTTGAATTCTTTCTAGTGATGAGACCAAGAACCTTCAGTGACATCTTTGGGATGGGCTGGGTCGAGGCCTCGGGGCCTGGGGTCTCCCTAGTTCACCAGACAACACACTTAGTTCATCATATTAATAGAACAAAACAGAAAAATCATGCTATCATCTCAATAGGCACAGAAGGAAACACTTGATAAGACTCAACATATATTCATGAAAAGAAACTCTTAGCAAAATAGGAATGGAAGAGAACTCTCTTAATCTGATGGAGGGCATCCGATAAAAATGTCCCCATAACGAATACCACATGAAATACGGAATTCTTTCCCTCTGAGGTCAGGAACAAGATAAGGATATTCGCTATTGACCCTCCAGTCTGCGTCAGCAAGTGAAGCAAGCCAAGAGCACAGCAATAAAGGACAAAATGATTGAAAGGAATAAATTAGGGGCACCTGGGTAGCTTAGTTGGTTAAGCGTCTGGCTCCTGATTTCTGTTCCGGTCATGATCTCAAGGTTCATAAGGTCGAGCCCTGGGCTGGAGCCTGCTTGGGATTCTCTCCCTCTCTCTCTGCCCCTTCATAGCTCTTCCCCGACCCCCTCAATAAATAAATAGACTTAAAGAATAAACTAAAAAGTCAGTATTCACAGATAAAATTACCGTATATATAGAAAATCTAATAGAACCTATGGAAAAACACTAAAATTATTAAGTAAATCTGGAAAGATTCCTGGATAAAAAGTCAATATACAAAACCAACTGTATTCTAAATAAGCCAGAAACCAGTGGTTATAAAATAAAAATAGAGAATATTTTAAAATATCATCCAAAACATCAAATACTTGAGAACAAACCAAATGAAATATGTGTGAAATATCTACACAGAATACTATAAGTTAATGAGAGCAGTTAAGAATAAATAAACACAAGGGTAAACGTGAATCGGAGCACTCAGTAGTGTGAGAATATTCATTCTTACCAAATTGACCTACAGCTTTAATGCAATTGGTTTTTTTCTTTAATTAAAAAAATTTTTTTTCAATGCAATTCTAATAAAAATTCTAGCGGGATTTGGGGGAAACTGATAAGCCAATTCAAAATGTTATATGGAATTGTAAAATGCCCAGTATAGCCAGCAAGTTCTGAAGAACAAAACTGGAAAATGACTCTACCAGATAACAGGACTTAGGATAAAACCTCAGTGATTGAGACAGTAAGAGAAGTTACAGCACTTCATAGTGAGTCCAGTGTGAAAACAAAAGCAGCACAGGGTCAACTGGATTCCAATACACACGATGATGACGACAAGTGAATCTGGACCCCTACCTCACACCACACAGACAAAGAATTCAGAAACAGAACAATAAGCCCTGGAGAAGGTGACAGGAGCATATCTTCATAACCATGGGCTAGTCAAGGTTTTCTAAACAGGACCCAAAAAGCACTAACCACAGGGAAATGTTGATAAATTGGATCACACTGAAATTAAGAGCTGTTTGTTAAAAGACACCGTTAGGATTATGGAAAGAGCAGCTGCTGAGCAGGAGAAGGTATCTGCACTCAACTGACTAGAAAGTTTGTGTTCACAATATACAAAGAACTTCTACAAATAAATAGGAAAAAGCCTGGGCAGCTTCTTTGTCAGAAAGGACACACAGGGGGCAATAAACATGGGTACAGACACCAACCGCACAGTCATTGGTGAAGACCGCAGGGAGCCCAAATGAAAAAGACCGCCAACGCCAAATGAGGGTAACAACGAGGAGCTCCCGGAATGCTCCCATACCGCCGCGGGACAGAAAGTGGGCCAACACTTTGGAAAATTGGCTGAAGTGGGACATACGTGTCCCCTGTGACTTGGTTTACACCCAGCAGAAATGTGTAAGTGTATATCCTGAAAGGTGTGCCAGGCGATGTTCACTGAAGCATTATTCACACGGCACAAAATAGGGAACAGCCGAAATCACCACCAACAGTAGGATGAGCGCATATATTGTAGAATGTCAATACTCTGGACACTATACGGCAGCAAAAATACCTTAATTAGTGCTGCTTAGACACGGCACAATGGATTTCACAAACCCGCCATGGAGCGAAAGAAGCAAGACCTGAGAGTCCAGGGCCGCGCGAGCTCACGGGCCAAGTAAATATAGACAACGACTCATCTACGGTGCTGGAGATCACCCTCCAGAGCTTGGAAGGAGCAGAGATTGGGAAGGGGACTCTGGGTGGTGGTCACGGTCTACTTTTTGCCCCAGGTGGGGATTCCACGGGTGTGTCCACTGTGGGTTAATTCATTAGGCCACACGCTTCTGATCGGGGTACTTGTTTGTGTGCACGGTATGCCTCCGCGGAAATATTTAGCGTGTGAGGGTCCCTTTTCCAGGAGCCATTCGGAGCTGCTGCATTCCTGAGTAACTCATGTGACAGTGGGCTGGAGCCTCGACAATTCTAAGTTTAAAACTAAATTCTAGCTGGACTGTATGGTAGCTGAAGTCCCCCGCCCCCCAGAGAAGGCTTTAAATAACCCCAGAGCCATCTAATTTGTCATTAACCAGACTTTGATTAGGTGCGTGTTCAGCCTCCAGCCCTCTCTGGAACGGTGCCTGGAAGCTGGGAGGAGGGGGCCGGGGACCTTGGGTGCTCTGCTTGGTCCTCCCTCTCTCACCCAGCTTCAGTGCCTAACTGCCTTTCCGTTTCTCCAGAAAGACTACTAACATGATAATTGAGAGATAACTCGGCAAAGATGAAAAAATAAAAGCCCCCTTTCCTGGCTCTAGTCCATTATTTTAGAGTAGGATGTTACCAGCAGCCATACTGCTTTTGAACCTGATGTATAACAAAAATTCTACCACCATTCAACAGAAGTTGGTGAAGCTGCTGGTTTAGTTTGGTTTTGTATTTATTTGTACTCATCTCATCACACAAAGGATTTGAGGTATTTGGTAATAGGAATTCCTAATAGCAATAGTCTTTTATGGCCTGCAAAGTAGTTTGCCTTACGTAATCCTCACGATCGTGTGTTCTCTCCACTGAGAACCCACTTCCCTTCCTTGCTAACTGTTCCCCACGCACTGCCCTGTGGGACCCTCACCAAACCCCACCTCCGTGGAGGGCACTCAGCGTTTGCCATGATTCTGATACTATAGACGCCGCTGGGACACGTCTCCTGGGAAACATGAGCTTCTTTAGGGCTCGTGATCTGCAGAGGGACTGTGGATGCTGAGGGCTGTGCAACTTTTTGCGTGAAAATTCCAAATTAGTTCATCGTTCTGTCCTCTGCGCCCTCCCCCCCGCCCCCCGCAGACTGCTTAGGAGTTCTTGTGCCAGGCCCACAGCTTCATCACTCTTGATTCTGGGTGAGGGACTTCTCCCTGCTTCATTCTCCTGTCTCGAGCATCCTTCTTCTTCCTTTAAAATCTGCCTTTAAAATATACTTAGTATGCTACTTGGCTCACCAAAAGGTTCTGTGTAAAATACATGTAAGTTATAAGGCATCGTACTCGCCCCTCCCACCTCACCACACACCCCAGACCGAGACCATGTCCGGTAACTGTTACCTTCACGCTCTGCCCAGAAGCGGCTCCTGTGGTCTTCCTGCTGGAGGCGGTCTCCACCGGAAACCTGGGGCTCATCACTGGCTTGCTGGGAGATGCGTCATGTGTACATGTGTGTGTATGTGTTTGTGCATACGTGTGCACATAAGTTATATATGTATACACAGCACAATAGGTATGCACACAAATGCATGCGTGTGTGTGCCAAGCCGTCTCGTGCTTAGCCCCCCCTTGTTTTCACGCAGTGTAAGATAGCATGTTCTTCAGGGAGCATTTTGTCTGCAGGATTCACCCATATTGGGTGTCACTGCAGTTGAGCCATTGAGCAGCTGTGTTGTGCCCTCAGGACGTGTGCACAATGTGTGGCTTTACCCTGACGGATTTCATCTTTCCCAGGAAATGAGGAATTGGACATTGTGAGCATGGCCATCATGCACGTCCTGTGTCCTGTCTCCTAACCACGTGTGGAGGGATTTGTCCTGGGTATGTACTCAAGAGTGAGATCATTGGTTAGCGGGGCGCACGAATATTCACTTTGATGAAATGAGTGTTTTCCAAAGCGGTTGCCAAATATACTCCTACGGGGGATGTTTAAGAATCCTGGTGATCTGCGTCCTCCCCAATACTTGATGTTTTAGTCTTTCAAGTGGGGGCCAATATGGCGGGTGTAAAATGGTATTACTGTGACCTGAATCTGCATTTCCTCACTGGTGAAGAAGCTGAAGGTCTTCTCAGGTGCTTTTTGGCCATACAGGTTTCTGCTTCTGTTCGTACCTTTTGTCCATTTTTATTAAGTCGTTGGTGTTTTCTTATTGGATCTGTAGTTCTGTATATATGTCCTGGATGCAAATCCTCTGACAGCTCGCACACACTGCGAACATCTGCCTGTGAGTTGCATCTTTAAAAAAATTTTTTTTAAACATTTATTCATTTTTTGAGAGACAGAGACAGAGCATGAGCGGGGGAGGGGCGGAGAGAGAGGGAGACACAGAATCCGAAGCAGGCTCCGAGGGGTCAGCACAGAGCCCCACGCAGGGTTCGAACTCACAAACCGCGAGATCATGACCCCAGCCGAAGTCGGATGCTTAACCGACTGAGCCACCCAGGCGCCCTGCTTTATTGCATCTTGTGATGAACATTCTTGATTTTCATAGGGTCAAATGTATCAATCCTACCTTTTATGACTAGCACTTTTTGTGAGTGCTTGAGACCTTCTTCCTTTCCTAAGGTCATAAGATATTTGCCCATGTTTTAAAAGTTTAAAAGTTTTTTTCCCTTGACTTTTCTGGAACTGAGTTTTGTGTAGGGTGTAGGTTTATACCTAAATCCAATTTTTTCCCAAATTGACGAGCAAACGCCCCAGCATCACCTGTTGAAGTCATTTCTTTCCCCACTGCTCTGCACTGCCTCTTCTGCCCTATATCCAAACGCGAGTGAGCCTGGTCCTGGAATCACGGTTTTGTTTCACTGGTCAGTTTGTCCATCTCTGGGCCAATAACACGTGGCTTCACTTACTGTAACTTCAGAGGAGGCCGTCATATTTGCTGGAACAAATCCCCTCCCTTCATCTTCTTTACGAGTGTCCTGGCTACTCTACCTCCTTTGACTTCCTGTTACATATTTTAGAATCAGTCAAGTTGCATAAAAATCCCTGTTAGAATGTTTATAGAATTCCGTGAGTCTGCAGGTAGTGTGTGGGAGAGGTGACATCTTTATGACCCTGGGGTCTTCTCATCCATTACAATGATGTCTTGACGTTCACTAGCTCTTTTAATAACTTTTTACAAATACTTTTTCTCCCTCAAGATCACACACCTCTTCTGTGAGATTTATTTTTAACTCATACTTTTGTGTGCAATTGTAAACAGGCTCATTTTTCTAAATTACACATTGCTTGTTGCTGGTGCACAGAAATTGGCGTGTGTGTGTGTGTGTGTGTGTGTGTGTGTGTTGGCTTTATACTCAGTAATCTTGCTAGGTTTTATTAAATCTAATAATTTAGCTGCAGATTATTTTCATTTTTTGCATGTGTAATCATGTCACCTGTGATTGTTCTCTCTCTCCCTTTCCAGTCTCTATACATCTTCCTGTGTTGCTTCCTCTCTCGTCTGGGCTCTCTCACGATGCTCATAGTGGAAAGTTCCTGATTTGAGGAGAATGTTTCTCACACTTCACCGTGTATTTGATGAGTGTTTCAGGTGCTTTTAGGCACCTTTCATCAGGTTAAGGAAATTCCCTGTTACTCCTAGTTTCTGAGAGCTCGTGTTTCTAACTGTGAAAGATGCTAGGTGTTACTAAAAGCCTTCCCTGCATCTGCTGAGATGATTGTACAGGTGTTCTCTGATCTTTTTTAAATAGATTTTTAAAAAATATATTTTGGGGCACCTGGGTAGCTCAGTTAGATAAGTGTCCAACTTCGGCTCGGGTCATGATCTTGAGGTTCACGAGTTCATGCATCGGGCTCTGTGCTGATGGCTCGGAGCCTGAAGTCTGCTTGGGATTCTGTGTCTTCCCCTCTCTCTGTCCCTCCCCCGCTCACACACTGTCTCTTCCTCTCTCAAAAAGAAATAAAAACATAAAATGTTTATTTATTTTGTGAGCGAGGGAGCATGAGAACGTGAGCTGGGGAGGGACACAGAGAGAGAGAGAGAGAGAGAGAGAGCGAGCGAGAGGACCCCAAGCAGGATCCATGCAGGAGCCTGACACAGGGCTCGTGGGGCTCAATCCCACGACCCTGGGGTCATGACCTGAGCCGAAATCAAGAGTCCGACGCTCAACTGACAGCCACCCTGGCGCCCGTCATGTAACAGATTTTTAAGTGTTAAGTCAAAGCTGCATTCCTGGGCGAGCCCAGCTTGGTCACAGTGGCCTTGTTCTCATTTTACGCATCACATGCCTGGATTCGGGCTTGCTGGGTGTTTGTTGAGGGTCTTGTGGTTATTTATTTAGTCTCCGAATGAGGTTGGTCCATCTCTTAGGTTCTGGAGTCCAGACAACGTTGGCTTCCTACAAGATGGGGAGTGCCCTCTCCTTCTGGCTGCTTCTGTCCCCGGCACCCCTCTGAACTTTTCAAAGTCACCGTGACCTCTGCGGATCCCTCACGTGATTTGGACTCGCCATCTTACCGACTTTCCTTTCCTTCTAAAGACGCTCCCCGGCAGGCTCCTTGCGGTCTCCTCTGCTCCCCTCCTGCCCCACTGTGCGCCTGCTGTCTGTCGGGTCTGCCCAGACTCGCCTTTTCTCTGCCCCTCTCCAGGCAATCACATCCACTCTCATGGTCTCAAACGTGTGTCCCAGCACGGATGGACCTCTCCTCTGCGTCCAGCCGCTTGGACGTCTGAGAGGCCTCGCAAACTCCGCACAGAAGGCCCCGGTGGCTTCTTCCCAGCTGTCCCTCATCTCCGTGCATGGCGCCTTCTCCCTCCCTCGGGTACACACTAGCCAGATCCTTCCCGCTCCACACCCTTTCACCCAATCCATCACCAAGTGTTACCCAGTCTGTTTCCAAAAACATCTGAACTCGCCGCTCGCACGGCTCCCGCCTGATGGAAGCAATCGGCATTCGGCCCGGGTGAGGCCAGACAGCACTGGGAGGCTCACAAGCCACCGCACCCACACTAATGGCACCCTGGTTTTGGTTTGCATTTCTCTCCCTCCCCACGAGGACCCCACGAGGGTCCTTGCGCTTGGGACGGGGTCTAACTCCCGGTGCAGCGGTGAGGCTTGGCTTCAACCGGGAGTCTGCACACTTTTTTCGTAAATGGACTGATGGTGAATATTTTAGGCTTCGGGGGCCACATACCTCTCTGTCTCTCTTCTTTCTTCCCCCCAATCCTTTCTACAGGTACAATTCATTCTGAGTACGGAGACTGTGCAAACACAGACCCTTGGCCTTAGTGTGCCGGCCGCTGGCCTTCACACCTCTGGTTTAGCCACGGGGCACATTCCATTCTGGTGGTGGTCCAGGGAGGAAGATCCAAGTGGCCCAGCCCCATCAGGATGACTCCCCCGATTGGTGGAGAAGCCCTGTCTTCTTTGAATTCACGTCAAAGGGACATGCTGTTCCCTCTGCCTTGGCACCCTTACCGCCAGCCCACTCCCCCTTGAAGCTTGGCTCGAGGGCCACGGCTTCATGACGCTCGTTCTGGCCCTGGGAAGCCGGGCAGGATACACTCCCACAACACTCCATCATGGCACCGCGCTCTCTGCCGCTGGACCCTTTCTACACGCGGGGCGTGGGGCCGGCCTGTGAGCTGGGGGTAACACCCTCCTTTCCCGGACGAAGAACAGTCTCAGAGAGGCCAGATGAACCGTCCAGTCGCACGGCTGATGTGTCGTGGAGCAGAGTCTGGACCCTGTTCGACCTGATGCTGTGCTCCTCACCCCGGCCTGTCTCCGGCTGTCTGCGCACCACCCTTCCCTGTGTCACCACAACTCAGAAGCAGATTCGTCGTCTTCCTCGCCTGCGCTCACCTGCACACGTGACACACAGCATGAGGCACCGAAGAGCCGCCAGCCTGTTCTCCACCCGCCCGCTGTGTGACTCTCACCGCGGGCTCGCTCCCCTGGCCGGTGTGCACGGCAGGTGATGAGGCCATCCCAGCCACGCCGGGTTTCCACGCGGCAGGTCTAGGCACAGACTCGGGCTTGTCTGGACGCCAGCCCCAGCTCCCAAGTGAAGTCATACGGAGTCAGGACTCCACCTTGGTCCTGGAGCTGGGAAGTAGGAGGAGTGCGCCTGTTCCTCTGCACAAACAAGGTCCTGTGGCCGCGGGGTCTCACGGAGGTGGTGGGGGGAGCTGGGGGACCCAGAGAAGGATGCACGTCATGAGCTGGGCAGGCTCCATGCAGGGCCTTCTGCTCCTACGAAGAGCTGATTGAAGGCTGAGAACCATCTGGCTCTCGTCACTCCAGTGTCACACTTTTTATAAACATAGGACAAAAAATTTGTCTCAGATGAACATATCACAGTGTACTGGTTATCTCTTATTAGCAGTTGTATCTTCCTGACTTTTTTAGAATCCAAGAAATCAATAGGCTACTTTTAGACTACAATCTAAAAGTACCGTGGGCGTCCTCTCCCAAGCACACTGGACAGAACTAAATAAAACAAGGAAACACACATTTTGTCAGATACATTTTTGGTTGGACGCAGGGATCCCAGTGGAGCAGGCTTCAAAAGAACAAGAAAAAGGTGCCCTTGGAGTTGAATGATGGAAATCCACACCCAAGGTACGTGGGTCATCCACCTGCATAAACCGTGACTATGACCAGGGTGTAACTCAGCAGGACATGTCGGGAATGTCATCAGCTCGGGGAGGCAGTATTGGGGTCACATGGTCACCCTGTGCGAGCAGAGGGCACGGTGGACCCGAGGCCTAGAAGGGAGGGGCAGAAAGCAGGCCGGGCCAGCCTGATGGCTCAGAGCCACAGTGCCCCTCTATGCACAGGTCATGTGGTTCAGCCCTCTGGCTAACACTCTGCTGGGGGCCTGGACAAACGAGTCGTTTCTATACCTGTAGGCCTGGAACATTTCCTTCAACCGAACGTCTTTCTGGAAGCCCAGGATGGGAATGAAGGCACAGCAGCCCCAGCGTGGTCAGGCTGGACCCCTCCCTTCTCCCCACAGTTCCTGAGGGGGCTCTCCAGGCCGCTGCCTGCGGCCCAGGTTCCACGCCATCTCCGGAGTCTGCCGGAGGCCACCGTCCCGGGCTCACAAGGCCTGTTGTTCCGTCCGATAGGTGCCTGGGGGCCCCAGAGTGATTTCTAATTCTCCTTGTTGGATCCAGCTACATGGGCAGGGCAGCTAGAGGGAAAAAGGGGTCACGGTGGTTTTTTGGTGTTGTATAGACTGTTCCCACGGCAGACGACAGGTCCTTGCGCTCATATCGACGCTAACGCCCCGTCACCGGGGCAGATGGAGGAGGGAGGCCGGATTCCCGTACACAAGCATTTGAGCGTCAGGTTTGTTTTTCAGGACATCAAAGTGATATTTCATTTTCACAATTTGCGTGAGTGAGGTAAACAACAGACTGTTTGGGGGGCAGGGCAGGGCCAGGCCTGCAGGCTGCCGTTCACGCTGAAGGCCCTGCCAGGTGATTGCACCGGTGCCGTAAGCTGCCAGCACCTCCGTGGAGCCCGGAGGAACAGCCCCCGCGCCCAGGTGTCTGACACTGCCTGTAAGCCGGGGGCCGAAGGGCTTTCCCATGGACGCTGTGGGATCCGTCATCAAGGCAGCGGACCTCACGGGTACCGAGTGGGCGTGCTGGTACTCCACGACACCAGGTCTTGGTGCCAGCGTCTGGAGGTTGCTTTCCACCACGTCAGCATAAAGAGGCGCGTTCTGCGTGCCATCCCTCCACGTCAGGGACGGTGCCCCAAGCCTGGCTCTGGAGAGCACTTGTCTGAGCCGGTAGGGCAGTCAGCGATCCCGGGCTCCTCGCCGGGTCCGTGCTGGAGGTCAGCTCCTGCGGGAGGGCCGCATGCTGCCTTTCTGTGGAAGACGATACTTGGAGGAGACGGCGCGGAGGCGGCCTCCAGAGGGGGTCACACGTCTCTCCACCGTGCCCTGGGCAGCCCCCCTCGTGCCCACTCAGGGCGCGGCTCTCTCACTTACTTTGGCCAATGGGACTTTAGTAAATGTGGCGTAGAGGCTGGAAGTGCCCCGGGCGCTGAGCTCGGCCTATCCTCTTGCTGCCGACGGGAGTCACATTGCCATGAGAAGCGACCTTGGCCGCTCTGCTGGCGGCCTGGTTCCTCTCGTGGTCCCTGCTGGCGGCCCGCAAGAGTGGGTGCGGCCCCACACGCCATGAAGCAGAGATGAGCTGCGGGAGCTGCTGGCCACAGGATCGTGAGCCATGACACGACTGCTTTGGGCCACTTGGTCTTGGGGGTGGTCCGTTTCATAGCACTAGATCGCAGGTACTCATGCACATACTCGTTCATTAAGGAGGACTCCCTGAAGGGCATTCCAGGGGTCTTGATTCGTACTTGGTTGTCCAAGCGCTCCTTTGGACTCTGTACCTAGCGCGTGGCCCTCAGGCAGGGCGATGGGCTCGCCTGTCAGCTAGCTGGCCCGAAAGGTAGGCTTTTCCTTTACCGTCAGACAGCAAACTGAAGCAGATACGCGGCCTGCTGCGGCACCGTCCCCTGTGGTTAATTTATGCTCCAGGGCACTGAGCTCCTTGTGGTGTTGTGTTCCGCCACGGGACTCTGGGAATGACAGCGTTAGCGAACACTGATGGAGTGCCTTCCACACACCAGGCTCTGGACTGGGCTCTTTACCGGCATTAGTCCTCTCTGACCTGTTTTACACTTGGGGAAACAGGCAGCTGGGCCTAAGAGATGCCAAAGTCTACCTCTGAGCCGCAGCAGCTCGACTTGCCCTTGGTGTCTAACCTCCACAGCCACGTGCTCTGCAGGGGTTAAGAGCCAGGTGAAAAGCCGCAGGCTTGCCAGACTCTGACCACTGTCTCCTAGAAAGTCACTGCCCTGGTGTCAGCACCTGCCTTCAAGAACTACACATGTTTCCTTATTAAGCTTTAGTTTATTTTCTGTTTTGAACAGAGTGCAGCCTTGACTTGGTCACTCTGGTCTTCGGAAACGCTGCATTTCTCCATGTGCTTATCATCATGTGTATAGTCGTAGAAAAGTCGGTCAATATAAAGAAGTAAGTTTACTCCATACGCTGTAAATGAAAAAGCTTTAAAATGCCTTTATTATCACACAAACCAACCAACCCAACCACAGCTTCCACTGCGATACGGTGGACCGGCTGCTGACTTCCCCGAGAGCTCTCCGCAGGAGCGGGAGGGAGACACCTCCGGGGCCTGGGGACGGGGACCCCACCTTCTATCACGCGCCCGGATCCTGCTCGGCACGGCCAGGACCCCGCGGGTGCACCTGGACCGGGAGCCCGGCCCGTGCGCCACCCCCGCCGCCCCCCGCCGCCCCCCGCCGCCCCCCGGCCGCCGGCCAGCTCACAGAGAGCGGGGGGCTCGGCGCGGCGTGCGGGCGCGCGCACGTCCTGCGTCGCGGCGCCCCCCTCCCCCAGCTCCAGGCGTGCGCGCGTCCGGCGGCGGGGGCGGTGGGGAGGGCGGAGCCGGCGGCGAGGGCCGAGGGCGGAGGGCGGAGGCTGAGGCGGAGGCTGAGGCGGCCGCGGCGGCGGCGGCGGCGGAGGCGGCCGGGTCGAGACGCGCTCGGGGCCGCGCTCGGGGCCGCGCCAGGCCACGGCCAGCGCGCCGCAGCCCCGGCGGCCGAGCGGAGCCCGGGCGGCCTGGCGGTGCGAGCCCCGCGCGGCGTGAGGAGCGGAGCGGCCCGCGGCGGAGGTGAGGCGAGGCGAGGCGAGGCGAGGCGCGGCGAGGCGCGGCGAGGCGAGGCCGGGGCGGGGGCTCGGACCCCGCGGCCGGGCACCGCCGCCGGGGCCGCGTTTATGTAAGCGCCGCCGGGCAGGTGGTGAGGCCGGGCCGGGCGTGCGCCTCGAGCGGGACCCCGTGAAGCCCGGCCGGGGGCCCGGGGCCCGGGGGCTGGAGGGGCTGCCCGGCGGGGGTGTCCGGAGGGGCTGCCCGGCGGGGTGCGGGCCGCCCGGGGTGGGGAGGCTGCGCCCGGGACGGCCCGTGTCTCTTCCCCCGGGCGCCGCGTCTGCGCGGGATGCTCTGCGCCGCGGGTGAGGGAGGCTGCGCCCCGCTACGAAGCTGCGCCCGGTGGGGGCACTGCGCCCGGGATGAAGGGGAGGCTGTGTCCGGGGTGAAGATGCGCCCGTGGTGGTTTTGGGGAGGGGGGGTTGCGCGTCGCGATGAAGCTGCGCCCGTGCCGGGGAGGAGGGGGGGGGCTGCGCCCGGGATGAAGGGGAGGCTGTGTCCGGGGTGAAGATGCGCCCGTGGTGGTGGTGGTGCTGCTGCGCCCCGGGTTGAAGCTGCGTCCGTGCGGGGGGGGCTGCACCCCAGGATGAAGGGGTGGCGGCGCCCCCAGAATGAAGCTGCCGCCGGTGTGTGTATGTGTGTGTGTTGGGGGGGGGGCGGCGGACTGCGTTCCTGGGAGGAGAGAGGCTGCGCCCCGGGGAGAGTAGGCTGCGCCCTGGGTTGAAGGAGAGACTGCGCCCCGGGATAAGGTTGCGCCCCAGTGGAGGGGACACTGCGCCCAGATGAGGCGGCGCCCCCGGATGAAGGGGAGGCTGCGCCCCGGGATAAAGCTGCGCCCCAGTGGAGGGGACACTGCGCCCCGGATGAAGAGGCGCCCCGGGATGAAGGGGAGACTGCGTCCCTGGGAGGGGACGTTGCACCCCGGAATGGAGCTGAGCCCCGGTGGGGGGGGGAGAAACTGCGCCAGGGACGGCTCCTGCCCATGCCCAGGAGTGCCGTGTCCGCCCCGACGCTCTTCACCCGGGGGAGGATGGCTGCGCCCGGGACCGCCCCGCGTCCCCTTCTGGAGGGCACCGTGTCCGTGCAGAGGCTCTACGTGCGCGGAGGGCAGAGTGCGCCCTTGGGCTGAGCCTGCGCCCCCCGGGAGAGGGCTACACCCCCGATGGCCCCGCGTCCCCTCCCGAGGGCGCCGTGTCCGCGTGGGAAGCTGCGCGCCGCGGGCGGCCCGGGGCGGGGAAGTTCCCGCGGCGTGTGCCGGGCGTCTGGAGCGATCCGGAACAATCTGGGGCGACTGGGGGCCCGAGGTGAATTCTGACGTGTTCAGATCTGCAGTAGGAAAATTACCGGGCTGTGGACGGTCCGAGGGAATGTGTCACATTGGGCTGTGGACGCTGAAAGTGTTGGGGTCCCGAGAAGGGTGCTCTGGTCCCCATACGTGCCGGAGTCCCGCACTCTTGTGTTTGGTTCGCAGTTGATATTTTTAGCCAGCAGATTTTGGTAGTTACTGCTGATAAGGACGTTTTTGTCCCCTTATTAAACAAAACGTAATGGTTAGCGTTCCGTTAAGTATAAAGAAAGTGGCTGGATTATCAGACTTGCTGCTTTACTCTTAGTGCCCTAATTAAAATGATAGATCAGTAAGCTTTGCGAATAGAAGTATTTCTGTAGTCCTTTTCCTTTTCTCTGAAATTCACCTGTGTGTTTTACTCCTTTGAAAGGTGCCACCAGAGCTGCATTTTCTAAAACAGCGGGTTGTCTCAAGAGCAGTCCCTAGGAAATGTCTTTGGTTGCCCTCTTTTCTTGGGGGCAGAGACTCCCCTCTGCCTGCCGAGGGCTGCCCGGAGGGGAGCGGAGGGGAGGGGAGGGGAGGGGAGGGGAGGGGAGGGGAGGGGAGGGGAGGGGAGAAGGCGGTGTGTGGTGTGTGCTCCACCCTGGACGGGGAATTAGGGGCCTTTCCCTGCGTGCTTCCGCCAGTGGGCGGGTCCTCTCCGAGTGGACACCCGCCACAGGGGTTTGGGAAGTATTTGGTGAGACGCGCGCCGAGCTGGGTGCAGATGCCGATCCCGGGCCCTGCTGGGGGTGGAGGCAGGGGACTCACCAGGGCTTGGGAAAGAACGCATGTCTTGTCGGTGAGTAACGCCCTGTTAGATGTCTCAGGGTTCCTGGGACTGAATGTGTTCAGCTACCTCGTGGACAAAATTTGAAGCTATGGTTGGAAGGGAAAAAAGGAGGCCTTTCTGCAGGGGGCAGTGGTGAAAAGAAAATTGGTCCGGCTCTGAGAAATTGATGACACATGTATCTCGAGGTGCCCTGTGCTCATAAAGTCAGTGCTGGGAGGCAAAGAGACGAGACTTCAACAAGAACATCACCAGAGAACAACTTCTTGGTTCCTAGGTTAATGCGCGCCTTGGTGAATCGACACGCCCTGAAAACATTTCAGTTGCTTTCAGATTTTTGGGATAAGAAAATTCTTTGAACTTGTATTTGTCTGGTGAATGAATAAAGCAAACTGAATTCAGTGGACAGACACTTAATCTGTGGCTTGTTGTGTGCTGGGCCCTCCCTGTTACAGGCCTGGGCAATGCAGCGCTGAACAGGACAGGCAGGGTTCAAAAAGTTCAAGCACTGGCAGTGTTAGTAACCGCTTTTATAGCACTAGATTTTTAAAAATAAAATATAAGACTTTGAAATGTATAGCATTACAATTTTTACATATGGATTTAAAAATGAAAGGTTGCACAACGTACATTGAGAAAGTACCGAGATTTACACCTCATTCCATTCATTCCACCTGCTGTGATCCATTGATTGTGTATCTCCCAGCAGCACTCAAGGTACAGACACAGTTGTGTATGTGTTTTAATATAGTGTTAAATATTTGCTATAACAGTGCTGCAGTGAATATTTTTTATACATGGGTGCAAGCAAAACCTAATCATTTTTATTAGCCATCAGAATCCCTTAGGCGTAAGTTTTATTTAAGAATGGAGTTTTATTCCCTGGAATGCTGTGATGAGCTATGTAAATACTTAGGATAAAGGACTCATTTAAATAGGAGATAGAAAGAATACTTTGAAGATTAATAGGTGAGACTGTACACTTACCAGCCTATAAAAATTTTGTTTAAGAAAAAGTGTCACTCTTGGGGCACCTGGGTGGCTCAGTCGGTTAAGCGTCCGACTTTGGCTCAGGTCATGATCTCACGGTTCCTGGGTTTGAGCCCTGTGTTAGGCTCTCTGTTGTCAGCTCGGAGCCTGGAGCCTGCTTCGATTTCTGTGTCTTCCCCTCTCTCTGCCCTTCCCTCACTCCTCCCTCCCTCTCTCTCTCAAAAAGAAATAAACATTAAAAAAAAAAAAAGTGTCAATCTTAGTGTGAAACTGAAAAACTTAGAGAGTTCCAAGTTGATTTGAAAACTTAGGGGCGCCTGGATGGCACAGTTGGTTAAACATCTGACTCTTGATTTGGCTCAGGTCACAATCTCACCGTTTGTGAGATCAAGCCCCACGTGAGGCTCCACACTGACAGCACAGAGCCTGCTTGGGATTCTCTCTCATTCTCTCACTGTCTGCCCCTCCATGCTCACGTTTTTTCTCTCTCTTTCTCTCTCTCAAAATAAATAAATACATACATACATACATACATAAATACATAAATACTTTAAAAATAAAAATTATTAAAAAAAACCCTTGATTTTTTTTTGTGTGTGTGTGTGTCAATTTTCTAAAATATGAGTTTCCAAATTTATAATTTGTGTGATGGAAATGGTGGTGTTAAAAAAAAAACCCTTTAAAAATACATTCGTAACGTGTGTGGTAGAAAAGTTTTATAGTGAGAATTTCATTTAAAAATTGTACGTTGGGGGGCACCTGGCTGGCTCAGTCAGTAAAGCATGCTGAGTCTTCATCTCAGGGCCATGAGTTCAAGCCCCGTCCGTGTTGGGCATAGAGCTTACTTAAAAAAATAAAAATTAAAAAACCCCCAAATCGTGTATTTAAATAATTAAAATATCTTTATTCCTTGAATGAATTTTTAAGTTTTATTTGGGGTGTGGACAGGGAAGATGCAGCAGCCGAGAGAGGTCTTCACATAACCTTGCCGCATAGTCTGATGGCTGTTGGGCGTAGACCACGAGTATCACGTTATCACGTTTAAAAACGTGATGTGATTAGTATTACTGGCTGCTGTTCTAGGAGCGCACAAAGAAAACATGACTTTGGTGTTCAGTGTAGCGTCTTTGTGATGGATTAAAATGAAGAGGGGTTAAGTGTGTGTGGAAGGGGCTTGAAGGTACCTGGTGTTTTTACTGCAGGTGCAGAGAAATTCTGCTTGCCTTTAGGCCAGTTTTGTTTCTCACACGTGGTCACCAACAGGTGTTCACCATGTGCTGGATTCTCTTCTGGGCACTGGAGACTTGGGTGTGAGCGCAGTAAAGGGTAGCTCTTGCCTTCATGGGGTTCACATGATGGGGCGGCGCACCCCAGCTGAAGGCCTCCGTGCCAGGAAGGGCAAACAAAATGAGATCGAGGGTGGGCGGGGGCCTGAGAGGGCTCAGGGGACGGAGGGAGCTGGGCACTACCAGGCAGCTGGGAGCTCTGGAGGAACGTCCTTGTCCTGGGTTTGGGTTTGGAATCGTGGGAGGCCGGTGAGGAGGAGGGAGGCAGGAGGTCTGGAGCTGTGGCGAGGAATTTAGATTGTAATCACCCTGGGATGCGAAGCCTTCTTCCCTCCCTCCCTTCCTTCTTTCCTTTTTGTTTCCTAGTTGACTTTAGAGAGTTTTGAAGGAGGGGATGTCATGACCTATCTTTAAAAGAATCTCTCTGGGAGCGCCCGGGTGGCTCAATCGGTTAAGCAGCTAAGCATCTGACTCTTGATCTTGGCCCAGGTCGTGGTCTCACAGTTCGTGGGTTTGAGGATCCTCTCCCCCCCCCCCCCCCCCCGGCCCCAGCTGCTGTGCCTTGACAGCACGGAGCCTGCTGGGGATTCTCTCCCTCTCTCTCTGCCCGTTTCCTGCTCATTTCTCTCTGTGTCTCTCTCTCTCAAAATAAATAGACTTAAAAAAACAAAAGAATCACTCTGGCTCTCATGCAGCTAATGTTTATTAGGTCCTTGTGACGTGCCAGGGGGTTAAAGCACCTTCTGTGTATGAGCTGGCTTTGCATTCGTCCAAGAGGTGGGCATGTTAGTCTTCTGTGTTACTTGTGGG
Organism: Felis catus; assembly: GCF_018350175.1. Classification (NCBI taxonomy): domain Eukaryota; kingdom Metazoa; phylum Chordata; class Mammalia; order Carnivora; family Felidae; genus Felis; species Felis catus. The sequence goes on along the minus strand of NC_058376.1, from coordinate 1,606,869 downwards.
GAAGACGGGGCCCAGCGAGGGCACACGTCAGTGGCAAAGGCAGGACTGCGCTGAGCCCTGTGACTGCAGGGGCCCTTCTCGCCTCCCCTGCCACCTCCAGGGGGTGCTGGCAGGAGCGTGGGGGGAGCACGATGGGCCAGGGCACAGGCGGTGAGCTCAGATCTGGCAGGCTGTATTTCAGGCTTGTACTCTTAGCGGGCAAATGTTGCCGGTTACCCTGTGACGCAGTCCTTTCATATCGCCTGGGCCTCATGCTCATCGAGAGTGCTCTTGGACTTTGAGCGAAGACTTTTAAAATCAGACTGTGGCGCTTTCATCGAAAAGGAAAATAGAAGTGAAGTAAAATAAAATAAGTAATTCTAAAATTTCTTTCCGTTTAGAATCTGATTCTTCCCAGTCATCCTTCGACCAAGCATCGATGTGATGTCATGCTGCCTTCTACGTTGTTCCCTGTGCTGGCATTCCTTAAGACCTCACCACTGCTGTCTCTGGGGTGTCTTCCTTTTTTTCCCCTTTTTTAAAAATGTTTACTTAAATTTAGACACACACACACACACACACACACACACACACAGAATGTGAGCGGGGGAGGGGCAGAGAGAGGGAGACACAGAATCGGAAGCAGGCTCCAGGCCCTGAGCTGTCAGCCTAGAGCCCGACACGGGGCTTGTACTCATGAACCACAAGATCATGACCTGAGCCGAAGTCGGACGCTCAACCCACTGAGCCCCCCAGGCGCCCCCCTCTGGGGTGTCTTCCAAGCGGCTGAGACCTGGTCTGTGAGTTTAGATGCTTTTTTGATCTTACTGGCAGGTAGTAAGGAGAGGTTTCTGGTCCTTAAATGGTTTGTTGACTGACCTGTCGGCGGGCTGTGTTGCCCTGTCTCCTGTCGTGCCTCCAAGAGTAACAGCTGAGTTGGAGTGTGCCCGGGCAAGAGTCACTATACTCCCCTCCTGCCCGGCTGACAGCATTGTGGAACACCTCCGATTTCACAGTTGTTCAGAGGGGGAAAGTGCACACTTAGAGCTGATGAACCGTAGCGTGTTTTGTAGGCAGGCCCGTCAGGATTGCCAGTAGACTTGCCGTGAGATGGAACATCCGGAATGATCCCAAAGTTGTTGGCCTGAGCGGTTGGCTGGCACTGGCCTTGGGATAGAGAAGTCTGAGGCTGACATCAGGAGCTGGGGACTGGCCCCGTGAGGCCTCGGACCCTGCGGGAGACGGTTCCTCAGCAGTTACACCCGCGGACTGGGCCGTGAGCAGGTGGGATGAATCTCTGTTCCGTCACATTTCAGAAGCGTGATCTTGAGCGAGCTGTTTCATCTTTCTCTGTCTTGGTGTTCTCATCCGTGAATTAGGGAGAACAGTGGCAGCCTCGACCCTCTGGTTGTTGGGCCTACAAACTGAGCCAATGTAAAGTGCCTAAAATAGTACCTCACTTGTTTTTATAAGCAGTCATCCGAGTGGAGATGTTTGGATACTAGTGGAAATTCAAAGTTTGGCTCAAGAAGAGATTGGGGTCAAATATGTGAATTTGGGAGTCATTTGCCTGTTGCTGATTTGAAACCATGGGCTTTGCAGTGGATATAGATACAGATGAGCAGAAGGGTAGGGATGAAACCTGGGGGCTTCTGGCAAGGGGTGCACAGGAGGAGGGGGAGGGGGAGGAGGTGAGGGAGATGGGGGGAGGAGGAGGGGAGAGGGGGGAGGAAGAGAAGGGGAGAGGGGGAGGAGAGGGAGGAGGGGAGGGGAGAGGAGGAGGAAGGGGCCCAGGAGGAGGAGGAGGGGGCCCAGAAGGAGGAGGAGGGGGGGAGGAGGAGGGGAGAGGGAAGAGGAGGAGGAGGGGGGGAAGAGGAGGAGGAGAGGGGGAGGAGTGGAGGAGGGGGAGGGTCTAGCAATACCCATCGTAAAGGGGTCTGTTGAAGGAGGAAACCAGGAGGGTCTCCTGGCCTGGAGTCCAGGGCTTCCTGAGTGAGCCTTATGGTGGCCGAGGAGACCGTGAGGGGGTGTCACAGAGGATGTCACAGGTATAGGACTCCCTAGGGGAGCTTTGTTAAAACGGGGCGGAATTGTTGGCAGAAGCTGGAGGGGCCATGGGCTTGAGGGAGTTATGTAATTTGGGTTTTTAAATGGAAACGATTACGGTGTGTTTATGGGCTAAGGGGCAATCCAGTAGAGAAGGACAAATTTATAATATGTTGGAAAAAGGGTAATTGCAAGAGGCAAGTCCTTGAGAAGGTGAGAGGGGTTGTCGGAGGAACAGGACCTCTGCACGTGGGAACTGACTCACTTCAAAAATATTTCTCAGAGACATGCTGCCCTTTTGAAAGGAGGGCATAAAATAAAAGATAATTTTGTGCTCAGTCCAAGAAACTGGGGAATCGTGCCCTAGGACTTAGGATCAGTTTCTTATTAGCTTACGGTGTTTAAACATGCCTTGGGGCATCCTTACAGAAAGATATATGTGGAAATGGCATTTTTCTTTATTAAAACAATTCACTTACATAAATTTTTTTAATGTTTAGTTTTTGAGAGAGAGAGAGAGAGAGCGTACAAGTGCGTGAGCCGGGGAGGGGCGGAGAGAGAGGGGGACAGAATCCCAAGCAGGCTCCAGGCTCTGAGCTGTCAGCACAGAGCCCGACGTGGGGCTCGAACCCACAAACTGTGAGATCGTGACCGGAGCTGAAGTTGGACGCTTAACCAACAGAGCCACCCGAGTGCCCCTACAATTCACTTATCTCTAAAAGTGTCATTAACTTAACTAGAAGTTGGCACCTTTAGTCACCAAACTTGGTACCACAGCACAGGACCAGCAAGATTCGCCTGCTGCTTTGTGCTTCATTTGTCTTAACAGTATCTAGAAGGATGCCGGTGTTGCGTCCAGGACAGCCCCCACCTCCTGAGGCGGACAGGTGTTGCTTGGGCCCAGTTATGCTGAAATGTCATCAGGGCGGCTGCATTCGCTGAAAGTTACCTGTTCAAGGGGCGCCTGGGGGGCTCAGTCGGTTGAGCGTCTGACTTCGACTCAGGTCAGGTCATGATCTCATGGTTCATGGGTTCGAGCCCCACGTCGGGCTCTGTGCTGACAGCTCACAGTCTGGAGCCTGCTTTGGATTCTGTGTCTCCCTCTCTCTGCCCCTCCCCTGCTTCCCCTCTCTCTCAAAAGTAAATAAAAATGTAAAAAAAAGTTACCTGTTAAAATGGTAAAATCTCTTCCTCGCGTGTTGGTTTTTGTTGTTTGTGGTTATCTGATTTTTTTTTTAGGTGTGGAGTTTTGAAATATCAATGTTCTCTGTAGTTCAGCCAATGGGATGAAGTGTATAGAAGCCCCCCGACTCCCTGTGTGCCCGTCGTCTGTGCCGGGGAAAGGGGAAAACTGATTTCCACCGCCCTGGCACCCTTGCCCGCGGTGACAGGTTCTGTGTGAGTCATCGTGGAAGGACACACTCTGGAGGAGAAGGCCTCTGCCTCCTTGGGCCAGTGTTCCAGCTGGAGGCTAAACCGGGCACCGAGGCGTCCTCGAAGCTGCTTTGTCTGTGCGGTGACCAAGGGCACGAGGGCTGCGGCAGATGGCGTCCCAGGGCTGTGCCTTCTTGAGGCGTCGCTCTGCACAGGGGCCTCTCTCGGGAGGGGTGCCGCGCTGAGGCCCGGAGGAAAGATGAGCTCTTCTTCCTGCCCAGAGAGGGGCCGAGGGCATTCCCTGCCCGAACCCTGCTTATTGGAGCAGCTGGGGGGTGGGCAGTAGCCCCCGACCAGCCGTTGATGGGGGGGCGCGGTGGAGGCAAGGTTGAGGCGTGCAGGGCCCGGCTCTGCACCCTTCCGGATGGCGGGAAGGCTTTGGGGGGAGGGGGTGGTGGGGTGCCGGGGTGCCAGGGTGAGCGGGAGTCAGCAGGGTCTGGCGGTGGGTCGAGTCCAGGAGATGAGGAGACCGGAGGGATTAAGAAGTGCCCTTGGAACTCCCTGGCTTGCCATGATGCTCGGTGGCAGAAGGACCCGAGGTGAAGGGTCTTCACTTACGGGCGTCGTTTCACAGCGGGTTCTCTTCGAATCTGCAGTTCGCTCATCCCTTGGTGTGCGACGTGCAGAATGTTAACATCCTTCCGTGTGATCAGGAGCCTGTGTACCATGTTGTTTGTAAAACACAGACAGGTGCACGTGTGGAAGCTGCCGTGACACGGAACGGTCCGGAGCTGAGAGTCCCGGGTACCTAGTTATTCCTCACAAGTGTTACCTTGAGCGTGGGTCACCTCTGTGTTTCTGACGGGGAACTGACGTAAGGGGCTCGGTAAGTTCTGGGAGAGCCGGGTGGTGTTGGCTAACGCGTATGAAGCTCTCCCGTGTGTCAGGCATGTCGGAGCGAGCTTGATCCAGCCCGCTGCTCGTGATGCTCTGAGGGGGCTCCCCTTCTGTGGAACTGTCCTCACCCTCTCTCTGCTCCGCACGCTCCTGCCCCGGGCCTCCTTCCACCTGTTCCTGACCGTCAGCCAAAGCGGAGCCCTAAGTGGGGAGGATGGGTCCATCACTCTCCTGCTCGGAGCCCTGCGAGTTCCCCCATCTCAGTCCCCCCAGGGGCCCGCTGTCCCCTCTGGTCACCCCTCTGGCTGTGGGGTCTGGGCTTCACCCCTCCGCACCCTCACCTCTCACCCACTGTGCCCTGCTGTCCCTCCGTATCCATTCCTCCCTCCCATCAGGCTGCCCTCTGAGCAGAAGCCTCCGGAAGGCGGGGGTCTTGCTCTGTCTCCCTCCTGAGGGCTCAGAACAGTGCATGGCAGAGAGGAGGCAGTTGTCAGTGTCTGTGGACAAACGACTAACGTGTTCTTACTTTCTGCGCAGGTAGGAAGTGGCGAGCCGATCGAAGCCGTTTGCCTGCCTCCCGCACTGCCCCTCCCATGCTCCTGTTGTACTCGGTGAATCAGTCATCTATTTATGCCCCGTATGTCTGTGTTACCTCCAGATTTGTGTGCTTTTCTTCGTAGAATAGAAACATTTACAAAACATTCAAAATTATTCTAAAACCATGACGTACGGTAGAGTAAATTAGTCTGTTGCGAACAGGGAGCCCTCAACCTACGAGAGCAGCTGTGTCCTGCTGCTGCCATTTGAACCCCGGAGGGCAGCCCTACAACTGAAAAGCATTCTCTTAAGTAATGACCGTCAGAGACGTAACGGATATAGCGACGTTGTGACAGAAATGAGAATATGAGTAACTCTGGGAGGTTTCAGAAAAGCAGCCAAATACGATGAAAAACACCTGACTCGGCGGTGGAGGCTTAACCGGTTTAAAACCTGGAGAGAAGGCGGCTTGTAAGGTGCTTGGTGGAGGAGGAAGTGAGAGTGTCCCAGAGTGTAGGAAGCTGGGGATTTCGTCCCGGCTCTGCCTCTGAACTTGCTGGGCCATCTGCTTCCCACCCTGCCGCAGGCTCCTGGAGTGGAAAACAAGGGCGGTCACGTTGGTGACTTCCAAGGTTTGTTCCATTTCTAGGAGACTCTTGTACGCAAGAGTAAAATAATAAATTCTGAGGGTTTCAGGGGCCATTCAGCGAGCTGTTGAATAAATGTTTATCCTAGAACCCGTGCGCAGTCCTGTGTTGAAAGTGGGCAATGTCCCGTCCCTTCGCGGCTGCTACGGTCCGCCAGGGGCTAGCGCCTGGCACAGAGTATCCTGTCCCCCCGCTCTGGACCAGGCAGCTCTGCTGAAAGAGGTGAGGTGCGGGAGGAGGGGGGGGGGTCAGGAGGCAGCATCTCGGGGGTGGAGGAATGGGTTCTGGCTCCAGGGGATTCCCTTGTTCCATTTTCTTAGTCTTAGGGGACTAGACTCTGTTGGTTGTCTGGAACTAAATTGAGCGAGGATTGTTTTCAGGTGTGTAAGTCTAAAGCTTATCGTACAGATCATTCCATGGGAGGCGGTATTGAGTCAGCCCCCCTGCCGTGACATCATAGAGTTAGGAACTGAGCTTGTCAACGTATCTGTTGGTCAGGCCCGGGGTAAGTTTGGAGCTTGCCTCGTATTCTGTGCCTTTCTGTGCAGGCCGCACACACAGACCCAACTTCTTTTTCTTGTTTCGGCTCGGCGTGCGTGAATTCTCTGGCTCTCTGGGTGTTTGCGTGCTTGGGTCTCCTGAGGAGAGGGATTTACTCGAGGACACGGGTAGCTCTCTGCCCTCTGCGTGAGGCCAAGGAGCAGGCTTCCTGCAGGGCCGCGGGCCCCCTCTGCCCACGCTCACCCCCCCACCTGGCACCCGGCTCTCCTCCATCTCCGTTTCTTCTCTTGTGGGGAGTTGGTTCTGCCGGGCACCTGCTTTGCCAGCTTTCTCTCTTTTGAGGCCAGCCTTTGTGTCGGTCGCTGCGACCTGCCTCTGATGTGTGCCGGGGCTGTGTGAGGGCAGGGCTTCTGCCTTAGGAAGGGGGGCTCACTCAGGGGGCGTCCCCAGGTAGAGACGGGGAGTAGGGTCCTGTGTGAAGCGCTCACTACCCGAAGACTGACGGACAACGGTGAGACTTCACTCAGATGCTTCACGTGGTCTAGACCTGGGCTCGATCTGAAGAGGGACCTACGTGCTCAGGCCACCGTCTACAGAGCAGCGATTTGAGGGGTTACGTCTGCTCTGTCCTGGCGATGCGTGACATCAGTCACGTGAAACTGTATGTTTATTAGTCTGGGTTGTTTCGAATTTGGTTCTTTTTCAGAATAGGAATCTACCCCAAGTAAAGGTCCAACAGAGTGGTCGCTCTGGAGTCCATGATCCGCGCTGGCTCTTACGGTGTGTTTCTGGCGTAGCACGGTGCTCTTGGGCGGGCCGCCTCTTTTGTGGTTGGCAATGCAGTAAAACTTTACTTTCACTGAAAAGGTATCTAAATGTTTCAAGGGCCTCGTGTAGTCATTTTTTAGGTTAACAGTTTCAGGGCTGTCGCGGCACATGCTGTAAACTGCGTCAGCTGGAAGCCGCTTTGGAAGTTGGGGCTGCAGAATCTTAATCCAGGAAGATGTGCAACTCATGGGAATGAATCATAGGAATTCGGAACAGTGATAATTTGGGGTCAGAGAGTTCAACCTAGATTTGACCATCACCGAAGACCTATGGAAAAGTCACTCCCATCACCTTTTGGCTGGTTTCGGCAGTGGTGCGAGGGAACGCCCTCTCAGGACTGCTGGCTGCGTGTCCTGAGTACGTGGTGCAGTGTCACCCGAATGTAGCTCGTGCTCTATTCACTTCTTGTCACTCCTACTCTGGGGGTTTTCCCTCATTAACGTTTTTTGTGTCACGCAGTAGAGGGCTTTCACCCACATGCACATGAACGAGTGACATCGTTGATCGTTCTACTATGAAGCTTTCTATTCTTTGATTTTCTCCCTCTGACAAAACTGCGAGCGGCCTGATATTTTCATAGAAAGAGCGGGTGTTGCGCAAACCGGCAGAGTATTCTAGAGGGAGCGGAGAGTGCCGTGTGCGGTGTCCCCCAGCTCCCCTTAAACTCCCTGTGTGGGGGGAGGGCCGGGCAGGGAGAGGAGGGTTTGATGAACTTAGGTGTTTCTCACCGCAAGCCCTTGCCGTAGGAAAGGGAGTTTTCTTCCCTTTAGTTCCCAGACTTCTGAGCCGGGACCACCCTGTGCAGGGTACGTTGGGTTCCTGGGACAGAGCCCGGCTGTGAGTGGAGGAGCCAGGATGTGGGAGAGCCGACCGGTGTTTCCCAGTCCCGCTGATCGTTGGGAGAAGCGGTGCCGTCGCACGTGCGACCCAGCTGTCTGGGGGTGCACCTTTCTGAGTGCTCTGAGGGGATGCGCTCGGGAAATAACAGGTGGGGGAAGCTCTGTGAGGAGGGTTTGTTTTCTTTTGTGTATAAGCGGCTGTCATGAGATGTACCCTCTATAGACAAGACAATTCAGTGACTTTCACAGATGTCTGAGTTGTGCAGCCTGTACCACAGTTCGGTTTTAAATTTTTTTCAAGTTTTCTTGGAGAGAGAGGGAGACAGAGCGTGAGTGCGCACGCACAAGTCGGGGAGAGGCAGAGAGAGCGAGGGAGAGACGGAATCCCAAGCAAGCTCCGCGGTGTCAAAACAGAGCCCGATGCGGGGCTTGAACTCACAAACCTGAGCCCAGACCAAGAGTCGGACGCTTAACCGATTGTGCCACCCAGGTGTCCCACCACAGTCCAGTTTAAAAAAGTTTCCGTCACCCCAGAATGTTCCTGTGTTTGTGTTAATTCCCGTTCCAGCTGCAGGCCTTGGCAGCTCCTGATCTGTCTCTACAAATCTGTCTTTTCTAGACATTTCACTTCAATGGAATCATTGCAACGTGTAGTCTTTTGGGTCAGGCTTCTTTCCCTTAACAAGGTTTTTGGGGTCCGCCCATGTTGTGGAATGGATCGATACTTTGTTCCTGTTACTTGCTCGGTGGTCCTGCCTGCGTGGTCCTGCCTGTGAAGATCCTGTCCCTTCGCCGGGGCTGGGCGTTTGGGGTGTTTGCACGTTCCGACTACTGTGAATAAAGCTGATCCGAACATTAGCAAACACAGCTTTGTGTGGATATGTGCTCGCGTGGGCGTGGGCTTCGAAATGGGGTTTAGGGTAAAAACATTTCACTGTTACGGACAATGCTAGTAAAGACCATTTGCTAGATTTTAGCTGGCTTGCTCATTAGGTCTGTCTCCGTGCGCTGAGCTTCTTGAATCGCGTGAACCTTTTACTTCCAGGGTGAGATGTCACAGTCCTAATGCTGAGCATCGGCTACTAGGGCGGCTTATGCTGACAGCCCTCTGTGTCGGGCCCCGCAGATGAGCTCTTTCCCATCATTTGACTGTTTATTTCCTCCGCCTGAGGAGATCAGTGCTGTGTACTTGGGCACGAAAACACCCCATTCGGCCTGCGGAACCCCATGTGCCCGGTGCTTTGCCCCAGCATTTTCCCTTCTAGGAGTCTAGCTTGAGGGCGCACCTCCAACTCTATGGAAACACATATGGAAATGACCTCCGTATCCATGCGGGCGTGTCGACCACAGCGCAAAGTGCCACCTGCAGGACGGTACGGCCTCTGGGAACTGATTCGAGGTGACTTCCGAGACCCAGGGAGCGAGCGAGGCACGCTGCCAGACGGTGCTGTGCTCTGTCCACCAGGAAGAAGGGCCGTGGCAAGACACGGGCGCGGCTGCGCGTTCGTGCCAAAGGGAACGGGACGGACGAGCCGGAGCCAGGGGCTGGACTGCTTCCACGGGGGTGGGTGGGAGGGGGTGGGAGGGACAGGGGAGTGGACTCGGCTGCAGGTGTGGGGGCGCGGTGCCCCTCCAAGCACACCGCTCGCTACAGCCTGACTCTGGGAGCCACCGCGCTGTTTACACACCCCCAAATGAAGCACATTAACTTCAGCCAGGAGGTGGGGGCGCTAAAGTGGAATACACACAGAAGCAAACCTCAGTGTCCCCACAAACGACAACGGAGCCACGGGAAAAGGGACGGGAAGAAAGGTGGCAGCCTCATCTTGGAAGACGGCATTTTGGCTGCGTTCTGTGAGGCCGAGGACTGTACAGAACCGTGCTTGTCATGGGGGTGAGGTTCGCAGGGTGAACCTACTCTGTGTGCACCCAGGACTGATCAGGTCGTCCGTCTGGGTGGGCGACCAGAGCCAGGTCGCAGTGTAAACCCACGGTCTCTAACGTGTGCACATCGGGATAGGTGTGTACGGGGACGTGCAGAGATGGATGTGAGCACAAGGGTTATACGCACGTGCCCTGGGTCTCCGTCCCCTGACAGGCCCCAGCAATGGCGAGCATGCCCAGATATCATCCTCCGATAGGAAGGAACAGGTGCAGCCAGGACACCTGGCCGTGCAGAAAGTAAGGAGGCGCTCAGAAGGGGTGGGGTGTGTTGAGAGGGCACGGGGGCCCACCCCAAGCGACAAAGATGGCCAGAGTTGAGGCAGTCTGAGCGAGGAAATAAAATGATGATAGGATCGGTTTATAATCCATAGACTAGAATAAATACCCACTACTCTGTACTGATATAAATAAATAAGTGAATAAAGAAGCAAATAAACGGGGGAGAAGGAGCAGCTCTTCCCGACAGAGGGGTTCTAATTAGTGTAGAAAGAGTGAGGACGTAGAAAAGACAGTACAGCAACGATTGGTTTAGGTGAGACTCAGGGATGGGGGCTGAGATTAGTGGGTGAGAGTTTGAGGAGAAACAGGATATTTGCCTGGGCTCTATCTCTTCCCCAAGTTATTTACTTATTAAAAAGGGAAAAATAGTAACTTTAGAGTGGAGAAAGCCAGCAGACACCAGCTAACCCAGGTGACCCAAGTTAACGTCACCTGTGGTAAGACAGGTCGCCATCATATAGTCCAGATGCCCCACGGGCACATCATGTGTCCAGTGTTCTTGCCACAGATGCGTAATCACAGCAGTTTCACGAGGAGGTAGTGGACCCCGGAGGAACACCTGACCTGTGCTCTTCAAGTGTCCGGGTCCCAAAGGACAAGGAAGGCTTGAGGGGTGGTGGAGGCTCAGGGGAGTCTGGGGGGACATGATGGTGAAGCGCACCGTGGGTTGTGGATGGGCTCCTGGCACAGAGGGGTCTTCGTAGGAAAACGGGTGAAATTCAGATGCAGCTCGTGGCTGAGCTAATAGTGTTGCACCGGGATCATCTGCTAGCTGAGTAATTTATCTGATGCGGTAAGACGCAAACGTTAGGAGAGGCTGAGCGAACGACAGGTGGGCACTTGCTGCTGTTTCCGGCTTTCCTGTAAGCCTATAGTTTCAACAGAGGAAGGTGAAAAAGCACATAACAAAACATGACGAGACACCTGTGGCGCTCAGGGTGAGGATGGGGCCACCTCCTTGGTCCTCCCACCCGGTCCTCCCATCGTCTGAGCTGCCGTTGGGGATTCAGAGTTGTATCCAGTGGGAAACCCTCTCCTTCCATCTTACTGGGAATTCTGGTGGCCTTGAGCCCGCGGTGCAGCATTCTGGAGCTGTGCTTTCCACTCCTGGGGAGAGGGGCAGGGGGGTTGCGTCAGGATCACCTGGCTCCAGTGGGAGGCGGCGCTGTGCCCGGGAGGCGGTCGGGGCCCTGGCTGATGGGGACACCGGAGGCCCATATCGGGGATTTCACGTGGTTACGGGTCTTTTCCTGGGTCTTTTCCTACGTCTTTTGAGTTTATTATTTTTTTCCAGAGAGCGATTTTAAATGTTTATATGTTAAAATGTATTGGACATTTCCTTTACGACCTGGGCTTTGAGTCCCGTCTGAGCACACTTGCCCCGCCTCAGGAGCATTCCTCTTTCATTTCTTCTGGCCTCTTTTCCTCACTTAGCTCATTAACCTATGTGAAATTTGCTTTTATATGGTTGGAAGTGAGGTGTGACATTTCTCCAGCTGGCTAGCCGGTAGCCTACTGCTCCCCGAGCAGCCTGCCCTGTGCCCACGGTTACCACGTGCTGAGTGGTTTCTCCAGTTACGTTTCTAATTGCTTATTGCTGCCATGCAGGGAGCCTCTTGGGTTTGCATGCCGGTTATGCGCACAGCTTGCGATCGTGTCTCGTGTTTTCTAGGTGGGGGATCAAGTTGTGCAGGTGATGCTGTTTCCGTCTAATCTTTGTACTTTCCCCTCGTGCACTGGCTGGGGCTCCCGGTGCCACCTCAGATGTACTGCTCGCACGGCAGTGGTGGTCCAGGCGCCCCTCTTGCGCTGGCTTCCACCCGGTGTAGACGCTCGTGTTTCATCACCAGGTGTGGTATTTTCTGTAGCTGTTTTGTGCACACCCTTTATCTAGGTGAGCAGGTCACCTTCCTCCTTGGCTGAGAGTTTTTTAAAATAAGCTTTCTCATGAATAGCAGTAGAATTTTGTATGCTTTTTCTGCATCTGTTGAGATGGTTGTATGGTTTTTCCTGTCTAATCTGTTAATATAGTAAATTTCATTAGTAGATTTCTTGCTGTTAAACATTTCGTTCTTTACTTTTAACACATTGAAAGTTAAATTTTCTACGTATCGCAAGGCCTTTTCCTTTATCAAAATCCTTCCTCCCCTCAGCCCCCCAGCTTTTGATTTTTCTGGAGTATAGTTTACATACTGTAAGGTGTATGTAGTGCTGTGCTGGTAAATGTTGAACAGCTGGCTTTCTGGAGGGAGGGGGACGTAAAAAGCCCTGATGGATAGCATTTGCCAGTTTCTGTGGCGTAAATGTTCTCACCATTGCTTGTTTCAAGCTACCAGTGAGCTGTCAGCCGGCTCCCCAAATTCCAGAAAATGGGATAGTCCTCTCTCCTTAGCTGCCAGGGGCTGGTGCCAGCTACCACTGAAACCCGGTGCAGCCTGGTGACCCTCCCGGCTGTGTGCGATCACGTGACCATCTCCGACATCCACCCTGAGGCTTCCTCATGCCCGTCCAAGTCAGCTCTCCTGCCTCCCTGGGGTAGCCGCCGGTGCGACCTTGGTCACCATCCCGTCCTTGCTCCTGGTGTGACCTTCACAGCATTCTTGTTTTCTGTTCTGTGCATTTACAACTCTGTGTTTGCCTCTCGGAGCTACCTGTTTATAAGGAGTAAAACGTAGGACTCACAGTGACTTTTATCGGAAAGGTGACATCTGGCCCATGGTTGCTACTGTAGCACTAACTGTATTAGAAGGGCAATGTTGGTCCCATGATAGTGTCTTATAATCTGAGGGGTTGCTAGCATCTTATATTCACGGAGCTCTCCGTCTTCCCCCATATAAACTGAACCTGTTTTCCGTCACGTATGCAATCATTTGACCGGTAGCTTTTCAGCACCTACTGTGTGTCAGGCACTTTGGAGGCCAAAGGTGCGGCAGAGAATGAATAACTCGGTGTCTTTCTTCATGGAGCACAGGTTCCCACGTACCTTTAAGCTGCATGTTTTTCCAGTTTGACTGGCCTTGCCGATTTTCTCCTCACTCAGACCTCCGCTTGTCTTTACCCCTGGTATTATCTTAAATCACCCTTAAATCAGTGTGATTTCTTCCACTGCTTGATTTCAAAATTCCCTGCTTCAGTGTTAGTTGGTGTTTAGCCCAACTACTTATATAATTATTTCTGCTTTTATTAAACTCTCATGATGAAAAGGCACAGGAACTGGTTTTGGTGGTGTTACATCAGGAAAGGCTAATTTTTGCAAGGGCTGCGACGGTAGAGTGCCTGCAAGGGTTCGTGAGACAACACAGGTGCGGGGACCATCATCTGAGGAGGAGCCGTGGGTGGCTCATCACCTTCGGCTGCAGCTCTCTGGATGCCGGGCGGGCTTATTCCCTCCCAGGGTGGTCTCTGTCTGGCTCCTGAAGGCCTCAGGGCGCGTGGGGCTGTGCCTCTGGCAGCCCGCTGGCTCCGAGGGATGGGAGTCCGGTTCCCAAGCACCATATGGCGTGTTGGGCACTTGTTCCACGCTGTGTGGTCAGGTGGGAGTGGAGGAGATCAAGGATGCGAGTCCCCGTTCTCCAGTGGACCCTCAGCCCAGGGAGAGTGGCGGGTTTGCCTGGGGGAGAAACGTCTAGAGGCTCTCCCCTACCCCCACCCCCGTGAATTTAGCCGTCATGGCGGGTAGGCGGGCTGGAGGCAGGCCAGGGGACCTCCGAAATCCGTCCGCTCATTTTAATAAGAGAAAATAGTTCTGTTTTATTTATTCAGATGATTAAAAAGCCCTTAGAGATCAACTTTGCTCATTCCTTGGGGAGGATATTGGGAAACTGTGAAAAGCACAGTGTGGATGGGTCTTGGCTCCTGGCCCCCTAGCATTCTCTGGTGCACAGAAGAACCTTTGGCCTGCTGGGCCCGTTGGCCTAGAAGGTGTGCCTGGCCCTCAGCCGAGATCCAGAGGCAAAAACACATTCCCTTTCCTTGCCCTGGTCTCGAATGACACCTGACTAGCCGGGTGTCTGTCGAGGATGGAGGGACACCTCGGAGGCTCTTCCTTTTCTCCTCAGCCAACTTCGACCTCATGGAAGGGACCGGCTGAGCTGGCCCCCTACCCCCACCCCCCTACCTCTGCCATAGTGCATCTGGCTGCTGAGAGGGATTGGAAAGAGGGACATCAAAGATCAAAGAAAAGCATCTTCGTGGGGATAAATATTATCTTTTTCTCAATATAGTTGCACTTTGGAATTTAGTCTTTGAAAATAATAATTATGGGGGCTAAGTCTTTTTTTTTCAACGTTTATTTTTTTGGGGACAGAGAGAGACAGAGCATGAACGGGGGAGGGGCAGAGAGAGAGGGAGACACAGAATCGGAAACAGGCTCCAGGCTCTGAGCCATCAGCCCAGAGCCCGACGCGGGGCTCGAACTCACGGACCGCGAGATCGTGACCTGGCTGAAGTTGGACGCTTAACCGACTGCGCCACCCAGGCGCCCCAGGGGACTAAGTCTTAATATGAGAGTTGAACCCTTAGAGATAACCTTTAAATCTTGGAATGAGAATTCAAGAGCCATCATCTGAAGTCATTTTTCCATTGTTGGGCTTTTGTTAGATTTTAACAAATGGGTACATCTTCTTTATCTGTACTTAAATTTGTAAGCCAGAGTGATACTCTTGATGTCAATGGAAGAACAAAACATCTTTCTTTAAGTGTCAAAGTACTGATCACAGTAGGGATCGTCCTAAAACACAGGTAAGGTGGAGGGAATCAGTGAAGCTCTGAATATCTTAAGTCTGACTTTACCTGAATAATTATTTAAAAAGCCGTTTTGATAAATAAAGCCTCCCAATCCTATAAAATATGAGTAATTCATCGTCATGCATTTTTGCATTTTTTATTTCTCTTTCTTAAAGGTGGATCTCAGGTCCTGAGATGTCAAAACTACTATCATGTTTAGTTTTTTAGGGCCAAGGAAATCTTTATCTTGTTTTCTAGCACCGACAGGGTAATCTGTTACTAGGTTATTGAAATCTTTTGATGAGTCTCATATCATCCCCCATCCCAATATTTACACAGTAAACAATGAAAACCAGGAAGCCCACGCTCTGAGATAAGCAGGGTTGCCAGAGGAAGGAAGGAGCATGGCTCCTGACACACTGTGGGGGCCACATGCCCACCTTCACGTGGTTCAGGCCACAGAGGAGCCTGGCGTGAACCATGGCCGGGGGGCGCTGGGGTGCTGAGCGGCTGGCATGCTGTGCCGGGCTGTCCTTAGCGGTCCCCAGGTCCCAGGAGGAAAGCGTCGTCAGAGCCGGGTTTCGGCTGCAGGGACCCTCTCGCAGCACTAGGCCCGGGTGCACCAGCCGCTCTGTTCCCCATCTGCTTACGATCCCCGTGGCGGGTCTCCAGAAGTGCCTGCTGACGTCCCTTGTGAGTGGAAGAGAGAAGTGGGCATTCTGTGTGTGCTGAGCCCTCCCAGCCTGGTAGTGTTTTCCTGCCACCTCTTGCATTTTATTCTGTGGTTCCGGAACTAGTCCTTGTCCCGTGTGGCGAGGGTCAGGGTGGTCGTGATCTGAGGCTGAAATCTGTCATTGTGTGTGCACGGCGGTGTCTGAGCGGACCTGCCTGTCTCTTGGCCTGGCCTCACCCCGCTTCGCCTTGTCTTACCCCAGGAAGAGGCCCCTATACCAGGGGCCTGGAGGACGCACAGGCAGCCACATCTGGGGGGTGTGGTGGGATGGGTCTGCTGCAGCAGGAGTCTGGCAGGGTGATGAGGCCCAGAAGGTACATGCTACCGGCCGAGACCTGGATTTTTATTTTTTATTTTTATTTATTTTTTATTTTTTTAATGTTTATTATTGAGAGACAGAGAGAGACAGAGCATGAGCAGGGGAGGGGCAGAGAGAGGCGGTGACACAGAATCCGAAGCAGGCTCAGGCTCTGAGCTGTCAGCACAGAGCCCAAGGTGGTACTTGAACCCACGAACCGCGAGATCAGGACCTGAGCCGAAGTCAGGTGCTTAACTAACTGAGCCACCCAGGTGCCCCAAGACCTGCATTTTTTAAGTTATAGGCCAGAACTTAATTATTCTGTGTCCTCCTGGCTGTAACTCTGGGCACTTACCTCTTCTCTGCCCTGATAAGCACCTGGGGGTTGCGCTTCCTGTCCCTGCACAGCCGTGGTATGGTAGGGGCTTAAAAAATGTTTGATAGGGGCACCTGGGTGGCTCAGCCAGTTGAGTGTCCGACTTTGGCTCAGGTCATGATCTCGCTGTCTGTGAGTTCGAGCCTTGCATCGGGCTCTGTGCTGACAGCTCAGAGCCTGGAGCCTGTTTGGATTCTGTGTCTCCCTCTCTCTTGCCCCTTCCCCACTCACACTCTGCATCCCTCTCTCTCTCTCTCTCAGAAATAAACACAAAATTTTTTTTTAAAAGTTGAGGCTCTTTTGAGAAATAAAATACATCAAATTATTCAGAAACATTCTTTACAACTTGACGCACAGCTGGATTCGAGTGCAGTGTCCAGTGTGTATTCTGAGCCTCAGTAAAGACCCACGGTCTCAGCTTCCCTCAGGCTGCCCATCCTGACTCTTGTCCAGGGCAGAGCTTCTCAAGTGCCGAGAGCCCAGTATAGAACCTGGGCTCATTTGTCGTCTGGAGTTACCTTTATGTTCGGAAATCTTTTTTTTTTTTTTTAATTTTTTTTTTCAACGTTTTTTTTTTTATTTATTTTTGGGACAGAGAGAGACAGAGCATGAACGGAGGAGGGGCAGAGAGAGAGGGAGACACAGAATCGGAAACAGGCTCCAGGCTCTGAGGCATCAGCCCAGAGCCTGATGCGGGGCTGGAACTCACAGACCGCGAGATCGTGACCTGGCTGAAGTCGGACGCTTAACCAACTGCGCCACCCAGGCGCCCCATGTTCGGAAATCTTTAAGTAAAATTTTGAAAAGCTTTCATTAACGCCCCAGGATGGTTTTGAATTGTGGATTTGGGGGAAAGTGTATCTCTGGTGTTTTGGTGCTGTGCTGTGTCCGGCTGTGTCTCAGCTCCACACCTGTGGATCCTCAGGACCCTGTCCTGGTGGGCGATGTTCACATGGCTCTTCTCTCCTCCCTGCCAGTCTTTCCCGAGTGCCCCTCGCATGGGGATGGGGGGAGAGGGTGCAAGTAAATGACTTGTGGAAGTGACTTTGTGGAAGAATCACTCCTATGTATCTAGCAGTACATGCACAAAGGTGACCTGAGGAATCACCGAGCCAGGACCTCCACGTGGGGGATGGCAGACGGTGGTGTTCATGCTGGGGCTTCCCAGCTCGGATGCCTGCCCCCACTGTCACCACCTACTTGATTGTTCTGGTTGAGTTTTGGCCTCCCTGTCCCTCTGAAATGACTCTTCTGAGTCACCAGTGACCTGTCTCTGTCAAGGTCAGTGGCCACTGTCCTGTCCCTGTCTTGCTCAGGCCCTCAGCAGCATCTGACAGAACTGCCTGAGCCGCCTCGTCCCCCAGCCCCCACCTGCCCTTGGCCCAAGGGCCACACTCCCCACCTGCTCTGGGTGCGGATGCCTCTCCTGCCTGCTTGCCCTGCAGCCCCAGCCCCTGCCCTCCACTCTGGAAGTGGTGCCACGTGCACCTGCTCAGAGCTGATCCCTGGCCCATCCCTGCCTCCCACTGCCTCCCACGGGGGCCTGTGACCATTCTCACTCCTTTCTCCCACCTTGCTCACTGCACGAGGCCTGCCAGCTCCTCCAAATCTGTTCCCGTCTTCCCCCGCTGATCCCCCTCTCTGAGTCCCAGGAGCTCTTCATTGGCTTTCCGGGGTCCAGACTTGCTCCCGTGTGGTCCACCCTCATGGGGTCACTTGCAGACATCCTTTGAGGAGCGCGTCCCATCAGGTAACGCCTGCTTGACCCCTTCCAGTGACTTCCTGTCATGATGGGGAAAGTAAGTTCCCTTAGGAAAAAGTGCACAAGCCTTCTCCCTGGGTGATTTCCCTCCATTTTTCCTGTTTGCCGATCTGCACAAATGGAGCCCCCCTCCCTCCCGTTCTTCCTGTGGGGGACTGTCATCTATCTCCCAGGTATTTGTAAGGCTGCCACCTGCCTGTCTCTGGGCCATCAGCTCAAATGTCTCCTTGGTGAGACTGTGTCCCCGTGTTGTCCTTGTCCACGTCACCCCGCTCTATAAACACTCGGCGTGGCCCTGTCTGCCGGTTGGCCTACGTGTTGACTCTCCCTCTGCCCTGGAACACGAGCTTTTGGAGGCCAGAGGCAGTCATGGTCGCTGCTGTGGATCTGGGTCTGTAGCAGGCCTGTTCATAGGACTTGTGCCCACGTTTCCGTGGCCTGTGTTTGGGTCAGGGTTGGTTTGGCAGCGTGTAGCAGAAAACCTGGCTGGTGTGGTTTTCCATTCCTGGGCTCCTTGTACCAAGAAGTGGACAGTCTGGGGCCGGAACAGTGGTTTCTGGACCTTTCTGTCTCCAGTCTGCTGTTTCGTTCTCATGCTCAGCTCCCCGGGTCTTGTGGTGAATTCTGACTCCAGCCTGATGTTCTGTAGAAAGGCAGGGAAGCAGGAAGGGGCGGTGTCTCCAACAGGAAGGCATTTCTGGAAACCCCCAGCGTGTGTCTCATTGGCTGGGAGAGTGCTAGAGCCGCCTTTGGCCACTAGGATCTGGGGCAGAGTTTGTGCAGCAGAGTCAGGCTCTGTGGGGGAGGGGTCCTGGTACCTGACTGCCGACACTTCCCGCTTCTTATGTCTCAAGTCCACACCATAGACAGGTGCGTGGAGATAGCTGCAGGCTCTGTTTCATACTAAAATAACTGCAGAGTGGGGCGGTCTGGGGCTGGGCGAGCTCGCCAGTCTTGTACCTCAAACCAGACAGACTTAACCTACCTGGTGACACGGACGGCTGGCGGCAGGTGTGGGGTGTGCTTGGCAGGGACAAGCCCCTTCTGTGCAGTGACCTGAGGGCACGGTCGCTGCGGGTGGGCCCAGGCAGCAACCTGCGCCAGGAACCAGGCCTCCCTCTGTAGGGAGGAGGGAGCCAGCTGGGTTCTCACGGCAGGGCACGAGAGGAGGGGGGCCCCTGCCACCCCCGAAGTGACTTTTGCCGTGTCTGTGGAAGATGCCTGGAGAAGAGCCCCTCAGGCTGGGCGGCTTGGGAAGGCAGGCGCCGCCGCTGTCTGCCGGGGCCCAGCCTCACACAGCTGCCCCGGGGCCGGGAAGCGGCAGACCCTCCTCCAGAGGAGCCGCTCTTGTATTCGCCCACGTTTCGCAGCCTCTTGCGTGGTTTCTGAGGTCGCCTACACGAGAGAGAAGCCCTGCCCCGCTCGAGGGCAAACCCAGAGCGGCTGGGGAGAGCCGGGGGAGCTCGCCTGGGACTTGGGACGAACCTTCCCCACGTCTCAAACGTCCCCAGGGCGCTTCCTGTTCAAGTCCAGCTCCTTTCCCCCGGGTTTCCTGCAGGGAACCAGCTGTGAGGATGGACTTTCCCCCGCAGTGCCTGTAGGTCGGGAAGAACAGAGGGCGGGCCCCGCGGTTCCTTGCGAGCCTTCTCCACCCACGCGAGGCGCTCACCAAAGGGCTCGGTGTCGCTGGAGCTGTAGGAGGCAGATGTGGCCAGAGGGGGCTGCGGGCGCCGCAGGTGGTTGAGCCTTCTTCCGAGCAAGCCGAGCCAGCCGTGGTGGGGTATGGGCTATGAAATCAGAACTGCCGTTTGGAAGGTTCTCCGCGGCGCTGGCTGGAGAGCGGGTGCGGGTGTGGGCGTAGGTGTGAGTGTGGGTGCAGGTATAGGTGCGGGGCTGGGGGTGAGTGTGAGTGCGGGTGCGGGTGAGAGTGTGGGTGCGGGTGCGGGCGGGGAGGCCTCTGTCCAGGTCGGCGGTGAAGGAACAGGGTGGGTAGACGGCAGACCCATTGCGTGGGGTTTGGCCTGCGTAGCCGCGTGGAAGGCGGAGCCTTTGGCCGGACAGAGCCTATAGGGAACAAGCTTTGGGGGTGGGGGCGTGGACGTGCCCACTTTGACAGGCGGTAGCTGCGGGGGCGGGCACGTCTGCTTTTCCGTCTCCAGTTCCCCTTGGGCTCCGGGGCCCAGGCCTGCCAGGGGGCACATCGCACTCCCCCTCCAGTCTGGTGTCTCACAGGTGTTCCTGAACATCTGGAAGCAACCACTGTATTTTCCTTAATTTCCTACCCCTTCTTCTCACAGTGAATGTCACCGACCCCCCCCCCCCCCCCCCAGTTGCTGGAAACCTGGCAGCTTTTCCTCGGTGTCACATCTAGTTCCCTGCACCTTTTGTGCCTGCTGTCCCATCCATTCTCTACCCGGGATGCCTGCTTCTCTGTGTCTCCCCTCGGCCCAGGGGCCCCAGGCCACCACCATCTGTCCTTTGCCCTCAACAGAAGCCTCCTGACCCTCCTGGGCCCCAAGTCTTGCCTTGTGCTCCCGGTGCCCTTCATGCAGCAGCCAGAGCCCACTCTCTTGCCCTGCACTTACAGGCCCTTAGGCCTGACCTTGGGCGCAGTAAAACTGTACTTACTCCTTACCCACAGACACCGGGCTTGACTGCCTCCCACCTGTTCCCAGCCTCCTCCCTCTGACTGCTCTCCCCGCGTGCTCCAGGCCCCTGGCCTCCTCCCTCCAACCGCTCTGTCTGCTTGAGTTCAGGCCCCCGACCTCCTCCCTCTGACCGCTCTGTCTGCTTGGGTCCAGGCCCCCGGCCTCCTCCCTCTGACCGCTCTGTCTGCTTGGGTCCAGGCCCCCGGCCTCCTCCCTCCAACCGCTCTGTCTGCTTGGGTCCAGGCCCCCGGCCTCCTCCCTCTGACCGCTCTGTCTGCTTGAGTCTAGCTCCTCGCGTCTTCAGGTTCTTGTATATGCCTCGCCTGTTGCCACCTCGTGGCTTTCCCTGTGCTGCTCTTCCTCCATCAGATGGCGGCCCCCACCTCTGAGACGATCCAGACCTGCTTATCTGTAGGGGTATCCTCTTGTCTTCAGTTGAGAGGCAGCTGAAGGAAGTGGGCATCTGCCTGGACTCTGGAACCAGACTGTTGGTCTGAGCCATGCCAACCCCACCTCTCACTGTGTGACCCTGACACGTTGTTTGACCTTCTGGGCCTTGGTTTCCTGATCTGTAGAATGGGGATACTAATACCTCCCTCATTACTGTGAGGACTGAATGATCATGTGAACCATGTGAGACAGTGTCTGGATGGTAAGAGCTAGACGGGGCACCTGGCAGAGCCCTTTAAGACGGGTGAGTGTCCAGGAAGTCAGGAGCTGGTCACCTTATCCCTGAGCCTTGCGGCCTTTGCCTTGGAGTTGGAGACACGGCCAGGTTACTCTTAGTGTTTTAGGCCAGACCGGGCATCTTCCTGTAGAGCAGAAATGATTGGTCTCCAGTATAGGGACATACTTTTCCCCAAAAAACACATACCCAAGTTGTTTTTTACCAGTGGGCAGGTAGAGCTGGAAATGGCTTCTCCAAACTGTAGAGATAAAATTGGATAGATGCTTGGGATTGGAATTAAACCTTGGATCATCCGATAGGAATTTCCATGGCTTCTGTTAAGGGTTGTTAATTCAACATTACTGTGAGAGAGAAGTGGTAGGGATTGGTGACCAAGAAAGTGTAATTTCCTGTGGGAGAGCAGCCTTTTCATCATTCCTTTTATGTCAAATAAGGCTATAATTGGTCATCCTTTAATGCAGAGAGTAAAACTTGTTAAATTTGGATTTTTCTTTAGATTGGCCTTTAAGCCTTTAAAAAATAATTTGCCACTTATGTTCAAGGCAAGTCACTACTGTATCACTTTGTATAAATCAAAGCATAATTACTAAACACAGTGTGCATTCTAGAACATAGTGTTTGTTCACACATGCTGTTCTTGTTTTGAAGATTGTTGAATTTGGTGTTTCTGGAATGCTCTCTAAGGCTGGCATGTCTTTGGTTATGAAGGCCCCATAGCCGAAATAATGGAGTGTCCATGTGTGACGATGGACGAGAGACTTCAGAGAGGGTGTCTGTGTGTCGATGGTTGTATTAGATTAACTTCCAGAAACTACTTTAGGCTCTGTCCCAGGTACTGCCTAAAAACATTGGTAGAGAGGTGTTCAGTTGTGGGTTTATAAAGATAGAAACGTATACAAATAGCATAAAACTTGTGTGAATGTAACTCAGGCGAACTTCTAATCTTCCCTTTTCCAAACACGTGCTTTACCAAACCTCATGTTCAAGATTTAACAGAGATGTTTTAAGGGGAACCTGGGTGTCTCAGTTGGTTAAGCGTCCGACTCCAGCTCAGGTCATGCTCTTGTGGTTTATGGGCTCGAGCCCCATGGCGGGCTCTGTGCTGACAGCTCGGAGCCTGGAGCCCGCTTCGCATTCTGTGTCTCCCTCTCTCTCTGCCCTTCCCCCACTCATGCTCTGTCTCTCAAAAATAAACATTAAAACAATTTAAAGGAGATGTTTTAAAAAAGTCACCTTTAAATTGTAAAGGTGATTTAACATGTACAAAAATAAAGCAGCATTTGATGACTATGTGAGGTTCTATACATCTGCTCTCTGGCACTGGGTTAAAATGATACTCCAGGGTTCTTGTTGGGCTGGGATGGGAAGGGCAGCAGAGTGTGCATGCTGTGGGTTTGGGGATGCCTACTGTCATTGTGCTGGCTTTGTCACCTGCTGTCCCCAAGTCAGATGCAGCCACCAGCTCCCGTGAGCACTGCCAGCTTCTCCAGAGCTGCAGTGGGCGGGAGGCCCAGCCTCTGCCTGTCACCCACCGTACAGAGAAACACTTTGCAAACTACCTGATCATTTTTTTGACTTTATAAATTTAATGAGCCAAAACAAAGGTAAAGTATCTTCTAATTCCCAAGGTAGAGGTGTAGGTACCCAAAGTTCCTAAGTCCCGTCTTGAACTCAGCAGGATGTCGCCAACTTCTTTCAGTCTGTACATGGAATTGCAGGAGGTGTGACCTTTCTTTGTGGCCACAGGCTGCAAACCAGTGGCGGTGGGATTCTCCCTTTTCTGGATCCATTTCTATTAGTGAAGTCAAGGAGCGGAGGCAGGGGAGCCCTGGCGCTCTGCGTCCACGCCGGGGGTCCTGGCCGCGCTGGACGGGCGCCCTACCCGAGGACCGGCTGCAGGGCCAGCGGGATGAGCATGGCCAGCAGGTCCAGAGGGCCAGGCGCGGGGTGCGGGGTGCGGGCTGCGGCCTTGAGCTCAATGCCCGGCAGGGGCCGGCCCGCCGACGAGTTGCCGTCTGGGATCGCGGTCGGGGCGGGTGCGGTGCCCATCGGCTCCATGCAGGTCTGCGCGGGCAGGAGCAGGGCCACCAGCAGCAGCAGCAGCGCCGGCGTGGGCCGGGTCGCCATGGCTGTGCGCTCGGGGCGCGTCTCCTTGCCGGTGCTGGTCGCAGTGGCCGCCGCTCGGCAAGTCTATTCTGTAGGGTCCTCTCAGGGTCCTCTTTGGTGGGGTCTGGTCTGGCCAGCCGCACCCGGCCAACTCCCGCTGGCAGCTGTTAACCGTCGGTCCCGGGATCCCGCCCTGCCCGCGAGCACCCGCGCCCGCGCGCCCTGGAGCCGGCGGAGCGTGCACGTCTGCGCTGTGCCCTGCACGCCCGGCTTCCTCCCACGCAGCCCCTGGCCGGGGCCGCGGAGCTGCTAAGCTGGGACTCCGGGGACGCGGATGCCCCTGGCGTGTTACAGCATTCTGCAAATCCTTGGGGTCAGTGCTTTCTGGGGACATCGGAAACCTTTCCTCCTGCGGTGTGCACACGGAGGTTTTGTTTTAAAAACCTTGAGATTATGGTATCTTTTTCTTAAATATGCCTGTGATGTAGCTGTGACATTTTTTTGTTGTTGTTGTTAATGCTTCTCCCAGGTTTTACTCATGTACGACATTTACTTGACTGCAGTTTGGAAGGAAAGCATTTCTTAAGTAAACCGGGGACTCTCACTTTTGGACGTTAGGATGCACTCTACCATCTTTGAAACTGTACATTTTTCTCCCCAAGCAGAACTCTTATGAACATTTCCAAAAACTATGTACTTCATATACAGACATTTGAATTTTTAATTTAAATTAAATAAAATGTATTTGTTTTTCAAATACGTAAGCTCTGCACCCAAGGTTGGGCTCGAACTCATGACCTTGAGGTCAAGAGTCGCATCCTCCACCAGCTGAGTCAGCCAGGCAGGTGCCCCCAGACACGTGAATTTTTTGAATGTCCATTATGAACCGAAGTCTTTGCTGATCGTTAGGTGGGAAAGAGCAACCAGAAGCAGCCCAGGGAGAGTCGTCACATGTGCTGGGGTCACACAAAGCTGGGGCTTGGCCAGATGTGGTTTATTTATTAATTCTACGCACGCGGCATGCTTTTTGCTTATTTCTGTTCCACATCAGAATCGTCGGTGTATCTTCCTTACTTGGATTTGGCCTCTACTTGTAATCAACACAAGGGTTTAAAATAGTTCTATGTTAGGGGCGCCTGGGTGGCGCAGTCAGTTAAGCGTCCGACTTCAGCCAGGTCACGATCTCACGGTCTGTGGGTTTGAGTCCCGCATTGGGCTCTGGGCTGATGGCTCAGAGCCTGGAGCCTGTTTCCGATTCTGTGTCTCCCTCTCTCTCTGCCCCTCCCCCGTTCATGCTCTGTCTCGCTCTGTCCCCCAAAAAAAAACACAAAACAAAACAAAACAAAAAACGTTGAAAAAAAATAGTTCTATGTGTTTTAAATTGTAAAAGTATGCATATCTTTGGAAATAATTGTGCAAACAGTTGAAAATGAAAGGTTTAGGCTTCCTCCCCCATCCCAGTCACTGCAGGTAGCCCCTCCCATTACACCACCCAGTCAGTATCCAGTGGGAGAAGTCTATTTACTTGGAACAAGCTTGGGGTGCTGGTGTCAGAAGTAGAAGTTGGATTCAACGTAGGTACAACTGGCTTCTTCTGTTAAGCATATTTTTCAGATGTGTAACTGCATGTTCCATAAAAGAGCACACAGGAGCGCCTGGCTTCCTCAGTCAGTTGAGTATCTGATTTCGGCTTGGGTCATGATCTCATGGTTCGTGGGCTCGTGAGTTCGAGCCCCGCATCAGGCTCTCTGCTGGCAGTGCAGAGCCTGCTTCGGATTCTCCGTCTCCCTCTCTCTCTGCCCCTCCCCTGCTCATTCTCTCCTTTTCTTTCTCTCTCTCTAAAATAAAATAAACATTAAAAAAAAAAAAAAGAGCATATAAAAAATAAAGAGCAAGGGCCCCTTTCTAGGGCTGGGCAGGAAATGCCCCAGGTGAGCCTGGAGCACGCGTAGACCCAGCCAGGAAGGAAGTGCCCGAACAACACAACGCCACCTCGATGGGCGTGTCAGGGGGGACACAGGAGCCACCTGAAGGGGCTCCCGGCCGCCAGAGCTGGATCGGTCCCAGCAAGAGGGAGGGCGTGTTGGATTATAGCCCACCGTGTAAAATACACATGCACACGTCCAGACTGACATCAGCAAACGATCCAGGCACGCCCTGATACGCAGACTGAATTTCTTCTCCGAAGGAGGGTCCCACATCATCTACGCAGCTGCTCCGTCCGCAGGGGGCCGAGCCCACCTCCCCACTCCTCGGGCGCGGGCTCTGCACGGCGACTCCCTTCCACGGGGGGCTGTGGGGGGAGGGAAGGAGTCACGTGGATGGGGACAGCCGGCAGACACACCTCCGCCGGGTGACCACGGCCAACATCAGCGGTGACAGGCCGTGCTGATGGCACCCGCCCGGGCCGGGTGGGAAGAGACGGGCGCTTCCCCCCAACGAGCCGCGACCCCAGTCCAGTCACGAGAAGCCATCATGCCGCTCCCACTGGGGGACATCCCCCCAGATCCCTGACTCGTCCTCCTCAACACTGTCAGGGTCATCAGAGAAACTGTCACAGCCCAGAGGAGAAGCAGAGGGATGGGATCAAGGTCACGTGGTGTCCTGGACGGGGGCCCCAGGACAAAAGAAGGACATCAGGGAAAACTGAGGAAACCTGAATATAAACTCAGGCTTCTTAGCTTAGTTAACAATAAAGTGTTAATATTGGCTCGTTAATTGTAACCAATGTACCGTGTTAACGTAAGAAGTTTATAAAGGGGGAGCTGGCTGTATGTCATCTCCGTTTCTCTTTAAGTCTAAGATGGTTTTAAAAAAGAAAGTCTCTTTTAAAAGATAGTGTTTTTAAAGAAGCTAATAATTCCTTAGAAGCTCCTTTTGTGTGCTCATCCTCTGCCCTAAGTATCGTTGGCTTTTGTGTTAACTGTCCCCTTGGTTCTCCTTGTAGATTGAACACTTTTGTTGGGTATTCTAAGCAGCATATCCCTTGGTTTTGCCAGACAGACTCCACTCAGCAGTGAGGGCCCCTGGGCAAGGCTGGGGTCTTAGTGACCGCAAGTCCAGGGGCTTCCCTTGCAGGGCCCTCCTGGCCAGTGTCCTCACGCATCTGTTAGTGTTTTAACTTGAGTCACCAGGCCTGCTGCCACCCGTGTCCCCCCCCCTCCTCTTCTCCTCTCTCACACATGCCCTGTCCCGGGAGGCCTTGGAAGGCCTCGGGCACCCTTGTGATCTGGCTGAGAGGAAGTTGTGTTGGGTTGCATTTCGTGTTGGTTTAACAGGGTGCGCATCTGTGGGTGTGGTTACTTCCAGGTTAGGTGCTGCCCAGGTGTTGGAAGTTTGCATTCTGTGGTTGTCCCATGCAGCGTGGGGTGTGAAGGAGCAGGGCCAGAGGAGAGGGGCCCTTGCCCTCTGCACCTGTTTATCTTGGGACCCCAGGGAGGTAGTCAGAGTCCAGAAGAAGAGGGAGGACCAGGGCAGGGGCCAGCCTGACTGCTGCTGGGAGACGCGGGTAGTGGGGGTCGCACCTGGAACAGAGGGGTTTCTCAAGGAGGGGTTCTCGAGAGCTTCGAGATGGGACTCCCTTCCGACTGGCTCGCAGTCAACTGCGGCAAAGTTGAGATGGTCTGTTCTGGCCGAGTTGGACAGACATGGCATTGCAGGGGACACCGTGAGGGGCTCAAAGCAGAGAAGTGTGGGCGGGGGTGAGCGGGGGCAGGGCTGTCCCCATGAGCGCCCCGGAGCCTGCCCCGGGTCCTTGCTCAGCACGCTCGCTGCCCCATACTCGCTCCTGCGCGTCTTCTTGAGGGGACTGCTGGCTGCCGGGAGTCGTGGTTTTTATGACATTAACACAAAGGTGGCATTTTTTTCCTCGGGGGGAAATAACCCTGGATGCAGTACACACGAGTCAGACCCCAGGGTTAGCGCAGAGACAAAGCGAGGGGACGTGGGTGTCGGGTTCACGTCCTCGGTGATTTTCTGTTATGTTTTAGGTGCATCTTTGGTCCTTTGAATTTTTGATATTTGACTGTGTCACTTGTGATGTTTTAGAGATTTGGTCTCATTTTGGCCTTTTCAGTGTGATGAAAAGAGATAGATGGCCTGGTTTCTCTATTTTCTTCAGGTGCCCCCTTACAGTGTCAGTGGTTCTCAGGTCATAAATAACTGAATATATTTTAAATGAGACCACCTGTAAGAGTTAGGCGTAAGGAAATCTCGAATCATTTGAACATTGTGCAGATAAAAAAGCAGCCTAACATTGTGCTGTTCCTACCCTTGCTCCTAAACTTCCCTCGTATGAGTACACGTTTGTGGGTCGTACGTGTATTTCGAGAACTGGGCTCCTTCGTGACAACGTATGGGGCTGTGGGAAGGTGCAGGAAGGACCTGGTAGTGTGGCCTGCTGGTCTTCAGAAGTGCTAGAAACCCACCACGTGCAGGCCTTCTGACCTTGTGGGGTGAGTTTTCCTTCCGCAGCGCGCCCATGTCTAGGAATTTTGGCTGAGATCGGCCTCTGCTTTTTCGGTCTGGCTTGCACTGTTGTCTCTGTTCTGTGAAACGACTGTGCAGGGGGGTCAACGGTCTGGCTTGGAAACTCTTCCGTGAGAAAAAAGCCACCTTAATGTCATTTCACGTTTTAGAATTCCTTGCTTCTTGAGTTCTTGATGAAGTTGTCCTAAGATTCTCAAGTGTTACCGGTAGGATTTCAAGCTTTCAACGCTGTTGCCTTTCGTCTTTTTCTTTTCCACGGTGCCTTTGATTCCTTTGCCTTTATTGCAATTGTATCCTGTAACAACAGGCTTACTAAATTCCTTTTTTTTTTTTTAAGTTCCCTTTTTTCACTTGGTCATGATGCCTGCTGATTTTAAAGCCCTTTTATGATATTTAACCAAGCTCTCTGTGTTCAGTGTGGGCTGTGGTCATGTTCATTGTTGCAGCCTAGACTAATGTGTTGAGTTAAATATAGGCTGTCAATTAACTAACCATTCTGAACGCGTTCATTATCGTTTCTCTGAGGCCGTCCTAACCATGTGCACTAGAGACAGGTTTGTGGATGTGCATACCATGGTATCTGGGTTGAGCTTCCCAGCCGCGCGTCTCCACGTAAAGTCGGGGAGAGCCCCGGGGAAGCCGAGGGCATTGGGTGTGTTTGCCGTCTGTCCCTCTTTTCTCTCATCCTTCTGAACATGAGTGACTTGGGAATTAGTGAAAATGACAAATTAGCCAAAAGTGAATTTTCCCAGCAATGTAAAAAGAGTTTAGCCTGCTCTACTCTTACAAGCCCGGTTTGGTGCTGAGGTGGATTAGGGTCCTTCTGGTGGGAGGCACTCCGAGCCAGGGGTGTGCGCGATGACAGGCCCCTCGTAAGTGGGAGGCGCGTGGCTGGAGGCAGGGCGGGTGTGACACATGACTGTTGGGATACTGAAGTAATGAAACGGGGTTCAGGCGTCCATTCTGTATTTATTCCAAATTCCAATAAAAAAGACACGTTTAGCCATCTAAGTATCTCTTTTTCAGGACTCACAAACGTCAGTTGTTCAGTTTGTTTTAGATGGAAGTTCTGTTTTTGTCTGTGAAAGAAGTCTTATCCACGGTTTCAACGTGGGCCGGAAGGGCGAAGACGTTGAGGACCTAGCCCAGCGTGGTACGTCTTGGTGCTAATTTGTCCTCCCCTCACGCTGTCCTCCCCACAGCAGGATGAGATACTGGACGCCGAGGCCCCAGGGCAGGGCAGGGCAGAAGATGTGCAGTTTCATTAAAAATTGTAAATGGGACCCTAGGGGCGCCTGGGGGGCTCAGTTGGTTAAGTGTCCCAACTCTTGATTTCAGCTCAGGTCGTGATCTCGAGGTTTGTGAATTCAAGCCCCATGTAGTTGGTCTTTGTGCTGACAGCTTGAAGCCTGCTTGGGACTCTCTCTCTCCCTTCCCTCTGCCCCTCCCCCACCTCAAAAATAAATAAACTTAAAAAAAATTACAAGGGGGATCCTAATGTTCTTACCAGCCAGGTTGAGGAGAGGACAAGAGGAAACAAAGGCATAAAATGTGGAATAGCCTAGGTAAAATGATCTGTTTGCAGGATACTCAGGAAACCCTAGAGAGAGTCCTGTCCAATGGAACCTTCCGCAGCAGTGTGCTGTCCCGTACAGTGGCCACCACGTGGGACCGCACAGCCTCAGAATCAGCGGTTAAAAAAGCTCAAATAATAAAAACTAGTTAAGGCAGCATAAATAAAAATGTAACATACAAACATCAACATAACTTTCGTACTCACAAACATAACCAGTTAGAAGGTATTTGGGGGAGGCAGCCCCATTCACAATAGCAACAAAAGAGAAGCACTACTCACGAATGAATGTAGTAAGAGCTGTTGAAAAGTGAAGACCGTTCGGAAACTTCTTGAGAAAGACACAAAAGGAGCCCTGAGCAGAGGGAGGGCCCCGTTCTTGGTTAGGTTGTCACGGCATCATTGCAATGGCACTTCTCCACCAGCTTGATGCACACATTTAATGGGGTCCCCATAAAAATATGAATGCAACAGGAGTCATTATTTCCCTGGATCCTAAAATTGACATGGAAAAACAAGCATGCACGGATGCCCAGAAACGCAGAAGAGAAAGGCTGGTTGGGGGGGGGGGGGGGGGAACATAGCCCTTCCAGACTTTAAAACACACCGTAAAGCCCCTCGACGTAAAGGAGCATTTCGATGGCGCGGCCAGTGTGGTAGGCGGCTCTGGAACAAGCCCGAGTACCGGTGGGAACGTAACATACGATTCAAGTGGTATCTCCGATTGCCGGGTCACAGGGGACTTTTTCAAAGGGACTTTGGGACAGCTGAACACCGTTTTGTGAGACACAGTGTCGGGTGTCTGCCTCACGCCACGTGCGGGAATGAGCGCCAGGCGGGTCAGGGAGCTAACTGTGCAAGATGAAACTATTCAAGTGTTTGACAAGAACACGGCTGCATATGACCTGTGTGTTGGGCGAGGCTTTTAAAAGTATAGCTGAACATTCAGGTTCACCCAAAGAAAAGATGGTCGAAACGGACTGAAAATATACGGCGACAGTGAAAAACTGCCCTACCCGCTCAAACCAGCAACAGAAGGATCTACGTAAAGTCAAAAGACGAAAGAATCGGTTGTGAGAAAATTCTTGGTGCTGTGCCACACATGTTCAAAAATCTTGGGGGAGCAAAGACAAAATCCTGTAGGACAATAGGCAAAGGCACGAAGAGATGTGCACGTGTGCACTTGCGCACACTTATGCGTGCACACACGTGAAAATGGCCCTTCAGCGTCCCTGAGATACGGGTCTTCGCTCATCACATTGGCGAACAAGCCACCTCTTGCAAGCCGTCACCAGTGCGTGTGCCTAATCGGAAATGACGTGTTGAACAAAGCAGGCGGGTGTCTTCGGCTCCTTGGAGAGTGTTGACGTTTCTGGCTGTTAATTTCTGAGCTTACTCGCATGCGGTATTCTTTAAAGTGGACTTGACGAGAAAACCACAGTTCTGCCTCTAGACACCTTAGGGTGTGGGCGCTAACCGCGCAGAGGCAGTGGGTTTTGGGGAACCTGCCAGATGTCCTTTTAGCTCCCTCACTGGGCCTGTGGTTCCTCTGGGCTGTTTCTTCTCTCCTCCAAACCCCACCACGCCTCATCCCTACACTCTGGGAATGTCTGCCCTGCTGCCTGTTTTCTCAGGGTGTCCCTGTGTGCATTTTGGATGTCCCAGCCCATTTGACGGGGAGGTGTCTGAGGGAGACGAGAGCTTGGTGAGAAGGCAGTGCTCTGTCTGCAGGCCATGCGGTTGTGGCCCCACTGCACCATCACAGGCTGGGTCACCCACCTTAGTGGGACCTGCCCATCGGTGGCAAGGCCAGCCGTGTGCAGGCAGTGCTGAGAATGTGGGCCTCGTGAAGCTGGGGTCTGTCTTGGGGATCTGGACTGAGGAAGTCAGAGGGAGAAGAGGAGAGACACACAGGAGGACTTGGAGAGCAGGGCAGAACCCCTGCTCTGGGCTGTGCCGGAAACCAGTTCCTGAGCCACAGGCCTGGTCCTCCCACCCCCAGCTGACAACAGACACCCCCTGCTGACAGTAGAGTGCGTTCTCTGCTCCCAGGTTTTTGTTAAAGGCTGAATTGTTTTAATTTAAAACCTAATTGTGTGGCTCCCAGTGTGGATCTAAGAGCACATGGTCCTTTCCTCTGCTCGAGTGCGTTCTACACAGAGAAGATAGCCTCGCGGGGGCGAGGACGCGGCGCGAGCGCGAGTCCTGCCTCCAGTCCTCTTGAGTCCAGTGGGGCACGAGGGGTGGGTCCCAGGCCCAGGCCCCTACAGGCTGGAAGGCGCTCACCTGCTCGCCGGCGGGTGGACGGGAGGGTCAGCGTCGGCCCCGCCAGCTGCTGGGGGCTCCCGAGCCACCGCTTCCCACTCGGGTTGGCGTGAGCCACGGGACAGTGAGACACGACAGCAGCCACACTCGGCGGTCAGGGAGGGGGGACGGTGCCTGCCACACAGCGAGTCCTGATATTTTACTGGCCCCTTTTTAATTAATTTATTTTTTATTTTTTATTTTATTTATTTATTTATTTATTAAAAAAAATTTTTTTTTCAACGTTTATTTATTTTTGGGACAGAGAGAGACAGAGCATGAACAGGGGAGGGGCAGAGAGAGAGGGAGACACAGAATCGGAAACAGGCTCCAGGCTCCGAGCCATCAGCCCAGAGCCCGACGCGGGGCTTGAACTCACGGACCGCGAGATCGTGACCTGGCTGAAGTCGGACGCTTAACCGACTGCGCCACCCAGGCGCCCCTATTTTTTATTTTTTAATGTTTATTTATTTGTGAGAGAGACAGAGTGTGAATGGGGGAGGGGCAGCGAGAGAGGGAGACACAGAATCGGAAGCAGGCTCCAGGCTCCAGGCTGTCAGCACAGAGCCCGACACGGGGCTCGAACCCATGAACCACGAGACCATGAGCCCCCCAGGCGCCCCCACTGGCCCCTTTTTGATAGCCTGCTTGGGGTTTGCTCACTCTGACCTTTCCTGATCGGTGGCCTTTGACCATCCGGAGGATGTGTTTGTGCGTTTTCTTCACGTGCGTGTGAAGGACATTAGCTGTACTAGGGGCCTGCGGGGCACTGGCCGCTCTCCCCTCCACCGTGGCTCTTACTGCTGAGGCCTTGCTGCCCTGGTTCTGTACTCCTCCTGTCGCCACAGCTGCCCTGCCGGGAGCCGTGCCCTGGCTGGACGGCCTCAGCCTGGTCACCTGGGCCTGTGCGGCCGGGCTGCGCGGTAAGAGGAGCCCTGTCCTTTGAAGGCTGTGCTGGCACAAGCCGGTCAGAGCTGGCAGAAGCGCCGTGCTCTCGTCGACTGGCATCTGCCTGCTCTTGGCCTGAGGACCTCAGACTTCATTTACTTTGGGGGACCGAGTGGACATCAAGGCCTCATTCTGAGTGGCCGCTGCGCAGGGGGTCCTGGGGACCCCGACTCGTGCCCTGATACCCTACCCACCTCCCTGCGCCGCTTTAACAATTAAACTGACATTTAAGGTGGTGCCACTAGCCACACGTGGCTTTTTACATTTAAATTAAGCAGAAATGCGAGGTCACTAGCTCAGCTGCACTGGTCAAAGCAGGGACAGCACAGGGACAGCAGGAAGCCGTGCGCCGCCGCGGGGCTGGCGGGAGACCGAGGGCAGGTCCGGGGCAGGGTGTGGCAGCCTCCTTCTCTGCACCTTGCGCCCTTTCCGGGCGTGGCCTTGCCTCTCTGACTCCTTCTCTTATTCGATTGTACGCTTCATCACGGGACATTCAGACGCCAGAGACGAGAAAAAGAAATGGAGGAAGTCGTCTCACCATTCTGACACCCCGTGTCACCGTCTTGGGCGGTGCCTTCACGTGTGTACACGCGTGCACGCGGGTGTCACCGGGTGCGGATGTCACTTTATATCTGTTCGCTCATTTGTTCTCTGCAGCCTCAGGACGTGAGCACTGCTGACGTTCGGCGCTCGTGATGGATGACGAACTGAGGCGACTCGCTGAGCTGCTGCCCGACACGCACAGCCCTCGCGGCCGCGCTGGGGCCCGCTCGGCCCCTTGGGCTCTGGGGTTCGTGTGTCAGCCGCCGGTCTTGCCGCTGCCTCTGAGGGAGCGGGCGTGCGTGCACACACACGTGTGTGTGTGTACATCTGGGTGTGTGTGCATGTGCACAACCATGTGCGTGCTTGGGCCCGTGTGTGTGTGCATGTATACACCGCGTGGGTGCTTGGGCCCAGATGTGTGTGTATGTGTGTGTGCGTGTGTGTGTGTGTGTGTGTGTGCATGTATACACCGCGTGGGTTCTTGGGCCTGGGTGTGTGTGTGCCTTTGTGTGCACGTGCACACCGCGTGGGTGCTTGGGCCCAGATGTGTGTGTGTGTGTGTGTGTGTGTGTGTGCGCGTGTGTGTGTGGTGTGTGTCGCGTGTGTGCGTGTGTGTGCCGGTGGAGACTGCCACATCCTGACTTGGGAGCAGGTTCCCGTTTTGTGAGCCGGTTGGATGGCCGTGTGCCGGTCACCCCCGCGCCCCGTCTGGCCTCGCCGCTCCGCTCGCCGACCCCGGGCGCCCTCCTGGCACTGACCGTTGGTGAAGGGTGGGTGGGTGGCTGCGGTGTCCTCAACCTAGTGGCGCACCTTTGGGGGTTTCCAGGTTTGCGGACGTCATGCCTCGGGGTGCTTTGCTCCGCGCGCCACAGCAAAGCCAACTCGAGCTAGTTGTAAGT
The DNA here is from genome assembly GCF_018350175.1 of Felis catus. NCBI lineage: Eukaryota > Metazoa > Chordata > Mammalia > Carnivora > Felidae > Felis > Felis catus. Next base: position 1,572,907 of record NC_058376.1, on the reverse strand, counting down.
AACAACGCCGTATTTCCCCCGACGCCCTCCTTCGGAGCTCCAAGTAGACGTTCGCAGGAGTGAGACTGTCTGTCGGTCTGTGGCTCTCGCCGGTGCCGTGAGCAGTTCTCTCTCTTTATGCTCCTGTCCTTCCAGGTGTTTGGTGGAAACGGAACACAGCAGAGGAGGGTGGCCAGCTGGCCCCGTTTCAGCTGGAAGTCAGATGTGAACGTGTATTTTTACCCCACAGCCCTTTCTCCAGAAAGCTCACACTTCCTTTATTTTTAACTTTAGCTTTCTGCTCTGTTGGCTAGTACAGGGAGGAGAGGAGCTCAAATTAGTTAGCTTGCTTTGTATTTATTTTTACTTGACCTTTTCGCTTCTAAATTTTGAGAGGAAAATGTGAGATTCTCTTCCCCGCATCATTTTCTTCCCCGAGGAGAAGCCACGGTCAGTAATTGACTCTGAAGGTGGCGAAGGTTACCCCAGGACAGCATGTCTAGCATTTTCCGTTCATGAAACAAACTTTCAAATGTTAATCTGTTTATTCCATGAAATACTTATCAATGCCTTTTCCAACTTCTTTGGCAAGTAGTACGTGTGTATCCCAAGGAACTTTTGTGTTTCCAGGCAGTCTGGCAGGTTCTCAGCACGGGGGTGGGGCGGGGGGACGTGGGGGGGGCGCGCGAGGCACGTTTTGTCAGGGAGCCAGGTGAGGCAAGAGTGGGGAGACTTTGTTCATTATTTGGTTTGTACGCTTTTCTTCGAGAACCGAACTAAGGCCTCGTCCCTGACAGGAATCTGTTTTAATTCCTGGGAGGTTAAACTGCTCGCCTATGGCAGCCTGAGGAATAACTCTAATGTCTTACCCGTGCATCCATCCCTCTGGAAATTCTAAGGGTCGGGTTGGGTCGCGGCTACCACGGATTGCCCCTTTCCTGTTTCTAGTTACAGTTGCGGTCGGGATCCATTTTATTTTGAGTACATAATTTATTTTTTGCCACTCTTTTTAAAAGGTAATACGTAAACGCATTAAATCAAATCTTCTGTAAAGTGTTATGAAAACAGACATTCCCGCCCTGCTTCATAGAAACGAGCCGTGCGCCGGCTTTTGCTCTCCTGGCAGACGCCTGCAGGTGCTGCGCGGGGACCGCTGTCCTGGTCCGGCCCCCGGGATGCTCGGGTGCCCGTCACCGCCTCAGGAGGCGGCACGGAGGCCTCTCCGCCTCCCACCCCTCCGCAGGGGCTGTGACCGCCGGGAGCAGTGCCACACGCGGGAAGGTAGGCGGAGCCGAAGGGCCGGTGCTCCCAGAGCCAAGCTCTCGCACCCCTGCTCGGCATCGACCGCCTTCTGTTCTGGAGGGCGCACCGTGGCGTCCCGTTCTGCCGTTGCCCGTGAGACCGAGCGCTTCTTCCACGTGCTGTGTGGTCACGGGGCCCAGCCGGAACTTGTGTCACCAGGGAGGAGGGCGGGTGGGGGGACGGTGCTCTGTGCCACAGCTGGCGTCACACCTACACGTTTTCTCGAAAACAAGCAAACCTGTTTCCCTCGTGAGCGAAAGGAATTGGCTCGCTTCTGTGTGGCTACAGATATAGCTAGAATCAGTGTCTGAGACCGGGTGACTCCGCCGGGCTCTGCCTCGGTGCCTTCTGGCCTTGCCTGTCCCCTTCAGGTTTCAAGGAGACATAAATACTTCGAGACCTGAGCACACGTGGGGCAACTTCCCTGGAGGTCCACCTCCCTTCCCTGCGCTCTGGGGCTGCTCGCAGCGCTGCTCTCCTCTTCCTCCCGGGCCGCCTGGGCGGGGGCCGGGCGGTCACCGGGGAGCCCTTACCTCAGGTTCACCTCCAAGCAGAGCTGCTCCGCGAGACGCGCCTTCTGTTCTAAGTGCAGTTGGGTGGAAAGAGGCGCGAGGATCGTCCGCCTGCTGTGAGGTGGGCAGGGGCGTGGCTGGCAGTCCTCCGTAAGCCCCTCTCTCACCTCTGGTTTGGGGACACGGGCTTGTATTAAAGTGGGTGGCCGGGCAGTATACTGCTGCAATGGGGACACTTTTGAGAGTGAAAGGGCCTGCGGTTAGTAATTACCACAAGATGAGGCGGTGAACTGGACGTCCTGGGTGGACGGGCCGTGATCCCAGAGCAGCCATCCCCGAGGCCCCGAGGGTCACCAGGTGGTTGACAGATGAACTATGAGTCGTAAAGGGTCCTGTTTGTCTCCTGTGCCACAGCCCGGGGTTGGGGGGGGGGGGGCGGAGCTCCCGTGCATCCTCTGTGCCACAGCCCAGAGGGGCCTCCCATGCATGTGTCTTCTGTGCCGCAGCCCAGGGGGGTCTCCCGTGTGTCCCCTGTGCCACAGCCCAGAGGCAGGGCTCCCATGCGTCCCCTGTGCCACAGCCCAGAGGTGCCTCCCGTGTGTCCCCTGTGCCGCAGCCCGGGTCGGGGGGCTGCAGGGGTAACAGAAGGTCTGCAGCTGGAGGCAGAACCTCTACGTATTTCAAACATCATCTTTGTACCGTTTAGCTTATTTGTCCATGAGAAAGGGATCTACCTGCCTTGCTTGAGTCCCTTCCCTAGGGCTAGTTGGGGGAATAAAATGTGTTAATAAAATTTAAAAATATTTTGTAACCTGTTAATTATTCATTTTGCCCTCAATTCTTTCCTTGCCTATTTTTAAAGGGTCTTGAAAGGAGGTGCCTGTAGAACTTGGTCTCTTAAACCTGGCGCCCTCGATCCTGCCTAGGAAGGTGCCCCGGGGAGGCTGAGCCCGTCTGCCCGGTGCTCCGGGATGTGGTCCGCGGCCTCGCCTGCCAGGCTCCTGCCCGCCCGGCGTGTGCCTGACCTACTGAGAGGTTCGCCATCCGTCACCGCATAAACGAGCTGCCCACGGTCGGCACGGTTGCAGCCCGTTAGCTCTTCCTTGCCAAGTGCAGGGGTCAGTTTAGCTTAGCCACTTTATAAATTTTTCAGAGATTTCAAGTTGGAAGTCGCAATTGGCTTTTACTTTTCTAAGCGATCCACTGTTATGATTAGTCATGTATACATGTCACAGATGAGAAGATGAATGTTTAGTTAGTTAAAAGTACTTTTAAACAGCTGCTGAAGGACTAGAATTCTTTTGTAAATCGAGAAGCACGTGATCTCACACGGTCGCGGCTTAAAGTTTCCTTTTAATGAATGTTAGGATTAGTAGACATACCCCGCGTACCAGTCACATTAGCACCTAAACAGCAGGCGCTCGCTCGCCTCGGGCCTGAGGGCGGGGAGGCTCTCTGTTCCTCCCTTAAAAGGCCTGCAGCCCTGCGGCCGGAGCAGCAGTAGGAAGGCAGCAGAGTTGATCAGGCGTGTCGGGAGGACGCGGGGGCGTCGCCGTGCCCGTGGCAGGAGTGGGAGATCCGCTGTGACGGCCTTTTCCACGGAGCCCACTGCGACCCCAGGGCGTGTGTCAGGACGGTGCTGGGTTTGGTCCTGGAGGCGCCGGGGTGAGGCCATCTGACCGTCTGGGGGCCGGGGGCCTCCTCAGTCACTGGGAGAACTTTGCGAGCGCAAGCTCTTCCCAGAGGAGGTGGGGCGTGAGCTGAACCTTGTACAGGTGTGATCACGCTGAAACAAACCTGAAGACCGTTTGTCACTTAGCTGTTCATGATGACGGGGTGTCTGGGCTCCCTGGTCGGCTCCGGTCCGGTTGCCAAGTACTGGTTTAGGTGGCCGTTACTGTCCCGTTAGCAGCCAGCAATATTGAGCATTCTGTTCAGTCCTTTGAAATAACCCCGTGCGGGAGGCACTGCCGGCAGCCCCGGATCCCGGGAGGGGAAGCCCGAGGCACCGGGCGCTGGGGACCTGGACTTTCAAGCAGACGAGCCCAGCTCAGTTGCTAACCGCGGGCGTGTGGGTCCCAATGTCGTGTACAGAGGCCAGGGCTTGCCGGGCAGGGGGGCCCGGAGCTGTTCTCAACAGCAGCCGCCGTAAAGCAGGGCGGCCTTTGGGAGGCACGCTTCTCCAGCTCGTGGTCCGAACCTGCTCACAAGCGAGCTTTGTGGGGGCCCAGTCAGCTGGTGATGGACGGCATTGTGAGCTTAGTCCTGTTCCCTCCTCCTAGAATTGCAAAAGTGCATGATTTTGGAGGTCTGATCTCCTGCGGTGGTCAGGAGGAGGTGACGCACTTGAGTCCTGATGTCCGGCTGCCGGCCACAGAGTTGGGGCCGGTGGGCAGGTACGGCAGCTGTGTGGCACGCCGGTGTCCTCGCTGGGCGCTCGGGCCGGGGTGGCGGGCAGCTCCCGCGGAGGCTCTGGGTGGCCCGCGTCCCCCCCCCCCCCCCGGCAGGGCACAGCCGGAACCCGCTCAGAGGTCACACGGGGGTGGCGGATGCAACCACGCGCCGTTCACCTGAGTCGTGTAGTTAACGTTGTGACTTCCTGTGGGCATGCGTCTTTGGCCTCAACGGGAGTCGACCCCTTTTCCCGCATCCTTGGGGTTTGAACTTTGCGTAGTCGGTACGTAAGTTTAGTTGTAGAGAGAGCTGGTTTTATTTGTAGCCGTGAAACCCCAGCGTTCCTGCACGAGTCCTGCACTCTGCGCGCAGCTGTGACGTGTGTGAGGGGTGTGCGAGGAGGGGGCGCTCGCCCTCCAGCTTCACCCGCCGCACGGCCTGCAGGGCCGTTACCTAACCCACGGTGTCGGGGCGGTGAGCCCAAGGGCCCTGGCCTTGCTCGGGGCGGGGGGGGGTTCAGTGTCTCTCCGAAGGTCTGGGGCAAGGGTACCCGCCTAATTAAGTGTTAGGGACGAGGACTCCTCCTTCAGAGGGCTTTGTGTGATCCTTTCCTGAAGAGCCAAAAGCCGAAGAGCCCTATTTGCCACATGGCCTCTTCGTGTAAGGAGCTGGTGCTGGCTTTACCGGTAGAGACTGGGTCCTTGGCGCGAGGGTGGGTGCTGGGGGGAAGGACAAGTGCTTTCTGGGGGTGCCGGGGAAGGTGGCCTGGGCTGCGGGTCCCCGCGTCCTCCTGTCCTCAGGACCAGCGCCCCTGGGGCTCAGCGCAGGACAGCTGCTGGTTGGAGCTGTTTTATCACAGGATCCGTCTGGAAATTGGCCTTGTCTGAGGGGAGGGGTCTGGGCAGGCCCTGTGCCTGAGCTCGCTGGCAGCGTCTTTGAAGGACGCTTCTTGTCTCTGAGTTTCTCGTAAGAGATTTTATGTTTTATTTGAAAACAAAATACGCTCACCGTATGCTGGGCGTACTTTGCGCAGATGCAAAACAGGAAGAAAGAGGCACCGTTAGTCTCGTTGCCTGGTAGCAAATATTGGTGACAGTTTCTGGGGTTCCCTGGGGTCTTTTTTATACGCAGATGTATTATTCATCCCGCCGACATGGCGGATGGCCTGCTGTCACTCTGGATTTCCGCAGGCCTCCTCGGGTCACCGGAACAAGACGCGGTGCAGGTTAGCAAAGAATGGCCGGCCCGGGGGCAGGGGTCTGTGTGCTGCTTTTCCCTGGAGAGATTTCGCTGCACGTGTTTTCGGTCCACGCTGTGATGATCCCGTGTGGAGCGGCAGTGCTGTTGAATTCCTTGGCTGTTTTCCGCTCAGGACGCAGGTAGCGGAGGCGCCTCTGTGGGGCGCTGCTCCTCACCCGGTTCTTCTCTGCGGGTCGTTTACCCCCTGCAGAAAAGAGAGGGCATGTGCACGGGCGAGCAGGGGAGGGGCAGAGAGAGAGGGAGAGAGGATCCCAAGCAGGTCCGTGCTGTCAGCGTAGAGCCCGATGCGGGGCTCGAACCCACAAAACCATGAGATCGTGAGCTGAGCAGGGATCAAGAGTCAGACGCTCAACCCCCTGAACCCCCCAGGCGCCCCCTCTCCTTTAGTGTAGGGGGATCTCTAACACATAACCTCGTTAGTCACGGAAAACAGAGGCCCCAAGCCCCACTCAGAAGACCTCCACTTCCTGATGCCTGGTAAGCAAGCCCACCCGCAGAGGTGCCGAGAACCAGGACCGGAAGCCCCCGTCTGGAGGCCCTGCCACCACACCAGCATGCTCCTCTGTAGCAGAGGCGCCTCTTCTGGCCCGTTGGCCTTTTTGGGTTGTTTTGACGTATGGGGCCAAAGGGTGGGCGGTCGTCCTGAAGGGAGCAGGTGCCCAGGCCAGGGAGGGCTCAGAGCACCTCCCACACGCTGCTTATCTGTCCTTCCCCGCCTGCCGTCCCGGTGATTCAGGCGCCCCCCCACCGAGCCATGAACTGAGACTTTCGTCTCCTGGGCTGGGAAGATGTGGGTGCTGCCCCTGACACCAGGGCCACACGCCCTGCTGGACCCGAATGCGGGAGAGCAGGTGCAGCAGAGCAATGCTCTCGAGTGCTCGCCCCCGTCCCCGCTCTGTGTCTCTGTCTCTGTCTCCACCTCCAACCCCCCCCCCGCCCCCCCGTTGCCTTCTCTCTGGAGACACAGAGCTCATTCCTGGTGTTGGGAGCATTGGGTCCCTCTGGGAATGGTCGTACGACCGTGAAGTGTAGCTGGATGGGGAGAGCTCCCTGGCCTACTTAATGAGTTGTTCTAATGTTTGCAGTGAGGTTCCATTTCCCATAAAACGTTAGATTATTCAGAGTTCAAAAAAATAATGTTTTCCCTCAGGTCGTAAAAATGTTTTCACTAACGTTTACTAATTCACTTTACAAAATAAGATGAAGGGTTTTAAAATATAAAACAAACTATTCTTTTTAAGAAAATGTTTGTTTATTTTTGAGAGAGAGAGTCCTAAGCAGGCTCCACCCTCCCAGCACAGGGCCCAACGTGGGGCTTGAACCCACGAACTGCGAGATCATGACCTGAGCTGAAACCAAGAGTTGGGTGCTTAACCGACTGAGCCACCCGGGCGCCCCCAAAGTAGTCTTTCTTAAAGCCGGCTTTTTTGAGCTATAATTGATAACAAAACACTGCACATATTTTAAAGTGTGAAATTTAGTAAGTGTTGAGACACTGGTGAGACCACTGTCACGGTGAAGATGGTGAGTGTGCCCATGGCCTCTGAAGGTCACTTGCACCCCCGGGACCCTCCCCCCCCCGCCCCGCCCCCCACTCCTTTACTTTCTGTCCCTAAAGATCCCTTTGCATTTTCTAGAGCTCCCTATCACTGGGGCCAGACAATAGGTACCGTTTGGTCTGGCTTCTTTCACCGCTTGTCGTTACTTAGAGACTCATCCGTGTCGCATCCGTCGTAGTTCATTCTAAAGCGGTCTTTCCTCTTACTTGCTAAGGACACGGAATATCCTCGGAATATATTTAATTCAGTAAGTAGAGGAAATGGCCAAGTCCATTTTGGTTGGTCTCGTAAGACCAAAATGCCGGGGAGCGGAAAGGAGGGCAAATGGGGCTAAGGCGGTCTGGGCGGCGGCACCAGGGTCCCGCGGGGGCGGCGCCTGGCACCTGGGTCTTCCCGGCTGAGGCGAGTCCCACGTCTGCGCCTCGGATGCTGTCCCGCTTGCTCTTGCCGGACTGGCCCCTGCTCAGGGGCAGCGAAGCAGATGTGGCTCTGCTGTGCAGACTGCTTCCTCAGCTGAATTTAAATAATATAAAAAAACTTAAATTAAACCACGGCCTCTGGCGAGACCGTTATCTCCTCCTGCATTTCTTTTCCTTTACAGAAGCAGCAAGTGCAACGGAGCCTCGTGCCCTCCTCCCCAGCCTCTTTGTTAAGCACTGACTTCTTGAAGGTACCTTCATGGCCAGTTCCCTGCTCTGGGGATTCACAGTCTAATATTTGAATGTTCTTGCATGTTAAGGGCTCATTATTATGTTACCACCTAAAGACTTTACCTCTCCCCGTAGTATTAAACTAGGATCGACTTTACCCTTCTGAAACCTCAGGTGGCCAGGGAAGGTCTGGTCACTGTGGAAGTTGAAACATCAATGGCTGTAGTTAATCTACTTGGAAGGTTTCTGCAGCTCAGGACAATTGAAAAACACCTGTCTTCTCAGATTTCCTCTTTTCTTTTGATTTTCTCATGTCATTGAAAACTCCATCCACCCCTTTCACAGAGTCGGGATCCTTGGAGTCACCCACCGGTGGTGTTCTCCACGTGGTCATCCCTCCGTCCCTGGCTGTCCTCCCCGCCTCGGGTCTCAGCCCTCCAGCCGTTGCCCACAGAGCCAACAGGACCGTCTTTCTGAAAACACGCCGGGTCGCTGCTTCTTCCTGAGGTGCCCGTTCGGGGCCTCCTGCCGAGAGGCCTCCCAGCCTCCTCCTCACCAGAAGCCTCGTGATGGGCCCTCCTGTGCGCTCATCTCAGCTACGGGGCGTCGCCGTGTCCTTCCGGAGCCCCCGGGCTCACGACTCAGGCCCCGCTGGTGGCCCTGGGCTCGCTTCCCACCGGCTTCTGGTCCTACTTCTGGGGGCACCGATTTTTAGGACTGGTTAAGCACTTAGAATGGAAACCGTATCAGAAGTGAGGAAGGTGGGCGCCTGGGTGGCGCAGTCGGTTAAGCGTCCGACTTCAGCCAGGTCACGATCTCGCGGTCCGTGAGTTCGAGCCCCGCGTCGGGCTCTGGGCTGATGGCTCGGAGCCTGGAGCCTGTTTCCGATTCTGTGTCTCCCTCTCTCTCTGCCCCTCCCCCGTTCATGCTCTGTCTCTCTCTGTCCCAAAAATAAATAATAAAAAAAAAAAACGTTAAAAAAAAAAAAGAAGTGAGGAAGAATGCTTCCTTGTCTTAGCATCCTTCCGTTGACCGCTGATCTGATCTGATTGTCTTCACTTGTCTTGAGCAAATTAAGCCTTTGTATCTTGAGATAATTGGTGTCGGCAGACATCAGAGTCTACTCAGTTGAGCGTTTCTGTTTCACTGCTTACTCTTGTGATGGTTTTGTGCATCTACAAGGTAGAAAATGGGAGTATTTAGCCCTGATTTCCAGAGTCTAATTGAATTATAATGATAAATATCACCTTAAAAGCAAATGCAATTGTTTCATTTAACCAATGCAATTCTTATTGGCACAGCAGACCCATCAGGTGCTGAGCGACCCAACTGGTCCCACACTTGCGGTCGGTACGAGCATGCCGAATCTCGTACGAGCCCTATGTTATCAGCTTTGCCGTGGCATTTGAGTTTCCTTTTGTTAGCAGGTAGTTGGGTACAGATCCTTTGCAGAGACCAGTGTGGCTAATTCGGGGTCATCCTGTTTTCAGAGGATGCTGTCCTGAGCCCAGGAGCAGTCACTGTGAGAAAGTTCCGGAAAGGCGCCGGTGCCAGCTGAGCTGGGCTGCCCTGTGGACCCCACCCCCCACTCCAGCCCCTTCGGGCTCTCGGTCACCTAATTTCCTGTCTGTGTCTCAGGGACGATCCAGGTGCGCGAGAAGGGGCTGGATTAGAACTCAGCCCCGCTTGGCCCACTCGCTTGCTCGCCCGTGAAGCACGGTCTCCCTGTGCTGCTTCCTCTGCGGTTTGTCTCGCCGCCTGGCCCGGCTCCCTGGCCTGTGGCCGTCGGCACGGGCAGCCCCTCAGCTCTCTTCCTCCTGCCGCAGGTGCTTGGTGGGCTGTGCTGTCGTCGGCGGCCTCACGTGAGCAAGGGCAGGGTGACGGCGGGGGCTCCCCACGTCCGTGCTGCCGTGTCACGTCCACGCTGCCGTGTGGGGCCGGGCGCTGTCGGGTCCCGGTGCCTCGTCGTGTCCTAGCGCATCTGTGTCGTGGGCTGGCTCGGTCCCACAGAAGAGTGCCTGGGTAGGAGAAGTCCGGTGTGCCCACGTGGCCGTCGCCCAGGTCGGTCCCGGACACCGCGTGGGGCGGCCCCCCTCGTGCTCCTGGACGGCGCCCGGTCCCCGCAGCCACGTCCGTTCTGGGGCGCCTGGGAAGCCTTTGGACTGTAGTGTGGCGGCTGCGGCAGCCGGGTTCCGTGCGCCCACCCGTTTGCCCGTGCCCGCAGGAAATCCAGCCAGCGGGATGCCAGCTCTAGAAAGATGGTGGGGTCGAGTTTGCTGGCATTTTCTTCGGGGCGTTTTTACATCTGCATTCGTGAGACAGTTTGGCTGACACTGTACGTGATTATTTCCTGACTCTGGTCTGTCATCGAGTCAGATTTTCTCTTTCCTCCTGTCAGCTTTGATAAACTGTTTTTCTTGGAATTTGCTCATTGTACCTAAGTTTACAAAATGTTCAAAATAAAGTTCTTAATACTCTCTTATATATGTAATGTTGTGAGAATTCGGAGTGATAATTCTGTTCTGGTATCTGGTATCTGGTATCTCTTGCTGCCTAACATCCCCCCCTCCCACCAAGACCCCAACTTGGTGGCCTAGAACAGCCACCATTTGATTATGTTCATGACCCAGACAGGCCGGAAGCAGGGCAGGGGACGGTCTGTCTGTGCCCCTGGCACTGGGGCCTCGGCAGTGGTCCTTCAGATGGCTGGAGGTGGCCGTGTGTCTGCAGCGATGGTCCTAGCTGTTGGCTGGGTTTCTGAGTTCTTGTCAACATCCTGCACATCTTGTCCAAGGAGGCCTCTTGAGGCCGTGGGGAGCACCTGCCTGGGGCTCTGTATAGACCCACAGCTGCGTGCTCTCAGGGCCAAAAGCTAGGGCCCGGCACCCCCGGGACTCTCCTAGTCCATCTGCCCCATGGTCCTGGTCCCAAGGCCTGCTGAGACGCTCAGGGACACCTTTACAGGGCCACTTCACTCTATGGTAGAGGTGTCACTTCACTCGCTGTCCTTTCTTCGGTGTAGGCTGGCTAAGCCAGTGTCCTCTCTGTCTTCTGTGTGCATTCTCGTCAGCCTTGCCAACGTCGGTCTGTGTGCCTGTGCCTGCCGTTACATGTGATTAATGCAGGTTTAATCTCTTCCTTTTCCCTCCCGTTCGCTTGGGGCTTGTTTGCCCCCCTGACTTACTGAGGCGGGGTTCGTGGGCTTTTTCCCTTTTCCAGAAGCCTGAGCATCAGGCTACGTGTTTCCCTCTGGGTACTGCCTTAGCTGCACACCACGCATTTCCATGTGTGATCTTTGTTTCTTGTTCTCAATGTTTTCTGTTTTGTACTATGATCATTTCCTTTTGTCTGTGGATGATTTAGAAGAGTACCAGCCAGGGGTGCCTGGGGGCTCAGTCAGTTGAGCATCCAACTTTGGCTCAGGTCATGATCTCACGGTTCGTGAGTTCGAGCCCTGTGTTGGGCTCTGTGCTGACAGTTCGGAGGCTGGAGCCTGCTTCGGATTCTGTGTCTCCCTCTCTCTCTGCCCCCCCCCCCCCAACTCTGTCTCTTTCTCTCTCTCAAAAATAAATAAATATTCAAAAAAATTAAAAAAAAAGAGTACCAGCTAACTTAGAAACACATGGACACTTTCCAGATATGCCCTGGTTGTTAGACTCTGGGTGCCTCACACAGTGGGTGGGCATGAGCTCCGCCTGATGTCACTGGGACTCAGGCTGCTCTCGATGCTTCCTGGGCGCCAGAGGGGGTGGTGCAGACTCACTAGGGAAGGCGTCCCATGCGGGACCGCTGTGCGATCGTGGCACTGCTCTCCACTCTCCGCCAGCTGCTGTCCTCTCCTACCTCTGTGACAAGAGCCTCCTTTGCGCACCCTCTGTCGTGCTCTTGCTGTGACTTTCGCTGTCACTGGGTCAGGTACTCTGTACCTGCTGGTCTGTTCGGTCCCCACGGTGGCTCACACGGCGCTCGTCCCCTGCGTCACTGTGCTGGGACCTAGGCACTCGGCCTTGTGGCGGCAGAGTCGGGCGTCAGCCTCGGCCACTCCGGTTCCTCCCATCTCAGCTTCGCGGTTTGCAGACGTCCCCTGGCCCTGCGGGTCCGGCTCCCCAGGGAGCGGCGGTGGGCTGTCCTGGACCCGGTCAGACTTCTGCCCAGCGGCTCCCGGCGGGACCACCAGAACCCGGTTCTGTGGGTCTCGCTCCTGTTCGTCCTGCCGTCTCCCTTCTTCTGTGCTGCCTGTGGACTCAGGTTGGTAGAATGACTTCTGACCTCTTGGTGGCTCACGTATCGTCCTTCCCTTTCCTCGGGCTGCAGGGGCCTCCTGTTCTGCGTCCTTTGCCGAGGAGCCTGCTGTATCTCCTGCACACTCTCCGGCGGGGGGAGGAGCTGCCGGCGGGGTTCTGATCGGGTGGGGGTGGCGTTGAGGAACAGGGCGCGGGGGCGAGCACGGTGGCACCCTTTCCTTTCTTCTCCTCACCTGGGTGTGGAGACGGGACCAGCAGGGCACTGATGGGGTCGGGGATGGCATGCCCAGACCTGTGTGCCTGGCCCTGGAGGCTCTGTGCCGGCAGGGTGAGCGTGTGGCCCGTAATCCCAGGCTGATAGACCATTGTCGTCAGTGCCCACTAGACCTGGTGGCAACATCACAGAACACGGGGGACCGCGTCTTAGACACACGTCCCAGCTGAGAGATGTGGAGGCTGGGCGGTGCTCACCCCCGAGGACCTTCAGCTGGGGCAGGTGGCCCCGGGGAGGTGTGTGCTCACCGGGCGGAGCCTGAAGAGTTAGGGCCCTTCCGGGTTCAGCGAGGCACCTGTCTACACTCACTGCGTCTTGTGGACACCCACTCAGGGCCTGCACACTCTTCCCCTCAGACGCCAGCCGGTAGCTGTGCCCCGGAGAAGCCTGCTGTGGTCGTGCCCTTTACGTGGATATCGCTGTGCTTTTTTTTTTTTTTTTTAATTTTTATAAAATGTTTATTTTTGAGAGAGAGAGAGAGAGAGCGAGCGAGCATGAGTGGGGGAGGGGCAGAGAGAGGGAGACACAGAATCTGAAGCAGGCTCCAGGCTCCGAACCATCAGTACAGGGCCCAACGTGAGGCTCGAACTCACAAACCACGAGATCATGACCTGAGCCAAAGTCGGACGCTCAACCGACTGAGCCACCCAGGCACCCCTCGGTTTGCTTTTCCAAAAGGAAATGTTAACGTTGGATATTTAGGTTCCGTCAGTATGTGAGCACGTTGAAGTCTTCTCTTTAATGACTTTCTAGTTGGCAGTATTTTTAGGCTGAGAGGAGGCAACATGGAGGTGTTTCACAGCCTCTGCCTCCAGATGTGTGGACGGTCGTAGCTTCTGAGCCTGGGCTGGAAGGGGCCGGGGAGGTCCCGGGATCCGTGCGTCGCTCGTGTCTGTACTTACGCGTGTGCGTGTGCCCCCGTGTGCACGTGGCATTTCATTGTGCAGAAGGTGTTAAGTACACGCCTTTGCGTGTGGGCTACTGCTGTTTGTGCTGGGGTGTGGCGCGCGGACCCTGGAGGGTGACGGGTGGGGTGAAGGGTGATCGGTTGTTGTGTCCGTGCTTTAAAAAGACCTTAACACCATCACAATAATTGAATCTTGTATTTAGGAAGAGGATTTTTAATTAACAGTATTTATTATTAGAATTCGCTTCTGAAGTGGTGAAAAGGCTTTTAAATTAATTGGAAGTAATTGAGTCTTTCCGTGACACAGAGTGAAGTGTCTCAGGCTGGGCGTGGAGATCTGCGGCAGTGATTGGAGGAAACACTGCGCGAGCCCCGGTCCGGGTCATCGCGTCCTGCCTGCACCGGAGGGAGCTTTGCCTCGGGGTCCAGCAAACGCAGAAACTAATCTACCGGTAAGGTAAAACCCTGCAGAAATCTGTTGCTATTTGACTGATTAAAAATGCCTTTTGCTTGATGTCAACTGATTAATTAAGCCTGTTTGCCTTTTCAAATGTGTTTTATTGAGTGTCTTCCAGCATAGATTATTTGTTACTGTTAATTCTTTCATCACCCCGCCGCGGCCTACAGAAACCTGCCCGCCCGGCTGCGGGTCCAGGTCGGCGCGCTGCTGCCCTCCAGTGGCCGTGTGGCCAAGTGCGGCCTCCGGTCACGGCCGTGCGAGGCTGTGCCCCATGCCAGGCGCTGGACTAGACCCGCTGTAAAGCTTTTTACTGTAAACGGTTTCCGTTGATGGACTAAAAGAAGACTTACCTAGCACTTAATTCTTGGCGACTATTATATGACTCAGCCATCTGCTTTTGAGAGAAGTTGAGGCAAATATTAAAATCTGGGTAAATCTAGTAGCACATAAGATTATTTTATGGCCTGCAGAGTGACTAACTCAAGAAAGTTGGGTTTTGCACACTCAAGGAGGTCTTCATGGGGAAGCAGTGTGAGGAGGGAGTCGGCAGAGGGCTGCTGGATGCTTACCCGGCACTGGCGGGCACCCGTGTCCATTCAGCCGTTCCGTAGATGCTGACAATAGCCCGCCTGTCCTGGCCAATGAGGGAAGGAGTGGGCGCAGAGCCCACGGCGGGGAGAGGGGCACTTGCCGTCTCTGGGGGGCACAGGTGCACCCACGTCTGGCCACTGGGCTCTACGTGTGTGTCTGGTAAGGCCCACCGGTCCTTTCTGTGTCTGTAAATGTCCGGAATGTGAGGAAACTGGCTCCCAGGGAGACTGGTAAAACGGGGTTTGCTTTGTCTGTAGCTGATGCCCCCCAGCCCTCCCCCGCTTTCCGGCACAAGAGTGGCGAGAGTATGGAAAGGGCAAAATTAAGGTCATTTCCCTTTGCTGTGCCCGTGGGCGGGGCCTGTTTCAGCTGCGGCTCTTCTGGTAGCCAGGCGAGAGATGTGAAATCAGCGGGTCTGTGACTAGAGTTTATGGGCAGGAGCCGAGCAGCACGGAGCTGGCCGAGTCTGAAAGGACACCGTCCTTCAGTGCTGCTAAGTGCAGTGGAGTCTGTGACCTACACGTCGTGCCAGGGCAGTCAGCTGCCCCCTCAGTTCTGCCATGTATGCCAAACGCAAGTTTTTTTATATAATGCAAGCACGCGTTGGAGAAGTGAATTATCTGTAATCCTTTGCACAAATAAATTGTCTCTAAAGGCATACAAAAAGTGATCAGGCCCACAGGAGAGCTCTAAAACATGTGCCGAGAAAGCGGAATTAAAGGCCCGGAAGTTGTAAAATACAGCAGCGTTGTGAACTATATCTCCTTCTTCGGGCTCTCAGTAGATGTTTTAGCTGCAGAGTAGGAATTTTGAATTTCTTTCACAAAATGAAAGCTAATCTTGGCAGCAGATAGTCTGATGTAGTGTAACTTTCCTTTTTCAGAGTGGTTTGAAAAAGAAAAGTCAACACGAAGGGTTTTGGCTAAAACAAGTCTTTATTAGGGAGCACTTGTCACTGTTAGCCTCACTCTGCCACCACGTTTCCCCAGAGTTCTTTCGGTTCCTGGCGGGAGCACCGCGAGCGCGGCTCTGTTTTTAGTTTCAGGCATGGTGGCTGCTCTTGCCCTCCGTGAAAAGATTGAAGCTGTTTCTTGTGTCTTAACGCGTGACGGTGTCTAGGCTGGGGTGGCTCGGGGGTCACCCAGAGGAGGCCCTGCGGCCCCTCCCCAGTGGCGCGCCTTGGGAGAGGGGCTGGGGAAGCGTGGACTCCTGTTCGAACTTGGAAGTTCCCCTGTGTTTTTCATGGCCACACACACAGCCCCAAAGGTTTTTTCCCTAACAAGTGTTCACGAACTCCTCCTTTTTATTCTCAGTGAAATTCACAGCAGGTACTGCTTTATATAATTATCACCGCATAATTTTAAAAAGCAGTAGAATGCCCAAATTTAGTAAAAGAGAAATTGAGAATGCATAATAAAGGCGTCTTGAGTCGAGACATACGCGGTACTCAGTACTCAGTTCTCAGGCACTGATGTTCTTGGCAGAACCACGCGGTGCGTGCCCGTACGAGCAGGTAGCCGCGAGGGCTGGCTTCCGTCAGTCTCGGAAGTGGCTACGGCCTGTGGGTTCTGAGAGAAGCTGGGCACGGCCTTCCCTGTCTTCACATGGTAGTTACGCTTCGGGACCGTTGGGCGTGTGTTAACACAGAGAAATGCTTCATGCTCACATATAAAACGAGGTGAGGCTCTGGGCTGGTGGATCGTGAGCGGCCTCCCCACTGTGTGTTTCTGGGACGGTCCTGGGTGTCCCACGCAGGGCCCCCTGTGCACAGAGCTCCAGAAACACCCCGGCACCGCGATGAGCAGCCGCTGCCCCCCGCGACACCCGGCGGGGACGGAGTTCTCTGGGGGCCTTGGGTGAGCAGAGCCAGTGGCGGTGGGAGGGAGCACGGCGTCCTGAGCGCGTGGCGCCGTGGCAGGGCTGTCCTCCAGGTTGACACAGGCACCGCCCGGCTGTCGTGCGTGGCCTCTCCGGCTCACGGCAGAGGCAGCGGTGGGCTCCGGGACAGCGAGCGGCGTGAGAGTGATCCAGGCCTGCTCGTCATACTAACGCGGGCTGTCGGGTTCAAGTTGCAAGTTGCAACGGCACCGAGTTCTGAATCCCTGTATGTTGTGGCAAAAGCTTGACGGTTTTCCCCTTTAAAGCGGTTTAAGGGTTGAAGTAACCTGTTGAGCACAGATGACACTGTCTCTTGTAGGCGTTCCCGAGAGTTTCTGAAATAAAATTGGCCTGAGAATGAGAAGCGATTCGTGTGTTTTTTCTGGCATCGGTTATCGTCGCCGAGAAGGTGTCTGTGTGTCTGGCCAAGTCGCTGGCATCACTTTGCCAGGAGGTGTTAACGTGTTTGTGGCTCTGCTGTGAGGTCCCGGATCTAGGGCAGCACCCAAGTCCATGAATGCATCCCGCCCGGAGCTCCGTGGGAAGTGGGATGCCCTTCCGGCAGCCTCTGCCCTGCGGAGCCTGCAGCCGCTCCCCCCCCCCCACCCCTCGGTTCAGGATCTCGGAAGCCGGGGGGTGGGGGTGAAGCCCTGTGTCCCGAGCGGAGGCCTTATAGCCTCGATGGCTTGTAAGGAAGGCCGCGTCCTGCTGGACCCGCTTCCCCGGGGACGTGGTGGTCCCACAGCCGGAGCGGACCCTCCAGCTTCCTGAAAGGTCTGTGGGGAGCGAGGCGTGTTTCCCGAGGGGACCCCGCGGGTGTAGGGCACGGCCGTCTTGGCCAGCTCCGCCAGGTGAGAGGGGGCCGGTTCTCACTGAGCCCGTGCGCCACGCTCACGGTCAGAGGGGCGAACGCGCCTCAGCGCTGGTGTCGGTTCCCGGGTGCGGAAGGCTCAGTGAGAGGACGTGCCGTCGAAGACCCTTGCCTTCCAGCCTCGAAGGCAGAGTCGGCCAGATCACGGGCCGGGGGTGGAAGCGAAGGGGCTTCCGTGTGCGCCCCGAGGAAGCAGACGATGAAGAGGCACCCGCGGCATCCCGAACCAACAGCAACCGTGGGCGTCCTGGTCACCTCCCCGCCTCACCTGATGCCTGCCCGTGGGGCCGAGGGCCTTAGAGGCCGTGCACGTGTGACCCCCACGGCCCCGACTCACCTCCCAGGACGACTGGACAGTGTCTAGGGATGCCGCATACGCCCAGAGGTGTGGGCCCCGACTCTGCCTCGAAGGTCGAGAGCTGCGGCGCTAGGGATTAGCTTTCTGTCGCTGCACGAGGAATCACCCGATGGGTGTGTACCCCCAGGAGTGTGTACCTGACGGGGGCGTGTACCTGACAGGCGTGTGTACCACCAGGAGTGTGTGGCTGACAGAGATGTGTACCTGACGGGGGTGTGGGCCACCAGGAGTGTGGACCTGACAGGCAGGTACCGAGGCCTGGCTGAGTTTCCAGTCTACGATACGCGAAGATTCCCGCAAGTCAGGAAGGACGAGAGGGTGCGGTGGCATCAGGGACACGACACTTGCACGACATTTTCACAAAAGACGGAATCTAAGGAAATAGCTAACAGGCCCGTGAAAGGTGCTCACTTGCTCGCTCGGCGAACCCGCGGAGTCTACTAGGGGCTGGGATGGGCGCGTGAAGGTGAGGGGCACCTTGGCATCTTTGTTCTTGGGGCCCGCCTGGGTGAAGGTTACGTGCCAAAGAGCCGCGCCCCGGCCTCCTGGGCGACGGCCGCGCACCCCTGAGGCCTGGCAGAGACCTCCCCGCGGGCGGCTAGGTGGGTCCTCCCTCCGGAGTCTGAAGCGAAGAACGGCTTTTGCATCTTCAAGGGATTTGGGGACAAGGGGGCAAAAGCAGAACGCGCAGCAGGGACTGTGCGCGGCCTCAGGCCCCGCGGAACTCGCCGCCTGACCTTCACAGAAGCGGTCGTGCACCTGCTGTGAGGGCCGAGGCTGCCACGCGGGGTCCTGTCTGGGGCTCCTTGTCCGCGCTGCACTTCTGCTGGCCCCGTGGGGCCTCAGGACGACTGTGCCGTGACGGGGTCTTCAGAGTGGAGCGTCCCGGCCCGACGGCGGGGACACGTGTCCTCGGTCCCTGCTCTGCCCACAGCTCCAGCTCACGTGGAGCCGTGCTGACGGCGCGCCCGGGTACGGGGACCTTAGCACCGTTAAGAGGCGGAGGAAGTGCAGGTGACCCGTGACAACTGTGACTTAAGGGCAGAAGGCCAACCGGGACCGACCGGGAAGCATGGCTGCCGAGGAGGCGGAGGACTGGGGGAGGCAGAAGCTCACGACACCCGGCCCCCAGCGAAGCCGCGAGGTGGTGGTGGACACCAGAGGGCCTTTCTGGAGCTGAGGGACCGCCGTCTACACTCACGTTTTGTTAGACTGGAGGAAAAATGGCACGCGGGGCGGGGTGCGAGCCTCTGGATCGGGTGAAGGCACAGGTGACGTGCAGGTGGCCGTGGGGGCGTGATCTGAGGGCCTCGGGTGACGTGCCCCCTGCGCTGCCTTCCCCTCACGCTCCTCGGGGGTCCTGGGTGATACGGGGTGAAGCGGAGCGCTCCCCTCCGAGGTGCTTGGGCTTCCGAGGCCGGCAGCCACGGGGGAACTAGGTATGAGCAGGAGGGGCACGAGGGTCCTGCGCCCGCACACGGCGGGCCACACGAGGCAGCCTCGCCACTCTTCCTCCCGTGGCTGCCCCGGGTACAGCGGGTGCCGGGCAGGGGCGGTAAGACCGGCTCACCCGGCAGCAGGTTGGGGGAGCGGGAGGCGCACACGCCTCTCCTCTCCCCTGTGGCGGCAGGGCCCCCGGACTCTCGGGAGCTCTCTGGCCTCCTGCTCTTGCTCCCACATGCGAACAGGCCTCCCAGTCTCCTGCTGTTCTGCGTCACGGGGCGCCCCTCTCTTCCGCAGCCCGGGCAAGGCGCGGGACGGCCCGGTCAGAGCCACAGACGCAGCAGATTTGGGGACGGTGACGTCAAATGGTGCGAATAAGCAGCATCAGTGTTTGCACCAGGGAGTCACAGAGCTCCGGAGGTGGTTAGGCTGGGAATTCTAGTTTGGGGAGCCTGTGGCGACGTTACAGAAAGATCTGTGCTGCATCCCGGTCGCACTCTTTCGTCGATCCAGCAAACATGCGCTGGCACCTGCGGGCGGGCTCTGCCCGGGCCCTTGGGACAGGCCCGATGGCACCTGGTGGGAGCAGAGAACGGCCCCCTTTCCTGGTGGGAGACAGCAGCAGAGGGAGGGGTGACGGTCTCTCCCAGGGGGTGGCATTTGAGTGAGGACCCAGGAGAGGTCACCACACTGCGGTGGGGCACGGCCCTCCCCTGGCTTCCCTTCTCCAGACCCCTTGGGGCAGCGGCAGGCCCGCGGGTGGCCGCGGGCCGGGGCAGCTCGTAGACAGCGCGCAGCGGGGAGTAGTGATGTGGGCTTGCTTTCCATTCAAAACATGGACAGATCTGAGTGCAACTTGGTTTAAACAGTGTCAAGTTTGAAAAATGTCTAAAAAGCGGTGGTATTCCCGGTTTTTCTGTGTTGTGGCTGTAAGTTTACAAAGGGACAAAAAAATACCCAATTAACCGTAAAAGAATGACTTGAAAAGATAGTTCAAGTGCCTGTACGTTGTTGGATGGAGAATCATAGATCCCCGAAGTAGCTAGAGTTGGTTGGTAATTCTCTTGCTGTTTTGTGCCCGGGGCAGGGCCGACTGTGAAATTCTGGATCCCCACACTTACCTGTGACGTGTGAAAGAAAGCAGCGAGGTTTTGCGTGTAGAGGCAGGGAAGTCTGGTGCTCTCCACTCGGTTCCTTCTGTTTTCCGTGAAGGCTTTCCCCAGGACAGGACCCCTAGGAACGCCAGCACCCTGGGGGACAGCCGCCACCCCGTGCAGCGGGCAGCAGGGAGGGCGAGGAGATCCCGGCCGGTGACGGGTTGCCCCCAGAGCAGCGTGTGCAGAAAGCCGGGGCGCCACGGCTGTCCTCCTGGTGCTGGGGCCCTGGGGCTGGAGCACACGCGTGGCCTCGGGGCACCCTCGCCTGGGAGGACAGAGGGCCGTTCCCCTTTGAGGCGCCTAGAGGGGCTCGGGGGTCTTGCACTCACTCCTGCCTAGCAGCTCCAGGAGGCCTGGGAGAGGGGCTGTCACTGGTGGGGCAGTGGTGTCCACTGACATTGTGACAGAAGTGGGGGCAGGAGGGAGGTGGCTTATTGTCCGGGCAGGGTGAGCTTCGAGGGGTGTGGTGGGACCGAGTCTTGAAAAGTACGGTGGTGTCTTCCTGGGGAGGTGGGCACGGGGCAGGGGGGCTGCTGAGCAGGGGCGGGTGGGTGTGGGTGTGCCATGTGGGAGGGAGTGTGGAGGGGGCCGGGCGGCGGAGTGGAGGGCGGGAGTCTGCCCCAGTGTGGAGGGGAGGGGGCGGGACAGGGGAGGGAGGGGCGGAGCCTGGGGGGCGTGGAGGGGTGGAGGGGAGGCCAGACCTGTGTTGTATTTCAGCTTTTCTGCAAGCTATGCTTTCACAGGCAAGTTACCCAACTTAGGTTTTTGATGAAAATGCGTCGCCCACAGGCTTCGCCTTTCTAACTGAGGCGGCGCTGGCCGTAGGTCTCTGGATTCCCGGGCCGGTCGGTGTTCGGACCAGGTGGCGAGACGCAGCACGCGGGGCCATCGCTGTCCTGTGCGCCAAGGAGCATGCTAACGGCTCCTCCCTTAGTGCGCCGGACTCGTTGTGGAAGGCCCGGCCACGGCAGTTTATTTCTAATCGGACCGTGCCTTTTCCGTGCAATTGTTCCTCTTCCCACTCCTCGTGCTGTCTGGGCCGTGGGGAGAGCGTGAGGGGCGTGGCCGTCCTCGTAGGAGCTCTGCGTCCTGGGGCACCTTCCTGGGCCTCCCTGCCCAGGCTCCTCCTCCGCGTGGAGGGGTGGCAGCGGTGGCCACGGGGACAAGTGGGCTTTGCCACGTTCCGACAAGCGTGTCCTTAGCCCGCCACCGCTGTCGTCAAGACGCGGAGCCCGCCTTCCTCCCAGGGCTTCCCTCCTGCCCGCTCGGACTCTTCATCCTTCATGGCCACAGAGTGACCGTGATAGGCCGCCAAGAGCACTCGCTGGGCCTCTCGAGCGGGCAGTGTGGACAGTAGGTGGTGCTGTAGGGTCGTCCAGGACGGCGAGTAGCAGCTTCTAAAGGAAAACCCCCAGTGCGGTCTCTGCGCGTTTCCTCTGTGAGCCCAGATACCGCCTTCCTTCAGGAAAGTTTCTGTTCACTGGCTTTCTTTTACCATCTTGAAGGACCCGTGAAGCAGTGCTGTGAAACACTTCTAAGTGATTTAGTTCAGGGACTGATACGATGTGCAAATTAAATTGTCTCAAATAATTTGTGCATTTAAATAATTGAGTCTATGGAGGGGGCTTAGCTGTGTTGTGGAACTGGAAGGTAAAATTTCATAATCTGTTCCAGTATTTAAAAAATTGTTACGTAATTTACGCGTAACATAATTTTGTGATTCTACTGTTTTATTAAGTGTTGTGAATAGGTAATAGTTAAGATAGGATACAAAAAAAGAAAAAGCCTGTACCATCAAGTTCGAATGTGTGGTGTTAAACAAAACCCAGCTGAGTGAATTTTGGAGGTCTGGTGGGCTTTCTCCAGGGATCCCGAGCCAGGCAGCAGGCGGTGCAGCAGACAGAAAGCTCCAGCTCACTGCACGCACGACAGACCATCCTGTGCAGAAGGGAGCAGGGCGAGGAGGCTGCCCCGGGCAAAACATCTTAGTTGGGCGAGGTCACTCTCCTCCAGGGGACCGTGGGGATCTGCCACCGATGACCTCGCTCGTGCTGACCGGGTGACTCCTCACGGACTCTGAGATCCCATTTCTGGGAGAGGTCAGAGCCAGAATCAGGTGAAGTCTCAGTTTGGTGACGTGGGGCTTAGCAGAAGTGACTCCATTTTGGAGACTGCTGTCTTGTTTTTAATAGTGCTAACAAATTGCCAATTTTAATAAGATTAAGTTAGCCAAAGTGTGTGTGTGTGTGTGTGTGTGTGTGTGTGTGTGTGTTCTCGATCTTTAGTGAAGAGTTGCCATCATGAAGTGAAGGAGTAATATAAATATTTTCATTTTAAAATCTCCTGTGAACCCTTGTCTGGCTTCTGCGTGTCCTTTCCTGGCCGAATGGAGCCATACTCCCACTCTGGTGTCCTGCCCTTCTGCGGCTGCCTTCTCTTCTGTGGCTGAGCAGTGGTGGGGACGGGATCCTGGGGGGCAGGCCTGGCTGGGCCACTGCTAATGTCTATGGTGTAATCCAGGGGGCTAAAAGTCTTGGCTCACATTCTGTCTATGAGGCACAGAATTCTAGAATTTTAGACTGACAGGAGGCTTCAGTGCATAGAGTTGCCCCTGGGCACAGGGAGGGGGGGCAGGTGGTGCTGCCACAGAACCCCTCTTAGTGTTGGCTCAGGGTGGCACCCAGCTCTCCAGGCTCAGGGTGATGGGCCCCCTTCCTGCCCGCCGCAGGCCTCTGGCAGACGGGGGGCAGGAGTGAGTCCCCAGGTGCCTCGTGCACATGGCTTGTACAGATGGGACATGAGGACTGTGGCTGCCTGCACCAGGACCCCGGATTTGGTGGTGGAGGTGCTGATGACACCTCCGGGTAAGACTCCAGCCCCTGCCCCCCGACAGTTGAACAACAGCTTGGCTGAAACTCAGCTCAGAGGTCACACCGTCCTTTTCCGAGAATTTGGTGACACTCCATCGCTATCCTCAGACGTGACTTTATCTCCTCAGGAATTGGATTCTGTTGGTCTTGATTCCCTTAGAATTCTTTATTTGTGAATTTCAGTAATACTGATGAGAAATATGTGAGTTTTCTTGGTTTCTATCGCCTTTTCTACGCACATGGGTGTCTGTCCAGTGGCTGATTCAGATCTTTATTTCTGGGATGTTTTCTTCCATCATGACGTGGAATATCTTCCTGGTTTATATGTTCTGGTTTTTGGATCCACACAGTGTGTGCCTTTGGCTCTGCACTCTGTGAGTCCGGGCTGTCATGTTTCTAATCCCTTTTCCACTGTTTTCTTCTCCACTTAGTCTTGTTTGAGTTTTCAATCAGATCAGAAATTTTTGTCTATATTGTACGTTCCTTGTACATACCTATGTTTATGTGGCTTCCTTCCTTTATACACATCCAGCTGGAAAAAGCCCTGAATCATTTATAAATAGATGAAGTTAGCCAGAGGTCTCTATTCTAGATTGAGCAAAATCACTTTGTCTTCTTTGAAAGACCAACCAGTTCTACTTTATATTTCAAAAGTTTTGTGCTTTATTTGTTTTTTTAATAATCAGTAATAATATGCATTGTTTTTAAAGAATGCTTCCAAACCTCATCTTTAAAGAAATCCCTGCTTAAACCATGACTGTCAAATACATACCCCAGTTTCGTTTCAAATTTATGTTCACACTTGATCACCATATTTCTTCCAAACCTTTCTTCGGTGTGTAGCAAGAAGTTAGAGCTCTCCCCGGTAGCCCCAGGCCTACTGGCTTTGAGTTGTCCCCTATTGCCAGCACTCATTCAGGGGCTCACCTGGGCCATCTGCGGGCCCTCTCGGCCATCTGCAGATGACCTGGGCCACTATCTGCAGGCCATCTGGGGCCATCTACAGATCACCTGAGCCATCTCTGGGCCCCCCTTGGCCATGTGCAGATCACCTGAGCCATCTGTGGGCCACCTGGGACGTCTCCAGGGCCCCTCGGCCATCTGCAGACCACCTGGGCCACCATCCGTGGGCCACCTGAGGCATCTTTAGGCTACTATCCTTAGCTTTAGGTTCCTTTAGGCTTTTGGAGCTAATTATAGGGCCTTCAATTCAAGTGCCTTTTTTTCCTTATTTTTTTTTTTCCTGTCAAATCCAATACCTGCTATACTTATTTGAGAAATGTAGGTTTTGATTTTAATGTAAAATTCCTTGGTAGAGTTACCTTAAAAGAAAATGGCAAAAGCTTAATTGAATTTATGATTTTAATCGAGTGGGGGAATTTTGCAAATAGACTGAAACTATACTTATCTCTGTCTGTTTAAACCCATTGTAATTTAGGAAGCGGAGACGTTCATTTAAAGAAATGCGTATGTATTATTTTGACCTAAAACCATAAGGAATTATAACATATAAAAAAAGAAATTTGAGCGATCTTGTTTTTGCTTTAACCGGGCAACTCTGTAAACGAGCGAAGAGCTTGGGTCCCAAGGTCGAAGTGTCCTGGATTCTGAACAACATTCTGCCGCTCACTCAGCTTGTGACCTTGGATGCGCCACTCGAGCCCCTGTAGCTGGCGGGCTCCTCTTCATAACGTGGTGGCGCCCGTGATGTGACAGCGGCCAGAGCCCAGCTGGGCACCATGCCCTGCATGCACCCTGCCTTCCCTTGGCCCCCCCGGTGAGCGCGAGACTGCGCATGGGCCATCCCGCCTCCTGGGGTGTACGCGAGGAATCTGAGGAGCCACGACGGTGAGAACTTGCCCAAGGTTCTCTGGCTAGCCGGAGGTCAAGTGGGCCTTCAACCAGAGAAGGCTTGGGCTCCGTGCTGGTTACCGTGGTGCTATAATCGTGGCCACGCTGTACAGCTGTGTGGGTTGTACACTGCACAGCTCTGCTCACAAAGACTTGAGTGACATCTCTGATGGTTGTAAAACAAAGGGTGGCCGTGTCCAGCTGCCCTTGTGCAGTCATTTCAGTCTCCTTTACTGAGATTTGGTGAAGTGTGAGCACGCTGGCACACGTGTGGTGACTGTCAGCTGACATTCTCTTGGTGAACATAGTCCACACTCTGCCGTAGGGGCTGATCCCTTGCAAGCTCCCTGCCCATCCTTCCCATCCCATGACCTGCCAGCAGCGGTGCCCTTCCTGGCTCAGTCCCAGTCTATCCTGGGCTCTGTCCGTTCTCGTGACTTGGGGTCCCACCCCCTCGCACCTCTGTCAGCCTCGGATCCTGGGGATCTGCAGACGTCTCTGACCACAGACAGCAAACCGGACCCCTGGTTCCTGACCCCACCCACAGTCTGCCCATCTCTCCAGGCTCTCGGGCCACAAGCCATGGCCGTCCCCTCATTTCTGCTCTGCCTCTAGGCCACCGGGAGAGCCCGTCTGCCGTTCCTTAGCACGTGTCCACGTTGGTTATTTCTCCTCTCTACCGTCACGTGCTCTGAGCCATTGGGTCTGTCTGTACCAGTCTCCTGACTGGTCTCCCTGCATCAACCCTCACCCCATACCTGGTCTTCACCAGAGGCCAGAGGCCAGGACTAGGGTAATCCTGGGCAGAGGGACTGCCAGGTCCGTGCACTGGCCCAGAGGCCCCTCGAGCTGCCCTCTTGGCCTCCCGATCTCCACCTCTGTCGGTCCGGCCTCCACCTCTGCCGGTCCGGCCTCCTGGCTGTTCCCGGGCCACGCCAGGTGCTGCCGCAGAGTCTCGTCCCTCATTCTCAGAACACTCTTCCCCGGCGCCGCCTGCCCGTTCCTCGTGTTTGCTGCCCTGCAGCCTCCCTCAGGCCTGGGGAGCACGGCCGCCGCCCTCCTGCCCCTGTCCCCTTCTGGGCCGATGGCCGCCTCCTCCAACGTACAAGGCCGTTCGTTCCATTGTTTATGGTGCTCCCCGTCGGTGGTCTTCCCTGCCCTTGGCGGAACAGAGGCTCCGGGGGGCAGCTGCTGCGGTCCGTTTGTCCTCTGACCGTGTCCGGCTCCGGGCCCTTCCCCAGTAGGTGCTCACCATTAGTTCAGTGAGTGAATGCATGCATATTTGCTGTTTTTCTTATTAACACATAGTTTTGAGGCACTGTCCTGATAAGTCGTGCTTCAGTTTCTCACGTATTGATTCTGCGTAATAACTGACTCGTTGTGCAGAGTTTAGAATTCTAATGGAATAAACTCCTTTTTTCCTTCTTAAAAGAGGAAATAACTTTTAAGAGTCTTTTCATAAATTAATATTCTAAGAACATTAAGTTTTGGAGTCTTTCCTCTGAGGACGCTGATAAAAGTGAAATTAATGGGGCAGCAGGAACGTCAGGTGCTGAATGGCGCACGGCTGTTTATGACGCTGTCCTGGAATTCCAGTAGGCTGTTAACTTGCAAAGATGTGGCAGCTGGAGTCGGAAACGGATGCACCGTCAAAGTTGGAGAAGAGGTCTTCAAAGTACTTCTTTAAAGCATAAACTATCAGTTTAATCATTACAGAAACCTCGTCTGGTGCACGAAATCGCTGCCATTCTGCTGTGAATCTCTTGAAGCTCACGAATGCAGGCATTCTCCTTTTGTGCTGCTATTAAATAATCCTAAAGGTAGAAGGAAGAATTGGGAAGAAGAAAGAAACAGATGACTTCTGCGTTAGGACCTTACTTGGGCCCCCGTAGCGTCGTGTGTGTGGCTCCGAAGCACGGACGCCCCGGGAGGGCTCGTTCTGGGTCCGCGGCACCCACCCGCCACGTCGGGGCACCGTGTGCCTTGCCACGCCCGTGGTCCCTCAGCTTCTCTGACTTTGAAGGAAGCAGAAAATATGGCATTTTTTATGTTCGGAAGATCGACCGTGCACTGGGTTGTGTCCTGCGATGAGGAAAAAACGATCAGTTCGTGAGATGGTGGCAAAATATACGTGACTGCCATTTTTACCCCGTGTTTTATGTGAATGCAGGGCAGATGTCAGCTAGGATTGCACAATATGACGGCTTGTTTTTTGTTTCATAGACTGTTACCTGCCCTTTGGTTAAGAGGCAACACTAAGTAGACTTGGGAGACCAGTCTACCTAAGTCTACGTAACACTAAGTAGACCAGGCCGGTCTCGAGAATGGTACTGCTGTCCCACTGTCCCCCCGGGGCTCTACTTGATGACATCGCGGGGAGGCCAGTGCCACCGAAAGAAGACTTTATGACTTCCATTTCCCTAGAGGAGGGGCCGTGCCACACGGACCACACAGTGAGCCAGGCTTGGTCCAGGGTGAGGGGAAGGACTAGGCCAGAGCCTTTCTTAGGGTTTCCACAGGAAGGGCAAGAGGGGGCAGGGGGAGCAGTTGCAGATTGGCCGTTTGAATGATCACGGCAGGCTTTGGGCTGTATTTGGTTTCTAGTTGCCTGGTCCCGGGCCCTGGAATGCTTTAGAACAAAGGCAACACTGGCTTGATGCGAGAGTTGCATAGAGAAGTGAGGAGGTTGTTTGCATAAGAAGGTACACTCCTGGCTGACCCCTTTGCTGTCTTTAAGAGATGGCTCACCCTGGGGACGCCTGGGGGGCTCAGTCGGTTGAGCATCTGACTTTGGCTCAGGTCATGATCCCACGGTTCGGTTCGTAAGTTTGAGCCCGCAGCGGGCTCTGTGCTGAAAGCTCAGAGCCTGGAGCCTGCTTCTGATTCTGTGTCTCCCTCTCTCTCTGCCCCTCCCATGCTCATACTCTGTTTCTCTGTCTCTCAAAAATAAATAAAAACATTAAAAAAAAAAAAAAGAATTGGCTAGCCCTGGGAGGGGCAGTCTCTCCCTGCGTCTATAAGGTGCCTAAATGCCAGAGCATCAGGAAAAAGAAAATGGAGTTAGTATGACTTTTCCCTGCAATAAATGTATGCCAGGTAGACAAATGCAGCATGTAAGAAAGCAGTTGGAACAATGTCTCCATTGACAACGTGGCGCGCGTAACCCAAGGCAGACACGCAGACGTCAGGATGACGCCAGCGGGGGTCTGCTAACAAACTTACCGCTGTGTCTTTCACAGCATTAACCATAATTTCCAAATTAACTTTTAATGATAGCATATCTCTTGGAGTGTGGTCTTAGTGTGTTTCCACTTCAGGCAGCGTCTTAGTTGACAGATTCCCATGGAACAGTGCGTGGAGTGGGTTTTCGTCGGTCAGTGTGTGCGCTGGTGTGGTGGGTAAGCTGTGGCAGGCACCAGCCAGGAGCCTTTGAGTCAGTCCACACAGCCTCTGTACCAGCCCTTGATTTAGCAGTTTTCTGCTTCTGGGTTTATCTGATTCGTGCCGTAAGAATTTTACGCGTAAGCGCATATGCGAATTTTTCACTTCGCAAGTTTTTCTTTTATGAATACACTTTTTATAAATTGCGATATGTCTTGATGTAACACGTTTTGTCTCTTTCAGGTCAGGGTTGTGACAGAGATGGAGAAATCGTAATTTTCTCATCTTGAGGGCACAGAGAGGAAACAGGTGCCCCGGGGTCACCCAGCAGCTTGTTCTGACCTCCAGGTGGCCTTGCCTGTGCTGTGCCTGCGGGTGAGGCAGGGTGGGGCTGACGTGGCTAGCCCCCCCTTTCCAAGTGGGGGATGAGCTAGAGCCTGGGGCCACCACTGAGCTCAGCTTTCTGGAGAGACCAAAACCCTAATGGAGAAAGAGAAAACATAAAAAATGTGAGTGTCTTCTCATAGCACGGGGATGTTCCTTGTTTTTACCGAACTTCTTTGACCATTATTTTCTCAGAATAGTCTCATAAAAAATCTAGACCCCAGACAGCTTTTTACCATTTACCTTTAAAAAAAAAAAAAAAAAAAAAAAAAAAAAAAGCTATGTTGCATTATATCTGGATTGCCCAAGATTCTGACAGTATTAAGCTCTTTCTTCTGCATAAGAGAGTTCCAGAAGTTCTGGCTCTATTTCTCAAATTGCTGCTTCCTTGGTTCAGTCCCCATTAAGATACCCTTGGGCCCAGTCCCAATGGCTGTGTGCTCCCCTCCCGAGCCCGTGTGTCCTCGGAGGGGTTGGAGCCCCTGTTGTTCTCTGTGCTCCAGGCCCGGTGGCCGTGTGCTCCCCGCCTGGGCCCTTGTGTCCTCAGAGGGGTTGGAGGCCATGCTGTTCTCCGTGCTCTTCTCACAGGAGTCCCTTGCTGTGCTCTGGGTTTTGAGCTTCTGGCTTGTCCTCAGCATCTCCAGCCTGGTTAGTCAGAGTGTGCGGCCATTTTCGCGGTTAGGTACCTAACTTGTTTTGATGCGTAGCAAGGGAACAATTAGTAAAAAACAAACAAACAAACATGGGAGTACCCAGGCTTTAAATACAATAAGTAACTTGGTATTATAAAATAAGTCCAAAGAAATGTTCTCGTTTCTTATTTAAAGTAATTGAAGACTGCATATGTTTTCCTTCATGGTTTCCTTTGTGGTTTCTTGGTTCTCATTCCTGTGGGTTCCTTTTAAATTCCCTCATTGGGGATAGAGTGTGCTTCTGAACTTGACAGGGATTCCAAGCTCCCAAGGTCCCGAGTGGCCGCTGGCAGGAATGCCAGTGCAGGTGTGTGGTGCCGGCGACGATTTTTTCCAAGGCCACTTGTCACGTGAAGTTGTGAAGGCTGTGATCTCTGTCTGGAGAGAGGGAGGTTGTTTGGTGTCCAAGTGCTGCTTCTGCCAAACTAGGGCATCTTGGGTATGTTAGGCCAGGCCTTGGTGGGCACAGCAGCAGGGCACCTCCAGCTTGGTGGCCACAGAGCCGTAAGAACTCCGCCTGCCTGTGCGTTGGTCCTGCGTGGTCCCCGTGGGAACCATCTGGCTATGCACGTGGACGGTGCCCAGATCTGATGTTCCCGGCCCCCAGCCTGCTCCCCGCCCCCACTTTCAGGCTGGGTTCCTTCCGGTGTTTCCTAAGAGCCGGGTTCTGTGGTTCCACCTGCCGCTGCACTTTCCTCTTCCTCCCTGAGGATGGGCCGTGGGTTCTGTCCCGCCGGTGCCTGGAGGCTTCGTAGGGATGGTCTGCAGGGCTGGCCTGGCACTGTGGGCTGTCACTGTCACAATAATTCCCCCACCCCCAGCCCCACACCCATCTCACAGGCCGAGAAGGCTGTAAGAAAGAAGGATCTCTCTGCTTCCCGAAGGAATCTGTCCAGACCTGGGGAAGAGCCTTTGCCAGAAGCTTCTCTCTCAGTCCCACCCCCAAGGCCATGACATCCTCCATGAGTTTGTAAGCAACAGAGACATGGGACCACAAAGTCTAAAATACTTATTACCTGGTCCTTAGTCCAAACGATTAAAAATAAAATACATAATTGAGTTTAAAATAGTACAAAATTTGACTATATGCCTGTCGAAAATGTGAATTTCAGTTAAGCAAAATTCGGTGATTTGTTCATGTTTTCAGAAAATACTTTTTTTTTTTTAATTTTTTTTTTCAACGTTTATTTATTTTTTTTGGGACAGAGAGAGACAGAGCATGAATGGGGGAGGGGCAGAGAGAGAGGGAGACACAGAATCGGAAACAGGCTCCAGGCTCCGAGCCATCAGCCCAGAGCCTGACGCGGGGCTCGAACTCACGGACCGCGAGATCGTGACCTGGCTGAAGTCGGACGCTTAACCGACTGCGCCACCCAGGCGCCCCCAGAAAATACTTTTTAAAAAATTATCTATTAAATGTAAGTTACAAAATATAAATTACAGTTAATATCAAATGTTTAAGTCAAATTATTTAAAGACAACTGAATTTAAAAAAAAATTTTAACATTTATTTATTTTTGAGAGACAGAGAGAGAGAGAGCCCAAGCAGGGGAGGGGCAGAGAGAGAGGGAGACACAGAATCCGAAGCAGGCTGCAGGCTCCGAGCTGTCAGCACAGAGCCCGACGCGGGGCTCGAACTCACGAACAGTGAGATCATGACCTGAGCTGAAGTCGATGCTTAACGGACTGAGCCACCCAGGTGCCCCGAAAGCTGATTTTTAATTTAACACTTTGAAAATTTAGTTACATCACATTAATAATTTTATAAAAAGTGGAACTCTCGGCGATGGTGGTGTCCCCCGTCGATCTGGCTGCCAGCACAGGGCATGAGTTACCTGGAGGGTGTCTGGGCATGCACACACACAATGTGAGAGTAATAGGAACTGCTTCGTATGGGGGCACACTCCTCAGGCACCGTGCGCAGTCGTGCGGAGTCCCGTGTCAGCTTGTGTGCCTGTAGAATAGTGAGCTGGAAATGGATGCTGGGCGTTACTGGGAAGGAACTTTGTTGTACAAGATACGATTGCTCTGCATTGAGAGGAGAGCTGGGTGAGTTCATCGGTCTCCTCTTCTACCCCAGTGCTCTGCCACGGCATCCTCCCCCTCCTGACTCCTCCCAGGACACCCCGGGTCTTCAGGGCTTTTGGGTGCAGGTGCCTTTTGTTCCAAGGATGCAGAGCCGAGATCTGGGATCGTGTCTCCCTGGGGCCTGAACGGCGTTCGTCTGGACAGGAGGGTCGTCTGGACAGGAGGGTGTTGAGGGCTGCGGCTTGTCCCGCGTCAGCCCTTGATGCTGGATCCCAGAGACAGCCCCCTGGGCTTGGTGGCCGGTGAAAAGGCTCGGTGTCGGCCCGCCCAGGCGCCCCCCCCCCCCCGCTGTACCCCCCCGCAGAGGAGCCGGCAGGTCTGCGTGTGGCTCCGGAGGGGAGGGGGACACGATCCCTGGAATGGGGCTGGGAGGGGGCAGGGAGGGGGGTGGGAACATAGGTGGGGCGTGCCCCACATCCAGGGTCCAGGGCTGTGGTCCCCTCCCCGCACCGTGTGGCAGCCGCCTGCTGGGGCTCAGCGGGGCGCCCCTGCCCTGTGCTTTTCTCAGCTTTGTTTTGTAAACCGCACTCCTGTAGCGACACTTCCACCTCCTCCTTTGAGGAGCTCTGTCCACTTTAAAGGCGACAGCAGCCTTTTCCAGGCAGGACTGTTTGGGTCCCAGTGGAGATTCCCGCTGCCCTGGAACGGGTCCCCGGGCGCCTTTCGCTCCCGCTCGCGCTGCTGTGTCCGGACCCGCACGGAAGGGTTAACTGTCACACGTCACTGCTGGGCGGTGTGCTTCGAAGGCGCTGTGGTGCTGGCGAAGCCCTGGTTCTGCAGTTTGAGGGATGAGCCGGGGGCAGAGGGGGGCCGCTTCCCCGAGGCGGCAGGGGGTGCCCGCTGGCGGTGGTGGTGGTGGCCGGGGCCGGGCGGCGCTGGCCTCGCTCGTCCGCATGGCCTCGCTCCTTGCCGGCCCCGTGAGCACGGGGGCCTTCTTCGGCATCGCGGGGCGTCGATGGAAAAGGAGGCGCAGGAAACGCTCCGAGAGGAGAGGTAACCTGTTTGGCTCTGATCCTAAAACGTAAACGCTGGGCTTGCCTGTGATCCCATGCTTTCTGGGGCGGACTGCTTCGGGGTCCTGCCGATGCCGGGGACCTCCCGCCTCCCCTTTCCAGGTGCCTCGTTCCTTACGTTGGCGTCTATACAGTTTGAGAGGGGGCTTGTTTTAGAAGGTAGGTTTAAAAAGCGCATGTATAGAAGGCATTTTAGCCTCAGTGTTTAAGGTATATTTTTAGGAAGAGATTTATGAAGGCTTAGGAGTTTGTAGTGTTGGGTACTAAAAGATTTTTCCTCCTGAGACAGACGCTTCATAATGACTTCTCCTTCGCTGCCACTCTTTGTTGGTAACTTTTGTAGCCTTAAAACCCCTCTTCACGCTGTGGGAAGTAAGGCTGCGGCAGCCCTTGTGAGAATAGTTTCCTTTTAAGAACACGGAGAACAGGTTCCTTGCATCCAGCACCAGGTCATTTTAGTCTCTAGTTCAACTTGATGTTTTAGGGCATTGAAACTCTGCGTACCTTTTTCTAACACCGGGTTTAAAAGCTCTCCATGGCGGTAAAAGTCACAAACCACTGGCCGTGGGGCGAGTTGTTGCTCGAAGGGTGTTGAGGGTTCGCCGTCCTCGTCCGCCGACAGTTAACTAATCGAACGTGTGTCAGGTGAAAAGATGCTTCTGGCGAGGGGACTGGCCTGCCGTCCAGTGAGCCTCCCTTGGTGGGCGTCCCCTTCTTGCCCACCAACTGGTAGGACCGGGACGCCGTTGCACTACCCCAGAATGCTTGGGATGATCTGTGGCCGGAGAGTGTCACCCCTGCGGGGAATAAGGCGAGCCACCGTGTTCGGTGTGACTTCCCAGAGAAAAGAAGAAGAGAGCCACCTGAGAGGAGCAGTCGTGCTGAGTCCACAAAGATGCTTCGCCCAGCAGAGCTGTGTCTGGGAGCAGTGAGGGCGTCGTCATCTGTAGACTTCAGGGGCGGACATCATGCCGGTGCGTGCATCCGGGAGGAAAGCGCCGTGCCCAGGGGACGCATGCCCAGGGGACCCGGTGCTGGGGCCTGCAGCTGTGGCACACCCCTGCCTCAGGCTGCTGTGCTGCCCTTTGTTCCCTCAGTTAAGCATTGAAAAGAAGGGTGTCCTTAAGACACAGGTAAAAGCAAAAACTAAGAAATGTTGATTAAACACCCTGAATTTAGGATGGCCACTATTCTTTTCCATGGCCCCTCATCACTAAGCATTTGAAGAAAATATTGAAAAGTACAAGAATAATGGTCAGTTTTTTTTTTTTTTTTTTTTTTTTTTGGAACTTGCTGTGATTCGGATGGTTGGTGCTAGTCCCACTCGATGGGGATGAATGTCCAAATGTCCTCTTCGTGCATTCTAGAATCTTTTTCTTCTCTAGGAAAACCATTTTCAAACAGGCTGTAATTTTGGGGCAACAGCGTGAGAGACAGAGTGCTGCGAGATGGAGCAGTCAAGCCTCCGGATCGAGCGAGTGGTGTTCACTGTGCGGTCCCGTGTGTGGAAGCCCACGGTGAGGGTTCCCGAGCAGCAGAATGTTGTGTGTTAGTTTCCCTTCGGCCTTTAAAAATGATCAGTGTTCCACTTATATCAAATGGGCAAAGTTTTACAAGATATGAAACATAGTCTCTTAGTATTATACAATCTTAAGGTGCTCCAAATCATGTGTGTTGAATTTTTCCTAAGACTGGTATAATGTGAGCTTTTCCAAACTTAATTATGTGTTATAACAGCGTAGCAGCGGGTTATGTGTTGGCCTCAAGAGTGATACGGTCTCAGGGATCTTTCATGGCTTCCGAATGACCCACAGTCACTCCCTTCTCTGACGCGGGTCACTGGCTGTTGACTGTGTGAGGCTCACGTAGATTGGCTGAGTCATCAGAAAATTACGGTTTAAAAGGAATACTGTGCAATTTCAACATCACCCGGGACCTCCACAAAGCGGAGGCTGCTGGGACAGTCAGGCCCCGCACACCAGCCTTCCCGGGGCCCCAGCCAGTCCAGGTGGCTGCCGCTGTTGCCTTCTTTCCACTTGGGGCACAGCTGCTGAGTAAAACATTGTGGCAGGGGGGTGACGCAGCATTCTCTTGCCCCCCCCCGCCCCTCATTGTGTGACAGAGCCTCTGTCTTCCACATTAAAGGCTTTCTCGTTGAATACTTACCTGTCTTAATTGTGATAACGCCCTTATCTGTGCCTAGCCCTCCCGCACCCCGTGTGATGACTGCTGTCACATGGGCAGCAGCTCTGAACTGTGCTGAGGTCTGAGGCTGGGATCCCCCATGTTTCCAGGATCAAAAAGAGAACAGGATGTGGGGACCGTTTGTAGAAATGCAGACCCAGACCCATAGAGGTGTGCTTCCTCTGAGTCCTGCTGCAGAACAGGCCATCTATTCCGTGTAGAGTGAGGAGATGCAGCCGGTTGTGGGTGAAGCAGGCAGCACCCGAGAGAGCAGGTGGCTGTCACACCAGGCTTCTCCCTGGTCTCACCTTGCTAAGAGAGTGCCTCCTCGTGAGGTGCCAAGCACTATGACAACTCGAGACACAGGGTTGGATGGAAATTACCCGTCTATCCACCCATCTACCCATTCATTCATCCACCCATCCGTCTCTCATCCATCCATCAACCCATCTACTTTTCCATCCACCCGTCTACCCATTCCTTACTTATCTACCCATCCATCATCCATCCACCTGCCTATTTATCCATCCATCCACCCATCCTGTCCACCACCCACCCATCTACAGCTCTACCCATTCACTCATTCATGTACCCGTCCATCATCCATCTACTAATCCATCTATCCTTCCACCCATCTACCTATACATCGTTCATCTGCCTGTCCATCATCCACCCATCTACCCATCCGTCCATCCATCCATCCATCCATCCATCCATCCGTCCATCCATCCAACAGTACCCATTAGAGCCTTTGGTGTGCTGGCACCAGGGGTTTGGGCATGCACAGGACAGGCAGGTGTAGGTGATAGGGTGGCAGTGGCAGAAGGACTGCCCCAACTCTCAGGCTTGGGATTTGCTCTGGAATGAGCCACCTCAAGTACCATTCGGCGGACGAGGAGGGTGGATTTGTGTGATGCACTCTGCTCTGCTCTGTGTGTTGGGGAGGAAGGGATGGCTCTTCCCCAGTCTCTGGCAGGAATCGACGTCGCCTGTCTTCCAGGAGAAGGGCCCACACGCAGACAGTTGCTGAGCCCTGCACCCCAACAGTGAACAACAGCAGAAGATAGAAGGCCTCGGTTTTCTAGAACCTGTTGTGACAGATGTATGTGCATTTCATGGCTTTCATGCTGAGGGGCTTCCCGGCACAGGTGGGGACCCTGCTTGCTTGGGAAGAGCTCCTTCCGCCAGAGGGGACGCTTTAGAGAAAGTCAGAGACGCTCCAGGTCGACAGTTGAAATCGTAAGGCAAACCTGTAGAGTAAGGTTTGTGAGGTTGTTCTGGAAATAGTATGAAAATGGGCTCAAATCTGAACACTGCCTGTTCTTAGTGTAATTATTAGTGTTCACATTGAAAATATCGTTCACGTCGGCTTCTTTTCCTGATTCCAGAAAATACAGTGTGTTTTTCAGATAAGCGAGATTTTAATTAGGTTGTGTTAAGCAGAGCAAATAGAGACTGCGTTGCTAGCGTGCATCCATTTTGAAGGACAAAGTGTGGTTATAACAACAATGCTCTGTGAAGGCTTTTCTTCCACCATAGTCGATTCTGAGCTGGTAACGTTTTGTTGTTCTGGAATCAGGCTTCAACAACGCGTGTGCATTTGCTCAGGCATGCCATGCTGGGGAGCAGGGGAGGCCGCAAAGGAGAGTGAGCACGGCGGTCCGTGCACGTGCACGTGCGAGCACAGGCGGGCAGTGCGAGGGGAGAGGGCCAGAGGGCGTGACCGCGTGAGGCGCAACCCCAGTGCTCTGAGACAGAGCCGGCCCCTGCCGTCCGTCACCCGTGGCTTCAGGCTTCTTTTTGTTCTTTGCCAGAAGGTTCGGGAGTCACGCAGGGGGTCGCCCCCGTGCCGGTCCAGCAGAGGAGGGTGGGCGAGAACACAGAGTGGCGCACGGGCGGCTGCGTGGCCAGGCCTGGAGGCACAGCGTGCGTGACGAAGAACGCAGAGCCTCCCCAGGGAGAGAGCCCTGCGTCTTTGCCCACCACGTCATGTGGCACACCCTGGGCGGGCGGCCTGGGAGCCTCGTGACGGATACCCCCAGCCGGAGGATGCACCCTGCCCTCGTGTGGGGCCTCTTACACCCCAAGTCTGGGGGGATCGCTGGCTCCATCCCGGGGGTTCTCGCTCGTCCTCTGGAGCCCCTTCTACGGTGGCCGTGGGACAGTGCGGGAGAGAGCCGGCGGACATCCGAGGGGTTTGTGGGGACCTCGTAAACCACAGAATTTCATCTCAGGCAGACTCGTTTCTGTGTGTTTGCTAGGTATAAAACAGACACGTTTAGAATAGTATGTGTAATGGTGCCGATCGAGTGGAATGATGCCTCAGATTTGCAGATCGCCTCAGTGCTCAGACTCCTTTGGTCCCCTGGTACCAGTGATGTCCGTCTACGGAGGCTCCTGGCGAGTTGGGGGGCCTGCCCCAAGGTCACCGTGTGGCCCTCCCTCACTGTGCCCCCGGGTAGTCACATCCCGCTGGCTTGTTGTCTGCCTGGCAGGTTTTAGTCTGCGTGTGGTTCGGCCACTTGCAACGTCTCTCTGAGCTCCGACGTCGTGCGGGTCTGCAAGGCATCCGGTATTCGCTGTTACACCTGCGGGACGTGTGCAGCTCTGTCAGGGGCTGCAGCACAGGGGACTGTGGAGACCGAGCCCACCGGCTTCAGACGGGGGTCTGTGACTTCCCAGCCCGCTTTCAGAGTCTGCAAAGTAAGGCATGTGTAGGACGGTGGCTCAGAATGAAAACTCCATTTTTGTCATTATGGAAGCAATGCTTATTGTAAGAAATCGGAGATACAGGCGCAAAATTAACTTCATGAAAAAGGAAAAGTGATCATTCTTTTTTTTTAGTTTTTAAAAACGTTTTATTTATTTTTGAGAGAGACAGAGAGCAAGCAGGGGGAGGGGCAAAGAGAGAGGGAGGCACAGAATCCTGAGCAGGCTCCAGGCTCTGAGCTGTCAGCACAGAGCCTGACGCGGGGCTCGAACTCACAGACCTGAGCCGAAGTCTGACGCTTAACCGACTGAGCCACCCAGGTGCCCTGCAAAGGTCATAATTCTTTTAGCAAAACCTTTGAATCTAAGCAGTCTTCAGAGTTTCGTCCAGTTGTTAGAACTGGAATCAGAGTTCGAAGGTTAGTGGCAGTTCAGTCTTCGTGTTGTGTTATTATGGTGGGAGCCCAGTAGTGCTGACTCATGCTTCGGGCCTTCCCAGCGTCCCCCTGGGAGGTGAGCGCACACTCCAAGACCCCCACCCCACCGCGGTGCTAGCTGCTCAGAGCCCTCCTGCTCGGTGGGGTTTGCCTGGAGCACCTCCTACAGCCCCCTGCTCTCTCCCACCCGGTCCTGCTGAACCTTGGGATGGTTTTACCCCCTCCCAGACACCAGAATGGAGAAGGCCAGTCAGGCCAGGTGTTCCTGCAGGAGGCATGGCTTTGGCCTTCGTGGAGGCCACTCATTTCTGTTCACCGTACAGGGACCCTTCCCTGTACTCAGCCAACCTGTGACTTTAATGCTCTCTGACAGTTTGACAACTGACATCTTTCTTTGCTTACTTACAAAGAGGTACAACTAAGAAGCTTATCAAAGCCCATTTACATTTATTCTTTTATAAGTTTTGTTCCTGTTTGTGTACCATTTTTTAAACTGGGTGTTTGTGTTTGTATTATTGACTATAAAGGCTATTGAAAGATCGCCTGAGGAGACGTGGCTCTTATGTCCAGGTGGGCTGGCACAGGGAGGTCACTGAGTCCGTCCCACCCCCTACTCCCACCCCTCCCTCCCTCAGGGTCATCTAGAAGGTGCTGCCTTCTGACAGGGGCGCTCCAGGGCCCCTGGATGTGCAGGGAGATGCACGGCCATTTATCCAGGGGACTCGGCAGAGCTGATGGACGAAGTCAGCCTTTCCTGGAGGTGCTCTCCCTCTGGCTCCTGCCATCACACCCGTGGCCCACCAGGTGTGGATCAGGGGCTGGGTGAGGACTGGGCCTCAGGCTGTGTGAGCCCCAAAGCAAGTTGTCTTTGTGTTTTGTGTTTGTGGGCACACCAGTCGGCCCATTCTCCTGCTCCCACTTGGTGCTGCATGTGGCCCCGTGCGGTTCTGGGCTTCATTTCTTCGTGACCGTGACCATGCCCGGCTGTGCAAGGTGCTGACTGCGAGTGACTCAGTCCTGGCTGCTCTGTTCTGTGCAGCCAGCCCAGTGCTCAGCTGAGTGAGCTGGTTACGTGTAAGAGGGCGGTTCCAGGGCTCACGTGTCTAGAACACTGGTGTACTGAAAATCTTCCCGGATAGGATTTTAACTCATAATATAACTGGCTTTTATATAAGTAAGATGCACTTTTGTTGGCTGATTGTTTGCACGCGATGCCCCACCTGACTCTGGTTTCTTATCCTCTAATGTAGTCATTGTGCTGTCGAGTGCAGAGTTCACAGATCGCACATGCAAGGGTACTGCTTAGAGGCGAACTTGAGACTTGACTTTGAAAATATATTTCTTTAAGAATTACTTTAATGCTGGGGCTCCTGGGTGGCTCAGTCGGTTAAGCATTTGACTCTTGATTTCAGCTCAGGTCCTGATCTCACAGTTTGTGAGTTCAAGCCCCACGTTGGGCTCTGCACTGCCAGTGCAGAGCCTGCTTGGGATTCTCTCTCTCCGTCTCTCTCTCTCTGCCTCTCCTCTGCTCATACTCTCCCCTCTCTCTCAAAATAAATATATAAACCCAAAAAAAATTTTTTTTGAAAATCTTAAAAGGGGCGCCTGGGTGGCACAGTCGGTTAAGCGTCCGACTTCATCCAGGTCACGATCTCGCGGTCCGTGAGTTCGAGCCCCGTGTCAGGCTCTGGGCTGATGGCTCAGAGCCTGGAGCCTGTTTCCGATTCTGTGTCTCCCTCTCTCTCTCTGCCCCTCCCCCGTTCATGCTCTGTCTCTCTCTGTCCCAAAAATAAATAAACGTTGAAAAAAAAATTAGTTAAATAAAAAAAGAAAATCGTAAAAAAAAGAATGACTCTAAGTCCCTGGAAAGTATGAATAAGCAGCCTTTCTACTGTGTGCTGTGGAATTTATAGTGTGGACACAGTCAATCCCCTGCACTTGTCTGCTGTTGTCTCAGTATCTCTGCTTCAATTACTGTCTGTCTCTTGTTGTGTGAAGCGAGCCTGGAGATCCGATTTACCAAAAACAGCCTCAGGCGATGGGACGTGGGGAAGCATCTGTGCTGGCCTGCTCGGAGCAGTGGTGGCGAATGGCCAACACCCGCGTGCAGGGGACCGGGCCACATGCTGTGAGCGTTACTGACCAGAGAGACCCGGAGCCCCGAGAGCCTTGCAGGAGGCCTCCTGGCTAGAAATTGAACCGGGCTCGCTGGGACCATCACACCAGCACCCCCCTCCACCTGCTAATAGCCGTCCTGCAGGCCACACATAAGTGCGTCAGGCTTCCAGTGGAGCGTGACCTTGAACAAGGCCCTTATGACCCATGTAAGAGGAGAGTAATAATCATAGATACTGGGAAAACATTTCTCAATCATGCGTTGTACTCAGAAGATAACCTTTCACATTGGTAGGAACCAGATCACAGCTGCTTTGTTTACAACTATTTCTGATTTAAGGACTCAAGAGGAAAGTTAGTACTTAACTTTAGACGCGTTTTCGAGAAAGCTGCTAATAGAGATACAAGCAGGAGTCAAGATGTGATTAGTTGGGGTCACCGCAGACAGGACGCCCTCATCTTGCACACCAGGAGGCACAGAGGATCATCTCTGAGGCCTGCTGGGAAGGGCAGGGGGGCCCGGCCAGAGAGGAACGCTCAGGGGAATGGGCGCTGGGACTGGTTCTGGGGGAGCCGTGGGCCTTCTGGAGCAGTGGGGCAGCCGCAGCCTTGGCCCAGGGCCTTCTGGGAGCAGTGGGGCGGCCGCAGCGGTGGTCCGGGGCCTTCTGGGAGCAGTGGGGAGGCTGCAGCAATGGCCTGGGGCCTTCTGGGAGCAGTGTGGTGGCCTCAGCGGTGGCCCAGGGCCTTCTGGGCACGTAGCGTCTGTGGCTCCAGTGGTCACAAGCCTGGGAGCCTGCCATGGTGGGGCTCACGTGCAAGCGTGTGCTGGGGGAGAAGTCACACGTGTTTGGGGTGCTCTGTTGGCCATGTCAGGAAAACCCTAGAGAGCAGGTTTGCATCCTTGGGTGGAAGCAAGTGACTAGAAGCATGTTGGAAATCTGGGGCTCTCGTCTTTGCCAAGGCAGTCTCCGTGCTCGCCCTCTGCTTTGGGCCCGTGTGCTTGCCGCTGGCCGGCTCCTCGGCGGGGTGCCCAGTGTGGGAACTTCTCTGGTCGCTGTCTCCCCATGCCGCCGTGCTGAATGCGGCCCGGCTCAGCGGCTGGGGGCTTTGTGTTCTCTAATAAGGTCCTGGTTGTTAACAGTAGCTCGTCTGTTTTTGGACAAGTTGACATCTAGTTGGCACGTTTTAGTAAAAGTTATAAATTAGGAAAAATTGATAAAATCCTGTGTCTTTCCTTCTGGCAAAGACCAACACATGGCCCTCATTAGAGCAGCAGACACGGAGCGGATGGAACCCGAGAGGAGCCAGCACATCGTGCTCCCGTCCAGTAGGCCGCCGGCCATCTGGGGTGTTTGTGGTCTCAGAGCAAAGTGCGGCCTATTTAGGGGAAACAGCTGTAGCAGCAGGTTAAGCCCCTGGGACGGGGCAGGCGCCGGAGGTGGGGACTCCTGACCAGCTGCGGGGCTCGGCTAGGTCGTCTGAGCTGCGGTGAGCCCCGTGTATCTGACACAAAGGCAGGGCTCTGGAGAAGGAGCTGGACGTGGGAGAGCTCGGGGTCGCTCGTCGGGCCCATCCTCACAGGCGGGTGCTGGGCATGTAGAGGCCCGGAGGCCGAGGTGCCTGGCCTCACAGCCTAGTGGGGGAGGCCGGCGGCAAGCGGGGAGGCAGGCCGCACATCACAGGCCTCGGTGAGGGGAGGGAGGTGAAGAGTGACACTCTGGCTTAGGACGGTGGCAGATCCTCTCCCGGGTGGCGGCCTGTGAGGAGGTGCGGCCTGCCGTGATCTGGGGGAAAAGCAGGGCAGGTCTGGTGACCCGAGATCATGCGGCTCCGTGTGGCAAAGCAGCTGGCAGGGTGCTGAGGATGCCCCTGGGATGGGCGTGGTGAGGAGGGACCAGGGCGTCCCCCTGTACGGGGAGAGGTGGCCCCCTGGCTCCAGCAGGCGGTGGGGGAGCCTGTGGGTGTGGGTCCGAGTGCTGCAGGACTTCCTGGTGACCTTTATGAGACACCCTGCTGCGGTGTGGGGGCGATGTCCGATTCCAGGGGCAGACAGCGGCCGCGTCACAGGGAGGATGCGCGGGGCCCCGGCTCGAGGTGCCCGGTGCACGGGACGGGGCAGAGGTGGGGAGGCTGGGATGTGTGGTGCTTACTTCGGGAGAAGAGCTGGCGGGGGGTGGGGGGGGAGGAGAGAGAACCCGGGTGGCTGGAGGTGCCAGGCTCGAACACCGGCTGCATGTGCGCAGGGCAGGTAAGACTGCAGAGGGGACACATTCACCCACGTTTGCATTGGTGCAGTCACTACCAAGCCTGCAGCCGATCCAGAAGACGCCAAGGTCTCCTGTGCGCCGGGCCTCGCGGGGCCCTCCCGCCTCCCCCGCAGCACCGCCCCTGCACCCTCTGCCCCCAGGTGCCACCCGTGCCCTCAGCACTAACGGGACGGGGGACTTTGCCCGCAGCGACAGGGCTGCAGCTCCTGTCATTTGTCCGATGGCAAAGGGGGTCACTGTCGTGTTTGTCCTCCTGACGTGTGTGCTCTTCTGATTCGGTAGAGTCCCCTTCTCTTCGGTGTTCCCCTGCTGACATGATGAGTGCTGTTATGCATCGCTGCGCCTTTTTTAAAAAAAATTAAGACTTCGCGTTTTTAGAGCAGATTTTGATTCACAGCAGAATTGAGGAGAAGCGCAGATTTACCGCCCCCCCCCCCCCCCCCCGCCAAACACCACCTCCTGCATAACCAACACCCACCACCTCAATGGTGTGCCTCTTTACGGTGGACAGCCTGCACTGGCACATCCACACCTGATCTTACGATGTTGGCTACTATCCGTGGGTTTGCACGAATGTGTGATAACACGTGTCCACCATCATAGTATCACAGAGCTTTTTTTCACTGCCCTAAAAATCCCCGCATTCTACCCATTTATCCACACCACCCCCACCACCCCTGGCAACCCCAGACCTTGCTGTTGTCTCCATGGTCCCGCCTTTTCCAGAACGTCGCCCAGATAGAATCGTACAGGATGCAGCCTTTTCAGATTGGCTGCTGTCACTTAGTGAGATGCACCCGCGGACCCTCCGTGTCTTCGTGGCGTGACGGCCCGCTCCTTCTTAGCGCCGAATACCATCCCGTCGTCTGGACGCACCCGTGTGTTTGCCCATCGCCTCCCGAAGGGCACCTTGGTGGCTTCCAAGGTCTGGCAGTTATGAATAAAGCTGCCGGAAACATCCGCCTGCGGGTTGTCGTGTGGACGTGAACGTTCACCTCCTCTGGGTAGACCTCAAGGAGCACGACCGCTGGGTCGTATGGTCAGAGCGTGTTCGGTTTTGTAAGAAACCGGCCAACCTTCCTCCGCGGCGGCTGCCCCTCTCTGCTTTCCCGCCAGCAGTGAGGGAGCGTTCCTTCTGCTCCGCGTCCCCGCCAGCGATCCGTGTTGTCGGTGTTCCGGGTTGTGGCCGTTCTCACGGGTACACGGTGACGTCGTTGTCGTTTTCATTTTCTTTTTTTTTTTAATATGAAATTTATTGTCAAATTGGTTTCCATACAACACCCAGTGCTCATCCCAACAGGTGCCCTCCTCATTTTCATTTCCCTGATGACGTGTGACGTCTGTATGTCTTCTCTGGTGAGGTGTCTCTTCGGGTCTTTGGCCTACTTTTTAATCGGGTTGTCCGTTTTCTTATTGCTGAGTTTTAAGTGTTTGTGTATTTTGGATATATCTTCTTTTATCAGATATACGTGTTGCAAATATTTCTCCCAGCCTCTGGCTTGTCTGCTCATCTCTTACCAGTGTCTTTCGCAGAACAGAGATTTTACATTTTGACGCAGTCCAGCTTATCAGTTAGGTTGTACCTTTGGTGTTGTATCTAAAAAGTCGTCCCCCTGTCCAAGGTCCCCAAGGATTTCTCCTGTATCATCTTCTAGGCGTTCGATAGTTTTGCATTCTACGTTTGGGTCTGCGATCCATTGTGAGTGAACTGTTGTGAAGAGTGTAAGGTCTGCGTCCAGATTCCCCTTCGAGCACCCCTCGTGGAAGAGACTCTGCCCTCTTGATTGCCTTTGCTCCTTTGTCAGGGATCCGTCGGCTGTCTCCGTGTGGCTCTCCTTCTGGGTTCTCCGTTCTGTCCCATGGATCGATTTGTGTGTCCTTTCTCCACCACCACACTGTCTTGATCACTGTAGCTTTACAGCAAGTCCTGAAGTCAGTAGTGTCGGTCCTCCAACTTTGTTCTTTTTCAACATTGTGTTGGCTATTCTGGGTGTTTTGTCTCTCTATAAACTT
This sequence comes from Felis catus, assembly GCF_018350175.1. Taxonomy (NCBI): domain Eukaryota; kingdom Metazoa; phylum Chordata; class Mammalia; order Carnivora; family Felidae; genus Felis; species Felis catus. The sequence goes on along the minus strand of NC_058376.1, from coordinate 1,529,064 downwards.
TAGAATCGGTTTGTCAATAGCCACAAAATGACTTGCTGGGGTTTTGATGGGGATCACATTCAATCTACAGACAGACCAAGTTGGGAAGAACTGACATCTTCACAGTATTGAGTCTTCCTATCCATGAACATGGAATATCTCTGTGTTAATTTAGGTCTTTGATTTTGTTAGAGTTTTATAGTTTTCCTCATATAGGTCTTGTACATATTGTTAGGTTTATACCTAAATGTTTTATTTTTGGGGGGGTGCTAATGTAAACAGTATTTTATTTTTTATTTCAAATTCCATATATTTATTGCTGGTATCTGGGAAAGCAATTGACTTTGGTATGTTAACCTGTTATACTGCAACCTAGCTATAATTACTTATTAGTTCGAGGAGGGTTTTTGTTGTTGTTGTTGATTGCTGTGCTTATTATAATTATTCCAAGTTGCATTTCATTAGAAAAAACGTTTGTAGCAGTAATGCATGAACTTTATTTCCTATGCACAGCCTGCCATATCTTGTTCAATGCATGCAGAATCTCTGAAGGGTAATTGAACATCCATTACTTGGATGGTTGCCTAGAAAAAAAAATATTTTATTGTAAATGTTATCAATTGAATGTTTCAGATACTTCAGTGATAGTATTTTGTTTGTATAGTAGTGAAAGCAAAATACAAATCATGAAATTTATTCTCTAAACATACATGATTAAGTTGTTGAATTTCAGGTTACTTTCCTTCAAATGATTTAAGAATTTTATATTTCGGTTACCTTTGGTACATAATCAAATCATCATTTAATATTTTTGCTACAGTTATAAAATTAATCTAGACTTTAGCACGTTGCTTGATTTATAGTAAAGAATCAACACCAATAACCTCCATTTTAACACTTCTCTTTTTAAAAACTTGCAGTGTATGGCTGTTAAAAATAAAACCCGTAACAACCACAAGTAATATGTAAAACTTTTCTTAAAACCATTCTGTTTTGAGAATAAAAATGGGTAAAATCCAGTAATAATTGCTAGTAATTTTAACCAAGTTTACTGCTTGTCTTAAACATTTTTTTTTAAATCTATACATTTTTAGTGAATTCCTAAAGATAGTATAGCAGTACAATAGAGAATATTCCTGTTCCGGCACATCTTTAGTATAAGTAAGTCATGTTCTTTATATTTATTCCAGAATATGTTTTTTCCCAAAGGGAGGGGAGAGCATGAAGAGGTAGGAACATGCCCAGCTTCCCTCTCCCTGGTGGAGAGATAAGGGTACTGTCAGAAGACAAGAGGAACGTTCTTTTTACACACATGTTGTGTACTTCGTGTTACAACATGTGCATCTACAAAGGTACAATAATACAGCAGATAACTGTCCGCCACCTGCCACCTGAGAAATAAAACATAGCGGGTTGAATCGTGCCATTTGAAGTCAGTTCTTGCATGCGGTCACCCCATGTCCAGTCCCGTTTGTTAGGAAGTACTCGTTACTGACTCGGGGCACCACGTTGTCTGCGCAGTGAGTTCTGGGGTGTGCTTGTTGTGACCCTGGACTTGGCCGCCATCACACCGATGGGTCGTCTGCGAACCATGCATGCTGTTTTGGGAGTTGACACCACACTGTGTCCAGTCTGGGAGGTCTGGCCCTGCCTCATCGCTTCTCTAGTTAGTGTTTGTGGCTGTTCGGACTTGTTCATTTCTCCACATAAGCTTTAGAACCAACTGGCCTAGTTCTGTTGCAATTCTAACTGGAATGCGGCTACACTTAAATCCAGGTCCTTTGATGGCAACTTGAGTGGTCTTTTCACACCTTGGTGCCCCTAAGCCTAGCTTAGTTCCTACTGCTGCAGGGGCATTCCGAAAAAGGAGGAAATTATTTAAACACTGCTGTCAAATAAAGCTTTTCTCTAATTGGCCGTTCCTGGAATTGTGTTCCGTATGGGATTTTTGTGGAGCTTTAATTCTTAATGTGTTTGTAGTCCAGGCCAGAAGAAGTGCTTTGCAGAATGAAAGAAAAATGGTTATGTGAAATGCCCTAAAGTGCCTGCATTTATTATGTTGCTTTGTTTTATAACCTTTGGTGTAAGAGTTGGCATTTGTAGAAGCTGAAAATGTTGACTTCTGCTCTGCAGGAGATTTTTGGCTGCCATTCTTAATGTGCATGTACCACACGCCCCCGGGCACAGCCTGATCATTTTCTACTGTGAGGCATTTCCCATGTCCTTTTTTTAGGGTTTTAATATGTAAGAGCAGGTGAGCAAGGTGAGTTCTACAGGTCAGCTGAGCCCCGTTAGAGCCCGGCACCATTGCGCTCGGACTCACCGTCATTACTGTTGCAAGGGGGACTCTCATCGTCCCAGACCTCCAGGGGAGCCCTCCATGGACCGGGGGTTGCTTCATTGTGTAGTGTGCCTTCTGCTTACTCTTAATTTAACTTCTTATCTTGAGATCACGTAGATCCACACATAGCCGTAAGGAAGTGACACGAGAGAGGGCCCATATTTGCTTTACACAGTGCACCCTGAGATGCGGATGTTGACCTCCATACAGTCAAGATCCAGGACGTTCTTTTACCACACGGATCCCTCCTGTTGCCGTTTGGGGAGGCCACACCCACAGCCTCCCCAAACCTTGATGACTGCTAACCTGTTCCCCATTTGTACAGTGTTCTCATTTCAAGAATGTTACGTATCAATGGAATATACATGGGTCCGTGCAGTGGCCACGAGATTGGTTTTTTCCAGTAAGCCCTATTCTCTGGCGATCCCTCCGGACTGTTGTGTATATCAATAGTTTGCTCCTTTTCATTGCCACATAGTATTCCATGGTTTGGATGGGCCACATTTTATTTAATCATTCGCCTGTTGAAGGGCGTCTGGGTTGTCCCCAGTTTGGGACTCTTAGGAATCAAGTTGCTATAAACAGTCATGTTTATTACAAAAATTTTTTTTTAGTAATCTCTTCACCTGACGTGGGGCTTGAACTCGTGAGTTCAAAGTTGCACGCTTTAACAACCAAGCCAGCCAGGTGCCCCCGGACACAGTTTGTACGTGAACCGTGTCTTCATCTCTCTGGGATAAAATGCCCATGTTCAGTTTTTAAGAAGCTGCCCAACCGCTCTCCAGAGCGGCCGCCCCGTGTTCCGGTCCCGCCGGCCACGTGCGAGGGATCTGGTTTGTCTGTGCCCGTGCCCGCGTGTGCGGTGGTCACCGTTTTGTACGTGAGCTGCTCTCAGGGGTGTGTGGGGATGCCTCACGTGGTTGAAGCTGCACTTCCCCGGGGCTGACGGTCGCGGACCCCGTGTCGTGTGCTTTCTTGCCATCTCTCTCTCCACGTATATCATCTATGATGATACTGGCTGTTCATGTCTCCTGTCCGTTTTCTGACCGGCTTGTTTTATCGTTTAGTTTTGAGAACTCATGTGTGTTCTATTTGGATACGTGGCTTTCAAACCCTTTTCTCCCCATCTGTGGCCTGTCTTTGTGTCTCCTCAATAGGGTCTCAAGCGGGAGTGTTTCCTTTGGAGGAGCCCAGTTTGTCAGCGTTTCCTGTCACGGGTCGTGTATTGGGTGCCAGTCTGCAGGCTCTTTGCCTCATCCGAGACCCTGAGGGTTTTCTCCTGTGAATTCGTTGTTTCCCATTGAAGCCCCTGGTCCATTTTGAGTGGGTCCCATGCAGGGTGCAGACTTGGGTGCCCCAGGGCTCCGGCACCCTCTGTGGACAGCACCGTTCCTCCTCCACGGCCCTTCGGTTGCACCGTCGTCCACAGCGTGACCTGTTGGTCAGGCCTCTCACTAGGTCCCTTGTTCTGCGCGTCTGTCCCTCACCGACTCCACGCCGGCCTGCTGACCGGTGCTGCTCAATCAGCCGCTAAAATCAGTTAGACTTACTCCTCGCTTCCTTCTTTTTGGTGACGGCCACTTTAAAATCTTTTTCCAGTAATTGGAACATCTCTGGGTTGGCATTCTGTTGATTGTGTTTTTTCATTCAGTTAGAGATCTTTGTGGCTCTCCGTAGGATGAATGATTTTTGCTTTGAAACCTGGACGGATTATGTTCCAAGAGTCCTACTGGAGCTTCCTGTTTCCGCTGACTTTCTCTCACGCCGCTCTCTCTGTCAGGGGAGGGGGGCCCCCCCTCATCACTGCCGTGCGGGTCCAGGTTCCCCGCAGGCCACCGCTGACAGTTCCCAGGTTGCCGCTCTTCCGTGGCCTCCACTGACGTTGCCAGTGGGGATGAGATGGGCACCTTGGCAGGCTCCCCGAGTGTCAGCCCTGACTGTGCGGTGCAGGTGGGAGGGTGGGGTCCGGCCGGGGAGGGCGTTTCCTCCGTCAGTTGCCTGTCGAGCTGGCGGGTGCCTGTCTTGGACCTTTGGCCACAGTCAGTTCTTGTTTGGTTCGTGTGTGTTGTCTCTGTCTGTCTCTCGGTGTTTCCAGGTTGCCAGCGTCTTCGGCTCCCGGTCTCGGATAACGATGCAAAAAGCAGGCCCGGGGGGCTCCCTGCTGCACGGTTCCTTGGTCCCCAGCTCGTCTGCGACCTGGTCTGTGACCTGGCCTGCCTTCTTCCCTCCCCCCAGAGCCTTTCCGATGTTCGCTTTAGACGTCATGTCCAGGAGAGTTGCTTGTACTGAGCTGGAGGAAAGGAAAGATGACCCCTGCTCCACTGGCCACTGTGCACATCCCTTCTGCTGTTTTGAAACCGGTGTTCAGCCAGTAAGAACAGAGTGCCCTGCGCGGGTGTGAGTGTGTGTCCAGAGTTAATAGTTGGGGTTCCTCTGACGTGCCCTGTGACTGTGTGCTCTCCTGCAGGCCACCTGCCGGCCGTCTTCAGGGTGTGCCCCCGGCCTGCCCTCTCGCTCGGGTTAGCCGTCACATACCCGTCTTCCCAGTGAGTGACCCCTCAGAGCACCTGCGTTCCACCGAGGGCGAATTGTGGTTTACCCCGTGACGACCTCTTCCCTCCCACTTTGGACCTCGAGGAAGTTCCTCTCTATTAAAACTTTCCGTAAGGGAATGTTAAAGCACATGCAAATTCAGAATTGCAAATGGAAGCCTTCCTGCCCATCAGCGGGCATCAGCATACCAGCATGACCCCTCTGTGCCACCCGGACACCGTCTGCTGTTCCCTGCACTCGCACTGTGTGCTAGTTTATAGTAATAAACCCCAGATATTACCATTTTGTGCGTAAGTACTTCAGAATATATCCCTAAAATTGAAGCACCATTTCCACCCCTGAAACAATTAATAATCCCTTAATATGATCAGCTACTCAGGTGATGTTTATATTTAAATTTCTCAATTGCACAATCTATTTGATCCGTTTAGGTTTTATAGTATCTACCCTGTGCTTTGCACCAAATACATTTTCAGCAAATACATCATGAAGTAATTAATCAATACAAAATAGCAATGCTTTTGAAACTACGCAGAACACTTTCTTGAATAAAGGACTCTAAATAGAGGGCCCCCGGCGGCTCAGTCAGGGGGACAAGCAGGTCTTCACTTTGGGGTCGCGGGTTCGAGTCCCACGTGGGGGCAGAGATTACTTAAATAGATAAAATAAATAAAGGGTTCTAAATAGAAACCCATGTAACTTTTGGCAACAAATTTGCCAGTTATATGTTGGGATTCGCCATTATTAACACGCGATTGTCATGAAAACACACGTTTTAGATACCTGAGGGACATTTACGACACATGTGCCTATTTCAGCACATTTTCGTTACCGTTATCCTGAAAGCACTGGATTTGCCTTTTAGTGACTTACAGTGTAAGTTTCATTTCGGTTTTATTCCATACAAAGAGATTGTGGCCAGAACATTTGCAGTCTTTTCCTCGCTCGCCGTCTGATGGGGTCCTTTATTATGGATAATGCGTTCATACAGCCTTGCAGAGCACAGCCACAGTATTCAGGAAGACGGGGCTTTGAACTTGCTCGTAGTCGGAGAATCGGAGTAATTGTTCCTTGAGGGTGCCTGTGGTTTCTCCTGCCAACAAAGGAAGTCACAGGTGGCTAAGGGGCGAGGTCCGACTTGAACAGCAGTGTGTGCCCTTTAGTGGCACCCACACGAGGTGCTGTTCAGGACGAAGAAAAGAAGTGGGGGGGAATCCTGCAGTGGCCTTGCTCCGGCCAGCCCAGAGTGCTCTGGGTGGTGGTGACCGTTGGCATGGCCAATGGCCAACGGCCAATGGCATGGGCTGGCGTGTGTGTGGCTCTGTTGTCTTCCGTTGTGACATGGAGCGTCTTCACTGCGTCCCATGGGAAGGCTCTCTCCGAGCCGTCCTCGTCCTCCCTGCCCTCCAGGGCCCCGTCCCCGGCACGGTCCGCCCCGCTCGGACGGCGCCTCCCTGGCCGTGTCTCCTTGCACCTCCGCCGTCCCTCCTGGCAGCGCGGCCCCGGCTGGCGGTCCTTCGGTGTCCTGGACCGTGCCAGAGCGGAGGGCGCATCCCCGCGTTCGGTGCTGGACGACAGAGTAGCCCTCCTCGTGTGAAGGCTTCTCCTCTCACTTGCACTTGTGTCGCGGTGGTTCCCGCACAGCGGACTTACCCCCTGTACTCATGCGACGGGCACGCTCAAAGTCATTTTCTTGCTGTCTTTCAGACAGAAACCGTCTCCGCCAGTCAAGAGACCCTCACAAGCACTTTGCCATGGATGTAGAAGAAGAAGAAAACATGAGTAAGACCTGGGCCCATCATGTAGCGTCAAGTAGCTAATTCTCCGTTACCATCGTAGTGTTCTTGTAAATAGTTGTAATGAGACGAATTTGGGAAAAGTGATTTCCTTTCCTGCGAAATGGGCTGCTAACGGTGGCATGTTTTAACTTTCTGATGTGTTCCCTGCAGTAGGTGTTGGTACTTGTGTGGGCACTTTCCTCGCAGCCGTCTGTCTGGACCTTCCACTGCCACCGTTCTGGGACCGACACGTGTGTACTAGGAGGGAGAACACGTGTCTCTAGATGCACGTGCCTCACAGCTGCACGGGTTCGTGCCATGTCGCGGCGTGGGTCTCCTACCAGTGGCTGGATTTTCATGTGTGCAAATCTAAGATACCCTTTGGGATTGATTGAAATACTTGGTCATTTGGGAGAATAGTGGCTAAATTTTCCCCTGCAAAGACAGCGAATTCTCCCTGTGCTTTGAGGGAAGGGGGCTCCCGCAAGCCTGCTGATTTTAAGTTTCCAAGACTTCGGCGAGCCTTTGGGCTGCTGTGGACCGGAGCTCACCGTGGGGCCTGCTCTGTCTGCCACACTGTCCCGTCTGTGGAGCAGGGCGGCGAGCCTCAGGGGCACACAGCTCCCCCCACCCCCGGCCCCCCACAGGGGTGCTCTCTACCGAAAGAAGTTTGCGGAATGCACTTGTCTCTTCTGTTTTACATTTAATCCCTGAGAGCAGTGCATTTGGATAAGGTTTAAAGGCTCCCACAGAAGTTGGGGCAGTGACAGCGAGGACACCATTTTCTGATCTGCATCCTTACTTGCAGCGTCTGGTCGTGCCCAGGGAGGAGCAGGCGGGCATGCACGCCGGGTGACTTCGTACCGAGACTGGTCACCGTGACCAGAACACCGCTCAGTACGTCTCCCTGTGACTTCTCCCAGGGCCGACCAGCTGAGGCCTTGGGCTTGGGCTTGCGGCCACTTAGGACCCGGAAGCTCAGCGGGCAGGGCGCTCCCGCCTCCTGGGCCGCCGAGCTCTGCAGTGCTCTGGGCCTTGGTTGCACGAACCTCACGGAGAACGTGCTCTTTGGCGGTTGCGAGTGTGGGAAAGCGCGACCGTGGCGCTGCCCTCCCCCGCTGCCTGCAGGGTGCTGTCTTCCGGCTGGTGTCCCCATCAGAGCCTACTCTTAAGGCCTGTTTGGGGCGCAGCCTGTCTTTGCTCGTCAGCTCCACTCACCACGGCCACTGTTGCCCGGGCACTAGCCCCCCGTGAGGACCGTGTGAGCACGTGTCCCCCAAGCCTCCTTTTCTCGGGGCCGCGGGCTGTTGTCCGCCTGGCGTGGGTGGAGACTTCACGGCACGCAGATCCTGTGGTAACTCACCAAGATGAAGGATTCTTCTGGGTGATTTTCCTGAAGGGTGAATGCGGGTTCCGGTCTGGAGGTCTGTGGTGAGGTCCCACATTTCCTACCGTTTGAAAAGCAGCAAAGATTTTATTGGGTGGCGTTCACGTCCGTGAATTAACGTCGCGCCCACGTCTGCTTAGGAAGAGCTGTGATAGCAGGGTCTGTCTGTCTAATTCAGTGTGTGTTTCCTTTACACAGCAGCACCTCTGATAAGACGGGATACGAGCAGTGTCTGAGTGCTTCTGAAGCAAGTAACAACTTGGAATTTACGTGAACTCTATTATAGGAAGCGTATTTTTTTTTTCTTTTACATCTCAAGATTGTTTGTCAATCCAATACTGATCATTTTTATCTCCTAAAGGACAGCCTTTGTTTCAGAGACAGTGAGTCTGTGATGGAACACACTTGCACGTGTGTCTACACGGCCTGATTTTCCATGTCGATAATCCTGTTTGGCAACAGCGTCAGGATGTATGCAGTCGCCTGACGTGTGACGTTCTTGCCTATTCGTTCACCTAAATTCTGTCTTGCTCTGCCCTTTTTAACCTTTGTTTCCTTCGAGCACCGAAAGGAGTAACCTATCGAGCTTTTGCTGGAGGATGTTATAAATGAAAATTTAGTGTCCATTCCGTCAGCTTTGTCAACTGGGAGAAGTGGTGTGTGTGTCGGGAGTACTGGGGAGTATTTGACGTCTGCAGAGAGAGGTCAGCAGCCTCCCAACCTCCGCCTCCGTGCAGAGTCCGTTTCCCAGGGTCTGGGTTTAAGCCAGGGTTATTCTTTACATCCCAGCTGAGGGCCGGCCGCCCCGGAAGTTTGAGAACTTTCACTTTGGGGATTGGTGGCCGTCAGTCGGACTTTCTGTCCCATTTATCCTCCCGTGTCCACAGTGCTGTTTGCTTAGCGTCACGAGCATCTACTTCTGGATTATGTACCGTGACCCGAGGGCCGCCTTGTCAGGGCACTTGTAAGTTGCTTACACGTGTAAAAATTATTTCGGTTGCTAGCTACATCTTTGAGCGCTAATGAAAGGTCTTCCAATGCGTCCCACTGACAGGGCCCCCGGTCGTTACTCCTACGCTTCACGCGGCAGACGGCCTATGAAGATGAGCCGGGAAAACAGGGAATTGTTTCTTTCTCTCTTTTTAAAAAAAGCTTAATAAACTTACAGAGAAGAGTAAATGCCTTTTAATTCCCCGTTTTGAAATTAAAATCCTATTTATTTCTCCAAACTTAGAGAGTTTTAAAATTATCTTCATTAACTGCAAATAGAAACTACCTTTAAAAGGTGGGATAGCTTATCCTGTCAATCCGTCAAATATTTGTTTCTTAAAAAAAGACAAATCGCTGCCTTTACTTGGAAAGTTAGGAAGTGGTAGCCTGTTTGCAGCTTGAGTTTTATGTCTTGTTATGTACTTTTTCCTATCGTGGAATATATTAAGGATTCAGAGATAAATCGATCCCTGTATGTCATGAAAAAATGTAAGTTAATACTAGAAGTGAGGCTGTATCCCTCAGTGATGACACGAGGAGTTTTCCCAGATTGATTCACGGACTAAATCCAACGACCGCACATAGTGATCGAATATTCTAACCCTGAAACACTAATTCCTTGTGAGTGCATCTTGTAAATCCTGGCCCTGCTCCAGGAGGTACTGCGGTCCGGAGCCCGGTGTGGGCGCAGTCAGAGCAAGTGACATTGAAAAGGAGGAGGATGTGTGTCGATACTGACATTGGACTTACTGAGGGAAGCTTTTTCAGGATTAATTTATCACCCCACACCCCGATAAGCTTGAGTAGAGCATCTCTAGGTGCTTCAGAATATTCTTGTAGAAAACAACTGTTTTAAAAATCCACCCTTGAATGCAAAAGCAATTGGGGACGGTAGTCGCAAATGGCGTTGGCCGTGAGTTAGCGAAACGTACAGTTGCCCATCTTGGTGCAGGTGGCAGTTCTTGGGTTGAAGGTGCAGCCCTTGCACGTACGGCCAGAGGCAGAGTGAATAAGCACACATCACTTAACCAGTTACAAAGAGAGATAAAGGAATCTATAAATTTTGCATTTACAAGATCCTGCAACGAAGGCGTTGTAAGTTACTCTTTCTGGGCACCGCAGGTTCGAGCAGCACAGATGTTAAGGAAAGCTGCGGTCTGGACAGCGCGCCCCCCACGGACGGCAGCGCCCCCGGGCCTGGCGAGGGCGCCCCGCTCTCCAACGGGGGCGGTGGCGGCACCGGCCGGAAGCGGCCCCTGGAGGAGGGCAGCAATGGCCACGCCAAGTTCCGCCTGAAGAAGAGGAGGCGGCCGCCGGGGCCCGCGCTGCCCAAGAACGCCCTGATGCAGCTGAACGAGATCAAGCCCGGCCTGCAGTACGCGCTGCTGTCGCAGACGGGGCCGGTGCACGCGCCTCTGTTCGTCATGTCCGTCGAAGTGAACGGGCAGGTGTTCGAGGGCTCCGGCCCCACCAAGAAGAAGGCCAAGCTGCACGCCGCGGAGAAGGCCCTGCGCTCTTTCGTTCAGTTCCCCAACGCCTCCGAGGCCCACCTGGCCATGGGGAGGACCCTGTCCGCCAACACGGACTTCACGTCCGACCAGGCTGACTTCCCCGACACGCTCTTCAACGGCTTCGAGACCCCGGACAGGTCGGATGCGCCCTTCTACCTGGGCTCCAACGGGGACGACTCCTTTAGTTCCAGCGGGGACCTCAGCTTGGCCGCGTCCCCGGCACCCGCCGGCCTCGCGCAGCCTCCCCTGCCCGGCCCTCCGCCGTTCCCGCCGCCGAGCGGGAAGAACCCCGTGATGATCCTGAACGAGCTGCGGCCGGGGCTCAAGTACGACTTCCTGTCGGAGAGCGGGGAGAGCCACGCCAAGAGCTTTGTCATGTCTGTGGTGGTGGACGGCCAGTTCTTCGAGGGCTCGGGCCGGAACAAAAAGCTCGCCAAGGCCCGGGCTGCGCAGTCTGCCCTGGCGACCATTTTTAATTTGCACTTGGATCAAACCCCGTCTCGCCAGCCCATCCCCAGCGAGGGCCTTCAGTTGCATTTACCGCAGGTGAGGAACTGTGGTGCTGCCGGAACGGTGGCCGTGTCTTGGCAGTGCTTTCAGACAGGGCTTCGCTCCTCCTTGTCGCTGTTGGCGCCCCGTCCGCGCGTCACCGGTAAGTCTGGCTCCAGGTGTCCCTGCCCTGCCCGCACCGGTTGTGCCGGGCAGCCCGTCCAGGGCCATCACACGCGGGCAGGACCCACAAAACCCTGTCCCCCGGAGCAGTGCCGTTCGCGCCCTCCAGGCTGAGCCCTGCCCCACTCCGCACGGCAGCCCGTGGCTCCCTTCCCACACCGTCCGCCTCTGTGGGGACCCGCGTCCCCCAGCAGCCTGTGACCAGAGCACGGGGACCACATCCCGGCTCAGCGGTGCTCCCTGCAAAGTCTCACCGGAGAGTCCCGAGCACAGAAGTGAGGCTGCCCACGTCCGGGTCAGGGCAGGTGTCCCGCAACTCTGACGGTCCCCAAGGCCAAGGGCCAGCCAGGCAGAGGGCAAACCGTAGCAGGTCTGTGAGCCTCTCAGAGCCGGGAGAAGGAAGGGGGCCCTTTGGTGGCACTCCAGGGGCCCGGGAGTCCGTACCTGGGATCCGTGCGGGCTTCCCTCCTGCTGGGCTGGAGGTAGGTGGCCACACTTGCTTGGCCTAGGACGGCCCTCCCGCGTAAGACCAGGGTGGAGACAGGATTTCAGGGCGGGCTCCTGGCTGACTCCAAAAGGGAAGAGAGGAGGGGGAAACAGCTGTAGCTGCCATCTCTAAATCCTACGACTCTGATTACGTGTTGCTTCTCTTCTTGGAAACCCAGGTTTTTTTCTGGCCTAGTGTAAAAATTACTCTTTCAGAGAGAAAACCTGATGACTTTCTCTATTCCTTTTTGTCAAAGTATTACTATTAAAGATAAAATCTGAACTGGTTTGATGGGGAAAAAATGAAGGGCTCCGATTGCCACATGGGACAACTTGCATCTGTCTCAGAAGAATCCAGGATGCAACAGCTCCCCAGTTGTCTTTGGACACAGTCAGGGTAACCTCCCGAAATGGCCAGTAGTGCCAGGTTTTGGAAAAAGAAACTTTATTTTGCCTAAAGCAACCAGATGCGACATCAGTATAAAGTGACCCATTCAGAATATTCCACTGGTCTTTTATGAACCAAAGAATCACTTCCCCTCTTGACCCCTTGCTGACATTTTTCAGAAGATTCCACAAGCCGGCCCCCTAGAGAGGATGTATTTTGGGCTTCCGTGGCTCGGTGCGCTCCAGCTTGGGTGCAGATTAGCGTCTGAGGCCACCTGACTCCTGTGGCGCCTGCTGTCGTGTTTGAGGCGAACCCCGTGAGCCCCACATGCCTGGGTTGGCTGCAGGCTGGCTGGCTGCCCCACGGCAGGGAGGAAGACGGGGGCCCCTGAGCGCACTTACCCCTGCTCCCCGGCCTGGCCCCATGCTTCTGCTCCACCGGGGGCCCCGGGGGCCTCACTGGGGAGGGGCGTCTATGGGAATCCCGTGTGAGGGACAGGGTGGGGTGCTCTCAGCCCTGCCTGATGCCACTTGCCTGGAGTTCTTGCAGGCACCCAGTGGTCGTCTCTGAACCTCTGGTCGGGGCCCAGGAGGCCTGCAGGCGTGGAGCTAGGTGTCCTGTCTCTGCTCACAGCGCCCCCACCGTGGTGTCTCTGGAGGCCCCTCGGGAGCTCAGGACATGCTCATGCTTTCCTGGGAGGGCCTGGGGTGGCCTTCGCAGAATCAGCCCTTACAGCTTTTATTTCTGGACCGTGTTGCCTTTGGCCCGGAGGTTTCCAGACGTACATCCTGGAATGGTGAGCATCCTCACTGCTTTCCTGGAGTAACCCTTGAGGGCGTTGGGCCGCCCCTCCCTGCTCGTAGGACTTTTCACCTTCATCGTGTTCCTGGTGGTGGCCCAGGGTTTAAACCCAGAGATGCGGCCGCAGCCCCTGTCGGTAGTGGATTTTGTTAACGCGGCACAACCAAGCGGCCAGCGCCACAGCCAGCCTTGAACCGGGGCCTCGCAGCTCCTGGGCGCTGCCTGGGGCCGTGGGGACACGGGTGTGATTCGTGTGGCGCCCGACGTGCAGAGGGAGAGTCTCTTCCTTACTTGTAGGAATGAGATCACAGTCTCTTTAAGGGGAAGAAAAACTGTCCGGGTGCCCCAAGTGCCTGCCTCCCACGAGTCCGTGTCACCGTAAGGGCCCGACCTGCACATCTCTGAGCTCCGTGGTTTAGAACTTTGCCAAACCTTCCATCAGAAGCTTTTCTTTTCTCTGGCTTATCCTCAGCCTCTCTTAGGATTTGTTCTTTTGTATAAGTTGGAACACCTGATCCTTACTCTGATAGCCTCACCACTGTGTGGCCTGCAGCCACGTGTGTGGTGTGGACCCTCCGCGTGGGACAGGAGACGGCGGGGGGGGGGGGGGGGGGGGGGCCTGCTGCCCCGCCCTGCGTCTTGTGTCCACGCCCACGCCTCTGGCTGGAGCGCAGTCTTCCTGGGCTCCCTGGTATTTTCCGGTGCAGCAGCAGGAGAGCTTTCATGGCAACTTCTGTTCTTCAGAATAAGTCGTCATTCGGGATGCGGGACGTGTCTGTTCATCTGGGGAGTGTTTTCCTAGGGGCCAAGCCGGGACACTGGATCTGGCCGTTTGGTTGCCGAGACAGGTGTGGGTTCGGTGGGGACACGGCTCTTCACACACGCCCCCGTCAGGCGGCATCTCCCCAAACCCTGATCCCCGAGATGAGTTGCGAGCCGTGAAAGTGGGACTGTGGCCACGCTCTGCCGGGTGTGTCTGCTCCTGAGCAGCGTCCTCCGGTGCAGGCTGTGGGCATGGAAACGTGCCAGGCGCCCTCACCCCTTCCCTCGGAGAGCGCTGGTGCTGCCCGCGGCCGGTTGGGCCGAGTGAGAAAAGCCCTGCCGGACGCTCGTGAGCGCTGGTTTCTGGGCAGGGCAGGGCGGCTGGTTTGCACGTTGGAGAAACCGAGGCACGAGAGGCTGGCTGGCTGGCCGCCCCACGGCAGGGAGGAAGACAGGGGTCCCTGTGGGCACTCGCACCCTGCTCCCCGGCCTGGCCCCAGGCGCCTTGTGGGAACTGCCGTGGGGCCCGGGCTTCCACACACCGCCCCTGTCCTTGCCCTGATGTTCCCTGGCCCCGCCGGCCCTCCAGCCGATGGCAGCCCTTCCGTGTTGAGGGAAAGAAGCACTTTCGTTTCCTTCACAAGCCCTGATGCTCCCGGGAGTGTGGCCCCGGAGGCTGGGAGAGCCTGGTGCAGAGCCGAGGGCGTGCGGGGCAGGTGGCCCGGGGTGGCCTCGCTTCCCTCGTCCGAGGGGATCCCGGTGGACCAGACGGGTGGCACCGGTTCTGGACCGTCCTTGTCTGTGAGATCCGTTGAAGGAGTCCATCCAGAGCCTCGAATTCCTTGGACCTCTGTTTCCGGGGAGCGTTCTGAAGGGAAAGCACACAGACGCACACACACGCTCACTCACACGCGCTTGTTTGCCAGATTTCCCTGTGTGGTTTTCCAAAAGAGAAGCCGTCTATGAGGCCACTCTGAAGGGACCGCTGTGTTGGTGTGCACAGGGCGGGTGCGGGCCGCGCCCCTGACTCCCTGCTGTGGTCCTCAGGTGTTAGCGGACGCCGTGGCTCGCCTGGTGCTGGATAAGTTCGGTGACCTGACGGATAACTTCTCCTCTCCTCACGCACGTAGGAAAGTTCTTGCCGGCATCGTCATGACAACAGGTAAAACATTGGGGTGCCTTTCTTCACGCCTAAAAAAGAGGGGAAGATGGTCAGACTGTGACCATCTTTGGGACCCTGACGGGAACTATCTTCCTAATTCTTCAGAGTCCTTGTCATATGCAGACGTAGGAATTGCACCTACAAATGTTCAGTTTCTTAACCTCAGTTTTTTATTTGGAGACGGCACACTGTATTAATGTCTGGTTCCTGTAACCATAAATGAGTGGTTTTGATCTACTCTGGAAAAGGGCAGCAAAATGCACTTCTGTCATTTGAAAGTGGGACGTATCTGACTTCCCAACTAATGGTGATGCCTCCAGATAGTTTGTGTGTGACTTTTATCGGGCAGACGAGCAGCTCTAGCAAGGGCAGAAATTGCTTGGGTAAAAAGCACTCTTTGGGATGACACATGAAACCCTATTAAATGAACCCGGAAGTCCCAGCAGGACAAGGCGCCCTCTCTGAGTTCTTTCCCTCACCCGGGGGTGAGAACGCTCAGCAGCTCCTGCTCCTGGACCACCCCAAGAGCAGGAGGCCACAGCCGTGCCCCCTGCTGGGTCCCTGCAGCCCGCCAGGCTGGGGCTGAGTCTGAGGCTCCTTGTGGGGCCCTCTACACTGGGTCGTCCACCCAGCCCCGCTGGCCGTGTGCAGACATCCGGCCCTAGGGCCAGAGAGCAAGCCAGTGGTTTACCTGTCTACACCTGCCGGCCAGGGAGAACGCCTCAGTCCTCTGTGGGGTCCCTGCTCCGTCCTTTTCTCCCGAGGTCGCTCTCCTCTATCTGATTGTGGACAGGATGTGATTCCATGACCTTTGGCATCGATCCAGCCCTCGATGCCCTAGGACACGTGACTGCTGCTTTAATGATGATGGCTTTTCGTGCACGATGTGTTTGCCGTGGCACAGCTGAGAGTGTGTCTGCGGTAGCATGAAGGGCTCTGGACGTGACCTGGGGTCCCAGTTTAATTTGGGGTTTGAAGCCTGTGTTGTCTCCGTTTCTCCCTCTCTCTCTGCTGCTGCTCTCGACATGCCCGAGGGGTGAATGCTTCAGCTACTCACATGCAGCGTTCCCGGGGCGAGGCTCTGGGCCTCCGCCAGCGGCAGGCGTGAGCAGCGGGCGGCCCTTCCGTGCGGCTCTCCTCCTGGGCTCAGGGGCCGCGGACCGGCCCCCGGGGCGTTTTGCATCGTGGTGTGTGCATCTCACTCGGGGCCTTTGCTCAGCACCACAGTTTACGCCTGCAGGCAGCACCACACAGCCCTTGGCCCGTGGCCCTGACGTCACCTGGCCTGCTTCAGCTCGGGCTCCCCGTGGTTGAATGACCCTGGGCAGGCTCTGACCCCTCTGGGCCTCAGGGCCCTCATCTTTGAGACGGAGACAGTGGTCGCGTGCCCCTCAGAGGACCCCACAGGACTGAAGCGAAACCCTCACCTAACTACCGCTTGGGGCGCACGCCCTGCACTCAGCTGATAGCAAGTGCGGTTTACCGTCAGGCTTTCCAGGCCTTGCCCCGCGCCTGTCAGGGTGGACGCGTTTCCCGTGCCCGAAGTCCCCAGCAGGCTTCACTCCCGGTACAGTCAGATGGTGACAGGCATTCCTAGGCAGGACACTGTGAGTTACTTCTCTTTTCCTCCTCATCCCTCCGTGAGCCATTCCTCGTACCCTCCTTAGGGCTTTGCTATTAATTTCAAAACTAACTGCCAGACCGGTTAGCCGACCCTTACCCGGTGCTCCCTACCTGTACCCAGCGGGGCCGCGTCCAGAGGAAATGAGTCCCTTAGGTTCAGAGTGTGTGCACTAGAGGGGCAGGGAGGTTGGCTTCCCAGAAACGTTGCACAGCGAGTCCTCAGCGGGAAGTGCTTTGCGGAGCCCGGGGCTGCCCTGGTAAGAAGTAGGGGCGGCCGTGCGCGTGAAGATGGGCTGAGTGGTCGGCTCACAGCCCGGAAGGGAAGTCGCTGAGAAGGCACGCAGACCCCGGGAGCACAGGTAGGCACGCGTGCCTGTGCCTTCGGAGGAATAATGTCTCTCTCGTTTGTTTTTCAGGCACAGATGTGAAAGATGCCAAGGTGATAAGTGTCTCTACGGGAACAAAGTGCATTAATGGCGAGTACATGAGTGATCGTGGCCTTGCGTTAAATGACTGCCACGCGGAGATAGTAGCTCGGAGGTCCCTGCTCAGATTTCTTTATACACAGCTTGAGCTTTACTTAAAGTAAGTTCACTAAGTAAATCACTAAAGGGAGCAGTTTTCAAAAAATATTCCCCTCCCATCAGAATGTACTGCAAAACCTTCCGTTGTTTCTATAATCTCTGAAAAACTCTTTAATTAAAACAGTAACTTTATTGGCAGCAGTGCGGTTGGGTCCCAATTTCCCATGAGGCTCAAGGTACAGACGAGAGCTGGCCAGGTGCCACACACACGCACGTGCACTGACCGCTGACGCAGTCGTAGATCTGAAGTCTGTTCGAGACCGTGTGCTTGTGTCTTGTGCAGCATGCGTGTGAGCAGAACTAAGCCACCTGGGACCATGGCCACCCATCGTGGTCACCGTACACAGAGACAGCAGGCCAACTGTCTAAGCTACCTTTATGCACCTGTCTCTGTGTGTCGTCTGGTTTGAAGTCCTAAATGAGGAGGAGGGGAGGTCACTCGCATTCCGATAACTTGTTCATTATTGAGTGGACAGGAACTGTGTTCGTTATCATAACGTGCAGATATTCTCGTTGCATCTTATCTGTACCCTGGTGAAAACACTGGCCTCTGAAAGTCATCGTCAACTATGGTAGACTAAACTTTGTCTACAGCTTTAAAGTTCCTTTTTGCAACTTTTTTCCTTCCAGTAGCAAAGACGATCAAAAAAGGTCCATCTTTCAGAAGTCAGAGCGCGGCGGGTTCAGGCTGAAGGAGAGCGTTCAGTTCCATCTGTACATCAGCACGTCTCCCTGTGGGGACGCCAGAATTTTCTCGCCGCACGAGCCGATTCTGGAAGGTACGAGACCCAGTGCTCAGCAAGTAGCAACGTCTCGAGGAGATTGGTGATTACGTAGTAACAGATGGAAGAGTAAACTTGCGTGAATGTCCTTTTCTCCCTTTTTTTGAAGAGTTTCACCTTGAAAGGGATCTGATAGGAATAGATAAAAGCAGGAGATTTTTCTTTTCCACTAGTAATTTAATTAGAAAATCTTAATGAAATATGTTGATTCTGATATACTGAGGAATTAGAATAGAGTGAGGATATCAAACAACATTGCTTTTAGTATTTAAATTTGGACAGTCTGTATCTGTACATCGGAGGTGCGCATCATCTGTGTTTGTGATGAACTGTGACTCGATGCGTGTGTACCTGGGGTATTTGGCTGAAATTTCAGAAGCAGCACAGACCAGTGCAAAGGGGGCCCTGTCGCATCATATTTGCCTCCACCCATGTTTGCACATGAGGTTGGTGCTTGTATTTGATAGTAACTTGTGTCCTCATGTCTTTTCCCCAGCTTAAGCATTATTTAATGCAAAGACAACATTTGAGTGCATGAGTTTCTCTGGTTATAAAAGTAACACATTCTCGCTCTGGATGGTGGCTACGTATTTTTAAAATATTAAGAAAAAATGTCAATCCCCCATATTCCTGTAACCCAGAGACAGTCACTTTAGATGTTTGTGCATGTGCTTCCCTCTGCATTATTTATGCATCCCCATAATATATTTTTGAAAATTTAAAAATGCAGGGAAAAAACGTAACAAACACTCAAATATCCATCCGCTAGAATTAGCGAATGTCAGCATTTTGTCCTGTTTGCTTCAGCTCATTTTTAATGATAGAAAGTAAACATTTTGGTTAAAATGGAAGCGCTCTTTAGGACCTACTTCCACGACTTTGGTTTGCATTGTGCCTTTCCTGCCCAGGGCCCCGTGCGGTTGTCACTTACCGGGTAGAGAGAGCACGTGCCACACAGGCCCCAGGGCCCCGTGCGGTTGTCACTTACTGTGTAGTGAGCGCGTGCACACAGGCATAAACTCGACTTTAAATGTGTAGGGGCTGCTGCACTTGTTTGCCGTGAGGAGAGGAGAGGACTTTCACCTGGCCTTCCTCTCCTAGAACCAGCGGACAGGCATCCAAACCGCAAAGCCAGAGGACAGCTGCGGACGAAAATAGAGTCTGGCGAAGGCACGATTCCGGTGCGGTCCAACGCCAGCCTGCAGACGTGGGACGGGGTGCTGCAGGGCGAGAGGCTGCTCACCATGTCCTGCAGCGACAAGATGGCCCGGTAAGGCTTCCCGCCCGCGGGCTCCCGCAGGCGCCGTCCACCGCTCTGGGCCTCGTGTCGTCTGCGTGTCCTGCCCCGGGCTCCTGCGCCCTCTGTGGGACCGGGGCCCCACCCAGGGTGTCGGGGGCCACCTTGAGGGGATCGAGCTGGGCCTCGGGCTGCCGTCCTTCGGGCTGCGTCTCTGCCTCGCCCTTGCGTTTGCGCGTGCACTTCCGGGGCATTGGGGCATCTGTGTGCTGCAGATAGTTTGCTCCCAGGGGCGCCTGGGGGGCTCAGTCAGTTCAGCGTGACTCTTGATTTTGGCTCAGGTCATGATCCCAGGGTCATGGGATCGAGTCCCGCATCGGGCTCTGCACTGAGCATTGCGCCTGCTTGGGATTCTCTTTCTCTCTCCCTCTACCTCTCTCCCCTGCTCATGCTCCCTGTCCCTCCCTCCCTCCCTCTCCCTCCTTCTCTCTCTCTCTCTCTCTGAAAAAAAAGTTGTAAAACGGTTTGCTCCCAGAGTAAACTAAAACTAAGGGTGTTCTCATTCTTGGTAGATGCCAGCTTAGTGGTCCTGTTCCCCACAGTTACCATTTGGGGTTTCTGTGAGTGCAGAGTGTCCCTAGCATCCGGTGTTGGGGGGGTGGCTTCCAGTGAGGTGGAGGTGGCTGAGACGCACCAGTTTGCATTTGCTTGACAAAGGCTCTTTCAGACAAAGATGTGTCCGGGCCAGATTTTAGAAGGCCTCATTTCGTCAGACGCTGGTGTTAGGTCCAGTAGCTTTTTGTTTATTTTTTTAACAAACGTTCACTTGAAAAAAAAAGGGCAAGTAACGTAGGTAGGTGCGAGAAGTTGGACAAAATATGCACAAAAGCATATTAAGAGAAAGATCGCCTCCTTGTTCAGAGCTCTGCTGTGCGGCTCGTCGTGATCGGGTTCTTGACTACTCTTCCAAAACCGTCACAGTTGACGTCCATGTATGTGCACGCATGTACCTGTTCGGTTGTCTGTAAGGTCTTTGTACTGATTTTCTTGCAAGGACCTTGTCAGAGAGCCTCAGGTGCACAGCACTTGAATCAGCATATGCTGTGGTCCGTTGCCCTTAAGTACAGGTGCACACTGAGCCCACCTTGATGAATTTGCTTTTTATGTGTCCTTCCTGTCCACCATCCATTCACTTGTGTGTGTGTGTGTGTGGCCTTGGGAAAATACATGGTGGTGTCATTTTAGGGTATTTATGTGTATGTTGTTAATTCATAGAAACGGAATTGTGCTTTAGGTGCTATTCTGTGTCTCGTAGTTTCATTCAACCCAGTGTTTGGACACTGTCCCTGATGCGGTGACAAACAGCTGGTTTCTGCAGAGACCCTGCCATAGTCATGGCCGTGCTGTGTCCGTGCCCTCGCCATAGAGACTTGGGTCTGCTCTCTCCACCACAGCACAGCCTGGAGTTTTCGTGAGCGTGGCTCGTCATAGACCTTTGCCGCCCAGGGTCTCTGCTGCACACGTGTAGAACTTCACGGGTCTCTGCCGCGCCCAGAAGGGTCACACTTGGAGCTTTTTACGAGCCTCTGTTCTTCTGTACATATTATAGAATCGGCTTCTCAGGTGCATACATGTCTTGCTTAGGTTTTATATGGAATTGTGGAATCATGGATTGAAAGGGAAAGAATGAACATAAAGTTAAATCAGTCCCTCCATGAGTCTCGTGTATTTTTCCATACATGAACTGTCATCTGGGTCAGTTATATGCCAGGCAGTTTTGACGGATTAATTCCTAGAACTTCATACTTCCTATATTCATGTGAGAATTATCTTATTATCTATTGTGTATTCTGGATAATTGTTGCTGATGTACACAAACACGATTTATTTTTATTGTGGCAAAAAACACGTGATGTAAAATCTATCACATTAACCATTTTTTAAGAGTTTATATATATACTTTTTAATTTTTAAAAATTTTTTTTAAATGTTTGTTTTTGAGAGAGACAGAGCATGAGCAGGGGAGGGGCAGAGAGGGAGACAGAATCTGAAGCAGGCTCTGTACTGTCAGCGCAAAGCTCAGTGCGGGGCCCGAACTCACAGACTGTGAGATCATGACCTGAGCTGAAGTCAGACGCTTAACCGACTGAGCCACCCCGGCGCCCCAAGAGTTTATATCTTTAAAAAGCAGTTTTGGGTTCACAACAAAATTAAGAGGAGTGTACAGAGATTTCCCATATACTCTGTGTCCCCGCACATGCACACCCCCCAGAATGTGCATCTGTTCCAATGATGAACCTGCCCAGATACATCATAGTCACCCAGAGTCCGTAGTTTACATGAGGCTTTACTCTGCGTGTGGCACGTTCTCTGGGTTTGGGCAGTTACTTAATCACGTGTATTTGTCATTAGGGTGTCATAAAGAGTATTTTCACTGCCTTGAAAATCCTCTGTGCTCCACCCTGTCACCCCTTCCTCTCCCCAGCCCCTGACAACCCCTGAGCTTTCTGTTGTCTCCATGGTCCCGCCTTTTTCAGAACGTCACACAGATAGAATCATACAGGATGTAGCCTTTTCAGATTGGCTGCTGTCACTTAGTGAGATGCACTTGTGGACCCTCCGTCTTCATGGCGTCTTCGTGGTGTCTTCATGGCGTGACGGCCTGCTCCTTCTTAGCGCCGAATACCATCCCGTTGCCTGGACGCACCCGTGTGTTTGCCCGTCACCTCCCAAAGGACACCTTACTGGTTCCCAGCGCTGGCAGTTCTGTAAACCATCTGTGTGCAGGTTTGGTGCGGACCTACATTTTGAGCTCCTTTGAGTAAATACCAACGAGTGTGATCGCTGGGTCATGTGGTAAGAATATGTTCAGTTTTGTAAGAAACTGTGAAAACATGTAGAGAACTACTAAAAATCGACAACAGAAAACCTGATTCAAAAATGGATGAAGGACTTGAAAAGCCCCATCTCCGGGAAGATGCACCGACGGCCAACAAGTGCAGGAAGATGTCCCCGATCGGCCGGGACACGCGGACCAAAACCACAGCGAGACACCCCCTCACACCCATGGGGATGCCCCCGCCAACAAAACAGGACAAGACAGAAGATGACAAGTGTTGGTGAGGACATGGAGAGCTTGGAACCCTGAGCGCGGCTGGTGGGAATGTAGATGGGGCAGCCGCTACGGGAACAGTGTGGCGACTCGTCAGAGTGCTAGCTAGAACTGCCATGTGACCCAGCCATCCCACTTCTGGCCATTCGCCCCAACAACTGAAAGCGGGGTCTCCAGCAGATTCTCGCTCACTCGCGTTCACTGCAGCGTTCTTCACAGGAGCCCAAACGTGATGGCGTGTCTGTCTGTTAAGATCTTTGGCCCATTTTTAAAAACATGGTAGTTTGTTTTCTTGTTGAGTTTTAAGAGTTTTTCACATGTTTTAGATAACAGTCACTTATCAGATTTTTCTCCCAGCCTGTGACTTGTCTGTTCGTCCTGTGGACGTTGGTCTTGCCCAAGCCGAAGTTCTAAATTTTAATGCAGGCCAACTCATCAACGTTGTCTCTCGTGGATTGCCCCCTCGGTGCTGTATGTGCACTCATCACCATATCGAGGTCACCTAGGTTTTCTCCCGTGTTGTTTCTAGGGGGTTATGGTTTTGCCTTCTGCATTTAGGTCTGTGATCCTTGTGAGTTCGTTGTCGTGAAGGGTGTAGGGTCTGTGTCCAGATTCACTTTTTTGCACATGGGTCCTCGGTTGTTTCAGCACCACTTGTTGAAGAGACTCTCTTTGCTCCCTGCGTTGCCTTTGGTTTTTGTCTAGGATCGGTTAACCGTGTCTATGTGAGTCTGTTTCTGGGCTTTCTGTTCTGTCCCCTTGATCTACTCGTCTCTTGTTTTGCCAGTGCTACAGTGTCTTGATTGCCGTTTGGATTTTGAATCCAGTTCTGTCGTACGTGTCGGGGAGGGATGGGTTCCTCACATTCTAACGAGGACAGGAGCCGGGCGGCCTCCAGTTGGCCTGTGCTTCTAACCAACCGGCTGTAAATTGGAGGTCTCGAGGACCTCCTCCTTGGATTCGGTTAACTTGTTAGGGTGACTCACAGATCTCAGAGAAACATCTCCCCCGCTAGATCACTGGCTTATTATAAAAGGATATAACTCAGGAACAGCCAGATGAAGAGACGCGGAGGGCGAGGCATGGGGAGAGGAGGGTCAGGGAGCACCCACGCCATCTCCAGCCGTGCTGCTCTCCTCACATCCACACACCCACCAACCCGGAAGCTTCAAATCCTGTCCTTTGCAGTTTTTATGGATGCTTCATTACATAGGCACGTTTGATTAAATCATTGGCCATTGATTTTTTTTTTTTTTTTTTTAAGTAATCTCTATATCCAACATGGAGTTCAAACTCATGACCCAAAGATCAAGAGTCGCACGCTCTACCAACTGAGCCAGCCAGGTGCCCCAAATCATTGGCTATTGGTGATTAACTCAACCTCTAGCCCCTCCCCCCCTCCCTGGGGGTCAGGGGGATGGGACTGAAATTCCCAACCCTCTAAACCAGCCCTCCTCCTTAGGTGTTTTCTAAAAGCCACCTCATTAACATAGCAAAAGACATCTGTAAGGCTCTCCTCACCTAGGAAATTCCTAAGGTTTTATAGGAGCCTGAGCCAGGAACCATGAACATGAACAAAGACCAAATATGTATAAGACCAAGATATGTTTCTTACAAATCCCAGTATCCCAGTTACTGCAGTTTTATCGTAAGTCTAAAAGCCCCCCAGTGCCAGTCCTCCGACTGTGTTCTCCTCCTGTGCTGCGTTGGTGGTGCTGGGTCTTGAGCCTTTGGTGAACTTGAGAATCATTTTGTCAACACCTGCAACATACCTTGCTGAGATCATGACTGGGACTGACCAAGCCGAGAAGAGCCGACATCTTAACAATACCCAGTGTTCCTGTCCATGAACATGGAATATCTCTGCATTTATGTAGTTCTTCTTTGATTCTTTTCTTGGAGTTTGGTAGTTTTCCTCATAGAGATCTCATACATATCCTGTTAGATTTATACCTAAATATTTAATTTTTGAAGGTATTAATAATGTAAATGGTATTATTTTTTTAATTTCAAATTCCGCTTGTTCCTTGTTGGTCACACTGACCTTTGACCAAGGTGCAGTGGTGATTCATGGAGGAAAAGTCTTTTTAACAAATGGTGACTGGACAAGTGGACCTCTCTATGTGAAAACAGACAAGGGAACTTCATATTTTCACCACATACAGAGATTAAAATGGGCCACAGATGGGGGCGCCTGGGTAGCTTAGTTGGTTGAGTGACTGACTCTTGATTTTGGCTTAGGTCATGATCCCAGGGTCATGGGATCGAGCCCTGCATCGGGCTCCATGATAAGTGTGGAGCCTGCTTAAGAGTCACTCTCCCTCTGTCCGTCTCCCCTGCTCGTGTGCTCTCTCTAAATTAAGATAAAAATTTTTTAAAAAGGATCATGGATAGTAATGTATCCAGTAAAGTTGTAGAAGAAAACAGGAAAATCTTGGCAGTTGTAGTAGATATTTTCTTAGATATAACACTAAAAGCACTCTTCATAAAAGGAAAAACTGATAAATTGGACTTCATCAAATTAAAATTGCTTCTCTTTAAAGACACCATTAGAGAATGAGAAGTAATCACCGACTGGGAGGAAGTATTCGCAAATCATGTATCTGATAAAGGGCCTGTATACAACGTATAAATTTAGACCCTCAAAACTCAACCAGGGGGAAAAGCAGTTTTTAAAATGGGCAAAATAATCTGAATGGACACTTTACCAAAAAAGGTGTCAGATCAGCACACGATAAAATGCTCAGCATCGTTCACCATCACTAGGAAATGCAGGCGAGGTGCAAAGTCCTACTGTGAGCTAAGATGAAAACGACCGGCCACGTAAAGGGTTGACAGGGATACAGGGAGACTGGTGCCCTTGTCTTCTGTGGGCGGGCGTGTTCTTTTGAAGACGGGTTGGCGGTTTCTTAAAAGACTAAGGATGTGCCCGTCGCACGCCCCAGCCATCGTGCTCGTGGGTGCGAGGTGGAAGTGGAAGTGCACGTCCGCAGAGTCACACGTGAGTGCTCAGAGCCCCTTTGTGGTAGTCGGCAAGCAGAGGCAGGCCAGCCGCCACCTGTACGGAAGTGGATAGGCACACGGTGGGTGTCCATGCGGCGGGTACTTGGGGGGGTGGGGATGAACAGTGCCACCCGGTGCACTGTGGGTAAACCTCAAAATAACCATGCAGAGGAAGAGAAACCAGACAAACAGGAGTGCTTGGCGGGTGATTCCATGAATTTAAATCTTAGAGAATGCAAACTAACCTCCAGTGGCAGAAAGCAGGTCAGTGGCCGCCCAGGGAGGGGCAGCCGGGGGGACATAGGACAAGGAGGACTCCGGGGATGATGGGTCTCAAGGGCACGGGCAGAAGTCGCCTCTCACTACCGCGTGGGCCTTAATATGTGCCCTGTAGTGAGTGTCAGCTGTACCTCAGTAATACCCAGAAGAGGAAATCACAGTGGAGATTAGAAAACGATCGTCAGTCACAAAGAGTCGCACAGCTAATCAGTTACAAAGAACAGGCTGTAGGTAGTTACGTGCAGGGTTATAGGCGACTTCAACAGAAATAGGTGTTGACACTGAAATGAAATGAAAACAGCCTTCCAGAAAAATGTGCATTCCTGAAACTGACTCAAGCATAGGTGGAGAGGGGAATATGTAACCATTAAAAATACACACGTCACAGCCAATCCCAGCAAGGAAACAAACTGAAGAAAACCAAAGAGAGGAGACGGCTGTAGAGAAGGCAGACCCGCTCGCCTGGACGGCTTTGGCGTGAACTCCCTACATTCCTGCAGAGCCGAGGATCCCTATTTTAGGTCATCTTTTCTAGAGATTAGAAGACAGGGAAGGATCCCCAGCTCACTTTTTGGGATTATTGTCACCTCTGTTACCATGGCATTAAGGCCGTTAAAGGAAAAAGTGGCAAGCCATCCTCAGTCATAAAAACCCGCCCACCCACACCAGAGCCAATAGTGCATTTTCAACAGTTGGATCAACTATTGAATTTTCTACAACTTCAATGCAATTTTAATCAAATGCCCTAATTTTTTCCCAGCCCTCGGGAATCTAATCCCAGCACTCAAATGGAAATCAGCAGTGTGAGACTGGTAACCACTGGTGGCAGCTTTGCCCGCATTTGAGGGGAATGTAAACCAGATGGAAGTTTATTTCTGTCTTACAGAAAGTCAGGTCCAGAAGTAGGTGGGTCGTCCGGGTTCCGTTTTCCTGCTGCATCCAGGACGCATCTTCTGTCCTCGGGGTGCCACGGCACCCCCCCGCCCCGAATCCTCCGGCGCCTCGTCCGAGCTGCCACGGTGGCAGGAAGGAGGGGCGGCCCGGGGCGGCCCGGCCGCCGCAGGCACAGTCACGTGGCAGCTGTGTCCCATCACCTGGAACCCGGCCCAGGCGCGTGCAGGCAGCCGGGGCCAGCGGGCTCGCGCGTCGCCCCCCCCCCCCCACCAGCCGGGATGGCGGCTGTGCTGCTTAGAGGGGGAGGGAACGGGACTGCAGGTGCAGGCGCTGCTGCGTGTGGGATCTGCGGTCGGCAAACAGTCCCGGAGCGTGTTTACGCTCCGAGAAAAGCAGGCCCCTTCACACGGCACACAGAAGCACGTTCCAGGCAAATTACGGAGCTGAACGCGAAGAGTGGGTCCTGGCAATCCTTGTGGCTTCCACTTAAGCAGATTTCTCAATCAAGGCGCAGAAAGCCCAAATTAGAAAGAAAAACATGAATAAATTTGACTAACTTGGAAATTTAAAACTTATTTACCAAAACCCCTTTAGATACAGTGAAGAGAAAAGCCACACACTGGGGAAGGAGACTCTGACTTCTATAACCGGCAAGAGGTGAGAACCCAGCCGATACAGCCAATTCCTGCAGCTCGGTAATTCGGAGGCGCTGCCTGAAGAAGCGTCCCTGCAGGCGAGAAGGAAACGTTCCAGGTCTTGTTGAGATGGGGTGACACTCGTGAGCATGAAAGTCAAAACTCACGGACGGGAACCCTCACGACCTGTGCCTGTAAACTGGTTACGCGTCATCCGTGCAAACGGCAGACAAGGCAGACACACAGGCCTGGAGGAAAGGGGGCAGGATGCTTCTAGAAGGGACAACATGGAGACAGCCACCACCCCTGCTGCCTCCCTCACCCCCCACGGGTGTGGTGTGTGGGCGCCCACACGCACAGTTCTCCAGGTCCCTGGGATGCCTCCTGGGGCTCATGCAGACCCCGCAGATTAAGGGCCGGGCCTCACGGGAGTGCCCCCCCTGCAGACGACAGTTGCATCTGCTAGAACTGGGCCCGGGGCTCCCGCGCCCTGTCCCACTCGGCTATTGGACTCAGTCCTCGGGTTGAACAATTTGCTAATATAGCTCACGGAAGTCAGGGAAAACAGTTTACTTAACACCTACCGGTTGGTTATGAAGAATACAACTGGGAACAGCCAGGTGGAAGAGGAGAAGGTTCGGGGGCGTATGGAGCATCCGCGTCTCCGGGCATATGGCACCTCCCTTCCAGCTCCTTGCTTGTTCACCGCTCCCCGCCCCCCAATGCCATAGCTCCCTGCGCCCTCGGGGTGGAGGGGTTCCGGCCCACTTGTCCCTATGGACCGGCCCCCACCCTCCCGGGTCACCTCATTAGCATAAGCTCCAGAGTGCTTGAAAGGGGCTTGAAAGGGGCTCGTTATTCCGCGTCACACCAACACCTGGCCAGGGGGCTGGAGGGTTAGAAAAGTCCTCGGAAATGCTCTGGTGGCCTGCAGGCTACCAGCTGGCTGCAGTCTCCGCCCCAAGGGAACGAGAGCATCTGGGAGTCCCTTCTGGAAGGCAGGGCTGACCTGTGTCCCTCCCAGAGAGGCAGGGTCACTCCGTCGGAAGAGCACGGGACAGGGGCAGGGGGCAGGCTTAGGGGCGAGGCCACCGTGGGCTGGGGGCGGGGAGGGAGGCACGGCACTGACGCCAAGGGTCACCAGGTACCATGCGTCTGTCTGGTGGGCGGTTTGGCCGAGAAGGCTGCGTGGGGGCAGCCTCGCGGCGAGTCCCGTGGAGAAGCAGGTGGGGTGACCTTGGTTCTGATGACCACAGCCTCTGTGCGCCCAGCTGCGTGGAGCTGAGGGAGGAAGCCGGGGCTTCCTGTGTGGGCACACTCCGAGACAGCCCAGTGGGGAGAGCCGTGCGGTGGGGAGAAGGGCCCCCGCGCTCCCGTGGAGGCCGTGGGCGGCTGTGGAGAAGCTTCATCAGGGACCTGGCCGGGCGACAGTGCTCTGAGCCCTGGCCTCCAAGAAGTCACGGGGGGAGGAGAGCGAGAGAGGCCGGAGCGTGTGGGCACCTGCCTGGTTCTTTCTAGCATCGCCCGGCACAACGCCGTGGACCCCTGCACCCTCACGCGGGGCTGAGCCAGTTTGCAGTCTTGGCAGAGGGCAGCTGGGGGGCGTTGTTTGCCTGGAGCCCGGCGGCGTCTGCTCTCCTCGCCCTCCCAGGGCTCTGTAAGGTGCATCGGCAGGAGCCCATCTGCCAAAGCGGGGGGCACGCCCCGCGTTCCCGCCAGGGCCTCCACGGGTCCGTCACGGCTCCTAGAGTCCTGCCTCGAAGCACGTGCTCAGAATCAATGACTCGTTGCCAGGTACAGGGTTCTGCAAAGTCACTGTTTTAAAGGTTGTCCTGGGAGGCCGAGTTCCCCCTAAAATGGTCTAAACCCCTACGCAGGCTTGAATGTACATAAGGAGGGCTGCCCTGCGATTTTTGTAAGCACTTCATGCTTTTTCTTGCAGGATAGGAAGACCTGCGTTTGACCTTCCTTTTTAGGGGGTGGGAGGCACACGCAGGGCTGGGGGCTCCCCCTTCAGCGTGCGTTATTGATCTGTACGTGGCGGGTGTGTAGTTTGAGCTCCGGGAGAGCTCAGCGAATACAGCCGAAGCCTCTCCTCCGTGGAGCTTGCAGGCTGGTTGGGGGGTGGGGGGAGGGGACAGCTATGACCGGTAGACCGTAGATTATGTAGGTAGCCCAGGAGGACACACGGGAGGGCCCCCTGAGAGGGACTTGCTGCAGAGACTAACAGGCGGGGGCCCCGTACCCAGGAGGCTGGAGGACCTGGGAGGAGTGGCCGGGAGCCCCCTCGCCCCTGGTGGCCCGAGCATGGGAGGGGGGTGGGGGGGGCAGCAACCGGTTGCACAGACCTTTGGAACGATGGTGTTTTCTAGGGAGAAGATGGGGGCCTTGGAGGGTTTTGTGCACGGGAGTGACCAGGCCTGGCCTGTTGTCACAGGGTCACATGGCCGCTCTCCAGGGATGGGCCACGGCAGGGGTGGGGGGGGGGGGTAGGCGACAGCGATGCAGCAGGTGGGGACCTGTGACTTGACCTGCGGGAGCAATGCAAGGAGTCGGCTCCGGGGTCTGTTCTGAAAGGAGGTCCCCAGCACTGCTGGCTGCCAGCCGGTGACAGGAGCCAGCAGGAGAGCCCGAAAACAGAGCGCAGAGCTGGGTGGGTCAGGAGTTCGGGCAGAGAACCCTGTGCCACCACTGGTTGCCAGCATTGACCCACTGGCACTGCCCTCTGTCTCCTTCCATGAGGGCGGAGGGGGGGCACTGGACTTCGGCCTGAAGTCCAGTGGCCGTGAGGTGAGAGCAGTGGGAGCGGGGGAGGGAGGGCTCTAGACGGAGTGGCCTGGGCCCCACTGCACGACACCCCAGCCCCGCCCCCACGTCCTGTCCAGACCCCGCAGCCCCCCAGACCCAAGCCCAGGATGTTTCTAAGAGGGGCCTCACTTCCCTGTCCCCACCCGCTTGTGACCTGCAGACGGCCTTCCCACGGCCTCTGCCTGTGGCTCCTTCCTGACACACAGAGGAACGTGGAGGTGAGTCGTCTCCTAAAAACACTTCCACTAAATTAGATGGAGTGGTGGCTCCCCATCGGCCTCAGGCTGCCCGGGTAGGTCCTGGCCCTGCCTTCCCCCGACCTTCCTCTCCTTCCTCTCGGGGCAGCCACCGCACCCCCTCCCAGGTCTGGCTGGGCCCCCAGGACCCAGGTTGCAACCCAGGGTTGCCCTCAGGACCTTCCCCGAGGTTTTCCTTTTCTGGGGACCTTGCCTTCCCTTGGATTGATTTCCCTCCACTAATGTTCTTGATCGTGTGTCTGCCTTGGCTCCACTCGCTCCCAGTCCAGACGGCCCCCCTGGCCCCAGAACACGTGGGCCGCGCCTTCCCAGCCCCACGGACTTGGTGCCCAGCACCTGCTGCTGTCTGTAGGACGTGGGAAGGGGGCAGGGCCGTGCCGGTGCGAGGGCAGAGGCTCAAGCAGGAGCCTAGGTTGTCAGTGACGGGAACGCAGCTTGACCAGCGTCAGCCGAGCACACGGTCGCCCGTCCTGCGCCGTCCTGCTCGGGTCGGTCCCCGCTGCGGGCCGGGGAGGGCCGGCCGCCGCAGGGACCTCACCCCCCACCCCCGGCCGAGCCTCCCTGCATGTGTCAGACCAGGCCCCGCCCGGGGTTGTCACCAAGGAGCAGGCAACCGGTTTGATGTTTTCAGCGTCTCCTTTGCAGTTGTTTTTATTGGAAGTAATAACATAAAGATTTACTTTCTCTTCTGACTTTTCTCCCAAGAAACTTGGCTCACTGAACCTTCTTTTAGAACTGAGCCTCAGAGGGTGTGCCACGGGAGGCACAAAGGCAAGAGATGTTTCCACAGCTCCGAATAATTGTTAAGTAGGATTTTCTCTACGTCACTTAAATTTTTAAGTGCTGTCTTCTCCTGTTTGTACGCATCGGGGCGCGTGAGTGCGACCAGGCAGCCGTGCGTGGCGCTGGCTCGGTGCGCGTGCGACACGGACCCCCCCCCTTGCACTCAAGCGTGTGTTCCCTCTGCCCCCAGGTGGAACGTGGTGGGCGTCCAGGGCTCACTGCTCAGCATCTTCGTGGAGCCGATTTACTTCTCGAGCATCATCCTGGGCAGCCTCTACCACGGGGACCACCTCTCCAGGGCCATGTACCAGCGGATCGCAAACATAGAAGACCTGCCCCCGCTGTACGCCCTCAACAAGCCTCTGCTCAGCGGCAAGTACCTCTCCGGTGGGGTCGTTTCCTTGTTCAGATAACCGCGTCTCTCCGGGCCCGCGTCTCGCCAGTGCGGACGCCGTAGGGACGCTGCTCTGGCGGTCAGAAAGGCCGGGCCGCTCTGTGAGGGTGGAAGGCGGTGTGTCGGGGCCTCTGGGCCATCGTAAGTGGGGCCTCATACGCTTCATCTTCTCGTCGATTGGAAGCCTTGGCATTTTGCAGAGCCCACACTTGGCGCCTGCGTGTTTTTCTGTGTCGGCGGGAGAGGCTCGCAGATGCCACGGAAATGACGCAGGCGTCAGCGTCCGAGACGAAGCTGGGCTGGGCCTCCCGGGATTGGTCGTCTCCGTGACGAGCCCGGCTCGCTCTCGGGAGGCTGGCGACGGAGCTGGGCGTACCCGGGACGGGTCCGGGATGTGTCAGTGATGACATGCCCGAGTGCCCTTTGTCACCGGTTTGTCTGCTGTGTCCCCTGTAGCATCTCAGTGGTGACCGGTGAGGGAACAGCAGCTCTTGAATGCAAGGGTCCTAATCTCTCAGTTCAGCCCGTTTAAAGGATGCAGTTAAGGTATTTTTTTCCCTTTTGAAAATATCGTTCTGCTTACTTTTTTAAAGCTCTGAACTAAAACCGTAACCCCAAACTAAAATGTGTTTCTCCCGGTGTGTGCGCGTGTGCTGCCTTGTTTGTGGTGCTGGCCACTAGCTCACCTTTCCCTGGGGAAAAGCGGTGTGGCATTTCGTTTGAAGGCACGTCTCTTAGAGCGCGTGAATTAACGCACAATGGAGGAAACCGGGGGTTGTGTCTGATCAAATTCTGCAGCCCCCCTGACTTTAACCCCGACCTTTAAAGACAAAATACTGACTCTGCTAACGCTTGGTGGGAAATTGCAGCCGTGGCGTCCACGTGCACGGAGCGTCTGCTGGGACACAGGAGGTGAGCGTGAGTATTTCCTTGTGGGTCGGCACACGGGTTCCCGGACTCGGGAGACTGCTCTCTCCGTGTAGCCTCCGTGGTCTGTAAGTTCAGCGGTCACCTGACCTCTGGATTCACGGACACTGACCGCACTGGGAGACGCGTGGCACAGAGTTGTCGCTCAGCGGTAGTTGGGAACCTGCGCCCTGTTGACTGAAACTGAGTCACGTGTATATGAAGTGCGTACGTACCTGTGATAAGATATGAAAATCGTGTTTGCAAGATAGAGACCCTGAGGTCGTCCTGTGTGTATTTGCGACGAAGACGGGCCTGCTCTCCTTTCTCCCCTCCCCCGCATCCCCTCCACTCCCAGACCCTAAAGCACGCAGCCGCAAGGTTGTGGCAGAGCGCCTGCGGGCACAGAGGGCCTCCCGCGGAGCCGGGCCACCTTGCTGTCGCTCTGTCACGCTGGCAGCTTGCATGGCCCGGTTTCCTGGTCTTCCCTCCCCAGGATGGGGATGGGCTGGGGCCCTACGCGATCCTTCTGGACAAGCGTGTGGGAGTTCTGTGAAATCCAGGGGCAGCGCTGAGGTCTCAGGAAGCAGAATATTTCTCAAATGCTGGGCCACTGGACAGCATCACTTTGGCATCGAAGTCCGCTTCAAAATGCAAACTATTTGATAGTTTCAAACAGAGAGGGAGGCAAACCATAAGAGACTCTTAAATGCAGAGAACAAGCTGAGCGTTGATAGGGGGGCCGGGGGAGGGGAACGGGTGACGGGCACCGAGGAGGCCACTTGTTGGGATGAGCACTGGGTGTCGTATGTAAGCGATGAATCATGGGAATCCACCCCCAAAACCAAGAGTACCCTGTACGCGCCGTATTTAACTAACT
The DNA here is from genome assembly GCF_018350175.1 of Felis catus. Lineage (NCBI taxonomy): Eukaryota > Metazoa > Chordata > Mammalia > Carnivora > Felidae > Felis > Felis catus. The sequence continues at coordinate 1,496,077 of NC_058376.1, read as the reverse complement.
TGACAATAAATTATATTTTTTAAAAAATGCAGGGGCGCCTGGGTGGCGCAGTCGGTTAAGCGTCCGACTTCAGCCAGGTCACGATCTCGCGGTCTGTGAGTTCGAGCCCCGCGTCGGGCTCTGGGCTGATGGCTCAGAGCCTGGAGCCTGTCTCCGATTTTGTGTCTCCCTCTCTCTCTGCCCCTCCCCCGTTCATGCTGTGTCTCTCTCTGTCCCAAAAATAAATAAATGTTGAAAAAAGAAATTAAAAAAAAAAATAAATAAAAAATGCGAACTATTTGAGATATTTTACTTTGGATAAATGCTTTATTTTAGAAACAGTGATGTTTGGTTGGTTTTCCTTGAATAGAGTTGAAGTCTGTGCAGTGAGTAGCTTTGGGGAAGATGCTTTCAGTCTGTGGCACTCCCGTGAGGTCTGCAGGGCGGAAGCCAGAGGGGCGAGCAGGGAGGAGGTGCAGACGCCACTCCCGTCAGCGGACCAGCGCACATCGGCCTCCTGGGTGGAAATCTGAGCAGATGATATTGTCACGACGCAAGGACTCGGGCAGGGGGGTCTAGGGCAGTGAGCACTGAGGTCTGAAGTGGGGTAGGGTCGCACTCCTTTAAAATGGGCCCCACAGCAAAGCCCTTCTAGGAAAGTCCTACATTTAACAAGTGGCCTGGACAGTGGAACAGCCAGGACACTGTGGGTTTCCTTCCGGCCCTGTCCGTACGTGTGTGCGTGTGCGCGCGTGTGCGTGTATTTATTACAGTTCACCGACGTCTGTCCTGCCCTTTTCACCTCACGTTGTATCGCACATCGTCCCGTGTTGAAGGAGAATGACGGTGTAGCAGGACCTAGGCCGCGGTGTCCTCGGAGAGGAACAAGGACGGCCATCGGCGCAGCGCGGGGAGCGGCCCGTTAAACGAGACTGTTGCCGGCAACCACAGCGGATCCAGGGGCTCTTCCACCGATGTGGTGGTGGGCCGACTTCCTTAATGCCACCAAGGACAGACGGGAAGAATGTCATTTCTACGTCAGCGTGGAACTTCTCGGTGGCGAGCTGTGACCGCGGGGCCGCGAGCACTCACGTGATTCCCTTCCCTGGCGTTTTGGACGCGGGAGCCTCTTGAACTGTCGTATCTTCTTTCCAGATCAGTTGCACATCCAGCACCTGCAAGCTTCTGATTCGCATCTGTCGGCCCCTGAGGGAGCCGCCCGGCCCGTCCGGGGCTGCTGTCCAGGTGCCTGGAGAACTGGGGAAGAAAGGCCAGCGGTCTGGACGGTCCCAGGGCCCTGGGGTCACTCATGGCCGGCCGTGTCACCAGCGTTGACACAGAACATGACGACAGCCAGGGCCAGGGCGGTGCTGAGGGAGCGAGTGCATTCTTGTGGGTTCAGCCTGCGTGGGGACCTCTGGAAAGGCAGGAGGGAGGCAGGGGCTGAGCACGTGGCAGAGAGAAAGCAGGGGTGCCGTTGGCGTGCCCGGTGGAAAGCCGCGTACGCGCTTACCGTGGGCAGAGGGGCTCATGTCCGCGTCTTGCCCTAAGCGCAGGAGAGAGAGCAGGTGTGAGGCACAGCGGGGGAGGCCGTGTTTTCCAGGCAAGAGCCGGCACCAGGGGCTGGAAAGGCCTAGAAAAGAGTTTCCTGACGGGAGCTCCGTGCCCCTGATGTCAGGAAGCGCTCGCGTTGGAGTGCCGGCCACTGCCGGCTGTGGACACGGTGACGGTGATGGCAGGTTCTGTTGGGAGGCCACCCAGGTGACCCGAAAGCGTCCTCTAAACTCATAAGTTCCTATGGATGTGGTTTGCTTGTTTTTTAAAAATTCTCTCTGTGGGTGTCTTTAACGGTAAAGCAGTTACTTATTTAATTGACATATTGGAAGATTTTTCAAAAGCAACGGTTGTTATACTTGATCTGGTGGTGTTTTCGAACCCTGTCCTGCGTGTGTCCGTACTTCCCGTCACCCCTCACGGGTGGAACGGGCTGCGGTCCCTGCAGGGCTCCAGAAGATCACCGCCCTGCTCCCAGCCCACGCAAAACAGAGACACGGGGCTGCGCACCCTCCTGGGACTGCTGGCCTGGGCTTGGTCCCCACCCCACCCGGCCTCCTCCCTCCTCCATCCAACTCAGAGGCCCTTCTCCTGTCGCCCTTGCCCCGTTGGCGGGGTGGGAACGTTAGGACTCCGTGCGCTCGGCCCGTGCTGCCTCAGGAACGCGGAGTCTGGGCGAGGATCCCGCCTGCAGCCCTGCGCCCGGGTGACGGGCGTGCCTCGGGGCCAGGCCACCGCCAGCACGCACGTCCCTGTCCGGCACGGAGCACTCAGGCCCTTCCCCAGAGTCGGTGTCACGAAACCCCAAGGTCGGGTTCCAAGAAGGAAGTCTTGTTTGGCCAGAGGCCCTGGTGTGAGGCGGCCCATCAGGGATTAGTGACCAGGCCGGGAGGAGCCTGAGCCGCCCTGATGGCTTCATTCACTTCCCTTTTAGCTCAGGAGGCGTCTTCACTGAAGACCAGGACCAAAGTCGCAAGGGCGCTCTCTCTGCTCCTGGCTCCAGAGGCAAGTTGTTTCGCAGCTCTCTCGACCCCAGGGGTCTGCGGACAGAGAGGCTGAGGCCCGGGCGTCCACACTGCGGGCGCCTACTCCTACCCAGGTCCCGGGCTGTTTGCTGAACAGAGGCCGCTTGCGTCGAGGTTGTAAACTGCACACGTTTTCCTGGGCAGGTATCGAATGGCTAACAGTTTCCGTCATGGGAGCCCGTGGCGACCCTGGATACCTGTTATTAATCATTATGTACATAATTCTTTTTGGGGTACATGGTTGGCTCAGTGGGTTGAACGTCCGACTCTTGATTTCGCTCGGATCACGGTCTCACGGTCATGGGATCGAGCCCCGCGTCAGGCTCCACGATAAGCCTGGAGCCTGCTTGGGATTTTGTCTCTCTGTCCCTCTGCCCCTCCCCTGCTTAATATCTCTCTCCGTCTCTCTCCTTCTCTCTCCCTCCCTCTCCCTCCCTCTCCCTCCCTCTCCCTCCCTCTCCCTCCCTCCCTCTCCCCCTCCCCCTCCCCCCTCCTCCTCCTCCCTCCTCCCCTTCCCTCTCCCTCTCCCTCCCCTGCTCCCTCCCTCCCTCCCCCTCCCTCTCCCTCCCCCTCCCTTTCCCTCTCCCTCTCCCCCGCTCCCTCCCTCCCTCTCCCTCCATCTCCATCCCCCTCCCCCCCCCTCTCTCCCTCTCTCTGTCCCCCTCAAATTAAAAATAGATAAACATTTATAGTTAATTTTTGATTACCCATTAATATGTGAGAAACCACAGAAAATACTTTTAAGAAGGAAGGAAGAAAAACCACCAGCACCAGCTAAGTGTCGTAAGTTTTTTGCTTGTGTCAGTTACTGGGCCAACCCAGTTTCTTTGCGTTTTTGCTCTAAAAGTTCTGATTCAGCACACTTAGTTTACGGCAGCTGAGGGAGTCTCATTACCAGCCAACTGTGCCTGCTTTTACTGGTTTCTGCGCCGCGGCCTGTGACTGACTCATTACCCTAGTTCTCACTTTGTAGCCCCAGAAAGATGAGCTCCCATTGGCGTCCATCCCCAGGGTAGTGTTGGTCCCAGGGACTCCCAGACCTACTGCTTTTGTGACCCTTGGGGGGCTTTCTGCCCCCAAAGGAGCATGTGGCTGGCACCGAAACTTTAGGCTATTTCTTTTTTACCTAATTTCCTCCATTCTTGCTAAAGATGGAGTACAAAAACTATTTGTACTTTAGGGTCTCATTTTCTCAGTTAACCAACCATTTGTAGTTTTAATGCAAAATGTTGTAAGGTTTAAGCATCATTCAAAAGTAACCCTTTATTTTGACTGTTGTACGAAAGTGATGGAACTACAAAGGAAAATGACCCAAGCATTAGCCATTCATTCGCGAAAGTTTCAATTCCTTTACGGTCAGAGATTTGCCCACCAATTGATCCGAAACAGGCCCCCACCTCCACCACCTCCCCCCCCCCAACCTCCACAAAACCCTCCCTCACCTGTCTACTTGGAACGCCATGGCCTTGAATGAGCTTGGCGACAGGTCCATGACCTGAAGGAACCTGCATGCCAGACAGGTGGCAGACACAGAACAGATGTGCTGGTAACACCACCGGAGACCCAAAGACCCTGATAAAAGTCCGGGCAGCAGAGAATCAGCAAGATGAGAAAATTGTGACATCAGGACCCCGTATCTCCTGATGGTACCTTGGTGTCCCATGGCCTTCGACATCTAGGGAGAGGCCAGCTGTTTCCTCTGTGGGAGTCTCCCCCGTGCGGCTACTCTATAAGTGGTTAGGGTCCTCCGGCCTTTCCAACAGCCAAGCAAGGATGGGGCTGGACCTCTGGCCTCTTGGTCTAGAAGGGAATGTGGGTCCTGGCTGGATGTGGCTTTCCCTCGAGGCCCTCCCTGGAAGACACAGCCAGGAAACAGAAGAAACCAGCTACCCGAATTAATCAACCAAGGTTTTTATTCACAAGTGTGAGTGAACAACCATTATCATTCGAAGAAAATAAACAGGTCAAAAGAGAATGATCTACGTGAAAAAACAGAACAACTGAGGGAAAGTAAACATAATTCAGGAAACAGAAAAGAATATAAATAACAGACCTTATTAGTATATGTATTTTGTGAGTGTGGAAAGCAAACGTCAGTTTGAATGTCTAGAAAACATTCAACAAGCACCACTCAGCTGTGTATGGTAGGCTGTTCTGGACGTTGGGATGCGTGCTGCGCACAAGAAACGTCTCCCCGTAGAGCGTGATCCTTGGGAAGGGGGGCAGGTGTGTCAAAGACACGTCTGATAACTCAGAGCAGAAAAGTCTGAAATGGGAAGACCTGGGGATGTAGAAAGTTAATCCAATGTCTATCTGGCACCATTTCAGAAATAGAAAACAGAGAGGGAGAGAGAGGAAAATTTGGGGCACTGAAGCAAGCCGTGAGTATTGCAATGGAAGGAATGCACTGAGTACCGAGCAGAATTAATTTTTGAAAACCCATCCCAGCACGTCCTTATGAATTTTAGGACACCAGCAGTAGAGACAAGATGCTAAAATCTTCTAAATTAACTACAGTAAGTATCGGACTTATGTAACACTTATCAGGAACACTGGAAGCCAGTGCTGAGGAGAAAAAAAAATTTTAATGTCTGTTTAATTTTGAGAGAGAGAGAGAGAGAGAGAGAGAGAGACAGAGTGCGAGTGGGGGAGCAGCAGAGAGAGAGGGAGACACAGAATCCGAAGCAGGCTCCAGGCTCGAGCTGTCAGCACAGAGTCCGACACGGGGCTTGAATTCATGAACCATGAGATCATGACCTGAGCCGAAGTCAGATACTTAACCAACTGAGCTACCCCGGGTGCCCTGGGAAAATATTTTTTGTAGGATTTCTTATTTAACCAAATGTTAAGCATTAGGACAAAATGATAATTTGCAGATATTCCAGGATTCAGAGGATTTCTTTCTAATGTATATTTTTGAGGGAAAAAAAAGTGAGAATATTTTAGTGAAATGAAAAAGATATCTAGGAAAGAGGAAAATATGGGATCCAAGAAATAATACTTTGTAAATCCAAGAAGACAATGAAAAAGATAACTTATCAACGAGCCTAAAAAGTAACCATTGCAAGTTAGAACAGAGAATCCTATTAGAGAGCTCTAAAAAGAAAGTTTTTCAGAAGAAAGTGAATGTATTTTAACAAATAACGTGAGAAACTGAATGGTCTTTATGATAATGTGAAAGCAAATGTTTCTTTGGGAGCAATAACAAAGAAAAGAAAAGAGAAAAAGGAAAGTCCAGGAAACCCCAGAAGTCATTTAGGAAAGGATTGGTAAACTGAGGTACTATGATGGCTGCTTTTCTGTGTCAATTTGAGTGGCTAAAGGCATGAGCTTAGACCTTTCTGTCTGCGAGGCCCTTTGCAGAATGAGATTAGCGTTTGAATCAGGAGAGACTCAGGAAAGCAAACTGCCCTCCCCGTGTGGATGGGCATCTTTTAACCTACCGAGGGTCTACTTAGAACAAAAAGTGGACAAACAAGGAATTTGCCCCCTTTTCCTGCCTCACTGCCTGAGCCGGGACGTCCTATCTCCACCTTCTCCTGCTATTGGACTCAGAGTTACAACCTCTCATTCTCAGGCCTCTGGACTCAGACTGAACAGGACTGCTGGCTTTTGGCCTAATACTGGTATGATTTTGAGGAATCAGTTTGAGACAGAGAATCCACTTGAAGTCGGTGCTCAAAATCGTCTCCCTTAAGTAGTTCGGACTTAAGGACAGTCCCCTCAGGTCTGTCACAGTACTCAGCCCCGCAGTGTATCACAGGGTCGCTGTCGCGGGTGATTAAATCCAGACTCCTTGAGTGTACAGGCGACTTCCTCTTACCATGGGCCCCAAACCTTAAAGTTAGCTAGAAAGAGTTAAAACCCAAAAGCCTTGGCCTCTCGAAGGTTAGACTCTACAGTGAATCTTAGATTGGCGAAGAAACCAGACCTTGAACTGGATTCTCAGAATTCACATGTTAAACATGATGAAACGGGGCCACAGTTTCACTTGACAGAATCACATTTGGCCTCGAGTGCATGAATGGAAACCAGCGTCCTCAGCATTTGGTCCAGAATCGAGAGGGAAAGCCACAGCCGAGCTACAGAAGAAGCTAAGTGCAGGGGGAGGGAAGAAAATCAGAGAGAAAGTGGGAGGGAAGGAGGGAGCAAGGAACAAGATCATGATCCATCAGTGAAACTAAAAGGTGTTGAGGGGAGCCCGGGGGGCCCAGTCGGCTGAGCGTCCAGCTTCGGCTCAGGTCATGATCCCACGGTTTGTGGGTTCAAGCCCCGCGTCGGGCTCTGTGCAGACACGCTCCATGTCTGGAGCCTGCTTCCGATTCTGTGTCTTCCTCTCTCTCCGCCCTCCCCTGGTCGTGCTCTGTCTCTGTCTCTCTCGAAAATAAAAAAAGTCTAAAAAAATTTAAAAAACTAAAAGGTGTTGATTTGAAAGAACAAAAGATCCCTATGCCGTGAGTAGTATTTTACTTAACAATGTAATGGCAGATAAGACAAAATTAACAGTAGGAATTGGAGTGTATCTGCAGATACGGAGGCGGACGTCAAAATTTAAACCAACAACAATCATAACAACATAGGACAAGCAAGATGTAAATTGCCAAAATTAACCCCCAAAGAAATAGAAAAATCTGGCAAAGGAAACTTCCAGTAAAGACACTGAAAATATCATCAACAAATTACCTTCCAGCAAGATCGCAGAGTTTAATCAGTCTGTCAAATAACATACCGTCCCACTTCTATATAAACCTTCTGCGTCATAGAAAAGAGCAGCTGACCTAATCCTAATTCCAAAACTGGACAAAGAGGCACAAGTAAAAAGAAACCCACAGACAGCATCACCTACGACAAGAGATGCAAAACTTCTTTTTTTTAAAAATTTTTTTTTCAATGTTTTTTATTTATTTTTGGGACAGAGAGAGACAGAGCATGAACGGGGGAGGGGCAGAGAGAGAGGGAGACACAGAATCGGAAACAGGCTCCAGGCTCCGAGCCATCAGCCCAGAGCCCGACGCGGGGCTCGAACTCCTGGACCGTGAGATCGTGACCTGGCTGAAGTCGGACGCTTAACCGACTGCGCCACCCAGGCGCCCCAACAGCCAATTAACTTTTAAAGAGATGAGAGTTGCTACTTCCAGTGTTCTTTATCCCTTGAAGTAGATCCCCCTTTACAGCTGGTGTCATTTCCTTCTGCCTGGAGGGCTTCCTTTCACATTCTTTGGGGTGCAAGTCTGACGACGAATTCTTTCAGCTTTGGTATGTCTGGAAGAGTCTTTATTTTGCATTCCTTTTTAAAATATATATTTCTGGGAAAGTATATTTTTGCTGGAATGGCAGGATTTTCTTTTCTTCTCTCTTCTCTTCTCTTCTCTTCTCTTCTCTTCTCTTCTCTTCTCTTCTCTTCTCTTCTCTTCTCTTCTCTTTTCTTTTCTTTTCTTTCTTTTCTTTTTAGCACTTTGAAGAGTTGCTCCCCTGTCGTGCTGTTTGCATTATTTCCAGTAAGAAGTCTGCTGTCTTGGGGTGCCTGGGAGGCACAGTCGGTTAAGTATCTGACTCTTGGTTCCAGCTCAGGTGACAGTTCAGGAGATTGAGCCCCACATCAGGCTGCATGCTGGCAGCATAGAGACTGCTTGGGATTCTCGTTCTCCCTGCCCCCCTCTGCCCCTTCCCTGCTCGTGCCTGCTCTCTCTCTCTCTCTCTCAAAATGAACAAATAAACTTAAAAAAAAAAAGTAATCTGCTGTCTCATCTTTGTCCCTCCATGTGTGAGGCCTTTTCCACTGGCCGTGGTGGGCATTTTCTCTTCATACTGCCATGCTTTGGTGTGGTTTTCCGTACATTTCTTGTGCTTGGCCTTCATCAGGATTCTTAGATCTGTGTGTTTATAGATTTTATAAAATTTGTCACATTTTTATCCGTTTTCTGTACCACCTTCTCTCTTATCCTTCATGAACCCAGTTATATGTGTGTCGGACTGACAGATTTGTCTGACAGCTCAATGATTTGCTGGGTTTTCTTTTTTTCCAATCTCTGTGTGTGTTTCATTTTGTCTTTTTGGGGGGAGGGGGTGGGGGGTGAGGGGCAGAAAAGGAGAGAAAGAATCCCAAGCGGGCTCCACGCTGAGTGTGGAGCCTGACACGGGGCTCTAACTCACAACCATGAGCTCATGACCTGAGCTAAAATCAAGAGTTAGACACTCAATCAACTGACTGAGCCACCTAGGCCCCCCATTCTCTGTGTTTCATTTTGCATAGTTCCTGTTATTGTGTCTTTAAGTTCACTGATCTTTCTTCTATTCTAGATCTTTCTATTCTGCGGTTGGTACCATCCAGTGTAGTTCATCTACCAGATGCACCCTTAGTCTCTAGAAGGGTATACCTAAACACTTCATGCCTTTGTGTGAGCATTAGGCATGTTCCCTGACCCTTCCAGGCAGTTCTCACCCAGTCTTGAGCAGTGTGTGTGCCACTGATGTTCAGGGGACCCTCTGCGTGCCATCGCACGGACCCTGGCTGCCCTGTTTCCTGTGCTCTCCGTTCAGGGAGTCTGCAGGCTCCGCCTGGGTTCCTTCTTCCCTCACCGTGGCCTGGATGCCTGGGCAGACCCCGGGGGCACAGATGGGCTCACCTCATGTGTCTCCCGCCTCTCAGAAACCACTGTCCTTCCTTGCTTGATGTCCTGGCTCTTGGAGGCTGGTGTTTGATGTATTTTGTCTGGTTTATGATTTCAGGAGTGGGGGTAAGTCCAGCAGCTGTACTCCAGCCCACACAGAAGTGAAAGCCTGAATTTATTTTTAAATCACAGTAAAACAGAAAGCCCACTCTTGAACACTGGTCCCTTCTCTGTGTCACCCTCAGAGAGAGATGCTTTTGCAATCTAGACCTGATTGTGCACCTGCTCAGCCAAGCCAGCTGGGTGTTTGGGACTGGCTTGAGTTGGAAGCTCGACTGCCTTGTTCATGTTTTGGTCTGGGTTCCCTGGACAGCAGAGACCAAGGGGAGAATTTAAGGTGCATACTTGGCAAGTGTGAACTCAGAGTAGCGGGGTAGATTGGTGGTGGTGGGGGGGGGTGGTGAAGAGAGGAAAGGTGGCTTTAGCAGCAGGAGAAACTGTCCCAGGGGGCTGCTCTGTCCCGAGAGCCTCTAGGTTCCCCGCCTATGCTGTGGGGGTCGCTGTGCTCAGCTGTGTGTGGGTGGCCTGGCCGTGGCACCTGTGGGGCATGTGACACACCGTAACTGTGGTGTCTCCAGGATGGCCGGCGGAGGGCTTGTGTGTGTGGACTCTCAGCCATGTGACGGAGGGAGTGTGGCCTGAGCGTCTGGTCCCGGGGGGATCGGCCTGCGGACTCGTGCACCACATCCACTCAGGCTCGCTCGTCAGCCCCCCTCCAGACAGCCCTTCACACACACATCATTGTCTCAGCAAGGTCAGCAATTAATGAAGATCTAAAGCCTTTAAAAAAAATATGATGGCCCTCTCTTCCTGTCCTTTTTGTTTTGGAAAATGGAGCTGTGGACAGGCGGTCACTCCTAGTGGCCCACAAGCTGCGGGTCCCCTTAACCTGGTCAGCCGTGGCGTCTCTGATGTGCTTAACTGATCTTCCTTGTTGCTGTTTGCTTACTGACAACACACAGTTTTATCACATTTTAACCAAAACTAAGTGATATCTCACCCAGATGCTTTAAAATTGTGTTTAATCTCAGGCACCTGGGGGCTTCGTCGGTTGAGCGTCTGACTTCGGCTCAGGGCGTGATCTCACGGTCCGTGAGTTCGAACCCCGCGTTGGGCTCTGTGCTGACAGCTGAAGCCTGGAGCCTGCTTGGGATTGTGGGTCTCCCTCTCTCTCTGCCCCTCCCCCGCTCCCGCTCTGTCTCTCTCTCTCTCTCTCAAGAAAATAAAACATTTTTAAAAACTTCTCCTGACAAGGTGGGGAAGAAACACGAGCCATTCGTATCAGGGGCTGTGTGACGGTCCAGTTCCCTGCGGGGCCGCTTGGTTCATGAGCACATTCCTCTCTGTGAGTTTATCGAGGTGCTAGACTCCTGCGCCAGTCCCAGCCAGTGGGACTTCTTTTTAGGAAGGCGGCTTTGTTGAATTGATTTGGAACTTTAGTTTGATTTTCCTGTGTTTCAGGTGGTTTCTTGAACTATGTGGTGAGTTTGCTCATTGGTTAATTACTCCCTGCTTATTAGCAGATGTGTACTGGTGTGTTTGTTTTGCGGTTCATTGTAACATTTACATGTGATTGATTAATGTAGAAAAGTGTTGTAGCCAACTCGATCTGGTCTGTCTGACGTTTCCAGTGGTCTCGTGCAATACCTCATGCAGTGCCCAGCCATCACGCGCCGAGTGTCCATCTGTCAGAAATATGTGCATGTTTCACCAAAGCGTGTGGTCAGAAACGTTCACGCACACACTCTTCAGAATAGCCAAGAACTAGGAAAAACAACGAAGTGAGAGTCCACGGTGATGTGTTGCCAGCAGGGTCCTGTGCGGCAGTGAGGTTGGGCGGGCCACGGCCACGTGGAAGGGGTGTGACCTCGGGTGTAAGGCACCAGGCACAGGGGAATCTGTTTGTGTAAGTGGCCCCACGAGTGTAAAGCTCGCAGCGGGCAACGCCAGTCAGCGTGCTGGGGTCAGTGCGGTGGCTGCCCGCTCGGGGGAGGGGGCGGCTGTGGAGGCGGGAGGGCTCCGGGGCCAGGACGCCGGCTGTGGGTGTGCTCGCTTTGTGAAAACTCACAAGGCTGCATCCTTGTGATTTGTCACGCCTCAGTGAAAACGTTTGCCTAAAGTAGGACTCACGGCACACGTCTTGGAATCAAAGAGTGATCACCAGGTTAACAGAGAAGGCGAATCCTGAATTCTTCCTCACAGTGAGGTCCCTCGCTGGGGCTCTCAGGGACCAGCAGGGTCGGGGCAGGTCGCCTGTCCCGTGCACCGGGGGGTTGGCAGGTACTGCGTGCAGGAGGAGCTGTCGGGGAGCACGGAGAGCATGAGCCGGCGCCCGCGGCCGGCCCTGCTGGTGAGGAGCTTCACGGACAGGGCTGGGGCTCCCCCATCCTGAGTGTGGGCACGGCAGGTGCCCAGCCTCTGGCCCCCGGTGGCCTCTGCCCTGCTCACGAGGGCATGGACTTCCCAGGAGACACCTTCCAGTCCCTTTCAGTGAATATCCCAGACCTGGGTGACACGTGTGTGTGGGTTTTCACCCCGCGTCGAGACCGGTGGCCGCTTTGCCCCATGGACTGGGGTCTCTTCCATCATGTGGCTTCAAGTCGCATCTTCCACACTCTGAGCCAGCCTGGGGGCCAGCCTGTGGCCTCGGCTATAGCATTCTGTTCAAGGGCGGCCATGGTCCCTGGAGCAGAAGCAGAGCGTGGCCCAAGCGGGGGAGCCCCACGGAGCCGGGTCGGCGCACCTGGCGGGGGGCTCCCGTTGTGGGCGTGTTCTGAAGACACACCCCGAGTCAGGGTGGCCCGTGTCCCCCCGAGGAATGGAGGCTGGAGCTCAGGGCACCGATGGGGGAGGTGCGCACCCAGCTCCAGCCTTCCGAGTGTCCTGTGAGAATCTCTCGGGCCCAGCAAGTGAGACTCGGTTCGTTAGGACCATTTCAGCGTGGAAAGAAAACGTACCTGCACTCATCAAGTCAGGTTCCTTGTCTCTGGGGTGTAGTGCGTGCAGGGCGGGGGAGCCTGGCCGGCCCGGCCCCTGGTGTGCAGGGTGTGAGCACCAGACCCGGGTGTGGTGTGCAAGGGTCCGCCCTCAGGGCACAACCTCACGTGACCTGAATTAGCCCCAGCAGTGGTTCTCACGCTCGGACATCTAGCTCTGGACCCCGAGGGAGGCCTCAAGGTTTTGGGCTTCTGTGGAACTGATGCCCACCCCCCGGGCACAGCCGAGCGCGGTTCTGGGCAGCGCAAGGTGGCCCTGGACGGCGTGAGCACACCCGGGCCCGTGCACCCGTGGGCCGCGTCCTCCAGCCCCGCGTCACCTCGCCCGTGTCTCTCCGTTCCAGGCATCAGCAACGCAGAAGCGCGGCAGCCAGGGAAGGCACCCAACTTCAGCGTCAACTGGACGGTGGGTGACTCGGCCATCGAGGTCATCAACGCCACGACGGGGAAGGACGAGCTGGGCCGTGCATCCCGCCTGTGTAAGCACGCCTTGTACTGTCGCTGGATGCGTGTGCACGGCAAGGTACCGGCCCCGCCTCCCCGCAGCTTGTTCCACAAAGCCCCGCGCCACCATCCCCACGGCCTTTCCCAGACCTCTTTGTTCCTTGGGACCCCTCACCTCGAAGCGTGGCCCCGGCTCCTCTCATCTAAAGCAGCCTCAGGCAGCTCTTCCCTTCCCGCTGGCTTCCTGGGGTGGGGGGGGGGGGCCCTCTCACCTGCACGTGCTGCCAGGTGATTCCACCAGAGGAGGGAAGGCCCCCTCGCGGCCCTCAGGAGGCCTTAGGCCTGTTCCTGCAGTAGCAGCAGGGTCCCTTTCCCCAGATGAGACCTTCTCCGGTCCGTGCGCGTCTTGCTGGTTTTCCTTTATCGGTCGGGGGCGTGGCGGGTGTTTGTTAGAAGGCTTGGCGTGGCGGTTTGGACCGAAGCCGGCTCGCGCTCCCGTCCCTGTTCCCGCAGCAGGGGCACCTGTGCTGGAGGTCCCCACCCTGTTTATCCCCGAGACCTGCACCAGCATGAGTCAGCCAGCCACAGCGGGGGGCAGCGCCTCCCAGTCCTTCGGTGTGAATGAAACACACATAGCATCAGACGGGCTGTGTGTTTCAATAGCTGAAAAGATTAAAATCGAAATTGGAATCAGGTGCCCGTGGGCTCAGAAGCCCCTCTTTAGAACCTGGGGTCTGAAACTGCCTGTCTGACGGGGCGCCGGCTCCGCGTGGGGGCGGGGGGCGCGACGGTCGTGGGCCCTTGCGCCCTGTGTGACACGGCCCCTTGGAGGAAGGCACTGCTGCCTCGGGGCTGTCCCCCACGAGCCAGCGTAGGACGAAATACCAGATTTTGAATGTCTTACTGAGTTTTGTTTTCTACTGTTTCTGCTTAAATAGTCGTGCTTTTTTTTTAACTTCTTACAGGTTCCCTCCAACTTGTTACGGTCCAAGATTACTAAGCCCAACATGTACCATGAATCCAAACTGGTAGCAAAGGAGTACCAGGCCGCCAAGGCGTGTCTGTTCAAAGCGTTCATCAAGGCGGGGCTGGGCGCCTGGGTGGAGAAGCCCACAGAACAGGACCAGTTCTCTCTCACACCCTGACCTGGGGCCTGGGGCCGGGGCTGCTGCGTCCAGCGCTGTCTCCGGAACGTCCCGTCTGGACCGGGGGCAGGTGTGGGGACGCGGGGTGCTGGGCGTCCAGCGCTGTCTCCAGAAGGTCCGGTCTGGACCGGGGGCAGGTGTGGGGACGCGGGGTGCTGGGCGTCCAGCACTTTCTCTGGAACGTCCCGTCTGGACTGGGGGCAGGTGTGGGGACGCGGGGTGCTGGGCGTCCAGCACTTTCTCCGGAACGTCCCGTCTGGATTGGGGGCAGGTGTGGGGACGCGGGGTGCTGGGCATCCAGCGCTTTCTCTGGAACGTCCCGTCTGGACTGGGGGCAGGTGTGGGGACGCGGGGTGCTGGGCGTCCAGCACCGTCTCCAGAACACGTGTCTGGACTGGGGGCGGGCGCGCATTTCGGGGAGGGTGGGGAGGGTGTTGGGGTTCAGTGTCCCCACCTGGCACCCCTGTGCAGCGGCATTACCCCTTTGAATTATCCAGTGACTGCTTTCAATCTCCGTTTACGTTTAGAAATTGAGTTCTACTGAGTAGGGCTTCCTTAAGTTTAGGAAAATAGAAACTACTTTGTGTGAAATTTTTGAATAAATAATTTATTCAGAGTTAGGAACGTGGTTTATAAAATAAGTAATTATATCAGGTCACTCTTACGCCACATTACTTTATGTGTGGAGAAGGGGAGAGCGTAGGGAGAGGTTGGAGGCGGTAGCCTGAAGAGAGCGTCAGGGCTGTGTTACTGGTGGGTCTCCTGCCCGCCCGCCGTGACCCGGCTGCCCTCAGTGACTGTCCCAGCCTGCCCGGGAGAGGACCCCGCACGACAGGCCCAGCCCAGCGCACACACGCGGCCCCTGGTGTGGTGTCGGCGTGCGTCCGTGAGGGTGCAGCCTGGATCCCTCTAACCTTTAGCCCCCCCGGAAGCTTCTGTGCCCCTCCTAGGGTTGCATCGTGGAAAACGTGTTGGTTCACTTCTAAGTGATCAAAGGTACAACGTGGGTGGTAATCCTGGCCATTCATTGGAGATTTTTCAGCAGTATTTAACTTTTAGGGACTAGGAGGAATCCACAGAGGCTACTGCACAATTTTATTCCTTCCTCTGAATCTAATGAGTGTGGATGACTCTCCAGACATCTTCACAGAATGGAAATAGAATTAATTAAGTAGAGATACTCATTCTTAGAAAATGCCACTTAAGGCATATTTTTAAATTAAGCTTTATCAAAGGT
Source organism: Felis catus (assembly GCF_018350175.1). Classification (NCBI taxonomy): domain Eukaryota; kingdom Metazoa; phylum Chordata; class Mammalia; order Carnivora; family Felidae; genus Felis; species Felis catus. Next base: position 1,481,026 of record NC_058376.1, on the reverse strand, counting down.
GTGTTTGAAGTCAGTATTCAGGCCAGAAGCTGGTGAGGCCACAGACGCCATCCCCACCAGGGTCTGCACATTGATTGTCACGGCAGGGAAGGGGTGCTGCTGGCGTCGGGGTGACCCGGGGACGCTGCTCCACACCCCGCAGCACCCGGGGTGGCCCCGGGCCGAGCCGGCAGATGGTCAGGAGCGCGGGCTAGGGTCCTGGGTGGCGCCTCGACCTGAGCTCAGAGATTTGCACCAATTGCCTTGTTTCTTCCACTCAGGATCAGACAGGAGCCCGAGGAGGTGCTGGGTCAGAAGTGGGGGGGTGGGCCTTGTGGGTGCAGCAAGCAGAGACGGGAGACCCCGCCCCGCCTTTCTGGACTCAGAAGACCTAGGACTGGAGCAGAGCAGCTACTGTCCCCTCGGTCCCGACCCCACGTGCTCAGAGCAGGAGATTCGGACCAGAAGTGCAGAGACTCCCGGCGCCTCTGTGGGTCCCCGGGTGGCCGGTCGCAGCTGTGGGTCCGGACCAGGGACTGACCAGGGGCAGAGGAGCGAGCCCCGCCCACACCAGCCTGCTCTCCTGCAGCCCGGGTGCAGGGGTACGGGGGGGGGGGGGGGCCACGGCCGGGCTGCGCCTTCCACCCGCAGCAGGAAAGCTGCCGGCCGGTGTCGCTCCCCTCCCCGAGCAGGCGCTCCCAACTCAGACGACATCTGTAGCCCCTGCGTTTTTATTCTCTCTACAAATGGTATTTTTTCTAACAGGGATCGGGAGACGGACTTAGTTTTTACAGAATACCTGGATTTTGACTAAAAGCCCAGGGGAAATATATTGCATGTACATACAAACGCTGCCCAGTATGTCTGGCTTCTGCCCTCCCGTCGGGTAAAGGCTGAGGGGAGTGTGGTCCTCTCCCCGCCCCAAGTGAAGAAGGACGGCCCTACTGTGTGCTGGCCCCAAGGACCCCAGCTCCGCGGCCACCGGGACTCTCCCCGGCACGCGTGGGCCTCGTGGGCTGTGGAGGACAGCGCCCGGGGTCGGGAGGGAGGGAGCCGTGCCCGGGACGGGACAGCAGCCGGATTAGCTCCCCCGTGAGCGGGAACCAGAGGAAGGAAACGTTAACTCCTCAGGGAGGCGGGAGGCCAGTCAGGAAACTGCACTTTAAACAAACTGCCCTGTTTGAGGCTCAGCGTGCATTCTGCCCCGTGACTGTTTTCCGAGGTATTATTTTGCACACTGTGCCCTAACCCTGGATTTCAGAGACTTGGGAAGTCTGACACCACCAAGAACCTGATTGAGAAAAATCAGTTGTGAAGACGTTTTGCCCAGTGGGGGTTGGGAGGGTTCTGTTCTGTTTTGTTTGCTAAACCTGAAGTATTAACTCCAGGAAGACAGGGACCCTCATGTGGTCCCCAGGCTCGGGGACAGCTGTCCCTCTGGCGGAAGGCCCTTCGCGCCTGGGGTGGGGGTGGGGGGCCAGGCACGCCACAGAGCTCCGTTCTGATCCTGAATCTTAATTGCACTTTTCATCATGTTTTTCTGTTTTGGAGAGTTTTATTGATTTATTTAATCAAAAACAGTTGCTGTATCTTAAAACGTGCAGACTGACATCTCACAAGGCATTGATTTCTCTGGAATGTATTTTCGTTCAGATGATTTCCTTGGCACCCACACTCTAGACTCACTGCTTTCTTCGTAAAGACATCGTTCCTTGTCATCCCAAATAGGGACGCCGAAGAGGGGGCGGCTCTCTGGCTCCTCAAGGCAGGCAGAGCTGAGGGGGATTAGTGATGCTGGGGGCGGGGCCACACGCCGCGTCCCCTTTTATCAAAAAGCAGAAATCGGATGGCTCTTCACTTCTAAAATATTTCACACCAAAAAAATACGGTCTGCCCCGACCGTAAGTTTGATCGAGCAAGAGGAATAAAAGCAGCTGGGTTTCCCATCTGTGTGAAGTCAGAGAATCTCTCAGAAGGTTCCTTTTTGTCAACCCCAAACTACCTAAGTGGAAAGGGCAGAGTATTTGCGACCTTGTGTGTCCAGTGTTGTGTGTCCTTGTCCCCTGGAGTGTCCTGTGACCCTCTCCATCCTCCTGGCCAGTCACGTGCCTCGGGGCTGGGAGGGGAGGGTCTGACTCGGTCCCGGCATTTAGCTGACCTCTGGCACTGCTGTGTGCACCTGTTCACTGTTTGCGGCGACGAGCCCCCGGCCCCGAGAACACTTAGCTTGGCCACGCCGTGGGCTGATGGTACATCGCGAGCCGACGCCTGTCCTTCTGGACACGACCACGAATGGTTAAAGTCAGTCTGCGGAACGTTTGTGGAGTGAGCCCGGAAGCAGTTTGCTTCTCCAGATATTGGGTCATATGCTTTTATTTTACTTTATTTTATTTTGGAATTTGGACACTTTATATGAATGTAGTTCAGCCAAGAACCCTGTCGCTAAGATCCACTCCCCGGTGTTCTCTGTATGTATATTGATGTATATACCACACGTTACAACCTGCATGAGCTTCCTTCTCGCAGCGAGACCAGCCGGAACCAAGCATGAGACGCGGTCCTACACACAAAGGATTTGACATGTTCTCAATAAAAGACAGTGTTATACCACTGCAGTGTGGCTGGGTTTTCTCTCGTTGTCCCCGTGGTCCGCTGACAGGCCTGAGGGCAGCCCTAAAGAGCATAATTTGCAGGGGTGCATAAGCACCTGCCGAGGGCTGCCCGCTGACTGGTCTCGTAGCCGTGCGCTGACCCAGCGCTCGGCGCATTCATACCCAGCTCGGGACGGTTCCTCCGAGCCCTTGGACCCGCGGGTCCCTCACGGTCCTCCTGAGCATGCGTCGCCCACCCCCACATGCAAGGTGTGTAGAGGACAGTCAGGCGGCTGCCCCTGCTCGTGTCCCCGCCTATGAGAAGGGACGACAACGTGGCCCCTGTGACCTGTCGGGCTGTGTGAGGGCGACACGGACAGGAAAACACATGGGAAGAACCTGGGCTGGCCAACAGGCCACTGGCCAGGTGGACTGGGGTCTCAGGTGCAGGGAAGCAGCACAGCTAAGAAGGCGGGACTTTGTTATCCAGGGCTGACTTTTCTGAAAGACGCTCATAATAAACCAAGTGGAAAGCTGGCTGCAGAGAGCGGTATTCGTGCATTTCACGGTTGCAAAGAAACGCGGGTGCATTACGTACAGCACATATGGAACAGCCTGGAAGGGGCTGAGTCTGGTCTATGTGAGTGGGGATTTGGGGTGATTTTAATTTAATTCTGCCTTTTTAAGCTTACCCATTTGTCTGATGTTTCTACAATTACATGAAAAGTAAAGAGGAAAATGTTTTTAAGCGTCAAAATCCCCATGCAAATAAAAAGCACTGTTATGAAAAACTTGCTCTCTTTTGCATCAATTTTGAGTCTGTTCTTTTCCCACGATAAAAGCAATGTTAAGATGAAGATACGTAACACGAAAAGACGGGGGCAGCGCGCCCTTCACAGGTTCATCCCCGGAAGAGCATTTCCCCGAGGATGCCATGTTGAGGGAGCCTCAAGGCCCTCGCTGGAGGCTGGTGGTGAGGCAGAGACGTCACGGGGCGTCCCGAGTGTTGGGGACAGATCCCTGGGCACAGCAGAGACCGCCGCCCGCAAGGAGCTCCTCCTGGGAAAGGACTAGAGAGAAATCCCCCCGGGTTTCGCTGCAAACACACACTGCAATGTGCCAGCTACCAGACTAATTAATTTTTAGCAATATATGCCTTTTTTTCCCATTAAACATAAAGTTAGATCGTGATACTTAATAAAATGGAGGAATTTTTAAAATGATTTTCGTACTTAATTCTTATTTAATCTTTAGCTCCTGGGGGTAATATTCAATATACACGTGTACACAAAGATTTTATCATTCCCCTCACTTAGGAAATAACCTGAACACTTACCTACGTATTTCATTAAGTTTGTAAGTTTTTTGCAAATAAGAAAAACAGCATATGGAACTCATTTTCTTTTCACGGCCTATTAGTAAGTGGGCCAACCATATTAAGTGTACATGTTTGAAATGTTGGCTGACTTCGGCAGTTTATCTCATAGGGTGTGTGCTGCAATTTTATTTCCCAGCGTTTTTCTTTCGGAATATCCCTGGAAAAGTATGCTAATACTTTTATTTCAATTGCAAAAGTGGGTCAAACCTTTCTTGACAGAAAACAAGTCTAATTTGGTTCAACAGCTTGACAAGAATGTGAGATTGCATGGAGGACGTTGGCCATAAATAGGATGAACTGAATCTGTAGCTCCAAGTTGTGCTGAAAATACATTTCAGATAATGGTATGATAAAAGACTTTTATTTTTAAATGTTCAGTCGGATAAAAAGCAATGAAATTAACACTTCAACGTCCCCAACCCCCACCCCCCTCCCTTAGCATATATCAGATGAAAAAAGATACCACTTAGGTGACAGAGAATCATGGATAAATGATAGTTTCTTTTTTTTTTTTTTTTTTAATTTTTTTTTCAATGTTTTTTATTTATTTTTGGGACAGAGAGAGACAGAGCATGAACGGGGGAGGGGCAGAGAGAGAGGGAGACACAGAATCTGAAACAGGCTACAGGCTCCGAGCCATCAGCCCAGAGCCTGATGCGGGGCTCGAACTCACGGACCGCAAGATCATGACCTGGCTAAAGTCGGACGCTTAACCGACTGCGCCACCCAGGCGCCCCTAAATGATAGTTTCTTGATACGTGTATGAAAAGCCTCCTCAGTAAATGTCCCAAACTTCGCAATGACGAGATAACAAATACAGTCACAGCCCAAGTGGTTTCAAAACAGTTCAACAAAAGCCCGAGTGAACAGTTGATAAAGCATTACAAGATTCATACAATGTTTTCTTTTTCCCAATCTTCTGATTTGGGGAATATTATGTAAGAGTGGACGGTGGAAGGTGCAAGGTCGATGGCGGGTGTAGATGATGGAGGTGTATGTGAAAAGTAGGTGGACGGAAGGGTGAATGTGGTGGGTGGATGATATTAAAGGTGGGTCCTGGGGCGGGGCCTTCACCTTTGGGGGTCTTGTTTTTTCTGGGGTTTTCAGACAGTAAAGGCCACAGGCGAGCGGAGGACCCAGGCGGCCGATGGCCTGATGCAACCACGTGCCGAAGCAGGACTCTTGAGACTCTGCAGTTCGGGTGCAGCAAGGACGCACGGATGTAGGTAGGTGAGCGCAGGGGGTGGGTGACCTGGGTCCCTGCCTCTAGAGCCAAGGTCGCTGGGTTGTAAGTGCCTACGTGTAAAGGAGGAATTGAAGGGTTTACTTTTGAACTTTAATACTTACAGTTGTCCAGAAGCCACGTTTTTGCAAAAACCTGTATGTGATGAAAAGATTTAGCTGTAATCTGAAAGTGTTTGACGTGGTGCAGGTTTCCAGAGATTGGGAGCCAATCCAAAGCTTTGGGGATTCTCTGCCCGCCCCTCCCCAGTCCAGCTTCTGGTCCGGGCGCCCTTTGCCCAGGCTGTGTGTGCGGGGAGGTTGGTCGAGGGTCGATTCCAGGGCACCTGACACTCCTTGGGCCTCTGTCCCCAGCCATGTGCAGGCCCCGGGTGTTTCCCTGGGCTGCCCTGGGGCAGGGGCGGGGGCTGGGTCTGGGGTTGGGGTCAGCCGGGTGTCCTGCTGTGTGTCCCGAGCCTCATTTTGGGGAGAGAGAACCTGTTTCTTCTCAGCAAGCAAACAGCGTATGAACAGAGCAGGAAGGAGAAGGGCTTATCTGGAGCTGAAATGTTTTGAAGCAAAGAGGAGGGTGACCTTCCAAGTGGTGTTTGACTTTCTCCTTTTGCCCAGAACTAATCGGCTTAGCTCGGATGCCTGAGTGCCCGGTGACACAGGGACCCGCTGCTTTCAGGGTTTACTCTTTATGAAAGAAAAACACCATTTCTCACCAGAGCCTAAAGTTTATGGGGCTTCTCTCGTGGACCGCTCGTGCTTGGTCATTAAAGGGGCAAAGCCGACACGGTCTCTTTCCTCGAGTTTGTCAAATGGCTTTATTCGTAACAATCATCAGACGGAAACACTGACTGCAGGCTGAATGTTGTCGCCTGCCAGGCAAAGAGCCGCCCACCCATCCCTCCCCCGTTGGCCGTCTGGGGTCAGGGAGCCATCTGGGGGCCTCCTATCGGTGGCCGGCACCTGGGCGGGGGGCGTCAGGGGACAGTCATCTCCATGGGATTACCTGTCTGCTTAAACCGGAGACATCACTCGGGCAAAGCTGACTCCTGGGGACGGAGAGGTGACCCAGCTCCCAACAACAAAAGAACGAGGCTGCCTTTCCAAATCCATTACTGTCACCCGTGTGCCGTCCCTGCCTGCACACCCCTCCCCACAATAAAACTAGGAAACGTAGGTGGGGGCCTCCTGAAGACGCTGCCGGCCGGGCCAGGCTTCTCTTGGTTCAGAAAACAGAGGGATTCTTTGTATCCAGAAGATCAAAATACTCAGGGTGATTTGGTCACAGAGCAGTCACATGTCTGGAGATGGGTGATGTGTCTGTAGCCAGCAGGGGCCGCCCCGTTCTCCCTGCCTCATCACCATCCCCCACCCCACCCCTTGGAGGTCCAGGTGACCCCCTGCATCCTGTAGGGCAAGCCTCTGCCCAGACAAGCTGGGGTGGGGGTGGGTGGGGGGAGACATCACCAGGACTCAGGCCTCTGGAGAAGTGACTCAGCCCTAGCGATGGGACAATGGGGTGGGAAGGGACCCGGCACAAGCTCTATTTCTCCAGGGGAAACAGGTGACCTGGAGGGACCTAGTGTGGAGATCAGAGGACTCAGGCTTAAACCTCTGGTCCCAGGAGCCCCTAGGTCTGCTCTTGGGCAAACAGGGGAGGGACCCGCCGGCCGGGAGGGAAGGAGCAGGGATGCAGACGTCCAGGTGGGGCTGTGGAGCACAGCAGATGGGAGCACAGGGCCCTGCGGGCACTCGCTTGGCTTAGGGTCCCCGCCCTGGATGGGAGTGCTGAGACGGGGAAGGGCCGGCTGGCGGGGAGGCCCAGGCAGAGGAGGCCAGCCAGCAGCCCGGTGCCAGCACACAGGGGCCCCTGCAGCTCACACTGTTCTCGGGGACACCGGAAGGGGAACCGACCCCACTCAAACAGGAGTGACCCCACTCAAAAAGGAGTACCTTGCAGGAGATCCTTTCACAGATTCTCCGAAAAATAAAGCAGCACGTGGAGGGGACAGAGTTCTTTGGTTTTGTTTTTAATGATGGGACAGAATAAGGAAAAAGTGGACAAATACCTAAACCCATGTTCAGGAACGTAAGGACGTGGAAAGTTAGCCGCATAGATCTCTGGAGTTTCCAAGAGTGTTGGAGCGAGATGAATGAGCCCAGGAAGTGGGGAATGTAGGGTCAGGGGACAGTGGTGGGCAAAGAAGCCAGAAAGAGCTACAGTGACGCCCAGACCACTGCCGACGACAGACGCGCTCGGCTGTCCAGAGTCACAGATCCAGGCGTGGCTGGTGGGGTGGGGGCGGTGGGGCTTCCCTGTGGCCCAGACCCCTCCCGACACCGGGAGAGGATGGAGGCTCAGTATGCGTCTCAGCAATGCCGGGTGATCGTGGTGCCACAGAAGCAGGACCAGTGACGTCCAAACCCAAGTCACATGAATACAAAACTCTACTGTTTCACTTCCAGTGACAGTGGACAAGGACAAGCTGGGGACCACCCTGCCCTGAACCCCCAGATGCTGGGGAAACGCAGCGAGGTGACAACTCGCGCCCTGGGACAGAGACAGCTAGAAAGAATGTCACTGCACCCCTGAAATAATGGCCCAAACTTCCGAGGCTTCCTGGGCCCCCAGAAGGCAGTGGTCATGGGGCAACCAGCAGCCTGGGATCCAGAAGAGACAGGTGTCCCTGGGGGACGGGGCACCAGGTACGGCCCACACCATGGGGGGAGCTCGGATGGAGAGACTGTGAGCACGGGGGTGCAGAGCCACGGCCGGCCCAGGGCTCCCAGTTGGGGACAGGACAGCAGCCCCCGGTGGGACACACGGTGCGGCTGGCCCGTTCATCTGTGGCAAAGCCCCCGGAGCTCTGCTGAAACCACACCCCTCGGGGCGGGACTAAACTTCTAAGCTTTTATTTAATTCAAGTGTAAAGAGCCACGTGCAGCTCATGCTACAATATTGCACAATGCGGAACGTGTACTTTCACTTTTAATCGCATTTCTTTTTGGTGTGAACACAATTTCCCCTGATTCTCGCAAGGTAGTTTCTAGAATCCTGGGTTGTTATTTTCTCTAGGTTCACCGAAGACATTATCGTGGCATCTTATGGCTTCCATTCACACTGACGAGAAGTCAGCGATCTACCTGTCCTCCCTTTGTAGATAATCTATGTGTTCGGGTACTTTAAAATATCTTCTCTTTTTCCCCTGGTTTCTGAGGCTTTATTATTACATATTTAGATACAAATTTGTTTTAACTTATCCTCCTTTGGATTTATTGGGCTCACCGGGTCTTTCAGGTATCTTTAATGTATCTGAAACATTCTCAGCCATTACCTCTTGAAATTGCATCTCCTCTTTTTCCATCAATTTCTTCAGAAAACCCTATTGGATGTAGGGCTGACCCTCTGTTTCCATCCTCCACAGTTTTCTGTGTCTGTTTCTCTGGATTGACGTCTGGGATAACTTCGTTGGGTCTGTTTTCCAGTTCACCGTTTCTCTCTTCAGCTGCATCTAATCTGACGTTTAGACATTGAATTTTATGGTGATTTGTTTCCTTCGTTCTTAGGCTTTTTGATCATCAACTTCTTGTCTGATTTGGAAGTGTATTTGGTTGAAATCTTTTGAGTGCTTGACTTAATTTTCCCCAAAAAAGATTTATGCTTCTTTCACCTGGGAAATGCCACCAACATGGGACCATTTTTGTGAACAATCAGCTTGGAATTTGGAGCAGAGCCAGCATGAGGTTAGAGCATCAACGTCACAGAGGTCTGACTCGACTTACGATTTCTCAGGGAAGTACTTCTCCCTCCTCAGTGTCAGGGCTGAGGTGGGAGCATTTCTGGTGTGTTTCCTTCCCCTTGCGGGTTTTTATTCACCCTGTGAAGTCCTGGCTTCACAGAGGGTTCTCGTCTGCGTATCCCGCCCTGGGAAGACCCTGAGCCTTCGGCCCTCGCCCCCGCCTGCCTGGTGCTCTGAGGTGCTGCAGACCTGCGGGTCACTGCAAAAACCCCAGGGGAGAGGCTGGTCTTGACCCAGCTTGCCTGCTGGGGTTCCTGATTTCCCCCCATTTGGTGTCTTGCAATTTCTTTGTTTTCTTGAAAGATGTGTGATGTGTAAGTTTTCCTTTAATTTGTCCACCTAATTATCTTCTCCAGAAGGGTTCTTAAGAGCATCAGATCTGCCACACGTGAGAAACAGAAGTTCCCGCGGCTGCTCTTGGCTCCTGTGGCCCTTTGCTATGGATCTGTCTTGGCCAGTGTTTCCTGAAAAATGGGCTGAAGCAAGGATGCGCTAACTGGGAAGTACGAATTCAGGGCAGTGAGAGTGAGAGTGAGGGACGGGGACGCGGGGATGGAGGGATGTGCTCCACACACAGGGAGCCTTGCCCAGCCAGCAATGACCCAGCTCATTCCCTCAGCACGTAGGACTTCCCGGGACAGGCTTCCTGGAGATGGTGGCCCCGGGGGGGGGGGGGGGGCCCACAGGGGGGCTTATGCATCTGCACGGCCCCTCCCGTGCCCCGTTTCTGGCGGCCAGGGTTGCCCGTGGAGGTCAGCCGCCTTGCACTGCAACCCAGCCTCTCAGCAGCCGCTTTGGCTACCACGTCCTCTGTGCTGCAGGGCGGTGTCACGCTCGGGCCCTGCTGTGGCAGGGGTGGGGGGTGGGGGCAGGGGCTGGTCCGTCTGGCCGCTTCCAGGCGGCTGAGGTGAGGAGCGGAGCTGGACTCCCCAGGCCGGGTGTCTGGTCGAGCCACATGGCTGGAGGTGTGTGCCGACACGGGACAGCGCCCTCCCGGACCACACCTGCTGGGCCGAGGGGTCGGTGCCGCTACAGGTCATAGATTTCTAGGCGACAGTAAAATCTCATGTTTTCAGGGGCAGGGTGAACGGATCGTGTTTCCAGCCCCTTGTCCCCACAGCTCTGGAATCTTCAGCCCATCACCCCAGGCCTGGCCCTGCTAACGTCCCTCGATGCTCTGAGTGCAGGTCGTGGGGGATGAGGGGTGATGGCTCTGACCCTGTGGGTGTGGGCTTGTGGGCCTCCAGCCTCCAGCCCGCGATCTGGTGGGTTAGTGCAGGGGAGACCGTGGGAAGTTGGTGGCAGGTCGGCAGTGATCCCCAGGCCGTATTATGGAGTATTATCGGCGCTCCCCTGCTTTTCAGACCCTGACACCCCTGTCCTTCCAGGGCAGAACCCCGAGCCCGCATGGAATGCGTCCTCCAGACACCCTCCCCCACCTCCTTCCCTGCCCGTGGGGAAGTCACACGAGCCCTCTGGAGTCCTGCAGACAACCTCCTGCTCGTGATGTGGTCACTAACGCTGGAAGAGTCAGTCCGTGTTCAGTGGGAGGGAAGGATCCTGTGGCCGAATAGCCGTGGGCGCCCATACACTATGCCCGCTGGCGGTGGCTCTGACTCATACTTGACCGTGGAACCGGCCTCCCCTGGACGTGAGCTTGGGCAGCACGGCCACACTGTGCCCCTGCCTGGCCCCAGGAGGTTCCTGTCCTGCAGGACCTTCAGGTGTGGGACAAGGGGGGCGTGAAGGACAAATGGAGGTACAGAAACTGGGGCGAAAAAGTCCTCACCCCGGTCCGCTGCTGACCCCCAGGCAGGGGCACTTAGAGGGCAGCATGTTGTGGGGGCGGGGATCCCGGTGTCCTGCTGGCCGACAACAGAGGTCCCGGGGACGTCCGCCAGCAGAGTGGCACGGGCACTCGTGTTTGCTCTGAGCTTGAGTCTCGGTGAGTTTCTGGCGGGGAATCTTCTTCCAACTTCCAACGGGACTTGTTATTTCAGGGACTGGATGGGCAGCCGCGTCCTAATGGGGACAGTGGGGCGGACAGGACGGCTTATTTTCCCCTGGCGCCGTGGTCAGCCGTGTGGCGCGGCGGGTGGCAGCGTTTCTGCCTTCTGCTTTTAGGGCCGATGTCGCGGTTTGCTGTCCTGAGTCCTTTCCCGCCGCGCGGGGAGCGGGGCCGCGGTGGCCGCCACGGCCGCCGGAGACCCCCGCGCCTGCAGGCCCTCGGTGCAGGAGCCCCGTGGGGCCCGGGGGGTCGTGGTCGTGGCCACGGGGAGTCCGTGTCCTCCCGGCTGCAGGCGGCTTTTCGGTGATGCGGGACGGAATCCGACCGGGCCGCTCAGAGCCGAGGCCGGAACCCCGTGCCGCCGACCCGGTGGCCGCGCACGGCGACGGCAAGGTCACCAGAAGCGCCGCAGGCAGGCTTCCGGGTTAGCTCGTCACCAGAACCCACCCAGGCCAACGCGTTACTTGCGCCTTTGCACGCGCCTCGCTTCGCTCTGACCCACGCGGACGCCGCCGGCTGCTCCGATGGCCTCCTCCGTCTGCCTCAGATCAAACGCTGCCCAAATGCCTTGTAATTAATTCGGCTGTGTTTGTCAGCCTTGCGTGTCTGTGCAGAAGCACAATAATTTCCCAAGACGTCTCCCGTCACTGCACGCTTGGTCGAATGAGCCTTTTCTCACACGGATAATGCTGCAGCGAACATCTCAGGGCGCTTTTGTCTCAGGTGAGACATTTTGTTCCTTTTTAAACGTTTTTGTAATGTTTATTAGTTATTTTTGAGAGAGAGACAGAGCACGAGCAGGGGAGGGGCGGAGAGAGAGGGAGACACAGAATCCGAAGCAGCTCCAGGCTCCGGGCTGTCAGCACAGAGCCCGACGCGGGGCTCGAACCCACGGACCGCGAGATCATGACCTGAGCCGAAGTCGGACGCCAAACCAACTGAGCCCTCCAGGCGCCTCTGGGGGCAACGTTTGTTTAAGCTGGACCCCCACCAGCAGGATTGCTGGGTCAAACCACATGCACAGTCCCTGCTTGTGCGTGAGGGTCGTGTCCAAGCAGCTTCCAGAAGAGTCAGGAGTCAGGCCATCCAGAAGTTTGTAAAGTAACGCCCCCCCCGCCCCCACCCTGCAATGCAGACAACTTACCAAGAGACCAAAGCTTTGGGTCTCTTTGGCTTTAACCTGTTGGGATTCACTGGGCCTCATGGACGCGAGGATGGCTGTCGGGAAAACCCTCGCGCGTCGGCTCTTTGGCGTGGCCTCTCCGCCTTCCGGGCTCGGGCTGTCTGGACGCCCGCCTCCCCCGTCTCCGTGCGCCTGCCCCTCACTCTCTCACACCGTCCGGCCGCCCAGTCCCCAGGGACTTCGTGCTTTCGAGCTCACTCATCAGCGTGTCGCGGGCGGAGTTTGCCGTTGTTGCTTGTCGACAATTTCACTCCTTCCGTTTCCATTTCTAGAGGCCGTATTCCATGTTCCAGCCCCTCCGTGCTCTCTGTTACCTCTGTGAGCCCATCACCGCGGTTCCCTCATACTCCGTGGGCGCTCCAGGACCCGCTGTGTCTGGCGGGGTCCGTGGGCTGTTTCTCTGATGCTTGCGTGGTGTCTGCTGAGCCTGGTCACGAAACCGTGTCCGTGTACGTGGGGATGTTGGTGGCACTGAGGGTGCAATCCTCCGGTGGCCGCGTCTGCCTCGGCGGGGACCCCAGGAAACCGCGTGGAGCACGTGCACATGTGTGCACTTGGTGTTCTAAGTCCGCGTGAGGGTGGCCTCCAGTTAGAAATTGTTGGGGGACACTTTGCTCCCTCCAACGGTCCCGGGTTTGCCTCTGGGGTCTGCAGACAGACGGCAGACGCAGCCCGGGCCCGCCTGCTCCCGGCTGGCTGTGCCCGGGCAGCCGCGCGGTGCCACGAAGCAGCGGCCTGAAGCCATGGGTGCAGCCGCGCGGTCCCAGGGGCCACGAGGCTGGCAGCAGGTGCAGCAGGGCGCCGTCCAGCTCGGGCCGCAGCACGGCTCTGGCGTCCTTGGCTGTGGCCGGGTCTCTGCCTGTTGTGGCCCAGAGCTCCCCCGTGGCTCCCGTCCTCTCCGTCCTTTGGGACACCCGTCACTGGATGTGCCCTGCCCCCGAATCCAGGACGGTCCCACGTTGAGATCTGTAGGTTAGGCACATCTGTGAGGAAGTTTTAACACATGAAGTCACACTGTGCCCCAGGGGCACAGACATGGGTTTGGGGGAACAAACCCACCGCACCGCCCGAGAGCATGTGGACACCCTGTCTTGCTTCTGCCTTGGATGATACGCGCTGTTCAATTGTACTTGAATGGAAATACTAAACTGAATTTTAACTGAATTTAACAGGAGGAAAGGAAACTGAGGAGAAAGTCACCCTACATGCAGTGTTTGTGCTCGGCTGGGTGAGGTGGGGCCAGGAGGGGCGTGGGGCGTCCTGAGCCGCAACCCCGATGGGACGGACCCTCCTGGGCCCCCAAGTGTCGGGACCACCGTCTGACATTCGGACTTTCTATTCGAAACTTGGCTTTTGTGAGATCCGGAGGCCTTTCCCGCAAACTGGGCCCTTCGGCCTGGGTGCTCATGGGCGGATCTGGGGCCCCTGGGGAGGTGCGGGCAGGACCCGCTTCCAGCCGGGGGAGGGGGGCGTGGGGACCCCCCGCAAGATGCCAGCCCCGCGTGGCTCCGTGCTGCTGCTGACTCGTGCCGAAAGTGCCCCGTCGAGTTGAGGCAGCGCCCTTCGAGCCCCTGGCTGCAGTCACTGAGAAGTCCCGACTGTCCAGCTTCCTGCAGGGGCGTCTCCCTCGCCCGTTAGATTCCGCGGTCGGTGGCCTCTCAGGCTGGACCGCTGTGTCCCCTGACGGTTGTTGGTAAAATGCCCCCTGGACGCAGCCTGGTGACACTCCTGCGGCAGGTAGGACAGACCGGCCCCCCCACGCCCCCCACCCCGACCCCCCGTGCTGCGGTGTCCCCTCTGCCCTGACCGTCCCCACACGGAGAGAGCACCGTCTGGGGCGGGCGGCTCCCGTGCGTCCTTGGCGCTCAGTCTTGAACTGGAGTATGTGGCAGGGTGAAAATCGCCCCCAAAATATCCGCTCCCAATCCCGGAACATGCAAATGTGACCTTATAAGGAAGTGGCTCTCTGCAGATGGAAGGTAGGGATACGGAGGTGGCTTCTCCAGTGTCCCCTGAGTGCCCCCTCGGGGCCCTTACAGGAGGGACGGGGTGGGGGACAGGCTGCCGAAGGGGCAGGCCATGTGACCACGGAGGCAGAGACTGGGGTGAGGGGCCACCGCCACCGGAGCTGGAGGAGGCGGAGTGGGGGGGGGTCCCTCCCTGGGCACCTGTGGTTGGAGCCAGAGTGGGCGCTGGGGAGGCGGTAGAATGTGCCTGTGTCCCTCCATCAGTGTCTCTGCCGCCCTCTGGTGACCTTGGGCACACGGCTTGACCTATCTTAGGCCTAGCTTGCTTCCTGTCACTTGGCTCCCTGTGGGCGGGGCGTCCTGGCCCCAAGGGGGGGGGACTCCCTGTGGGCGGGGCGTCCTGGCCCCAGGGCGGGGGTCACACTCAAGTGCCAAGTGAGGGCTGCAGGTGCAGGGACAGGGTCTGGAGTCTCAACACTGGGAAAGTGACCTTGGCTTGGTCCCTGGGGACAGGGCTTGGACGCACTCGAATTTCCCTCCTCTCCGGGGAGCTGAGTCTGTAGGGGCTGTATAGTCCCTCTGGTCTGGGGGACCACCGCGGCCCCATTTCCCACCAGCATGACACAGCCCGCCCAGGGGTGTTTCTAACCTCCGAATGACGGCCCCCAGGGTCCACTGTGCTGGAGCCACACCCTCCCCAGGGACCCCTTGGGGCTGGGTGTTTCCCTGGTCGCTTGGACCCCCGGGGACAAGGCTGTCTGGGCACTTCGGAGCTGAGTTCACGTCTCCCCGCAGCCCCGCTGACACCCACTCTGCTTTGGGCCCTTTCGACAGCTGGCATCTCACGCCGGCCACCGTCCCGGGTTTCTCCCATCTCCTGGGCCACAGGGAGGGAGGCCGGGGGTCTGTGGGGGTTAAGTCGTGTCCAAAACGTGCAGCCAGTCAGCCAGGGCTCAGGGGCCTTTCTGCACGTACACCACGTGGTTCTGCCACTCGGATCTGGAGTGTGCACGCCGCTCTTGGGGGCCGAAGCGGGACTCGGCACAAGAACCCTGCTGTTTCCCCCGAATCGGGAGACATGTGTTGAGGTTCACCTGCCCACCGGCGCAGCGAGGGGGCTGTGGAGGCAGCGGAGGAGGCCTGGGCCTGGGGCCTGGGCCTGGGTCTCAGTGAGGAGGCCGGCCGCGGACGGTGGCGGTTCTGGAACACTTATTCCTAGCCCCCCCTGGAGTGGGAGGGGCAGAGGGGCCGGCGCCCCTCGACGTCCCCTGTGGAGGCCCCGTGCCTGGCCGCAGGCCAGAAGGGCCAGGTGAAGTTTCTGGAGAACCTGAAGCATTTCAAGGGAAGGTTCGAGTCTTGGGGATGGCCTGGGGTGTGGTGATGGTTTTGGGCCTCCAAGGGCAGGGGCAAAGGACCACCTTCTGTGACGCTTTCTTCTGACTGACCTGGGGCTGGGTTCCTCGGAGATGCTGTGGGACAAGGCCACGTCAGATGGCGGCCACACCCTGATGCGCACCTGCTACCGTTCCTCGAGGTGGGGGCTGCGGGAGCCCAGGGGCCTGTGTCAGAGCCGAAGCGGAGCCGGGCCGTCCCGGGGGGGGGCCACGCTGCGCAGGGGGGATGCTGGCTCGGTCTGCGGCGGAGGGAGGGGGCCCCACTCATCCCATGGTGTCCTGGTCCGGGGGTCTGTTGGCCCTGGACGCAGGGCCTGGGACTGCTTAAGAGAGGGGAGGAGCTGGTGGACGGAGGTGCCCACGATGGGGCCATCAGCCCGAGGTCAGCGGTCAGGGGCTCCAGAGGCTGCCGGGTCTGAAGACAGCGGACCTCTGAGACCCGCCCACTGCCCGCGGAGGCCAGGCCTCCGCACCTGTGGGCGTGTGGCCCTCAGGCCCCCCGCTCTTACAGCGTCCATTGGGGCCGGTGTTCACCCCAGGACACGGTGGGGAGACCGCCTCTGGGTGCCAGCACCGGGGGAGGAGGGAGCACCGCTGTCACCAGGGGGCCGGCAGATGCCAGAGGCGAGGGTTCCAGAGGGTTCCGGCCACTCCCCTCTCTGGCCGGCGTGGGAACAGTGGGGGTGGCAGCCCGGGGGGCCGGGGAAGACCCTTGGCGCAGAGTGGGCTTTGCTCCGTGGTCTGAGACTTGCTCCCTGCTGCTGGAACAGGGTGCAAATCAGACCAGTGGGCAGGACGGCCGGACGGCGGGACGGCCGGACCGGAGGGGCGAGCGTCCGCAGAGACAGAGGTCCGAGGGTGGTCCACTGTGAGCCCTGGAAGGACGGGGCCGGGGCCGGCTCGACGTCTTTCACTCCATCGTGGGCCACAGAGCTGGCTGCCGGCCATAGGGGTGTGGACAGCCACGGGGTCCCAAATAGGAGAGCGGGTCGGCCGGCCCGGCCCGAGCCGTGGCTCAGAGGACACGGCGGCTGTCCACACCCCTGGAACTCGCTCGGCGAGGTTGGCAGGGCCAGCACAGCAGTGTGGACGACCAAGCAGAATCCCGGACAGGCACTCAGGACCCGGCACGAACACGAGAAGGTCGAGACCAGGAGGGAGAGCCGATGCGTCTTCTGCCTCGCCGTGGGCAGGATGTGCAGCAGCTTCTAAGAATGCGGTGCGAGCAGAGGCAGCCGGCAGAGGAGGAGGGAGGCAGGCTAGAGGAAGAGAGGTGGGCTGCGGGTCTCTGCAGGGGTGCAGGGCAGGTCCCTGAGAGCAAGGGAGGCTGGGCGGCTCTGGCTGCCCGAGGCCTGAGCTGCCGGTGGGAGGGGGGTGTGCGGGAGGTCCTGGGAAGTGGAGGGGGCCCGTCGCCCCACGGGTGCCTGGGGAGGAGGTGGGGATGGGACTGGGCCCCTGATGAGCTCAGAAGCCCCCAATGGGGCCCGCAGGTTACGGAGTCCCTGGGTGGCAGGGGTGAGGTGTTGCTGCGTGGGTCCCTACCCTGGGCAGACGTTGTGGCTCAACCAGGGAGCAGAGGCAGCATTCTGGGGCTGGTCAGAGAAGGGGTAGTGACCCATGGCCAAGAGGAGGGGCCCACGGGGGCCTGGCAAGGATATATTGGCGGGGGCGGGGGCGCATACAACGGGATTCAGGCCACTTTCCTGGCCCGCCTCATTCCCCGCCTGCTGTCTTGGGGCTCCCGGCCGCTCGGGGCCTGCATTTCCAAGCTCACTGGGCTGTCCTGGCAGGAGCTCCGGGCGGGGTGACAAGGTGGGGCTAGAAAGGACGACACAGGGGCCGTCTCTGCAGAGCCAGGAGGAGGAAGGTACAGGCGGGCAGGGTCTTCCAGGGTGTCCCGTGGGCCGTGGAAAGGTGGCCCCCTGCCCTCCAGTGCGCCAGGGCCCGGCCGGGGGCGCCGGAGGAGGTGCTCACGCAGCAGGGCCGGTCACCTGACGTGGGTGCGCAGCCCTCCCACGACGGGCCCAGGGGCCACTTGCCGATTTAGCGGGAGGGTGAGGCGGAAGCCGGTGCCACCCCTCCTGATCCTCCCCGGTTCTCCAAGACCTGGTTGGCGGCCGTGGCCGTCTGTTGCGGAGTCTGAAGGCCTGGTTACACCGGGGTAGCCACGGTGTCCTTGAGGGAACACTGGGCAAGTGGAGAGGCTCCTGGTGCCCGGGGCTCTGGGCAGACTCAGAGGGCGGGGACCGAACGTGGCGGCCGGGACGGCCTGGGCGCCTCCTGCAGGGCCCTGCGCACTGCTGTCACCCGAGGGTCTGGGGGCTTCCTCCTTTGCCTCACTGGCCTGGCAGCCCCAGGCAAGGGCTCAGGTGTGCCGGGGGAGGGGGGACTCAGGTTTGCCTCGTGGGGGGGCTCAGGTGTGCCGGGGGAGGGTGGGCTCAGGTGTGCCAGGGGAGGGGGGGCTCAGGTGTGCCTCGTGGGGGGCTCAGCTGTGCCTGGCGGGGGGGCTCAGGTACATGGGCTCCTCTGTGCCTCTCCTGTGCTTCCTCGGAAACGGGCAGGTCAGAAAGTGCCAGCCTGTGGTCCCAACAGAGCCACCTGAAGTCACTGTCGCCAGTCGGCCTGTTGAGATGTGTCTGCATTTTCTGATTGGCTTCACACACCCTGTTCTCAGCGGGAAGGCCCTCCCTGCTCCTGGGGAGGGAGGGCAGAACAACTCCTCTGAGGACACGTGGGGCAGCCAGGGCATCTCACACCCAGGGCAAGACCGAGTGCGTGGCGGGGACCCCTGCGGCTGGCCCTGCCCTTGGAGGCGGGAGGGTGCGGGGTGGGGGGCAGCCAACCACAGGGAGGGCCCCCGGGAGAGGCCAGCAGCCTGAGGGTTTGGGGCAGCACAGAGTCCGCTGGGCAGCGGGTCCGTCCTCCCGCGATGATCACGAGGTCGGTTGCTTCTCTGTTCTCAGGCTTGTTTGTGGGAGACACGGGTGAAGAAGGAGAATGAGAAAGAAAGCGATCTTCGGAGGAAGGAACCGGGGCGTAAGGCATGACGTCTGTCCTGAAGTTTCCCTGGCCCGTTTAGTGCCCGCATGGCAATGGGGGCATAGGGGGGAGGGGACAAGGGCTCCCCGCATTACCGGGCGCGACTGGGGTACTGAGGGCCAGCGAGGCCCTCCTCAGGCAGAGGGGACTGGCCTCCCCGCCCCACCTTCCTGCCTGGCCTGGGACAGGGCTCCACCCACACATGGGGCTGGGCCCCTGGATCCTGCTGTGCCTGAAGGCGGCCTCTCCCGGCCTGAGTGCTGGAGTCGTGCCCGTTGAGCAGCTTGGTGGGGGCTCCCTTCTCCGGACTGACCGCGGCTCTGAGGTGGGCTGCTCCCAAACTCCTCAGAGCCGGGTCGTTGAAGACGGCTGCGCACAGCCACCCGCGGCCCCCGGCTCAGCGGCCGTCCGGCCTCCCCTGGGACTCCCCTGTAGTGGAGGCCCGGTCCCCGGGGAGCAGCCCAGCGCCCCGCCCTGTCACCCAAACCAATCTGTTCCGGGAGGGCCTCTGGGTCAGACTCTCGGATGGGCGTCCCCAGCCCAGAGGAGGCGCCTCACTTTCCTGAAATCGGCCCCGAAAACATCAGCAGTGTGGACGGCAGGGGGCCGGCGGCCAGAGAGATGCACACGATCAATAAGGGGAGAACTTCCGAGAGTCAATCTTGAAATCACACCCTCGAATTTCCCATCATTTGGGGGTGCCCGGGTGGCTAAACGGCTGACTCTTGACTTTGACTCAGGTCATGGTCTCACGCTTTGTGGGATGGAGCTCCGGGCGGGGCTCTGTGCTGACGGCACGGAGCCTGCTTGGGATTCTCTCTCCCTCTCTCTGCCCCGCCCCCCGCTTGTTCTCTCTCCCTCTCATAAATAGACAAACATTAAAAAGAATCTCCCATCACTTCCCTTCCCTTCGGGCTGTGAAGGACCTCAGGGTCGTCCTGGGCATTTTCAGCGCTGGTACGGTGCAGGGAGCGCTCCCTGGCTATGTCACTGCCTCCTGAACAAGGACCCGACTGAATTGGAGATGTGGGCAGGCGGGGAGGTGGCGCTCACCCAGCAGAGCAGAGGGCAGCGAGGCCAGGCCTCGCTTCTGGGGGGAGAGAGCGTCTCTCCTGTCCTGGCAGCGGAGGATATGGACCCTGGCAGGCTCCAGACTCTGCATTCAATGCCCCTCTGGTCGCAGGATTAAACGGGAACGGTAAGAACGGACAGTTACTGTGTCCGTCAGAAGTATCCGGAGAAGTTGCTGCGGGGACAGGAGGTCTCTCCTCACAGTGGTAGTTAGAGCCTCCGAGGGCCCATAGCAGAGGGGGTGCCCCGTCCAGGCATCCCGGGTGGCCCTCCAGCTCTGATCACGTCCCCATCTTACCTACCTGGCTCGGGACCTCGCCCACCATCTGACCAGAGGCCGACAGGCATCTGGTTCCCCTGCAGCCTTTAGCGAACGGAGTTGGCTCCCCGTACTCCTGGCCCGGCCAAGTGCAGGGGCTCCGGTGGGCTCCTTCCTGCTTCCTGGCCCCTCCCCCTGCAGCTGGGAACCACATTACAGTGCTTCCTACCCCAGGCCCCTTGCTGACCTCAGGGGCTCTGCGACCATGGGGCTCCTTCCTTCCTGCCCCACACCGTGCCGCGGCACCACCATACTGGGTGCTGGCACCTGCTTTCTGTTTCTCAAGCCAGACTTGCACTTACCTCAGGGCCTTTGCACTGGCTGCTCCTTCCCTTCCAGTGCTCTTCCGCCCACTCAGGCCCCTTGTCATTCGGACCTCGCGGTGCAGGTGCCTCATTCTGGCCTCCATCGCACCTCTTAGAGTTCCAACCACCGTGAGAGTCAGGGCCTCCAACTTCACTTTGCCTGCAGCCCTGCAGGTAGCAGTTGGTCTGCTCGCCCGGATGGCCCTCCCTGACCGTCCATTAAGGGACAGTTCTCGCCCATCCCTTTTCCTCCCTTCAGCACAGAGGACCCCAGGCTCCCGATTCTGGTTTTAACCGCTTTCCCGTGTGTCCGCTCCAGCAGAACGTCAGCTCCTGGCCCACGTCGGGGCTCGGGACCCAGGCAGGGGGTGCAGGGCCGGGCACCCAGAGGGGAAGCTGTTGCAAGGTACGGAAGAGGGTGAGCGAGGGGTCCTCCCTGCAGCCCAGAGGGCGTCTCAGGCTCGATGCAGCGCACGGTGTCTGTGCAGAAGCCTCCACGTGGAGTGAGTAGCACGCGTACCATCCAGGGACGCCGGCCCCCGTGAAGCCGGGTGAACTGGAATGTTCTGTGACGACCCTCCTAATTTAAATTGTGATGACGTCTGTGACACAGATGGGTCAAAGGTGTGCTGAGGGGGGAAAGCTGATCTCCAAAGGTCACACTCTTGAGACGACAAAAAGTGTGGCTATGGGGACAGACGGTGGCCACCAGGTGGTGGTGCGGCACAGGGGTAACACGAGGGGGCCCATTGGAAGGCGCCGTCTCCACCGTGCAGGCACACACACTTGCACGCACTTGTGGAGACACGTGTACACACGTGCACACAGGCACACAGGCGCACGTGCACACCCACAAGCACACATGTGCAAGCACAGGCAGGCGCACAGGCACGATGCACACACACACGCCAGTGCCGGTGGCACTGGTAGCAATGGAGCAGGTCCGTGGACCAGGTCAACCTGGCACTCGGGCCACGCGAGGCGTCACTGTCGCGGACACGGGCGGAAGGGAGCGCCGTCATTTCTCACGACAGCACATGAGTCTACAAGTGTCTCGAAACAAGAAAGCGAAGAACGCATCTATGGCCCTGCGGAGAAGCGGCCGGCACGACCCGAGGTTGGACGTGCGCCCAGGGGACCTGAGGCGGAGTCTGCTGCGTGCGTCCCCGGGCCGCTCTCAGAGGACGCACTCTGCCCTTCACCGGGGCCCGGGCTGGGATGGGGCACACGGAATAGGGTATCGGAGAGGGAACGTCACCAGCGGGAGGAGCGGGACAGTGAGGTGGGGGGCACGGCACTGGGGTGCGGTGGTGCTCTCCCCGGGAGCCGGTGGCGGCCGGGGCCAAGGAGCCCCGTCTGCGGCCAGGTCACCCGTCGCCGTCCCCGCAAGTGCCCGGCTCATGCCGCACAGGCCTTCCGGGGCCGCGCATCACCCCCCCATGGAGAGCCGCCCCGGAAAGCCCCGTTCACAGGGATGCCCACGCGGGGATCTTCCCAGGCGTGCCCATGAGGCCCGACGGGCGGCTCCAGCTTTGCCCACCGGGGAGCTTCTGATTTCACTGGGCCCCGCGCACTGGTGGGATTTTAGCCGGGGCAGGGGCGCGTCACGGGGGGCTGGGCTCCCGCTGCCATCCTGCAGGGGTGAGACCGTCTTCGCCCGGATGAGCAGAACGAGCGAGAGAGCCAGCCCTCCGGGTGCGTGTTGGCTGGGAGGGCAGCGGCCCGCAGACCGTTAACTCTTTGCCCGACGGAGGCAAGCCGTGCAGGAGGCTGGGCCCTGGGGCCTGGGGCCCCTTCTCCCCATGTCTGGGGTGGGCTCCTCTTCCGGGTCAGGCCCGGCTCCGGGCAGACACAGCCCCCAGCTCAGGTGCAAGGGTCCCCTCAGGTCGAGAACCCGGGGCCCAGGGCGGAGGGGGGAGCGGGTGCGGGGCGAGGTTCCCTCGGGACAGTCGGCTGGTGGGACACATGAGACGCCCCGCTCAGGTCCTTGGTCACCCCCTCCCTCCCCCACTGAGGCAGGACCCACACGGAGGAGAGACCTGGATCCAAATCCGGGTCAGCCTCCTGCTCGCACGGCGGCCCTGGTCGTTCACCTGGCCCTGAGCCTCAGTTTCCCCATCTGTAAATGGGAGAGGTGGTGACAGCTTGTAGACACACTCTGGCCCACACTGTTCTGGTACTTTCCACGGACAGCCTGTCCTGCTGGGGCAGCGTCGGGGGAATGGAGGGATGAAAAAAGGGGCACCTCTCAAGTCTGCCCGAGGGGCAGAGCACCGGAGGCCCCAGGTCCAGTGTGGCGGGTCAGCAGGCGCCCAGTCAGGAGGGCGGGAACGCGGGCTCAGGCCTGAGGCCTCCGGGAGTCAGCATCTCTGGCCCACGGCGACTACAGCTCTAGACCTGCCAGGGTGGGGGGCGGGCCCAGGGTCGCCACGGGCCCCGGGCCCCTCTTCTCCCACACACCGCCTGCCTCTTGGCCTCAGAGTGGACCCCACGCCCCCCACCCTTGCAGCATGACCGCTCTGTGCTCCGTGGTGCCCGGAAGCTTCCTGTTCTCCAGGCTGGGGTTGGAGGCCACGCCGGCCCAGACCCCCAGGCCCAGCGGCAGCCTCTCCAAGTGCCCCTCCGCGTAGGAGATGCCCAGCATCCAGCATGGGGAGGGGCGGCAGGGGTGTCCCTGCCCCATCGCCCCCGGAGCCTCCGTGACCCCCAGGGCCCAGGGCCCTGCAGGACCCAGGGACGCGCTGCTGGAAAACCGCCCGCGAGCACACGCTTCCTCCTCCCGGTCCTGGCCAAAGTGCCCGTCTTGTTTCTACCCACAAAGGTGTGCGGGAGCGGGGGCCGGTGGTGTGCCTGGGCCTCCCTTGGAGGAAAGAAGGGGACCGAGACCCACGGAGAGGGCAGCCCGCGCCCTCCCGAACAGGCGGGGGTCCCGTCGGTCTGGAAGCAGGTCTCCATTCTGAGGCCGGAAGCCCATCCCGCCCAGCACACCCCGAGGGCACCGTGGTCACAGCAGCTGGTGCCCGGAGCCCGGACCGTGAGGCAGAGCCCCCAGTGTCGGGACACAGCCCGTGGGGGACGGTCGGGGGTGGCCGGGCGACCGGGATGCGAGCGAGCAGGCGCTTCCCATGCCGCATGGCGAGTGCCGGCGGCCGGGGTCCTCCCACATGGGAGCCCTCCCGGTGCCGGTGGCTCCTCCCCCCGCACCCCCGAGGGCTCACAAACCGCCGGGACCCAAACCACGTCCACCCGGCTCGCGGGACGCGAACGCTCGGTCCTCGTTTAACGAAAGGCCGGTTTTCCTTCACCTTCAGCCCCAAGGAGAGGTTAGCTGCCGAAGCGCGGGGCTCTGGGGGCCCATCCGGCCTTTGGGAGCAGGGAGGCTGAGGGTCTCGAGACCGCCTCTGCCCACACGCTCCTCCGCACGGGGACGGCCACAGAGGCACACTTCACAAAGTCGCGAGCGGCCGTCCTCGCCCCGGCCCCGAGCTGCCCGTTCGGGGGCACCGCCTGGACTTCCCGAAGCACCGCGTCTCCACGCCAGCACAGCTGTCCCTCCAAGTGGCACCCAGACACGCCTGCCGCACGGGTCACCACCCAGGCGGCCACCGGGCGTGTGGCTCCGTGCTCCTCCTCCGGTCGGGTGCTCGAGCGGGGGGCGGGTGGGCTGGGCAGCTCCAGGTGTGAAGGGGGGTGGCTCTGCCGACGGGCGGCCTCCGTGGGCCCCGCACCGTTCCCCCCACCGGGCGGAGGCCACCTGAGTGGGCCACCGAGGTTTCCTCCTCCCTCCACCCACGCTCCCCCCGGCTCCCCCACCTGGACCCGCCCCGTGGTTTGAGTCATCTGCTCACCCCTCAACTCGAGACTCCCGACCCCCATCCCGGAAAGTGCTCCAGGCTCCTTCCAGTGGGGGGGCGGGGGGGACGCCCTGAAGTCGAACCCTCCCTGACGGCTTCATCTGGGCCCCGGTCTCTAGCCTGTTCACCCCTTTGCTCAGACCCCCCAGGGACTCCCGCCGCCACTCCCCCCTCCCCCACCTCTGGGCCCCCCGAGACTCCCCCCGACTCCCCACGGCTCCCCCTCCCCCGCCCTGGGCCCACCTGCCACGGCGCCTTTCCAGCACACGGGGCACAGGCTGCCTGGACCACAGTGCCCCCTCCCTGCCGACCCCTCACCTCCCCGCGAACCTAAGTGGGGTGGCCTGGGCTGGGGCTTCCTGAGAGCACAGACCCAGGACGGCCTTCTCCGTGCCTGACGGGCGGCTCTCAGGCAGCAGCCGGTCCAGCGGACAGATAGGAGAGGACGCTCTCCCCGTCCCGGCCACGCAGTCCCCGAGTGAGACTACACGACAAAGCACTTCCCTTAAGACGGAGAAGTGGCAGTCACGGTCAGAACTGTTACACGTAGCTCTCAGCCGAGAAAAAATTCAGGGCTATGAACAAGGCACCGTTTACAGAATCCCACCTTTCTAGAAAACATATTTTATGAATGGCATTTGAATGTACAAATGGGAAAAGAATAAATACTTTATCGCCTGACCCCACGCCGCCGTGACACCGCAGGACCCTGCCGAGCATTCAGGTGGGTTTTCGGAGCTCAGGAAGCCCCAGAAGCCCCGGGGCTTTGGACCACGGCCTGGGTGGGTCACCCGGGGCTCCCGGCCAGAGGGGATGTGGTGGTGACCACGCTGACGGCCTAGAAAGGGTTTCTGTGCAGCGTGACCCCAAGGCCCTTCTGAGGCCACAGCGATGGTGCCCCTCGTCCCCGGGCCCACCGCGCCCACCACGAGGCTGTGCCAGGGGCGTCCGCCCTCACACGCTCACAGGCGGCCAGGGCTCCTCTCTGCGAGAACCCGACAAACCGCTGGAGACTTCCAAGGAACCTTCCAGCACTCTGAGCGGGGGACAACAGGCCTCAGACCTGGTCCGCAAGGCCGCGGTTCACTTCCCGCCAACCCGTGGGTGGCTTCAGGTGGGCGAGAGGGCGGAAAAAACAGGACCAGCAGGCCGACGCCACGCCAGGTCCAAAGGCACGGCCACCCCGGCCCCCGGGACGGGAGCTGCCCGCACGCCACATCTGTACCACTCGCTGCCGGACGTCCCTCCAGACCCAGGAAACGAGGCCCGGCACCTTCTCCCGTCACGAGGGCCTTGCTGGCAGGCGGAGACCCGGTTTCTTGCCCGACCAAAGCCCCCGGCCACGGGTGGCCGACGGCGGGAAGAAACACCCAGCACAGACACACGCCGTGGCTCACGTGGCTGTGGGCTGCGTCCGTGACCCTGAAGAGGGCTTATCTGGTAGCCTGGCCGGTCGGACAGGGGCAGGAGCCACCCGAGGGAACTCGCGTGGTCAGAGAGAGCCCGAGAGTTCGCGTGTAAGGCGAGTCCAGGAGGTGGGGTCCACGGGGTGCCGGCTCAGTAGGCGACCTTCCAGTGCGTGGGCTGCTCGCACGCCTCCTCCAGGTCCCCACAGAACCGGTTGTACGTCGTCCGGGGGTCGAGCCCTAGGATCTCTCTCTCCTCGTGGATCCGGAAAGAAAACGTGGAGACCGAGGTCCCGATGAAGAACCTGCGAACCAGAGGTCACGAGAGGCGCGTGAGCGAGCTCACCCCCCCCAGCCCTGCCCGGCCTCGTGAGTCACCGTTGCCCAGGGGCCACAGGCCTGGCTGGGGCGGGGCTGGGGTGGGGGTGTGCTGCGGAGAGGCCCCAGGTCCTGCACGGGCGCCGACTTGAGTCCCCTGCAGGATTCTGGCTGCTTGAGGTGGGGGCTCAGAGCTGGGCTTGGACCTCTGAGGGCAGACAGGCGTCCCCACGCCATCTGCTCAGCACGGGGGAGGCCCCGGCCCGCAGCCCGGCAGGCACAGTTGGGACCAACCGGGGCATACGCCAGGTGGCTCCGAGGGTCCTGCAGACGGAAACTAACCTCCTCTCGGTTTCCCACCCCCCGCGGAGCGTGTGCGTCCCAGCCCTGCTCTTCCCCGGGGGCAGGCCTGCCTCTCGGGACAGTGACACAGAGCCCGCCCTCCCTTTCCGGAGGCCCTGTGTGTGCTCCTCGGTGACACGTGTGATCGAGGAGGTCACCGAGTCCAGAGGAGCAGGACCTCGAGGTGAAGGGACGCACAGGAGGGTCTGGGACAGAGCGCCGCGACGGGACCGGGGAGGAAGCCGGCGGGTGAGGACCGGACGGGGAGCACGACCCTCCACGCGGGGCCGGGGAACGGGGGGCCGCCCGCCAGAGGCTGAGGGGCGCGGGGCGCGGCGGGCGCGGCGGGCAGAGGCACCTGGCGTGCGAGCAGATCCACTGGTCGATGATGGCCACGCCACCGTCGCGGTACAGCTCCAGCTCCTCCCACGTGGGCTCGAACCTCACCATCTCGGGCAAGAGCCGTCTCAGCTCCTCGTGTTCTGCGGAGCAAAGGAGGGCGGACGCGCTGGGGTCGCGGCTCCCGGACGCGTGTGCTGCGCCGGCTCCGCACGGGCCGGCGGAAACGGGCAGGAGGACCGGCCGCGGGAGCCGCCGCTGCCCTCCCGGCTCGGGCCGAGGCTCGCGCGCGGGCCCGGGCCTGCCGCGGCCTAACCGGGGGCAGCGGACGCGGAGCCGGAGCCACGTACCCTTCCTGACGGCGTCCGTGGCCACGAACACCTTGTCCAGCTGGTGGGTCTTCATGAGGCCGCGGATCTTCTTCACGGCCCCGTCCAGACTGGGCACGTCCTCTCTGTGGCCCCAGATGAAATCTTTCCTCCTCAGGTGAACCGCGAGGTACGGACCCCCTAGCGAGGACCCCAGCTTGACCTGGCAAAGGACGGGGACCGCTGAGGGACCTGCGTGCGGCTGGCACGCGGGACACGGAGGGGACACGTTGTCCGTGTGGCAGCACCACGCTCCGCAGGCGTCGGCCCAGATGTCTCTCCAAGACCGCGAAGTGACTAATTACCACAGACCCTTTAACTGAGCGAAACAAAAAAGGTAAAGGAAACCCTGGAAAAAAGTACAAAACTAGGGAAAAGGGTCTATTCGCTACGGTGCTTTTCCAGTAAACATCACGTAACGACTGAGGGATCGCTGCCGGAACGGTGCCGCTCCACGCGCGGCCGGCCCCGTGGACAGCGCCACTCGAACGCGCTCCCGGGAAGTGCTCAGCAACGACGCCCGCTGGAGACAGCCACGTGTCATTTGTTGAAAACGAGTGACATGAAAACCACACCTTCAGAAAAAACTTTCTAAAACAAGGGTGACCCTTTCGGTGAGTCTGGTTTGGCCGCTCTCAGAAAAACCTCGCCTTTTCTTTCTCTGTTGTCCTCACGTCACGAGGGAAACGCTGACCGTCCCCGTCCGTGTTCGCCGCCCGGTTTTACTCCCGGAACTCGAGGAACTCCGGCGGAAACGGAACCGGGCCCTGGGCCGGCGCTGGGACAAGGGGACCCTCCTGACGCACATCCCCGAGCGAGAAAGCGTGGGGGCGCTACCTTCATCTTGGTCCAGTCCTCCTCGAAGGGGATCCTGTCGGCTTCGTCCGTGGAGTTCAGGTACTTGCTCCTGAACTCGTCCCCCACGGCCCGCAGGTGCTTGGCGAACACCATGCTCCGCCGGGTCTGCGGGTGCAGAGAGCAGCGCCCCGCTGAGTGCCCCACCCCGTCGGCCCCCGGCAGGCGCCCCGAGCCCCACCCGCATCCCGAGGCCGGCCCGAGAGTCCGAGGGGGCGCCGGATGCCGGGGACGCCGAGCCGACACTCTCGGAGGTCAACTGGGGACGGGCTCCTAAGAGGGTCTGGCGGTGACGGGTCACCAACCGGCAAAAGGCCGGACCGCGAGCGACCGGGACCATCACCACGGGCACAGGGTGAGATGCTCGGACAGGCGCCCTGCCTGGGGGGCGGGGCTCGGGTCAAGAGAACGTGGCCGGCCGGAGGGAGTCGGCAGTCTCACAGCTAACAGGGGACCACGGTGCCGACGGGAGGCGGAGAGCCACGAGGGCGGCCGTGACGAGGCACCTCTCTGCTTTGGAGACGACCTGCTCAGGGGGCACCCGGCTCAGGGAGCGGGGGTCTCTCCGGGGTCCTCCGGACAGGTGCCTAACCTCTACCCGGCTCCCCGCGGGAGCTCTATGCCTACGTCTACACAGGGCAGACCTCTGGAGCAGGGCAGGCATGGAACCCACTTCCTCAGGCTCCTGCCGCGTCAAGGCGACAGGGAGGCGCACGCGCCCAGCACGCACACAGGCCAGTCAACAGCACGGCAGGTGCGGGCGGCACTCACGTCCCAGTACTCCTTCCCGCCGTAGTGGTCGTGCAGAAGGTTCTCGGCTCTGTCCAGCATCACTGACCTGTTTCCAAACAAGAGAAAAAGCGTTTAATTTTAAGACAATTCTATTCGCCTGCTCCAGGGATTGTCTGGGAAGGAAGCCGGGAGCCCACCGGGACACGCCTGGGCCGGAGACCTCCACACACGCTCCTGCGGGAGACCGTGAGCACCGTGAGGGGTCTCTCCTGTCCCAGCCACCGCACTGGGGGTCAGCAACCCCGCTGTCACCACTGACGAAAGAAACACCACAGACAAAGCGAGCAGGTGGGACTAGTCAGCGGTTCTGGTAAAACAGAGCCCCGGAGACAGCTCACACAGGAGCACAGAAATGGCTCGATTTTGTAATTTTGGAAGATCTGCTATGTAACTGGCCACATGTGGAAGACAAAACCGCGTGATGACAGATACCACAATCGTGTGGTCAGTCAGACCACACTCCTGTTTAAAAAAAAAATCATTTTAACAACACAGGGCTCGGTGCCCCTCAGCACGTCTGCTTTTCAAGCCCCGAACTAGCACCTTTTTCACAGAACACTCAACTCCTTCCTTGCACAACGAGGGACAACGAGGGACAGAGCGGCCCCTTCCCGAGGCGATCAAAGAATCCCCAGTGTCAGAGCACACAGAAGGGACACTCCAGAAAGGGCCGCGTCCACTCCAGCCTGGACAATGCAGGACACAAGTCTGGGGAAAGGCGACCAGCCTCCTCCTCTCTCCTGGTCCCCAACCGTGCGTCCTGAGTGGTACGGGGCACCGGGGAGGCCACAGCCCCTCCTCTGACCACCGTGAGGTCCGGCTCCGAGAAGGCTGCGCGGGAGACCTGACCGCAGGCGGGACGGGAGCCCTCCAGGACCAGGCTGCAGTGGGCCATCTCGAAACCTCCCGAGCCTGCCACTCCTCTCCCGTCCCTGTTCTCACCCTGCTTCAGCCACGCCGGGCGGTCACCGGGACAGGTGAGGCAGGGGAACGAGTAAGGTCCGCGCTCTCTTCCAGTCGGGCCTGCAGCCTCCGGGCCATGCCGCCCTCGCCTCGCTGATGTCTAGCTCCACCCTTGCCTCAGACAGGAGAGCCAGACCCCTCCACCGCCTGCACCGGGACTGGAGACCCTCCCATCAGCTCCTACCGTGAAGTGGCTGAGAAGCCCGTGCGAGGCTGTACTGGCAGCACAGACCCCCAGAACACGGGTACAGCCAACCTATACCCGGGCCCTCCCCGGGGACGCGCGACCGCCTCTGCCCCAGCCCCACCTCGCTGTGGAAGGACGACCAGGTGCAGGGTGGGGACGAGCTCCACCTCTCCAGTGACCCTGCACAGGCCAGGAGGGCCTCTGATGCCAACAGGACAGTGTGCAGGCACACACAAGTGCATACACGCATACGATATGTGCACGTGCAGCACACATCCACGTGCACATGCACACACACACACATGCACGCACAGCGCACACGCAGCACACATCCACGTGCACATGCACAGTGCACACGCGACACATGTATGCAGGCACACACACATACACACAGTGCACATACAGCACACATGTACACACGCACCCACACACATGCACGCACTGTGCACACAGCACATGTGTGTGCACATTGTGCACACGCAGCACGCACAGCGCACCCGCAGGCACACCCACGCACGCGCTCGCCCATTCACTGGCCGGCCACGAGCGGACCCTGCAGGCACGTACCTCGCTGACGTGTTTCTCAAAAGCACAGGCGCCATGATTGAAGCCGAGCCTTGAACGGACAAACAGGAGACGTTTAAAGCTCTTGTCTCTTCGTAACCCCAAAACCATCCTCTGGAAAACAAGATCCCCGGTGCCTCCGTTCGTTGGTTTTCACACAGGAAACCAGTAAACCCCAGATGCACGTGTGTACGGCTCAATCTAGGCAGACCCGGCGATCTCGCGGTGAAAACCTCCCGCTCGTGATCACAGGTAGTGGCGTTCCGGTGAAAACTTATAAAGAACCATAAATCTCAGCGGACTTGAGCAGACCGGTGGGGCTCCATCTGGACGGCTGCCGGGGGAAGGGGGTGGTGGGGGGGCAGCTTCACGGTGCCAGAGGCCCGGCGGTAACAACCCTACGACGGCCGTGCCCCTCCGAGGGGCTCCCACAGCAACGAGTTTCTAGAACCCGGGTATTCTGGTGCTTCACCCACAGGTGCTGCCGAGGAGACAGCCCCTCCTTGGGGAAGTCTTCCGATGGCTGCTTCCGTCTGGGTGACCAGACTGCCATCTCCCCGGCCGCATTCAAATGCGCTGAACGCAGCTTAGCTGTGTCAAGGTGGCCCGGGTCCCCACGTCTGTAACCGGGGATGGGGGCCGCTGCACAGGCCAGGCGGGGAAGGGGACCCTCCCGCCGGGGGCCCAGCGGCCGCACCTGTAGTACTCGTGCTTGTCTTGTGCATAGAGCAGCGGGTCAATGCAGGGCCGCTCGTCAATCTTCTCCTCCCAAGTCCCCTCCTTCCACCCCTCCGCGTAGCTTTGCAGGACGAACACCTGGTCAATGAAGGGCCCGCCGGACTCTGGAAGAGGCCAAGAACTGACAGTGAACAGGAACCGGAAGCACACGTGTGGGCACGTGTCGGACGGCCGCTGGTACAGACAGGGAATTACTGCTTTACTTAATCCCACCTTCTCCCTGCAGGGCTGCAGAAAGCTTACAGAAGCAGAGACAGGACACAACAAGGGACAACAGGGACGAGGTCCCTAGAGTGGGTGAAAGGGGCTGCCTCAGGGCAGTGGAGCTCGTCCAGGCCCTGGCCGCTCCCAGGGGCCCCTCTTACAGCAGCGGGACCTGCCCTCGGCGCTCAGCCCTCCTCTGCCGCACCCCCCAACCCAGTCCTCACGACGGCCACTGGCCCCACACACTCTGTCCACCCTGCTGTCCCTCAAGCACGTCGGTGTGCCCCCTTCCCACGGCCCCTGTATGGGCTGTCCCTGCGTGGACCATCCTCGCCTGGACCGCTCCCCTTCAGGGCTCACACTGGACCCCTGTGACACCATTCAAATCGCACCTCCCGGGGACAGCCTCCTGCCCCACACCCCACCCCACCCCACCCTCTTTTTGTCCGCATGACACTTCACCGCCTTGGACACCGCGTGCTTCAATTACTTCTTCATCTGCCTCCACGCCCCCACAGGAGCTCCAGGAGAGGAGGAGTCTGTGTCCAACCTCCCCACGGCCCACCGCGCCCACCCGGACCCAGGACATGCCTGCCACACCCATAGTGCTTCATCAAGACGTGCCCGGGGTGGATCGATGGAGCCCAGTCACGAGACAGCCGCATCAAGAGGAATTCTGGCGTCTCTTCCACATTTCCCTTGCTCGGGGGCCGCACTGCTGGCGGGGCCTGGCCCCAGCCCTCCTGGGGCTCCTCTCGCAGTGACGGGAAGGGAGGTGGCACCGAGAGGCTAAGACGCCCGGTGCCCTGGTGCACATCCTCAATCCCTGCCCCCCTCTGCAGTGAGAAAGGGTGGAACAGTCGAGGCCAGCCGGGCGGGGTGGAGGCCAAGCCGTCCGCCTGCTCCGCGGCACTCAGGGCTCTCCAACTTCCTGTCCCCTCTGCTTCGGCTCCAGGCTTGGGGCCTCCAGAGCCGCAGGGTGGGCAGCAGCCCTTCCGCCCTGCACACCCACTCTCCCCGCCCCCCTCCCCACCGCTGAGCACGCTCTCACGTGGCTGAGGCCCGGCCCTGTCCTGGTGTCCACCCATCAAGAAACCCTCAGGCCACAGCCCTTCGTGGAGGTGAAGGGCAGTTTCTCTGGGAGGCTCCATGACCTGTGGGTCAGACGAAGGCTGACGCTGATTCCCAGACTAAGTCGAGTCAGACTAAACACCCAGCTGCATCTCTCGTCTTGGCTCTGAGAGAGATGCATTCCAAGAAGACGTTTTACAAGCCTCAGTTTGCTTCTTGCCCGTGAGTGAAGATATCAGAAAACACGGCCTATGTTGTTCCATGGCCGCAGCACTCCCAGGACTGACCCCGACACAGGAACGTTCCAAAGTGACCAGGTCTGCCGCGCAGGGAGAAGTGGAAAAACGAAGACGTGCCAGCCGCAGCCGTACGCTCCAGGGCCGACGCAGCAGGAGCTCCACAGACCATGGCACCCGCTCACGACGGCCTGCGCCTCCCTCTGCCAGACTAAGGTGGCAGCAGAAACTTGGCAGTGCCTTTTTAAGCTTAGGTCTAAAGAAAGCAATGCTAAGCTGTAAATACTCTCATTCTAAGAATATTTCCAGCTTCTCTCTCTTAAAAAAATGAAACAGACCGAGCAGGCCTAAGTGGAACGAGACGTTATGACGAGCGCTGCAGGGAGGCCCCAGGGTCAATGCCTGCCTGCCTGCCGTGTGGCGTCCTGCTTCCCCATCTTGCTTCCCCTCGGGGACACAGGGCCCTCCCTGCACACGAGCACGGCCTGCTGGGGCCATGCCTGGCCTCCGGACCAGCAGCCACAGCTCTGAGCGCCCTCCGCTGGCTCGCCAGCCGCCCCGGCTTTCAGAGACAAGGGGACACACAGCTCACGGAGATCTATCTCCCGAGATAAATTAGAGGAAGACCAAGGTCACCGGGAGCGCGGAATCGGGAAACAGAAGCAGGCCCCCCCTGCAGAGCGAGTGTCACCACAACGGGTGTGCCACACACAGCGGGCTGGCTGGTGCTCCTGCACCACCACCTCGGCGGCCTCACCTGCGATGAACTGCTCGTACTCAACCACGGGGATGTTTCTGTTCAGACTCGGAAGATCAAAAAAGTCGGACCACGGAATCCGGACCTGGTGAATGTCCGGGCTCTGCCAGTGATAGAGGCGGCCCCAGGGGGGCAGCACCAGCACCCACTCCTCGGTCTTCAGCAGCGTCTTCAGCAGGGAGGCAACGCGGATGTAGACGTCCCTGCGGAGATTGAAGCCCTCTGGGGGGTTGACGTCATACAGAAGATACCTAGAAGGGAGGGGCAGGAGCCAGGTTCTTCCCCGCTGAGGCTTCTGGACACAAAGCCCAGAGGCGCCCCCAATGCCTATGGGGCAGGATCTGGGCGCTCGGAGCGGCTGGTAGTTCACTGTCGCCGCCAACTCCTTTCTGTACAACCAATTACTTCTAGAGCCCGTGAGTAGGAACGGCACGCATCTTAGCAGCCTTTAACGGCCGGCAGTAATTCAGTGAGACCGGCAGTCTTACCAACCAGAGCCTGAGGATCAGTCCTCCAGCGGTACCCAGACGTTTTGGTCTACCGACCCCTTCACACTCTTCACAATTACTGAAGACCCCACAGGACTGTTGTTCATGTGGGTTACATCTACTCATCGTGCCAGTGTTAGAAGTTACGAATTTAAAACGCATGTATTATTCACTTGAAATCATGATAATAAGCTATTATGTGATGTGGTTCTTAATATTTTTAAATGAAAAACAAGTATATTTTTCTAAACAAAAAGAATTAGTGAGAAGAATGACAATGTAATTTTTGTAACTCTTTTTGGTCTAGCGATAACTGGATTTTCACATCCGCTTCCGCATTCAACCTGTTGAGCTATCGAAGGTCAGATGGCCTCAAGAAAACCCCCACTGTAGACTCACGAGAGAACGACTTAAAAAGGTGGATAAATAACATCCTGATGTTCCTACCAAAATGGCTCTGACACCTCAGGGCTCCCTGGACACACTTCGAGAACCACCGCACTACTGAAACACCTCTCCCTTCTTGGCACTGGTTTTTCCACAACTTCCCTTACTACCGATGAAACTGTGTTGTAACGCCCAGCTTGAGCCTCCAGATCTCCCCAAGACCACCCACAGAGGAGGGAACCCCTTTACCACCTCCACATCCAGCATGCAGTGCACGGTCTGTTTCGTCCAAACCCTCAGTAATTGCTGGACGGCACAGACACTTGTTTTTTTGAATCCCTGAGACTTTTATCTAGGGAACATCCACCAACTGGATGGAGCCTGGAAGATTCCGTGCAGATAAACAAGGCCGAGCTCTTACGAACATCTGACTCGGGTCTCCTCCAACCCAGGGCAACAACCCGCATCATCTAACAGGGGCGCCCGGGCCTGCCCCTTAAGGCTCACCCACAGCCAGCCCTTCCCGGGGCTCCGGAGGCCCAGCAGCCCGGGGCAACCCTGACTCGCGCACGGAGGCTGAAAACCCGGGGAGGGTCAGAGGGTAACGGGGTGAGGGGGTGAGGGCGCTGGAGGCTCCGCCCCGCGCCCCACCGCACCGGCCCGCTGTCCTCGGTCCCGATCCCCGCCCCCCCCGACCACAGGTGCCCCGCCACGGGAGTCCCACGCTTTTACCGTCTGCGGGACGCCGCCCCCGACAGGATGTCGGCCGCCGACTGGCCGGGCCAGAACTCCTCGCCCGAGGCCGAGGCCGGCGGCCAGGACACCGCTCCCAGCAGCAGGAGCAAGACGACGCCGAGCGCCGCCATGGCCCCAACGGCCACACACTTCCGGCGGCCGCGCTCCGCCCCGGAAGCGCACGCACGCCCGTCCCACCGGAGCGCGTCTCCTGAAGCCTTGGCAACGCCACGAGCGTCTTGCGTCATCCCGCGGATGGGAGTCTCCCGGACGGAAGATGCTGGGAGGTGCGTCCGGGAGCGCTGACGTCCTCGCCTGCGGGCCGCGTGGAGTGGAGACCGGGGCGGGGGCGGGGCTATGGGCGGGGTCAGAGGACCTGTGGGCGGGGCCTCGCGTCCGCGAGCGCGTAGTCTGGGGCCACGAGAGGGGTGGAGGCCCGGACGGGGCCGGACTTGTGGGCGGGGCCAGAGGACCTGGGGGCCGGTCGAGTCTGTGGGCGGGGCTGCGCGGACGTCCTCGCCTGCGGCCCTGCGAGGTGGAAGCCGGGGTGGTGCCGGACCTGTGGGCGGGGCCAGAGGGCCTGTGGGCGGGGCCGCGCCGCGTGGAGCGCAGTCCCAGGCCGGGTTTGGCAGGCGTTCTCAGCCTCTGATCAGCGACCGGGGGGGGGGGGGTGGAGGGGGGGGGCGCAGCCTTCGGGCTTCGGGCGGACAAGCCGCAGGACTGACCCGAGGGCCGCACGGCTGGCTAGGTACGACACCCGAGCCGCAGACCCGCCAGGCGCGGTGACCCGCAGAGCGGGCGATGCTCGGGCGGTTTTCGAGATGACAAGGTGTCTCTTAAAGGGAGAGGGTGGAGTGGAGGCCGTCAGGGTGGGTGTCTCACTGTGGAAAACCACAGTGCAAGGGCTGCAGAGTGTCCCCTTTGTGTTTGAAGAGCACAGCACATTCGAAGGGATGGGGTCGAAGCTGAATATGAGGGAGCCGGGACTTGGCGGTCACCAGACAAGCGGCTCCTGTGCCCTGACCCCTATTCAGCCCAGGTCTGCACCCCAGGTGCAGACTCTGCGGTGGTGGAGCGCAGGGGTCCCCTCAGGAACCTCATTCCAGGGCGAGGGGCCTTGCTTCGCCGCCCCTCACTGCAGCCCCTTCCTTCGCCAGCACCGCCACCCCTGCCCCGGGAGTAAGTGCCCAGAGCCCCTGCGCTGTGACAGGTGCTTAACTCCTGGTGGCTCCTGCGCGAGGGGGACCGGTGGGGGAACTGGAGCCTCTGTAGTTCCTGGCATGAAGTGCACCCTTCCGTGCCCAGGGGGCAGGCCAGCCTCAGCCCCTGCCAGCAGCGAAGGGACCTGGCGGAGAGGCGGGGCGGGCAGTGAGGGAGGAAGGAATGGTAGGAAGATGGGGACTGCAGCTCCTGCCGGCGCTGCCCCGGCTGCAGGCTCCTCCTTGCGTGGAGTCACTACACGTCTTTATTGTTCCGGACACTCTTAGTTGGAGGTGTCTAGCAGCAGGTGGGTCTGCCGGCTGCCCCTCCGCGTGCAGACCACACCCCAGGGCACTGATTTGTGCCGCAGGAGGGGCTTAGTAAAGACATCTGAAAACATACTTTTTTTGTCTTTCAGTTTATTTATCTTGAGAGACCGCGAGCAGGGGAGGGGCAGAGAGGAGAGAGAATCCCAAGCAGGCTCTGTGCTGCCACCTCAGCGCCGAACTCGAGGCTCCATCTCACCAACCGAACCGTGAGATCGTGACCCGAGCCGAGCCGAAATCAAGACTTGGATGCTTAACCGACTGAGCCACTCGGTGTCCCAAAACGTTTTCTTAAAGGAGTTTTTATCATGAGTTTTCAAGCATTCACGGAAACAGGAGGACGTGAGGGCCTGCATGCCCACCTCCAGATTCAACACTTTCTCAGCCCGCCACACTTCTCCAACCCTTTCTTCTTGTTTTTCCTATACTGTTTTAAAGGAAATGATTGACATCAAGTTGTCTCATTTCAAATATTTCCACATGTGTCTCTAAGAAATAGGACAGTTTTTCACACAGCCACAATATCATTATCCCACCTAAAAATTTATTGATTTTGCTGTAATATCATGAAAAATACTGTCCGCATGCGTGGGTCCCTAGTTGTTTCAAATGCCCTTTATTACAACAGATGTGTTCCAATTAGGATCAGGGTTGTCCAGAGACAGAAACGATAGAACATAGAGATATATCTGAGGACACTTATTACAGGAATTGGCTCCCTGGGTTGTGGAGGCCCGAGGCCTCGCGTCTGCAAGCTGGAGCCCCGGGAAAGCTGGTGGCGTTGGTCAGTCCTGCCGTCCAAAGGCCTGAGAACCGGGAGCTCCACTGCGTGAGGCAGGAGAAGACGGATGTCCCAGCTCAATAGGGAAAGAGAATCCGTGCTTCCTCCTCCTTGTGGTTCTATTCAGGCGCTTGAGGCACTGGGTGAGGCCCACCCACCTTGGGGAGCACAATTTTACTGGGTCTACCAATTCAAATGCTAATCTCTCCCGGAAACTTCGTCACAGACACACCCAGAAATGGATTTTTTACCAGCTCTGTGGGCGCCCGCCCTTAGCCCAGTCTAGCTGACACATAAAATTAACCACCACAAGCTCCTGGTTTTAATTGGCCCCCTGGCAGCTCAGCCCCCCTTTCCCCTCCCTCCCTCCTCTCCCGTCCCCTCCCCTCCTCCCTCTCCCTCCCTCTCCCTCCCTCTCCCTCCCTCTCCCTCTCTCTCCCTCCCTCTCCCTCCCTCTCCCCTCCTGCCTGTGCTGATTAACCCCTGGATTCTGTTCCTTACTGGGAATGACGCTGGAGAGGTTTGTGAGTTTTTCATTAAGAGAAAAAGGAAATCTTTGTTAAAAAAAAAAAAAAAGTAACTGAATTCCTTCTTGCCCTGCACATCCGGAGTCATAGTTAAGGTTTCCTGCCTCAGTGTGAAGTCAGAGCGCGCACGCCATCCCCCCACAGTGCACACTGGAGGGGACTTTGCCGCCAGAGGGCAAGAGAGCCCTTTGCCAGCGGGAATGGAGGCGGAGGACAGCCGCCCCTGCTCCCTGGGCCTGAGGGAGGGGCTGGGAGGTGCTGTGACTGCCAGAAACAAGGCCAGGCCAGGCCAGGCCAGGCCACGTCCTGCTCCTGCCCAGGGCCCCTCCAGCTCCCCTCAATGATGAGCCCCAGGAGCTGGCCCTGAGGGGGAGCAGAAGGAAGCCCTTGGCTGGGGTCAGCAGGTGTGGTGTGTGCGTCCTGGGGTCTCACCTGTTAAAGCCCCCATCTCAGGTCTCGGGAGGGTCAGTGCTGGACACCCCGGGCCCCAGCCTTGAGGCGGTGGAGACACGGAGGCCAGGAGTCTCTGAGGAGGGACGTAGAGAGTCTCCTGAAAGCCGGGAGTCCAGGCAAGGCCTTGCCAGAGCCGACAAGGAATAGGGGGAAGGGGCCGCCTGGCCCCCACTCTGGTCGGTGGGATGGGGTGGGGTGGGTGGGGTGGAATGGGAGCAGGGAGTGGGGCTGCCAGAGGTCATCAGTGCCCCTCTGTGGCCACAGCAAATTTGCAGTAAAGTAGCGAAAAGCTGTGAACCCCTCACGTGGAGATGTGGGAGGCAGACACGGGCTGGGGAGACAGCAGAGGGGGGTGCAGGTGTGGACTGGGGCCAAGAGCCACCCTGAGGAGTGGTTCTCCTGGGGAGCCACAGACGCCTCAGGGCACACAGCTCTCGCACGATGGACGCCCTGCTTGTCCACGCGAGAGGTGAGTTATCAGGATCCCCGTGCCGGAAGCTTCTGAGCCAGTGCAGAACCCCACCTCCTTGCTCGGGACAATTTCCTGGCAACCAGGGATTCAGAAGCAGGGGATTTCTGGTTAGGCCATGAGCCACAGGGATATTTTTCACAGGAGCTTCTGGGGGCCGCCTGCCAGGACTGCCCTCAAGGGACACCAAGTGACCGAGACATGAGGGCGTGCTGACTCCTGCGGTCAGCACATGGGCCCAGTTTCCCCTCGTGACCTGCCCACAGCGGGGCCCACCGCCTCAGGTGGTGGCTCACCAGGACCTGTGGAAGGGCCAGTCCAGGGGGTCCCAGGGGATGCGGGCCACCTGGCCCTGAGGCAAGGCCACAGCCTTTCCCCTGGGGGTGCACGGGGCACCTGATCTGGTCCTGCTGCCCGGGACACAGCCCCGCGGCCTCCCGTGGGGGCAGCCACCAGTCACCCTCACGACTCAGGTCACGTGGGGTGGGGAAGGCCCAGGGTGGGGGCCGCCCACGGGGGTGCTGCCTGGAGGCTTCCCCGGGGCTGGGGTCCCCTGGCTGGCCTGTGCATGGGATGTAAGGGCATCTCCCTTCTCAGGGGAATGAGGGGAGGCTTGGCTGAGAGTAAAAGTCAGCGCCTATGCAGCCAGCAGGGTCCTGAAACCGAGGGCGCTGTGAGGAGTCTAGGCTACCGCGGGAAAACAAAACTCGGGCCTCCCCAAGGCAGGTGACCCAGAAAGTCCTTCAAACATACTCTGGGTCCCTAGTTTTTGTCTCCAAATACTTCAGCTCCTTGTCTGTGCCGTCAGGGGTGGGTTTTCTGCTGGGGGTGAACCTGGCAAACAGCTGCTGTCCTGGTGGGAGCTCTCCTCTGCGAGCTGGGGTCCCCGGAGGCAGGCCCCCCCAGAGGCAGAGTCCCCCGGAGGCAGGGCCCCCCCAGAGACAGGGTCCTCCGGAGGCAGGGCCTCCGCAGAGACAAGGTACCCCGGAGGTAGGGCCCCCCCTAGAGACAGAGTCTCCCGGAGGCAGGCCCCCTCCCAGAGGCAGGTCCCCCCAGAGATAGGGTCCTCCAGAGGCAGGGCCCCTGCAGAGACAAGGTACCCTGTAGGTAGGGCCCCCCTAGAGACAGATTCCCCCGGAGGCAGGGCCCCCCAGAGACAGGGTCCCCCGGAGGCAGGCACTGTGGGAAGGTGCGTGAGTGTGAGCAGGGGCGGCAGGGCCACGGGTTGGGGGCCAGGACTGTGGGAATTGTCCACAGCCTTTCTGGAATCAAAACACTGGCAAATGTCAAAAAGTGCGTAATTTGTTTTACTGAAACAGGCTGCTTATTTATGTTTGGAAGGCCGGCTTCAAGGACCCGTCTGGGCCCTCCTTAGATGATAATGTCAACAGAAACACAAACAGATGGGGGGTGGGGCGGTCTGGGGGCTCCTCGGAATGAAGTGCAGACAGGAATTCGTGCTGGTCGCAGGCAGAGAAACTCCACGTGACCCCTGCTCTCTGGACCTGGCCACCGCGGTGAATGTTCCCAGCTGAGTTCCAGAACTTGCAGAGAGCAGATCGGATCCAGCCCAAGAGAACCGGAAGGGGGTGGGCTGTCCTTTATCCCGTGTTCCCTCAGCCTGATGGGCGGTAGCTGGGGTGCAACCCCCACCCCCACCCCGACGCCCAGGGTGGCCGTGGATTCAGGCAAGGCCCCGCCGCTGTGGCCGCGGCTTGTCTCGCTCCCTCCCTCACCCCAGATGGTGTGGCTGATGCTGTCCCTCTGTGTCACGGTGAGTACCCCATACCCTCCGGTGTGTCCCCTCCTGCGGGCTTCCCTTCTTAGCCAGGTGGTGACTCCACTCCCCAGCCTCTTCTGTGCCCCTTCGGAGGGTCCAGGCTCCCCTCAAGTTTCCCGCTTTTCAACAAAGTGGTCACAAACACACAACCCAGGTGGGAGCCGCCCTCCCATCTCTCCGGCTCCGCGGAAGGCAGAGGGCACACAGGCTGGTGGACGTGACATCTTCTTTTCAGAAGCACAGGCAGAGGCACGTGATCATTTCCTGCGAAAGGTGTCCTGTCTTTACTGACATGAAATGCTACTGTCGGCGTTTCTTCAATTCCCACAAATATATGGTTCTGTCTCTGGTCTTTGGGTCCTGACCCGCGGACCCGCCCTTGACACGGTCCACTACCTAGGATGGCTTTATCACCAGTTCCTTTTCTGTGTCCTTTTAAACACACCTCTCAGCTAATCTTGTACATTTTCTCCGTCACATAAAGTTTAGCGGTAGCTGCAAGAAACCAGTCCTGGTTTCGCACTGAGCGTATGGGCACATTTGGGAAAATCGACACTGATGTGCCGCAGAGTCCTGCTCAGGAATGGGTCTTGTGACTTATTGGGATCTCAGTGAACTTGTCTAGTTTTCTTTTATGTCAGATTTGCTCCTTCTCGGTTTATTCCTGGGTTTTATTGCTGTCGCAAACGGCACCCTTTTCCCCATAAAATGTTATAATTATACAGCGTTGTGTTTTTTTTTTTAATTTTTTTTTAAACGTTTATTTATTTTTGGGACAGAGAGAGACAGAGCATGAACGGGGAGGGGCAGAGAGAGAGGGAGACACAGAATCGGAAACAGGCTCCAGGCTCTGAGCCGTCAGCCCAGAGCCCGATGCGGGGCTCGAACTCCCGGACCGCGAGATCGTGACCTGGCTGAAGTCGGACGCTTAACCGACTGCGCCACCCAGGCGCCCCTAATAAATACTACATACTGACCTTAAAATTGGCCGCGTTGAATTCTAACGGCTTGCCGTTGATTCACCAGTTTGGATTTTTCTGGTCAAACAGTCCTATAATTATGCAGATGGTTGTCGTTTTATCTCTGCCTTTCTAGTACTTGTACACCGTATATATTTTCTCGTATTATTACGTCTATTGGGAGTCCACGATAAAATCGGGCACCTCCGTCTTGTTTCTGACTGCACGGATGGTTCCAGCCCAGGGGTCTGCAAACGAGTGCCAGGGGGTCGGATCCGGCCCACGTTGCCTCTTTTCCTAAACGAAGTTCCACTGGCACGAAGCCGCTCCTGCCCGTTTACGAACAGGGTCACGGCTGCTTTCGTGCTTTTGTGCCGCGACGGTGGCGTTGAGTGGTTGGGACGGAGGCCAGCTGGCTTGGGAGTCCTCAAAGGCTTGCCCTCTGACGGTTTGCCCGGGTCTGCTGGGCCCCCACTCTGGTATCCATGAGCGTTAGCCGGCTGTCCTACTATTCTTTGCTTCCTAAAGGTCTCGTGGTTGTACACGCTCGAAATCCAGTAATGGATACTCAGTTTTGCCACGTGCTTTTTGGGGAGCTGCCCCGTCTTTGGAGATGACCAGAGATTTGCCTCTTTTTGATCTCTTAATAAAACGCACTGTACTGTGATGTCGTACGTGTTGTCTGTACCGTTGACTCACGTTGCGTTCCTGAGATGAGCCACACTTGCTCCTGGCGTGTTGGATTCTGCTTGTCGGTGCTTTTATTTGGGGCAGTTGTGTCCTAATGGAAATAATATGTCCCTATCAGCGAGCGCGTGCGTGTGTTATCCCCACCGCTGGTTTTTGGCTAACCGTGTGGAATGAATTGTGATGCTTCCGCCTCTGTGTGTTTGGGAGCAGGTATCTCTCGGTAACAATTCAAGTGGATCGAGTTCTTACTATGCAACGGTCACAGTTGTACCCGTTTCACGTGCGTTCGATCTTTATTTTGCAAACCAGCCGTCAACGAGGTACTATTTTCATGTTCGTGGACGGACGAGGAACCTGAGGCACAGTGCGTCTGAGTAGCCCGCGCGAGGTCTCACCCTGCTGGTAAGACGGGAAGGTGGGATCCGAACCCAGCAGCTGGTGTCCGGAGACCCCGATCCTAAGCGCGGGTCTCCCACCTCTCCGCTGTGGAGATTATTCCTGAACGGTGGTGGAGACACAATGAAGCTGCCCGTGCCTGGTGCCTGTTGAAGGATAAACCTTTGGATATTTTTTGTCTGCTCCTGCCGCCCCGCCCCAGCCATTGGACTAATTACATTTCCTCTTTCTACCCGAGTCACTTTGTACTTCGAAAATGTATTTCCTGGGAAAATCATCCGCGTAATCCAGCTTTTAAAACTTACCGCTAGGAACTGGAAGGTGATAGTTTTGTAATTAAAAAAAATCCCCCCATTCTCTTTTCCCCCTTTGTTGTGGGGGATAGTGTGTGCCCTAGGCGTGGCCCTCTGTCACCTCCTCCCGTGGAGGCTGGGCGGCAGGGGCAGGAGCGGGCGCTCATTGTGAAGTGCAGGCCGCGGAGCCCCAAGCGGAGCCCCAAG
This sequence comes from Felis catus, assembly GCF_018350175.1. Lineage (NCBI taxonomy): Eukaryota > Metazoa > Chordata > Mammalia > Carnivora > Felidae > Felis > Felis catus. The sequence continues at coordinate 1,438,074 of NC_058376.1, read as the reverse complement.
CGGAGCCCGCAGAGGCATGCACCCCCCCCGCCCCCCCCCCGCCCCCCCCCCGCAGAACCTGGAAGGAAAATTGCCGTAATTACGGAGTTATTTGTGTTCTCCACCTTTATCCCCATTGCCTTTATTCCAGGGATTAGCTCGTAACTTGGTTTTCGCGCATCCAGGTGACAATGTGTCTGATGACACAGAAGAAAGATCACCAGCACAAAGTCACTGAACACTTCAAAATGATGACACGAATGCATTTTCAAGAATAACCCATCTCAAATTCTGTGGCGGGGCGCCTGGGGCGTTCGGTGCGTTGAGCGTCAGACTCTTGACTTCGGCTCAGGTCCCGATCTCAAGGTTGTGGGATCCGGCCCCACGTGGGGCTCTGCTCTGAGGGTGCAAAGCCTGCTTGGGGTGCCCACTCCCTCCCTCTCTGCCCCTTCCCCGTTTGCTCCTGTGCACACACACTCGCACACAATCCCTTTCTGTAAAATAAAAGTACAATTTAAAAAGTGGTGTGGAACGTCCCCTTCTCTGAGTTTGGTTAATTGATGGGAACGTGCTTATCGCGAGAGGCACATAATAAAGTTACACGCCCAACACCAGCTCAAACTCTGGGAACATCTAGTTCAGGGGTGATACTAACACGCTGGGAAGCCCTGATCTGGACAAGGTCTCCCCAGAGGTGAGGCGGCCCTGGAGCGTGTGACCCTGGAGCGTGCGGCCCCAGAGCGTGTGCGTGCGCATGGGGCCCCGGGCACAGTGCCGGAGGCAGACGCAGTTTGCAGGCCTCTGCTTCCCGCAGGAGCCGCTGGGCGGTGGGCGCCACATCCTGGCCCTTCTCAGTGGGAACCTTCACCATGTCTGTGCAGGTATTTCCAAAGGGGCTTAGAGTCAGAGCCCCAAATAGCACCTGGGGATGTGGGGTGCCGGGGTGATTCCACAATCAAAATGGAGCTTGTGTCAAGCATAGAATATTGAAGCGCAGCAAGTGAAGCCAACGCCTGGGGAGGCTCCCCGAGTCCCAGCTGGGCTGGTGAGCGCGCGGGGAGGCCCTTCTGAGCCTCTTCAGACCCTCGGAAGGTGGGCACCCGCCGCCACGCGTTGGGGGGCCCTTTGGCTGCAGCCACAGGACTACTTCTGGATTTAAGAGGCAAACAGCCAGTGGGGAGGGAGCCAATGAAATCTGGGGTCGCCCCCGATGCTCCCTTAGCCTCAGTATCTCTGTCTGTCTCTCTCTCTCTCTCTCAACTCCTGATCCCACCAGGCTGCTGAGCAAGGTGCACATTTTCTGAATATAAGAAGCTTCTGGAGGTCAAGATCTGGACCCCAGACTCCTCAGAGGTCTGGATCCAGGCTTTACACTCACACCCGTGCTGCCCACTGACCTTCCTGGGACCCCGCGGCCCCTCAGAATGACGACGGTCTGGATCTGGGCGAGACTTCCCACAGCCGGCCAGTCCACCCGAATCCCCTGGAGCCATCTGAGAGCACTCCCGTCAAGGCCGCAGCGATGTCCACGTCTGATGGGACGGTGCCCAGCAAACCACAGCTTCCTATCTTTGTCTCACGGAACTGGGGACGCCTGGGGCATGAGAACATCGGAAGAGCTCCTTTGAAGGCTGACAGCCACCCTCCCGCGGCCAGGGGATGGTCGGCGCCCTGGGAACCTTCTCTCTCCTGGAATCCGTCCCCAACCCCAGCGTCTGACCTGCCCCTGTTCCCCCGGGCCGGGCCCATCAGCCCCTCCCTTTCTGTCAGGCCCAGACTCCTCTCCGCCTTGCTCATGCGCCCGGGGAGCCCCTGGCCCCGAATGCCCCCCACCCCATCCTGCAGCCGATGCCCCTGGAGAATCTGAGGACCGCCAGATGGGACCCCCGCCCCGCCCCGCACACCCCGGCACCCCCTCCTGGCTCCCGTTCCTTCGGCCGCTAGCTCCCTCGCTGCTGACCCCTCTCTGCTAGTTGACCTCCCCCCACCAGCTCTTCTGCCTTGAGCCTGGCAAACAGAACCAGAAGGTGCTTCGCGCCCGCCCTCCACAGCCCGGCCCCGGTCCCCCGTTGTCCCCTCCGCTCTCCAGCTGTGCTCCAGCCCTACGTCACCCGCCCTGGACGGTCAGCGGCCACTGCCATGTTCTAAATCTCCTGGGAGTTCACCCCCCCCCACCCCCCCAACCGCTTAGTTTCCGCCATTTTATTTGGTTTGGGAGAGGGCTTCCCCCTCACGCGGGGCTCCCGCCCTGTGGCCACACCAGTGCTGCCCAGTGCACCGCTCCTGCCCCCTCACGGCGACCTTGTGGGGGGATGTCATGGGGACCCACACGAGGTCCCAGCCCCCTGCCTCAGCCCCGCCCGCAGGCTCACTGCCCCATCTTCCCGGGACTCCCACGCCCAGCCTCCCGGACCGCAGCGTCTTTGACTTCGGGGCAAACGCTGACCCAACCGCGTGGCTTTCCCTGGGTCCTGGGAGGCTCGGCTCCGACCAGGCCCGACAGCCGGGGGCAAGGTTTGGCCCTCGTCCCCACGGAGGCCCACGCTGCCTCTCACAAGTGTGCAGGCCTCAGTCTCCCCTTCTCCGGGACCCGCTGGCTCTCAGTGGCCTTCAGTGCTGTCCGGGCCCGGCACTGGCGTTCTCGGTCATGGAGTCAGCCGGGCGCCGCGGGGGGCCAGGGTTCTCCCTCGGCCCGGGGGTGCCAGGCTTCTCTCAGTGGCCCCCACGGCGGTGACCCTGCGTGGCTGGGCAGCTCAGACCCGCCAAGGAAGGCACGATCCTGCCTGTACCTGTGCTGGGCGACGGGGAGGGGATCAGCGGGACTCTGGCGGGGGGAGAGGGGATTTGGGATTTCTCGCAGCCATTAAAATATTTCCTTGGGGCGGGGGGACGCTGGGGTCCTGAAGCGCAGCCTCACAACAGCCCTGCAAATGGCAGGACAGACTGAGAACGTGTTTCTAGGCGCTTTTATCTCCAAATATGCGGCGGAGCGGCTGTCCTCCCACTCACAGGAAGTGGCTCAGCCGTGGCCAGGAAACGGTCTCCCCAGCCGTACTTGGGGCCATGATGTGACCCTGGGGACCGTCCCCAAATGCGGGCCTCACACCCTGGAGCGTGGACAGGCCCCTCTGGCCGGTCCCGAGGGAAGCAGCTATCACCCTGGTCAGAGGTGGACGGGCGGAGCAGGGCCTGCCTGGCCAGGGCCAGATGTACGGTCTAGAGGCAGGTGGGGAATCCATCACCGTCTCGGAGTCTGCAGGCTGGATGGCTTTTCCTGACATTCCCGTAATCCCGTAGCAACCCCCCGAACCAGCTCACGTCCCTGGGACTGGCCAGCAGACGCGGGGGAGGCCGGCTGCCGTCCACAGAGCGCTCGGGGCAGCTCCAGGCGGGCCCAGGGGACAGGCACGCCCAGAGCCCCACGTCCCGGGGGGCCCTGCCTCTGCCCATCCCTGTGATGTGGGGCAATGTCAGCCAACCTCTCGGGGCCCCTGAGTGGGAAGAGGTGGAGGTGGCCCCTCGCGGTGTTCTTGGGAAGCAGGCACACAGTAACAGGTGCATCCCTGACAGAGGCTAGCATTTAGGGACACACAGAGGTCCCGCTGTGGCATCCGGCCCGCGGAGCCCAAATCACGACTGCCTCCTTCCCCACCGTTTCGGGCACCCGTGAGCTCCTGCAAAGGTCCCCCGATTGTCTGGCGCTAGGAAGGCTGGCGAGTGCCTGTCCAAAGCAACGTGTCACCCCGGAGCCACCGGACTGGCAGAGTCAGCCCCGTGCAGGGGGCAGGCCTGCCCGGCCCACGCCACGCCTGCTTATTAGGAAGGTTTAAGCAGGGCACCGCGGCCACAACTAGCCCCTTGCCGTGAGGGTGTTAGGTGCGTCCTCCTACCCCAGGCGTTCCCTCTAGAAGGTGTCATCGGCCAAGTTGTGTTCCCAAGGCCCACAGGTTGAAACCCTGGCCCCCAGCAGCTCACAATGTGGCCGTATTTGGAGGAATGGTCTGCAAAGAGGAGGTCAAGATAAAAAAGATCGCTGGCATGAGCCCTGACCCAGTCCGACGGGAGACCACAACACAGACCCGCAGGAGGGACGACTCGGGGAGGAGACGGAGGACCCCGTCAGCACCGTCACGTCGGACATCCAGCCCTCAGGGCGCAGGGAACGAATGTCGGTGTCGGAGCCACTGGGTCTGTGGTATTTGTTACGGCCGCCCTCGCTGACTGATGCAGATGTCATACGTGTTTTGGTTCGCTGTTGACCTTAACCCTCAGCCACCGCACATTCGGCCAAAACGGGCGCGAGCTGTGCATCCGGGTCAAGGCGGCCTCTGGCGTCACAGGCCAGGCCTCCGGCAGAGGTCTCCTGGGCAGGCGTCCTGGGCTCTCACCTCGGTTTCCCCCCGAAGCAGTAATAACTTCCTGGTCTGGAGGGTTTACACGTTTTTACCCACTGGATCCTCTGAGCCTCATCCTGCACACTGTGGATGGGAAACCGAGGCAGGCAGAGATGTTCTGTCCTCCAGGTCACACGTCTGTGCGAGTGGCAAAGCCAGCCCGGTAATCTGCCCTACGTAGTGAAAGGTGCTAGGAGCGTTCGTTGAAATAAGGCCTGAACGGCGCCTGGGGGGCTCAGCCAGTTAAGCACCCGACTTTGGCTCAGGTCACCATCTCGCCGTTCGGGAGTTCGAGCCCCGTGTCGGGTTCTCTGCTGTCAGTGCGGAACCCACTTCGGATCTGCTCTCTGCCCTCTCTGCTCCTCCCCGACTGTGCCGTCTCTCTCTCTCTCTCTCAGAAATACTAAATAAATATTAAAAAAAAAAAAAGTCCTGAACAAATAAACTGGGCAAAATGATCACCTGTGAAATCGGCCACTGGGTGCGGCGTGAATGTCCCGGCGGCCTTTCCTGCAGGGAAGGGCTTGTGAGGCGTGGTCCCAGCTCCCCGCCCGCCAGGCCCCCCAGCAGGGCCCCCCACGCCTGCCCGGCCCGGGGCCCCACGGTCCACCCTCGGTGGCCGTGCTTCCGATGCCTGACGCCACTGTGTCCCTTTTGGTCTCAGAACCTTCCCTTCCGGCCAGAGAACCTTCCTCCGCCTCGACAAGGAGGCCGGGGACATGGCTTTCTAGCAGGAAGCTGCTGTCGAGCCCCCCGAAGGTGGTGAGTCGAGAGCCTTAAGAGACCCCCAGTCCCGGGGCCACCTTTGTCCTCAGGTGCACCTGGTTCCCAGCACCCAGCCCCCGGCCGGTCCTCACGACCTCCTCCTCCAGACCCCACGTCAGGCCTGTGAACTCTCACAGCACGGATCTGAGGACACCTGTACGGCCGGCACTTTTAAAGCCGTTAACGGGCTCGGGGCGCCCCTCCTGGGCTGACGGCTGTGTGGACGCGCACCTGTTCCAGTCACTGCCGCGTCCCCTGCGGCGGCAGCAGGGGCCAACCGATGTGGGCGATGGCAGCGTGTGTCTGTGGAAGGCAGGGGGGCCCTTGCTGCAGGGCTCAGCTTGCCTGAAGTGGCTTTCCTCACCCTCCCAGACACGTCGGTCCCCCAGCGTCCCCGCGCACCGCTCAAACCTGGAGCCCTTTCTGCGCGGATCTCCAGGGACCGTGCGTCCAGAACCGTGACGGGTGCAGCATCGTCCCTGCCTTCAGCTAACAGCTGGCCTGCCCCGTTTTCGTGGGTGCTGGTGGAAGACACGGGATGGCTGGGTCAGAGGCCAAGAACGGTTTATTAGGCACGCCTAGGACAGCCACCAGGGAATCCTTGTGACCGTTCCCTGAGCCCGATCCCACAGGTGAGGACGTGATGAAGGACAGTGACACGGGCGTGTGCAGCGGGCGGCTGTGTCACAAGAGAGAAGCCGGGATCGGGGGGCCTGACTCTTGTGGAGGGGTGCCCTGGAAAGGGCATCAGTGTCACTCACGGGTCACGCAGAGCCCGAGAGGCCCGTGGCCCCGAGCAGGCGTCTGCCACACGGCGGTGTAGACCGCGGAACGGGTTGGTGTCAGCCTAGCACAGGGTCTCGCAGGGCTGTGTCGGCCGCCTCGATGAACGACGGCCTCTCCCACTCCTGGCCCGCGGTGCCTCCGACCCGGCCGTCCCCACGGGCGTGCCGTGTGGGAAATCCCTTCCCCCATCGCCCCAAGCCCGACCAGGGCAGCGGTGCCCTCTGTGCTCGGCCTCACGTACAGAATCATCCACACTGAGCTCCAGGCCTCTCTAGCCACGCACCCTCCGTGCCTCCTGGGGTCTCGGGCTTCTGTTTTTCCACGGCGCCCCGGCCTGACTGCCCTGTACCCCAGTGAGGACGGGGAACACACGGCTTAGAAAACAGCATAGACGTGGTCAGATTCACGCATCTTTAAAAATTACACGTGGGAGTCCACGTGTGCGTGTCACACACGCATTCAAGAACTTGCACTTTTCTGGGTCTTGCCCAATCAGCAGCTCACAGCAGGCTGGAGGCAGGGGCCCCCGAGCCACGGGACAGGTGTACCATTTCAGTCACGTGTCAGGTACGTGGATGGGACTCATGGACGTGGTGTTCCAGTCATGTGTCAGGCACACGGACCCTGGGCGTAGTTAAAAACCACCTTTGTTTTTCAGTTTCATTACTCTTTGAGCGTTGTTCCAAAGGGACCATTTTTCTCATGCTCCAGTTTGAAAACTGGAGCTGGGATCTAGGACTTTCTAGTCATTGTGAGTCCTGCAATTAATGCAAGATGTTTATGTCATGTCATCGGTCCCCAGGGAGGGCACATCCCACGTAGGGGACAAAGCTGCACGTGCTGAGGTGTAGACAGTCTCCTTGGCTCCTGCTGTGCAAACTCCTTTGATTCCTCGGGGGAGACTCAGACCAGGTCCTCAGGTCACCGGCCGAGGGGTCACATGACAGACTGCACTGTCCCAATGAGAGCCTGATTCGTAGGCTCGGCTTGGGAGGTGGCTGTCCCCGAGGGCCGGGGCATGCATCCCAGCCCCCAATCTTCTCCAAGGAGCCCGCCGACCCGCCACTCGCACCCAGCCATGCCTTTCACTAGGGGCAGAGGCACGGGGTGGGGGTCCAGCAGCCTGTTCTCGGCCTCTGCAGGGAGGACTCCTCTAAGGAGACCGTGCAGTTGCATCTGGGCAGCTGCTGACTGTCCTGGGGCCACGGCACAAGTGTCCAACCCAACACCCTGTTGCAATTACCGCTGTGATCTCAAAAAATTTCACAGTTCTGACTCCATGTGGAATTAATTTGATAACTGGCAGAGACAGGAGTCCTTTGTAAAATATGTTTGCGAATAATTAGCTGGTGTCTCCAGTCTGGAGCCGTGGTTACGGGTTGGGGTCTCATCCACGAGCCAACAGCCTGGGGTCCGGGGAGAGACGCGGGGTCCCACACTGACCGCCAACCTGGGACCAGGGCAGGGCTGGGTGCGAGCTACAGTTAGGCGTCGTTCCTGCCCTCCCAGAACTGCCCGAGGGGCGGCCAGGAGGGGCCAGGCAGTGGGGCAGGACGTGTAGACTCAGGAGCAAGGCCGCTGTGAGCCACTTGTGGCTGTGAACCCTGCGCTGGGGCTCGGCCAGTTGGACCCAGCCTCCGGGAGTTGGGTCCTAGGCGGGAGGCCCGGGGACAGCGGGACACTGACCATCGGGCTCTGCCGGGCATGGTGGCCGTGGTGTGGGTGGTGGGCAGGTGGACCTGAGCCCTGCCGCAGGGGACGTACAGATAAGCACGTGGGGCTCCGCCTCCCCGGTGGGAGTCCACACGGCCTCCTGCCCCCCACGCCAAAGCCGTAGATCAGGGCTCTGGGAGGGCGGTGGGAATGTGGGTTTTTAAGAAGTCCTTGAGGAGAGTCTGACCACCAGGGAACTGAGGGCTCAGTTACCAGGCGGGTTAGGGGCTCCTCCTGGGTCTCTGAGGCTACCCCAATCCAGCCCATGAGTCTTTGGGTCCAGCAGGGGCCTAGGCGTGGTGTCCCTTCCACCGTCTGGGCCACCTCGAGTATGTCCTGTGGACAGTGACACAGGAAACCTGCTTGGCCTCTGGGGAGTGGTCCTAGGAGCCAGAACCTGGCCGTGCAGACGGGCAGGGGGGTCTCCGGCTGCAGGGCACGATGTCAGAGCCCTGGACGACCAGTGCTGGAGCCTGGGTGCTGGAGCGGGGCCCCCACGTGGGAGTTCAGGGTGGGCTTGGTCAGTGGCAGGGAGCAGGTGAGGGTCACGGTCGGGGCAGACTCCGTCAGCTCCCTGCTGGTGCAAGGGCAGCGCGGCAGGTGCTGGCTCCGAGGTCCCCGGCTCCGTGCTCCTGTGCGGGGGCAACAGCTCCCCCCTCGTCCCCATGTCTGCGGAGGCCCCGACCCGGGTCCTGGCCCCCGCCTCCCTGGGGGCCTGCGGCTCTGCTGTCTGTGAAGACGGGCGGGTGTGAGCAGGTCCAGACAGCAGCGGCTGGGGGGTGAGCACTGGAAACCAGCCACAAGAGGGGCCGCCTTTTAAAGTGATTTTCACGACAATTTCAAATATCGTCACAAAGTTGCAAGAAGAGGGTGAGGAATGCCGTATATTCCGGCCTGGAGACCTCTTCAAGTTTGCCAGTCGTCCCAAGAATGTCCTTCACAGCAAGACGGCACCGATGCCCAGTTACCACAGCTCCGCGGCCCCTCGGTCTCTCCCTGACTCCGGGACCACAGCATGTTCAAGACGGACGTGTCCCCAGCCTGGGCCGCCCGGTGTTTCCTTGACGACGCCCGATTGTTCCCAGGACGCTGGCTCCTCCGGGTGCGCCCTATGCCCGTTCCTGGTAGGTTGCTCCCTGACTGTCTGATGAGTGTGGGGTCTGCAGGGGGCTCCCCTGGAAAGCCGGCCCCTCTGTGTGATTCACAGGTTCATTCCTCTCTTACGGCCTGCTGGCCTCTTCTGATGGTTGATTTGTTTGATTATTACGATCGTGGCTGTCAAATAACGACTTTCTTTTTTTTTTTTTTAATTTTTTAATGTTTTTATTTTCATGAGAGAGAGAGAGAGACTGAGCCCAAACAGAGGAGGGGCAAAGAGAGAGGGAGACAGAGTCCCAAGGAGGCTCCAGGCTCTGAGCCGACAGCAGACAGCCCGATGCAGGGCTCGAACTCGTGAACCACGAGATCATGACCTGAGCCGAAGTCAGACGCTTCACCGACCGAGCCACCCAGGCGCCCCAAATAGTGATTTTCTAATTCCATCACTTATTGGCTGGAATTCTACTCTGAGGAATTTCTTAATTATTCATTAATTAAGTTTTCTTGATGACATGCATTTATTTTTATTTATTAATTACATTTATTTATGTCAATAGAGACTCACGGCGCCCCATTTCATGCAATGGACTGTCGCCCGCTATTGTCCTCATTGACTCGACTCTGATGCTCCAATCTGCCCAGCGGGAGCCCCCTCAGGCCCGTTTCTGTGTGTTTTCCACAGGCACCTGCTGTTAAGGCACTTCCTTGCCTTCCCCCCACCCACCCCAGCCTCCCAGGCTTCTCTCCACAGCCCCCAGCACCTCACCACCCCCTGTACCTTCAGTCTCCCCACCCCATGCCCGGTTGTCCTGTCTGCAGGCCCCCTCCCCCCAGGCCATCTTCCTGCCCCAGCTGGAGGCCCCGCCATCCCCTGGACCCCTCCCTGCCACGGGGGAAGAAGGGGGCTTGCCTCTCCCTGACAACAAGGGGAGCCTGGGGACCCGAGGGCAGAGGTCCCTCAAAGGGACCGAGCCCTGGGCCCTGCTGGTCCCTCGGTCAGCTCTCAGGCTGGGCGACAGGGGCGGCTGGAGGCTGGGGCTCCAGCCCGCTCTTGGGGTCCCACATAGGGGGAGGCAGGCCGAGCACCATGAGGCCATCGAGGGGCTCCCACGGACCCCAGACGGCTCTGCAGGCCCTCAGCTGCTTTTCCGCCTCAGGCCCTGGGACTCGGCCCCACCCCCGAGATTAAAATGATCCACCTGTGACTGTCCCGGCAGCTCTGAGCAGCTACCGGAAATCACCACGCGGATGAACGTCTTGGCCTGGAAATGTCCCACTAGGAGAGAGGGGCCCTTGCCGCAGCCGGTGTCCCCTGCTCCCCTGCAGGTCTGGGGACACGGCTTGGGTGACCGGGGGCCCCAGATGCTGATGTGACAAGTCAGGGAACTCTTGCGGCTGGGGCCGGCCGGGCAGCCAGACAGCCGGGCCCTTTAGCTTCTCTGTGCCGCCACAGCTGCTCAAGTGCACAAAGGGGCCTTGTTCTCAGCCGTCACGTGCTCCCAGGCCCCACTCCAGACCTCCTTCGGGACATGATTAGGTGTGGGAACTATTTCCCCTGGGGCTGCATTTGACATTTGCCATTCATCCCCGAGGCGGCGTCTGGACCGCAGAGGCCCTCCCTGGCCTCCCCCAGCCCTGGCTGCCCGTAGACGGTCTAGGAGACGCCACTGCTGACCTGAGCACAGGCCGTGGCTCGGTCCGGCCATCGTCACCCTACGGTTCAAGTCTGTGGCAGGAGCAGACCGAGATGGAGCTGGGTGACAAGTACAACCACACGCACGCGCACACACGCGCCGAGAACAGGTGCACGCACGTGTATGTGACACCACACGTGCGCACACACCAAGAACACATGCGTGCACGTGTACAGGACAGCACACACGTGCACACACATGCACATGCAAACACACCAAGAGCATAGGCGTGCACACACACAGACGCACCACGGCACACACGTGCACAAACACAGGCACAAATATACACACAAATGGACCGTTCCATACAGAGGGGTGAGGGGCGCACACACACATCGGCACACACGCACGCACGGCTCCATCAGCCCCAGCGAGCTGCGATCTTGGCAAAATCAGGAGGCTTGTGTCACCCTCGTCCCTTCTCAACACTGATTCCCTCTCAGCCCTGCTCTGTGCCAGGGGCTCAAGGGGCTGAGGTGGGTCCCCGCTCTCAGGAGTGGGATCCGAGATGCTGTCGGGCCGACAGGAAGGAATGTTCTGCAGCCGCTGGGGTGGGGCAGGAGAGGCAGGAGCTCCATGAGCTGCCAGCCTCCCCTCGGTGTGGATTCCGACACCGTCCCGGGTGACCACGGGGCCCGGAGCACATTGTTGGAGCTGTCCACCAAAACCACAATTACGCAGCCAGCCGAGAGCCTGGCGCTGCGTGTTTACAGCGCTCCCGGGTAACGGAAAAAGGCTGTTGTAAACATTGCAGGAGAGTTGCAAAATTGAGCTCTTCAGCATCCAGAGCGTGGGATGGGGCATTCCGTGGTGTGCGAGGGCCCCGGGGCCGGAGCCCCGGGAGGGTAGCATCGCTGCCGGGGCATGGCCCTCAGGACCGGGGGAGTCCCTGCCGCCACCCACAGATGATACTTGCCGGCCACCGCTACCCGGCGTAGCGAGTTACGGGGGACGAGGGTGGTGGGCAGGGATGGGCCACGGATCCGGTCGTGCCTGCCCCCTGATGCCCTTGAGCGATGGCCCCCCAGCAGCCCCCGCCCACTATCCGAGCCCCCTCCCCTCCCTCCGTTGGAGGCTTCTCGCCCGCTGGCAACAGGGCGTTTGCTTGCTCGTCCTCGGCCCGTGGGGGCCAAGAAGTTCCCCATCCGTGTTCAGCCCCTAGGACCTGTCATCGAGACCTTTTAAGGGAAAAGTATCTTTGTGGATCTGGATGAGCTTGACGAGGGGATCGTCCTGGGGCCCCTGGCGCGTCCTCAGCACCCTCGCGAGCGTCCTCCTAAGAGGGAAGCGCGGGGGACACACCGGGGGAGGAGGCCCCGTGGCCGCAAAGACGAGATTGGAGAGGCGCGGCCACAGGCCTGGGAATCAGGGCAGGCAGAGGCGGCCTCCCTGGAGCCTCTTGGCCTCCAGGCCCTGGGGGAGTCGCCCCCTCTGTTTCAGCCACGGTGTAGGGTCCTTTCCTGCAGCGGCCACCGGCCCCCAACAGCGTCTCACCTCAGAGCCCAAGGGACACATTTTGATCGAATTCCTCTAAAACCTAGGGTGACCAGACAAGCGGATATTCAGGCTTTGAGGGGAAAGGTCACCTGACTGTTCAGCAAGGAAATTAATCGCTGATAACCAGACCTGATTTCTGAAGTTTCCCCAAATACCTGGTTTTCCTGGACTTTTTAGTCCTCTCTGCACCGACCAGGAAACTAAAACAGGGCAACAGTTTGTGAGCAGCCCGGCAGCCGGTGTTTTCTCCGGTTAGACCAGCGCCGAGAGACCCCCGGGTCGGGGCCCCAGTCCAGGCACCGAGACTGACCCTGGGACACCCACCTGGCTTCGTGGACAGGCCTTCTGCACCTGGGGGGCCAGGCCAGGGACCCCAGCTCGTTGAAATCCACTCGGGGTGGGTATCTGAGTCCCTGCCCAGCCCAGCATCACGTCCCTCACCTGCTTGTCCTCAAACAAGGGAGAAAATGGGTCCCAAAAGGGACAGCGACCTGGCTGAGGTCGAACAGCTGCTCCAGAGAACCAGCCACCTCTCATCCATGGGCTGCCCCGCCCTCCGAGGGCTCAGGACTCCCAGACACTTCCAGAAAGGCCCAGGCCTGCAGTGACGCCAGCCTGGGGCAGGGACCGGAGGGGGCCGTCCTCAGCTGGATGTGGGGCTGTGCTCCCAAGCCAAGTGCCGTGCTGGGCAATGGAGCTGCTCCAGGGACACGCACGCACACACCTGCACAAAAACACGTGGAACACACACACGTACGCACGCTGACACGAAAATCACGTACGCGCATAGACACGTGTGTGTGGATGCGTTACAGACTCCTGTGCGTACCTGTACACGCGCCTGCAGACCAAACACACACTCGGCACGTTCACAGGGGTGGAGGCGGGTGCGAAGGACGCTCCAGGCTGAGCAAGAAGAAGACAGGTATGTGGGGTGGGGGCCGGGGCAGGTTAGGTCACATCAGGAGGCCCCGTGGGCCTGCGATCGGCCAGACCCCCGACTTCCTGGGTGCCACCAGCTGGCTGGGTGCCCTGGAGGAGAAAGACCGGATCCCGCGTGGGGTGAGCACCCCCGAGCCCTGGAGGCCCCCCTCGCAGCAGCCCACTCACTCCCGATTCATGGCTGGGCAACCCTGCCTGTCCCAGGGCCAGCAGAAGGACAGAAGACTAAACGGTTTGGTCCACTTCTCATTTCCCGAAAAATCCTTTCTGCCAAAATAGATGTCTATCAGCTGCTCGGTGGACCGGAGGAGCACCGGTCTGCGGCAGAGACGGAGGTGAAGTTGCAGACCGTGGGCGGGATGGGGCGGCTCACCAGCACTGGCTCCTGTGAGCCGTGCCGTTGCCTGCGTGGCCGGAGGTGGCCTCCCTGGGGTGCGCAGGAACCCCAAGGGCCTTGGAGTCGCCAGAGAACTGGAGGGGCGGGGCTCGCACACCAACCCTCCACGGCACCAGCTCTCGCTCCCCTCTGGACGTGCTCTGCTGGGGCTTGTAGACCCTGGCCTCAGAGCCCAGACCGTCTCAGAGGCCCTGCCCCCCACTGCCCCGCACCCCAGATGGAGCACAGGAACGGAGCATGGGCCCACCATTCCTAACCAGTCTGCAACTCGGGGGAGTCCCCGGGGACAGGGGTTCACAAACACACAGGTAGAACCCAACACCAGCCAGCCCAGAACTCTAGCCGCATGATGTTCCCCGAGATGGTTCTGTGTGATCCCTCCCTGCCCTTCCTTCAATGGGGCAGGCGGGCCGGTAGCAGAGGACTTGGGCACAACCTGACCCTGACGCTCAACTCTATGAAGTCAGCTCTCCCTGTACGCACACGGATGTGACAGGCAGTCTTAACCAAATTCCCAAAGGTTTTTGATGCAACCTGATAATCAGAAATAGTAAGTAAATGGGAAGAAACAAAACAGTTCTGAAAAATCACTAAGAAAGCCAAGAGGATATTAAAGGAGAACAAAGTTGGAGGACCGACACTACTGACTTCAGGACTCGCTGTAAAGCTACAGTGATCAAGACAGTGTGGTGGTGGAGAAAGGACACACAAATCGGTCCATGGGACAGAACGGAGAACCCAGAAGGAGAGCCACACGGAGACAGCCGACGGATCCCTGACAAAGGAGCAAAGGCAATCAAGGGGGCAAAGAGTCTCTTCCACGAGGGGCGCTCGAAGGGGAATCTGGACACAGACCTTACACTCCTCACAACAGTTCACTCACAACGGATCGCAGACCCAAACGTAGAATGCAAAACTATCGAACGCCTGGAAGATGACACAGGAGAAATCCTCGGGACCTTGGACAGGGGGACGACTTTTTAGATACAACACCAAAGGTACAACCTAACTGATAAGCTGGACTGCGTCAAAATGTAAAATCTCTGTTCTGCGAAAGACACTGGTAAGAGATGAGCAGACAAGCCGGAGACTGGGAGAAATATTTGCAACACGTTTACCTGATAAGATATATCCAAAATACACAAACACTTAAAACTCAGCCACAAGAAAATGGACGACACAGTCTGTGTGATCGCTCAGTGTGCCCCGGTCCCCACGATGTTAAGTGTAAACCCTTCTTAGCTCCAGGGCACGAGTGGAGCTGGCCAGGGGGCCTGCGGACGGGGCGTGCCGGCCCTGGAGCTGCCCGAGCGTCCTCTGCACCCCTGGGTGCAGCTGGAGGTGCAGCGCCTGCCCCACCCAGACAGAGCAGGAGTGGCACGGACGCGCTCTTAGAAGGCCCTCAGGGAAGGTGCTGGAGCGGTCAAGGACGGCCCTACACCACCTGGAAACCGCCCGGATGTCCGTCCTGTGGCGCAGGAAGCCCCGGGCAAGATCCCGAGGCCACAGGTCCGCCAGCCGAGATGCTGCAGTCCCACCGGGTGCCTGGAGGGCGCCGTGGCCGGCTGGGGGGACCACCTCCTGCTCCCGTCTGGTGCCCTCCCCCCCCAGAGCCCGCTTTTTCCCAGTGGCGCACCTGTGCTACAGGCAGGTGGGAACGGGATTGCTTGCCACTCGGGGGGAGCACGCTGTCCTTGGACACTGAGGACCTAATTTTGAGGAGGAGGATGCAGGACGCCATCCTGGAGGTGGAGAAGGACAGACCTCCCTGACGGTCACGGCCACAAAAGCTAACAGCTGCAGGTTTTGTCCTGTGGACTCACCCTGTTCCACTGGAGGGGATTTCTGTCGGTCCACGAGGACCCAGCTAAGCCTGGTTGCCACTTCTGCGCCCCAGATGGGACTCTTCTCTTCCAAGCAGGACCCGCAGAGGCTGGGCGTTCCCCAGGCCAGACTCCCCCGGCCCTGGCCTCTCAGGTGCCACCCCTGTAGAGGGGCCACCAGGAGAAGAAGGGGGCCGAGGCACCAAAGACTGTCATTTCAGGCTGGCCCAGGGAGGAGCCCACTGGAGAGGGCTGTCCCAGAAGGGGATCCCCGTGGCCTTCAGGGGGATCCCATCCCACTTGAGTGCCATCACCGGGCCGGTTTGGTAGGCTCAGCCTCGCCCCCAATCAGGCTGGGTACCGCCGGGCTCGGTAATGCCCCGTGGACGGTCCCCTGGGGACCACGGTGCCTCTTGTCCCCCTGAAAAGCTCTGAGGTCCTTGAACAGAGCTGCACACTTCTCAAGTTTGAGATGGCAGCAGCCGCTGTCCTCACCCCAGGGGACGTCCCGCACCCCCAGGCGTCTCCCCGGGGCCGGGGGTCCCACCTCGAGCTGGGGCAGCTTTCTCGTCACCCGCAGTGGCTGCTGGGCCGGGCTGGTGGTCTGTCGTGGCTGCCCAGGGCTCTCGGGGGCCCCGCTCCCACACTCAGGCTCTCGGGACGTCGGGACCTCCCGGGCTCCCCAGCATCCGCCTTTGCTTACACGGTCTTGCCCCACGCCCAGATCCCTGCCCACGGTGCCCTCCTGGTGCTCCCCCAGCCTGGCTCTGCCTGCATCCAATGGCCCCTGGGACCCCAGTCCAGGCGACTGCCCTCCTGTCGGGGGCACGTCCCTGGGGGCTGGGGGTCAGAGCTGCACCTGGGCTGCTTGGGGTTTCGGGGAGGCGCCGTCCCGCCCACCGTGGTAGGGCCTCCCCTGCACCTCCTTCCGAAGCGGGATCCCAACCTTCCTCCCCGGCTGGCAGCCGGCCCACGCCTCCCGCAGAAGGGTGCAGGCAGGTGTGCAGGAGGACCAGGTGGGGGGGCAGGTGCAGGGACGTGCAGCCCCCAGCGTCACCCACAGCTCACTACTGGGGGCACCCGGGCTTACTCTTGGTGGGGCGTCTAACATGGGGACCCCCTACACCACACACCTGCCTGGAGAGAGTGTGTGCCCTTGGGTCTCAGCCAAGCGGTGTCCACCAGTGGGAGGAGAGGGCCTGTCCTTTCACAGTGACACCCCCCTCCCCCCAGCATGCCAGGAGGAAACAGGACGGGGTCTCAGGTGGGCCTGGCTGAATGGGGAGGGAGGCTCAGCGGGGCTGAGGCCTGGTCGGCCCGAGGGGTTTCAAAGGAGGGTGGTGAGGTCGGGGCTGTGAGACCGGGCATCAGGCCCCCTCCCACCCCCACCCTTGCTCCCACCTCAGGCCTCAGCCCTGTCCCCCCTCACCCATCGCCCCTGCCTCCTCAGGCTTCACCCCTGTCCCTCTTCAGGCCTCACCCCTGTCTGCCTTCACCCATCACCCCTGCCCCCTCGGGCCTCACCCCTGCCCCCTTGGGCCTCAGCCCTGTCCCCCCTCAGGCCTCACCCCTGTCTGCCCTCATCCATCACACCTGCCTCCTTACACCTCACCCCTGTCCCCCCTTCACCCTCTGCCCCTTCCCCTCAGGCCTCAGCCCTGCCCCCCTGCACCCATCACTCCTGCCCCTCGGGCCTCAGTCCTGTCTCCTCTCACCCATCACCCCTGCCTCCTCAGGCCTCACCCCTGTCCCTCCTCAGGCCTCACCCCTGTGTGCCCTCACCCATCACCCCTGCCCCCTCGGGCCTCAGCCCTGTCCCCCCTCAGGCCTCACCCCTGTCTGCCTTCACCCATCACCCCTGCCCCCTCGGGCCTCACCCCTGCCCCCTTGGGCCTCAGCCCTGTCCCCCCTCAGGCCTCACCCCTGTCTGCCCTCATCCATCACACCTGCCTCCTTACGCCTCACCCCTGTCCCCCCTTCATCCTCTGCCCCTTCCCCTCAGGCCTCAGCCCTGTCCCCCTGCACCCATCGCTCCTGCCCCTCGGGCCTCAGTCCTGTCTCCTCTCACCCATCACCCCTGCCTCCTCAGGCCTCACCCCTGTCCCTCCTCAGGCCTCACCCCTGTCTGCCCTCACCCATCACCCCTGCCCCCTCGGGCCTTAGCCGTGTCCCCCTTCAGGCCTCACCCCTGCCTCCTCAGGCCTCACCCCTGTCCCCCCTCAGCCTTCTCTCCTGTGTCTATTTGGCACTATGCATGCTCCAGGACCCTTTCAGTGTCTGTGTGCACCCCTGACGGTTCTCCTGGGCCAGTTTTCCTGACAGTTTTCCAGGATGGCGGGTCCCTCCTGGCCTGGAGGCTCGTCGCTGCCCCCTGTCCTGCATGGCCATCTGGACGGGGGTGACCAGGCATCCCGCAGACCCTGGATGACAGGGCCCTTGATGAGTGGTGTCTGAGTCAGGCCGAGGTCGGAGGGCACCAGACGCCTGACCTTCCGAGGGCACAGGGACACCTCACAGAGGAGCACGCCGTTCGGGTCACGCGCAGAGAGATATGTTATTGCCGTGTGTCAATACCATCGTCTTATAACCCTTTGTGTTTCATTTTCCACATTTGAGACGTCATTCTGAACAAACAGGCTTTGCCAGACGGCCAGAGGCTGTGGCACCGAAAGGCCTAAGAGGCCGTGGTCTGGCCGGACGTGGGCAGTGACCCGCGGGCAGAACCAGCGCCTCCCCTCCCCCGCCCTCCCACCGGGGCCTGGTCGCCGGGAGGAAGGAAGCCGGTCTGAGTGCAGGCCTGACCAACTCCGAGCTGGGCGTTCTCCTCGGGGCCCTGGTGCCGGCCCGTCCGAAGGCCGGTCAGGCAGGCTATTCTGGGAGCTGGTGCAGAGGCCCCAGGAGCTCCTTATAAGGCTCCTTCGGCAGCGTGCTGCGGTCTGAACCCGAGGTCTGCCCCGCCACCCCGGCCTACAGCCCGACCCGAGTGCACGGAGCCCCCACTGCCTTTCCCCGACTGCTTCCTGGGGTCCAATTTCCTCCTGTCTCCAATGATGCTCTCCTGAGATTTCAATGAATCTAACCAACATCTCGGCCTTGGGGGGACTTGGGAGAGAATTGGGGAGCAGAGCTGGCTTTCCACTTCCTTATATGATGAAGTTCTTGGTCCTGGCTGAGTCACCGGCGTTTGGGGACTCGGCCATGGGAGCCAGTGATTCTGAATTATTTTTAGACACTCTTACCGGAACACCTGGGTTGGGCCCAAAAATACATGTATTTTAGTAGTTCAAAAATATAACTTTACAGCTAGTCATCCAATGGGGAGACAATGCCCAGCAAGATGTTTCCGGAGGCTGACGGGCCTGTGCTTCCTCCTCGCCCAGCCGTGCGGCCACCGGGAGGACCTGGCTCTGTCCAGCTGTGTCCCCAGGCAGACGCACACCTGCCCCTGCCACCCTTCCTTCAAAGGGAATCGGGAGAACGACTAGGTGCTAGAAACGTGGGCCCGGGACCAGACCGCAGCCGTCTTTCCCCCCAGAAGGCCAAGGCCAGGCACCTGGCGGGCGTTCTGGCGGCACTGAGTGCCGAATGCGCACCAACGAAACAATGAAGGAATGCACCAGCGAGTGAGCAGCTGTGCCAATGGCCCGGCCCGAGTCACCGGTACATGGAGCCAGCCGGGCCCTGCCAGGACCGGGGGGCCCGGGGCCGGGGGGCAGGCCGGCTGCGCAGGGCCTGGGACTCGGGGTGAGGACGGCAGGAGAGGGCTGGCGTGCTGGCCTCACCAGGACTGCAGGAGGCAGGCATCACAGGTCCCCGGGACACAGCAGGTGACAAGGAGCGTGGCCCTTCCCCCACCACTGTGAGGGCCTCTGCCCCCGGGCCTCGGCTGTGGTCCCTGACTCCACCGAGCTGGTTAAGACTGGTTAGGACTGGTTAGGACGCAGCCCCTGCAACGGCACTTGCCCCTGCCCCGGCTCTCTTGGCTCTCCCAATTCCCTTTGGAATTGGATCCAGCTTCCTTCCTGTGGGCTCAACCCCTGCACATCGAGGCTGTCCCGTCCCTCCCTCCCTGGCCTTGACCGTGAATGACGGTGGAGAGAGTCTGCTCTCCTGTGCTTTCATGGTGTCAGATCCCCTCAGCATAATCCATAATGTTCTTCTGAGATGCCCTTTTAATCACGCACATTGCCGCCGTGCTGGCTTTGTGACGTGAGCAGCCTCGGCCCCAGCCCTGCCCTGGAAGGAAACCCTCGGCCTGCAGCTCCTGGCGACAGGGTCCCCGTCTGCTGTCCCGGAGCTTGGCACACAGTAGGTGCTTAGCAAGGATTTTAGTGGAGGCTAAATAGAGGCCGGCCTTGCTGAGAAGCTGGCCCTGAACGTGTCTTTCTGGGACGACCACCAAAGGGGAAACACAGCATGAGAGGCCCGGAGAATCAGGCAGGCCCTGGCCCCCAGCTGCAGGGAGGTGGTCTGGGCTAGAGGGTCCCCGCCCCAAGCCGCTGAAGGGGTCCCGCAGGCCAAGGGCTAGAGGGACGCCTCTCCCTTCTAGATCACAGACTGCCACTCTTATTCCCCAGAGACCAGTGCTGGTCGGGGCCACTGGGGTCTCCGGCACCTTCTCACCTGCTTTTGCAGGAATATTCCACACGATCTTTCCCATGGCCTGTGCCTCTCCCACCCACTCACCCAGTCAGTCTCCAGGGGGATGTGGCTCCCAGGTCTGCACCAGCCGCCCCTGGGCCGCCCCTCACCAGCTACTCAGAAACAAGCCCCATCCCACCCCCACCCCCTACAAACTGCCCTGTTGGTTTGCTCGACCACTGACCGCAGGCCATCGCTGCCCGAGAGGCCGGAGATGGCGGTGACTGGGGGGGCCTGCGGGCAGGTTCAGATGGCCGAAGGTGGTGGGGGCAGCTCGCACTCGAGGTTCAGGCAGGGAGAGGGTGGAGCCAGGGGAACAGACCCGGAGGACTGAGGGGGCATCCTCGCAGACCCTGGGCAGGACAGGCACAGACCCAGGGTTTCCGAGGGTCGGGTCTCAGGAAGTCAGGGACATCCTGGAAGCAGGACTCTGAGTGCAGGGGACCTTCTGAGTGTTTGAGCATGTGCTGACTCAGTGCGGGAAGGCGGGAGCAGGAGCCCAGGAAGAGTAGGGAGGGGCCGGGTGTGGCTCAGGAGAAAGGAGCTGGGGGCACAGATCAGGGTGGTGGGGGTAGGAGGGGTGGGGCAGTCAGATTCCGGAAGGATCTGGGAGATCCAGCATCATGGTTTGCTGATGGCTTGATGGGGTGTGGGGGAGGTGGGGGAAGGAGAGGGTGTGGGTACAGTGGTCCTGACTGGCCGTGGTGCCCACAGGCTGTGTGTCCTGTGGGCCTTAGTTGCCATGAACTATGGTCCCCCATGGGCTGTGGGTCCCCTGTGGGCTGTGAGTCCCCCGTGAACTGTGGTCCCGTGGGCTGTGGGTCCCCCATGAACTATGGTACCCTGTGGGTTGTGGTCCCCTGTGGGCTGTGATCCCCCGTGAACTGTGGTCCCCCGTGGGCTGTGGTCCCCCATGAACTGTGGTCCCCTGTGGGTTGTTGCCCCCTGTGGGCTGTGGTCCCCCATGAACTGTGGTCCCCCGTGGGCTGTTGGTCCCCCATGAACTGTGGTCCCCTGTGGGTTGTGGTCCCCTGTGGGCTGTGATCCCCCGTGAACTGTGGTCCCCCGTGGGCTGTGGGTCCCCCATGAACTGTGGTCCCCTGTAGGTTGTGGTCCCCTGTAGGTTGTGGTCCCCTATGGGCTGTGGTCCCCCATGAACTGTGGTTCCCCGTGAGCTGTGGGTCCCCCATGAACTATGCTACCCTATGGGTTGTGGTCCCCTGTGGGCTGTGGTCCCCCATGAACTGTGGTTCCCCGTGGCACCCCTGTACATGTCGTGGTTGGGACTGCTGTCTCCCTGTGTCCTTCAGGCCCTGAAGCCCAAGCCCATCCAGAGCAGGCCCTGCCCCGGGACACCTCGCTGAGGTGGCAACCCTCACCCTCCAGGGGCCTGCTCTGGTGTTTCAAGAGGCAGAGCTAAGATTAGAGAACGCCATCCCCCAAAGATGCCCAGCAGCCTGGCCGTCCTTGTAGGCTTTTTCTGAATCACTCGCTTGCGTCAACCAGGCAGGCGTGCCCCCAGGAGCCATAAGGCCACGTTGGCCTTGAAAGTGGGAGGAGGGGGCTGGTGTTGAAAGGGGCTCTGTCCTCCACGGGGGCCTCGGCCCCAGAACAGCACACAGGGGCTTTGTTCTCCAGTCCCCGGGAGACCCCTCCTTCAGCTGGGGATCGTGGGGCGTCTGGTGGGACGGGACGCATCTCTCCAGGCCGCGGTGCGGGCCAGCTGGGCCCCTCCCGAAGTCACCGCCCGAGAATCAGCCCGTCTGCCGGCCGCACCCCTCGCCCAGAACCCTGGCCTCGGGGCCGTGCCCGTCTGACCCCTCCCTGCCCCTGCCAGTGGCCAGGCCAGGTCGTGCAGCGCACAGAACACACGCGGGTGGCAGCGGGGGCGCTGCTGGAAGAGCCACATCAGCCACGGCCTGGGCGGGAGGGCCAGCGCTCTGTCTTTCCCTGGGAGCTCTTTTCCTCCCCAGATCTCAGTGGTTTCTGAGGTTTCTTCAGGACACGCGCTGGGCTCTGTAACAAACATCGTGTTAAGCCTTAGCAGAAGGGCCCTGCTGGTCGGGTCCCCAAAATGCTACAGCCCCTATGTCTGGACCCCAGCCCCTACCCCGGCCCCCCCACCCCTCTGCCCCACACCGGTATTATTCAGAACCCTTTCCCCCAAGAGCAGGTCACATCTTCCCTAGGGGTGCTGCCTGGGGGCAGTGCAGGGCATTGTGGGAGAGGGGTGCAGGTGAGGGTCAGCAGGGGGATGCCCAGGTGAGACCTGGGGGCAGGGGTCCAGGGGAAGAATGGTGGGGGGGGGGGAAATGCAGGTGCAAATGTCCTGAGGCAGGAAGGAGAGACTGTAGGAAGAAGGAGGTCTGTGGAAGCCTGGAGGAGAGGCCAGAGCGGACTGCCAGGTGAGGAGCCCTGGAGACCCTGGGGTGTGTCCTCAGCAGGGCAGGGAGCCACTGGAAAGACCCGAGCACTCTGATGCTGGTGGAGGCCTGTGGCAGGGGGGCAAGAGTGTATGGGTCCAGCAGGGGGGTGAGTGGGGTTGGGGCCAGGTGGAGAGCAGGGAGGCAGGGTGGAGGGGCGTCCTTGGAGGCTGAGTGCACGGGCCGGACTACATGTGACAGAGGGAAGTGGGGGGTGTCTGCCTCGCCTGGGGGCTGGGCTCTGGGCGTGTGGAATTACAGGGCCCTGGGAGGAGGGGGTCAGGGGAGAGATGGGGCGTAGGTTTTAGACACCAGTGGGGTGTCTAGGCCGAGCTGCCCTCTGAGCCGGGGGCTCTACGGGGTCCAGGTACAGGGAAAACTTCGGCCCACAGGATGAGGGTGAGGTCGTGAGGTTCCGGGGTCCCAGACGTGCAGGAAACCCCCGACACCAAGTCTCGGTTTCTCCATCTGTGAAATGGAGGTAACAATGCCGGACTTTCTAGCCCTCTAAGGAAGGTGTGATTAAATGGGGTCAAGTTTCTGACAGCCCTGGGCCGTGTGGCTCATGGCAGGGGCTTCACCCCTGTTATGCCCTCCCTGACCTCTGCCCGGCAGGTCCTCTCCCCTTCGGCGCTGAGCCCAGAGCCCCCGGGGCTGCGGCCGGCCCGAGGCACCTCTGAGACGCCGGCCCGGTGAGGGTCCCTTCCAGGTGGGCGCTCGGCCCGCAGACGGGGCGGGTGGTGCAGCCGGTCCGACGGTGGCCGGGGTCAAGGAGGCTCGAATCTGGGGAGATGGTGCGTCTTCGAGAAACAGGAAATGAAGAAAACCACGTCTTCCCGACACACAAAGACCCCTTTGACATGAGACTCCGTGGCAACGTGTAGGACCCAGCGAGGCATTTTGCTCCTGGAAGGACATTCCTGATATTAGAGGGGAAAAAAAATGCTTTGGGACCCGGGGCTTTTCAGGCGTGAAGAATAATCATCTCATTGTTACTGAGCGCCAGGGAGTGGGAAATATTTTCAGGTACAATCGGCCAAATTACGCCTTGCGGCTCTTGGAAACACGAAATCCCCGTGGACAAGCCGTAAGTCTCCTGGGCCCACAGATGAGCCGCGGGTGTCACTTCAGCGTCACTGTCCTGAATTCCACAAGAACCAGCTAACTCCCCAGGGAAAGCGGTCATTGTCCTCAGCGCGTGTTGTTGGGAAGATCCCGTGAACCTCTTTGTGCTGAAACAGTGCTAGCCTCCCAGGCGGGCGGCCAAGACGTGGGGCTCCGCGTGCCCCGCCGTGGGTCCCTCACGGGGCCCTCGCCACCAGCCCCTTGCTGTTCACGAGCCTTCGCCAGCTCTCCCTGAGACCCTCTCCCGCCCGGATCCCGCGGGGCTCCCGTCCCCCACCCCCGTCTCCTGGCGCCCCCCGTCTTTCCTCGCCTCTCTGCTCCACATGCTTGAGGAGCTGGGCAGGCCCCCGCGGGACGACTGGCCACCGTGCACCCTCCTCGTGTCCCTCACGGTCGGACCGGAGTCGGGGGAATCTGGCCAGCACGCTGCAGAGCGGGGCGCCCTCTCGTCACGTCCAGCGGCAGCTCACGGTGTCATTTGAGCCCGGTGCTCTGACTCCTACCGCCCCGTCAAGTCCCTGTGTCCCCCGCCCCGCTTTCTCCCTCGGAAGCCCCTGGCAGGGAGTTGGGCCCCCACCTGCGGAGGGGAGGAGCCTCGGGGAGTGTGTGGCACGTGTTAAAACCAAGGGTGACAAGTACGGGTTTGGGGAGATACTTTCAGGCTGTGCGGCCAGCTCGCTTCTCCCGCCAACTTGGCCCCCGGCGCCCCAGAACCAGGGAGAGTTTGTTCTTCCTGCACATCCGTCTATCCCTCGCCCCACGACCCTTCTATCCGAAGCACTGAGGATGCCTCCAGTGTGTGCGTGTCCATCCTATGAGGAGTTCGTGTTCCGTGAAAGCTGACGCACACACAGATCTGCACGACCGCCGGGGCCGCACCCCGAAGTGCGCCTCCTCTGACCCGGGACCCCCGCAGTGCGGCCCGTCTTCCCCGTTGGAACCCGTCTTCCGGAGGTGCTGGGGGCGGGGGCTGCCTCAGGGCCTGCCTCGGACTCCGGGGTCTTTGATGGGTTCGGAAAGCTGGTGTTTTACAGTTTGTCCAGCTTTGTCTTGCCGTGCGGTGGCAGCGAACTTCCTCAGCTGGGCCGGAGCTTAGCCCACGCCGCGGTCCTGTGGGGTCACACGCTCGTCTGGCCCCAAATACAACACGACCCAGGACCGAAAAGGCACACCGATTGTGGACCGAGCCCCCTGAGCAGGCAGATACCTTTGGACCTCTGACCTCCCCCGGCCTGGATGGGCCTCACAGGCTGCCCTGCCCTGGGGGGCTCTGAACCACGCCGGGGACGGGCTTGGCTCAGGAAGGCACGAAACCGGGCTGGTGAGGGCAGTTTGGAGCCCCCACCGCCCAGGCTCTGAGCCGCGGCCTCAGGCCGGGCGCCGCGGCTGTGATGGAGCACTAGGTGACCCTGCACCGGCCAGAGGGGACTCGAGAGGGCTTCTCTCCCGGGGACCCGGGAGCACCGAGGGTGGGGGTGGGGGAGGCCTGGGCCCAGGGAGCCGGGGCCCATTCTGGGGGCCGCAGCCCTCGTGTTGGCTTCCATCCACAGAGAGTCACCCCATCCCGCCGGGCTCCCGCGGCCCTGCGGGGGCCCTCCCTCCTCCGGTCAGCGGAAGGCACTTGTCCCGATGCCCACGTGCTCGGGGCTCCTTCCAGGCCCAAGCTCCGGAGGACGGGCCCACCTTCTCCCCAGCACCACCCCGGCTCCCCAAGGGCTCTGCTGGGTCGGGTGGAACACACCTGAGCCCCTTGGCTCTCTTCGAAACGGGGGCGCTGCTGTTAACTGAAGGGGGTGCTCCCCTGAGGGGGGCGTCGGCCCAGGAGCAGGACAGAGGCCCAGACCCCCCCTCCCCCCAGCCCCCCGTTGCTCTGTGTCCAGTAGGGGCAGGTGGCTCAACGGGACAATGAGGCCAGAAAGAAAGAAAAGCAAGGGCCAGGGGGCAGGGAGGGGCGGGGATCAGGAGGGGGTGGTTGTCACGGCCCGTGGCCCATGTTACTCTGGTTGACTGTGCCGGCTGAGGACGCACCTCTGACCTCGCTGTTCCCTGAGTGCCCGGCCACGGCAAGGGAGAGGACAAGGCCACAGGGGCGCAGGGGAGCGGCCGCAGCAGGTAAGGTGCTGCCTCAGACTTGGAGAAAACAACTTTTCTTTTAGAGAGAAGAATGCCTGGGGCGCCTGGGGGGCCCAGTCGGTTGGGCGTCCGACTTCGGCTCAGGTCATGATCTCGCGGTCCATGGGTTCGAGCCCCGCGTCGGGCTCTGTGCTGACAGCCCGGAGCCTGGAGCTGCTTCGGATTCTGTGTCTCCTTCTCTCTCTGCCCCTCCCCTGCTCATGCTCTGACTGTCTCTGAAAAATGAATAAACCTTAAAAAAATTTGTTTTGGTCTTTTGCATTAATTTTGATGTTTAAAATATTCTGTTAAAGTATTGCTTGTTTTGATGACTGAGATTTTTGACATCTTTCCCCTTAAAATCTGCCTCCAGGCAGGTGTGGATGTGTGTCTCTCTCTGTGCACACATGTGTATGTGTCTGTGCACGTGTGTGCCTGTGTGTGTGCGCATGCATGTGCATGTGCATGCGTGTGTGTTGGTGTGTGTGTCCATCTCGTGCCCTACGGGGACGTGGAGGGTGGGGACAGCCCTGAGCCCAGAGCTGGAGGCGTGGCTTCTCTCTTGTTCCTGATGAACAGGGACGGGGTGGCTGACCCGCCAAGGTGCAGGAAGAAAGTGTGGGCCTCATCCACATTCAGGCCCCGCTGGGACAGACAGGCAGGCTGCCCCACTGTGTGCAGGGCTGTTGGCTTTATCGTTTGCCCTCTCCCTCCCTCCCCTCCCCTCTCCCTCCCCTCTCTTCTCCCTCCCCTCCACTCCCCTCCCCTCTCTTTTCCTCCCCTCCCCTCTCTCTTCCCTCCCCTCTTCCTCCCCTCTTCTCCCTCCCCTCCCCTCTCTTCTCCTCCCCTTTCTTCTCCTCCCCTCCCCTCCCTTCCCCTCCCCTCTCTCTTCCCTCCCCTCTCCCTCCCCTCTCTTCTCCTCCCCTCCCCTCCCCTCTCCCTCCCCTCCCCTCCCCTCCCCTCCCCTCTCCCTCCCCTCTCTTCTCCTCCCCTCCCCTCCCTTCCCCTCCCCTCTCTCTTCTCTCTTGTCTCCTCTCCCTCCCTCCTGGCCTCCTGTTACCTGTGGCAGTCCTCATGCCCACAGGGAGGCCCAAGGCTCTGGATGAGGAGGCCAGCGAGGAGTGGAGGCAGCCCTGGGTGCTGGCAAGTTCGAATGGTGGGGTACAGACTCGGGGTCAAGGACTCACAGTGGGCAGTGCCCCCATGACACAGCAGCTCCAGCCCTGAGGACGGGAGGTGACACTGCTGTCCCCTGGCACGGGGCTGCAGGCCAGGACTAGGCTCAAGCAGGGGAAGCTGCTGAGTCTGTCCCGAGTCCCATTCTAGCCAACTTTTGCAGACTTGGGCAGGTCCCTTCGACATGTGGCCTCCGTTTCCCAAGGACACAGCGTGGGCCAGGGTGGGGAGGGCTCCCTGCCTGGCGGGCAGGATCCTTCCTCATAGTGCAGACGTCCCCCTGCCGTGGGGCCCGGCTAGGAAGGGGGCAGCTGCGGTTCCCCGGGTGACAGCAAGCGCCCAGCCCGGACGATACAAGGGCTCCGGCACGTGGGGAAGATGCTTCTCCTTGGTCCTGGTGGGGAAGGAACCTGGGGGGGACGGAGGCTGAGCTCTGGCTGACCGGGTTCTGGGCTGAGGCCGGGCCTCCCTCCATCAGGATGCACCCGGTGCCTACAGGTGAGCCAGACCCTGAGCCTGGGCTGAGGCCTGAGAGCCCGACGCCGCCTCCCATGGTCCCTGCGGTCGACTCTGGTCCGGCCCTGAGTGTAGGATGCAGCGTTGGGGCCCGTGCAGAAGCTGGGCCATCTGGGGCTCTGGCTTTGGGGGTTATGCCAGCGTGGAGGCAAATTTCCTGAGGCTGCAAGGGAATGCAACGTCTTTCAAAAGTATCTAGAACTGGGCTGATGTCTCTGGGGAGTCCCTACCCACCGGGATGCAGAGAAACCTGAGCGAAATTAACAGGCATGCGAAGCTTCAGCTGTTTGGGTTTGATTTAGCAATGCTGGGTACTGCTCGAACCTTCAGATTCCCCCGTCCCCTGTGCCCACTCGGCACAGCCGGATCTTCCGTCCTACAGCTCGGAGGTGACCCGTTTGTCTCCTCCACGGACAGCAGGTCCCCTGGAACCGAGGTGTCGGGACCTGGGGTCAGGTGTGGACCAGAGTTGTCCCGGGGTCCGGTCCCCTGGTGTCAGGAGCTGAGGTCCCTCCCGGGCATTTCTTACCCTCGAAGTCCCCACTGGCCCTGCGTTAGGGCTGTAAAGGAGGAACCCTCTGGAATCTCAGATACGTAAGAGACTGCAAACCACCCCACGGAGACACCAGCTTCCTGCTGCCGAGCAGCCTGGAGAAGTGTCGCTGGCCGCGGTGTTTTGTGCCCAGCATGTTTCGGGGCCATGTAACCTGCCTTCCTTCCACAAGCTGGGACACTTCCTCATAAGACAAGCTTCGAGGGTCAGAGCAAACCCCTCTTTGTGGCTGCCACAGAGCCACCCCCTGTCTGCAGGAAATCCAGTGGGGGGCTGGGCGGGGGAAGCGGACCGTGTGTCCGGGACTGAGTTCCATTTTTTCTCTGCATCTTCCCCATAACTCAGAGCCTGCACATCGGATAATAAGACACCGCGTTTGTGGAGGGTCCTGTTTGTTCGCATGCTCATCAGACCTGCATCGCTGACTCCCGCCTGTGAGGGCGGCACCAGGCCCGGGGCCCCTGCAGGCGCGACCCTGCGGACCCCAGGCCGAGACGCTGGCCTCTCCTCTTGGGTCCCCCGAAGCTGGGACTCTCACAGCTGTTTCCCGGGAGCTGCCCTGCCAGGCCAGGCCACAGCCCGAGCTCACCTCCTCCCACCTGCCTCCCGGCCCGGCCCAGCACCCCAGACGTGCCTGTCCACCACTTTGCATTGGCTGTTCCCTCCCTGCAGTGCTGTTCCCCCAGCAATGCGGGCCCCTGCCTCACCTTCTCCAGTTGCCCCTGGGGCTCCTCGGGGAGGCCCCATGACGACCCGTGTAGAATTCCGGAGTCCAGAGACCATGACGGGTGAAGGATACGACCAGCGGCTGCCGGCCTGTGGGTGTGAGGGTGGGTGTGAGGGTGGGTGTGAGGGTGCCGCCTTCTGCATGGCCGAGGGAGGGAGGTTCGCGGGGGTGGGGCTGGGGGGGCTGGGGGAGGCTGGGGCATCGCGGAGGGAGGGTTCGCGGGGGTGGGGGCCTGGGCGGTTACGTTATGATTTGAAAGCATGCCCCTTCTCCCTCAGGAGTGAGTGGTGGCCGATTCACCCCGCCAGGCGCTTGGCGGTGGATTCCATGGCACAGGGTCCTCTGGCTGGTCCGATTTTCACAGAATCCGCCCCAGAACCTCTGCATCTGACTCCGCTCGCAGAGAAGGGGTATAGTCATGGGTCTTCTCGGGTCATCAAAGCACCTCGATTTGTGTTTGGGAACTCGCACTTTCTGAGAGAACCGTGCGTGGACCTGGGCTGTGTGACGGCGAAGCCGTGGCTCCCACCCACCGCGCCCCTGCCCACCCTCCACCCCTGCCCCTGCCACCCCCTGTGCCCCCACCTGCCTCCCCCATGCCCCCCCAGCCCCCCAGCACCTGTCCCCTCCCACCCGGCACACTCACCCCACCTGCCCCTCTGCTGTGGACAGCTCTCAGCTTTCCCCCCCAGGCTGTTCCCTGCCGACTGAGACTCCACTGTGAGTTTTACCCCATTTGTGTTGGTTTTTGTCTCCACGACTCCCATTTCTTGGACTGAATCATGGCTGCAAGAGAGTGTCCCAGCTTCGCCACCCGCCCGGGCACCAGCGTGTGTGGGATGTAGGGTTTCAGGCTCCCAATCACTCCCGAGAGGCTCTTTCTTGTCCAGGGGAACAGACAGGAGCTGGGTTGGGGAGGCAGCATGTGGGGGTCCTCCGTGAAGTCTCCTCTCGTCCCTGCCTACCGCCCAGCTCGGGGTCTGCGACCCACCCCCCACTGCCCGCGGCATACGTGGGGCCCATCCCCCCTCAGGGGCAAATGCTGATCCCGTCCTGCTTTCCAGGCGGACGGTTCCAGAAGGGCTGAGCGGAGCCAGCCTGTGCCTCCGAGGGACCTCGGAAGAAGCCCCACAGGCCCCAGGGACGGCAAGGGGTGGGGGGAATGAAGGACAGCAGGTGCCAAGTGGCAGGGCAGCCCACAGGCGAGGAAGCTCGGCGTCTCCGTGGCCCAGAGGGAGTGACTCCGTGACTCTGACCCCATGGGGTGAGGTGGGGTGGTGGGGGCAGGAGCCGGCCTGCAGTGAGGACCCCTACCGGCAGCCGGCGTACCTCACCCCTGCGCAGGACCCCGGGGTGAGTTCTCAGCGCCCGTCAGAGCCGCCCATTCAGAATGGCCCGGGAAACCCCGGCAAGGTTCGGGAGGGAGGAACACTCCGGAGGGTCCGATGGTGCGGTGGCCCCTGTGGTCTTGAGTGCGTCCCTGCCCCCAGCCCCTCTGCGGCCCAGGCCAGGTGCCCGCTCGTCACAGACCGGCCTGAGGGATGGTGGGCGGCCCGCCACGAGCCCCCGCGGGCCCGACTGCCGTCCGCTCACATCTTGGGTGGCAGCCTACCGCGGTCCTGATTCTGCCACATGACACGCCCAGGTGTCCTCCCTCAGACCCCACCACGCATTGTGACCCCAGGATTTCCTAGCTGGTTTTCCTTAGCTGCTGTCACACAGCTCCGAGCCTCCGGGCAAAGGGACCCACAGGGTTTTCCGGTTGGAGATGCTCATCTGGCCCATCCTGGCCCTTTGCTTGCCAGCGCGGGGCCTCGACCCTCCGCGCACACCGTGCTCCCCCCCCCCCCCCCCCGTGGTCCCAGCGCCCCGCGGAGATAGGCTTCCAGTAAGGGAGCAGGGGCTTCCTGGAGGAGGGGGTGCTGGGCGGGACCTTGGGGGGAAGGCGCCAACTCTGTGGGACCCTCTGCTCTCGTGGGCACGTGCAGCAGTCACGGCCCCTCTGGCCTCCGTTGTCCAGTGGACCGGCCATCTCCCCACGGTCCACGTGGTCTGGACTGGCTGCCACCAGGCGCCCCGCCCCTGAGGGTCAAGACCCCTCCCGTGGCTGCTGTTCTGCCGCCTGGCTCTCCAGGCACGGGTGCCGGGAGCCCCCAGGACACAGGCCTTGGCCAGCCCGGCTCGCTCACCTTGTGCTGCCCCCAGACTTCCACGTCCACAGGGTGTTCCCCGCGGTGGGGACAGGTGCGACTCCCACGCCCCTCCGGCAGTGAACCGCTCCTGCACTTGGCGAAGACCCCCAGGGGACGTCAAGTGCTCTCTGGTCAGCCTTAAATCTGTGATGTGTCATCAAGGCTTCCAGACAAATGGCCCCGAGTACAGTGAGTCAGGTCGTCTCCCCTCGAGGCGCGACGTTTAGAAGGCTCTGTGGTTTTCACACCTGGGAGGAAAGAAAAGACAAATCCCCCAGGTGTGTCCGTTGTTCCAAAAAAGGGGAGATTCGTGGCCGCAGGTATGTCTGGAAAGCCTACCACCTGCACAAACCTTCTTGTGGAATTTGCCAGGAATGTTCCGTGTGGCGGTGCCTAGCGGCTGGAGGAGGGTCGGCTGGGCCCAGATGGAGACCTGAGAGCGTCAGCCGGCGCGGTGCGGGCGGGGACCCGGCGGGGAGGCAGCCGGCCGGCCAGCGCCCGTCTCGGAGCCCCGGGCGCTCGTGGACCCGCTGGCCCCGGTGACCGGGGCGGGTGCTACGGCCTCAGCGTTCCGGCCGCCGTGAGGACAGGACAGGCGTGCGTCGACGTGGGACGGCTTGTGACACAGCAGGCAGCTAACACGCCCGAGGGGCTACACGCGTGCACACACATACATGCACGTGCACGCACACACACGTGAACACACGCACGCACACGCACGCACACACATGCACACGCGCACAAGCACATGCGCCCACTCACACATACGCAGACACATGCACGCACACATGTGAACACGTGCGCACACATGCAATGCACACGCGTGCACGTGCACACACGCACATGCACATGGACGCGCACACACACGCACACGCGCAGGGTCTATGTCACACAGACCCGCCCTGCCCTCCTGTGGGTTCACAGGACTCGAATGTATGGAAACACACGTGTTTGAAAGAAGAGAGGGCACCGTACCCTTGGTTCTAGGCGGTTCTGGGCCCACGTCGGCCCAGGGGCAAGATGGGGCCGAGGAAGCGCGTCCACTCTTTTCTCCTGGTGCCTAATTCGTTGCTGCCGCTCACCTGGTTCATCAGCCTTTTCCTCCTCAGTCCCTTTCAGTGGTTTTCTTATCAATGCTCACGTGCCTCCTTACACATGGTCACGCCCAACTGGTCCCCGCTTAGAGCAAAACCGTGTCTCGGGTAAGCACATCACGTGGGCGGCAGCTTAGACGCTGGTCACGTGGCCGCTTTGTTTCGGCTTCGAGAAAAACCGCAGTGGGTGGCAATGGGGCAATGGGAGTGGGGTGACGTTCCCGTGGGCCCCGTGAGGACGCACGGAACGTGAGTGACCGGGAAGGGGCCTCCCCAGCCCTGCCGGCCCCCAACCTCCGGCCACCAGAGCGTCGAGCAGCATGCTTCTGTTGTCGACAAGCCACCTGCCCACATGGGGCACTTTGTCACAGCAGCCTGAGGGGACCAGGGCCATTCAGGGAAACGGTTTTGTGCATTGTAATAGCATCTGAGCTCCTGCACATTCCTACTTCTAAGCTGAAGGAAAGGGAGCGGTTACGAGCTTACAAGTCATTCACAAAATGTTTGAGGACCCACATCAGGGAGCGAGATACCCAGAGCGGTGCAACATGCCCAGCCTTCTTACCCCATAGGACGTTCCCTAAGCCCGTAGGAAAGACTCCAGATCTGACGTTTAAAACGGTGAATATTAGCACTGGGAAAAGCCATGTGGGGTTTATTAAAGATGGGGAAGGGGTGCCCGGGTGGCTCAGTCGGTTAAGCGTCCGACTTCAGCCAGGTCATGATCTCGCGGTCCGTGAGTTTGAGCCCCGAGTCAGGCTCTGGGCTGATGGCTCAGAGCCTGGAGCCTGCTTCCGATTCTGTGTCTCCCTCTCTCTCTGCCCCTCCCCCGTTCATGCTCTGTCTCTGTCTTGTCTCAAAAATAAATAAACGTTAAAAAAAATGTAAAGACGGGGACTCGGTTTGGCCCCCTAAAAACTCTGCCGTTGGTAGACTTCATTGGTTTGAGGAGAAAGCGAGCGGCGCGTACGGGCCCCTGCCCCAGCCTCGTCCCACTGCGGCCCCGCGTCGGCCTGGAGGGCTCACCCCACCCAGAGCACACGGACACCTTGCTGGAAACCCAAGTCCACGGCTCCCGGCACGCGTCCCCCTTCGTGCCCCACACTCTGCGGGTTTTGACAAACATCCGCCAGTTTGGCTCCTGCCTGTTAGGTTGGAGATAAAACGGGGCCTGACAGACTGAGTGTGGGGCTAATAACCTCTGTTGCATTTTTCCTCCCGAAAACATGAACCTTGGAAGGAAACGTTTCAACAACCGGCCGCTGTTCTGCATTCTGGGCGCGTCCACGAGCGCGTTATCTTATCTGCTCGGGCTGTGTTGCCAGTTTGCAGGCGGGCAGCTCAGGGCTGTTTCTTCCTTCTGAGAGTAAGCTAATACTCCAAACGGAATCTTCGGTTCAGACTGCAGCTTGGCCTCCTGGGAGCGTTTCAGGCCTCCCGTGTGAACACAGGCACCCCCGTCCGTGCGCTGGCTCGTCTGTCCGTGCCTTCTGCCCAGGTGCCCGTCACCCCGCAGACCGAGGGCTCGGCCCCACGTCTTCTCAGAAAGCACGAGCGGAGGTGAGCTGGCCGCCGCGGTCAGAGCCAGCACAAGGCGCACACCCTTGTCACCTCCGGTCCCACCCCCTGTGGCTCGGGGCCGTCCCAGGACCGGAAAGGGGGAGGAACAGACAGCGGGAGGAAGAAACCAGCAAGTGGGGGACCCCCCTTTCATCCGAGAAGTCGACGGCCCCGCTGTCCCTGGGAACTTAATTTTTGCTCTTAAAACTTGCTGTTTTAATACTAGCATGGACACCAAAATCGTAAAATGTGCCATCTGTCTGAAAATTCCTGTATCGTTGACATCATTTC
This sequence comes from Felis catus, assembly GCF_018350175.1. Taxonomy (NCBI): domain Eukaryota; kingdom Metazoa; phylum Chordata; class Mammalia; order Carnivora; family Felidae; genus Felis; species Felis catus. Next base: position 1,404,576 of record NC_058376.1, on the reverse strand, counting down.
CTCCGTGAAAATCGCAAGCCGCGTACCACGCTTGAGTGGCTGTTCTTTCAGAGTCGTTTGCTCCCAGCATACCTGAGGTTGACACAGAAAAAGTATTTAGACACGGAAATGATGTTTTTCTCCTAATTGTTCCAGTCGCCGGAAGCTTGGGAAGCAGTCCGTCTACGGGGGCAGGTGTCCCGTTCTCAGAGGACCCCCGGGCATGACACCGTCCTGACACCAGTCCAGGTTCGCCCCCGTGGCACCTTCCCAGGGGACAGCAGCCGATGCTGCGCGTTGCCCGGGGACTTTTGACCCGCCAGCGGCACAGGTGGGGGGACAGGCTGGGCCACACTCACCCTGCCCCTCGATCTGCCCCTCCACAGCTGGCACATTTAATCTTCTCTGGGGATGGGGAGGAGATACACTGGAGACACCTTTGTCCGTGAGGCCCCAGGAGCTCGTACCGGGATCACCCCAGACTCCAGAATCCGTTCACATCTGCCCAACTCTCAATCCGCCCCTGAGACCCGGAGGCACCCTGCCACTAGGCATTCTGGAGCACACACGCGTGCACACACCCGGCCGCCTGCCCTGATCCGGCGGTGCCTAGTTTACGTCCGCACACGTGCAGACCCAGCCCCTCTCTCTAAGCCAGTCTGTTGGCCATCTCCAGAGGGACCCTTCTTACTAAAGCCACCCTTCTGTGGATTCCTTCAGGCTGCAGCACCACAAGCGTAGGTGGAGAGCCGTTGCGTCTGCAGAAAATCCACAAGAATCTGTAGATAAATGCTTAGGATTGAAAGTGAATGTAACATAGACACAGAGTTGGGGCGGTGACAAAAATGTTTTAGGATGAGTGGGAAGGTTGCACAATTCTGTGAATATACTAGAAAATGTTGAATTTTATACTTTAAGTGGACGAATTACACGGCGTGTGAATTATATCTTAATAAAGTTGTTATTTTAAGAAGTGAATTTTGCAAGGACACTGGATACAAAATAAATACACAAAAGGCCCGTTGTATTTATATAGACCTGCGACAAATAATCAGGGAAATAAAAAGAGAATTTTAGGGGCGCCTGGGTGGCTCAATCAGTTGAGCATCTGACTCTTGGTTTTGGCTCAGGTCGTGATCCCAGTGTTGTGGGATCAGGGTCCGGTCTGAGTTTGGAGCCTGCTTAAGATTCTCTTTCTTTCTCTCTCTGTCTCTGTCTCTCTCTCTCTCTCCCTCTGTCCCTCTCCCCTGCTTGCTCGCTCTCCCTCTCTAAAATAAAAAATAAAATAGGGGCGCCTGGGTGGCTCAGTCTGTTAAGCGTCTGACCCTTGATTTTGGCTCAGGTCATGATCTCACGGTTCGTGAGTTCTGCGGTGGCTCAGGGCCTGCTTGGGATTCGGTCTCTCCTTCTCCTTGCCCCTCCCCTGATTATGTGCACGCTTTTTCTCTCAAAATTAATAAATAAACAATAAAAAAATAAATAAAATAAAATAAAAAGACAATGTCAAAGTGACATCATCTCCATAGCATCAAAAACATATCATCTGTAATGAGTCCAATGAAAGGTTCTGGAAACTATAACACATTTATCAAGTAGGTTTAGGAAGACCCAAAGACAGGAAAGGAGATGGTGTCTTTATGGATTAAAAGACAAATGTTACAAAGTCATAAAATTGGTCTAGAGATGCCATGTAATCTCAGCTAAAATCCCGGTGTGGGGTGGGCTGGGGGGGAGGCACACTGCCAGGCTGATTCTAAGGGTCACGTAGAAATACAAAAAGGCAGAATGGCCAAGACAACCACGCCGGAAGACCGAAGAGAGGGTCTACACCACCGGTACGAAGACTTGATACAAAGCTTCGGTCGTGAACATTGGGCTACAAATAGACGAAAGAAATGGAACGAAAGGTCCAGAAACAGACACACATGTATGGGATGCGTGCTTCGCAACTAGTGCGGATTATAGAGCAGGAGAGAAGGAAGGTCTCTAACCAGTAGCCCCAGGTTAACGGATACCCATTCAGAAAATGAAACTCGTACCACACACAAAATATCCGTTCCCCAGCTGGCCTGTGCGTGTACACATGAAAGTCAAGGCCCAGACGCTTCCAGAACGTGATGTGTGTGTGAGTCCCTGGAAAGCCTCAAGCCGTCAGGAGTGACAGTCCTCTCAGGAAGCACTAAGGCCCTGGGCGAGGGAGGAAGCGAGGCGCGGGCTGCCCTTCCTGTTCTCAGAGCCTGAGACGCACCTGTCTCTGCTCACTTCTACATCGCCCGGATGAGTGACTCCTGAATTTAAAAACGAGGTGTGCCTGAGTGCATGCCATGTACACGCACACACATACACACACACATGCTCTGCACTGGTACACACACTCACATCCGTGTGCACACACACAAGTGTCACTCACCTCTGTGTTAGAGTGGCCCTGGCACGAGGCAGGCTGGAGACTCCCCAGTTTCAAACCGGAAATCCTACATCCCGGGTCAGTCCCCAGCCCCAGGGCGGGCCCATGGCTCTGGGTAGGCTGGGACGGTTGGTGGCCTGGCTGGGACCGAGGCGGCTTTCCCAGTGCACACAGCACACGCTAGACTCTTCTGTGCGCCCGCACGCTTCGAAGTTAGTGAGGTGCTGTCGCCGTTTTAAGGGACCGACCGGTTCTCCTGCCCCATTTCTGCCCCAGGAAAGCCCCGGTGAGGAGGTCGAGGGAGGCCCAGCGGACTGACGGAGTGGGGCTGAGCCACATGTACTTAGTGCACCCTCGCTCGGCCAGGACAAGCCTTGAAGAGTTGGGGCTTCTCTGGGCCCCCCCGGGCCCTCTGGGCAGGCGCGGCGTGTGTGCCGGGAAGCACGTCCCCGGGGGCCAGAGCCGCCCCCGGCACACTCCCTGGGCCTGGGACAGCCACGGCCGGTTGCGCTGCCCCTGCCCCACCGGGGCCGGTGCCCCTGCCCCACCCACGTGTCTGACGGGGGTTTCTCCGGTGGGGGGGGGTGTGCTCTGGGCGGGGTGCTCCCTCACCCCCTCCTCCCCTCCCTCGAGCCTCGATGGCTTCCCCTGCACGGGGCACCTGCTGGGGCAGGTCTGGCCGCACTCCCGTCGCGTGTGTGAGGTCAGAGAGGGAGCCAGGGCACAAAAGGTGAGGGGGTCGGCACCTGGGAAACAGCGTGCAGGGGAGCGGCCAGGGACACGGGAGCGAGGCCTTGTCCGCCCCCAGTTCTCCAGGACTTCTGGCCACACCGACCCCCGCTCCAAAGACCAGTCCTGAACGTCCTCAGGATGCGGCTGACAGTGGAGCTCCACCGATGCCACGTCCCCCGATGCCGCAGGTGACTGATGTCCGTGTCCCAGGTCTGGGGACACAGGGAGTCCTCCAGCCAGGCCCCCCGAAATCGAGCCACGTTGCACCCTGCGGGGCAGTGGCTCGCTCTGGGGCATCTCGGGGCAGCCGAGCCCTGCTCACACCCCCAGAGGGGACCCAGGTGGGGGGCGAGACGTCCCAGCCCAAACATCCAGCAAGGTCTCTGGCTGACCCCATGCAGGACACCAGCCGGACATGGGTGGCAGCTGGAGGCAATGTGGCCGGACAAGTGCGCATAGAGAAATCAGAGTGTAGGAGCAGAGTGTTATCCAAGGCGGAGGTTGCTAGAAGCCGGGAGCAGAGCAGAGGCCTCAGGTCCAGAAGCTCAGCTGCTGGGGGCCAGCGACGTGGGGACTGTGCGTGGGGACGTGGTGGGTGAGCTGGCTGCGCTCGGTCCCCTTGGCTCGCGCCGGCTCACGGCTTCGGCAGCCTGAGGGTGGGGACACGTCCGGACTCGTGCTGGACACCCGCCAGCCACGGCTCTTCCCCGACGGCAGGCAACCGGAGGCCCCGACGTCCTCGGGGCACATGGGGCCACAGGGTTCCCCACAGTGACAGGCCCGGGAGGGGCGGGAAATGGGCCTGGGCCGTGGGGACCAGGGCAGGGAGCAGAGCTCGTCTGGGGCAAAACAGGCAGGAGGGCAGGGCTCAGGGCACCTCGCGGGCCCCTCACTCTGTCCGGGGAGGCCGTGCTACCAAAATAAGAAACTCAGCCAACTTCTGCGAGTGTGGGTTAAAGACCCTCCGGCCCGGCATGCGGGATGCCGAAACCTCACACTGGACCTGCCTTCAGCTCACACCAGGGCCTCCAGAGCACTGTGGATCTGAGGCCAGCGGAGGCCCGGCCTCCCTGACTCCCCGCTGCCCACCCGCAGCAGAGCCCTGGGGTCAGGGGAAGATGTCCCCTCTCCTCCCCCTGGCCCCGGAGCCTGAGAGAAGGGAGCCCTTTCGTTGCGGGGGGGGGGGGGCACTCAGCCTGTGTGGGGCCTTGACGGGCCAGCTCACCTCTGCACCCCGCCCCCACAGGAGCCCTGGGGGGTTAACCTGGGCCCACGGTGTCTGGGGGAAGAAGGGCCCAGAAGGCGCACGCATGGCCCACCCTTCCTGCAGGGGCAGGAGGGCTTATCTGCCCCTCCCAGGACCACTTCCTTCCTCCCACACCGGTGACCCCGGGGCCCGGCCTTGGAAAATCTGACCAGCTGACGACAGCAGACCTCCCCCTTCCATACATCGGGAGGCTTACGCCCTGATCCCACTCACTAGCATCTGGGACCCATTTCCTGCCGGTCCACACCGCGTGCCCTGGGCCACAGCCAGCTGGCCCGTCCAGACCCTCCGTCAGTCCCTCGCCCGTTGGCCTGCACGGAAGCCACCCAGGCCAGGTCCCGCCTTCTCTCCAGAGTGGCTGCGTGGTGTGGAGACCCCGTGGGCCTCACAGATCTGCCAGAAAACACACACCGGAAACCGCCGCTCGCGGGGCTCGTGGGCAAGAGGCCCGGCCGACCCACTTGGCTGGCAGACAGGACAACCGTCCCGACCCAATGTCCCGGCTCCGCTCCCCTCCCTCTCTCTGTCCCCCTCATGGCCCGTCCACAGCCGGCCATCCGCACAGGGTCCTCAGCTGCCTCGCTCGGCTCAGCCCTGCAGCTCCGTCCTGGGTGTCAGGCAGTCGCCTCCGCCCGGTGCTCGTCCACGCCTCGTCCACGCCTCCGCCCGTCCACGCACGGAGCTCGTCCACACCTCTGCGGCTACAGGAGCTGCAGGTGGGTGACCCTCAGCCGGGGTGGCAGGGCCACATCGTCCTGACCCGGCAGCCCGTGTCAGTCACCCCCAGGAGGGGCAGGGGTGGGGTGGGCACATGGCCCCAAGTGGCCCTGGCAGTGGTCCCCTGTCATCACCTGTGTACCTTATACATAGTCATGCGGTTTACACGCACCAACACGCACACGTGGTCAGGTTAAGATGAGGTCACGAGGGAGGGCTCTAATCCAGTGTGACCGAGTCCGGAAAAGGACAGATTCCGGCAAGAGACAGATGTGCAAGAGGCCTGGGACCAGCACGTGAACACCAGGCAGAGACCGAGCGATGTGCGCACGGGCCAAGGAGCCCCGAAGATTTACCAGAAGCCACGGGAGAGCGGGGAGCAGACTCGGCCTCCCGGCCGTTGGAGGGAAGCCGTCCTGCCCACACCTGACCCCGGCCTCGGGCCTCCGGGACACTCAGGCCGCCCGGTCTGTGGGGCTTTGTTACAGCTCTAGCAAACTCAGGCGTGGACGTGCACGCACACAAGCACGCACGCACGCACACAGACACAAGCAGGGACACGCACAGGCACACACGCACAGGCACACGCGCACACACAACACGTTAGCGTTCAGAAGCCCTGACGTCACCTTCTGGTGGAGCTGGGCTCACGGCCGGCTGGCCTTGTTTCGCCCGTTTGACTTTTCTTATTTTTTAATTTTTTAATGTTTATTTTTGAGAGAGAGAGAGAGAGAGAGAGAGAGAGAGAGAGAGCATGGCAGGCAAGGGGCAGAGAGAGGGGGAGACACAGAACCTGAAACAGGCTCCAGCCTCCGAGCTGTCAGCACAGAGCCCGACACGGGGCTCGAACCCTGAACCGCGAGATGATGACCCGAGCCGAAGTCGGACGCTCCACCGACTGAGCCACCCAGGCGCCCGCCCATTTGACTTTGAACAGTTACGTACTCGTCCTGAGCCTCAGTTTTCTCATTTGAACGTGGGAAAAATAATATCCCTCCCTCGTAGGGTTGTTTCAAAGAGATCACAGGGCTCCGTCCAGGCACCCTGAGGGCCACACTGCCTCCTGGTCATCCCTCACATATCTGGAGAAGTCTCATCAGTCTGGAAATTAAACGGTACACTTCCAAATAACGTAGAAACGATCTTGAACTGAGTGGCCGTGAAAATACAACGTGTGATGACCTACAGAATGCAGCACAGGAGGCCGGTGGCTTGACGAGCTTGTGTTAGAAACCCAAAGAGGCTTCCTGTCTGGGATCTAAGTTTCCACCGTGAGAGGCTGGGGAAAGAGAAACTAAATCCAAAAAGTGAAGGAAATAATAAAATAGTGGCAGAAATTAATGAACTAGAAAACAAACAGAAAAATGTAACAAAGTGAAAATTGATTTTTTGAAAATTTGTAAACATTGGGGCGCCTCGGTGGCTCTGTCGGTTGAGCGTCTGACTCTTGATTTCGGCTCAGGTCGTGATCTCATGGCCGTGGGTTCGAGCCCCGCATCAGGCCCCACAGTTGTCAGCACAGAACCTGTTTGGGATTCTCTCTCTCCCTCTCTCTCTCTCTGCCCCTCCTCTGCTCGTGCTCTTTCTCTCTCAAAATAAGTAAATAAAGCTTTAAAAAATTAAAGAAAAGAGAATTTGTAAGGACTGAAAATGCTGTAGCAAAACTGATCAGGAATAAGAGACAGAAATCAAGAGCAGAGAAGGGAGGTGGGCTCAGCCCCTTCAGAGGTGACAGGACGGTGGAGAGGTGTCGGCAACAACCTTATGTCAGTAAATCCAACAACCGTGGTGGATGAAATCGTGAAAAGGGCAGCTTCCCAAAACTGATAGCCATGAAACAGGAAGTCTGAACGGCCCCATGTTTTGTTTTCTTTAATTGAGTTTATCATCAAAACTTTCTACGAAGAAAACTCATATCCAGATGGCTTCCTTGGCGAGTTTGATCAAAGATTGAGGGAAGAAATATTATCAATCCTACACACGCTCATTCGGAGAACGGGAGAGGGAACGATTTGCAGCTCATTTACACGGCGGGCATCACCCTGGGACCACGTCTGACAAAAGATGAGAAAAGAAACTAAGAGATCGATGTCCTACATAGATACTAAATGCCAAAGAAAATGTTAGCAAACCAAATGCAGCAAAACATGAGAAGGATAAATCACATAGCGGACCAAGCACGGTGTAACCCAAGAACGCAAGATTAGCTCGATGCGCAGAAATTGACGCAGAATAAAGGAATACTGCAGAAAAGTCCACCAATGAGAAGTCAGCACCCACTATGATAAAGGTGCCGCACAGACCAAGAACGGAACGGAGCCTCGGCTACCGCAGACTTCCACGGAACTCCTGCCATTCTGTCAAATTTAGTGGTGAAGTTTGGGAAAGAGCAGGGCCGCCTGCTGTGACCACTCCTGTTCCACGTTGTCTGGGAAGCACGGCCAATGCAATAAGACAAGACGAGGAAATCGGAGGCGTATAATCTGAAAAGCGCCCGCTCCTGAGGGGTTGTCTTTCACCCAAACCCACTCCCACCTCCGGGTGGCGTCGCTGGGCTAAGCTACTTTGCCCACTGACTCCCGTCTCTGCTCCGCCAACGCAGCGCCAGAGAGAGGCCACAGGGACACAGGGACAGACGGGCAAGTGCCCGGGGGAAATGAAACCCCGCGTGCGCCCCCGCATGGCACGCTCCATGGGAAGGGACGTAGGGGGGCGCTGACGAAGACGGGATGCGTGACGTCTCCCAGCTACTCCCCGCTGGTTCTATAAACTCTCCAGGGAGGGGCAGCGTGAGGGCCACGGGACAAGATGTAGAGGAGGAAGGTCTTCATGGAAAGCTCCCCCTCTATTCTTGCAGCTTTAATTTTCTTCAAGTTTACTTATTATTTCAAAATAAAACACTGGGGGAAAAATAAGAACAGTTAATTGGTGGGGGGAAAAAAGTCACCGTTTCTTTCCAAGGGAAGTGACCGCATGTTCACAACCACACCGAGCAAGGCCCCGACTCAGTTATGAAGCTGTTTTGCTGTCAGATATGCTGAGGCTGCACATTTCCAAAGCTGACCTTAGCTCCCCGGGTTGCACTTTTTCCAATCAGATGTTCTTTCACAGAGAAAGAATGTCCAGTTCTGCACTTGACTCTCGCTGATGCTTTCCTGATGAGCACTGCTGTGCCCTCGCGGCTCCAGCCCGCCTCTGTCTCTGCAGGAAGTTAAGAGCCCTCGCTCGCTGAGCACGTCGAGTGCGTGTGGCAGGCACCTCACAGGGCACGGGCATGTCGCGAGCCCTGCAGATGAGCTCTCTGCCCTTGGGCAGCCTCGGTCTGGTGGGCAGAGGGTCCCGTTCGTCTCCCGTTGGACACGGAATGAGCAGCCAAGATCACCGGGTCCTGTGGTTTCCGAATGTCCCATCCATCACGTAAACAACGACACTGGTGTGAGGGAAGCTCACTATAAATCACAAAATAGATGGTTCCAGCTGAGTGGGGGAGCTGGCCACGCCTCCGTGTGGTTCCACGGCCCCTCGAGGGAGCCCCATCACTTCAGGGCACGCGTGGGCAGCCACAGACGGGCCCAGGACCCCAGGAAGGGTCCGGTATTCAGAGTCGCGTCCCCTCTGCCCTCGGCCGCTGCCCAAATGCCATGCGACCGTCAGGCTCGTGGAGCCCAGTGGCCCCCTTCCCAGACCCTCCTGGCCTTCCCTGGAGTCCCGTCCTCAGCCGACTAAAGCCTAGTCTGCCCCCTCCTCTCTGCCCGGGGGAGTCCCGTGGGGGGTCCCGCAGGCTACCTGCCCCCCTCCCCCCAACACACACACCAGCCAGGGAACAGCGGGACAAAGCAGACTGTTCACGGCTGCAATCACCACGGCGCGGGAAAGAGGAGGCTCCCAGTGTGCGCGACCCTCCCGAGCTGAGTTACAAGCTTCCCGAGAGGCTCTGAGGCAGTGGAGACCTTGGCCTCTCGGAGGAGGGGTGACGGACCGGTCACTAAGCGCTCGCTCACACGCTCCCCTGCATTTATGAGGCACCTACCGGGCGCTGGATCGCGGGAAGCCTGGGAGACCCCGGGGGTCAGGCGACAAGGGTGTGAGAACATGGTGACGGCTGGGTTCAGGCTAGGAAGGGGGCAAATGGGGGCTCCTCTGATGGGGGTTGGGATGGCCCTCCAGGGAGGTGACGTGGCCAGGAGACCCGAGGACACAAAGATCAGGCACCAACTTTCCCAGCAGAGGGACAGCGGGGGCACAGGACTCCCTTTATCAGGAAGACAATCCCATGAGCTTGAAGTGATTGTGAAATTTACTGTATGCCTAAAACCTAGAGAATAGAAAGGAATATTTTAGCAGAAAGCACAACAAAGGGGGGCAGGCCCTATCGGGCGACAAGCACCCCAACACTCAGAGTGGAGCCCCGTCGTCCGTGGGGTCGCACAGAGAAGTCGGCATTCCGGGGTATCGTGGTGTTGGCTGTCCCTGAGCGCTCCGCCCCACTGCCCCTCGAGCCTGGGGTGCAGTGGGACACTGTGTGAGCGTCTCAAGGCCAGAAAGAGGCTCGGGGCTGCTGTGGGCCTAACGGACACCGGGAGGGACAGAGTGGACCCGCCCAGAAAGTGCCCACACGGTACCACGGGGTTCTGTTAGAACCTGGGGTAAGCGGGAAGGCGGTCCTTACCGACGCCCCACCGGGTCCCTGGAGCCTGTGGGGCTGGACCTCACAGGGCAAAGGGCTTTGCGGACCTGATGAAGGTCAGCCCTGCAGACGGGGGATTGTCCTCGTATGATCGCGGGGTCGTCGTGGGAGGGCGGTGGGCGCAGGGGGGCAGCAGAGGCGGCCAAGCCTCCGGAAGCTGACAAAGGCAGGGACAGAGCCCGTCTGGAGGCTGCGGGGGCACCGCCTGCTCGGCGCAGGGAGGCTGACCTTGGATACGCTGTCCAGTAGCAACCGTGTCGTGTTTGGTGGCCCGTGTGTGCCCACTCGCTGTGGCGGCTGCGGGAAACCCGTACAAACACCGGAAGCAAGCCCTTGGGGGGAACCGAGAAGGTACGACGGGAAAATGTCACACGAGGCACGTCTCGATCCCACGGCAGAGAAGCCGTCGGCGTCTGTGAAATAGGGCAGAGCTGGGCCACCACTCCGTGCGCCAGGGCTGGGGACGTCCCTCCACGGCGCAGGCCGTGACGCAGAGGATGAGGGCCCACGGGCGTCACCCCGGACACCCCGTTCTGTCCCTGGCCACACCTCTGACCCCAACAGGCCCCCACCGGAGGCGGCCGCAGACCATCGCGCCTGCCCGGCAGCAGACACAGCAGGTGGCGAGGGAGGGGACGGGGCTCTGCTGTTCCCACCGTGGGTGCCCCAGGAACCCTCCCGGACTGCTTGGGAGGCTGCGGGGGCCTCCAGCTCCTGGGCCGGCTCTCTCAGCCGCGTGCTTGCAGCGGCAGAGGTGGTTCCAGGGGCCCAGGACGCACCCTCACCTCTCACCCTCTGAGGTCAAGGCTTTGAGGACAGAGGAGGGACTCAGAGGGGGCTCCCCCACGTGAGGAGGGAGAGGCGCGGGGACGAAGCTCTGGGTCCGCAGGTTGTCTGGGTCCGTCCTGCTGCTGGGGGCCAGAGGACACGGCCCTGCAGGGCGGCCAGGGGCAGGGGCTGCGGAGTGAGAACGTCTTCAGGTGACAGCCACCAAGGGCGGAGCCGCTCGCTGAGGGAAGGAGCAGATTTTTGTTCCTCGAAGTTTCTTTGAACGTATTTTTCCTTAAAAACACTGATCCGATTTCAGATGGAAGGAGGTCAGGATATGACACCCCAGAAGACGTCACTTTGTTATTTTGAGCCGAGGGCGGTAAAGAAATCGCAAACGCAGGGGCGCTCTCTGCCCCCTCCTTTCTGCCTAAAAGTAGGGCACGCATTTCCCGTTGGTGAAGAAAATGTCCTTTGTAAAAAGGTGTCCTCAGGAGAGGACCCTTCGACTTGAGTCTGTGTGAAGAAGCTTACTAAACATCTTATTGTTTTTAGGTTTATTTATTTACTGTGAGAGAGAGGGAGAGCGCGTGTGCAAGCGGGGGAAGGGGAAAGAGAGAAGGCCCCAAGCAGGCTCCGCAGTGGGACCGTGGAGTCAGACACGGGGCTCGAACTCACGAACTGTGAGATCGTGACTTGAGTCGAAATCAAGAGTCAGACATTTAACCGACTGAACCACCCGGGGGGGGGGCCCACTAAACATCCTATTTACCATACATTTCCCACTCACTTTTCCTCAACCGCCCCTCTCCCCACCCCCACCCCCTCCACCCCCACACACAAAGCCCCGGCTCTCTTTTCTGGAAGCATCACCCTTTGTTAAAATGGCATAAGTCCCCCTCCCAGGCCTAACCCCCTCTTTGGAGTTTTCACTTCTTTTCTCTGAGGTCCCCCACATGCATATAAAATAAACCTTTTCTCCTGTTAATCTGGCTTTTCTCATTTTAATCAGCAGGTGTCAGTTACAGAACTTAAGAGGGTAGATGAAAGGGTTTTTTCCTCCCTCTCCTACAGGGTGTTTAGAGGCCAACCACCTCCTGGCGCTCTTCTAGCTCCCAGGCACCCACACAGGGTCTGTGTTACTTTTAAACTCTAGGAAGTGCTCAAAACTTTCTTCCGTTTCCTTAACAATCACTGTGGCCGACTCCCAGGCCAGGGAGCAGGGTGTCCCACGAGCCGCTGTGCTAACAATGCTGGCTGTGCCCGCAGAAATTCTGCCAGCTTGTCTTGACCCACAGAATGCGCTTCTCGAATGTTGGAGGCCGCTTCGTCGTCCCAAAGGACATCATGCCATGTGTCTGGAAGTTCAGTGTGAACTTTCACAGGAGGTAGTAGAAGAAAGCCGGGCAGTGCAGTGCGTGAGCCCTTCCGGGACGCCCTGCAGTCGGGGTGCGCATTCTCGGTCAGCTCGTCCCCCTCCGGGCCCAAGTCACGGCTGGCCGGTGTCCTTCCTTCCTGTGGTTTGATGAAAACTCCCGCGCACACGGGGCCGCGGCTGGGGGGACGGGATTCGTTGGGTGTTCACATTGGCGTGTCATGAAAGGAGCCAGCCCCGTTGGCGTTTCTTCCCAAAGACAGTGTGGCCGGAAGGGCAGTGGGGCCGCCGGGAGGAGCCCTCACCACCCTTCTCACCCAGCTGGGGAGGCGGGCAGCCACCTCGGGGGCTCGGGTCCCCGCGGAGGCCGGCTGTGCCCACCCGCGACCTCCCTGCCTCCCCTGCCGCCCGGGGCCCCGCTCCTCCCGCCGGCCTTCCCGGTCAGCAAACGCACCCTGGGCCACGCGGGACCCGGCGGGGCCACACCGGCTTGGCCAGGGGGGGAGCTCTGAGGCAAATGCAGATTTGCTCCCTCCTGGAAGAAGGAGCCCCAGCCCTCCCTTCTTTCAGAATGTCTGGGTTCCCTGTCCGGACGTGTGTAAATCTCTTTAATGGCTACGTCAGCCTCTGGCCAGCCTCCCGACTCAGGAATGTTCCTCAAGGCCTGGAAGCCAGCCCTTTGAACTGTAATCTGCAGGGAGATAGCACCCCCTCTCCTGTTTCCTGGGAGGGGAAAGGCTAACGCATCGCCTGACTCTCCGTTGCAAAACCTCCCTATCGACAAGAGCCAGGGTTTGGTCTGAGCTTGTGCTATTGTAGCAGATTGCCCGCGGTGTGGATCCCCCTCTGGCTCGATGCTCGTTCAGCGATAGAATCGTGTTCCTTCTCTTCTGCCTTTCTGGAGAAGTGTTCTGATCGGGGAAGACATTGGTTCTTAATTCTATTTCCCAGTAGAGCCCTGGTGGGAGACACCGTGGGAGGAGAGACGATCGAGGCAGCCCCGGGGCCAGGTGGCCTCTCACTCCCTTGCCCCTCAAGCCTGGGCTGAGCAGCTCCCGCCTGCCAACCCTGGCTACTACACTAGTCCTTGTAAACGGCCTTTTGTCAAAATCCCCTCCCCCGCTGGGTGTGTCTGCCTCGGCCAGGCACCCATCCGTCCACCAAGGGACCACCTTCTGGTCATTGTGTGGGCTGCATTCGGTCCTGGTGGTCAGGGACGGCCCAGCGGATGGGAGGCCACACAGAGGGCCGTGGGTCCCAAGGTCCAGGGGGCGGCTACGGGTCTTCCCCCTCAGCCACCCAGGCGCACACCCTGCAAGGCCGGACCCCACCCTGCCCCGCCCCAGCCTGCTGGGCTCACACACCAGGCTCAGGCGGCAGACTGCGGGACCCCAGAGACTGGGACTCTACCTTGTGCCTTACTGTCCTCAAGGGCAGACACGTGTCTTTTTTTTGTCCCGGGGCCCTTTTCCCATGCTGGTGGGTTAGCAGTTTAGACTAGCTGTCTGCACGGCGGGGTGCAGTGCTCCAGGCCCAGCCAGCCCCCCTGCCCATCCGGGACAGGCCCCAGACCCTCCCTCCCTAGGGGCCCCCCTCACTTCCTGAGGTCTTTGGTTGTGGGGAGGTCATGGGGCAGAAGGCGGAGACGGGGATCTTTGGTGGCAGAAGGACCACTCCACAGCCTGACCCTGGGAGCCAACCGCAGTGGCTTCCCACGCTCGCACGCACGCATGTGGGTCTGGGATGAGTGGCTGGCCAGGGCGCCCCCTGGACCGGGTGTCTGGGGAGCTGGCCTGGAGGACCCGGCCGTGGACGGAGGGCACCGTGGCCACCCTCGGCCGGAATGGGTAGAGAGGACAGAAGCCTCTGGAGACGTTGCAGATGTTGGGTGGGCCTGGGGTTCCCACGGAACTGGGACGTGGGCAGGGAGCCAGACGGGCTCTCAGTCTTCAAGGCCAGGACGAGGTGGCCGTCTGGACCCCAGCCCTGCGCCCCGTGTGAGAAGGGCCTGGACTGCACCCTCCCATGCCAGGCTGGGCCACGCACCCCCCGATGCCCTGTTCCCAGGCCCCCTGTCCCGTCGGGACCACTGCCCTGAGCCCGGTCAGCCTGCAGCTGACCCACAGCCTCCCGCCTCCCCCACCCCCCCGGGACCTCCCCAGATGGGCACAGGTGACCGGTATAGCCGAGGACTGGGCGGGGGTCGGGTAGATGGAGTCCGTTTTTGACCCCCCCTTTCTCAACGAGCTGATAACACCCCACGGTCCCTGTTGACGTCTAAGCAGCTGTGGGCCTGAGGGGGTTGCCGTCATCAGCAGGGAGGAGGCCCCGTACTCGTGGGGCCAAGCCCCCCCATCTCCCCTGCCCGCTCTCCCAGGCCTCTGACAACGTGGCAGGACTGATGTGCGCCCCACAGACAGACCCTCCCCACATCTGAGTCCACACCAGGCCTTCGGGCACCAGGAGCAAAGCAGATGGTGTGTGGCCTGTCCCTGCCCCTTGAAATCCCCACCCGCGGGGTCCTCTGTGGTCAGGTCACGGATGGAAGAGTCCCCCCCAGTGGCAGCAACACCCAGGAGTCCAGCTTCTCCTATGGGGGACGAGCCCCGAGCACCAGGAGAGCCAGACCAGGGAGGGCGCTATGCTTCCGGAACTCTAGAGATCCCGTGAAAACTCTCCCTGAGCCCCTCAAGATAAGAGGGAGCAAACAGACCACACCACCCGGTCCCGGGGTGTCTGCCACGGATGCTGGGGATCAAAGGCACAAGCGGAGCTCGACCACGAGGCAGCACGTGGTGGGAACGTTCTTATCTTCCTATCGTTGCCGCACCAGCGAAGCTCACGTGGAGGGCGCCCCCGTGGGCCCCAGGACGTGGACCGTTCCCACCGGGCGGCTCCTGTGTCCCCGGGCCGGCATCCGACAGACCCGGTCCTGCCTTGGGCTCCCCTACGGGCCTTCCAGGGCCATCTCTTCTGACTCGCACTGGGTGTCTTTCAGGTTAACGCTCTGTCCTGGGCAGGGCCAGGGTCTCCCCACCTGGGGTGGTGGGCGGCAGGCCCCTTGCTGGCTCTCAGCCCCCTCTCCCCCTGCGTCTCTGCAGCCAGGGAAGGGTTTGTCTGGGGGGGGGGGGGAGGGGGGCAGGTGGCTGCCCACGGCCCTTGTGTCTCCCCCCCGGGGGTCTGGTGCAAACGCTGAGTCCCGGCTCCGCCAGGACTCGGGGCCCAGAGCCCCAGAAGCCCCACAGGCCCCTCCTCCTGGCGTGGATACCGGCCCACGGAAACCTGGCTGCCTCCGCCGGCCTGGGACGGGCTTTGCGGAGAAGGGAATGCTGGGCAGGCCAGGGCCGGAGACCACGGGGGCCGCGGCTTCCACGGGAAGGGGGCTGCAGGCAGCAAACGCAGGAGCAGGAACATACTGGAAAACGCTTCCCAGTATCCTCGGTGCTGCTCTTCAGAGAGCACGGTGAGCGAAGGTGACCAGCCGTGACAGAACCATGGGGAATGCGGCTCCGGGGGGCCCGGCCGTGTCCTCGCACGTTCCGTGGAATGAGCACCCCTGCATGCTCTCCGAGAGGGAGGCACTCGCTCACCGTCCTGCGTCTCTCGTGGGCGCAGGTGGCCCGGTCCCCGCCAGCAGGCCCCTGGGGAGCGAGGCTTGGCTGTCAGAGCAAGTCCCCATCACCGCGCCTCTTGAGGAACACGACAGGGGCCGGGGTCCTCCTCCCGATCCCCAGACGCCCTTCCCCCAGGCGGCCCTGGACCAGACCCCGGCCACCCGGCACCCTCCGCGCCCCACACCGGCCCCTCGGCCTCCCCGCTTGGCCGCGGGCCTTCCTGGCGCTGGCCACCTCCCCTCTGCCCCACGCCTTCTCCGCCCTGGCCTCTCGGGGCCCGGCTCCTGTGCCTTGGGAACGGCGGTCGGGGCGCATCTAATTGATCGTTAGAGGACGCGCTGACGGGCTGATTTTGTGTGTCGGCCCGTGTCGCTAAAGATGCTCCAGGGACGGGGCCGCGTCTCGGGGCCCCGAGTAATGGGGGAGAGCTGGAACCGGGCCGCTGGGACTTTGGCCGGCCTCCACCTCATTGTTCATGCCTCAGCTCCTGCTTCCTCTGCTTCTAAATGAGCAGAAGTTGTTGGGGTCTGTTTACCCCATCAGAGTTCACATGGCCCGCGTGAGTCATACCGCGGCCACTTCCTCCTGGACGCGATCCCCAAATCCCCACTGTTCGCTCGAGGAGGCCAAGACACCGCCATCTGTTCAGAGCACAGAGTCAAGGAGCCATCGGAGCCCAAAGGATCTATGATTCAGCACAATCCCCGAGAGTTACTCACCAGCCCTGAGTCACCTCGGCCGTGACGCCTCGCGTCCACCGAGCTCCCTCGCCGCCGAGTCCTGCCGGGCACCGTGCGAACCGGCCTCGGCCGCCTCCGCCCCCAGGACCTCCCGGTCCCTCGAGAAGAAGCTGGCGGGGCTCCCAAAGCCCAGTGGCGGCCAGGGTGGGGCTCGGCGGGGGCCGCGAGCCGGGACCCGGTGCCGAGTGAGGGGCGCTCCCTCCCCGCGCCCCCCCCCACGCCACCTGAGAGGGGCCCCCGCGGCTCACGTCGTCGTCTCTCGGGCTGCCGTCCCTCAACCGCTCTGTGACTCGCGCCACGCTGTGGTACGGCGGTGGTTTGCCGTGCGCTGCGTGGCGCCCGTGGCGAGGATGTGCCCCAGCTGCCCCCTTCCACGGCCAGTTCAGGCTGGGCCGCGCTGCCGGGTCACCTCGCGCGCAGGGCGCCTCCCGCGCAGTGGAGACGCCGCCATAGGGGACGAGCTTGAACTTTTCAAGCAGTGATGACGTCTGCTGGAGCGCTGAAACCGTCGACTGGCCCACCGCCCCGGCGGCTCCGCGTCCTTGCCGACACCGGCACCCGTCACTCTCTCGGGGCTTAGGCGTCCCCGTAGGAAGGCATGTCATACTTACTTTGCGTGTCCCTGACGACCAACGAGGTCGGGTGCCGTTCTGAACGTTTTCTGGCCCCTCTGCTGTGAAGGCACGAAGTCCGTGGGCGTGTCTCTCGTGGGCTGTGGACTTGATCCCTCTGGATTCCTGAGAGCTCCCTGTATGTTCTTAATCCACGTCTGTCCCTGGTGCTGTGACCCCTTCTCTCCGGTGACCGACCCCTCGCTCTGCAAGTTCACGCTTTCCGTGCAGGCCTCGTAGCGAGTCTGTCCACGTGAGCGATTGCACGTTTCCCGAGGCCACATTCTGAAATCCCACCTCTCACCTCTGAGCACCCGGGGTTGATGTTTCAGTGCCATGTGGGGGGGGGGTCAAGGTTCTCTTGCCCTCCATAGGCGTCCCACCGCTGGGCACCCCCTGCTGCGGAGACCCCCCCCACTGTCCCCTGTGGTGTCGTGGACCCACCCACACCTCCATGTGGCCCCCCAGCGCTCT
Organism: Felis catus; assembly: GCF_018350175.1. Lineage (NCBI taxonomy): Eukaryota > Metazoa > Chordata > Mammalia > Carnivora > Felidae > Felis > Felis catus. Next base: position 1,387,205 of record NC_058376.1, on the reverse strand, counting down.
TTCCACCGGTGTGAACTTTGTATGCTCACGTGCCTTTTCTTTTTTTTTCTTTTTTTTAATGTTTTTATTTATTTTGAGATAGAGAGACAGAGTGTGAGTGGAGGAGGGGCAGAGAGAGGGAGACACAGAATCCAAAGCAGGCTCCAGACTCCGGAGCCCACGGTGGGGCTCGAACTCACAAACCGTGAGATCGTGACCTGAGTCCAAGTGGGACGCTTAACCGACTGAGCCACCCAGGTGCCCCCTCACGTCCCTTTTCTTACATGCTTCCCGCATTTTTTTCAGATGCAACCCCTTGGAGCAGAATATTGTTAGATTTTTCGCTCTTTGAACCCAGCCTGGCAATCTTTGAGAGTGTTTTGTTTATTTGCATCAACGGAATCTCTAACACAGCTGGGGTCACAGCCCCCATCCTACACCCCACTTGGCCGTATTCCCGCCTGTTCAGTGGCCCTTCTCTCCTCCTCGACTGTCCTCTTTTTACTGTATTGACCACCTTCTCGGTTCGTCCATATTCTCCTCCGCGAGCTTGCCTGCTGTACATTTTGTGCTGTGTTCTTAGTGGTTCCTTTCCAGAGTAGCCAACACTTCCGTCCACTCCCAGACGACGTCAGGACCTTTGAACTCTTGAATTGCGTTTATTCCCGGAGGTGGAGGGAACGACACCCCCCAAAGACGTCTATGCCCTAATCCCTAGGACCCACAAATATGTCCCGTTACGCAGGAAGGAGACGTTGCGGACGTAATGAGGTTACGGACGTTAAAATACAGAGATTATCCTGGATTACCCAGGTGGCTTCAGTCGAAGCACACGAGCTCCTGAGAACAGAGGGCTTCTCGAGCTTCCGCCAAGACGTTCAGGGCGGGAGGACCGGACGTGCGTAGCCGGCTGGAGGCGGAGGGGACCGGGACGGGGAGCCTGGCGGGCTTCCGGAGCAGGAGGCGACGGGGATGCCAGCCCTACGAGGACGAGGCCCGGAGCTCTGCCGGGACGGACACGAGCTCGGACGCGGACTCTGCCCCAGGGCCTGCAGACGGGAGCCCAGGCTGGCGGGGCCTTGACTCCGGCCGCGTGAGGGGCCACGCGGAGGACCCGGGCGAGCCCCAGGCCTCGGCCCCAGGAAGGCTGAGATAGCAGACTCCTTTTGCTTCAAGCCCCTGGGCTTGTGGTGGTTTCTTCCGCAGCAGCGGAAAACTAACTCCTCGCCCTCCTTTTCTGCTACCAGGGCCGTGGAGGTGAATCCCACACACACTTTAAACCCGCCAGACATTCTTCCTCCCCGTCTTCGGTCGGTGCTCTCGTGTCTGCTCGCCGCCCTGCGCGGCCAGCCCCTCCTCCGCTCCTGTGCTGCGTGGCTTCCGTCCCTCTTCCTTCCGGGCGGCTTCCTTGGGAATAAGCCTGACTGCCAGTTTGTTGGGGACAGATTCTGTGTTCGGCTGTCTGGAAATACCTTAATTTTGCCTCCGTTTGTGCAGGATGTTTTTGCTGGGTGCAAGATACTTGCAGATAATAACGGTATTATTGGCTCAGGGCCCAAAGAATGAAAGGAATACCCATGAGTCCATCTGGATTGAAATAACGATTGCAAATATGAATACATGAGCGAGAGAGGCAACCATTCCCTAAAGTAAATGCCAAAGAACAAGTGTAGAAGGAATGAGGGAGTAGAAAACTCGCCATCGTGACCCTGCTGTAGGATGGCCGGAGCTAAGACCCACCGGTAAATGCTGAAGCCAGGGTACTTGTTGGCTTGAGTGAGAGCCTCCCGGACAGAGATCACGTGGCCTCTGCCGCGGGGGAAGGGCCCCGCGGCTTCCTTCGCACAGACGTGTGCAGAGGGAACCGGTGCCTTCGTGCTGGGCAAACCACTCGGTGCCACCTCACCCGGGGGACCGAGGCGAACATCGCCGTCGTCAGTCATGCTGACGACCCGTCCCCCGGACACGACGTGTTGGTAAGAACGTGTTCCCAAAGCCCCAGACCCCACCGAAATCACGAGGAAACGCCAGACAAGCCCCAACTGAGGCTCATTCCACAAAACACCTGGCCGGTATCTTTCGAACGTCAAGGTCGTGAAGGACAGAGAGACAGAGACACTGTCCCACGCTGTGGAGACTGAGAAGGCCCGACAAGGACACCATGTGTGACCCGGGGACAGGGAAAGGACGTGAATGAAACACCAGGGGGATCTGACTCTGGCTTATTTCTTATAAGGCGTCAGTGGTAGTAAGTCAGTGTGGAGCATGGTGCCACGGTTATGTAACCTGCTAACGTAAGAGACACTCAGACGCGTATTCTTTTTAACAGTAACGTCTAAATTCACCTCAAAGTAAAAAGTTAAGCAAAGAAGTTCAACCTTTTTTTTTTTTTTTTTTTTTTATTTTGGGGATAGAGAGAGACAGAGCATGAATGGGGGAGGGGCAGAGAGAGAGGGAGACACAGAATCGGAAACAGGCTCCAGGCTCTGAGCCATCAGCCCAGAGCCCGACGCGGGGCTCGAACTCACTGACCGCGAGATCGTGACCTGGCTGAAGTCGGACGCTTAACCGACTGCGCCACCCAGGCGCCCCTAGAAGTTCAACCTTTGACGAGCCTCGGTTGGAACTTCTTTTTCCTCGACGTTTCAAGGAACCCGTTCCATTGCCTTCTGTCCTGCATCGTGTCCTGAGGACAGTTGGCTGAAAGTGTTGCTCTTCTTTGAAAGGAGGAAGCGTCTCCTGCTTTTAAGATTTTCTCTTCGTCTTCGGTTTTCAGTCGGGCTCTGATGTGTGTGGGTGTCCTTTCTTCGAATTTGCCCTGGTCCCGTCCACTCACTGACACGCAGCGGTCGGCTGGCTGGGGACTCAGCCTGCCGCACAGCCTCCCCCTCCTCCATCAGACTGGCCCCGGGCAGGATCTAACGGTGGGGGCAGGGGCACCAGACGGACACGTCCAGCCTCTGCTGACGCAACGTTCGTTGACACCCTACTGGCCAGAGAGTCGCAGGGCCAGCCAGCATCGGCGAGGGGACCCCGCGTCACGCAGCAAAGATGGGCATCCAGGGCCGGAGAGTGGGAGCCATCACTCCAATCCGTACGCCTGGCTCTCGGTCCCTTGCTGCCCACCACAGACCCAGGGGTGCCCGGGAACCCACAAATGACAACTGGCCGGGTGCAGGGGCGGCTGTGGTCTCTTCATCCCCCGTGGCCCCCAGCAAAGCAGGTGTTACTAAATGCCCCCATCATACGGAGAAGTTAGGTCACGTGCCCACGGCACACGCCTGTTTGGAGCAGGGCCTGGACACGGCAGTCCCACCCAGGGCTGCTCCCTCAGCCGCTACATTCTTCCAGGTGCTTCGCAGACGGGGGCCCGGCCCCAGAGCTCTGTGTGGGTCACACCCGAGCCGGCCCATCGAGAAGGGGCACCCACTGCATCCAAGTCCAGGGGTACTACCCCCCTTCACCCCCACTTCCGCTGCCCTTTATCAAACCCAGATGCAGACGGTAATGTGTGGATTTCTGCCCCCTCGCGGGCCACGAGTCCACGGGCCCGAAGGGCAAAGTCAGCAAGATCTGAGAAGGGATGGGGCTCCTTTCAACCCTCACTCCCCCAGTTCTGTGTTCATCACCCCCACCTGTCCTGGGCCTGTCCAGGGGCAGAGCCCTGGAGCTGGGTTTGGCTGGATGCCTCCCCAAGGGGGTCCCTGCTGATGGATGGGGGGCTGGGGTGGTGCTGGTGGGCTCAGTGGGGAGTGAGTGCCTGGAGCCCCCGGGGCTGAAGCCAGAGAAGCCTGCAGAATCGAGGAGGCTGGGTGGGCCACAGCCAGGTGCTCCGGAGCCCGGGCCTGACCGCCTGTGGGGTGAGGGCGTCTGTCAGCCCCCCTTACCCACATCCCATGCCCCGGTGCTCCGGGCTGCTGCGCCTCCTGCCGGCAGTCCGGCCCAGGACGGGGGCGCCCAGGTCCTTGGTGCACAAAGTCAAACTCAGCCTTACGTGGGGAGGGAGGCAGGGCCGGGCGGCTTTGAAGAAATCCGAAGACCCCCGGGAGGGTCTTGGTCTCCGGGAAGGCTCCCCAGCCCCAGCCAGGGACAGGGAGCTGGAAGGACTCCCTCCCGCCAGGAGCCCACAGCAGAAGGGTCACTGGAAGTGGGTGTCATCCAGACGGACCAGCGCCCCCCACGCCGGGAGCTCTGCTGCCCACTCCTGCCCCCACAGGGGCACGGGGAGCCCGGCTCACAGCTCAGCCCCGTGCGGCCTCCGGGCGCATCTTAACAGCAGAAGCCCCCAGGCAGCCCGGGAGACCACATCTGACCACAGGAGGCCAAAGGTGCCGGCTCGCAGGGTCAGAGGTAGGTGATTTCTTGCTGCATTTCTTTCCGGGGGGAGGGAATTGGCTGCAGCTGCCCGGAGTGCGCTGTTAGGTGCCCGCAGGCTGCCTTTGTTACGGTGACAGCCGTGTGTCCTTCGATCTCTGTTTTCGTTCTCTGTTACATCATCTCAGCTCCCGGGGATGGAGCCACCTTCTGGAACCGTTAGCTGCTCTCGCTGCTGTGGACCCCACCTTGGATGCGGACGGTGATGAGTCTGGGGGCTGTCTTCTTTCCCACCACACGACCTGACTCCCCACCAACCCCAGATTCTCCTGACAATGGTGCAGTGGGCTGGGAAAGCAGGAGACGAGGATCGAGTGTGTGTGTGTGTGTGAGTGTGCACCTGTGTGAGTATGCACAGGAGTGTGCACGTGTTTGTGCGTGAGCATGAACGTGTGTGGTGTGTGTGTGCAGTTGTGTGTGCACTTGTGCGTGTGTGCACTTGTGGGTGCCCGCATGAGTACAAACTTGTGTGAGTGTGTGCACTTGTGTGAGTGTGTGTGCTTATGTGAGTGTGTGTGCGAGCATGGACTTGTGTGATGTGTGTGTGGCATGTGCACGCGTGTGCACTTGTGTGTGAGTGTGCATGAACACGAACTTGTGTGAGTGTATGTGCACGAGCGTGCACTTGTGTGTGGGTGCACTTGTATGTGCACGCGTGAGTACGAACTTGTGTGAGTGTGTGTGCTTATGTGAGTGTGTGTGCGAGCATGGACTTGTGTGATGTGTGTGTGGCATGTGCACGCGTGTGCACTTGTGTGTGTGGGTGTAGTGTAGATGGAGGGACCGTGGGACACCAGCCGCTCTGTGTGGCTGTCACTCGCCCTTAGGGGAGGTGACCCATCCGTGGGACGGAGCCCATAGGCCTGGACCCCCTGCTCCCATAGGGCCACCGGGAAGAGCCCCAGGGGTTGGGGCTCAACAAGCCGGGCTCATACTTGTCAAGACACGGAGGTGACATCAGGCCTGCGGGGTGCGGGGCCCTTCCTTGGAGCTAGTGGGCTTCCGGCCCTTGTCGTCCAGAGGGAAACAGCAGATGGGGGGCTTTGGGCCAGGGTCGCCCCGGGTCGGAGGAACTCACACTCAGAAGTAAAAACTGGGAGACTGGCCCCGGGTTCTGAGGGCCCGGTGGTGGAGTGGGGAAACGTCCTGAGGTTTGTGACCTCCCTGGAAAATCCCACCTCAGGACCTACATTTGGGGAAGAAGGTGGGGGGCTCGTTTTCCTGCCTCCATTAATCATGAATCCTTGGTTTATTGTTGTAGTCTTTCCCTGACATTTACTTGTTGAGGGAAAATAAACATTAAAACATTTGCTTTGTTACAAAATAAAAGCTGTATTCCAGGAAATATTCCAGGAAGGTGACTTTGAAGGCAAGCCCCCCCCCGCCGCCTCCCCCCAGCGCGCACTCTGCTCGGGACATCAGCAAGCCCAGCCCCTCCTGTGCCTCGTAGAGACCCAGGGAAAGAATAATCCTCACCAGCAAACAGATGCGTCAACCCCAAAGCCGGACACTCACTGAAAATGTGATGAACCACCCAGAGAATCCCAAGCCAGTTCCCGGGGGTCGAGGGGTCGTGCGGTCCTGGGGTCCAGGGTCCCCACGGCTTTCACAGGGACAGCAGAGAGGGGCTGCTGGCCCTCAGCACTCTGGGCGTGGCGGTCGGACAGCTGTCGGGACCCAGCGCCCACAAAGCCAGCCCGTACGGAGGGCCGACCCGCCAGCTTCCCCCAGACCCTCCGGCCCCACCTGCCTGGCCCGGCCTGCGTGAGCCCACCGTCCGCACCTGCTCTGGGGCGGCCCCGGCGGGGGAGCCCCTGCCGCTCAGCCGACGGGACCCTGCATTCGCACGCTCAGTGAGGATGTCAGGACCCAGTTCCCAGGACTTCTGCGAGTGGGGAAACGCCCGTGCCGTGAACGCCGTGCCGACTCCATCCTGTGAGTCACGAGTAGCCCCCGTTCCGTGGCCTGAAGGCCTCAACTCAGCTCCCGAACCGGGACGCCCGGCTCCACAGCTCTGGTCCCACATTCGGAGCGCCAACCAGCCCCTCAGACCCAATAGACCCACGCCGAGCCTTGCCTCTGACCTTGAGCCCTGGGTCTGCTGTGTCCTGACCATACAGTCGTGGGCACGTCCCTCCCCTCACGCCCAACGCCCCATGCGGGGGTGAGGTGAGCAGATGTGGGCACCCGAGGCTAAGCAGGGCACGAGTACACCTTGGCGAGCGCAGAGCCCCCGAGGGGGCGACCTCACTCCATAGTTGCCAAACCACCGCCCCAGACTCCCGCCTCCCCGGACTCCCACCATGGGCGGCTCCTCCGTGCACTCCCCATTCCCCTCTGTGCCTTCTCCATTTCTGCTTCGGGGTCATGGTGCCCCACAGGCCCCAGACTCGACCTCAGCCTAAGCTCTCCCTCTATCTGCCATCCATCCGTCCGTGTCCGTCTATGTATCTGTCATCCGTCTGCCTTCCTGTCATCGTCGGTCATTGTTCATGCACCGCCACCTGCCTGGCCCGGACGCTGTCCTCCTTGTACCCTCGCCCTGTTGGGGCTCATCTCTTCCCAAGCACAGACCCGGGGATGCTGAGGAATATGGTTGACAGGCACTGGGACAGAGTGACGGCGGCCAGATGCGCCGGTCCTCTCCGGGTGTTCACAACTGCTCAGGGTCCCCGGGCCGCAGACCCCCGGGTTCCTGCCGCCCCTCGCCTCCCCCTCCTCTCCCTCCATCAGACACGTCAGTCAGGCCCCCTTCCCTCTGCTGTGCCCACCCCTGCCTCCTCGGCCCGTCCCCGGAACAGAACGGAGGCTCCACAGGCACGTCGGTGGCAGGAAGACGCGGAGACAGGAAGCGGGCCGGGTGAGGTCGGGGCACAACTCAAGAAAGCAAAGACAATGGGGTGTCTGGTGGCCCGGGGTCCGTCACGCGGGACACTCGGACTCACTGCACAGAAACCCTGCCTGGTGTGTGGGGACCTGCTTCCACCGTGGGGACATGCCGCCCGCACCACCCGCCCCATCCCCCGTCCTCCGTGTCAAGTTCAACCTCATGGGGGAGTACGCTCCCCTTTCCAAAGCCAGCTGCCCCAGCTGCCACCGTGTAGGCGGGAACAGGGGTCCCCGGGGCTCTGAAAGCCAGGCTCTGGAGGCTGTGGGTGTGCGGGACGCCAGGCCTGGGAGCCACGGCTCCAGTGGCCACAGGAGGGGCCACTGGGGGTCTCCATGAGTGAAGACCAAATGCTCAGCAGTCTGATGTGGCTCATGAACTGGTCCAGCATGTGAACCTGGCAACGGAAGCCAACGTGCCTCATACACCAGACACTCTCCCACATATGGGGCCGGGAGACGCTCCAGCCTTCCACCTGTCACTGACCCCTAGTCCCCACAATGGCGGGAGATCAGGGGGAAGGAAGGACACACAGCCTTACCCCAAAATCAGAGATAATCCGTAAGTCCACCGACACAGGGGTTGCTTCAAAACCCTGTCGGGGCCAACCCCATCCATTCCGGGTTAACTGGGAGGAAGGCTGACCCATCCCCCCACGCAGCCTGCCCCCGCGTGTCACTGTGGTCCTGTGTGGCTTGGTCCAGATCTGGAGACTCCCCGTGATCTCGATGAGTCACGAACAGTCTCAGAAGAGCCTGGAGACCCAGCGTGCAACACACAGTGGGTTTCCACCCTTAGCAAGAAGTGGTGGATGGAGACGCACACTCGGCATCAGTCAGGGGCTCTGTGCGACACAACGAGGTTTTAGCACCACCTCCGAGGTGAGCCTCTCTGGGGCGTGGATCGCCCCATCCTGGGGAGACGACCTCACCTCGGCCTGCGCGGTCTTCGGGGGCCCTCCCTCCGGTCCAGGGTCCGCGGCCCTGGCTCCACAGTGGGCACCTCGTCAAACACGCCAGGGCCCCTTCCCTGCAGGTGGGCCAGCACCAGTGGGTTTCAGCTCCCGCGTTCCACGGTGGCGCCGGGCCCGAGCGCGATGGCCAAGCTGGCTCTTGGCTTCAGGAAGGAAGGAATTTGTCAAGAGCAATCCGTAGAGGATCCCGGCAGGAGGAGGGTCCAACACCGCAAAGGGAGCACAGGCCGAGCAGCCCAAGGCTACTTTGCCTGGAGGGGGGGTGTCAGCCCTCCCGCTCCCCACTGCTCCATCTGTGAGGGTGGATAGTCCCTCCCAGAGTTCCCAGGAGGGTCAGTGAGGTGAAGTCCATACCCAGCACGTGATGGAAATTCCAAGAGTCAAAGAAGCTATTTTCATGCCTAAGAGGCAAAGTTTTTTGGAGGAATTCAAACAAAAAGACCAGACAGGGGTCAGAAATCTCTATCACCGAAGCCGGGGTGTCTGATTTCTCTAACTCAATTCCCAGCAGTGCCGACAGACACGTGGGGAGCCGTGCGGGCATTAGAAAGCCCAGAAACGCTGAACGATGAAGAACGTGTGCTCAGAGGCCCTACCCTCCTCTTGGGGCGGTTGGCCTGGGAGTCCTGGGAGCTTCGGATAAACGGAGGTTCGGGCACGTGCACACCTGGGGAGGTGGGTGTGGGGAGACGGGATTCTGTCCGGTTGTCCCAGGACGGGCCTGGGTGTCGTCGATCCGTCCACAGCTCCTGGTTGAATGAGCTTTCTGGTTTCCTATTCCCGTAACAAAATGTGCTTTCTCGGTAAAGACAAGAGAAAACTTATGTTCTAAAACACACACGACTCGAAAAGCAGGGAAAAAAGTGCCCGTCATCTTCTAAGGGCTCCTTTCAGCTGGGCCCGGGAAACCCTGCCTTCTGGGAGTCATGTGCTGCGGGCGGGGGGGACCAGTGCGGCCAGGGCAGGGACACTAACCGTCAGGCAGCCTGCCGCGCGGCCGACTCCTCCTGCAAGGAACTCCGGCCTCATTTTCATTTCTTTCTCGCCGAAGGCTTTCACTACAGCTACCTCCTAATTCTCTGCCCCCGCCGTATGCTGCCTCCGGGCCATGGACGTGGCCACAAAAGTCCACGTGGCAGGCGGGGAAGCGGTAGTCAGGACACCGGGGGACGGACGGCAGCCTGCCCCTTGGGGTTTCTGGCGACTGTGGGCGAGTCATGGTGGTAGGACTCAGTTTCCCAGGGGGCAGCTTGGGGGGGCCGCCGTAGACCATTTGCAGGGTCGGCCTGTGCAAAAGGGTGCGTGGACGCTTCTGAGGCCACTCAAAGCCTGATAAAGATACACGAGGAGCTGAAGATACAAAGGGAACTAAGGAAAGAGATGAAGTAGAATTAGATGAGATGAGATGCAGACTGAGAGGGGATGGGGGTGGGGAGGGGGGTGGGGACGGGGTGGGGATGGGGTGGGGATGGAGATGGGGGTGGCGTGGGGATGGGGGTGGGGTTATGGGACTGAAGACGGGACCAAGGAACAAGGCGAAGGCAGAGACGGGGGCAGGTGCAACCAGGGGAGTCTACTTCAGGGCCATCCCTACTGGTAGGGATACTGTCAGGCTTTCGTCCTAGGTGGGAGCGCACGCAAATTGAAAGGGAGCCGACTTTGTCCTTGGAGCCTTTCTGGCTGAAGCTACGGAGGCCCAAGGGTGAGGGGTCCGAGGCCGCTCCCGTCTCGTCCCCGTCCCAGTCTCCTCTCCGTCCCCATCTCCATGCTCTTGAGGGGCCCCTGCTCAGACGTGCCCCTCGGGGTGGATGGTCCCCGCAGAGACCACGCCTGTCTCCAGAGACGCTTGTGGACGCTCATGATGCCTTGCTGGGGGTGGTAGTTCCGGAGGGGTCTGCGAGCCTCGGAGGCTGGTGGTGAATGAGCCGAGAGCCCAGCCGTGCAGACTCAGGTGCAGGCAATCGGGTCCGTGCCTGGACCGTTCTCTTTCTCCATCAGTGGGAGACAATTTTGTTTTGAAAATTGGAAACACGAGTCGAGGGGCTAGTTCCCATATCGAGGCCGGTTTTCCAGGTTCCGCCTCTTCGTGCGTCGATCCCTGCGGATCCCGACAGTCAGCCTGGCAGTGGGGAGGGGCCCGAGACCCGTGGCACAGGCGCGAGTTTCAAAGGCACAGAAGTATTTCTCCAAGGAGGCATTAGTTCCATGAAAGCCAAATTCCAAGCCCTGGCCCTGCTCTGGGCCCCCACCCTCCCCGGGATCCCGCCAGGCACGGCCCCCACCGGCATCGGTGGCTTCCTCTGAGCACCGGCACAGCAGGGGCAGGGGCATCCTTTCAGAAGGAATTCTCCAGCCCGCAGATCAGGGCTGGGAGAGGTCACGCAAGCTTCCAGGCGGGTGTGCGAGCAGCCAGGCGGCCACCTGAGCCGAAAGTCCCCTGTGGGCTCGCAGCTGTGGGCTGGGTCCCGGGCACACCTGGCCTACCCTCGGGGGCACTTTCATAGGAAGGTGAAATATGTAGCGTTTCTGTCTTGTGTCCACACGGCAGCTCCATTGAGTAGTCTGCAGATAAGAGATGTTCCAAAGGACGGTCCAGGCAGGAGCCACACGGAAGCGTGGACGTCTTCGTGCAGAGAAGTGGGAGGACCTCACCGACTGACTCCGGCGAGGCCCCGTGTGCTATCTCTCCCATCTAATGTGGCACTAAAATAGCCCGAGTCACTGTGACCCTGAAAAAGTCCCAACTATTTTTAAATTAGCTGTCCCAAGGGCAAGTGGCAGATGATTCATGGTGACAGATCTTCTCTTTGTGTCCCTTCTGACCCCAGCATCCGGGATCGTGCAGCCTCGTGGGGAGGCCTGATGGGACTTGAGCTCAACACCACCAGCTAGGTCTCACCTGGGGGGACACTCGCCTCGACTTGCACGAAAGACCAACCGGAGGAGGACGCCCGGCCGAGCCTGGCCCCCTCGGCCTCCCGAGGGCAAGGCGTGGCTGGGGAGCGACTTCCGGAGAACCTGAGCGAAGAGTCCGTTTACTTAGAGCAGCGGCTGCAGTGACACGAGGAAGCTGTCAGCCACCAGAGTTCCTGCATCAGAATCGAGGCGGGGCCCAGCCGCCAGGCCCCAGCGGGCGCTGATGTCTTCCAGAATGTGGGCTCCGTGTTCCTTCTGATCTCAAGGAAAATACCGTCAATCTCATTATTGCAAAGTTCTGTATTTGCGAATCGGCTAGGGCTTCCTCGTAACCACGGAAGCGGCGCTGTGGTTCTTTCGCGGCCGTTCCTGGACACGTGTGGAGTGGCGGAAACACGAGTCCCCGCAGGCGGCTCCCGACGGAGGCCAAACCGGCCACGCCCTGGCTTCTTCTTCCAGAATGTGTCCTGCTCACTGTGTGCCTCCTGCCGGGTTCTTTGCATTTTTGCCCACGGCTCCCTTGTTTTCCGTGGCCCCAGGCGCCGGGTGGGGGTGAGGGCAGGGTCTGGAGCGCAGGAAGGCTGTGAGGTGCCTCAGGAGCGAGCGAGTCAGAGAAGCTTCCTCCAGGCGGGGGTCCCGGGCTGGTGGCTGAGCTCGGTGGGAACCAGCTGACAGTAGCTACTCAGTAAGGGGTCTTCCAACAACGGCACTTCGGATGGGTCGTCCACCGGTCAGTCGACGCAGATGTGACCAGAGGCTCATAGGAAACTGACCCTGTGTCTCCGCCAGGAGTGACGGTCCGGTGTTCGCTGATTCCGTGTTGGAACTTGGGCCCGCAAGTAACTGAGGCAACTGTGCTGTGAAATTCTGTAAACCTCACAGGTCTCAGTCTTCAGTCAGATTCAACATTTCGTGTTCTATTGCACTTTGACCACCCAGGTGTCTTGAAGCCGGAGGCCTGACGGGGTCCGCCCTCCGGTGCTCCGGGGTGCCCGCCCCCTACGGAGGGTGGCCGCGGCTGCGACTGGGCCAGCGGAGAACGGGGTCATGCGACACATGGGAGCTTCTGGTGTGGGCGAGTGTTTGAGCACGTGCTATGTTCTCGCTGAGACGCAGACACCTTGGGGCGGGCGGGCTGTGGCCCCAGGCACCTCCAAGCCCACATGGGCTCCCTGTCGGTGCTGGAAAGTTCTAAAGCAACGACTGAGGTGCTCACCAAATCAAATCGAGCACAAAAGAAATGAGAAATTTACCCCTCCTTCTGGGCCCAAAGAGAGAGTTCACATGTCAGATTATTCATGGTCCTCGGGAATGCAGACTTTTTCTGAAAACGGTGAGGCGTCTGGGCGGATGTGAACCACCTACAGACAGTGACAGGGGCCAGCCACGGGTGGTGCCAAGAGCTGGCAACCACTGCTGCCCGTGCTGACCTCCCGCGTCTGCCGGACACTGTCCCTGGGCCCCAGGGAAGGGGGACGTCCGGGCCGTGTGCAGCCTTCCGGCCTCCTGACCACGGGCCGGCCTCGTCCCCATCGAAGTATATCCACCCTCCGAGAACGGCTTGGCTAATTGTCCTTAAAAGGAGCCTCCCTGTCGACCCAGTCTTGGGAATCCCAAGCTGGAGGTGGAGGCAGGAATCCAGGCCCTAGGAGAATCCAGGCCCTGGCCCCAAGGGTCTTCTCTCCTCGAGGTCATGGCTTCTTCTGGCTGTGAGGAATTCTGGGTCTTTCCTAGGGCAGTCCAGCTAAGTCGGGCGGGATCGTCCCGGGACAGGAGGAGACCAGGGTCCACCTCCGAATGCCCTGTCCTGCCTTGCAGCTGTGGGGAGCGGAAGGGGCGCCGGAGCCCAGGAACTGCTCAGGGAGTGTGCAAGAGCGTGAGCTGCCCCTGCCTCCCCTTTCTTTCCGGCTGCAGCGCGCAGAGCTGGGTTCCCCCACAGCCCTTGGACCAGGACGCTCCCTCCCACCACCCACACTTGGCCGCTGCTGGCCGCGCTTGTTACCTTGTTGTTTTAAGCCACGTGACGAGTGTCCCCGGCACCGGTGGGGACCGCGCTAGCCTTCCTCTGACCCCTTGGTCCCGCCTCCGTCCCTGCCGCCCACCAGCATGGGTGCCGCCCATGGGGTCCATTCCTTTGCCTTCCTTCCTGCTTGCTGTATTGCATATTGCATTTTTTTAAAAAAAGGTGTTTTCTGTTTTAGCTGTTTTAACCGTATGGGAAGGGCATCACGCCGTAGGTGACCTCTGAGTCTATTTTCTTAACACGCGGTCTAGCTGCTGTGCACCACGGGGTGCGCGTCGCCGTGTCCTGATGGCCGCGCGCCGGTCCGTCGTGTCCTGATCTCAAAGGCTCTCCCGCGGGCTGTTCTCGGGCTGTGGCTGCTGTGAGGACACCCACCCACGTCCCTGTTACAGAACGAAGGTGTAGTTAGCAGTGGGGTGCGGGGCCCGGGCTCAAATTCAGGAACAGCATCGCACCGCTTCCCCCAGCGGCTGTGCTGCTCCAGCTCCCGGAGGGAGACGGGAGACGGCGTGGCCTCTTCAGGTCTTTAAGTTGTCTCCAAAGAAACGGGCCTGAAACGGCCCTGCTCTCCCCAACCACGCACAGTACCGAGGGTCTCACGGGCTTTGCACACGATGTCTCCGTGCTGGTTTTCCCGACTGCTGGTTGGCACACACGCTCCAGGCACCCTGGCACAGCCCTCCTTCAGGTGTGGTGTCGCGAGCATCTTCTCCCGGTTACCACCCGTCTCGCAACTGTCTTCAGGGCGTCCTTAGACTCACAAGGCCTCCCCCGTGACACGGCCAAGTGTGCTGACCTTTCCTTTCCAGGTGAGTGGCTCCCACCCCCTGCCACAGTCTCCCTTCGCCTTCTGCATCCGGTCCACGCTGGAGGCCCGGGGATGGCCTGCACGCTGCCTCTTGCCCTTTGGTTTCTGATGGGTCCAGCCCCAGGGAGGCACAGCAAGAGTGGAGACCGGGAGCCGTGAGTTTGCGTGTGGCTTCCCGGGTCCTCCTGCTCATCCCTGAAGTCCATGAGACCCTCCGCCAAAGGCCACAGCTCCATAGGGGCCCACTCCTCAGACCTCCCTCTGGATCCCAGCAAACGGGCCTCCCTGCCCCTCGGGTGCGGGCACCCTGTACTGGGTCCCTTAAACCCTGCCCCCACCTCAGCGAAAAATCTCTTTTTTAAAATTCTCCACGAGGGGCGCCTGGGTGGCTCAGTCGGTTAAGCGTCCGACTTCGGCTCAGGTCACGATCTCGCAGTCCAGGAGTTCGAGCCCCGCGTCGGGCTCTGGGCTGAGTGCTCAGAGCCTGGAGCCTGTTTCAGATTCTGTGTCTCCCTCTCTCTCTGACCCTCCCCCGTTCATGCTCTGTCTCTCTCTGTCTCAAAAATAAATAAACGTTAAAAAAAATTTTTTTTTAAATAAAATTCTCCACGAAATCTCCATTCTGAGCATGGCCTCCGTCTCTCACCAGGACCCTGACTGGTACAACATCCAAACTTTGTGTGCCATGTTTATGTAATCTTTTCCAACCCGATGTCTAAGAGAGTCCTGTATTTTTCTACCCAGAATTTACTGTTTGGTTTTTGACATTTGCGTCCTCAATCCATAGGAACTTCTTCCTATCTTTTCCATATGAATAGCCATCTTTTCCAGCTCCATTGGCTGAGGGGTATCCTCTCTCCCATAGACAAACCATGTCCTCACACTTATGTCTCTTTCTGTGTTCTCTTTCCAATCCTGGCACCCAGTTGTCTATTTTTGCAATAACCTCATATCACCTCAATTACCACAATTTCATGGTGATCCCAACATGTGGCAGGGCAACTCCCCTCCCTCTTCAGAAATGTCCTGTTTATACCTGTTTTTTTTATTCTTCTGAACAATTCTAACATGTTCTGTGAAATACCTTGTTAGGATTTTGATTAAAAAATGCATTAAATTGGGGTGCCTGGGTGACTCCGTTTGTTAAGCATCAAACTCTTGATCTCGGCTTAGGTCTTGATCTCAAGGTTATGAGTTCAAGCCCCATGTTTGGCTCTGTGCTGAGTGTGAAGCCTACTAAAAAAAAAATGCATTAAATCTAGACATCGATTTGGGGAGAATTGTCATTTTATAGCATATGTCCTATCCATGAATATGGTATACCATTCTATTTATGTTTTTGAAAAATTTTTCTTTTTTGTTTCAAAAAATTTTTAATGTTTACTTATTTTTGAGAGACAGAGAGTGGGGAAGGAGCAGAGAAAGATGGAGACACAGAATCTGAAGCAGACTCCAGGCTCTGAGCTGTCAGCACAGAGCCTGACATGAGACTTGAACTCATGAACCCCCAGATCATGACCTGAGCTGAAGTCAGCGCTTAACCGACGCAGCCACCCAGGTGCCCCCAAAAATTTATCTTAATGACATTTTATCATTTCCACTGTAGACGTCTTCACATCTTTTGTTAGATTTATTCTTAAATACTTGATATTCTGTGATTCTAGTAAATGTGTTTTCTCTTTATTTCTTTTTTGAGGATTGTTTGTAACTGGTATGCAGAAATCCAGCTAACTATTGTATATTAATATTATATCTAGTTACTGCACTAAGCCCTTTTTTTAAATTTATGTCTATAGATTCTTTTGGGTTTTAATCATAGCACCTGAAAATAATGGCAGCTTTGTTTCCTCTTTTTCAATTCTTGATGGTGTCACACTGAATGGGGCAGTTATAGGGTAGGGGCTTCAAATTCATACAGAAGGACCTTTCTGGCAATAAAAGCAGCACAAGACAGAGGGGACTGCCTCCATCAGTTGTGTTTTCTTCATGAAAAAAGCGTGAGTCAAGTTGGGGGTACCAATTTCTTGGGAAGCCAGAAATAGGCCGGGACACGAGGAAAGGCAGGTCTAAATGACACCAAATGCAGTTTACAGATTACAAGTAAAGTAAATAAAACAAGAACACATATCAAACCTACGTGTGGTGCCCCAGCCATGCTCAAATAAGAATGAAAATAAAAGTGGAAGAATTCAACACTAGAAGTTCCTGACAGAAGAACAATAAAACTAAGGAAGGTAAGAGGAAGTGTGGTTGATAAGGAAGAGGTTCAGGCCCTGTACGTCTCATCCAGAAGGACAAGCTGCTCATCTCCTTATAAGTCCTCCTCACTGTCACTAGTGACCTTTCTACATGTGGAGGTTTAGACCTCTTCAGTTGGTCCCTGTCAGAATAAAACTGCAACTTCTTAGCAGGAGCCACGAAATTCTGTGAAACCCAGGCTCTGTGCTGGTCTGCAGCCCGGGCTTCGAATGGACCGCCTCACACCAGGCCTGGCCCTTGGCAGACATCTGGAACACATGTGGTTTTTAATGGTTCCTGGGGTGTGTTTTAATCAGGAATGGTAAGAAAGGCCGCCATGGAAATGACTGTCATGAGGAGGAAGTTTATACCCACAGGTCCCGAGAAACAGGAAGCAGGCTACTCAGGACCCACGAGGAGCCCCAGGGTCAGTGAGCAGGCAGAGGAGGTGAGGGGAAAATGGGCAGGAGTTTTATTATGGTTTCCGTAGGAGGGCCAGGTGAGGCGGGGTCAGCTTTCAGAAGTTTGGCTAGCTTGAGTAATTTCAGCAGGCCCTAGGGCATAGGGGCTGTCCCTGGTTGTCTGGTCCCTGGTCCTGGGGTGACAGGGGGCAGGCGGACAGCGGCCCAGAGTACGAGAGCCCCACTGAGGAGGCGGTGGGGGGTGTGGGCTCTGAATCGGCTGGTTTGCTCCCGGGGTCAGCACTCGTTAACTCTAGGAGGATAGTCCCTCTGGGGTCAGCAAGGCCCAGATGTCAATGCATCGGACATAGAAACGGTACACACACGCACAGGCCCGTCCTCCCTCACCCACGGCAGCTCCTGTCTGGGTGACCTCGGGTGGGAAGTGGTCTACCACCAGCTCTGGCCTGAACCGCATGAGGCTGAGGGGCCCCCATGCCTCGTGCCTCTGCCCCTTCCAGACGCCCTTCCTTCTCTCTTCCTTCGTCTCTCCCCCAGGCTGCCCCGCCTGGGTCAGTGTGCTCTCCGAGACCCAGGTCAAGCACGACCCCTTGGATGGAGCCTTCCCAGCCACGACCAGCTGCCCTTCTGTGTGGTCTCTGTGTTACAATGTCTGGTGGCCCTGGTCTCCCGTCCAGAAGTATAGCTTCTGTCACAGGTGTCTGGGCCTAGACAGCGAGTTACCCAACCCCCTACCTGTCTACGACCTTACTGCAACACCCGCCACTCGGTCGTGGAGTTCTGTGTGAGTCTCTCCTAACAGACCGTGAGGGCCTGGAGATGGGGGTCCGTTCTGTTTCACTCCCGATCTCGGTGGCGTAGAGTCGGGAGACTCAGTAAATATTTGCCGAACGACAGCTGAAATGCCGAATATAATCCTTTGAGGTGCTCCCCTCCCCTCCTCGTTGTGAGGGAAGGGGTGTGGGGTGCCGGGGCAGCGCCCAGGTAGAGGGGGTGGAGGCAGAGAGGCCCCGCCGGTGCCACACGCAGAGGTCCTGTGCCCCGTGGAGTTTGTGTGCGTCCACACTTCCCTGCGGCATCGTTCACTTCCGTGTTGTTCCGTTTAATTTAATACGGAAGACGTTTCCCACACACGCCACAGGCCTTGTGCTGGGGGGGGTCTCAACGCTGACTGGCGCCCCCATTCCCAGACGTGCCCTCGCTTCCCATGTGACGGTTGGCAATTTGAGTTTCTCATGTGTTGTGTGTGAACAGTGTCATTCTGAACCTATTTTGTGTGCGTCTCAGGGGGCATCTGAATCGCTTCCTTCTGACTCAGCCCAGGCATGAGGTTACGGGGTCAGAGGATCTCCACATTCCTACGGCTCCTAATGTAAGTTGCCAAGTCGTTCTTGAAAGAAGGAAGAAAGAAGGAGAGTAGGAAGGAGGGAAGGAAGGAGAAAGAAACCAGGCCACACGGCCCTCGGGGAAGGTCATTCGGATTCTGGGTGTGGGCAGAGAGAGACTGCGTGCCCTAAAAGGAGGGTTTGAATTTGGAGCAAATATGAAAACAACAGAAAACAGTCACCCGTGCACACTTACGCACGTGTGTTCGCACAGGGTCCCCACGCAAGCATGCCCCCCACGTGCACACGCGTGGCCCTCTGATCACACGGTTTCACGTATCCCTGCATGGAACTCAGGCAAGCACCTCGGCCGTGTGCCATGTCCCCGTGGGGACCCTGGGAGCAGTGGCCGGGGCACCAGCAGGCCACGGATGCCACGGACTGCAGGTGGATTGCTCGTTTGTAGGTGAATTCACAGTTCTGCCCCTGAAGGTGGGGGGGGGGTGGTGACTGTAGGATCGGTAGTGGGGAGGGTGAGGCCCAGCGGTCCCCAAGGGGAAAGGGGTCACCGTTTACTTGGGGGTTCTGAAGCCCAGTGTCCCCCGCCAGGGCCACCTCGGTGGCCAGAGGGCGTCGTCCCTCACCCTGTCATTTGTAAGGGGCCAGCCTGACGGATGTTCTCTCACAGCTGCTGTATTGGTCTGTTCCTGAAGCCATGCGTGTGGGACCCTCAAGCAGGTTAACTGTCGGTGCCCGTGGTTCCTGGTCCAGGTCCCGCCAGCGGCTGGGTGCGTCTGTCACCAGCACACGGGGTGGAGCCCAAACACCCGGAACGGCGAGGAGAGTGGATCCAGAGAAGTTCGTACCTTCCAAACACAGCGTGGCCCGTTGGCCATGGGTCCCCCGCGGGCTCCCTGTCACCGCGTTGCTACAGCTCCCAGACTGTGACCTGGGGCTGGCAGCTCCCCTGGCCGGCTCCCTGTTCCTTCTGCCAAGATGAAATTGGGGCGACCTCGGGGCATCTCTAAGGGGATCTTTGCACTGACTTGTCAGAGGCAGACGGGGCCCTGCTGCGAGCATCTAGCCTCGCACACGGCGTCAGGACAGCGCGGTGACATCAGCAAAGGTGCAGACTCTTCTAGAACCAGGAGGCAGACAGAGCCCCAGTGAGTCCGAAGCAAAGCTGGCTGGGAGGAAGCCCCAAGCCCTGGAGACCTCCAGGCCCAGGTCTCTCCTCCACCCACCGGGCCTGCCCTTTTCCTTCCTTCATCCAAAGAAACCCCCAGAGCAGGGCTGAGGCAGAGAGAAGAAAAGCCTGACAGAAAACAGGAAAAGGGGAAGCAGATGGAGGAGCCAGCCAGGGCTCAGAGGAAGGGGGCACCATGGGCAGGGGAGGGGAGGGGGGGCTCAGAGGAAGGGGGCACCATGGGCATGGGAGGGGGGGGCTCAGAGGAAGGGGGCACCATGGGCAGGGGAGGGGAGGGGGGGCTCAGAGGAAGGGGGCACCATGGGCAGGGGAGGGGAGGGGAGGGAGCGGGGGAGGAAGGGGCACAGTGGGCAGGGGGGAGAGGGGGGGCTCAGAGGAAGGGGGCACCATGGGTGGGGAGGGAGTGGGGGCTCAGAGGAAGGGGGCACCATGGACAGGGGAGAGGAGGGAGGGGGCTCAGAGGAAGGGGCACCATGGGCAGGGGAGGGGAGGGAGCGGGGGAGGAAGGAGCACAGTGGGCAGGGGAGGGGGGCTCAGAGGAAGGGGCGCCATGGGCAGGGGAGGGGAGGGAGGGGCTGGGGGGGATGGCGAGGACACAGGGCCAACCACCCTGCTGAGCTCCGTCCCCACCCATCCCTCTCCCCGGTGACTGGGGGCCAGGAGCGTTCGGGGCCATGGCTCCTGAGGGCACAGGAGGCGACCTGGTCTGGATGCCGCTCTTCAACCGAGAACTTTCCCGGAGGGGCCACACTCTAGCTCAAAAGTCGGTTCGCATGTGCAATTCCGGTCTCACGGTTTTTAGTTACTCCCACGGTGAGAGGCGGCCAAGGTCAGAAGCGTGTAAGGCGCAGATGCAGAGTTCGAAGGGCAGCGACGTCAAAATCGCCCGAACATGCCCCTGGGTCCTCAGGCCGCTCCGGGAGAGAGGGAGGCAAGGATCCCAGGCAAGGAGGCGATGGCTGGAGTGACGGCACTGAAACGGCCGGCCGTCGCGGGCAGACCAGCTGCCCCGGGGGCCCTGCGGACATCTGGTGGACCACGGGGCTCAGCGACAGCCCGCACGGGACGCGGAGGAGCCGGGAAGCCCTCAGGCGGAGGGCAGACGCTGGGGGTGCGCTCATCCCCCCGGGTGGGCCCCAAAGTGGCCAGGCCCTGGGCGTCGGTTGCACCTCCCGCCTTGAGAATTAGAAGCTTCCCGTTCCCGTGAGTTTCTCAGTTATGCCTCATCACGGCCTCACCCCATGTGCGTGGACACTCGCGTATCATCTTTGCTCTTTGAGCTTTATAAAGTTTCCCCCGCACGTCTTCGGCCGAGGCCCATCGTGTTGGTGCACGTTCTCCGTGTCACCGAGGACGCGCTAAGGAAAGGGTGGGGAGTGGGTCCGAGGCGGCCAGGCACACGTGCGTGGCTCCTGTTCACACCTGCATGGTATTCCAGGCCTGGCCAGCCGGCTGGCTGCTTAGTTTTCCCCGTCAGCCTTCTCGTGCGTGCCGCGGCGTCCGCCCGCGTCCAGGCGCTTCTCCGGGTGGTGTTTCCAAACCTCCCGCCGCAGTTATTTTCATGCTGCCCCAGGGCACAAACGTACAGCTCACGCCAACTATTTTGAAGCAACCCTGCCCTCACAGTGTGCCGTGCGTGCTGACATCGCGATCCTATTCCCTGTGACTTGCTGTCGCGTCGTCACCACCATCGTAGACGCTTGCGTCCCACTCCGTTGGTTTAGTCACTCCCTAACGGGTATGCGGTTGGAAAACACGGCTCCGGGCTGCAGAGTAGGAGTGGCCTCGCAGCGTGACTGGGTGTGCAGAGCTTTAATTAAAACGGGCACGCAGAGGTGCCTGTGTTTTTCCACATCAGTGCCGGGGGATCTGGGGCTTTCTACTCTGTTTAGTTCATGTCTCTGACCCTCTGCCAAAACCACGCTGTCTTACTTCTTGTTGCTTTTACTACCTGTTGAACTAGCAGGGCCAACCCCCCACCTGATGCTTCTAGAGTGTCCGGCAATTCTTGGACGTGTGTTCCTTCGTACAAATCCTAGATTTAATTTCTGCCGTTCCATGTTTGGCATTTTATTCGAATTACGCTGAAATCGAACATCAATCACGTCAGAGACGGTAGCGCTTCACTTACTGTTACCGGTTTGTAATAACGGACGTTGTAACGGATACGGATGAACAGCCAGGTGAAGAGGTGCGCAGGGTGAGGTCTGGGAGGGTCGCTGGAGCCGGGGTGTGCACCCTCCGGCACTGGGATGCGAGCGTCAGGGCGGCAACTTTCCGAACCCTTTTGTCTCGGGTTTTGCGGGATTGCTTGAATCACTGGCCATTGACGGCTGGCTCAGCCTCCGCGTCCCCTCAGCTCGGCTCTGGGCTCCTCCGGGGACATCCCCCTGGGCCCTCCAAGAGCCACCTAATTAGCATAAACTCAGGCGGGGCTCAAGGGGCTTGTGATGAGTAACGGAAGGTAACCCCAGCCCAGGGGGTTGCGGGGTTTTAGAAGCTCTGCCAGGAGCCGGGGGCAGAGAACAAGGCAGGTGAAGCTCCTTGTGACAACCCCCCTCCCCCCCAAGCCCCTCTGTCTTCTCTGCCGGCTGGGTTCTCCTTCCCGCCCCACCGCCACTGCCCCCAAATCTAGGACCCCCCCTTGCCTGTGGCTCGACGGGGGACATTTGAACTTCTGAGGGTGGTTCCTGCTCTGGGTCCTGATACGTGATCCTCCTAAAGCACAAAGGTGAAGTCGCCTTTTGCTTGTTACTTTACTTTTTGAAGTTTAAATAAAATTCGCTAATTTTGGCCCCCACCACCGCCACCACTGCGCAAGGTGCCGCCTGATTAATCCCCAGCTACTACTGTTGATGGTGCCACGTGTGGTCGAGCAGGGCAACTAGCCGCTCGAGGGTGCAGATTAAAATAACCAACCCCTGAACTGTTCCAAATATAAATATATATTTTTTAATGTTTTAATGTTTATTATTTTTGAGAGATAGCCAGAGAGAGACAGCGTGAGCGGGAGAAGGGCAGAGAGAGACTGGGGCGCCTGGGTGGCACAGTCGGTTAAGCGTCCGACTTCAGCCAGGTCACGATCTCGCGGTCTGTGAGTTCGAGCCCCGCGTCGGGCTCTGGGCTGATGGCTCAGAGCCTGGAGCCTGTTTCCGATTCTGTGTCTCCCTCTCTCTCTGCCCCTCCCCCGTTCATGCTCTGTCTCTCTCTGTCCCAAAAAAATAAATAAACGTTGAAAAAAAATTTAAAAAAATAAAAATAAAAAAATAAAAAAAAGAAGGGCAGAGAGAGGGAAACAGAATCGGAAGCAGGCTCCAGGCTCCGAGCTGTCAGCCCAGACCCCGACACGGGAACTGAACCCACAAGCAGCGAGATCACGACCTGAGCCGAAGTCGGACGCTTAACCGACTGAGCCACCCAGGAGCCCCCCGGATATATTTTGAAACAGCTTTATGGATACATAATTGACATTCAATAAACTGCTTTTCAAGTGTACAATTTGATATGGTTTGACACCCGTATACACCTGGAAATCCATCGCCAGCATCCACACAGTAGACAGACCCCCGTGTGGTTTGCGAGTTTCTCGTGGGCCCCCGTGGGTCATCTGCCCGTCCTGGCCATCCGCACCCCGACCCCAGGCCACCACTCACCTGCTCCGTAACACCGGTAAGCTTGCATTTCCTAGGATTTTATGCAGATGTGATCGAACAAACAGTACGTGCTTCTCAGTCTGGCTCCTCACCTGGCACAGTACCTTGACGTCTCCTATGTTGCAGTGCGGATCGATAATCAGCACATCCATCATTTTCTCCCCGAGTGGCATTCCATTGTGGAGAAATCCCACAGTGTGCGTCTCCATCCACCTCCCGATGGACACTCGCTCCGCTTCCCGGGCGGGGCTCTGCAAATAAAGCCGCCGTGCGCGTTTGAGCGCAAGTCTGTGCTTGGACACCTGCTTTCATTTCTCCTGGGTCAACACCTGGGGGGGGGGAGGTCTGGACCACATGGCAGGGGCACGTTTAACGTTTTGAGAAGCTGCCGATCTGTCTTCGAGAGTGGTTGTTCCGTTTTTACAGACAGTCCCTGACTTTTGCTCGTTCGACTCACACTTTCTGACCTGGCGAAGGTGTGAAGGCAAGGTGCCTTCAGTGGAGATAGTCCTCCCGATTTTGAATGTGGATGTCTTCCCGGGCCGGCGATGCAGGGCAGCGGCCAGCCCGGCTCCCAGGCACCCGGTGGTCCCCGGGGTCCACGACCCACAGAGACACTGTGCCCGCGCGGCCCGTCTGTTCGTCACTTTCAGTGCAGTGTTGGGTCGACCACACGAGACACTCGCCCTCTCTTGTAGAATCGGCTTTGTGTGAGGTCATTCTGCCCCAGCACAGGCTAACGGGAGTGTTCCCAGAATGTGTCAAGCGGGCCAGGCTAAGCTGCGATGTGCCGAAGGCCAGCTGTTAATTGCATTTTTGCCTTACGGTGTTTTCCGCTTACGGTTCAGGGGATGTCACCCGCCGTAGTGGGGGAAGGTCTTTGCTCCGTGACTCGCGGCGGGTTTTGGTTCCTTCACACCCTCGCTAACACCTGGAACGGTCGGGCTTCTAGCTCCTGGCCGTTAACAGGCATGCAGGGCGTCTCCCCCGGGTGCTGGTTCCGGTCGCCCCGCGGACTGGGGTGCAGCGTTGAGCCCTCCCTCTGCTGACGGCTCAGCTGCCATCCCTGTCCCCCACGGCATCGCCCGGTCTTCTCCAGAGCCCCACCTGAGTTCCTCTGTTCTCTTGTCACTGATGAGGAAACTCAGGCACGGAGAGGTTAAGAAACGTCCCCCTGTCACGGACCGGGTGAGTCCCAGAGTCAGGGCAGGGTCCTCCAGGAAGAGAGCCCGAGCCGGGGAGCGGCAGGCCCCACGCCCCCAGCCACGGAGCATTCCTGTCCTCGGCAATCACTGCCCGAACACCTGCAGGGATCCCCAGAAGCCGCTGGCTACCCATCCCCCTGCACAGATGCGACATCTGAGCCGTCCTTGCAGAGCCAGCGATTTGTGCAACGGGGAAGGTTGGGGCCACCCGGGCTGGGGGTTACTGAGGTGGAGAAGGAAGGGAGACGTGGCCTCCTGTGGCTCCCCGTCAGCCCTGCTGAGGGGGGAGAGGAGTGGTGCCCGCTTTCGGTTAAGAAGCGCGTGGAGCCCAGTGGACGTGGACTCAGGCGCGAGACGAAGTCAGAAGAACGGAGACCCGTGGGCCCCGTCCCTTGCTTGTGTTGACTCCTTGCTTGCACACAACCCCGGTGCCTGCGTGTTGCACAAAGCTGTCAGCCGGACGGCCAGGCCCTCAGGTGCAAGGTGAGTCAGCGCCCCATTCCTCGTGACCCTGGGCGGTGTCTTCCTCCCCACCCACACCGCCTCTGGGCCCAGACTCTGAATCACTGAGCTGGCGTGCCACCGGGGGACGGCCCTCTGCAGGAGGATGGAGGGGTCCCGGGGAGGCCCGGCTGAACCGCGCTGTCGCCGGAGAAGAGATGCGGGCGGACACGCAGGAATGTGGCGACACCCGTCTCCGCAACAAAACTCAGCCAGAGGCTGTGCTTCTGGAACTCTCCGGGAGCCTCTGGAGACTGGCACCCTAAAATACACTAGCAAGGAAGGCACAGCACTAAAGCTGGATTATAAACACGCGCTGCGTGCAAAGCACACCCAGACCTGAGCCAGGCCGCCGCTCACACATTGAGGCAACCAGCGCACATCGCCAGACAGGAAAGAACGTAAACGACCGTCCGTGAGCTTTTCTAGAATCTACAACCCAGAGCAAAATCCACACGCGTGAAGGAGCTACAGAGAGAGGACGAGGACCTCCCGGGCATGGAGCAGCCCAGACAGGCCGGCGTGTGCCAGGCGCGGGGGCCGTGGGGGGTCCGCATCTGAGTCAGGGTGGAACACGGTGCCACGAGTGAGCAAGAGGGGCTCGTGGGCCTGAGGACCCCGCACGGTAATCTCATGGTGAGGAGAAGGCAGGCATCCCAACCCAGGGAACAGCGCGAGCAAAGGAGAGGAAGGAGGAGACAGACGAGGGGAGGCTCAAGGTACAACTGGAAGGAGGCAGGGCGTGGTCTCGGGCCACCGCACCAGGCTGTAGAGTGACACAGCCGCCACTGGCTCTCCAGCTGCCCTTCTCTTCAGGGTGGAGGGCAAACTGGAACAGGGGAGAGGGCAGAGAGCGGCTTTGTGACCCTCGCTTAGACTAGAGTGGTAGCAGTGGAGACTGAGATACGGTTGCGGTCGGGACACGGGATCGATAGAGCTGGGTGGGATGCAGGGGACGGAGAAGGGTGACGCAGAAGGCCCCACACAACTGGCCTGGTTGGGGCACCGCTCCCCAAGACAAGGAGAGCCAAGAAGATGCCATTCTGGAAAAAGAACTGAGTTCATGTTGGGACAGGGGTTGGGGGGATGAGTGTTGGATTCTGAGACCCTTTCTTTACTCGAGTCCCCTCCCTGCCCCGCCAGTCAGGGGACCTTGAGGGAAACGCCTCCCCTCCGCAAGACCCGTCTCGGACGTAGAACAAAATACCCCCTACACTCCTGTACTCCCTACAGGAGAGGGATCTCCTGCCTCAGCCTCCACATCCCGTGATGTTGAACTTGGAGACTGGGTCCTCACCTGGCACAGGAGGCAAATGGTGTTGTCGCCACCGTTTCACAGATGAGGTTTGCCAAGGTCCGCCCCGGAAAGTGGGTGTGGGCCGGCTGGCTAAATGCGTGTGCTCTCGCTTGTCAGCTCTCCTGGCCTTGGTATGAACCCTTCGCCGTGAATTTGTCGGCTGTCCTAGCTGGTTCCCCTGAACATGGGGCCCAAAATGCAGAGACAAACTGCAAACACTTTATGGGGACTGTGATCCAGGATCAGGAGGGGAGGCGATCACAGGACCCGTTCCTGAGCTGACCGACCTGGGCACCCACGTGGTGCTTAGTCCTCCTGTCTCTGACATTGGAAGGTCTTCTCTTAACCATTAGGCTCCACTTTTCTCAGAACAGGGAGGGGCCTCACACGGAGGTCTCCTTTCCAGTCCCCTGCTAGTCGCTTGTCATTTCGTCAAGTTGTATGCATGTCTTACTGGGGTCACCACTAGGCATTTCATGTGTTGTCCCTGTTGTGAGACACTTTCCCATCATATTCAAATTTATTATTGTTGACTTACAAGAAAACTATTTTTTCCACTTGCCTCTGACCACCGTCCTCAACTGTTATTTATTCTGATGTCTCTGCAGTGTTCTGACTGATCCTCTTGGAATTCCTAAATGGACAATGCTGTCGTCTGAAAATATTAAATTCCAATAGCTCTTCTTCATTTCTTTCCTTGCCCTGTCACATTGTCTAGGATCTCGAGAATAATTAAATGTTTATTCTTAGCAAATTTTTATCATTTTCTTTTTGCTGATTTTTAAAAAGAATCCATAATATTTCACAGTTTTAGATAGACGAGAGTAACTTTTAAAAAAATTTTTTAAAACATTTATTCATTTTTGAGAGACAGAGAGAGACAGAGCATGAGCAGGGGAGGGGCAGAGAGACAGGGAGACACAGAATCCGAAGCAGGCTCTGGGCTCTGAGCTGTCAGCGCAGAGCCCGACGTGGGGCTCGAACTCACAAGCTGTGAGATCATGACCTGAGCCGAAGTCGGATGCTCAACCCACTGAGCCACCCAGATGCCCCAGTAGTGTCTGTCTTGTTCTATCAGCCAAGTCTGGCGATGAGTCAAGGATCAGCACAATCCCTTATCGTCTGTATGGATGGGGTCGATACTGGTTTGCTTTCTCAGTGGGCTCCTCCAGAAGTCCGATAAAGGTGGACTACGGCCCGGGAAGGAGGCTGATGAGAGAAAGGACCCTGGCTGGCACAGCGCACCTGGACTTGTTGGTCTCTGTGGGCTCTTCAGCAGATACGGAGCCATTGGGATTTCAAAATTTTCTTTTTGTATCAGTGAGGACAATCTGTGTCTTTCAAGGAGTTCGTGTATTTTGTTTAAGCCGGAGGACATAGAAGCATCGAGTAACATTGTTTGCAATATTCCTTTCTTATCTTTTGAAAAGCTGCAGGATCTGTGATGAAGTGTGTGCTTTTGTCCTTGATGCTAGCAAGCGATCTCAGCGCTGTTTTCTTCACGCTCAGTCCGGCCAGAGTTTGTAAACACGGAAGAAATGGGGCGCCTGGGGGGCTCGGCCGGTTGAGTGTCCAGCTCTTGATTTCAGCTCAGGTCGTGACCTCACGGTTTGGGTTTGTGAGTTGGGGCCGCGCGTTAGGTTCTGTGCTGACAGAGCAGAGACTGCTTGGGGTCCTCTCTCTCCTCTCTCTGCCCCTCCCTCTCCTTCTCTCAAAATAAATAAACATTTAGAAAACAAATCAAACATCAGATTCTTTATTCGAAAAAACAGAATAAGCAAAAAAACAAAACCAAATAGCTTTGGTTATTTCAATATTTAATTATTTCCATACTTCTCATTTCATTGGTTTCTGTCCCGATCTGTTTGATTCCCTTTCTTCTATTTCCTTTGTGCTTAATTGAGTCTTTTTTTTTTCCCTTCCGGTTTTCTAAGATGGAAGGTGAGGTCATTTCTTTGAAATTTTTCTTCTTTTCACATACGGGTATTTGGTGTTACGAATTTCCCATGAAAGCACTGTCTCAGCTTGTTCCCACAAATTTCGATCTGTTGTATTTTCATTTTCAATTAATTTTGAAATGTTCTTGTATTTCCCTGAGATGTCTTTTTGACATATGGCTTATTTGGAATTTTGTTGTTTTATTTATTTTTTTAATCTTTTTAATCTGCATTTATTTTTGAGAGACAGAGTGTGAGCAGGGGAGAAGCAGAGAGAGAGGGAGACACAGAATGCAAAGCAGGCTCCAGGCTCCGAGCTGTCAGCACAGAGCCGGACATGGGACTCAAACTCACGAACTGTGAGATCGCAACCTGAGCCGAAGTCAGACGTTCGACCGACTGAGCCACCTGGGCGCCCCGGGAATTTTGTTGTTTTAAATTTCCAAATACTTTAGGACTTTACAGATATCTTTTTGATCACTCGTCTGTCATGACCTGAAAGCACATTTTGTATAATTTATATTCTTCTAAGTTTGCTGAGGCATATTTCGTGGCCCGGAAGAAAGGATATCTTGGCGATGTCGACGTATACCCGAGAAGAGTATATTTTTATTCTCGAGAAGGGTTGGTGGGTGGAGTGTTCTATACACGTCAGTGAGGTCCAGGTAGCTGACGGCGTTCATTCTTTCACTCCCTTATTTATTTTGTGGTCTACTTGTTTTAACAATGACTGAGAGTAGGGCACTGACATGTTCACCTATGACTTGGGATTTATTTCTCCTTTCTATCTAGTCAGTTTCTGCTGCATATGTTTTGAAGCTGTTTAGGTGCATCCTCCTTGACGAATGCTGTGTCCTCTTGGAGAATTAATGCCATCATCGTGTGATGTCCTTCTTTATGTGTGATAATATTTCTTCCTCAAAAGTCTCTCTGCCGTTCAGATAGCTACTCCGGTTTTCTTTTGGCTGGTGTGCAAGTGGTCTCTTTTCATCTTTACATTTTAAATCTATACATGTTTTACGTTTAATGTGGATTTCTTGTGAGACATAATATATTGGGGTGTTGCTTTTTTTTTTTAATCCAATCTGACCATCTCTATCTTTTAACTGGTATGTTTAGACCGTTCACATTTAATGTGATTAGTGATAAGGTTGGCCTAAAATTGTAATTTTGTTAGGTGCCTTCTATTTGTTTCATCTGCTTTTGTTTCTTTTTTTACTCTTTTTCTGTCTTCTCTTGGTTAATTGAGCATTTTTGTAATCATTTCTTATGTCTTCTTGAATTATTACTTAATGCTTCTTTTAAAAAGTTTTAGCGTCTGCCCCAAAGTTGATAATATAAATCTTAAATTACTCAGAGTTTACCTTCATATAGTCTTAGACCATATGTAGTTAAGAAACTTACAACAATATTCTCCCCTTCCCCTCATCCTTCCTGACGTTTTCATACATTTCACTTTTATGTATACCACCAACATGACACTATTTCCTGTAGGCAGCAGCTCTCATTTGTGGCAATTAAAAATAAGGGGAGAAAAGAGTTGATCTTGTCTTCCTTCCTTCCACTGGCACTCGTCTTTCCATCGTGAAGACCCAGTTAGGGGTCTGATACCATTCTTTCCAATAGATGGACGTCAGTTATTTCTTGCAGATTACATGCCCGCAATAAATTCCCATAGTTTTGCTTCGTCTTATTCTTAATTTTTAACATATATTTCCTCTGGTATACAATATTGAACTAACACTTCTTTTTTCTTTGAAGGCTACACGGATATCATTTCACTTTCATCCAGCCTACACGGTTTCTAAAGAGGTTTGTGTCATAATTCTTATCTTTTTTTTCTCTGCACCTAATGTTTCTATGTTGGTAGTCTGGTTGCCTTAGAGATTTTTTTCTGTGTCTTTTCCCCAGCAGCTTGAATATGTCGTGCATATGGAGTTTTTGTTTTGTTTTTTTGTTTTACTTTTTTTTTTTTTTTTTTTTGAGCATTTATCTTGATGCACATTCTCTGAGCTCTTATCTATGGTTTGGTGTCTGTCATTAATTTTGGAAAAGTCTCAGCCTTTTTTCTTCAGTTTTCTACTCCCCCAACTCCCGGATGTACAGCTCTGTCCTCCGTACCATTCTGTCTTCTCTTTGTGTCTCAATGCGGAGGTTTCCGTAAAGCTGTTTTCAGATTCCTGACTCTCCTTGGCTAAGTTGAGCTCACCGGTGAGCCCATCAAAACCATTCTTCACTTTTTCTGTGGTTTCCACGTTCGTCTCTTCCGTTTTGTTCTTTTTCACGGTTTCCGTATCTTTTCAAGGCGGTATAGTATTTAAAGCACGGAATTCAAAACCACCTAAGTCTCGCTAGTGGTGGGATTGCTGAGTATGCTACTTCCATGCCACGAAACATGTGTGTAATCTTTTAAATATATGTGTATCCACCGACGCGAAAACGCTACAACATACGTTGTGCTAATAAAGCAAGTTTTAGGGGCGCCTGGGTGGCTCAGTCTGTTAAACGTCCGACTTCAGCTCGAGTCATGATCTCAAGGTTCGTGAGTTCGAGCCCCGCGTCAGGCTCTGTGCTGATGGCTGGAGCCTGTTTCAGATTCTGTGTCTCCCTCTCTCTCTCTGCCTCTCCCCCACTTGTGCGCTCTCTCACTCTCTCTCAAAAATGAATAAGCATTAAAAACTTTTTTAAACAAGCAAATTTTAGAACCATGAGTATTATCTCATGTATGTTCTAAAATTTCCACAAAACAACTTTCTACATTTCTAGAGTAACACATATCTATAAAATTCATTTTAAAATAACCAGCAGAAGGGTCATGTCGGGGGCTATCTTGTCAGGAGATGGAAATGTAAAGGCAGGTCAGGCGGGACCTGAGCTTTACTAGTAGCATTTGGGGACTTTTATAACGAGTTAGAAGCGTATGTTAGTTTTATGTCTTCAAGTGGCTCACATGTTGGGGGAGACGGTGAGCAAAGGCTGCACAGAGGCCTTGAATATAAGGTGATGGGTACCGGAAGTCCGAGGTTGTGGTACGTGCGGACAGTTTCCACTGGGCGCCGTGCTCCTCGTGGGGAGCACCTTGGAGCGCCCGCGGGACTCAGCTTTCACATCTTTGCCTCCACTCCCTCCCCCCTTCCTTCTGGTCAGGAAGCAGAGGAGCTGCCCTGGGGGGGCCTGAATTCTACCCGTGGGGCCTGGGAAGGTCATGAGAAAGAACTGAAAGAGTGAGGGAATGAAGGAACGAGATTGCTGGGGAGCGATGCGGGCTCTGCAGAAAGATGGACTGGGGGTGCTGTTGGGGACGGACCTGAGCTCAAAGCACTGCAGATGGGGAGGGAGGGAGGTCGAGGCCACGGCCCGGCGTCGGTGGGGCTGGAGTAGGGGTTGGATGTGTGTTAGCAGGGATCCGGAGGGGTCTGGAGGTGTGGGGGCCCGCGGGAGGCAGGGGGGTGGCGTATGCATAGCTGGGATGGTTTTGCTCTGAGCAGTCCTCCCTGCTTATCTCGGGGGATAAGCAGGAGTCCTCTGAAGTTGCCTGGCCGGAGCCGGGAAGGAAAGGGGCTGGGGCCGAGCTGTTTGTGGTGGAAGGCTGCCAGGCTGGCAGGAAACGGGGATCACCTGGACCCCTTCCTTCCGGCCGCGTGTGTCGGCAGCACCTGCAACATACAAGGGCGGTGTGTGTTTCCCTTCTGGCTGACGCAGCCCAGCGCAGCCTCTATGGGGAGAGGGCGGTGCGGAACGAGAGCGCGCCAGGTCGTTAGATGGATGATGCACTTGAGAATTCGGGGACCCCTCCCCTTCCCTCCGCTGACTCAACATGGGCTGAGACATTTCCTTGCGGCACTGAAACGAGGAAACGGCCCACACGAAAATTCACATAAATGTTTACCGTCTGAAGCTTTGGCGAAGTGGAAGAGAGCGGAGAAGGGCCCGGAGCTCTGCCGCGATTCCGGCTCTCGGAGGTCACGACCGGAAGCGGGGCTCCACCGGAAGCGGGGCTCCTCACCTTCCTCACACGCCCGCTTGGCGCCACAGCAGCTGGCCGCCTGGGTGTGAGTCGCTTTTGCTTCTTGTTTCGTTAGATTTCCGCAGGGAGCGCAACATTCCCTCTGGCGGATGTCTCCCCATTCCCTGGCCGTTCCCAAATTCTGCCAGGAGGAGTCTCCCCATGGACCACGGGCCGCATCGCCTGGCTGCCCGGGGTCAGCGGGCCAGGGGCTCCAGTCCCTCGGAGCTGCCCTCCCTGGGCGAGGCCGAGCAGGCGGCCGGGGACCCGCAGGCGCCAAAGGCAGTTGGCCGCCCTGGTCTGCCACTTGGCAGGTGATTCCTGAGCACCCACCGGAGGTCCCCGGGAGCGGCGGGGACGACAGGACCGGGGAGCCACCACGGCGCACCGCTGGGCACCAGGTCGAGAGCGGCTGAGTGGGCAGCGAGCCTGGGGACCAGGAAACACAAGCCGTCACTTCTATGGTGGTGAGGGCAGTGGGGCCAAGTGACAGGTGGGGCACTTGGAGTCCACGGAGGCCGGAGCGTGGGGCCCCTGCTGGTCCTCGGCCCAGCCAGAACGCCTGTGGTTCGGCTGCACTGCGGACAGGGCCGCGGGGGGCGGGGGGGAACCCTGCGACCAGGGCCAGGGGACTGAAGTGTGGGGCGGGGCCCTGCACCAGACACGCTCTGTGCTTCCCACGGCCTGTTCTGCCAACACACAGCTTCTTCCTTTCCTGCTGAGAAGTTACTTTCCCAGCATACGAGAAGGGACGGCCTGGTAGGGGTCACAGGTCCTGTTTATTCCACATCCCTGGCCTCGCTCGGCTCACCTGGCCCGTGGCCCCTCTCTGTCTGTCCGGGTCTCTCTCCCTGCGCACACCCGGGTCCCCACCCCGACGGCCTGCCCAGCAGGAAGACACCCCCCGGTGCAGGCCCTGGACTTGAGAGAATCCCCTTCGGTTTTCCAATGCTGTGTGTCAGTTCAAAACAAAACCAGCCTACAAACAAAAACAACCCCAGCCTGTTTTCAGCCGTGGATGGGACCGTCAACGGAGCATGGGGGCCAGCACTCTGCTGGAAACTGCTGGACCCTCACTCTGCCTTTCGTGGGCCGGGCTGGGGACGAGCACGGCACTTCTCTGTCATTTCTGTCACCTGTCCCTGTGGAATAAAACCGTGAAGGCCGCCACAGTGGGACGAGACACAAAATAACACAAAGAGACAAAGCGGCCAAACCTGGGCTTCAGCCCGCTCCCCGTGTTCTGTCTCTAAAGTCCACAGCCACCACCCACGCTGCCCACAAACCTGCCACGTGTGTCCAAGGACCGTGCAACACACGGGCCCTCTCTCCAGGACCTCCACTCTGGAGGCCCCATGTCTTGGGCCCCTCCGCCTCTCCTCAGCCCGCCTGCCCAGAGCCCCCACCGCCCTCAGGCCTCCCCCGCTGCCCGGAAGACCCGCACCCCAGCACCAGGCAATCCTTTGGGGTGAGCTGACTTCTGTTGGCCCACCTGGGGGCTGGGCACTGGTCCTACCCGATGGGGGTCTTTGTGGACGAGGAGGAAAGACCCTCAGCACAGTGTTAGCTGAACCGGGTCTGGGGTCTTACTCTCCCCTGTGCATGTGTCTATTTTCCGTCTTTTCTACATCGATCACATGGGAATATCCCTTGCACGTAAAGGGAAAAGTCTCTAATAGGAAAAAGATGTGAATGCCATGGGATCGGCAGAGCAATGACCCTGTGGTAACGTAGTAACTGGGGGAAAAGGATGCAGAGTGTGTTTTTACAGCTATGAGTTGAGCCATCATGAGTGCTTCAGAGGACAAAGCCTATTTTTGTACTTTTTTGCTGTTAATAGCACTTTCATTGCACGGAATGAATGCCCTTTGAGGCTGGCCTTCCCCCCAAAGCCTGCAAAGGTGGGCTCATCTCTGCCTCTCTGCCTCGGGGGTTCCAACTAGAGGAGGTGAATCCTGGAGGAGGAGAGGAGAGGAAAGGAGAGGACAGGGGAAGGAAGGGGAGAGGAGGGGGAGGGAAGAGGAGAGGGGAGGAGAGGGAAGGAGGGGAGAGGAGGGGAGGAGAGGAGAGGGGAGGAGAAGGAGGGGAAGGGAAAGGGGGGAGGGAAGAGGAAAGGGAGGGGAGGGGCAAGCAAGGGGTGGAGGGAAGAGGAGAGGAGAGGGGAGGAGAGGAAGGGAGGGGAGGAAGGAGAGGGGAGGGGAGGAAGGGAGGGGAGGAAGGAGAGGGGAGGGGAGGAGGGGAGGGGAGGAAGGCGAGGAGAGGGGAGGAGGGGAGGTGAGCCCTGGAAGAGAGAAGAGGAGAGGGGAAGTGAACCCCGAGCCACTGATGCAGGGCAGGGACCCAGCACAGGCCCCGCTGTTCCAGCCACCACCTCCTGGAGCCACAGACAGGCCCCAGGGCCAGCATCAGTCACACAAGCAGAGGCTGGCCGTCTGACCGGAAGATACAAGGATAGACCAGGTTGGGTGGAAGCAGGACGGGCCTGCAAGGCAGGTGACAAGGAAGAGATGAGACCCTGCACTTCAGACCCCACCCGGAGCAAGGCTCTGGGCCGGCAGACAGAAGGATGGATGGATGGACACAGGACTGATGGGCCATGAGCCACAGGAGGGATGCATCGGGACCCAGGATGCTCATGCCTACCGCACACGCGAACACACCACACACACGAGTGCACATGCACACACAGACTCGCCCACCCCGCTGCACCAACAGCCATCAGATGCAGACACACCCCCTGCGTGGACCCCACCCGTCCCTCTGCAGGCACGTGGAACAAACTTTCACAAAACGGGACGCACTAATCATTTCTTCTCCACTCTGTTCTTCATTTTGAAAAGAGTGGGTCCCAAGCCTCCCACTGATTTCTCCCCTTGCCATGGACCACCCGCACCCTTTCCACCCAACCCGGAGAGGGGCCCAGTAGGGATGGAGGAGGGTGGACCCAGAACTTTTAGCTAGAAGTTACTAAGCCAGGGGCAATGGCTCTGGGCTCTGTTCTCTGCAAACTGGGAGAGCCCCAGGTCCAGGGAAAGGCGCGCTTACTTTGGAAGTCGATATAAAGGGCTCTCCGGTTGCACGGAGGGGTCTCTAGGGTGCCTCCAAGGGCAGGACCCCATAAGCACAGCTGCTGGAGGAAGGAACTGCAGGCCTGGGGGGGGGGGAGAGGGAGGGGGGCGGGTTCTGAAGGTCTGGCCAGAGGAAGGGGCAAAGGGAGGGGACATAATTCGGAGAGGGAGCCGGGGAAGGCTCTGGAGAGGGGCAGCTGGACCCCAGCAAGGAAAGGGGTGCTCTAGGCCTGTTCCCGGGGGCAGAAACCCACAGGAGTGGGGGGACACAGAGGGCTCTGTGGGTGAGAGAGACACCGCAGGAGGCGGGCAGTGGAGCCTGGAGGAGAGTGCTACTGTCCTGGGCCCACGCCCCTGGAGGCAGCCAGGCTGGGGGGGCCCACGAGGCCCGGACAGGAGTTCAGCTTCCTCTGCCTCCATTCGCCGTCCGTGGCAATAAACGGCTTTGTTCAAATCGCCCGCCTCCCCGCATAAACGCCTGTTGACACGCTGCGTGTCCCGTGACCTTGCCTCGTTTGGAGCCAGGACCCCACGTGCAGCCGCGGGCAGCGGCGGGAGGCGGCTTCCTTCGGAACGGGGGTGCGGGCGGGCCTCGAGCACTGGGGACCGGGGGCGGGAGCGGGGAGAAGCAGCCAGGACTCGGGGCAGCGGCGGGTCACTCGGTTCCGGGCCCGCATCCCACTCCGCGCCGTGTTTGTCCCCGCCTAACCGCCGCCAGCCCAGCACCCCGGTCCGACCCGGCGCCCCGCGACCCCGCACCCCGCCGGGTCCCGGCTCCTCCCCTGCGGGTCCCCGCGCCCCCGGCCCCGCCCCGCCGGGTCCCCGCTCCTCCCCTGCCCGTCACACCGCCCCCAGCCGCCCATGGCTCCGCCCCACTAGGTCCCCGCCTCGTCCCAGCCGGTCCCCCGAGCCCCGCCCCCGCGCCCCGCCCCGCCGCTGCCCGTCCCGGCGCCCCCGGCCCACCGCCCCGCCCCGCCCCGCCCCTGTCCGTCCCCTGCGGCCGGAGCGCGGCTGGCCGAGGGCGCACCGCTGCGGAGCCCGCAGCATCCGCGGCGCTGACGGTCCGGCCGGCCGAGCATGGCGCCGAGGTGCGGGGTGGGCAGGGGCAGCGGGGCGCACGGGCGGGCGGTGGAGGCGCGCGGCGCCCTAACCTGTGACCTGTGGCCTGTCGCCCGCAGGTGGCCCTGGCTGCGGCCGCGGCCGCGGAGCTTCCTGGACGTGCTCGCCCCCCTGGTCCTGCTGCTCGGGGTCCGCGCGGCCTCCGCGGACCCAGGTAAGACCCGGGGGCAGCGGGGGGAGGGGGGACGCGAAGGTTGGTTTCCCGGACCGGTCCCCCGCCATCCGCGCTTCGTGCGAGTCTCCGGCCGGTCCAGGCGGCGGCGGCCTCACCCCCAGCGCATCTCGGCTTGGTTCCCGGGAGGCCGCCCGGCTCCTCCCACGCGCGCAGGTGGCGGGCGGGGGGCGAGCGGAGGGGGACGGGGTCAGGCCGAGGCCGTGTGTCCCGAGTGTCCTGCGTCGGCCATTCATTCTTGGGCGGCGCGCCGCGGGGCCGAGACCGGGCTGGGCCGAGGGCAGTGCGGACCGTCCGGTCCCCGAGCCCCTGGCGTCCTGACCAAACTTGGCGACTCCGCCGGGAGGTTGGCGCGCTTGGCGGACCGCGCTGCCGGCCGAGGGCCAACGAGGGGCCCGGGCCGTGGTCGCGGTGGCGGCCGGTCAACGCGCACGGGCTCCGGAGACGCAGGTCAGCAGCCGCCGGCCCGCCGGGCCTGTGTCACCGTCACCAGGCTCGTCCCTCCCGGCGCCAGCACGGCCGCAGTGGGTCGCGCCCCCGGGCCTGGGAGTGACCGCGCGGGCTCCGGCAGGTCTCTGGGGCAGGCGCTGCAGAGCCGAGCGCCGCCGTCGTCGGTTTCCAACCTGTTGAGGCGAAACTGCCCGGATTTCCCAGGGCCAGCCTTTGTGCGCCGCCGGGGCCGCCAGGCCTCTGTCCCCGCGCCCGCCAGGGTGTCGGGTTGCGCGCGGTCCCCTTTGATGCGGCCGAGCGCCAGCGCCGGCCGTGGCCGGGAACAATGCTCAGAAGCCCAGGGCTTGGCCGGCACCCGCGGCTTTTCCCGCGTGGGCCGCAGCCCGTGCGCAGGGACGCTGTTCCAGCCGCCCTCAGACCGCCTGTGCCGCCAGCTCCGGGACCCCGGCCCCTGCCACGCGGTCGGCCAGGTCGTCTTCCCAACTGGCCCAACAAAGGCCGGGAGGAGGTGGCGCGGGAGGAAGGGGGGAGCCCCCCCCACCCCGAGAGAGCCCGGCGTTTTGTCACAGGTGGAAGTGGAATGCCGTGCGTGCCGCCCTCTTCTCCAGGTCGGAGGGAAAGTGGGAGAATGTTGACTGCGATCACGGGGCAGCAACACACCTGCTGGCCGCAGCTGGCCAGGAAGGAGGGTCGGGCCTGGAGAGAGAGGAAGATAATAGTTTGTTTCATTGTTTCCAGATGGTGGAGTCACCAGGTTACACAGCAGCAGAGACCTTTTTAAAAAGTAACCGCTCATGACTAGCTCTGCAGGGAGCACCTGTTTGTTCCCCAGCTGGGTTAACTCTGGGTTAACTCCCTCTCCTTTTAGGGGACAAGTTTGTCTCCACACCCCTTCCTGTCCCCGGTTCTTACCAACCACCCTCCTGGCTTCAGGGACCGTCCCCTGGGCTGCACCGTGTGCGCACAGGGACCAGACCAGGGCCGCAAGTGCTGGAATTTGTAAGCCTGGCGCCTCTTCTATAATCTGACCCTGGAGTTCCCAGCCCCCAGTTTATGAAACTTTGTAATCAAGTCTGTAATCCAGGTTGCTGGCTGTTGGCCGTAGAGTGGAAACAATATAATGTTATGTCAGTAAGCTTTGGGGAGCTGCGATCTTGAGCTCTAAGGGTGGGGTGTAAGGTGGACTTGGGGGTTCTGAGGGTAGTGACGGTGGGGAACCTGCTGGGTCTTCTGCCCGCTACTGTGGCTGCAGTGAGGTCGCCGCAGTCTCAGATCCTCTGGGGAGGAAGGAAGACCGCCGATGGAGCTCAGCCTTTTCTCACTCTGGAGGTTAAAGCAGGAAGCCGGCTCAGCGGGAACGCGGGTTCCTCCCGGCTGGGACTAAGTCCCCTTGAAATGGGATAATAATCGCCCCCTCTGGGTGTTACTGGAGAAGAGCTAATGTGTGTGAAATCCTAATTTAGCAGAGGCTCAATTTCTTCTAGAAACCCTTTAAAATCATCCTGGGGAATTAAAGGTTGAGGCCCGGTTTGCTGATTCGCACATTTTTTTCTGACCAAAAATGATGCATTTTTCCACGTCTCTGCTGCACCTGACCCTTCCCTCCCAGAGGAGAGCCTCCCGCTGTTTTGTCTAAGGGTTGGTCGTGATTCTGATGCTGTTAAATGGTTTGTGCATTCCCCCGTAACTAGAAACCTGGTGGCACTGTGGGCCGAGCCATCTGTGACCCCGGAGCTCAGTGCTGTCGGCAGGCCTGCTCTCCTGGGGGGGGGGGGGGGGGGGGGGGCGGGGTGTGGACTCACGTGGGCCAGATGGCTGTGGACATTCGGAAGTGTTTGTGAGTCACGAGTCAGGGCTGTGGACAAGGACCGAGTGTGGCAGGCGTTCGCAGGGTCTCCAGGACCCTGGTCTCCATCCACGCCTCTTGTCTCTGGCCTTGGCATCTGGCTCTGTCAGACGTCGCCCTGCCCTCAGCCCATGGGTCCCACCCCTTGTCACCACTTGGGCTCGCACACGAAGCTCACGGTCCCTCGGTGGCCCTACAAGGGGCCTGGGTTTGAAGAAGACACAGCCGACACCCTGTGGGCCCCAGGGTCTTTGAGCGTCCGTCATCCTGAGGACACAGTACCTCACACGGTAACTGTTGGGCCCAAGCAGGTGGGAAATGCTCGGCCCAGAGCAGCCTGTGTTTAGGGCCTGGTCCTCTCATCTGCCGGGGAGTCTTCAGGGTTCAGGTGCAGAACTTCATAAGATAGTTTTGAATTTCTGCAGAACTCGTTTTTCAGGGTACTCCTGTTTTCCTTTAAAAGAAGGAGGAGAGGGGAAAGTCCTGTGCAAGAAAACCTAGAAGGAGTGACACTGACCCCACCCGGAGTGAGGGCGCCCGAGAGCCCTGCCCCCCTCGCTTCACCTTAGAGAAGGTGCTTACATGTCAGGGTGCATGCACGCACAAATGCGTGTGCATACACACATGGACGCGTGTGCATGTATCACAAACACATACGCGCACACATACACTCACGTGCACATGCATGTACGCAGGCACACGCACCCCACACTCGCATGCAGGCACACACAGCCCACACTCGCACGCGTGCGTGTGCACACGCGTGTGTGCACACACTAGTGCTCTAGTTCCTCCCAAAGTGTTGAAAAGGCTTGGTTCTCTGGGCCACTGGGGGAGCTGGAGGGGCCCTGGGTGGGGTATCCCGCCCCCTCCGTGTCTGGGGTGAGCACTGATGCTGCCCCCAGGACAGCCCCAGGGCCAAAGGGGCAGCCAGGCTGGGAGGGGCAACTGCAGTCGTGTGTCGCCCAAGGGAGGAGTCTCGGTGACGCCCCTGTGCTCAGCGTCCACACGGGGCCGCGTTGCTGGCCTAGCTGCTGCTCTTCAGGAAGGTGCTGTCCACCCACCCCCCGAAGGCGATCCATTAGGTTCTCCACGCGGGAGGTCAGGGCACGCTGGGACCCTGCGGGGCCTGGTGATGAACACGCACTGGGGACCCTAGGCCGCCCTGGTGCCTTCCAGCTGGTGAGGGGTGAAACGGGGCAAAACCCATCTCGTGACGCGATGTCCAGTGAGCCTCACCCTCTCTTGTGGCCTGAGGCCCGCGGGGAAGGGCTGGTCCACCGAGGGGTGGGGTCCAGGATGGGGGGGTGGCCGCCAGCTCTCAGGGATCAGGTGAGGGTGTGGGTCGGCCTAGCTGCCCACTGTGGTTGACGAGCAGCCCCAGCCCCGCTCTGCCTGCCGTGGGCCGGCCGCTGCCCGCGGCACAGGCCCATCGGCAGCTCCGGTCACCCATGTTAGCTCTGCTGTCGGCTCCCTGCGGCTCTGGGTCACCGTTCTGTGAGGGAGAGCCAGACCGGGTGCCCTGACATGGGGACCCCTCTCCAGGGAACCAGGCTCCAGGCTCAGCCGATACAAGTGGATGTCACAGGACCCGACACGGAAAACTCACAGAAACCCGATGCTGTCCTTGGGGGGGAGGGGGGGGCGGGTAAAACAGTGGGGAATCCAAAAACCTGTTTGGTGTGCTTCTGAGATTATTCACTTTGGCGGTGGTGGCTCCGAATGACTCCAGTGTACTCTGAGCCTCCGTGGCCTCCCCTCCCGGTGGTTCAGGGCCTGGGACTAGCCCCGCGCCAGGCCCTCGGCCCCCCGTGCCCCACCCCGCTCCACGCCTGGGGTCCCTCCCCTCACCTGTGCAGGAAGAGCTGCTCTTTCCAAGTGCCGTGAGCGCACGTCGTCGTGTTATAAACCGTCTTTAGGCCACACACCACGTCCTCGCGCTGCACCGGGCCCTCTGCGTCCCGCCCCCCACACTGCCCGGCGTGTGCGGGGGGTGCGCAGAGGCTCAGCCGTGGCCGGACGAGGGGTGATGATCCGGACCGGGGGGTCTGGGCCCGGGCAGACGGGCTGTCGGAAGGAGCTTTTGATCACAGAAGTGCTGAGTCAGATGACACGCGGGGTTGCAGGCCGGTCCTGCGCTCCGCCTGCCTCCCCAGCACGGCCTCCCTGGCTGCTTCGCGAGAGCCCCAGAAAGGAGAACCTGTTCGCAGGCGCGTACGTCGTTTTGGGATTTTGTGCCAGCGCGCGGGGTCACTCTGGGCTGATTGAGCCCCTGTGACCAGGGCAAGGCAGGGGCTCCCCGCACTGAGCTAGGTGGTGATGAGGCTTTAGGCCACGCCTGGTTTCTGGAGGACCAGGAGGCTTTGGGGTGGGGGACGGCACTGCCTGTGGGGTCAGGTTGACCTTCTCAGGGCGTTTCCTCGGATTGGACGTCGGGCCAGAGCCAGAGGCTGGGGGGGGGGGGGGGACGTCAGGCCAGGAGATGGGATGAGATGTGGCATGGGACCTTGGTTGCTCCTCTGGTGGCAGGACCTGGGTTTGAGCCACAGGACCCGCGTGTGGCAAGAGGTGTCCTTCTCTTTCTGGGTGACTTGGGCTGGCGTGAAGGCGGTGCAGGGAGGGCGCGGCTCAACGGCGGCTTCACCCCTTGGCGCCTACCTGTGCAAAGCAAGTGTCGCCGTCCTGGGAACGTGAGCCGCGGGTTCCTCTGCTCGGGAGCGGGAGGCTGGCCGCACCTCTGCAGGGACCTGACCCAGGCGCCCCAGACCTCCAGGACAAAGGGAGACCTTTCTCCACATTTCCATTTATCCAACCAGGGACCTCACCTTGGAAGGAATCATGGATTCAGTACCTGGTGGAGAGTGTGGTCCCCACCCTGTGCTGTTGGGAAGGGCAGGCAGGGGGCATGTGGGGAGAGGAGTAACGTTCCCAGATCCCTTGGCGGGCCCTCTGGGTGGCAGAGACCCAACCCGTCCAGTGGGCCGCTTCCCTGCTGGGGGTCTGGGGGCTGAGGGTGGGGGGTTGGCATCAGTGCGGGACCTCGGAAAGCTTACTTGCCTCTGGGTGGTCCAGGGCTGGGAGTCACTGGGTGCCAAGGCCCTGCTGGTCACTCTACTGGGTCCGTCCGGGTGAGCCCAGCCACCTAGCCTCTTGTCCATTCATCGAGTGACTTCCTCCCTCCCGTGTGCATTTTTGAGCACCTTCTGTATGCAAGGCACCCTGCCTGCCGAGAAAGACACAGAGGTTAGCCCCCAAGTGCCTCCCCAGCTGGGACCTCCATCCCGAGGCAGGAAAGAGCTTCGTTTAGCGCTCTGTGTTGTCACCTCTAGAGCTGGCCCGCGCTGGGGCTGAGTGCAGGGCTGAGTGCGGGTCTGTGGTTGGGGCTGAGTGCAGGGCAGTGGTTGGGGTTGAGTGTGGGGCTGAGTGCAGGGCTGAGTGTGGGGCTGAGTGCAGCGCTGAGTGCAGGGCTGAGTGCAGGGCTGTGGTTGGGGCTGAGTGCAGGGCAGTGGTTGGGGCTGAGTGTGGGGCTGAGTGCAGGGCTGAGTGCAGGGCTGTGGTTGGGGCTGAGTTGGGGGGCTGTGGTTGGGGCTGAGTGCAGGGCAGTGGTTGGGGCTGTGGTTGGGACTGAGTCGGGGCTGTGTTGGGGCTGAGCGTGAGCCCCTTGGCGGGGGGGGGTGGGGTGGGGGGGGGGCGGGGGGCGTCCCTCCAGACGAGCGGCTGTCCGGCTCTGTGCACTGTCACTTTGAGAGTCTTGCTAATTTGATAAACGGGAAGAAGTCACGTCAGTGTCCCAGTCTGCGAGTTTTCGGTTGCTAGCGAGGTGGGTGGGCTGGCTGCCGCCGGGTTGCCCCTGGTGTCCGGTGCTCTGTGGTGCCCGGTCCCCTCGTCGCTTCTGTCTGCTCGCTCCGTCTGCTGCAGATGGGAGCACGTGGTGCGTTTCCTGCTTTGAGGTCGGCCCTAAGTGGGGACGTGGTGTTTCTTGAGGCACGGGGTTATTTTTTCCCTAATTTTTATGGCCTGTTCTTCTAGTTGGACGGCACCGCTCGGGGACCACACCGGGCTCGTCCGTACAGCAGGGATAGGAGAAGTAGTGGGGATTCTGTGGGTAAAGGTGTCCAAGGCCGTAACCAGTGCACGTGGGAGGGCCACGTGCTTCATGTGAGCTGGTGCTGTCTTTACTCTGCCTTCGTGGGCATGGACTTGGGGCTAGCTAGTCCTTGGAGAAAGCTATTACAGAGTCACTCAATCCTGGACTGTTGCAGCTGGCGGGTGGGTGGCCTGGCTGTCCACTTTGCCTTTGTGGGTGGGACCCCGTTTACGGCGATGGTTGAGAGCCCAGGCCCCAGGTGTTCATTGCAGCACTGACCCTGAGTGCTGTGTGACCTTGGACAGGTTACTCACCCTCTCTGTGCCTCTGGGTCTGACCTGGGACAGTGGGGAGGACAGTGGGGCTCTGTGGGGTTTAGTGGGACATTCCTTCATTGAGTGCACGTCGCATGTCAGCTTTCTGGGATGTGTCTGATGACGCCTCGCTGGGCCCAGGGGACCGCAGTGGGGATGGCTTCCACCCGGGAGTCTGGAGGGGCCTGGAAGGAGGGACTGGTGTGCATCGAGAGCAGGATGTAGTTCTGCGTTTCTTACCAGAAGGTGGGCTGTGTCTGCTGAAGCGATCGAGTCTATTAGAGTCTCCCACTCCCCCCAGCCCTCCCAACGTGCCCGCCCTGGCCGCCACGCCCACCCGCATGTCCCCTCCGAGGGCTCGGGGCCGCTGACCTGCCTCTGCTTGTCGGATCTTGTTCCCGTGCTGCTGTATTTTGAAAAAAATCCTCCTGCTGAGACGGTCTCTTGTTCCTCGTGAGCCAGCGAGCTTCCTGGACCAGGGCCCGTCTGTGCTTGTAAATCTGGACCAAGCCTGATGGAGTGCCGTCTGGGGAGCGGGCAGGGGAACGTTCAGCCCCTTCCTGTCTTGTCATCTCGGCCTGAGCTCACCGCGCTCACCTTTGGGCCTCTCCCCTGCCCTGGCTCCCCAGGAAGGTGAAGTCCCCTGGGAATTCACACACCGCTGCCTTCGCCCCAGGGCTGCCCTGTAGGCCCCCCGGTTTGGACACCTGCAGGCCCCCTGGGAAATCCTCTAGGGGGGATTGGAGGCGGGCAGGTGCCCCCTGGAGCCAGCTGG
Organism: Felis catus; assembly: GCF_018350175.1. NCBI lineage: Eukaryota > Metazoa > Chordata > Mammalia > Carnivora > Felidae > Felis > Felis catus. The sequence continues at coordinate 1,343,623 of NC_058376.1, read as the reverse complement.
GAGCTGGGAGGGGCTTTTTCTAACATAAATAATTGTTTCAACGGAAGAGCTTCTCGCCACCCTAAGCAAGTCTGTGCCTGGTGCTGAACCGTTTCCGCCCTCCGAGCCTCTTGGCCTCCAGGAGGAGGAGGGACCCCTCTGAGTCCAGGTGCCCCCTGGGGCCCCAGGCCCTCCTGCCCTGCTGCAAGGTCCTGGCCGTGGCTTGGGTCCCTTCTCTGGGTCTGAGGCTAATCGTCGTCATGCTGTGGGGTCACGACACGCCCGCTGTAGCAGACAATGGTGGCGGTGACCTCTGGTCGTCTTGGGCCCTGGCATTTCAGTCTTGTCTCCCCACGGTACTCAGGGGGACCCAGCCTGATGCAGCCTGGATCTTCCTGTTTTCTGGCTAAAAGGAGCCTCCACCCCCAGGGCCAGGGCTGACTCAGAGTCCACGATGTTCCACACTCATAGCCTTGCGTTGTGAAAATAATTAAGAATGCCGCTGGAGGTTTGGAACCGGATGGAAGAAAGCACCATCCTAACACAGACTTATGTGTCATCATGGGGCGATCTGACATTTTAAACAGACTTGGGCCCCCCTCCCCGCGGCCCCGACCCCGGGCCAGGGAACAGCCCCGCCCGCCCGTGAGAGGACAGATGGCATTCTGGACACCTAACGTCCCCACGTTTAAGACTCATTTATCTTCTGCTTCCCATGGCATACGTTGCCCAGCGAGTGACAGTCTCCAGAGACACCCATGTCCCGTCCGCAGAACGTGTGAACGCTGCCGTGCGTAGTGGGAAGGAGCGTGTGGGTGTGTTAAGGCCCTCGACGGGGGGACAGGGCTCTGGGGGGGAGCGGGGGCTATGTGTAACCCTAGTGTCCTGACGAGGACAGGGGAGGCAGGGTGGTGGGGGGCAGAGTCGGGACACGGGGCCGTGGAGGCAGGGCGGCGGTCGGAGGGAGGGGGCGGGGAAGGGACTGGGCACCACTGGCCATGCGGGCGGCCGAGGGGCCACGAGCCGAGGGGCGTGGGTGCCTCTGGAGGCTGGACAAGGCAGGAAGCGGACTCTGCTGGAGCTTCCGGAAGGGAGCCCGGTCGTGCTGACTTCTGACTGTTAAGAAAATACGCATGTGCTGTTCTGTCACCACAGCTTTGTCGCAACAGCTACAGAACACGGCACAGCCGTCATTGGGTCACTGAAGGGGGTGGGATTGTGGTCATTGCAAAGGCCTCTCATCTGTAAAAAAGACCCTGATACGTTCAAGGCCTTGGTCCCCCACCTGTGTGGGGGGAGGGGGGGCCGGAATGTGCTTCCTGCCCCTCGGGCCCCCTGGGCGCGGGCTCCCTACAGAGACGCCCAAGGTGACGGTCCTTCCTGCCTCAGGCCCCAGCACAACTCCCAGGTGCCCTGGGCAGAGCCAGAGCTGGACTCGAGGGCAGAGGGCCGGGGGCCGGGTCTCGTGGGGCCTGAGGGCCCTCCCGCCCCAGCCCTGCTGTTGAAAGAAGGCTGTCCAGGTGTGTGCCAAGCAGGCTGGTAGCCCCTGCCTGCCGCTCCAGAGCCCCAGACCATCCAGACGCTGCTGCCTCCATTACCCAGAGCGCCCGGAGGCCTGGTGGGGGGCGGGTGCGGGCTGGCCGGGCTGGTTCGCTGGGGGAAAGGGCCACGCCAGCCACACCCTCGTGTCACCCCATCATTTGCTTGCGAGTACTGGGCGACGTTCCCCTGTTCTTTGGCCCGGTGGCCTTCTCTGGGAGCTCACACGGTGAGCAAATGTGGGGGGTGTCCAGGCAGGGAGAGCACCCCCCCCAGGCCTGGCTCTGCATCCTGTGGGGAGGGGCTGGGGACTGCCGTACCCGCTGGCTCTCAGAAGTGGGGGGCCTCAGGTCGGGGGCAACCCGTGCTGGCCAGAGGATGGGGCTTCCTGGCCCAACCTGCGGGGAGGGTGTGAAGTTCCTCCCCAGGGCGGCCTTTCTTCATAAAATGGGAAGCCTGAAGCCCCAAGTCCGAGGTCCCTGGGGACTGGCGGCCGCATTCCTCCCCTGCCGTCTGGTCCCAGCTTCCGACCTGTGCTCAGCGGCCTAAGGACTAGTTAAATTGGTTTTTGGTCCTAACTGGTTAGCAGACCCTCCCTTGTTGAACTCTGCAGCCCACGCCCACCCAGTGGACTGGAGATGCACAGCAGCTGCCCCGGAAAAACCGTGTCTCGCCTCAGTTTCCCCGTGTTGCCCAGGCCCCTCGGCTGACGGGCGGCAGTCCTGTGCTCGTAAGTTGCACTGATTCGCGCCGCAGGGCTTACGGGTCCTTTCGGGCGCTCTCACTTCGGGGTGTGGAGGCTCGTGTGACGTCTCCTTCACTCCAGCAGGAGCACCCTGCCTCCTTGCCGTGCTTCCGGAAAGGGCTCTGGAATGAAAGGGAGCTTCTGCTCTCCTGGTTGGTCGCGCTCAGGACTGTGTGTGCGGGGGTCACTCACAAGCAGCCCCGAAACTCGGCGGGGCCGCCCGCACCCAGCGGATTGTGATTTCTTCGCTCCCCGAGTCCGAGCTTCTGGAACCCAGGGGGGACACAGAGACGGGGGGGCGGGGTCCTCGGGAGACCCTCCCGCTGCACTCAGCTCCTTTCCTATTCGCCCGGGACCCCACGTCTGTCTTCCTCCTGCCGGGGCTGTGCCCGTCCTGTGGCGGTGAGCCCCCACTGCGTGCCCTGTGGGTCACGGGGCCGCCCTCCCTGCTTGGGCCTGTGGCTACAGGCGCCCTGCTGCGTGTGTCTGCCGGTCCGTGCGGAGTCGGGGTCCCACCAGGCCTGCCGCCCCCGTCCGTGCAGTCCCGCGTGCTCCGTGCCCTCTCTCAGGGGTCGCGTCTGCCGCCTTGCCCCCAAAGGCTTCACTCCTGGCTCACCCAGGAGCCGCCCGTGTCCCGTCTGTCACGCTGGGCCGCGGGGGCCGCAGGTGGGCTCTGTGGAAGTGCCGACTGGCACCGGGAGAAGTCTCTGCAGGAGAGCAGATGGCAGATGCGTGGCGGCCTCTGTCCCAGCCCTGCCCGCGTCCCCACCGCGAGACGGCCCCGGCCCCGGCCGTGCTGCTCTGCTCTGGGAGCCCCCTCCATCACCCAGGAGGTTTCCCGGGAGTCGGGCAGGGCGTGCACGAGTGTGGCGTTCGTGTTGGTGACCCCGTCACGTAGTGGAAATCCACAGTGTGCTACGTAGATGAAGGAGGGGCCCAGGGGTGCGGGCCGTCTGCCATTGTCTGTCTGTCCGCTTTCCTCAATGAAAAGGTCGGTGTGATGTGCATACAAGAGCTGGCCGACGTGAGGCTTCACGGGACAAGGCCCCGGGGGGCCGGGCGTCCGGCCCTTTACGAGACTGTGGACCCCCCGGGCCGCGCCCAGGTCGGGCCTGCTCGGCACCATCAACTCCATGAGCGGCTGGACAGATGACCGTTGGGATCCCAAATGCTGGTTTGGGAGGATTTCCCACCGTCCCTCTGGCGGGTTGGGTGTCTGCCGTCTGCCATGGAGATGCGTTCTCTCTGTCTTCCGTGAAGGATGGACGAGTCCACCAGGGTCCCCAAGCATCCCCTCTCCTCTCGGAAGATGGGCGGGCCCTGTCCTGGGCTGTCCAAGCTGCGTTTAGGGCACACGCGATCCGTCACCGAGTCTGGAGCATGACAGAGGACAGAGCTCTGGTGCCTCGGGCTGGGGTCGGGGGGCCCGTGACGCAGTGGGGGATGGGACCAGCCCTTAGAGGCCTGTACCATGTCAGGAACCAGTGGCCGCCCCTGAAGTTTGGGGGGGCTCCGGCTTTCCCAGGGCCACTGGGTGGAGCCTGTGAGGCTGGGGCCAACTGCCCACACGGCTGTTGGTGGCCCGGGCACAGGAGTTTCTGTCCCAGCCGACAAATGTCAGATCTGAGCCACTGGTAGTGTGGGTCGCGCTGGGGGGGGTGCCCTCCCAGAGTCCTCACCAGCCCGTGTTTGGGGGGCCCTGGTGGTTCTGACCACAGCATCTGTTGAGATGCTCCTGTGGGTGCAAAGAACCAAGAACCAGCTTCTGGAGAAAGATGGAGGTGGATGTACACGGCACGGTCCTGGGGCAGCCGCGTGCCGCCCCAGGCTCTCAGTGCACAGGGTCCCCGAGACCCCCGGGGGCAGGAGACCGTGGCAGGGGCGGGATGGACGCCGAGCACTGCCGGGTGCGTTCACGGGGCAGAGCGGGTCCCCGTGCCCGGCCCACAGGGACCACTTCCTGCGAGTGGGAGAGGCTGCCGGGTGCTCAACCTCTGGGTTCTTCCATTGCTAACGACGCGAGGGCCTCAGCTCCCCCACGCCCAGGGGCGGGTGGTGGATGGCCCTTGTGCCAAAGGAGTGTCCCCACAGGGTGCCGCGACAACTCCCTCCTTTCTTTCCTGTCTCAGCTCATGATGCCCGGTGATTTGGGTCCCAATTATATCTAGGAAGGAGGGGAAAGGTCGTGCTGTCTAGACACTAATCCTGCATGGTTTCGTTTCTACCCCTGCGAGTATCCCAGCAACAGGATTAGGGCTGGAGGGGATGGCATTCCCCCGGGGTCCGCTCCTGCTGCTCTCCGGAACCTTCTGGGGCCAGCGGTGGGGTATGGCATGGAGGGCCGTGTGGAGAAGACAAGCTCCCCTCAGGCTGGCCACCAGGGGACGGTGGTACAGGACTCGGGGAGAAGGGGCCACGGCTCCTGGGACCCCGGGGCTGGGGGAGCCTCAGCTGGAAGCTGGGCGTGGCCGCGTGCGGGCCCTGCTCGTGTGGCCTGGTTTCGGCCTGGCCGCGCGCACGGTCCTGCCTTTCTCCTGGAAGAGCTGGAGACGCTTCGATGACGGTCCGTCCCTGCTTCTCACCGGGTCCGCCCCTCACCGCGAGACTGACCTGTGAGGCTCGCCACCAGCCCCCAGCGGTGTCCACACTGGTTCCTACTCTGCACTGGGTTAGTCGGTACCTGTGCGTGTGAGGCTCAACCCCCTCCAAGCAGCTCGAGGACAGATGGACAGACAGGCTCTGGGCAGGACTGGACTTTGTCCGGGGAAACTTTCGCAGTCCTTGTGATCCGTCCTCACTGAAAGCTTACGTGACGTGCCTTGTGCTTAGTGCCCCTTGCAAAGGGACCCTGCTGTCCGAGTTCAAGCACGTGGACCAGGACCCTGGTGGAGTCACCATCTGTGCACCTGACCCCAGGACTTGATGGCGGCTGGGCCAGGAAGCAGGGCTGCTGAGTCGGTGCTGGTTGAGCCGCAGGACTGTCACGTCGCAGGGCCGTGTGGTCCGTGGAAGGGGCGCAGGAGGGAGGGAGGCCCCACTGAGCAAGGGATCCCCTGTCTGACAGCCATCTGTCTGGGGTCTCGGTGGGGTGAAGCACCTGCCACACTCCCGTGTGTGCAGCCAGTTGGGGGGGGGTCTCGGCGGGGACGGGGGCAAGGTGGGAGTCTGCTGTGCACGCACCCTCTCCACCCACCTTCCAGCCCTGAAGCAGTTGGGGGGGGGGGGGCTCCAGCACGCTGGGGGTTTGGAGCCATGGTCTGTGTCCGCCGGAGCCCTTTGTTCCTTAGAGGTGGCAGTAATTTGTGGGCTGTAAATTTGGAAAGTGCCCAGGGTGAGAAGCCAGAGTGTCCCGTGCTTGGCTGATCCTGCTGCCCAATGGGGAAACGTTCCCTGCTTCCCGTGGGCCTGGCAGGGTGCAACGGGGCTCACAGCCCGCAGGCTGCGTCTAGGCTCCAAGTGGCCTGGGGTGGGGGGCAGGGGGGCGTGTACCCGTGAGGCCTTCCTTACGCGGAGACCCACGCTCCCGCCAGCTCCAGGAAGCAGGCTACAGGTCTGCTCGGCACGCCAGGCCCAGGGACCTGCTTTCGCAGGACATAACAGACGCGCCGCGCAGATAAACGTCTCCACAGGCCTCGGGGAGCGCTGGCCCGCTCGGGATGACCGCGCCTCTGGAATTTCTAAGCCTGTCACTGCCACATGCGTGGGGGTGTCTGTACCGAGCCCGCTGGTCACTCCACTCGTGCGGTCGCTTCCTCGGTTCCCGAGGCTCCTCCCGTTTAGGGGGAGGTGCCCCGTCCCTCCCACCCCAGCACGCTCGCACACCTGCCCCCCACGCAGCCACACGTGTGCTCACACACGCTCACACAGGGTTCTGTCTCAGGGCACAGTGACCGCTCACGGGCTCCCCGCCCAGCCAGGTGCGGGTGCAGATGGCTGTCCTGTGGGGAGCCTCCCGGAGCCCGCTGGGTGCTTTCTAGAAGGTTCGAGAGGTCTTAGGTGTCTTACTGATGGCCCGCTGTCAGTGCGACTGTTTTCTCTCCCCCAGAGCAAACCCGGTTTGGAAACCGGTCCCTGAACGTGGCGGGGTGAGGACGGCCGCTTTCGTCCCGGGGTCACCAGGCCCCTGAGCGCCCCTTGCTGGGTGACGGTGCCTGTGGGGGCTCCTGTCGCCCCTGCTCCTCTGGGAGCGTGCTCAGGGGGCTTGAAGAGAAGGGCACGGGAGCCTCCAGCCTTGGGACCCCAGGGCCAGTCCCGCAGACGCCTGGACCACCTGCCTCGGCTGGGCTGGGAGGTGTGGACTTTCCACTTCCTTCAGGACAGTCGACCGCTCAGTCCCTGTCTCTGCAGGGTCGGCCCAGGTCGGCGCTGGCTGCCTCGTGGCACAGACGTCCCCTCCCCCGCCCCTCCGTGGCCCCTGAGCCACCCAGGTTAGGGCTGAGTTAATTATCCTGGGCTTGGTCAAACATTAACATGTCAGGCTGGACAGAGCACCCCCGCTTTCTGGAAGAATAACTTCGTCCTGGCCCAGGCCGCAGGAGGGTGCCTCCCTGCTGGCTCCACTGCCCGGGGTGGAGCCATCAGCCTGGGGCCATCTCGGGACCAGGCTCTGCGGGCGGCGTTGTCCCCACGGGCAGTGGCTCGACACGCCCAGCTCCCCCAGGCGGTCCTGGTCGGCATTTTGATTTGGAACCTAAGGCAGAACAGTGTGAGCAAGGCTGGAGTGGACGAGGAGTGGGCTCCCTCCAGGTCTGCAGGTGGGGGGCCCGGCGGCCGGCGGCGAAGGGACCGAGGCCAGGGACAGTGAGCAGCCACCACCAGGCCCTGGAGAGACAGCCCCCTGGGGGCCGGGCGCCTGGTCTGACCTGTGCAGGGGCACAACTAGCCCCTTACGGTTCACAGGGCATCTGAAGAGCACCATGCCCTGCTGTGTGGGGGGCCCTGGCGCCGTGGCCGGCCCTGTAGCAGGAGCGCGTGCTGCCCCCAGAGGATGGTGCTCAGGCTGCAGGGCGGGCACAGGGTCCCTCTCCCTGAGAGGCAGTAAGGAGGCTGGGGAGGGGGCGGGCTGCAGGTGAGCACAGCGTGGCCCGGCTCTGGCCTGTGTTAGCTGGGGGACCCCGGGGGAACGTCCTGGGGATGCCCCGGGAGGCGGCGGCCCGGGGCCGGCCCAGAGCCAGCCTGGGGTCCCCTGCAGAGACTGTCCCCTCCCGTGAGGAGCGTGGCCTCTGCATCTTGAGCTGTGAGGACACGGGAGGTGACGGTGGTGAGCCCCATCTCCAAGGCTGGACTCCGACACGCGTGCCCCTGAATTCAGAGCACGGGGGCCGTGGCCAGATTCGTGTCGTTTTTGCCTGCAGTTTGGAAGGACAGGTGCCACCCTCGCCCAGCTCCCTTGGCCACTCCCTCTGGAAGGTTCTGCTGGGGCTGAAGCCCACGGACACCGCTTGTCTCCCGTGGGTCTGTAGACCAGGTCTGACCCTGCCAAGGCTGTCCGTCCCCCTTCCTGCCTCATGACCGTCCATTCCGGTCACCTCAGGCAGTACCAGGCTCCTCCGGGGGGTCTCGGAGAAGCCCAGGGTCGCTGGGGGCCTCCAGGCGGAGATCAGGTGCTGATCAGTTCGGGGCGTCTCTGGGGGGGGGTCACAGGGCAGGGGCTCCGGTAGCAGCTGTGTGCTCTCAAAAGCAGGGCAGGGGCTCCCTGCCGGATGAAGCAATGACAGGGACACAAACCCGGAACTTTCCGCAGATGCCGGAGGCTGTGGTTGGAGGCTCTTGGCCTCACCGTCACTTGGGAAGAGTTTACGATGTCACCTCTGGCCCACACACCTTCATGTTAGGGTCTGCTGCCGGGTGTGTGGTCCTGTGTGGCCCTGTGACTTCGTGGGTCCTCAGCTGCACTTGCCCCGTAAGGCTGCTACAGCTCACCAGCGCCTCCTGAGCTTTGGTGCCTCCCGGAGAGAGGGGTGCCCTGGGAGGGACGGAGCCTGGCATGCGGCGTGGCACGCATGGGGCCGCTCACAGGGCTTCTGTTCCTGAAGCCTGAGGTCCCCGGGGCGTGTCCTCCTTCCGGCCTTTCCCGGGAAGGCACGAGCCGGGGACCCAGGATTGGTGCCAGGACGGGAAGGGTGGATCCCGGAGGGCTCAGCGGGGGCGGCCGTGGGGTCCGGTGGACCCCCATGCTCCCCAGGCGACTGGACGTAGGGGGCTAAGGGCTCTTCCTGCGCCCTGAAGGACGGAGCTGGGCCTCGATGTGAACTTGGTTCTGTTTGATTTTCACGCTAATGGCGTTGAGGACAGGAGCAGGTAGGGAGAGGGAGGAAAGCAGGCCGGCCGAGCATTCGAGGGTCCGGATATAATGCTCAACTTAAATCTGTGTCCGCACACGCCCCCTGTGCGCAGGGCCGTCCTTCTGTCCCTCACACGGTGCTCGCCGTCCCCACTGTCTTCGCTACCTGGGAGAGCCGTCTCTGTGCAGGTGCGCCCAGGCGTGACCCGCGAACAGTTGTTTTCGGCCGCTTATCTTCAGCGGTGCTGGCCCGGCACCCGTGCTGCTTTCCAGGGTCAGGCCGTAGCCGAGCCCCTTGTGCAGGGACAGGCCGGGTACCCCGGCCGGCTGAAGACAGCCGCTAGCCACGGGGTCCACCCCCACGTAAGTGCTGGAGGCTGCCGTGGCTTTGGAGCAGGACCCAGGCTGTGTTTTCAGGTGAAGGGTGTCCGTGACCCTCGGGGGCTGGGGCACGGCATCACCTCCTCTGCCCCGAGGCCGGCTGGCCGATCTGTGGACGACAGGTGAGGACCGGGTGGGCCGAGGCAGGGTCTGGGGGTGCCTGTTCCTCTGAAGAAAACCGTGTAGAACCAGGCTCTTAGGGCCTACACAGGCCAGACCCAGCGCCCACGCAGAGAGGGCAGTGGCTCTCATGTTTGCCCTGCAGGCGCCCTGGGAACGGCGGGGGTGTCCACGGCGCCCTGCGGGAGGCCTCTGAGCACACCAGGGCTTGGCGACTTTGAGGACCGTGTCGGGAGCCAGGGCCCCCAGCCCCTGGTTTGTGCGGCCCCGTGCTTTGTCCGCTGGGCTTTGCTGGCCGGCCACCAGCTAGGTGCCTCTTGGTCAGGATCTGACATCCCGGATGCAAGGCCCAGCCTGGACTCCCTACTTCTGTCGCCCTCCTCCCCGGCGCAGAGCCCTCCCCCACCACCCCGCGGACACCGGACGCTCACTCACAGGGCCTGCTGGTCCCGGGCTCCCTCAGGGGCTCGGGGCTCAGCTGGGGAGCCCTGCGGGGCCCCGGGAATGTGCTGGGGAGGGAGCTGTCCTGACAGAGGTGAGGGGGTGTGCCCAGCGGGTCTGAGAGAATAGGACACCCCCACTTTCACAGGCACCTCGTTACAAGGACCGTGCGTGTGCCGGTGGCATGCGATGCGTGTTTTAAACCAGGGTTCCTCTGAGCGTTTGCAAGCCTACCAGGCACCCGGACCCCGTGGGGTTTCTGTGCCCTCCCTCATCTCTGCCTCCTTCTCACCGGGGCGTCCACATCAAAATGTCACATCCCCTGCCTGCTGCCTGCCCCCACACGTGCCCAACCTGCCCAGAGGGTCCCTGGGCCCCTCCCTGCCCGTGACCCCCACTCACTTCTGGGCGTGGACCCCAGGAGGCGGGTGGGGACCCCCCTCGCCCACTGGCAGCCCAGGAGGCTTTTCATCCCCCGGCCCGACTGCTCCCGTGGCCCCACCCGGGCTTGGCGAGATGGCGGAGCCCGTGGGCTGTGCACCGCCTCCTCCGGGCAGGCCCCCTCTTGCCCCTGGCCCATCCCGGCCCTGACCTCACCCGTCTCCCTGCGTGTCGGGACAGCCCGTCCGAGCTGGCGGGAGGCTCCCGTGGGCCTGCCGAGGCTTCTGTGCTGCTGCGGGGCTGACTTACTCCCCAGCTCACAGCATTCCATTTGGCCCTCGTGATGCGGGCTTGCTTCCCTGGGACCTGAGCGTCCCGTGCGGGCGGTCGCCCGCAGTCCCACCGGGTACTGGGGTCGGATTTCTGTCGCCCAGCAGACAGTTCACTCTGATTGGGGGAGCACTGGGCCTGTGGCCGGGTACAGAGGGGGCGAGGCCGCAGGAATCCGAGGCCTCGGGATGTAGGCTCACACCTGGGCCATGAGCTCAGGTCTGACTAATGAGGCTCAGTGACTCACGGCCCCGGGGCCTCCCAGGCGAGGGCTGCTTCCCAGCACCGTGTTGGGAGCCCAGGACACCAGGTCTCATGGTCGTGTTCACACCGCCTCCCCCGCGTCCCCCACCCCGTCCCTCCTCGAGTGCCTCTGAGGGTACATTTCACCCCCGTTGCACAAGGGCCGGGCAGTGGCCGTTGGGGCTTGGGGAGCAGGTAGGGGTGAGGTCATGTGCCTCGCATGGGCCATGTGATGGGGCGGCCTCCGTGAAAAGGGCAGGACAGCCTGTGAGGAAGGCAGGCTGACCTTGGCGCCCCAGGCACTGGTCGTGGTCAGCGAGCATGGCCCGAGACAGGGATGGAGGTCAGGAGACTCTACAACACAAGGTGGGCCTTGTGGGTCACGTGCTGTAAATTCTGTAGGCCGGGGAGCAAAAGAATCCCTTAACGTTTTTTATTGGGGTAAAATGCACGTAGCCCAAAACTGACCGTTTTATTTGTATCTTTTAAAGTTTATTTATTGAGAGAGAGAGAGAGAATGAGCAAGGGAGGGGCAGAGAGAGAAGGAGAGAGAAGGGGAGAGAGAGAGAGAGAGAGAGAGAGAGAGAGAGAGAATTCCAAGCAGGCTCCACGCTCCGAGCTGAGCCTGACTTGGGGCTCCATTTCACAACTGTGAGGTCATGACCTGAGCCAAAATCAAGAGGACACCTAACCGACAGAGCACCCAGGTGCCCCAAGACTAACCATTTTAAAGTGAACGATTCGGGAACATTTGCTCCATTCACAATGTCGTGCAACCGTCACGTGTCTGGTTCTGGAACACTCATCGGGGAGGCCCCCGTCCGTCGGCAGGGCACCCCCATGCCCTTGCCCCAGGCCCGGCCACCACGGCCCCTTTCTGTCCGTGGGTTTGCCCGCTGCGGGCATGTCGTGTGCCTGAACTCCTGCGGTCCTCATGCTGTGGCGCCCGGCTTCTCTTACCCAGCGCGGCGTTTTCCAGGTCCTTCCAGGTCCTTCCACGTTGCAGTGTGGGCCAGTCCTGCATCCCTTGTGATGGCTGCATAGTAGCGCCCTGTGGATTCTTTAACCTCTACGTTTTTCATGGAACTGAAACGTCTCAGGACCGAGGACGCTGGCTTTCCTTAAAAACGGCGAGGGCAGTATCTGCAAACCCTCCTTCGCGTGTCCTGTGGGAAAGTGTGTGGGCAGCCTCCCCGCCGGCAGCCTCTGCCAGCACCGAAGGCGCGGCCGGGCGGTGAGGACGGCGAGACCTGGTTCTCCCTGGCTGGCCCTCTCAGAGCTCAGCAGGGAGGGCGGGGGGAGGGACGCGCTGCTGGCTGGGAGGGGAGACGAGTGCCAGAGGTGGGACACAGCGCGCTGCCCGAAGACCCCGCACGCTGGGCAGGGCGTTCACGTGGGGCTGTTCCTTCGTCCGTGTGCAGAGGGCTCCGCCGGTTGGGGCTGCGTCCCAGGAAGGCCGGTTCCGGGGTCCCCTCTCTCCGCGTCTCCCCTCTCCGTGGTCCCGCAGCGGAGCTGGAGTCAGCATACGGTTTCAAATTCTGAGCGGTGCCCAGGCCGGGAGCAGAGGACCCCACAGACGTGGAAAAGCCCCTGTGCCTGAGAGCAGGTGGGGGCAGGAGGGGGCCGCGGGGGTGTGCAGCCAGGGCCGCGGGCCCTGGCTCACAGTTGCCGTCGATGGCTGTCTGCGGCTGGCGGTTCCTGCGAGTGGCCAGAGGCTGCGGGGTGCCTTTCTTCCCACCACTCCGTCCCCCACCGTCGGGGTCTCTCTGCCTGGTCTCCGCATCCCCTGTGTGAGCCTCAGCCGTGTCCCTCCCCACCTCCCCGGGCCCGTCCACTCCTGGGCCTGGCTCTCTGGTCCTGCGAAGGGCTCCCGCCTGCCCTGCTCGAGCTCCCACGCTGCGGCAGGGGGCCCAGAAGCAGCATCGTGTCCGTGAAGAGAACATCATGTCCGTGTCCCTGCGTGCACCAGGACCCTGTGTGGCGAGTCTGGGCTGGAGTTCTGAGCAGGTAGAAGGTCCTCCCAGCTCCAGTCAGCTCGCCCTCCTCCTGCGACATCCTGAGTGGATTAACAGGGAGGGGAGGGCATGGGGGGCAGGGGGCTCAGCCACCTGCCCGGCTGCCCCCCAGGGGGTTGCAGGTGGGCGCCCCGGGCTTCTGCCCCACCCGGCTCGTGTGAGTACAGAGGAGGGGGCTGGGTCTGCTCGGGGCGGCTCGGGGTCACTCCTGCTGCCCCTGGGTCTGGTTACAAAGGCACATGGAGAACGTGGGTGGCTGCCTAAGCCTCTGGAAGCCCAAGAATGTGCAGAGGGCTCATCGTGGCCTCAGGTCTCCTGGTTGGTTGGGCGAATTTGCTTTTATTTCTAGGCAGAGACCACACGGAGAGACCTTTTATGGCCTGGCAGACGCGTCTGGCAGATGCCCCCGCCCGAGCATTTCCATCAGGCAGGCAGGCTGTGAGTGGACCGGCCGGCCGGCATCACCGGGCTCTGCCAGTGTGGACACCCACACGGGTCTGCCGGGCAGTGGGGGACCGAGGGGCCGTGTCTGAAGGACAAACAGGAACGTGAGGGGGCAGCCACACCTGCCATGGTGCACCGTCGGCAACCTGCGTGGGACTGTGCTGTCCGGCAGGCCCTGGGTACTTTCCTTCCAGGTGATTTATTTGCTAGGCGGGGGCGGGGTGGGGGGGTGCTGAGTCCCAGGCAGAGGTCACATTCCATTCATAGCGGCTTATCTGGGCTGTCAGGCAGGCCTGGGAGGGGGTCTGAGACAGAACAGAGCTCCCGTCTCTCAAGTTCCAGCTTGCTGGGGGCCAAGGTGGGTGTTTGCGAAGAGCTCCCTGAGCGCCCGCTGTGTGCAGGGACCAGGCCGGAGCCCCCTGCAGACTCCCCTCCCATTGCTTGCAGCCCCGAGGAGGCGGGCAGGACCCACCCCCCACAGAGCGGCCGTGCCTGGGGGTGGAGGCCAGGCTTCTAGGGCCTGGGGAAGGGGGACTCATTCTGATGGGGGCTCCTGAGGCCCCCAGAGGACGGTGTCCCTTGTCAAGGCCCAAGAGTTGTGCTGGGTGCATTTCCGGAACCTAAAGAATTCTCCCCGAGGCCCCCAGGGCACGCCCCCCAGCCAGCTCTGTGAGGCTTTCCATGTGTGACACATCAGTGTGTGTGGCGGGGGCGGGGGGGAGGCTGCTGGTAAGGCTGGGGGAGCCGGTGGGGCTGGGCTCTATGGGTCCAGGACAGGAAGCCTTCACCGAAGGCCTTGGGGACCCCACCCTTCACGTCGTCAGGTGACTTCCTCCGGTCAGGTTTCCATCAGTGTAAATGGGGGCCAAGGCGCCTTCTCTGCTCCTGGGCCTGGGGCCCTGCCCTGAGGGTCACGTGTCCAGGTGGGAGGGCGTCCTGCAGAGTGGGGAGCCCCCGGTGACGGTGACGGGAGAGGGGCCAGCCTGAGGCTTGGCTGCCTGGGGAGAAGCACCAGGGATGGGGGAGGGACCCCCAAAGGCAGCTCCTGCGAGCTCGTTCTAGGACCGGCCTACTTCACGGGCTGAGCAGTGGGCTCCCCCCGAAGCGGGTCCCCCCAGGTGGGCCCCCTGACAGCCTCCTGAGACTATCGTCCACACTCCCATACCTAATTCACCACGCACGGTCGCCGGGATGATGTCCAGTCTCTGTGCCCGTGTGAAGATGTGACTTGAGGCCTCTGAAGGGGTCCCTGGGAAGGGAACGGTCTGGTCCCCTCTGCCCAAAGCTCTGCACCGCTCCTCGGATGGAAGTCAGGGATGGCACAGTTACGCCGAACGGGCCGTGATGCCACCCGGAGACACGCCCCCGCAGAGCCCCCGTCCCTTCACCGTAATGACCGTGTGGGAAAGCTCCAGAAAGGGTCTGGAGAAAGACAGCAGCGTGCACAGATGTTAATCCTCTTTGAAACTGGACTTAATAGTTTAGCCAAAGAAAATAACAACAAGTTTCATTTTGAAGGGGGTCAGACTCTCTTTAATGTTTAATCTCTCTCCACCCTCAAGCATTCTGGAAGAACAAGGACAGAGAGCACATCTAGTTTGCTCAGATGTCGGGCGGAAGTTTGGATGATGGGACATTTCATACAATTCTTTTAATTAAAAAAATCCTTTGTTTTTATAAGTAGTTTCTTAGCTGACTTGAAAACACGAGGCCGTTGCCGCCTGCCGAGCACGGCTGGGACGGTCCCAGGTCCCGTGGGCGCCAGAGGCCATTGGAGCTGAGCCGGGGCTCCCCAGGGCCTCCCAGCCAGGCCCCCTCTGGGGCGCAGGAGAGCCACAGAGGCCAAGAGGTCTCACACGGACCCTGTCCCGTCCTGGTGTCTCCTCACGAGAGGTGCCCGTCTGCAAGAATAGGCCGGGGTGGCCCTTTGAGGAGCCAAGGAGGCCAGTGGCGGGGTCCGGGCCACTGCAGGACGCTCGGCATCAGCACGCCCTGCCCCCTCCCCCACCGCCCTGTGACCTCAGGACTTGGGTGTCTCCTCTGTGCCCCCTGCTGCCGCTTTTCCCTGCTGCGGGTGGGCTTGCAGTGGTGGTGGCCGCAGGAGGGCTGTGGGGGTGTCGAGATGGCACTGGGAAGCATTTAGCTGGGGGACAGGTGCCTCTCCGGGGCCCCCCAGGCCCCCCGGGTGAGTGCCCTGGAAACTTCTGGGGGTGGGGGTGCAGGAGCGCTTTTCCCTTTGACACCAGGCCTTGGAGAGCAGGACGGGACGGCAGGGCGACCCTGCACGGGGACGGATGTGCAGCCTCCTGAAAGCTCTGCCCTTAACTCAGAGACCAGTGCTCCCCCCGTCTCACAGGGAGCCTCAGAAATGCTCCCCTGCCCAGCCTGCCCCGCGGCCACACCGGGCTCTCCTGGGGTAATTCACAGCAGCTCTGGACCCCCTGCCTCACAGTCAAGGTGGACTTTACGTGAAAGATGTTGATGGGAAGGGCTGTTAGGACTACGTTTAAAATCAACACGGAGACGCAGAGGGAGCAAGAGACAATCTGCAACTCAGACCTTCTGCCTTCATACGTGTTCTTACCGAGTGATTATTTACACGCAGGTGGTGGTGGATATATCCGAGGGGCAGGCTGGTCACTGGGGGAGAGATGGGGCCTCCGCCACGTTCCGGCCAGGGGTCCTGGGGGCTCAGGCCCAGAGCTGTCTCCTGCAGACGCTTACCTCCACCGGGAGGTGCTGGAGTCGCTCTGGGTGTGGGTCGACCCCAGGGCCTTTGAACAGCCCATTCTGGAGTCAAAATCTTTGCTGTTGTCACTGTTCATGTCACACAGACAGGCTACAGTTTGAGAAGAGCTCGAGGCACGAAGACCCTTATCAAGGGTGGGGAATAAATTGAGGAGGGGTGTCTGGCCCATGTGGTGTTCTGGAGGGAGGTGGGCAGTGGGATTTGTCTCCGGAGCACCTCCTACCCTGCTCTCTGTCACCACAGGTCCTTTCCTGTTGGGCACAAGGTGGGGGAGGAGCTCACGCACACCCTGGGTTGAGGGCAGCAGCAGACGGACTAGCAGGTGTGGGTGGGTGAGCCCACTGCCTGGGTGCCGGTGCAGGTGCGGGTCCCAGGAAGTGGGGTGGAGCAGGAGGGTGGGAGGGAGAGCGAGGCGGTGGACGCATCTCCTCAGTGTCACTGCGTGCAGGGTTTGGGGGCCACATCCCTGCCAGGGAGGCCCTTCCCTGCAGGTTTGGCAGCGCCCCCCCCAGAGGGAGTGGTCAGGCTGGTGCGGAGCCCCTCCGCCCAGAGCGGTTGGGCTGGTGCAGAGCCCCCCACCCCACCCCAGAGCGAGCGGTCGGGCTGGTACAAAGGGCCAGCCGTTTAACCAGCATCTAGTGTTTAGCTGTGGCCATGAGGCCACAGGGAAAGGGCGGCCCCATCCTTGGTGAGTGCCGGGGGCTGGCAGAGGGAGCGTCAGCACGGACCCCACTGTCAGGTGGGGGGTGTGGGGGGTGAGGGAGGCCTGTTGGGTCTTTAGGGAGTGCTGGTGAGCCTGGTGGGGTGGGCAGGGTATAGACGTGGGGAACGGGGATCGGAAATGTGAACTTGTGTGTGGAGGCAGGTAGGGAGGGGCCGGCACCACCCAGGAGGTTCCCATGAGGTGAAGGGGTCAGTTCTAACCCGGGGCTGAGGCGCTGTGGGGACCTAGTGGGTTCCCTCGATGCCCCCCTTGATGTCCTCTCGGGCCTGCCCTCGAATGGGCGTGCAGGTGTTAATCAGGAAGTGAACGCTGGTCCCTTCCACGACCCGGGAGCCCCTCCTGGCCCCCGGCCCTTGAGAAGCTCTCAGGTGGGGGCAACGGGGTGGGGGTCCAGCCGGAGGCCCCCACGCGCCTCCCCCTCCCGGGGAGGAGGAGAGGGGCGCGCTGTGTGACTGCAGGATGAGTGTGGCCCTTGTACACGCCGTCCTGGCTGAGAAAGACTGTTTTCAAAGGGAACTCATCTAAAGCCTTGCTTCCTGAAGCCGGGTGCGGGGTGTCTGAGAGCCGGCCGGCCTCGGGGGAGACGACGCTGGTGCGTGTGCCGTCCTCCGCCCGCTGGACGCCCTCGTGGGCCCCGTCCAGCCGTGGGTGGGGGGGGGGCATGAAGAGGGTGCGTGCCCGGCGCCCCGTAAAACCAGCCCGTCTTCAGGTGAATCCGTGTTCAGCTTTCTAACTTCCTGCAGACCGCGTATCTTGTGACCTTAACGGGATAGCCATTTCCAGCTTCATCCGGGGGGAGAAGGACAGGGTGGCTGGGCCGAAACCGTGGACGGAGGCCGCTGTCCGGGCTGTGCTGGGAAGTGGCCGGCATGGAGAGTGGGGCACGCCCCGTGTCCGGCCCCAGCTCCTCCGGTCAGCAGGGGGCGCCGTCCCCCCAGACATTTGGGCCCGGTCAGCTGCCGAGCCCCGGAGGTGGTGGGTGTGTCACACGCGGCACACCCACTCCCTCTCACGCGGGGCCCCTCGCGGCCGGGTGCTCACTGTCCGATCGGCACGGCAGGAGGCCCGGCCCACGAGAGCCACGCGGTCACACGCATTACGTGGGGTAAAGCGGCCTCGTTATTCTCGTGGCGAGAGGGGTTCGCTTATTACGTGGCACGGGCAGGTTGTCGGCGCGGCGGTGAGAGGACAGACACCCTGCCCGTGGCGAGACCGAGGGTGCTTTCCCGGCGGCCGACCCTGCGCTCCTGGCCCCCGCTCGGCCTGTCGACGTCTGCGTGGAGCTGAGTTCAGAAAGCTATGGCGCCGGGCGCCGAGGACACTCGTCCCCGAGTCTGCCGGTCTGTGCGTCCCGCCTGCGTCTGCCGGTTCACGCGACCGGCCCCCGCCTGCGCAGCTTTCCGTCACAGCCTCCCTCCGGCAAGGCGCACGTCGGAAGCCTCCCCGAGCTTCGGGCCGCCGCCGTGGAGGAAGGATGGTGCCTCCGAGGAGGTGAGGCTCTCCCGCCGCAGAGGTGCGGAGGGAAAGACCTGGTCCTCTTCTGCCTGCCGGACTGGCCCGTCGTCCGCCCCACGGAGAGCCCCCCTCTCAGCGAGCGTGCCGGGACTCTGCAAGCCGGGCCGTGAGGTGCTGGGCCTCTGTGGAGTCCGGTCACACACCCAGCTTGGATCAACACGCCCAGGAAGGAAGGAGGCTCACCCTGCCCGCCACCCCCCCCCATCCCCCTGCCGGCAGGTGTAACCGGGAGCTTGTCCCAAGGTGATGGCACGCCAACAGAAGGTGCCGGCATTGCCTGCAGGAGCCCCTTAATCATCCGTGGCGAGGGTGCCCTTCGCCAGAGCCCTGCCTGTGGCGCGTTCCGTGGACGGAGCTCTGTGGCTGGTGCACACCTTCCAGTACGCGGGCGAGCGTGCGGGAGTCTGTCCCGCCGGCTGGAAGCCCGTCACGGACGATGGCAAGGGACGCTTCTCCAGACACAGCAGGGCCGGCAGGCGGGTGGAAAGCTTGGGCTCCTGGCCCCCACCTGCGCCCCTGCCTGGATGCCCGGGCTGACCCAGGAGAGGCCAGACCTGCCCCTCCGAACTCCGTGGTCTGTGACCCTGGAGGGCTGGGCCCAGGCCTGCTCACCCCCCCCCCCCAGCTGGGGCCTGGTGAACGGTGGCCCCCTCCCTGGAGCCCGCCTAGACGGGTGCAGGCCTAGAGACGGTCACTAAAGTATCAGACGGAAAACAGGAAAAGAAAGTGACAGCAGCTGTTTAGGAGCGTTTACGGCAACTCGGCCTCATGCGCCACTGTTACTGTACCTCGTGAAAGCATCTGCCAGGACGGACTGGGGGCAAAGCCAGTCCTCGTCCACAGCTTGAAAAGCAAGTGGCTCGTGGTGGGGACGCAGATGTGAGGGGACCCTCAGGAGACCAGAGGGACGAGTGGAGGCCCAAGCACGTAGAAGGGAAAAAGGCTGCAGGAGGAGAGTGGACCAGACGAAAGGGTTTGCAGACCTGTGACTAGAGGCTGTGTGTGCCTCTGGTGACAGAGGAGCCCCCAAAGGAGGGGGCCCGGAGGAGGGGGACCCCTGAGAACAGGCAGGACGTGCCCGGGGCCACACCGGGCAGAGGAAGCAGGAGCCCCCGCCCGCTTCTGTCCATCGGGGAGACCGCTTCCAGAAGCCCCGCCCTCTCTGCTGCTTCTAGGATCTGCACCTCCTTGACCCGATGCTCCCAGTTCTGGAATCTGTGCTCCACAGACAAGAGCACCCACCGGGCAGGACATCAGGTCCCGCGTCACTCAGAGCAGCCAGAGCAGACAGAGACCCACGGGGCAGCAGGGCTGTGCACCGTGTGGACTGGCCGGCGTGTGTTAGTGCCTCCCTGACCACCAACATGCACACCGTCAGCTCCGCTCGGGGGGAGCCCCGAGTGCTGGGGGGGTGGGGGGAAGGTCCGAGCGCTAGGAGGGGAGCGGGAGTGTGGGGAGAGCCCCAAGTATGTGGGGGGGGGGCGGGTCTGGGTATGGGGGAGGGGGAGTCCCGAATGCAGGGGGTGCAGTGTGGGGACCCCTGAGTGTAGGGGGGTAGCCCCGAGTGCAGGGGGCGGTGTGGGGAGCCCCGAATGCAGTGGGGAGGAGCCCCAACTGCAGCGAGGAGGAGCCCCAATGACAGCGGGGGTGGGGGCGGGTGGTGTGGGGAGCCCTGAGTGCAGGGTGGGAGCCCCTAGTGCGGGGTGGTGGGGTGGGTTAGCCCCCAGCCCGGGTGGACCCAGGGTGGCGGGGAGCACCGTGGGATCTCTGTGCCAAGGCCACTCCTGAGCGCGTGTGGGCAGAGGAGGGCCCGGCCTTTATCTCACAGTTTGCCCCTTTACACTCGAAGAAAGTCGGGCCCCTGAGGAGGGACATTTCGTGCTGGGGTCAGGCCCCCTGTGCCTGAGAAGCCTGAAGCCTAAGGTCTGCGCGGTCTGCGTCTCCCCCTGCTGGTCAGTCGGGCTGGACAGCCTGCCGCAGGCGGGGCCCCGGGATCCCAGTGTAGACGGAGAGCGGCGGGTCCAGCCGGTCCACGTCCGGGGCAGAATTTCCTCTGGCCGCTGCCTCTTTGGACGGTGTTGGGCTCGTGAAGCTCGTGTGGCTTGGGATACGGTGGGTCAGCACCGCCGGGGGGTGACGGCTGGAGGGTGCCCTGTGCGGTCACCTCGGCACCGGCTCTGTACGCGCCCGCGGGTGGGGGAGGGCGGCCCCCGCTGTGTGCGGCCGGGGCCAAAGCGTGTCCGGCTGCTCCCTGGGCAAAAGCAAACAGACATCGCAGGCTAGTTGGCGGCCTCTGACCCTGCTCCTTCCACGTGGCGCTCCGTGGCGCTGGCGGGTGGCGGCGAAGGGACAGAAGGCCCGGACCCCGGAGGGTGTTGCTGGCGGACGCCCCGTGAGGTGGAGACACAGACCAGGGCTCCCTCCCGGCACAGCTGTCTGCTCCGTGGCTGTCGTGACCCCCGTCCGTCCTAGTTACCTTCCCGGGGTTCCGAGTGGGATTTGTGGCCTTTCCCGGCGTGTGATGTTACAGAGGGGCCGGGGGGGGCTGTCAGTGAGCCTGCCAGAGACAAGCCACCGGAAGTCCTGAGGGGTGGCTCGGTGGCCTGTGGAGGGGCCCGAGTGGGGGCCCCGGGCAGGCCCTCCTCTCTGTGTGCAGGGCAGGTGGATTCACCAGACTGGGGACCGTGGCCAACCACCTCCTCCCAGGTCATTCTGCAGCAGGCCATCGAGTGCCCCTCCCCCTCTACGTCCTTGGACACCTTTCCCTTCCTGGCACCCCACCTGGCTTTGTCACCTGGAACAAAAACGGTCTTGTTTTTCTCGGGTGGGAGGTGCCCTCAGAAGTCAGTGTGTATCCACATCCCCCGCAGGTGCAGGGCAGAGCCTGGTGCCCCGAGCGCATGTGCATGGGTGGGAGGGCAGAGCCCCCAGGTGCCCCACGCAGGCGGCAGGTGGGAGAAGTGCACCAGTCCTCTCCCCCGGGTAGGGGTTCAGGCAGCCCCCACGCCCGCCGCTGAGACACAAACCCGGTGGCACTGGAGGGCAACAGGCCGCAATCTGGGGCCACCGTGTCATCTGTGAACAGGTGTCTTCTGTGTGACCGACGTGGGATCGTGTCTCCTGCCTTCCCAGGTTAGGAAACAGCTCGTGTTTGAGTAAAGATGGGAAATAGAGACCGAGAGCGGTCGCAGGCCCGGGCGTAGACTTGGGGCAGGCGTGCCAGGAGGCGCTGCCAGCTGGGAGCCCGGGGGAGGCGGCCTGGAGACAGCTGCCGGGTGCCGAGAGGGTGGGGGTGGGTGTGTGGCAGCCTGGAGGTCTGCACGTTCCCACGTCTTCCCCGAGTGGCGGGCACGTCTGCCCCTCTGCTTCCCCGTTCCTGCCTCCAGAATCCAAGCTGAGCCGGGAGAAGCCGGCGGTGAGGTCCCAGCCGGTTCTCGGGGCCATCTGTCACCTTCGCATCTGCCAGGCGTCTCCGGCCGAGTTTCCAGGAGCACGTGAGACTCGCCGCAGCCTGTGTCTGCGGGGGCCCCGGGCCCACGCCTCCCCTGCTTTCCCGATGCCCTGGAGCAGGACCGGGACCGGGAGGCCGAGGCCAGGGCAGGGCGAAGGGTGCACTGCGCTGACCCCCAGTGGGCGGCCGTGGCCAGGCTGAGACCACAGACCGCTCCCGGCCAAGGTCTGCGTGGGACAAGGTCACGGTCCTGTGGCAGTGGTGATGGAGCCACCTCCCCACTTCGTTTGTGAGTTTTGTTTTTATAATTAGCAAAACAAAACAAAAAAACCACCCCAAACCCCAAATTCACAAAACCGCAGTGTGACAAGGACAAGGGCAAAACTCCCGTTCTGCTCTCAGCGAACCTCATCATACTCCCCCGCGGGGATGTCCCTGCCCCCTAGCGCGTCCTCGCCCGCGTCCTTCCACTGGCTGCCTCTGCCATCTGCAGCCTCCGCGCGAAGATGGGACCGTTGTCGTGCATCACGGTGTCGACCCGCCTGCCGACCAGCACGCACAAGCCGGTGGGGGTGGGGGGTAGACGCCAGGTGAGCTGCGGCTGGGCCAGGCCCCGACCCCACAGGCCCTTCTCTCCCTGAGGGTGCCCCCCGGGAGGCGAGCGAGGTCCCGCCATGGACCAAGCGCTCTGTGCAGCATCTGGCCGCTTGGGGACGTGAAGGGAAGAAGGGGGGCTGTAGCCAGTGGGCGTCCCGCCTTGGGTGCCATGGTGTGAGCCCCGAGTGCAGTGCCCACAGGCCCTGCCCGGCCGGGTGCACGCTGGGTGTCTGGGGTGGCTTGCTGACGCAGCTGGCCGTGTGTCCCCCGTCCTCTGTGTCCGTGGTGGAGACACCCGTCACACGCGGGGCAAACGCCGCCGTGCCCCGTGGGTTCCTCTCTGTTAGACGGCTGTTTCTGGATCCTTGCTGTGCCTCTGGAGATCAGGACAGGGAGCAGAGCCGGGTGCTGTCCTCGTGGTGGTCCGGGGTCAGGAGGGGGTCCAGCCTGCACCGCCCTGGCCGGGCACAGGGGCCGTGATCGCCGTGTGGGACCTCGTGGGCATTGGTAGACCTGGGGTGTCGGCACACAGGCCGTGCTTGACCCATCACCCCGGCCAGACTGGAGCGTGGTCACCACGGATCAGGGGGCTGAACAAGTTAAGCACTACCCCATGTCCTCCCCATGGGAACCTGGCCTCACGAGCCTGCCCGCCAGCCTTCCATTAAAAATCCAGTTAATGAGCAACCCGTCAAGCCCTTAGAAACGAATCGGCCTGCTCACAGCTTAAATGGGTCTGAGGGTTCTCCACATCCCTCCCCTTCTTGTCCCCCCATGGCCCCTATCCTGGAGGTGCCAGGACCCCACCGGCCCCTCCCCGGCTGGGCACCAAGTCCTCCCCACGCTGTTGTCCCGGGTCCTGAGAGGTCGCGAGGCTGGGGGTGCACTGTGGCCATATTTGGGGTCGTGGGATGAATCACGGTCCATGCCGCTGAGGAGTGAAGCAGGGATGTGACGCTCTGGATGCCAGGTCCCCGGGAGGCTCTGCCGAAAACACCGAGTCAAATATTAATTTCCTGGGTCAAGAGCCTGTATGTGAAAGGCCCGTCGTGTGGCCCCATTCCCGGAAAAACACACACAAACAGCACATGTTGGAGGACTCTGCTCCTGGTAGATAACCTGCTAAACAGGCCTCATGGAAACACCGCTGCTGGTTGACCCTCCGGACCCCTAGCAAGGGCGCCGTCCTCCCTGCTGGCTGGCAGAGGCCGCCCCTTCCCCCCGAGGGTGGCCGAGCTACTGCCAGGTCCGCACAGAAGAATCTGGTGTTCCTCTGTGGGGAGGGGCTCGCATCGCCTTCCCCGATGCACCCTCCCTCTGTCCCGTGTCCTGGTCTGGGGCGGTCACCTGTGTGCCCTCCCGTGCCCTTTGCGGTGGACCTTCGTGCACCAGAGCTGATGCATCGTCAGCATGCGGGGCGGGGCCTGGACACCCAGTGGGAGCTCGGTATGTCCCCACGAGGTGAAGGGTTAATGCACAGGGACACAGGAGAGGGTTCCGTGGGGGGCCCCTGCCCGCCCACCCACCGCAGACTGGCCTGCCTCCTCCCCTGGGCTCCGGTTTTCCCAGTTCTCCAGCGCACGTGGTGGCAGCGGGTGGTGAGGTTTGCGCTCCACGCTCACGAGGACGTGGAACGTGATTCCAACGCGCCCCGTCAGAGTAAGCGCCCCTTACGTGGCGCCGCGAGCCCCCACGTGGCTCTGCCAGCGTGCTGGCGTAGAGAACGAGCTTGGGCACCAGCGCACACAGGCCACGGCGGGGAGGAGACCTCGTTCCCCGGGCGTGAGACGCAGTGTGTCTCGCGAGAGGCCAGGGGTCACCTTGGGAACCATCTTAGCGAGGATGACCCCGTGTCCATATCCCTCGTTTAACAAAAAAGTGGCAAGTACGTCCCTAGAACACCAAGTGAAGACACACAGGAATTTATAAAGGACAGAAATGCTGTCATCACCTGTACGAAAAAACCAATCTCGCCAACAGCCAAATTCATGCAAACTAGGTGGCATCTAATTTAAGATCGTGCGGTTTCAAGGCACGACATGACCTCCCTTGGTGCGTTTTTGAAACGTCTTCACGTTGGTGTAACGGACCCGGCGTACGATGCGCTAACGAATTTTGTACAAGGCGGAGGTTTCCCAGACACACGGCCGTCACAGCCCTTCGGGGCAATTTCACGGCCCCAGAAAGAAGCCCTGTACGACCACCGCAGCCCCGAACCACCACTGAGCTGCGTCCATGGATCTCTCTGTTCTGGGTATTTCATGTGAAGGGAGCCGGTCGTGTGGCCTTCCGTGGCCGGCTGCCCTCTCTCAGCGGGCTGTTTCCAGGGCTCCCTTGCGTGCAGCCGGCGTCAGAGCTCCGGTCCCTTTCGTGGCCGAGGGCTACTCAGTGCGTAGACGGACCACACTGCGTCTGTCCTTTGGCATTGGTTGTTTCCCCTTTGACCGTGATGAATTATGCTGTTCTAAACGTCGCGTGCAGGCTTTTGTGGGGTGCGTGTCTTCATTTCTCTTGGGTCTATTTCTTGAGTGGGATTTCCGGACACAGAGTCCGGCGCGATGGTTCATTATTTGAGGACCCGCCAGACTGTTTTCCTGGGGGCTGTGCTAGTTTCCCTTCCCACCAGCAGTGTGAGAGGGTCTGACTTCTCCACGCCCTGCCACCACTGTGACCCTCTGACTTTTCATTCTAGTCATCCTGGCGGGCATGAAGTGCATCTCACTGTGGGTTTGCTCTGTGCGTCCCTGATGACTGACGATAGCGAACGTCTCTTCTCGCGCCTGTCGGCTGTTTATATGTTTTCCTCGGAGAAGTGTCTATTCAGATTCTTTGCCAACTTTTTTTTTAAGTTTATTTATTTTGAGAGAGAGAGCAGGGGAGGGGCGGAGGGAGAAGGAGAGAGAGAATCCCAAGCAGGCTTCATACCCAATGGAGAGCCCGACGCGGGGCTTGATCCCATGAGCTGTGAGATCATCAGCTGAGCCAAAACCAGGAGTCAGACGTTCAGCCGACTGAGCCCCCCCAGGTGCCCCTCTTTGCCACCTGTTCAGTTGGGTGGCTTGTGTTTTCATTGTCGCGTTATAGCAGGTCTTTACGGATTCTAGGTACAAGTCCCTTATCAGACACGTGATTTGCAAATATTTTCTGCCATTTTATGGGTTGTCTTTTCACTTTCTTGATGGTGTCCTTTGAAGCACAGAAGTTTTCCATTTTTATTTAGTCCGATTTTGTTCTTTCCCTTGTTGCTTAGGCTTTTGGCATCATAGTCTCAGAGTCCTTTCTAAGTCCAGGGTCATGAAGATTTACTCTTATGTTTTCCTCAGAGTTTTACACTTGTAGCTCTTACGTTTAGGTCTTCGATCCATTTGAAGTTAATTTTTGTCAACAGTGTGAAGGGTCCACTTCGTTCTTTTGCCTGTGGCACCCAGTTGCGCCAGCACCGTTGGTTGAAGTGCTGTTCTCTCCCTGGATAATCTTGGCCTTCTTGTTGAGAAGTCGTTGACCAGAGATGTATGAGTCCACCCTCGGGCCGGCACCACACTGCCTCGGTCACTGTAGCCTTGTAGTAAGTGTTGAAATGGGGAAGCAGGAGTCCCCCAGTTTTGTTTGAACCCTATAAATGTTCTAGCCCAATGTGATGAATGGTTATGTCAACACATTGGACAACTGAGGTGGAATTGATGAACTCCTAGAAAGATAGGCGCTCTGGAGACTTAATGAGAAATACACAATTTGAATAGATCTGTAGCCGTTAAAAGAGATTGATTTAATGATCCAAAAACTACCCATAAAGAAAAGCCCAGCTTTGCTGTTGAATTCTACCGAACAGTTAAAGAATTAAAACCAGTTCTTCAGAAACTCTTTTAAGAAACAAAAAAAGGGAACAGTTTCCAACTGATTTTGTGAGGCCAGTGTGACCTGCACAGCAAAACCAAAGATGTCACAAGAAAGAAAACTACAGACCAGTATCAGTTATAAATGCAGATACAAAAAGCCTTAAGTACTAGCAAATCAGATCCAGCAACATAGAAAACTTATTGTATACCAGGACCAACTGGGCTTCATCCTGGAAACACAAGGCTGGTTTAACATCTGTAAATCAGTGTAATGCGTGACATCCATGGAATGAATAAAAGTTGTGTGATTGTCTCAAAAGACACAGAAAAGGCATTTGATAATTCAACACCCTCTTGTGATAAAAACACTCAAAAAACTAGGAATAGAAGGGCACTTCCTCAACCCTATAAAAGGCACCTCCTAAAACCCACAGCTGATGTCCAACCTACTGGTGGAAAGCCGGACGTGCCCCCCGCCAGGTCAGGAACGAGACGAGGGTGCCCCCACTCACCACTTCCATTCAACATTGTACTCTGTTCACAGATCACGTGATCTTCAAGATACAGAGTCCTAAGGAATCCGTGAAAAATAGTTATAGCTAATTTCAGCTGCAGGGTACAAGTTCGTTGTAAAAAATCAATTGCATTTCTATACACTTGCAACAAATGATCCAAAATGAAATTAAGGAAAAAAAATCCATTTACAAAAGCACAAAAAGAATAAAACACTTCGGAATAAATCCAACAAAAGGAGTGCGAAACGTATACTCTGGAAATTGAAAACAACGTTGAGAGAACTTAAGGAAGATCTAAATAAATGGGAAAACACTCAGTGTTCGCGGATCGGGAGACTTCCCACCGTTAAGGTGGCACGCGTCCCAAACCGTGAGCAGAGCCGTGCGACCTTACGGACCCCCGCGGATGCCCTGTCGGGACCTTCAAACTGATTCTACCACGTGTATGGAACTTCAAGGCACCGGCAGGGCCAATGCACTCTTGCATTGAGAGACTCTTGGGTCTCAGAAGAGTTTTTGGAGTCTATGAAAGTAGGTGTTTTGTTTCAGGGTGGCACTGGGAGGAGTCCTGGGGAGGGGAGTGAGCGCGTTAACATCTTTGGCTCCGCGTAAGTGAACTTCAAATTATAACATCGACTAAGAGAAATTCGGTGCCCCGGCCCCTCGGCGGCCTGCCTGGGGGTCTGAAGGCTCGGGGGGTCCACACCCACATGGAGCCCGGGGGACGGGGGTGGTGCCTGGAAAGCACCTGCCACCACCCTGTGCCGGGTCCCCCGGTTTCCAGAGGTGAGGCCGGCAGAGGACTCCCAAGAAGATGGCAGGAAGAAATCTGTCTTCCCTGCAGGCTCTTCATTTCAAACCCACAGAAGGGGTGGAAGGCCGGCGCTCTGCTGACTCACGTGCACCTGCACCGCGCTTTGGGCCGTTAACGTTCGCCGCGTTTTCCGGGCAGTCCTGTCCCCCGTCCACGTCTGCGTGCGCGGACACGTGTCCACACGCGGGAGCGTCTGCGACGTGCATGTCCACGCTCATCACACATCTGTGCGTGCGCACACGCGTGGCACACGTACCCACATGCGCGCACGTACACGCTTTCCCGCGGCAAAGTGAGGTGCGGCATCCTGACCGTTGCCCTGGCAATTCCGTGCATCTCCCGAAGCGAGGAATTCACGGTCTGTCCATACTCATTTGAGTCTGTCCATACTCAAATGTGCCCCGGTGCCCGGTGACGTCCATTACAGAGCCAGCTCATATCTTCGCTCCGCGGCCCCAGACCCGTGGAGGTGCACACGTTGCACTTGGTGGGGTGGCTCCTCTCCTCCTTGCTCTGGAACCCCCCTCCCGCCGTGTCTTTCCTGACGTGGACAGCTCTGGGGAGTCCAGCCGGCTGTCCAGTGGAACGGCCCAGGCCGACTTGACCAGCTGCTTCCCCGTGTTTGGACTCAGGCAAGTGCCCCGGGCAGATGGCCACGGGTCCTCCTGGTGGCCTTCATCGGGAGGTGGGAGGTGGTAGACGTGGCGGTGGCCCCGGCCAGGCCGAGCCCAGCGGGTGCTTGGTCCCCGCGACATTTGACACCTGGGGAATCTCTGCCCTCCGACCACATCTCACTTCCGTGACCGTGCTTCCCAGTGGGTGGCCGTGCTCTGTGGGGGTGGGGCTGCACAGACCTCCCCCCACCCCCAGGGAGGCCCAGGGTCCCCTCAGGCTCGTGGCGGGGACTAGCAGCCCACCCAGCGGAGCGCCGGGCGATGCTTGGCGTTAGCTGGGAGCCGAGATAGTTCCCTTGGGTGTCACTGTCCCCGTAGGGCATTTGAGTTTGGAGGCTGGAGGGTCATTCTTCCCACCAGACCGCCCCTCCCTCCCTGGAGGCAGGGACACCAGAGCCTTGGAAATGCTGGGGTACATCAGCCACAGCGGTGTTGGGGGAAGAGCTGAGAACGCATCGTCATGAACGTGGGGGGCCTCTGCCCTCCCCACAGTGGGGAGGGTGAGTTTGAACCACGCGCCGAGGACTGAGTTGAAGAGGGAGGACCGGACGCTCTGGTGGTCAGACATCAGGCGGGGCTTGCCGTGTTCCTGCCGCCGCCTGTCCCTTCGGGGTTGTGTGCTCAGCTCCCACGGGGCAGTGGGGCCAGGCGGGCTCCTCGGGTGACTGAGCGCCCACCAGGGAGGGCAGGTGCCTGTGGGCCCCGGCCTGGGCCCTGGCTGCCTGCCACCTCACGCCCCTTCACCTGGACAGTGGCCCCGAGGCCGGGCAGTGGCTGGTGGGGAGGCCCGGTGGGGGGCAGCGGCCCGCCAGTGAGCAGAGCCTTCAGTGGGCATCTCATGATGAGCCGGTCTTTTATCCTCGTGTTTGAAAAAGTCACCCACGAAATGCAGAGTTTGGGCAGAGCACTTGGGCGCGTTAGGCAGTTATAACCCAGTTACACCACAGGAAGATGAAAAGTCGTGTTTTCATTTAGAAAGAGCTGGAAATGTATGCACAGCGTAGGGACCTTTACCGGCCCTGCTGCCTCCTAGGAGCGTGGGTGCCCAGGTCTGCTCCTCAGGGGTCGGGGACACATGCCAGGGCTGGCCTGGGACCGTCCCTGGCCTCCGAGGGAGGAGCAGGAAAGAGGGCCCCAGGGTTACCTGAGGAGGGGTCTCTGCGTCGGGGGGCAGCGGGGATGGGCCCAGGGGAGGAAGGGGTGAGGACCCTGGGCTCTGGGCAGCCAAGGGGCCTCAGCATGAGGGGCGACGTGTGAGGTCACGATGGAAGGCTCTCTGAGAGGCGAGTGCACTCAAAGCCCTTCTCGGAAGCTCACACAAGGCTCGTCTGAGACCAGAGCGTTGTCTTGTTTCTTGCAGGCTGGTTTTTTCTGTTCACATGTGGGTGTTTTGTGCTTTTTCAAAAATGAAAATAAAAGACCACATTATTCAGGAATCCAGACCGGACAGACCAAAAGATGGGACAGACCCTGGTGTGGGGGGAGGGGGGAGCAGCTGCCTCGTCGGAGCCCCTGCTGTCCTGCGAGGTCCCTGTGTGTTCTCCGTGTGTCTGTCCATAGGGGCGCGAGGTTGCCCCCAATGCTGGGAGCTGCAAGGCCGCCCAGGCTGCCCGCGCTCTGGCCGGGCCAGACGGGGCCGCGCTCTGGGCTTCTGTGGGCGGCACCGGGTGCCCAGAGACCTTCTCAAGCGCGTGAAGCGCCTCCGTGGGCGCGTGGGGGTCAGTGCGCCTCCTTCCGCAGGGGTTGTCTCTGGAGTGCCGCCTGAGCCGTGTCCCCAGACTGCGTCCCCAGCCTGGGTGCCCTCACCTCGGGGCTTTCCGGACCCCTCCCTGCTACTTTCTGGACCTGTACGAACACACGAGTGACTGAGTCCCCCCGGGGCGTGACGAGGGGTCCTGCTGCCCGGGGCGGCTTCCCTTGGCCACAAGGACCCGAGCGCTGACCATCCGCGGGGGGGTTCCTCTTCTTTGACTCTTGGGGACACTGAGGCACTCGGACAGAGAGGGGTCGCTTTTCCCTGTTGACTAGCAGGTTTCAGGCCCGGGAAACAGACGTTGAGACACTTTACAGGGAGCGGCTCCAGTCGTGGCTCCGGCACCCCCCAAGGTGTGGCCTCCGCCTCAGGGTGGCCTAGTCGAGGAGCAGTGGTGCTGGGGGCGGGGCAGCCCAGAAGGAGCCTCGGTGCCCACAGACACCCCGTGTCGCCCAGCTGGGCGGCTGACCCCTGTTCCCCAAGGGTCGGGCCGCGGCTGCCCAAGCAAACTCCTGGGACTCCCCGGCCCGACCCAGCACAGACGGGTGTTCGGGTCTGGGGCTGCCACGGCCGCAGCGTCGACTAGATGGGGTGCTTTGCATGGACCATAAGGAGTGGCTTCCTGGGGCCTTGGCCAGCCAAGTGCTTTCAGAAGTGTCGCACCCGACCCAAAGACACTTGTGCCTCACCCACTGGAAGTGGGTTGTCCCCTTCTTCTCTGTCCCCACGGGCAACTGGGTGATTATCCAACCTCAGCGGGAGGCACAGGCTCCGGCCCACGAGCCGGACAGGACCCTTTACACGGAGCCGGTCGGAGCCCCCGGGCCCAGACCCCACAGGGAGCGTCCCAGGAGCTGGGCCTGCTGCAGCCGTGGTGGAAGAGGGGTCGAGGGGAGCCTGGTCTACACCACAGAGCTGTCTGTGCATGAGCCTGTGCTGTCTGTGCACGTGAGCCTGCATGCACGTGCGAGTGTACACACACGTGAGTGAGCGAGCGTGCTCGAGTGCGAGCGTGCGTGTGAACGGGACATGTGTGCACGTGCGTGCGCGTGCGTGAGCGTGCACCCGCGAGCGTGAGGCCGTGATGTGTGTGGCGGTGACCGGTAGGCAGCGCACACAGGCTGCTCCCCGGGGCCGCGCTGCTGTGTCCGGGGAAGGTTAACCGTGTGACGTTCTAGCAGTGCTCCCAGGTGACCGTGGCCTCTGGAAGGTGGCAGGAGGGGCGGGGTCTGGAGTGTGAGGGCACCGGTGGGGCGTGGGGGGTGCAGGGCCGCCTCCCGCTCCCGGTTCTGCCTGGAAAGGCGAGTCGGGCCAGTGGGTGCGGGGCTGGCCTTGCCGGAGGGGGCCCAGGGAGTAACTGAGTGCACAGGGCCACCTGGGGGGATCAGGGAGCTGCCCCCCAGCAGAGCAGCCTGGGGTCCCCTCCCCCCACGAGTGGGAGAAGAGAGGGCCTTGGAATTCCTGTCCTGAGATTTTCCAGAGACATTTTAGGCATAAAATCACATTAGTGAATCTTCAAGCAAAGAGACGATTCTCTGGGCATTTCTGAGAATTCGGAGCATCGTGGGGATTAACGCTGGGAACGCGGCCTCACAGAGACACAGATGTTTGCATATGGATGTCCCCGTCCTCGGGGGGACACGGCATTCCCCTGTCCTGAAACTCGAGTTCCCAACTCCGACAGCCGGGCTCTGCCCTCTGGACGGCAGTTAACTGATTGTGTCCTCAGTGCTCTGAGCTGGGGACAGTCGGGGGACACGTCTTCAGGGCTCTCACCACAGCTGCTAGACTGCTGAACCCAACTCTGGGGGAGGAGGGGTCCAGCCACAGCCTGGAGCAGACCGGGTTCGAGGGGACGTGGGATCTGGTGTAGAGTGTGGTGGTAAAACCAGCGTGTGGGGGTGTGTGTGTGTCTGTGTGTGTGTGGTTGTGTTGTGTGTCTGTGTGGTTTGTAGTGTGTGTCTGTGTGTGGTGTGAGTGCACGTGAGCGTGCATGAGCAAGCGTATTTGCACGAGTGAGCAAGGACATTTGTGTAAGCGTGGCCGGGGAGCCTCCCCTCCCCCCAGAAGAGGCCAGAGCACCAGCCCCGCCCCCCCCCCCCCCCCCCCGCGGGAGCCCAATGTGGCCCGGAGGCGGCGGCACCTCCAGCCTCGCCAGCCAGCCCGCAGTCCTGCTGCGCGTCCCAGGGAGGGGGGCGGGGCGCAGCAGCTCTCGGGGTAACAGGAGCCCCCACCCCCGGGGCCCCGTGCAGAGTCGGGGTAACCTGAACCACCCCCTCCCCAACCCGTGCAGAGACGCGGTAGTTGTGTCGGGCCCAGCACGTGGGCTCCGGGGAGAAGGTCGGAGGGGCGTCCCGGGGCACCGGTGGTCGGGGGGCTGAGGAGCGCGTGGCTCAGAGCAGGCGGGCGCCTGGCCCCTTGGTCCCCGACCACCCGCCCTCGGGGTCCTCCGTGGAGAACGTAGCCGAGGCGGCACTTGCTGCGGGGGAATTGGAACGTGGAGCACTTCTGAAGTTCCAGCGTCGCCACAGATTGGTGGCCCCGGGCCAGGCTCCTCCGGGGTGCTCTCCGCCGCGGGGAAGGCAGGCGCGCCCGGAGCTGCCCAGGGTGCCCTGCGTCCCCAGCCCTGCTCCCAGCAGACGGCCCCTGCCGGGCCGGGCCCCTTCTCGCGGAGGACACCCCCACGCCTGCGCCGCCGGCACGCGTGTCGGCGGAGGGCGCTGGGTGCGCCGCGAAGCGGTCTGCGGCTGCTTCCAAGACGGGTGACAAGTTCGCTGGGGTGCCTGTCCCCTCGATTTAGAGGTCTGAGCCTTCTCCCTCCGCCCAGGCTGAGAAGGTGGAAGGAAGGAGCCCCCTGGAAAGGCCAACCGAGCGGCAGGCGGCGGGCGGGCCGGGCGGGGAGGGCGGGGCCAGGCCAGGCCAGCCCCGCCCCTGGGACGCAGACACCGCCCGCGGCCCCGGCGGAGCGCACTGCACCGATGGCTCGCGACCCCGGCGGCCGCCTGGGCCTTCTGCTGCTGCTGCTGCTGCTCACCTATGGCCTCGCGGCCGCCCAGGTTGACCTACTGAACTGGCTGTGGGCCCCTAGGACCGCTGGGCCCACGGTGGAACCGGCCTCCGCGCCCCCGCGCAGCCCACACGTGCAGCCCACGGAGGAGACCGCGGCTCACGTGGCCCCCCGGGATGACCCCACGGAGCAGGGGAGAGCCCCTGACAGCCCTGAGCCGCCCCCGGGGAGGCTGGAGACCGGCCGGGACCAGGCTTCCGCCGTACCCACTGCCTCCACGGCGGGCCCGGACACGAAGGAGGAGAACATCGCCGGCGTCGGAGCCAAGATCCTGAACGTGGCCCAGGGCATCCGCAGCTTCGTCCAGCTGTGGGACGGCACCACTCCCAGCCAGAGCTCCACCGGGGCGGAGACGCCAGCCCCTGGGACCCCCACGGCCCCCCTCACCCTCCCGGGGCCCTCCGGCGTCCCCCCGGAGGACGGGACCACTCTCTGGCTGAGCAGTAGGGCCCTGACCTCTCCGGACACCCAGAGGACCGAGGCTGGCACCCTGCCAGTGCCCACCCAGCTGCCTCCCTCCCCCGGCAGGCCCCGGGCACCGCTCAGGGAGCCCTCTGTGCCGCCATCTTCTCCAGGTAGAGCTTCTCTCTCCTCTGTGCCGGGCGGGGCCCCTCCCCGGGGGACACAGCCGTCCCCGAGGCGGCCCCACGATCTGGACGGCGGAGGACCCTCCCCCGTGGCCGCCCGTGCTCGCCGGCAGCGCCGACTCGCTGACAGCCGCAGGCCCGCGCCGCATCTGCTTCCGCTGGTGACGGGTCTCCCGGGCGCCCACGCTGCCCCCTTGGCTCTGTCCTCTGACCTCCCCGCCCTGGTGTCTCCGATCCCACTCCCCGCTGTCACCGGGGACAAGGGTGCTTGGGCTCCTCACGTGGCTAACTCTGTGGGGCCTGGTCTCGCTAATAACTCCGCGCTGCCCGGGGCTGACCTGCCGACCCCCACCCGGCAGCCTGCCCGCCCCGCCGGCCGCTGCCTGCCCCTGCCGCCCTCCCTGCCGGTCTGCGGTCACCTGGGCATCGGGCGCTCCTGGCTGCCCAACCACCTCCGGCACGCCAGCAGCGAGGAGGTGCGGGCCGCGGCGCGGGCGTGGGGGCCCCTCCTCCGGACGCACTGCCACCGCTTCCTCGCCTGGTTCTTCTGCCTGCTGCTGGCCCCGCCCTGCGGTGCTGGCCCGCTGCCCGCCCCTCCGCCCTGCCGCCAGTTCTGCGAGGCCCTGGAGGATGCGTGCTGGAGCCACCTGGACGGGGGCGGGCTGCCGGTCACCTGTGCCTCGCTCCCGGCCCAGGAGGACGGGGTCTGCGTGTTCATTGGGCCGGGTGCAGGTAACTGGCAGGCCCATCCTCCCCACCCTGTCCTTCCTGTCCCCCCCAGGGGAATTTGGCCGTGCTGGTGTGAGCCTGGAGCAGAGGCCCCCACCCCGCCCACGATGCGAGCGAGAGGCAGAGGGGGCGTGATGCCGCTTTGCAGGCGGGAGGCTGAGCCCTGGAGTGGGAGAGAGGGCGTGTGACCCTGGCACGGTGCACGACAAGGGCCGAGGCTCGGGAGCAATCCCTGTCTGAAGGTCGTGGCTCCTTCCGTCCTCCCCATGGCTCCAAGATAGCCGTTGACACCCGCAGTTACGGGGGTGACGGGGGGGGGGTGGTGGAGACAGAGGCATGAGGCCGTGACCTGACCCGCCAGCCAAATTCTGGCTCCTCTGGCCCATTGTGGTCCAGTCTGCATGGCTGGGGGGGTTCATGGAGGCTGAGGGGGCCTCCAGGGTTCGATGCTGGAGGGAGGGTTCTTGCTGCTTAGAAGGTCAAGGGGTCACAGCCGTGTGAGCAGTGGGTTGTGGAGGTCAGGGGCTGCCCCATCCGGATCTGTGAGCTCTGGGGGCCGCTCCTGGGCCTCACTCCCCACGTGGGCCGTGCCCCATCGCCCCGTGGTGACAGGGGACAGGGCAGGGCTGTAACCTTAGAAAGGCCCCCCAGCTGCCTCTGTCTCCACGGGTGGGCCCCTGAACAGTGTGCCTACTCCCGTTGACCCTCGAGGCCCCGTCCCGTCCCCGTTGGGCTGTGTGTCCGGCTTCCCCTGCCCCCCACCCCACGCCCTCGGGAGCGGCCTTGACCTGCTTCAGTCCCTGGGGTCATTGGGCTTCAGAGCGGGCTGCACTGGACCCCAAGGTGGGGGGTGTCACGCTGCTGGTCCCCTCAGGGATGTGTCCCTGTGCCCACCTCCA
Source organism: Felis catus (assembly GCF_018350175.1). NCBI lineage: Eukaryota > Metazoa > Chordata > Mammalia > Carnivora > Felidae > Felis > Felis catus. Next base: position 1,308,812 of record NC_058376.1, on the reverse strand, counting down.
AGGAGGAAGCATGTGGGATGGGATGGAGGGGGACCGTGGCTGCCGCGGGCGGACGAGCAGGCAGGCTGAGCCCTGCGTGTGAGTGAGCAGGAGTGGCCAGGAGGTCATCTGGCCGAGGAGCATCCTGCGTGGGGCCCTGCAGTCCCAGTGTGTGCAGAGCCAAGGGCCCTGTGGCTGCCAGGGAACAAGGGCGGGAGCTGGGGCTGGGGGGTTCTCATGCAGCAGGCAGGGCTGCGTGGGGTGTGGAATTTCTCTGACCGCAGCTGCCTCAGTCAGCCAAGTGGCCTGAAAGGGACTTCTCACTGGACATCTGCACACGTTGGCAGGGCCCCCGCCGGTCAGGGAGGCCGTGTTCCCGGTGGAATCCTGGGGAATTCCTCTGTCAGTGCTAACTGCCTGTGCCCCCTCAGGTCAGAGGTGGGGGTCAGGCCTCCATCACAGCAGGGACCCCTCCTGGGTGTGGTCTGGCAGGGCGAGGGTCCCCGGGGGAGCCAGAGCTGGGGGCTGGGACCACCCACTGCTAGGCCACTTGATGGGGGTGGGCAGGGCGGGAGGAAGGCCCTGATCCGGAGGGAAGGGACTAAGGGGGACCCTAGTCCCCTCCTTCGTGTTGGTAACTGGTCCCCCAGCAGTGAGTGTGAGGATCCTGGCTGAGGGAGGTCCTTGGGCTACCTGGCTATTGGGAGGCTGTGGGGGAGGGGGATTATGGGGGGGGGTGTGGGGGGGGCGGTTTTCTATAGCAGAGGGAGACCCGAAGGGTACGTGCTGCTTCTTTCCCGGGACCCCCACCAGAACTGCCCACGGAGGCTCCCCACCAAGGCACCGCCATTTCTGTCCCTTCTCTCGAGTGTGTCCTACATGGGGGCCACAGGCTCCAGGGCAGAGATGGCCCCCACTCCCCTCACGCTGGGGCAGTGGGGTGTGGACGGATCACTTGGTCCCTGCACACCAGCCCGAGCTGCAGCTCTGTCCAGCCCCTTGGAAGTGCCTCTCCTTATCTGCTTTCTTCTCATTCCCACAGGGAGAGTTGGGGGGGAGCGGCAGGCACCAGCCCTGGACTGGGGGTGGGGGGGGGACAGTGCAGCCACTGGTTGGGGCCCAGGGAGGTGGTCGAGAGGAGAGGGCTGCTATGGGAGCTCCCATGCAGGGGCTGGAGCTGGCCGTGGGTCAGCACGCCGTTGGGGACCTGTGTCAAGTCTGTCTCTGTGGGCTTGTCTCTCAGGACCCAGAGAAAAATACGTAGGGCCCCCACACAGGAGAGGCTCAGCCAGCAGGGGGACTGTCCCCTGGGAAAGGGGGCACCAAGTGGGGGCATCGCCACAGCACAGTAACAGGCAGCCTGACGGTGAAGACAAGGTCACGTTCTGAGCCTGGAGCAGGTGTTGTTACGCTTGTGTACAGGGGAGAAACTGAGTCTAGTGGGGATAAAGATGTGTGTGCGCTGCCCGGCTAGCAAGAGGGAGCTGGGAGCTGGACCCAGGCAGCCTAGCTCCCGGACTGGACCCAAGTGCCACATGGACGCCGGACAAGCAGAACCCCAGGCTGCGAGGACCCCAGGTGGCCGGTGGGGTCCCGTCACTGTGACGGTTCTGAGGCTGGCGCTGTCTTCTGGGGACGTCTGCCCTGGACCTGCCGTGTGCTCAGGCTTCCCCACTGCTGGGCTTTGCGTCTACTGTTTAACGAAACGTGAATTCGAAAACAGTGTGGTTTAAGTGCTTCAATGACTTGAGGCCTCACTTCACTTTAAGACCAGACCAGACCACCTTCGTGGAAAAATACTTAGGCTTACCTTTCACCTCTTGGCAACCTACAAATACCGTTTGAGGACGCCGACTGAACTTTGCACAGATGCACTTGCCGTGGCTTTGGTGTCTCATTCTTTCTTGCTGGGGTGTCAGGTGCCCAAATCGGTGGATGACGTTGTCTGCAGGTAAGGAGGTACGCAGCGCTTGGAATGGGGTTTCCTTGACCATCCACCCCAGGAGCATCAAGCTTACCGTTGTCTCCAGTGGCTATTCCTTCCTGCACTGAAGAACTGAGGTAGGACATCATGCAGACAGGAGCTCACCTTTGGCCTCACTGAGGAGGAGCAAGATGGCGGCTGCGATTGTGCCCATGTACTGGCAGGTTGGACCCTCCACATGGGGACTCATAGGACCATCTCCCTGACACTGTCCTTCCCCTTAGTGAAGGAGTTGTCCATCCTGCCACAGGGAAGTCATTTGTGACCGCTTTCCTTTTCAGTTGAGAAATCAAATCTTGAACTATTGTTACTATTATATTTCATGTGAGCAGCTGGTCCACCCACCCACTTTCATCCACCCATCCATCCATCCACTCACCCACCTATCCGCCCATCCATCCATCCACTCACCCACCCACCTATTCACCTGTCTATCCATCCACTCACACATCCATCCACCCACCCATCCATCCATCCATCCATCCATCCATCCATCCATCCATCCATTCATCCATCTATCCATCTACTCACCCATCTATCTACCCACTCATCTGTCCATCTATCCATCCATCCATCCATCCATCCATCCATCCATCTATCCACCCATCCCTTCACCCATATGTCCATCCATCACCCATCCATCCATCCACCCACCCATCCCTTCACCCATATGTCCATCCATCACCCATCCATCCATCACCCATCCATCCATCCACCCACCCACATATCCGTCCACCCACCCATCCACCCATCCATCCGTCCACCCACCCACCCATCCACTCACCCATCTATCTACCCACTCATCCATCCATCCATCCATCCATCCATCCATCCATCCACTCACCTATCCGTCCACCCACACATCCATCCATTCATCCATCTGTCCATCCACCCACCCACCCACCCACCTATCCATCCACTCACCCATATATCCACCCACTCACCCACCCATCCACCCATCCACCCACTCACCCACCCACCTATTCACCTATCCATCCACCCACACATCCATCTACCCACCCACCCATCCACCCATCCACTCATCCATCCATTCATCCATCTATCCATTTACTCACCCATCTATCCACCCACCTATTCATCCATCTATCCACCCATCCATCCATTCATCCATCTATCCGTTCACCTACCCACTTACCCCATCCATCCATCCATCCATCCATCTATCTATCCACCCATCCATTCACCCATATGCCCATCCATCACCCATTCATCCATCCACCCACCCACCCATCCACCTAACCATCCATCCATCCATCCATCCATCCATCCATCCATCCATCCGCCCATCCACTCACCAATCTATCCACCCACTCATCCATCCATCCATCCATCCATCCACTCACCCATCTGTCCATCCACACATCCATCCATCCATCCAACCATCCATCCATCCATCCATCCACTCACCCACCAACCTATTCACCTATCCATCCATCCACCCACACATCCATCCATTCATCCATCCATCCATCCATCCATCCATCCATCCATCTGGATATCGGATCAGGTTTACCATGTGAGAATGTGATTGTCACATGTAATATGCAATTTGTTTTTGTCTTGAAACCTGTCTGGAGAGAACCCACAAAGCAGGCAGTGGGAGCAGATGCTCAGCTTCACACGGTTGAGTTTTGTGTGTCAGTGATTCCAATGTAGGATCTTGTTTGGGATCATTTCTCTTCCTGGTATATGGGCCCAGCCTCTCCCCCACTGCCATGCTGGTTTCCCTCTATGTTCTCTTTCTGATCTCCTGATTCTTGGAGTATGCAGGAGGCTCAGCAGCCCCTTCCTGTACTGGGGCCATGCGCCCAGAGAGGCTGACCTTGTGACCGGCAAGAGTGGCTGTGGGTGCTGCCTTGTCCACTCCAAGCAGCACATCCAGTGTTGCGGGAGCCTCGGCATGTGTTTGAAGTACATAGAACTGTTCAGGGACGCCTGCCTCCTGACAGGGCTCCTTACACAGAGGTCTGTGGGCAGCCCCACTTGGAAGGAACAGGCTCTGCAGACATGGGCCTCAGTTCCGAGGAGGAGAGAGGGTGCAGAGCAGCTGGGGCTTAGAGTGAGCCTTCCTTCTCCTAAGCCCGCAAGTTCTGGCCCTGGGGGACCGTCTCTGCCTGCCATTCTCATCCCTTAGGACCACTCTGCCCCATCATCTTGTCCTCTGCTGCTTCTCTCCTGGGTTACATTTTTATCCCAGAACTAGCTCATGAGCTACACTGGCATTGAGATGGGAGTCACACAAGAGAGAGCTGAAGCCAGCTCCCGAGCCCCCTCGCTGCTGGTTTCCCGTTCCCTCTGTGGATTTGCGTACGTGCGTGTCTCCTGTGGCTGCTGTAACAAATAATCGCACTTAGCGGCTTAAAACAATACAGATGTGCAACCTGACGGTTCTGGAGGGCAGAATTCCGAAATCCGTCTCACTGGGCTAAGATCAAGGTGTCTGTCCTGTGTTCCTTTTGGGGACTGCAGGGAAGAGTCCGTCCCCTGCCTTCTGGGGGCTGCCCAAGTGCCCCTGGCTGGGAGACACACATGCTTTTAAGGATGTATGTCATTAGATCTGGTTAATCTCCCCATCTGGGGCCGAAACATTAATCACACCTGCAAAGGACCATGCGCAGGTTCCAGACATTGTGGAATGGACATCTTGGGGCCACAGTGTGTGCACAACGTGCAGACAAGTGTGGTTGTTAAAGGTGGAGCCCACGGGGTGAGAGCACGTCTCCACTTCCGAGGGTGTTCATTAGTCTCTCAGTCCACCTTTACAGCCTTTGATGTTTCCTGAAATGTTTGTTCTCAGTGTATTTTCCTCTTTGACATTGACCTTACGTTCCGCACTCACCCCAGACATTTTTTCCTTTTTGGTTGCGACTGTATGTAACAACATGACATGTCCAGAGCCTTCTTTAAACACTTCATTAGGTTCAGGGAGCCTCTGCACATGGGTCTCACTCAGGTCCTTATGTTCTAGTCTAACAAGAAAGTAGGATGAGACAGTGTCTCAGGGACCTTCTCCACCGTTGTTGGGTGTATGTGGCTGATAACTGGCTCGTCTCATCTCAGTGGATTGTCAAAAAGTGTCCCACTTGCCCCCACCCCCACACACGCACAGCCTCCCCCGCTGTCAACATCCTCCACCTGACTTGTGCGTTTATTGCCATCTATGAACCTGCACTGACACCTCATCACCCAGAGTTCATAGTTTCCACTGGACTCGCTCTTAGTGGTGCGTGTTGTGTGGGTTTGGACAGATGTGTAATGACAGCTGTCCACCGTCACGGCGTTGTAATGAGGAGGGAGTGTTTTCACTGCCCTAAAAGCCTCCGCATTCTACCCATTTATCCACACCACCCCCACCACCCCTGGCAACCCCTGACCTTGCTGTTGTCTCCATGGTCCCGCCTTTTCCGGAACGTCGCCCAGATAGAATCGTACAGGATGCAGCCTCTTCAGATTGGCTGCTGTCACTTAGTGAGATGCACCCACGGACCCTCCGTGTCTTCGTGGCGTGACGGCCCGCTCCTTCTTAGTGCCGAATACCATCCCGTCATCTGGACGCACCCGTGTGTTTGCCCATCGCCTCCCGAAGGGCACCTTGGTGGCTTCCAAGGTCTGGCAGTTATGAATAAAGCTGCCGGAAACATCCGCCTGCGGGTTGTCGTGTGGACGTGAACGTTCACCTCCTCTGGGTAGACCTCAAGGAACACGACCACTGGGTCGTATGGTCAGAGCGTGTTCGGTTTTGTAAGAAACCGGCCAACCTTCCTCCGCGGCGGCTGCCCCTCTCTGCTTTCCCGCCAGCAGTGAGGGAGCGTTCCTTCTCCGCGTCCCCACCAGCGATCCGTGTTGTCGGTGTTCCAGGTTGTGGCCGTTCTCACGGGTGCACGGTGACGTCGTTGTCGTTTTCATTTTCTTTTTTTTTTTAATATGAAATTTACTGTCAAATTGGTTTCCATACAACACCCAGTGCTCATCCCAACAGGTGCCCTCCTCATTTTCATTTCCCTGATGACGTGTGACGTCTGTATGTCTTCTCTGGTGAGGTGTCTCTTCGGGTCTTTGGCCTACTTTTTAATCGGGTTGTCCGTTTTCTTATTGCTGAGTTTTAAGTGTTTGTGTATTTTGGATATATCTTCTTTTATCAGATATACGTGTTGCAAATATTTCTCCCAGCCTCTGGCTTGTCTGCTCATCTCTTACCAGTGTCTTTCGCAGAACAGAGATTTTACATTTTGATGCAGTCCAGCTTATCAGTTAGGTTGTACCTTTGGTGTTGTATCTAAAAAGTCGTCCCCCTGCCCAAGGTCCCCGAGGATTTCTCCTGTATCATCTTCCAGGCGTTCGATAGTTTTGCATTCTACGTTTGGGTCTGCAATCCGTTGTGAGTGAACTGTTGTGAAGAGTGTAAGGTCTGCGTCCAGATTCCCCTTCGAGCGCCCCTCATGGAAGAGACTCTTTGCCCCCTTGATTGCCTTTGCTCCTTTGTCAGGGATCCGTCGGCTGTCTCTGTGTGGCTCTCCTTCTGGGTTCTCCATTCTGTCCCATGGATCGATTTGTGTGTCCTTTCTCCACCACCACACTGTCTTGATCACTGTAGCTTTACAGCGAGTCCTGAAGTCAGTAGTGTCGGTCCTCCAACTTTGTTCTTTTTCAACATTGTGTTGGCTATTCTGGGTGTTTTGTCTCTCTATAAACTTTAGAATCGGTTTGTCAATAGCTACAAAATGACTTGCTGGGGTTTTGATGGGGATCACATTCAATCTACAGACAGACCAAGTTGGGAAGAACTGACATCTTCACAGTATTGAGTCTTCCTATCCATGAACATGGAATATCTCTGCGTTTATTTAGGTCTTTGATTTAGTTCAGCAGAGTCTTATAGTTTCCCTCATGTAGATGTTGTACATATATTTGTTATATTTACACCTAAGTAACTAATTTGTGGGAATGCTAATGGGAATGGTATTATGTTTTGCAAATTCTGCTTGCTCATTACTGGCATAGAGGAAAGTGAATTTTGTATATTAATCTTGTATCTCATAACCTTGCTATAATCACTGATTAGTTCCACTCATTAGTTCCAGTGATTTTAGGGCCGTGGCCTTCAGAGGCTTACTCCCGATGGGAACCATGAGGCATTTCACGGAGAGAGAGAAGGAGCCGTCTGTGAGTCGCTGGTCTCCACGGGGCTGCCCCTGTAGCATGCTGCTGTCTTTCAGCCCAGGACAACAGCGGCTGGTGCATCTTGCCTTCTGAATTAATTTGGAGAACTTCTAGCCGCCCGGGAGGAAGGGCAGTGGTGGGCATATCCACGTGTAACTCTGAGGACAGCTGAGTCAGGGCAGCAGGGCCATTAGCACACAGGCCGCTGAGAGTCCTGTTTTCTTCATCTCAGAACATCTCCCTGAGTGCACCCTCAGGCCCCGGGGACTTCTGACGTGAAGGGACGATCACAGCAGCCACCATCTTGGTGGCCACCAGTGTCTGTCTTTGAGCGTCAAGGGACCGCCGTCCTCCCAGAGCCCGGCGTCTTCCCGGAGGGCCCCCCCCCGCTCCCCACTTCCCATCGGCATGAGGGTCTTGCCGGTGAGCCTCGGGGGAGCCCCGGCTGGCTGGTGGTGCTGCCTACCGGGCGCGACGTCAGGCCCGTGCAGAGTGGAGAGGCCCACCCCTGCCCGGGAGCACCAGGCCTGGCAGGAATCCAAAGTGCGTGTCCTCATGTGGGTGGTGTCTGCCTCTCTTCTGTTTTCGTTCTTTGTTCTCAAAGAGCTCTTTGAAAGACAGAACTTGCCTTAGGAAGTTGGGGTTCAGTATTTCTTCCCCCTGCTCTGACTGGGAAGTCCCAGGTCAGCCTGGCCCTGCGGCTCAGGGACAGACCCCAGGTCCCCGTCACACACACACAGACGCACACATATTCGTGCGCACGGTCACACGCTCGCTCGCCACGGTCCTCGGGACATCTGCGCGTCGGCAGCCCCTTCCCGGAAGAGCGTCTCCCCCGTGTGAGTCACACCTCAGAGGTCGACCACACCCGGACAGTAGGTGGGGGTCTTGAGAGAAAAGGCTTTGGGTCGGGGCCCATGGCTGGACTGTGGCTCCAACCACGGGGGACTGGGCTCCGCCTGGTAAAGTGGGTGTGCATGCAGGAAGCCACCGACGTATAGGTGTCTCCTTGAACGGGTGTGTGCCCCCTCCTGTGTCCGGCGGTGACCGGGCTCCCCGGACAGAGAGGTGGCACTCCTGGTCCGAGGTCGTCAGGCTCGCGTGCCTTGGAGGCGTTCTCCTCAGTTGTACACCTGCAGGCTCAGGCAGGTACAGGTGCATGGCCAAGTCAGGCCCTGCTGGGGCCCAGGACCAGGTCGTGGAGAGCGGGGCCTGTGTCCCTCCCCCGCCCCGACAGCAGCCTCTGGTCCCACCTGGAAGGATGAGAAATGAGGGAGAACGCCGGGCACCACGGCCGTGTCCCCAGCCTAGACCGGAGCTCACGTGCTCTAGGACACCGAGGAAGAGGGTGCTCGAGCGGAAGGGAGGGCCGTCCAGTGTGAGCATCCGTTGGCGAAGGCGATCACGGTTCTCCCCAGTGGCTCATCCACCACGTGGCCCCTCTCCAGGTCAGGGTGGCTGTGGCACCGCAGCGTGGACGCCGTGGGAGGGGAGGGAAGCCCCCGACAAACCTGGGGCACTTGAGTGGGATTCGCCTACGGGCAGGCGCAGGACACAGGACTGGTTCAAGCCAGGACGGATCCTGCAAGAGACAGCCCAGCCTCCCGTTCTGATTTTCTACCCCCAGGGCTTTGATTAGTTTCCAGGCCGGTTCGTAATGAGGTAAAACCACAGGGAGCTGCTTGGCGTTCAGCTTTCTCTCCTCTGTAATGCAGTCAGCACCCCGGCCAGGTGCCTCGACTGGTGCCGGAGTATTGTTCCCGCTGTCTGAGGGTGGGCGTGGGGGTCGTGGAGGTGGAGTGGGGCCCGAGCATGGGGCGCGGATGGGGCGCAGCCCCCGGCACCCTCAGCGGGCTGCCCCACCGCATCCTTGCCCCCCTGGTTGGGGCGGTTCCTGTGGCGTCCCCCTTGGGCCTGTGAGCCACAAGCCCCGGCCCCGGGAGGGTGCCCGGAGAAGCAGGGCAGGTGCCAGGCGGGTGGGGAGCCCCTCGTGACTCAGTGTCCCCCTGGCACCCTGCCTGCTTGGTCTCTCCCACGCGCAGCCTCACCGGGGTCTCCCTCCTCTTTGCAGAGAGCCTGGGCACGGAGGTGGGGCTCCTGCAGCTGCTCGGAGAGCCGCCGCCCCAGCAGGTCGCCCAGGTGGACGACCCTGACGTCGGGCCGGCCTTCGTCTTCGGCCCGGATGCCAACAGCGGCCAGGTGGCCCGGTACCACTTCCCCAACCCGTTCTTCCGCGACTTCTCACTGCTCTTCCACATCCGGCCCGCCACCGAGGGCGCGGGGGTGCTGTTCGCCATCACGGACGCGGCCCAGGCGGTGGTCTCCGTGGGCGTGAAGCTGTCGGCCGTGCGTGACGGGCAGCAGCACATCCAGCTCCTGTACACCGAGCCCGGCGCCACCCGCACCCGCACGGCCGCCAGCTTCCGCCTGCCCACCTTCACCGGCCAGTGGACGCGCTTCGCGCTCAGCGTGGACGGCGCGACCGTGGCGCTGTTCGTGGACTGCGAGCTGTTCCAGAGGGTGCCCTTGGTGCGCTCCCCGCGGGCCCTGGAGCTGGAGCCCGGCGCCGGCCTCTTCGTGGCCCAGGCTGGAGGAGCAGACCCCAGCAAGTTCCAGGTAAGCTGACAGCCACCGCTGGTGTGGGGACCGGCCCTGGTGTGGGGGTCTGGCCCCCGGGGACAAGGGACGGTCTGCCTCCTGCCTTGTGCAGCAGTGCCAGGGAGAGGACCGCCCGCGGGGCGGGGCCGCTGGCCGCTTGAGTGCAGGCCCCGGTTGGGGATGTGGTGGAGGTCTCGGAGGCCCCCCGGCACCGTCCCCTTCCCAACTGGACCCCATCTGCGGCACACGAGAGCCCCTCCATTGTGCGTGGTGCCCGCGGTGACCCCGGGGTCCGGGCCCCCCTGCCCCACGGGGCGGACGGGAGTCAGCGTCCCGGCCCAGCTACGTGAGCTGTGCACATGGCGTGGCCCTGAGCGTGGGCTGTTGTGGGGGCGGGCTGCACCCTGGAGGGCGCACTCACCCGCCCCATCAACGTGCCGATGACCTTATTTTCACCAAACTGCTCAGCAGGCCCTCAGCGCAGCTTCCGAGCAGCGAGGGCAGAATTTCGCCAGGGCAACTGGCTCGTGGCGGTCCCACCATGTCCTCGGGGAAGCCCCCACCCCTAAGCCTGGCCTCGGCCTTTCATTCTGGGGGCAGGCGGGTCCCAGAGCCTGGAGGGGGTCTTTCTCCCGGGCCCTCAGCGCCCACGTTTGTTGGAAACTTGAGCCGGACTCCCTGCCTCCGGTGAACATCGCGTGGACACCCTCCACGGGCACTGACCCACAGACCCCCAAACCCTGACACTGGAGCCAGCCGGCGGCTAGAGCGTCCCCGCTCAGCGGTCCAGACAGGGGCCCCTGTGTGTGCTGAAAGGGGCCGTGTCCCCGGGGGACAGAAAGTTAATTATTGCCCAGAGAAAGGCTGCTTCATGAAAGTTGTTCTAAGTCCTGGTGACTTGGGTGCTGAAAGCTGACCTTTTGCCTCTGGCAGGAACTTTAACCCTTGGGGTCTGGGAGCCAGCAGGACTTTGATACGAAACTGGGCCTCTTTGTGTTTTCGCTTTGATCCTCAAACGTGATTAACTGCAAAGAAGTCAGAGCCGTCTGTCGAGGCGGGGGCTGTGTCCACTGGCTGTTTGTTGTGTGACTTCCCGGGAAGCTGAGGACAAAAAAGCGTCCCGTGTGTCCCCACGTCTCTAACACTTCAGCAGAAAGGCTGCCTGTGTGCGGGTGGGGACAGGGTTGCCCGGGTCACCACTGTCGTGGGTGAGGACGCCCGGCGCCTCCTCCCTGTGCCTCGTCGGGGCTGCGTGTCACGTGTGCAAAACACATTCGCCACTGGAAATAGGCAGATGGTGTCTGGGTGTTTTAACTTGCATTTCTCGGTTGCTAGTGTAGACAGACTTAGATTTTTTTTTACATGGTTTTTGGCTATTTGCATTTCTTCTTTTGTGACTGGCCCATTTATGTTCTTTGCACTTTGGTCTTGGGGGTTCAATAATTTCTTACTGACTTTTACAAACTCTTTATATATGAAAGAAAATGGTCCTTGGTTTTGTGCACTTAAAATTTTAGCTCTCAGTTTGTCCATTTGCGTTTTCACCATGTCACTTTTTTGTTCAAACCGTTGAGATACTTAAAGTGTTTACGTGGAAGATGCCCATGGCGGGAGAAGATGCCCGTGGCGTGTAGTATCGTGGCCAAGTCTCTGAAGGTTAGGAAGACAGGACTCCTGGAGCGGGGTGTGGGCTCCTCCGTCGGCGCTGGGCTGTGGCCTGCCTGCCCCGGGTGGCTGCTTGACTTCCAGCTGACTTCGCTTGTGTCACATGCACCTGAGCCAAGTCTCCTTATGTCCCCACGGACTAGAGGCTTCAGGAATTTTCTGTGTGGGTGTTTGAACGGATTCCAGCTGGCCGAGAGAAGCTCGTAGAACAGGAGACAAATCGGTTTAGCAGCGGGTTTTGCAGACTTTCTGAATCGACGCTCCTGGAGAAGAATCACTCACGCCACGTGATTTACAAGGTTTGGCAGAAGCGAGCTCGGGGCTTAGGGCGCCGGGAGGAAGCTGGGCGGCGTCTCCTCCGGCCCCTCCCAGGCGGTCCAGGCGGGTCCGGACAGAACCTTGATTGTTTGCCTCTGGTCAGAAAAACTGGTCTCTTCGGGCTTCTTCTTCTTCATGAGTCACTTCTGGTAGTCAGCGTCTCCCGGGAAGTCCTGCCTTCCGTGCGGTTCGGACAGCGCTTGCCTTATCGCCAACCCTTTCGGCGGTTGTGTGCCTTTTAATTTTTTTAACCGTTTCTAAAAAGCTCTGCGGCCGCGTCTCCCTCGACCTGCTCCCCCTTCTCCCGCTCCGTGCAGCTCCTCCCTGGCCGCCGGGGGGCTTCTGCGGGTGCCCCCGCCGCACCCCTGGAGCAGACGCGGCCCTGCCTTCCCGGAGGCTGTGCTCCAGCCGCCGCACCTCATGCTGAGCGCTCACCTACCTTGTTCGGCGGGGACTTCCCCCCGCACGCGGCCTTGTGGGCCACGTTATACAGAAATAAGCGCCCCGTCCACTGAAGCCAGGAGGGTGCCCCGCAGCCACGGCAGGCTCGACGCCCGGGATGGCCGGGAAAGGGTCGTCAGGGGCCTGTGGCCCCCAAGCCCAGCACCCAGACCCGCCCCTCCTGAGCGAGGGAGAGCCGGGCGCCCCGGTCACTGCCATCCCCCGCCCGACACCCCTCCTGCGACACGCACCGTGCTCACCTGACGTGACGCGCAGTAGGACGGCCTCGGCGTGATGCCGCCGCATCCCTGCCATTTCCTGCCACGACTGGGGGAGAGAGAGGAGCAGCCTGTGATGGAAGCGCTTGCCCGGACGCGACCCCACGAGAAGGAACCAAGAGGAAGCAGACGGTGTCGTGCTGGCGGCCAGGAGCCACCGGGGCCGGGGCCCGAGGAAGCGGGGCAGCCACAGCGCAGCCGGCGTGGGTGACAGGGCGGGGGAGTCCGGCCCGGAGCGCCACCAGCCACCTCCCCCCCACGGGCTCACTCAGCCCCCCGCCCGCGACCAGGATGCAGCGCTTCCCGGCGGGGCCCCGAGGCCGGGTCAGGGCCACCTCCGAGAATCCGGGGGGCCCAGGGAGGCAGCCCGCGGCCAGTGACCTCGGTGACAAGCGGGCGCAGCACGGGGTTCTCATTGTGCGACTCGGCCGCGCAGCCGGCAGCGTGGCAGCGACGGGACACGTTCCAGACGGTTAACAAAGTGCGACGTCTCCAGATTCCACGTCTGCTTCCAAGCCCGTCTGATATTTGCAGTGTGTCTGTGGCTTTTGCACCACTGACGTCTTCCCCACTAAACGTGTCCCCGGGGAAGCGCGTGCGGCTCCCGGAGCAGCGGCCGGAGCCAACACTGCCCTCCCTGCCGCGTCCCCCGCGGGCAGCCCGGCGAACAGCCTCAGCTGCTGGCAGCTCGGAGCCTCGAGGGACGGGTCTGTGGGGACGGTCACGGCGGAGGTCTGGCCCCCTGGCCCCACCTGCCGGGAGCGCCCGTCCCTCCCCTCGTGGCCGCCACCCCCAGGGCACCCTGCTGCCCCGCGGAGAGCTCGACCTTCTAGAATTTAACACCCGCCCTGTGCTGTCCTTGCGTCTTCAAACTCGGTCACCTGGGCGACCCTGTCCCTCCTTCAACAGGACTGAGGTCGAGAACTTGCATCCCCAGCACGATGCCAGTGCTGACCCCTGACCTGACCCCTGCATTTTTACAGGACGGCCCAGATTTCCCGTGGGCGATGGTGCCCCCAGGAACCTGGCTGGTGGAGAGCACCTGTGTGTATGGAAGGACAGGGGCCTCGCTGCAACGCTCCCTGCTCCTGGTCTGCACACTTGTGCTCACGTGCTCACCCCTCTGTCACCACCCGCACACGTGTTTACATGCACACGCGTGTTCTCGTACGATGCTCTCACTGCATGCACACATATGTGCACACGATGCACACGGGCACACGCCTGCTCTCACACCCTTGTGCACACGCCTCACATTGGCACACGCTCTCTCACGTGCTGTCACTGCATGCACACATCTGCTCACACGCACACATGTGTACGTTCACACGCACGCACGTGCTCACGCATAACCCATCCACACAAAGCTCTCACACATGCTCACACACCTCTCCCGCGCGGCTTGGCCACCCTCCGTGGTGGTTGGACCGTCCAAGAATTTGAAGGGAGGGACGCTTGTCCCTCAGATATACCAAGCACTGTCCATAGCTGACTCCCTGCACCCGGGCGCGGACTTCCTCTCGCCCCGGGCCCAGCTCCGGGGACCTGCCTGCGGCCAGTCCCTGTGCCGCCCGTCCTCCCCCCGCCACGGTCCACAGGGAGGAGCTCTCAATAGTTGTGCCACGCGGTCGGGCAGGCCGTCCCTGAGTCCCGCTGATGGCTCTGCAGTGAGTTCCCCGGTGACCACTGTGAGGAAGGCTGGGCCCCACTCTGACCTTGCACTTTGCCGGGACGCTGCAGGGCGGCATTGCGCCTGGGGGACGGCGGCAGGAGGAGGCAGGGACCGGCGAGGGTGACTCCGGGTCTGCAGGGGCAGCAGTGGCTGCGGTGGGGGTGGCCTGCTGGGCTCAGGGTTAGACACAGGCCACTGTTGGCGTGGTTGAAACATCTCTGGCCCCTGAGACCGTGCTCTCTGTGCCGGGTCACCTTCTTCCTTAAAGAGATGGAGTTCTCAGCTCCACGCTTCCGGAAGGATGCCACCACCACCCTCCCGCAGTGAGGCCACCTAGCAGCCTGGGGACAGGCCCGTGGACAGCAACCCTGCCCCCGGCTCCCTCAGCCCCAGGGTCCGGCCACCGTCTGTCAGCTTGCCTCGGAGCGCCACGAGGCCTGGACATCACTTGGCACGTGCTGGTCCTCACACGGGTGCCCGGAAGAACCTTCTGGAACTGATGACCATCCTGAGTCCAACTGAGAACCAGGGCGGCTTCCTTCTGGGCTTTGACCGCGGAGCCACGGGCAGCTCCTGCCTCTGGTCTTCCAGAACACGCTGTGGCTGGCGGGAGAACGGTGAGGATGAGGTACGTGGTCCTGCCCACGGCCACGTTTTCACCGCCTTCCGAAGTCAGCCCAGCTGCAGGAAGTGACCCTCTGCCACTTGGCGCACCCCACGTCAGCTTGTGAGCCGGTGGCCGCTCTGGTGGCCCTGAGTCGTTCCAGCTGCCCGTGATGGCGGCTCTTTCGTGCATACCTGCAAAGGAGGACACCGCGTGTGTGCACAGAGCACAGATCACCCCCCCGCGTCCCGACTGCTCCCCACCCGCCTCCTCAGCCGCCTCCTTCCCCTGCACGTTGGGAAAACGAGGACCTCGCGGTAACTGGAGCCGAGGGTCTCCCTCCACCCAAGTCCCGCCTGGGCCCGACCACCCTCACTGGCCTCCCAGGAGCAGGTGTGTGTGCCTGAATGAGCACGTGTGTGCAAGGGCACGTGTGCGTAAGCACAGGGGCAGGTGCACACAGGTACGTGTGCACATGCGTGTAAGCACACACCCACACAGCATATGCATGCACACACACGGGCACACACACATAGCCACACATGGAGATGGGACACGGCCCCACAGGCCTCACTGTCAGCAGCTGGGGAGTGGAGCCGGGAGTACGGAGTCTGGCAGTACTGGCCCCTGAGGTGCTCACAGCCCTGGGTAGAGATCCAGGAGTGCTTCCTGGAGGAGGCGGCCTTGGAAAGCAAGTGGAACGCTCAAGCAGGGCTCATCTGGGGACCCACTGGGGTGTTGTTGGTTTGCTGTCACGTGCTCCTTGCTGGTGTGGAGCACGAAGGTCAGGGGATCGAGGGGTCACGTGATGGAGGGAGTCTGAAGGTCATTTGGAGGAATAAACGGAACAACCGAGGTGAGTCAGCACGTGGCCTGCGGACACATCTGGCATCGCCTGTTCTGTGCAGGTGGGAAAGGGTTTGTTTGACACGTTGAAACGGGCGAATCGGAAGGAGACTCTTGCGACGTGGAAATGACACGATGACATTTCGGTGTCGGTAACGCTCGGAACAGCCGCGCTCGGCCCTTCACGCGCCGGCTGTGGCCGATGCCGAGCAGGCGCGCACCAGGCAGCACAGACTCCCCAGACTGGCCCTTTACGGAGAAGCTCTGCCGACCCCTGACCCAGGCCCTTCCATGACGTCTCAGGATTGACCAAGTGTGGTTTCTACTTGGGAAAAAGGTGCCGGAGAAAATCCCAGTGGGTTAAATGTTGAGTAAAAAACAAAGAAAATACTAGAAACCACATGTGTGGACACTCACCGTTTCCAGGCAGGGAAACCTTTTAGAAAGCGGCCCCGGTGGCCTCTCGTGCTTGAGGGCGAGGTCTCAGCCGAGCCGATTCAGGGCTCGAAAGTCAGCGAGCGCCACACGGACTCCGCTGGGCCGCGCTGCCCACGCCCTGGGGCCTCTTCAGTCTTGCCTGCTGCTTTTCAGTCACGGGCTCTGCCGGTCCCCGAAGTAGCCGGGGCCACGCGCGGCTCTCCCGTCCCCGTCACCGCCTCCCCGAGGCCCCGTCCCTCCACGTCTGTGCTGGCGACCCTGCCTCACGTGGCACTGACCGGGAGAGCGGCCTCCGTTCCCCGTCCCCTCACGCAAGTGCCTTTGGAGCCCCAGTGGGAGCGACCCGAGGGCCCTCCCGTCTCCAAGACGGCCTCGTCCTGGACCTCGGTCGGCTCCGTGACCCCGCTGAGATCCTCAGCAGCGCCAGGCTCCGAGCCTGGTGCCGGCGTGGCCGTGCCGACTGCCTCGGGGCCTACGGTGACGGCTCTCTCCCTCTGCCTTTAGGGAAGGATCGCGGAGCTGAGGGTGCGCGGAGACCCCCGGGTGAGCCCCCTGCACTGTCTGGAGGAGGACGACGAGGACAGCGGTGGGGTGAGTCGCTGCCGTGGCCGGGCTCCACGGAGCTCCTTCCCCCTGCTTCGCCCCCCACCACGGGCGGAGGGCCCAGGGTTGGTGGGGACTGGGGACCCCAAAGTGGTAGGACATCCTCCTTTGAAGGATGTTATTTGGGTACCAAGAACCTGGGACGTTTTCATTTACCCGTAACATCAGAAAGAGCATTCATTCCCTGCCTAGAACTTTCCACGTAAAAACACATACCAAACATGGAGTAAGTGTTAAAAGCATCCCTAGAGTAGCCGGTTGGGTGATACGGTTGATGACGGTCACCTTGGCCAAAATGTGCACATGCGTCTGTGTGAGACAGCATGTGTGTGTGCATGCACGTGTGGAAGCGTATGTGTGAGGGTGCATGTGTGAGAGGGTGTGCGTGTGTGCCTGTGAGAGACTGTGTGTGCATGTGTGAGAGCGTGTGTGTGTGCACATGCCTGTGAGAAAGCATGTGTGCATGTATCAGAGAGCGTCTGTGTGCATACATATGTTGAGAGCATGTGTGCCTGTGTGAGAGTGTGTGTGCATGTATGAGTGTGCATGCATGCATGCCTGGGAGAGAGAGCATATGTGTGTACATGTGTGAGAGAGCATGTGTGCGTGCAGGCGTGAATGAGAGACTGTGCATGCACATGCCTGTTTGTGTGTGCGCGCACATGCATTTGTGAGAGACCGCGTGTGTGTGCATGTGCTTGTATGAGAGTGTGTGTGCATGTGTGCACGTTTGAGAGCATGTGTGTGCCTGTGAGAGAGCATATGTGTGTGCGTGTGTGTATGGGTGTGTGTACGTGAGTGACTGCGTGCACACACCTGTATGAGGAAACGTGCATGCGTGTGCCTTTGTGAGAGAGCATGTGTGCGTGCACACGCCTGTATCAGAGAGCATTGTGTGCACGTGTGAGAGAGTGTGTGTACGTGCCTACGTGAGAGACTGCGTGCACACACCTGTATGAGGAGAGAGCGTGTGTGCGTGCCTGTGTGAGAGAGCATGTGTGCATGTACACGTCCGTCTGAGAGCATGCGTGTGCATGTGTCTGTGTGAGAGAGCGTGTGTGCATGGGACCTAAGAAGATCCACTTCCCAGGGCGTGTGAGGGATGGAAGGGGAGGAAAGTCCGTGTTCCCAGGGAGAATCCAGATCTCAAAAACGCCCCCAGTGACCGCACGGTTGTGAACAGAATGAGGTCGTCGGCCATGTGCAGTGACCAGGGCAGGGACGATACGATGGCTCACGTTTCCTGTGGCCGCAGGCCACCTCGTTCAGCTCCGTGAGGCCGTCCCCCGGTGTGGCCTTTGAGTTGACAGATCCGTGCCCGGAGCCCCCTCCGCGGGGCCTCTCTCCTCCGGCTGTTTCCCGGGACAGTGTCCCAGGAGCGGGATGACGAGGCAGAAGGAAGGAGCGTGTTTCTTCACGGTTCCGTGTGTGTGGCCGGCGGCCGCACCGTTTCCCAGAGGGGCGTCCGAGTTGCTCTGATCGGCGTGCCTGCTGACGCCACCCGGGGACGGGGTTCGGTCACCGGCTCCTTCTTTCCTGTGGCCGTCAGGTGTCTGGAGACTTCGGGAGCGGGCTGGAGGAGAACCGGGAGCTTCTCAGGGAGCAGTCGGTGAGTTCCGTGAGTCCTGGCGGGACCCTGTCCCGACAGGCTGTGTGAGCGCACGGGTGCACACGCGTGGGGGACTCCAGGGGCTCCCTGCGACCTGAGGACACGTTCCCAGCGGGACACGGGAACGCGCCCTCTTGCTCCTGTCACCAGGGATATAAAATTCGGTTTCTGAGTCTAACCCCTCGTTGGATCTCTGGGGTGACGTTGATGTTCTGTTTACGCCTCCCCGTTAGCTTGGAGGGGCCGCGGAGTACTAGCGGGTTTGTAGCTCAGACACAAAGGGAGGGTGGGCGGGCCTTACAGCGAGGAGGTTTCTGGAGGCCAAGTCTGAGCTCGCCCAGGTCCCGACACCCAAAACAGCGAGCGGGGGGGGGGGGGGAAAGGCGGCTTGTTTGCATTTGCACCACAGTGTTGCGCCCTCCGCTCCTGCCGGCCCGGGGCTTGGGCATCGAAGGGCCAGGACAGGCAGGGTGCTGAGCTCCACCCACACAGGGGGTGCTGGGGACCCCCTGGCCCCGCGCCGGCCGGAGCAGTCCTGGGAGGCGTGCCCAGCAGGGCCCCGCTCACAGCAGGCGTCGGTGCACGGTGCCCGACGGCGGTGCCCAGGTCAGACGGGCTGTGCGTCCCCATAGATGCAGGTTGGATTTGGGCGCTCACCCCTTCACCCACCGAGCTCCCGTCCCTACCAGGGTGCCTGGGGGCAAACCGTTGCTTTGGGAGCGCAGAGACCCCGTGGAAACGTATCCGAGCAGTGCCGGGGCTGCGGCGGGAAGTGCCGAAGCTCTGCGTCCCGTCTCAGCGGGCTAGATGAGCGGCCGGCCCGGGGCGGATCCGCCCCACGGTCGGCAGTACTTGAACTGGGAACCCACACCCGGCCAGGCTCCCCTGGGGAAATCTGGCCAGCCGGCTGCTTAGGGTGACGGCAGAGGAACCGGGCCACAGCCTGTGCGGGGTGGGCGGGCCGGGCCAGGGCACGAGCGGCCTGCGGGGGCTCCCCTGCCGGCTCTCCGTGTTCTCCGCCCTCTCGCGCTCAGTGGCGCAGGGATGTCGGGGGTCCAGCCGGGGCTCACGGGTCCCAGGGGGCCTTCCCGCATGTGTGGCTGGGGCCTCGGGGGAGGCCTGATGTCCGGCTCCGGGCCCCCCAGCCCTCCGGCCTCGTGGGCACGCCGGTCCCCGAGTGCCTTGACCCGCACGGCGTCACCAGGGAGTTCCTGCCAGACGTGGGGCGGACAGTTGCGGGAAGCATCTTGACTGTGTGTTTGAATGTCAGCTGTGCCCACGTCCTTGAGGCTCCCGGGTGCCTCTGGGGACCAGGAAGAGGCATTTTCAGAGCAGAGCCGGTCTTGCCTCCTCAAGGGTGGGTGCAAGTCACCCGGCCCCGGCCGTGGAGTCCCCCGGTCGTGACCCCTGCCGAGGACAGGTCGCGCCACATGCCGTCTCTGCCGTGAAATGCCGGAGGCTCCCTTCCTCTGAAGGCCTCCGGCTGCCCTCGCCGGGCGGGTCCTGACCTCGGGGAGTGTCCCCTCGGGGCTGTCCCGGGGCCCTGGGCAAGCACAGTGGGTGCTGGTGCGTCCCTACCGCACAGGGGGACCTGCAGGCTGGGGTGTCCGGGGGCTCGCAGGGCCGGGACCCCATCCCCACGGCTGTTTCGGAGGAAGAAGCTATGGAGAGTCCCGGAGCTTCTTCAAGAATCCACGCAGATCCTGTCTTACAGACCACACGTGTCATAACCCAGCACCTGCCACGGCACATCCGCGTCTGCCACGTAACGGACTTGTCTCCCCCTCTCACCTTGCCAGGGTCTGTCCCCAAAGCCCAGCCTCCCCGAGGCTCCACCGGTCACTTCTCCGCCCTTGGCTGGAGGCAGGAATGTGGAAGATTCCAGAACTGAAGAGATTGAGGAAGAAACCACGATGTCTTCGTTGGGAGGTAGAACTGTTTACCGATGGGGTGTGCGTGTCAGTTTGAGTGTGTCAGCGGCGTGTGGTTGGGTGGTGTGTGTGTGTCAGTGGCACACGTGTGTCAGTCGTGTGCACGGCGAGGGGCTCCCTGCCGTCACAAATGCGCCCAGACTGGGGAGCGGTCAGCGCCCGTCCGCCCCCTCGTGGCCGCAGGAGAGTCAGGGCAGGGCCGCTGCGTGGCCTTTCCTTCCGTGTCTCGTTCCCGGCGTTCTTGTGCCGGTGGGTCCGTGGGGCGTCCTGTGCTGCAGGCTCGCCAGGAGGACCTGAGATTTGGTTTTGAAGGATGACAAATCATCGTACAAGTTGTCCGATGAATCGTGGAATGCTGTGGGTCGGCATTTGGGGTCAAGGACGCTTCCCGGTGGCCTTGGGGGTCTGCTGCCCGGGGGGTGCGGGGTGGACCTGCCCACGGCCGGGCCACTGAAAATGGAGTGTCAACGCGTCAGCCGTCTGTCACTGCCAGCAGACGGCCACACATCTGGCCGCTGGGAGGGTGCTCGTGTCTCACCTCGCATACCGAGGGCCGTGTCCTCTGCTGCAGGCCCCGCGGGGGATGGGCTCCCCGCCCACTCAGGTTGGCGGCAGAATCCAGTTCCCTGCAGCCGGGGGACGGAGGCTCCCGGTCCTCACTGCTGTCGGCCAGCGACGGGTCTCATGTTCTCGGGCCACCCACGCCCCTCTGTTCCTGGCCACTCCAGAGCCAGCCACGGCAGGTGGAGTCCTTCTCGTGCTCTGCACGTCTCAGACGCCCCCTCCTGCCTCTCCTCTCCCGCCTCTTCTGTTCCGGGGCCTCGTGTGGTTAACGGGTTGTACCCCAGTAATCCAGGATGATCTCCCTACCTGCACGACGGCTGTTTAGTAACCTGCGACACCTGAGGGGGGGCCTTCACAGCAGCGCCCAGATTAGCAACCGACAGGATCACCAGGGGCCGGCGAGCTCAGGAGACCTCCTCAGGGCTCTGCCTTCCATACTTCCGTCAAGGCTGTAGAAAAGTATGCAGACATTTGTTTTTATTTTAGAGAAAAACATTTATTGCTTTTGAAAAATTACTGAAATAATACATGCTCATTGCTGCCTCCGAAACTTAGAAAAAATAGGGAGAGACTTGGCATCGGTCCCCCAGGGCCCCACGGTCCCTGTTCTGGGCGCCCTTTCTCCAAGGACCTAGTTACGGCATTTGTCACAGACGTGCTTCCCAAGGGCCCGGCCATGCTGGATGAGGTTGGTGAAGAGTCTGGCCCCTCAGGGTCCTGAGTGAGGGATCCGGGCCCCATCAGGGCCCCAGGGTCAGCCCACTGTGCTCCGTGGCCTGGGACCCCAGCCCAGGGCTGACCCAGGACCCCTTGGGGGGAGGCTTGATGGGCCTGGGGTCACTTTTTGTTTTTGTTTTTAGTGTAATCAGCATACAGTAAACTGCACTTATTTGAAATTTGAAACACGCAATCTGATAAGTTTTGACCTGTGTGTCCACCGGTGAAAGTGTCACGATCAGGGCATGACTGCATCCACCAGCCCCAGATACTCGTTATACACTTTGCGGTCCCTCCCTCCTACTCTCCACACCCCTCCCAGGTGCTCCCTGATCTTCCTTCTGTTGCTGTAGATGTTGGTGTTTTCTGGAAGGTTCCGTACGTGGAACCATACGCTCTCTGCCTTCCTGTCTGGATTCATCCGCTCAGCACCGTTGTGTTGACGCTCAGCAAGGTGTGATTTTGCACTGTTGGTTCGGGCGCTGTTTCACCGTGTGGAAGGACCCGAAGTTGGCCGTCCACTCACCTGCCAGTGGACCTTTCTGTCATTTCCAGTTGGGGGCTGTCACAGCTAAAGGTGCTGTGGGGCTCCAGGGGAAGCCTCTGTAGGGACACCTGCTGCTGTGTCTCTGCTCGACACCTTGGGTAGAATGGCTGGGCTACAGGACAGGTGTGTGTTTGACTATCGAAGATGCTGCCGCAGACGACCTTTCCCCGCAGTTCCGGGCGGCGCTGGGCGTGGCCACGTGCCATTGCCAGCGTCCCAGCAGGTGCACAGGGCGGCTCAAGGCCGTGTGATTAGCCGCCCCCTGATGACTGATGACGTGGGGCATCTTTCCACGTGCTGATCTTGCCTGCCCTTTGTGCGTTGTTTTCAGTAAAGCATCTGTTCAAATCTTAGCGGCTATTTCCCAGTTCCTGACTTTTGAGAGTTCTTTACATTCTGGATGGGACTCCTTTGTCGGGTGTGTGTTTTGCAAATATTTTTTCAGTCTGTGGCTTATCTTTCCGTTTTGTTAATAGCGTCTGTACGAGAGCAGAACAGATTGGTTTTTAATTTGGATGAAACTCAATTTATCAGTTCGTTCACGCGTGGGTCTCGCTTCTGGTGTCAGAGCTAGAAAGTCTCCCTGCCCACGGTCCCAGGGGCTTTCTGATGTGTCTGGTCGTGTTATGGTTTTGGGTTTTACATTTGGTCCTGTGACCCGCTTTGAGTTAGGTTTCTGTGTGGAATGAAGCACGGCTGTCTGTTCGGCGCCACTTACCGGAAAGACGGTCTTTCCTCCCGCCGAGCCGCACGTGTGCCTTGGTTGGAGATCAGCCATCCGTGTACGTGTGAGACTATTTCTGGACTCTGCTCCGTGGGTCTGTCCTCACAGCAGTCCCGTTGCTGTGGCTTTGTAACAAGTCTGGGATAACACCGTGCCAGCCCTCCACGCCTGCTGTCCCTTTGTGATGCTGCTGTGATTTTCCGCGTCCTCCGCGCGTCCTCGCACACCGCGGACCGGGTTTGTCGGTTTCTGCGCGAAGAGCCAGCCCGAGCGCCGACCGGAGCGTCTCTTGCTCTGTAAACCAGTCCTCGGAAGGCACAGACGCTGAACGGAGTCTTCCGAAAAGGCTTCTTTCTTCCTTTGCTTTCTCTTAGCAAGGTTTTTGCCGTTTAAATGTTCACTGAGGCAGAGGTTTTAAGTTTGCCTTAAATCGTGCTGCATTTGGAATATGGGCCCGAGAGGTGTGCACCCCATGCTGGCCGCCACGGGGCTGGGGCCGGGCTGCCCTCCCGCACCGACCTGGGACTCTCCCTAGGTCTTCAGTGGGCATGGTCTGGCTGCTGGGCCCAGGGGCATCCAGGAGGCTCTGGCAGGGTCGTGGTCAAGGGCGTGGACGTGGCTCCGATTTCTTCTGTGCCGGCGGGGAGGCTGGCAAGGCCCCGGAACAGTCTGCGCGTCGGTCCCTGTTCAGCTAAGGGGCCTCAGATCCCGTGCAGTCCCCGCCCCCAGCCCGCTGCGCCGTCAGAGGGCCCAGCACGCCCACCAAGGGGGCGGTGGTTCCCCCCAAGTCCCCTCAGGAAACGGACCTCAGGAGCGGCGTGAGTCCCTGCGGTCTAACTGGGTGGGCCGACCCCCTTGGAGGAAGGTTTGGGGGAGCAGCCTTAGTTCACCCCACAAGGGGAAGGTGCCCATCCTGACCGTCCTGGGCTGGCCAGGGCGAGCCAACGGCCCATGCCTCAGGCATCTGTGCCCTGTGGCTCTTTGTCTGTGCGGTAGCCGCCCCGGAGCTCTGGGCCCCGTCTGCAGCTCTGGGGCCCTGCAGGGCAGGCCAAGGGCTGATTAGGCCAGACTCGGCCCGTTCTTCCTGGGGTCTGGAGCCTCCGCCATCAACCATCCCCAGAAGGAAGCTTCCAAGGACATCGCGGGGCCAGTGCAGACACTTGAATCTGGGCCGCGTGTTCAGTCACCGCAGGCAACAGCCTGAAACATCCTAAGTGTAACTGCCTGGTTGTCAGAAAACATCCTCACTCTCAGCTCTTAGGAGGCGTGTGGCGTGGGGGGTGAGGGTTGTGACAGATGCAACAAACTTCCGTGGTTCAGCAAGAGAAGAAATGATGTGTGTTTGCGTGTGCGTGCGTTGCGTGTATGCACGTGCATATGAGTGCATGTATGTGAATGTGTGTGTGCATGTATGTGAGCATGTGCATGAGAGTGTGTGCGCGTGTGTGTGCGTGGTGGGGGGACTGCATCCTGGAGCCGCACGCAGCCTGGGTCCGGGGCGGGGAGCCCAGAGTGGAGCCTGGGCCGTGCTCCCGGGTATGACGGGTATGACGGCTGCCTCTGCCTCCCCCAGCTTGGACCCTCCCCGGCTCAGACACCGTCACCGCATGGAGCGTTCGGAGCCCTGGGGGCGGCCCGGAAGAGGTGAGGCCCCTCCCTTGACCCCAGGGCACCCGGATGCAGCTCCAGCTGCCGCACCCCTTCCTCTGTGCTCCTCCTGCGCGCGCAGCCCCGGGAGGGAGCACGTGGCAGGGATGACCGGGCAGGGCCCACTGTGTGTCCCATGCCTGTCATGTCCACTCTGCACGTCCCCTGTGATACATAGCCCAGCCTGAGACTCAGGAGGGTGCAGCCGCGGCCCCCCAGCCTGTGCCCTCTCCTCTTCGTCCCCAGGGTCCTGCAGGCTCTGCAGTACAGAGCCCCGATATGCAGCCTGTACCCGGGCCACAGGGCCCCCCGGGCCCCCCAGGGCCACCGGGGAAGGACGGTGCTCCCGGAAAGGACGGTGAGCCGGTGAGTCTGTCTTCCCTGGGTTGGGCCTGGGGGGGAGGGGCTTGGACAGGAGGGGGAGGTGGGCCTAAGGCGGCTGAGCAGCCGGTCCCCGATGGAGACCTTGGGGTGGCCCTGACCTGAGGCTGCTTCCTCTCTCCTCGGGAGACAGAGGGCGGTCAGCAAGGCAGGGGGGGAGATCAGGGAGGTGAGGGGTGGTCAGCAAGGGGGAGTGGTCAGGGAGGAGGGGTGGTCAGCAAGGCAGGGGGCAATTAGGGAGTCAGGGGGCGGTCAGGGAGGGGGGCAGTTAGCGAGGCCGGGGGCGGTCAGGTCGGAAGGCTGGTTAGCAAGGTGGGGGCAGTCAGGGAAGAGGGTGGCCGGGGGTGGCCAGCGAGGCCCCGCAGGGCCATTCCGCGGTGCACTGGGAGGGAGGCTCTCCACACTCACACGCCACCGTTCGGGGGGCCTGGAGTGCAGCTCCGTTTCCGTGTTCAGATCAGGGTGGGGACGGGGTATAATTCTCTGTCACTAACGGTTCTCCTGCACGTTCCAGGGCGATCCTGGTGAAGACGGGAAACCTGTAAGTTCACTTTCCTTTCACAGCCAGGTCCCATGTGTGACATTTGTGTGAGACCCTCGGGCTTCTTTACCCCGTGGCACTCTGTAAACTCAGTGCCAATGCACTTAGCTTTGAATGCAACTTCACTTTGGTTGAGAAAATAGAAGTCTAACTGTTGATAGAAAAATACTAAGTTATGCGTACGTATTGAGAAGTTTAGGCTAACTACCAGAAAAAAAAAGGAAAGGGAAGAAATAAAAGGTGTAGCTTCCAGATTCTTAGAGGGAAAAACACATAACAAAGAAATAGGAAGCGTGTTTGTGGGTTGGGGAGGGGTGCAGCCTGTAGCTGGGTGGGGGGTGGGGGGGCAGGGTCCATGCAGACCAACCAGCAGTCACAACAGATGGGAGCTTCTATCTTGAAAACTATGGATTTTTAAAAATCAACAAATGCTATTTCCCAGAAGCACGGTAACACAGCGCGAGAAAGTTGCCAACTGAGATACGGGACATGACGCCCCGACAAGTGGTCATGGGGGCAGGCCGCTGACTAACCGCACACCCCTCTTGAAAACATTCGAGGGGGCAGAAAGGGATATTTCCTACTGACCCCAGACAGTCCCTACTTAACCTGGTGGTGGAGTCACTTGCGGGAATACCAGTGGCACCTGAGGAAATCAGCCGGTGCTCGGCCGGGCAGGGCCTGGGGCGTCCGGGACCCAAAGGACTCCAGGGACAGCTTGCTCTGGGCGAACGCACGGGAATCTGTAATCTGACAGGCCCCACAGTGAACGTGGACGTTCCAGCACACAGAAGCCTCCTGCGCCCACCAGGGGCAAATGTGCAGGCACTCTGTCCACAGCACCCAATGCAGGCACACGAGTGTATGGGACAGGTACACACACACGTACGGGGCAGGCACACACGTACAGGGCAGGTACACACACGTACAGGACAGGCACACACACACACATGTACGGGGCAGGCACAGGCATGTATGGGGCAGAGCGCCAGTGTCTGGTGAGGATATCCATGGGAAGTCGCAGGTCACATTTGTGTAGAAAGGTCCACGTGGCCCCTCAGGTCAGATCCCCAGTGGGCAGCGTCTGCCTTGAGTCCTGCACGGATGCCCTCTGTCAACCCCTCGATGGCTTGGCTGTCTGCCCCGGCCATGTGTCTTGGGCGGGACGGGTGGCGACAGCACAGAGGGGCCTTCTCCCTGACCGAGATGATGGTCTTTGTCTTCCAGGGTGACCCTGGGCCACAGGGCTTCCCCGGGACCCCAGGAGACATGGGCCCCAAGGGCGAGAAGGTGAGAGTCTCAGCTGTCTGGGTCTCCGTTCGTGTGCGTTACGCTCTCAAGCCCTGACCGCAGTGAGGGCCGTACGCCCTGATGTAACTGGTGTCTTACATCCCCAGGGGGACCCTGGGGTCGGGCCAAGAGGACCCCCAGGACCCCAAGGGCCTCCAGGGCCACCAGGACCCTCCTTCAGACACGACAGGCTGGTAAGTCCCGGCCGCAGCCTCTTCCAGCAGGGGGGCCGCCTGCTGCCCCGGGAGGGACCCTCCACACCTCGCTTGGCTTCCTGACGCCTCCTTCTTTGGACCCAGACCGGCCTTCCGGGAGGGTGTCCAGGCCCGGAAGTCAGCCCTGTCTGCTGGGCCACAGGGTGTTGGGGCCGCAGGGCTGTCCTCCTGCCCGGCTCTGCCTCCTTTTGTTCAGAGGGCGCGTCCACTACCTGCTCACGGCTTCTCGCCGTAAACCTCCCAGCTGTGGCCTGTGGGCAGTGCTCGAGATGAGCATCCTGCCAGGTCGAGCCCCCACCCCGCTGGCCTCGGGCGAGGGGAGGGCCGGGTGGAAGGACCTGGGCCCCCAGTGACATGTCCGTGGGCTCCTTCCCTCAGACCTTCATTGACATGGAGGGGTCCGGGTTCGGCGGTGACCTGGAGAGTCTCCGAGTGAGTGTCCTGGGCATGTGGACCCTGTGGTGGTGGTGGTGGTGGTGGTGGTGGTGGTGCCCAAGTGGAGGTGGGGGTCAGGGCTGTCCCTCGGCGGGTGCCGCGTGCCACAACCATCCTGCGTTTCTCTGTATCCAGGGCCCGAGAGGCTTCCCCGGCCCCCCGGGGCCCCCCGGCGTCCCAGGCCTGCCTGGAGAGCCAGGCCGCTTTGGGATGAACAGCTCCGACGTCCCAGGCCCCGCAGGCCTTCCTGGAGTGCCTGGGCGGGACGGGGCCCCCGGGCTTCCTGGCGCCCTGGTAAGGCCTGCCTCCTGCCCCTCCCTGCCCTTGACCCCCTCCGGGCTTGGCCTGGGGTGGGGGGTGAACACCAGTCCCCACCCGTACCCCCGCTGCCCAGATCATCGCAGAGAGGCGGCTCCTGGCTCTGGGCCCCTGGGGGGAGGAGCCTGAGTGGCCGACCCACTGGTGATGCCTGTGGCACCATTCAGCTCCGGGCCTCCGGCGGGTCAGTGGACCTCCCAGAGTCTGTCTCCAGGAGCGGGCCCTGCCTGCAGGCCCCGGGGGCCGTGAGGAGCCCGCGTCTGGGACTCACCACTCGTGGGGTGCTCAGAGCCCTGCCACCCCCGCTCCCGACGCCGGGGGGGCCCCGCGGCCTGGAGGTTCCCACACGTGTTGCTATCAGAGTTGCGCCACGTGAACCGGGTGCACGGAACGTCTTCGCTGGACGACCTGCTCTGGAGGTCCAATCCGCACGCTCGTGGCGTCGCACCATGGATGGCGCCCGGCTCTGTTCGAGTGACCAGTCCCTCACTCATGGTCTGGGGGCCCTTCTCGTCCTCCCCTATTCGATCAACTCAATGAAAAGGGAACAAACGTAGAAACCGAGCGGAGCCGCTGCGCCCCGTAGCCCGTGTGCAGGCTCTCCTGTGAGCCGTCAGGGGAGACACTCGGCGTCCTCGACCCTGGGGAAGCGTGCACACCCGGATAATCATCCGCTGCCCCGTGAATCTTTTTCAGCGGCTGAATTCCGTCTGGCCCCACACTCTGCTTTTCTCTCCCCCAGGGACCTCCAGGTCCTCCAGGAAGAGACGGGGGACCAGGAAAGACTGGCCAGAAAGGCAGCCCCGTAAGTCACTTCCCCAGAAGTCTGTGCGGGCCTGACCTGGTGCCACGTGCCGGCCGGAGGGCAATGGGTGTGGGGGTGCGGCCGGGCGGCCTTCCGCACGAGAAGTGCCACAAAGGAGGCCACGGGGAGGCAGGTGGCCCTGTCATCCCGTGCACGGCCACCATCCACCGTCCGCCTAAGTCATCAGGGTCTGAGAGCCTGGGGCCTCGGGCGTCCGGAGTTCGCTGAGAAGCGTGTAAAAATTCGGGACTCTGTGATCAGTGTTTCTGATGACAGCTGGACTAGGTGTTTGGGGTCGTGGGGACACTTCGCTTGATTTGGAAACTGCATCCCGAGCTTTCATTCTGGTTACAACCGGGGCCCGTGGCTCCACGTCGTTTATGGTAATGAACCAGGAGGGGTTTCGAGGCCATCCTCCGTGGGATACTTTCCGTGAGAGCCAGGCTGCTCGGGGCTGAGCGGAGGAGGCGCGTTTTCCGCGAACCCCGGGTGCTCAGGGCCTCTCGCGGGGGGAGCAGCCGAGCCAGAGGGGCTCTCGTGGGGGTGCTGGCCACTCCCAGCCCCCCGGGAGCCTCTGTCCAGGTCTGACACAGGGCGGTGGCGGGAGCAGCCCACGCTGTGCCAGGGCCAGGAGACACTCAGGGTTTCAGACGCGTGTCTTCCGGGAGCGGCACACGGGATCCCGGCTGCCCAGACACGAGCGAGGAAAGCCAGGCTTTGATCGGCGTGACTGGCAAAACAGCGGCCTCTCGGGTCAGGACGGAATGAGCACAAGTGTGTGCTCTCCTCTCGCTGGCTGCACGCGGTCTGGTTCAGCGATTGTTCTCTCTCCCCTGCAGGGCGAAGCGGGCGCCCCGGGACCTAAGGTACAGACGAGATGCCCAGACGCCCTGGAGGCACCTGGGGCGGGTGGAGATGGGCAGCTGGGTGCGGGGCGGGCTGGGCCACGGTCAAGGGAGCCGGTGTCCACTGTGGGAGCCGCCCTGGGGAGGCGTCCCCTTGGTCCGGCCAGGGTTCCCACCCAGTTCTGGCGGCCGCGGAATGAGACCCGGTGTTTGGATACAAGCTCCCGGTGAAAACTTGTCGGATAAAGCGTCGAGTGGGGGGGCTTCATGGGGAGGGACCGGGCTGCTGGGGGCTGGGGTGCTGCTGGGGCCCCGTGGGATCCCATGAGGAAGCGGGTCCGGGGAGGCCCCTTCTCAGCTGCACCGGGTGGGCGGGCGCTCACCGGAAACTTCCCGGGAAGTCAAGGGGCTGGTCCCCAGGGAAGTGCCCGCTGGTGGGCTGGGGCTGCGCTGGGCCAACCCCCGCGGAAGGGAGGACCAAGATGAGGACGGGATCGGGACACAGGTCATGCGGATTCTGAGGGATGGGGTGGGGTTCAGAGAGGAGCGTGTGCATAGGAGCGCACATGCACATATGCACACGCACACATATGCATATGCACACACGCACGTGCATGCACGCATACATGCACATGCATACGCGAGCGGACACATGCACACATGCACACCTGCATGTGCACACACGTATGCACATGTGCATATGCACACACATGCACATGCATACACGAGCATGCACGTGCACACACATACACGCGCACGCACACATCATGCACACATGCACGCGCACACACACGCATGAGCATGGGGGCACTGAGGGCCTTCTGGGAGGCCTGAAATGAGGGGCTACAACTGCAGGAAAATTCAGCATTGAAGCTGAGGTCAGACCCGCTGTGGGAATGAGACCCCGAGTGGGAAACTGGCTATTGAGACTCAAACTTTAAAACCGTCAGGAGCTGGCCTGAGGGGTCCAGATCCTACAGCCTGGTTGTAAGCTGAGTAGGAAACTGGGACAAAATAAACACAAAAGATCAGCCCCGATGGAGTTTTCTAGGCACAAATATTTACGTAGAAGCCTTTCAAAGATTGACCATTAGATGAGTTGTTTAGATATAATAAAAAGGCACTAGTATTAAAACCCAGAAAGTAAAACATAAGATCCTATTAAAATGAGCCCGTGGATAAAGTGGGTGACAATAAGTCAAAACTGCTGACTATCTGTTAAATAGACCGTAAAGGGGTTAACACCAGCCTCAGGGGCAGCTCACGGAGGGCCGGGGCCCAACCCCCGTAGGACAGCATCCGATGCCTATGGGAAGCGGTGAGGGGACCCCAGCCCACTCAAGGGGCCGGAGGAGGCAGTGGAACTGGCCGGGGAGGCCCCCTGGGGAGAGGCCGTGGTCAGCGCTGCCCGGGGCCTTCCGGTGGGCTTGCGTGCGTGGGTAACACGCCCTGCTGTGGGCCAGGGGCGCCTGTGCCCCTCACAGGCAGGAGACTGTGGTCCCTCCATCTGCAGATGAGGTTAGGTGGCCTTGGGTGGGGCCGGGCCAGGTGGTGATCCCGGCCTCCGGGCTGAGCCTGCACGGAGCCCAGCCCTCTGCCCGGGGGCCTCCCTGTGTCAAGTCCCCACCTCCCTGCCCTGCTCACAAGCTGGCGTCCAGGACCCTCGGGCCTCCTCAGTCCTTGGGCCCCCCTCGGTCACTCTCAGGGGCCCTCCTGCTCCCCCATCGCTGCTTCGGGGGTCCCCCCCTCACCTGCCACAGCTCGCCACCCCCCTCCTCCGCCGCGGGGGACAGCGTGCTCTGTGCGCACCTTGCACCAGACCTGGAAGGAGTATCTCCGGTGTGTGGGCCTGTGGGTCTCCCTCGGTAGTGTCGTTTTTAAAGTGGATAAAACCGTTTCCTAGAGTCAGAGGAAAAACAGGGGCTATTGGGTTTGCTTTGTGCAATGCCGTTTGTCTCCGGTTTCCAGATTTGTAAAAAGCACATAGGGAAAGCAGGTGGGCACGGCATGCAGTGGCTGTCTCGGGGTTTAGTGGACACCCTGGTGGCCGAAAGCAGTGACTTCTGTCTCTCCACCTGTGCAGGGAAGCAAGGGGGACCCTGGCCCCACTGGCGCTCCTGGGGAGACTGGCTTGGCAGGAGCCCCCGGACCAGCTGGACCACCAGGGCCCCCCGGGCCCCCCGGGCCTCCAGGACCAGGACTTGCCGCGGGGTTTGTGAGTACCGGTTGCTCCCGTCCCCCAGAAAGCCGAGTCTGCAGCCCCGTGCCCCCCTGGGCGCCCCCCACGGGCTAGCACTCTCCCTGGCCCCGTGTCTGAGCCCCGCCTGGATGGTGCCACAAGGTGGAACCGGGGGCAGTGGGGGAGCAGCCACCCAGTTGCACAGGTGGTCATGCCAGGGCCCCTGTCCTGTGCGTGCTGGGGAAAGACTGCTCCAAGCAACACCATGAGACAGCCAGGCCCCCGGCTGGTGCTCGGGCCAAAAATAAAATCCCCTAAATTCAGAGGAGGGCTGAACGGGGCGCCCCCCCCCCCAGCAGGGTCCTTGCAACCCGGCAGACGCTTCTTATGCCAGGACCAAGAATGGCCGCTTCCAGGCGACCTCAGCCCTTGGAACCCGCCCTGCTTAGCTGTGGCTGAGTCTCCCCCTCAGGCCAGCGGCTGGCCTCCGGGAGGGATCTCTTCCTGTAAGACACGCAGACCCGACTGTCCCCCTCGTGTGCTGCCCGCAGGAGGACATGGACGGCTCTGGGGGACCCTTCTGGGCAACTGCTCACGGGGCCAGCGGGCCACAGGTACTGCCCTTGCCGGCTTGATCCGCTCTCGGGGGGAGGTGCACGCGGGGCAGGGGATGCCCCTGGGACCAGCCCGCCGGTGGGGACCAGCAAGGCCGCTGATGCCTGGGCACTGTCCACCCTGGAGGCCTTCTGGAAGGGAGTGGACCGCCCATGTGGGGAAGTGCCGTTGGTGGTCCGGTAGATGGACG
The DNA here is from genome assembly GCF_018350175.1 of Felis catus. Classification (NCBI taxonomy): domain Eukaryota; kingdom Metazoa; phylum Chordata; class Mammalia; order Carnivora; family Felidae; genus Felis; species Felis catus. The sequence goes on along the minus strand of NC_058376.1, from coordinate 1,276,652 downwards.
TGGGGCAGAATGAGCCCTAAAAGATGGATCTTTCTGGAAAATAGCAGTGCTTGAGTTCTCGTTACGGCTCTAACTGGGGCAAGCGATAAACTTTGGCCCTAAGTGCAATTGTAACTAAACAAAGATGGGTGCCTTCCTGTGAAATCCCACCTCGTTCTGCTGTTAACGTCTGCACCAGTTGGGCCTGGGTTTGGCTGAAGCAGCCGACACCCCCGCGAGCCCTGGACTTGGACCAGACGTGGGGGACACGTCCCGGGGTGGGGCGCTGCCTCTGCCATGGCCGGTGGATGCCCAGGGGACCCTCCTGCCGGCGCCCGCCGCGGCCCCAGACCCTCAGCCTGGTGAGAGTGAGCAGCGGGGACAGGTTTCTATTCTGGGCGGTGTTAGTGAGAATTTTCTCTTGGGCAGAAACTATTTCCCTGAGTAGCTAGAGCGGCTGTGCTAGTTTAATTTCGTGCTTTTCCTTTTACGTGTTAAAAAATCCTAGCCTTTGGCCGCATCGGGTAGCTGCCTGGGCACCAGAGAGGACCCGGTGGGGGTGGCAGCGAGGTCTCGGGCCCGGGGTCCTGTCCCCGCTTGTAGGGCCCTGGACCCGGGTACACAGATCCAGTGCCCCTTGACCCCTGGAGGAATCAGCGGGGCTGTTCCGTGACTTCGGAGGTGACGGAGACCCCCGGGGGTCGCAGCAAAGCCGAGCCAGCCAGTGCCCTGTACGGGCCAGAGGGCAGCATTCTGTCTGCTCCGACGCAGGCTTCAGTTACACAAGATGCAGATCCGGGTTGTGGAGGCACCGGGCACGCCTGCCCTCGCGTCTGGTCTGTGTGCTGCCTGAGGGGTAAAGGTGGTGCTGAGGACAGACCCCTGCTCCTGGGCTGCCCAGGGGGGTCCTGGCTCCTGTAGGAGGAAGACCTTCCCTTCGGGGGCTCAGGCTCTGTTCCTTCTCTGCCCCACAGGGACCACCAGGCCTGCCGGGGGTCAAGGTCAGTGAGCGCACCCCCCCCCCCACTAGGAGTTACCGTTTCAGCGGGGCCTGGGGGTAGCAGGAGTTCACCGCGGGAGATCGGAGAAACACGGGGAAACAGTCAGGCACCACCCACCCTGAGCTTCTGTGTTGGGGGGCGCTCCTCCCATCCTTCTAAAGCCGCAGGGTCCCCGGCTTCATGCGTCTGAAGGGGGCTTGCCAACCCGGGGGTACAGAGGAACCTGCCCCCGCCACGCCTCCCAGGCTCTGGGGCGGTGGGGGGTGGGGCGCCCCGGGACTCCCCCCACCTCCCTGCTTGGCTCTGCTGTCCCACCCTGTCCCTGGAGGACACCAGCCCCCACCCCTCCCCATGGGTGGCCAGGCTGGGAGGGCACGTCACGCTCCCCACAGACACACGGGTTCAAGGGCGCACAGGGCCCACCAGGCGATGTGTTATGGTCCTGTGATGAATGTTCCTTTTAGAGTGTTTTGCTTTGATTTAGAACTTTGGGTTGTGGTAGAAGATTGTATTTTAGAAAGACACACTCACTTCCTTAAAACGAAGTCGTCTGGTGGAGTGCTCCTTGGAGCAAACTGATGGGGCAGCTTCCAGAACAGTCTAGGCTGCACGTGTTAGCTGCCTGCACAGCTGGCCTGGTGTCCCTGGGACCCTCCGCTCTGGGCTGGCCCTGGAGGAGGAGAAGGCAGCATGGACGCCACCACTGTGGGGGCAGGCTGCCACACTCTCGCTCACAGAGCCCCTTCACCCGCTCTAGGGGGACCCTGGAATAGCCGGACCACCAGGCGCCAAGGTAAGAAAGAGTCTTTTCTCGGGGTCAGAGAATCCGTGATCTTGACCCGTCCCAGTCGGGAGCAGGCAGGGGCCCCCTCAGCCGCACAGCCCCGGTCCCCTGGAACCATGGTAACTCGGGGGGAGGTCCGCGTGCAGTGACTTCCAAGGCCAGGCCCAGGCTCACTCTCCCTCTGGTTCTTCCTGGTGCCGTCTGGGCTCGGCCTCCACTCCTCAGACTGCAAGACGTGCCTGTCCTGAGGACACCCACCCCCAGGACACCTGCCCGCCGCCCCAGGTCACAGGACAGGCTTCCTCCTGGCTCCAGGGTGGAAACCTTGGGAACCACAGGAGTCTGTCCAACCATAGTCCCCTCCCCCTCTGCCCCTTGAGGCTCCTAAGGAGGCTGGAGGCCGACTGGGCCAAGTTGCTGCCAGGGGCGTGAGCTGGTGACCCACAGAAGCCCCGGCCTGCTCACCTCCCCGGACGCCAGGCTTTGCTGGGCGGTGGGCTGACGCTCGTCTCCTCCTGTGTCGGGTGCAGGGAGAAGTCGGAGCCGATGGACCTCCCGGGTTCCCCGGCCTCCCTGGCAGAGAGGGCACAGCCGGAGCCCAGGTGCACGACCACTAGGAACGCTTGGGGTGGGGGAGCGGACCACCCGAGCGGCTGATGAGGCTGACACCTCGGTGTGGTCTCGGGGTCCTGACCAGTGCTCTGTACCCCACAGGGCTCAGAGACCCCGGCTCCGTGGGCCGGGGGTCCAGGCTGCCCGCCGGGCTTCCTGCCTGGCTCAGCCCCCTTTCCCAGGAAGAACTCTCTACGTCTCCATTCAGAGCCGCTGCTGGTGGTGTGGGGTCTCCAGGAAGGGGGCTCAGGCTCTGTTTGAGATGCGCTGTTTCCATCTTTGCAGGGACCCAAAGGAGAAAAAGGGACCCAGGGAGAGAAAGTGAGTGGGGCTAGGAGTCTGCGGGCCGGGCACGTGCGTGGCCAAGCCTTGAGGGGTGCTGGCTCGGAGCCTGCCCTGCCGGGAGGTGGGGCCCTCAGCACTGCCGTCCCCAGCCCAGGCGCCTCCTCACACCTTGTGGGCGCCAGGAACCCCTTCCGAGCCCTGGGTGGGCTTGGGGTCCCTTCCAGGGCCGCCCGGACAATCTGGAGGCCCCCGCGAGCCATCTGAGAGTCAGACACCGGCTTTCTCTTCCAGGGTGACCCAGGGAGGGATGGAGTGGGGCAGCCTGGCCTCCCCGGACCCCCCGGGCCCCCAGGACCTGTCGTCTACGTGTCGGAGCAGGACGTAAGAACACTGCGTGGGTGGGCAGGCGCTGTGCCCGGCCCTCCCCCTGGCACTGGCCACGGCGGGTGCCAGCCCGGTCCCTGACCCCACGTCGGCTCCCCCCCACCTCGGGTGCCCCCTAAAGACTCCAGGGTTTCCACTTGGTTCTATTCTGGACCAGCGATGGTGTCTCATTATGGTGAGACTTTTAAATTATTTGAATGAGAAAAAAGTTATGGGAGTGGGTGACCGGAGAGAAATGGAAATTCTATAGCAGAAAATCTAAATGGAGCAAGGCCTCTCCCACTGAGACCCTCGTGTCCTCAGCCTCTGAGCTGCCCCATCAGAACCCCCTGGGTTCCCAGATGCCGGCAGTCCGCTCTGGCCCCGGGGTCTCTGGAAGCTTCTCCAGTGCCTGATCTGAGGGACCTGAGGCCAAAGCCAGGACGGCGAGTGAAAGCAGTTTTTCTTGGGCATTAATTGCTGTGCTGTTTCCTTGGGCCCGTGAGGCGAGCTGGGCTTTAACTCTAACGTGTTTTCCCTTTTCCTCCTCCGGCCTGTGTTTCCGCCGGCCCATGGACAGAGAGCGGTGGCAGGCGTGCCGGGACCTGAGGTATGTGCACGCCGTCCCAGGGGGGAGCCACAGCCGGCTCCGCGCCCGCCCCGAGCTGACCCGGCCCCTCTCTTCCGCAGGGCCGGCCGGGGTACGCAGGCTTTCCTGTAAGTCGCCCCTCGGCCCTCCTCGCACCGGCCCCGAGCCCCTGGTGAGCCCAGTGCCGGAGGGTGCCCGCAGAGCCGAGGAACCTTCAGGCTCCTGCGCAGAAGCCCCCGGGGACCAGGGCGGGGTCTCGGGGTGTGGGTCAGGACGAGGAGGCAGGTGTGCCCAGGCGGCCGCGGTGGGACAGGATCCCTCGCGTGGCCCTCATTCCTGTCTCCTCATAGGGACCGGCTGGGCCAAAGGGAGATCTGGGCTCCAAAGGCCAGCGGGGCCCCCCGGGACCCAAGGTGAGAGGCTCAGGCACCAACGGCTCTGTGACCCTGGGGGGGCGATGGGGACACGAGAGCCCTGACCAAGTCTGATGCCGGTTCTCTTCACGGTCACCTCCCCGTGACCCATGGAGGCCCCGCAGAGACCACCCCACGGCAGAGCCCAGGGAGGGGAGGACCCCGCTCACCATGCACCTGCTCCGGGGTTGGTGTTCATGCCCCGAGTTGGGGCTTTCCTGTGGGAGTCGAGGGCCCTCCCTTCCCCAGAGCCGGCCTCATGCCGTCACCCCCGCTGTTCCAGGGCGAGAAGGGCGAGCCGGGCCCGGTCTTCAGCCCCGATGGCGGCACGCTGGGCCCTGCCCAGAAAGGAGCCAAGGTGAGCCCGGTGCCTGGGATTGCTCACCTTTGTCCAGGCCGGGGGCGGGGGGGGGGGGGGTGTCCTGAGAGGGCTCTGGAAACTTCTGTAGCCTGGGCCCCTCGCCCTTCCCTGTCTGTCCCTCTCTCAGTGCCGCACTGGGAGGGTCAGAGCCCGTACGCCTGGCTTGGCCACCACCCGGCCGGCCCCTGGTTATCCCCTGCCTGTCAGCCGAGCCCGCCCTGCCGAGGGGCCGGGGGCTCTGGAGGAGGGGGACTCAGCAGGGGCCTCACCTGCAGACGCCCCTCCCTGAGGATGCAGCTGCCCCTCTGCCTCTGGGTGCTGCCACCGTGGAGGGGTCCCGGCCCTCCTCCTCCCTCAGCCCCCACCCCCAGACAGGCCCTGAGAGGGTGTGGGGAGGACTTGGACCCAGATTCAGTGGCCGTGGGGGACAGGCCCGGAGGGGCCCTGAAGTCTCCCAGGGTTGTCTGGGACGGGCAGTGGGACCTTGGATCTCAGGGCCCAGAGAACTCAGGCCGGCCCCGAGGTCGGGGGGGCCCCCACGGCAGGCCCGTCCGTGCTCCCCGGGGACAAAAACCCCCGTCTAGAGCATGCTCCCTCTGCCGTTTCCTTCCGTCCCTGGCGCGGTCGGAGCCCCTCGGGCACTGCCCCGCCGGCCATCTGACGGCGCCTTCTGGTTTCTGGTTCAGGGAGAGCCCGGCTTCCGAGGACCGCCGGTGAGTAGGCGCACGCCTCCCACCACGAACACGCGTGCGCGGTGTGACAGAACACGAGGTGCCGTGACGGCCTGGCCGCTGAGCGGGCGCGGTGGCCCGAGCGTACATCCCGGCGTGCTTGGCGAACACGGAGGCAGGTGTCGGGCGGGAGGCCACCGCAGGTGCCGGCCTCTGCTCTCCTGAAAGGCGCTCCTCCTTCCCGCAGGGTCCATATGGACGGCCGGGGCACAAAGGGGAGATTGGCTTCCCTGGGCGGCCGGTAAGGACCCAGGATCTCGTTCGGGCCTGGCCCCTGGGGGCCTAGGGGGCCGCAGACCACAGTTCCTCCCCCTGCCCTGCCCCCAGGGACCACCCCGCCTGGGGACGGCTTCTCCAGGACGAAGCCTAGGGCTGCCCAGCCCGTTTGTGGGCGGCTCGGGCCAGAGGGGCTGGCGCCCTAGGAGACCCTGGGCGGGGACCGAGAGCTGGCCAGGCTGGCGTGAGCCAGCTCCGGCAGTGACCGCCCCTGTGCCCTGCCCCAGGGTCGCCCCGGGATGAACGGACTGAAAGGCGAGAAAGGGGAGCCAGGACACGCCAGCGTCGGCTTTGGTGTGAGGGTGAGTGTCCCCCAAGGGGCGGACGGCGTGGCTGGGACGCCCAGGGGCGTGGAGGGCCCTGCGCCGTGACCACACCGGGCCGGTCCTCTGACACGAGGACCCCACACGTGTGCGCGCACACTCCGGCTGAGCTGCGGGGACAGGGGCCCCGAGTGGCTCTTCTGGAAGGGCACGGCCGCGTGGGTCCCGGGCGTGACCCCTGCCCCCGGTGGGGCCCCTCACTCAGCACCACAGCCTGACTCTCAGCGCCTCACCGGCTTCTGAGCAGGGTTTATGTTGGTAGCCGGGGTGTTTTTATCCGTTTCTCCCTAAGAGGGGGCCTCCAGACACGGGACCTGCTCCCGATCCCGCGGCCGGGCACCCAGCCAGCTGCCAGGTGCACTTGGTGACTTTGCTCCCACGGCCCGGGCCGGGGCGTGGGGTCCCGAGGCCAGCGTGTCAGACGGTCCCCACTTTTCTGCTTTTGCCATCACTGCTGGTTCTTCATCGTGGCTCCTTCCTCCCGTGGCCTAAATGTGGCTGCTGCCTCGTGAAAAATCAAGAGGCAGGAGGTGACATCTCGCGGCGATCCGAAGTAGTGACACAAAGATGGGTCGCGGGCCTCGACAAGCAAGACAGGCGCCGGGATCCTTTCCGCACTTCTGACCTAAGGGCGGACGGCGAGTCAGTTCTGACCTAAGGGCGCATGTGTGCCCCGCGGAGTCTGCTGGGACAGGGCTCCGCCTCCAGCGGCTCCTCTGGGGGCCCGACACCCCACCTCTGTGCTGCCTCCAGTCCCTCTGTCCTTGGCCTCAGTGGGGCACTGCAAGGAGGCGACCGCAGGGCAGGCGGGGCCGGGTCCTGAGGTTCGCACGACCTCACTGGCCCTGGTCTCGCTCCTGACGCAGCGTGAGTTGCACAGGCTGGTGCTTTGTCCAGTAAGCAGGTCACTGCCAGAATGAGTGCTTTGCACCCCGCCTGGGTGGCTCTCTCTTCTCTTTCTGTGAATAAGTAAGTGAAAGTTCACACATGGGCTCAGCCTGCTGGCCTCTGGGCCTCCCGGGGCTCTGCCTTGAACGTGGAAATACACAGATGAGCTCCCAGACTCTGCGTTAGTCTCCGTGCTCCCCGCCAGTCCTGTCGCCCTCTCCACGTCCCCGAGGCACGTTCTGAAAGGGGCAGCTGTGCTTGGGGGCCCCACAGCCACAACCAAACTGGATGCTTCCTGATTATATGCTGTCACACACGTTCAGTTTTCTGATTTTAGTGAGATATTTAGTGAAATATTCCCCCTCACATCTGCTGCCCTGGTCACATCCACGGCCTGGCTGTGAACGTGACCGACCTCGTGTTCTGTCCTCCCCATGCAGGGCCCACCCGGTCCCCCGGGGCCTCCAGGACCCCCAGGCCCTCCCGGGACTCCCGTCTATGACAGCAACGTAAGTACCCCCACTCCCCTCCTCACAGGCCCTATCCACCAGCCACCCCCTGGAGGGGTCAGCCTCTCCCAGGGAGGGGACACCCCAATTTCTGGCAGGGGGCTGGCCAGTACTCCAGTAGAAAACAAACCCCACCTGGGGAAGTGAGGGCTCTCTGCATCTGGGAGCCTGAACCTCGAGCCGTGTGGTCCTGGGGGGCAGACACCCCTGTTTTACAAGGTTCGGCCACATGAAGTGACTCCGAAGGGGCAGGTCATATCACGATCAGGGCTCTTGATTCCAAACCCCCGTCTCCTCCCCCTCCCCCTCCCCCTCCCCATGCTCCTACGGGGGACCGGTGTCTGTGTGGCCTCACAGAGGGCTGGGGCTCCGGGCTCAGAGACCGCTGGGGGGGTGCTGCCCTCAATCCGCAGAGCCCCTCGCCTCACCGGCCAGCTTCTTTGCAGGCCTTCATGGAGTCTGGCCGCCCTGGACCTCCAGGATTACCAGGTGAGGGCCCCTGGGGCCTCGCGGTGGCTGGGGCGGCGGCTTCTCTTGGGGATGCTGGATGCCGCAGGACTTCGTCCTGTGAGCCTGGGCTCCAGGGGAAGCAGGAATGCCTCATCGGCCCATGTCCCCTGCTCCAGAGTGATCACAGGCCCCTCCCGGGGCCTCCTGGGTCGTCCCAGCACAGCCGTCCTGGCAGCCTCGCAGGGGACAGCCCCGGACACTGAGTAGACACCCACTTGCGTGCGGAATTTAGATCTGCCCCCCTGCCCTGGGCCTGCTCTGTCAGCCCGCGCCCGCCCCGCGGGAGTGGCGTGGCCTTCAGGGGCAGCCCCTTGGGTGGGACCCCCAAGTGCTTCTGCTCAACAAAAGCTCTTGCTCTGAAGGCTCCCAAACTCGGGTGGTGCTCCTCCCCCGTCCAGGCTAGTGCACACAGCACTCACAAGGGCTGGGGGTGAGCAGGGCACAGGGGCATGGCCCAAGGGCCCTGTCACAGCTCAATGATGGGCACTCCTGGGTCTCCGTCCCTCCAGGGTACCAGGGGCCTCCTGGACCGAAGGGTGACAAAGGAGAAGTGGGCCCACCAGGACCACCAGGTGAGTGTGCTCCAGGCGGCCCTGGGCTGGGGTGGGTCCCCGGCACTGTCCTCTGTGGTTACCCGTGCCCTCCTGGAGGAAGGACACCCCTTCCAGGCGTATGGAGCCCGACGGCACCTGTGGCAGTTTGATCCCTAGTTGGCCCAAAGCCTCAGGGCCCAGGGCTTCAAGGACAGCGGGGCTGAAGGGCGGAGCTGGGCCCCGGCACCCTCCGCTCCCACTGGCTGCGTGGAGTCCTCCCTTGGCCCGACTGCCCCGGGGCTGAAGTCTTAGCACCTCACAGGTTCCTTCCAGGGACGGTGGGACGACTCTGCCAAATTCTTCCACTGCTGAACGAGATAGAAGAAAACGACAGGGTGGCTGTTGGGGGCTAGCAGGACAGAAGCCCAGAGGGCCGGGGCGCCCAGCGCCAGGCAGTGACAACTAAAGGGTGGCCGACCGGGGCCCCCCCAGTGAGGGGCTGCAGCCCAGAGCAAGGGCGGGGTCAGAGACAGGCCGCCGGGAGGGGCTGAGACCCAGGGTTTTCCCTGAGGACCGCTAGAGGCAGAAGCCGCTCCCTGAGGAAGGTGAGCTCACCGGGGGCCTACGATTTAGGCTGAGCAGGTGAACAAGATGGCCAGAACGGACCGGAATGCAGGCAGGAGAGCAGAGGTGAGACAGGCCCCCAGGAGAGCCAGCCAGGGTGGGAGCTTGAATCACGACAGTGCTCCAGCAAAGGGAAGGTGGGGGTGAGTGCGGGGAGCCGGGACCCTGGAAAGAACCCGGTTCCGTTCTGGGACGGAGGGGCACGGCCACTGGACCCGAGGAGGCCGCGTGAGTTTCGGCAGACGAGACCGGGAGGGGAGCGAGAGAGGTCTGCGTGGAGGCCGCGGGCCGGGGCAGGGGCGGGGGCGCACCTGGAGGCGTCACGGCGAAGGGTTTTCTGAGGCCGAAGGAGCCCTTCGCTCCACCGACCAACAGGACCTCACTCCTCCGCTCGGAAGACAGACGCCAGAGAAGAGGCCTCAGGACGACGTAAAGATGGCCTGTGTGCGTCAGCGGAAACCCCCTTCCGAGCGAGGCCATCGGAGGACCCGCCCTGATGGGACGGGTCAGATGGCAAGGGCCCTTCGAGAAGGAGGCGATGCTGGAGGGGAGACCCCCAGGAGCGAACCGCTGCCCTCGTTCAGCGTGGCCGAAGCGGGACATACCTCGCCGCTTCCGGGGGTGGAGCCAACGACGGGCCAGGACCACGCAACTTAAGCATGCCCGGCGAGGATGGCACCAAAATTACCGGACCCTGAAGACGACACGAAAGGAGAGAAAAGGGAGCACAGAGCAGATGGAACCAGGCACATTTAACATAGTTGGTTCAAACTGACATCTGTCCGTAAGCGCACTGAACGGGAACCCACTGAATGCTCCGTTAAAGGTAAACGTCGGCAGTCGGATAAAAACAAAACCATATGCTGCTTACGAGGGACACTGCAAATGTGAGGACAGACACACACACAAGCTGAATGCGGGACAGGGGCAGGCAAACCAAGCCTGTGTGTGTGCATGTGTGCACCTGTGTGTGTGCACCTGTGTCTGAATGTGCACCTGTGTGTGCTCCCGTGTGCATGCGTCCGCATCTATGAACGGACCTGTGTGTGCACCTGTGTGTGTGAACGTGCACCTGTGTGTGTGCATGCCCCTGTGTGCGCGTGTGTGCATCTGTGAGTGCACCTGTGTGCTTGTGTGCTCATGTGCACCTGTATGTGTGAGCGTGCCCGTGTTCTTGGGTGTGCACGTGTGAGTGCACCTGTGCACATACATGTACCTATGTATATGTGTGCCTTTGTGTGCCTGTGTATCTGTGAATGCACCTGTGTGTGTGTGCACCTGCGTGCATCTGTGAAGGTACCTGTGTGTGTGCACATGTGCACCTGTGTGTAAATGTGCACCTTTCATGGGTGTGTGTCTACATGCGTCTGTGAATGCACCTGTGTGTGTGTGTGTGTGTGTACAAATATCTGTGTGTGAGAAATTAGACGAGTGTACCTTGAGGCAGGAAACATTGCCAGAAACTCGAAAAAAAAGAGTCCATTGTGAAAAAGGAGTAAACCCACCAGAAAAATACAGCAATTCCAAATCCTGTGCCTCTAACAACATAGCTTCAAGACGTAAAGAGCAGCAACCGACAGGAGAAGGACGACACAGATCCGTCCTCGTGGGGGTATGGCCGGCTCTCAGGAAGTGACGGCACCAGCACACAAAGAACAGCTCAGGCAGGAGACGGAGTTCCCGACCTGGCCCTGGGACCCTGGGGCCCTGGCAGCAACACGGGGACCCTGTCTTCACCACACGGGCCCTCGCCTGGCAGAAAGCGAGCAGGAAGTCAGCGTCACAGACACGCCTGGAAGATGACCCCAGAGCAGCGCACTTCCCTTCCAGATAAGGAGGAACCGCTCACAACCGGCAGGTGGAAGGTGGTGAGGCCCCGGCCGAGTCCGTGGCCGCAGCGGCCCCGCGGCAGCAGGACCGCCCCCCAGATGGGGGCCACGCACCCATCGGCCGGCCCAGCTGGGCCCCAGGCCACGGGTCCCGTTAACTGTTCAGGAACTCACAGCCTCAAGCGGGACACGTTTCTCAGCACTCAGCTCAAGAAGTCAGAAAACAAATAGCAAATTTACCTTTAACAAAAGAGATGGGCACTGAGGAGGGCCCTGTTTGGGATGAGCACTGGGTTGTACAGAAGCGGTGAGTCACGGGAATCTACCCCCCCCAAAACCAGGAGCGCACTGTGCACACTGTATGTTAGTCAACTTGACGAGAAATTATGTTAAAAAATAAAGTAAAATTAACATAGAAAAGCAAAGAAAAGGGAAGAAATGGTACAGCTCAGAGCTGAGTGAACAACCATTTGCAAGTCAAGGTAGTTTTTGGAAAGACCGCTAATCCTGGCACGCCCCCTGCAGGACCGAGAAAGGAGGGAGCCCTGCGAGCGAGCGAGCGAGCGAGGGGCAAAGGGCTGCTCCGCCTCCACCCTCGCTAGGGCTGCAGGGTGGCTGGTGCTCAGGGTAGTGGCCGCTGCCCCCGGAGGGTGGGGAGGGTTGTGAAGGAAGAAGTACCTGCCATTTGTACAGACGGGTTTGGGAACATCAACCACCCAAAAGAACATACCGTTGCAATTAATAGGTAGACTTACCAAGGTCACAGGGGCGATTCACAAAAATCAACTGGTAATAAACAAAAAGAAATTCTAAAAAGGTGCCATTACAAAAGGAGGTCAGACCTGTGGCTGCCAGAGGCAGGCGGGCGTCACGGGGAACCGTCCGAGCCGCCAGACGCGTCCTGGAACTCCCATCACGAGGTGACGCACGTCTTCCTGTGTCCTCACCAGTGAGGCCACGGGTGCGAACCAGCCTTACTGTCCGGTCGTGCTGCTGCACCCCTAAAACATTCCGGGGCCGCCATTAACAAAAGTGTAACAAAACTGCAGGGGGCCCCCCAGAAACAGACGTTCTAGAAGGCAACGAAGGCAGCTGTAGGTGGGGGGCATGGCGCTGCCGAGACACTCACCTTGGCGCCCCGTCTCTCCTACAGGGCAGTTCCCGCTCGACCTCCTCCAGCTGGAGGCTGAAATGAAGGTGGGCGTCACCCGCGTCCCCGTCGCCTGTCCCACCCTGGCTGGGCTCCTTGGGGGCTCAGAAGGTGGCGAGACAAGTCCTGTCCCGCAGGGTGTGCCGGGCCTCCTGGGCTCCAGAAGCTTCCGGCTGCCTCACCCTGCCCACTCGGGGCTTCCGGGGGTCGGCCTGCCCCTCCCAGGTCAGCAGCGGGAGCCGGGCTGTCTCAGACCGGCATTTCCATCCACAGGGGGAGAAGGGTGATAGAGGAGACCCGGGGCAGAAGGGCGAACGGGGTGAGCCCGGGGGTGGCGGATTCTTCGGCTCCAGTGTGCCCGGCCCCCCCGGCCCGCCAGGCTACCCTGGGATTCCGGTAAGTCTGGACTCCTGGCTGCCTGCAGGCCCGAGCCAGAGCCCGTGTCCCCAACGTCCTGGGCCAGGTCCAGCCCAGCTGTGGATGCCTGCAAGGCCCAAAAGGTTGCCCCCACTCCTGGCAGGGGGGGACACGGGGCAGGCCTGGTGGGTCACGGCCTGGGGCCCCCCCCAGCCAGCCGGGAGAATGGGGGGCATAGGGGCCCTCACCCAGCCCTCCCTCAGGGAGACCATCTGCCCTAAAAGATTCCAGGGGGCACAGGCCCCAGCTTCTGCCTGAGGGATGGAGGGGGAACGAGGGCCTTCGGGGGACCGAACCTCTGTCCAGGGTGTGCTCTGGTCCGTGTTCTGGGATCCCTTCCCAGCACAGAGCACACCGTGTGGGAGGCCACGTTTCCCCGGCCATCGTGGGGGCAGGCAGGGGGCTCCCCGCAGGGCCTCTGCCACATGTTCTGTTGTCTCCCCTAGGGTCCCAAGGGAGAGAGCATTCGGGGCCAGCCAGGCCCACCTGGACCTCAGGGGCCCCCTGGCATCGGCCATGAGGGGCGTCAGGGGCCTCCTGGCCCCCCCGGCCCCCCCGGGCCCCCAGGGCCCCCTTCCTTCCCCGGCCCTTACAGGCAGAGTAAGTCAAGCAGGGGCGGGTACCTGGTCTCCGGCCTCGTCCAGCCAGGGCCATGCGTTCCCATCTCTGGCTCTTCTCTTGCAGCGATCAGTGTTCCCGGCCCCCCAGGCCCACCTGGGCCCCCCGGACCCCCTGGAACCATGGGCACCTCCTCAGGGGTAAGGGTCCCCGTGTTCCTTACCGGTCAGATGCTTGCTGCCCAGTCGCCTGCCCGGCCGCCCTCTCCTCTGCAGACCTGTGGGTGGCCTGCTCCGGAGGGTCCCAGCACCGGGCCTGGCCCTGCCCCGTGCACAGATGCACGGCAGCCGAGATGTGGTTTGCAAAGCAGAAAACGGGGAGCCTGGGGGTGGCCGTGGGACTCGGGTGGGCAGGGGAGGACAAGGGAGGACAGCCATTAAGAAGGGTCCCCAGCAGGGCTCACCGGCCACGTGGGCACTTGGCATCCAGCCCTCCCATGGGGTGGCCTCACCGTCCGGGTGCCACAGAGCATTCTCAGGGAACAGCCTGATCGAGAAAGGAACACACTTAAGCCTTCAGGACTGTCCCTCATCCGGAAGTGTCCTCCCCCCACCCCCCATGAGCCCAGACGCTGTCTGTGTGCGAGGGCACCCACTGGGTCGGGCTTCCAGCAGGTAAGGATCTGGGCCACGTACCAGACCATGCTGGACAAGGTGCCGGAGGTTCCGGAGGGCTGGCTCATCTTTGTGGCTGAGACAGAGGAGCTGTACGTCCGGGTCCGGAATGGGTTCCGGAAGGTCCTGGTGAGTTACCTGCATGGGGAAGGGGTGGGAGACCTTCTCGAGCTTGCTTGGGGTTCAGGAGAGCATGTGGGGGGGAAGGGGGCCCCCCACAGCGAGCCTGAGCCTTGGTCTCGGTTGTCCTGTGGGGTGAGTGCCTCATGCAGTGACCGTGCTCCCTCCTCACGTTTCTTCATTTTTTAACTCGGGGCCTTCCGAGCAGTTTGGGGTTTACAGAGAAGTGACTCCTACTTCTTACAGCCGATGCACGTGAGGTGCTGTGCGCCCGCTGATGGCACAGGCACCAGGGTGTAGCCGTGCCAGCTTCCGCTGGGGCGGGGCGGGGGTGCCAGGCGTCAGGGTTGCTGGGGTGACCCCTGCGTTTTCTTTCAGCTGGAGGCGCGGACACCCCTCCCACGTGGGACGGTAAGGACGCAGCCGAGTTCAGGGCTTGGAGCCCGGGGGACGTCTGGCCGGGGCTCCACGGTGGCAGGCCGAGCACGGCCTCGCGTCCCCGACACGCCTGGGGCTCTGGGGGCTGGGCGTGGGAGGTGGTGTGCAGACCACGAGGCCGCCTCCCTTCGGGCCACGCTGCCCACCCCTCTCCGAGCGCGGGGCCCGGGGGATGGAGGAGCCCACATACTCAGGTTTCCCACTGCTGCCTCTCTTCTAAGCCAGGACTTCTTAAAGGGCCCGGGACCGAGGCTGCGTTAGGTAGTGTGTGTCCTGGGCTCCCAGCGAGTCCGCCCGCTCACGGAGCCCAGGGAGTCCTCCCTCGCTCGTTCCTTCCTTCCTTCCTTCATTCAGTGTGGTCTCGGGCCAGGCGCTGGTTTAGACAGGGAGGGACACACGAGGCCCCTGCCTCGCGGAGCTCGCGGGCTGGGGGAAAGGTGGCAAAGATGACAGACGATAGACAACCGGTTTTATCGTCTTAGCAGGGAAAGGTGCCTAGTCAGAGAGCACATGGGGTGTCAGAGGCACTGGGTGCTGGGGGAGGACAGTTGGGAAGGGGGGTCGGTGCAGCTCACCTGAGGTGGGCGCACGGGGCATAAGGAGCGGAGAACTTGGGTGTCTGGGTGGCAGTGAGGGGGGCTGGAAGGTCAGGGAATGTGGTCCTGAGCGGGGCGGGGTGCCTGAGCGCAGGGCCAGCCGCCCACTTTGCACGTCAGGCCGGCAGGGCGCCCCCTCCAGCTTACGAGAGCACAAGCCGCAGGTGCAGGAGGAGAGGGCCGCCCGGACAGGAGGGCAGAGCCCCCGCCCACGGCGCCTCTGCCTCTGCGTCTGCAGGACAACGAGGTGGCCGCCCTACAGCCCCCGCTGGTGCAGCTGCACGAGGGCCACCCGTACCCCCGGCGGGAGCTCACCCACTCCACGGCGCGGCCCTGGCGGGCGGATGACATCCTGGCCGGCCCCCCGCGCCTGCCGGCCCCCCGGCCCTACCCTGGCGCCCCCCACCACGGCCCCTACCTGCACGTCCAGCCGGCTCGCCCCACCGGCGGGCCCGCCCGCACCCACGCCCACCAGGACTTCCAGCCCGTGGTGAGTGCCCCACCAGCCCCTCGGCTCCCGCGGACTCCCAGGGCTGCCGGGATGGGAGGGCTCTCTGGGCCTTCGAGAAGCGGGAGAGCCCGAGGAGCCGGGCAGGGGTGGGGGCCTGACGGCGGCCACTCTGGACCCCCTGGCCCCCAGCCCACCGCGGTCCCTGCTGCCCTAGGCCGAGGGGCTGGGCTGGTCCTCTTGGGGCCCCCGGGGCCGGTCACGCGGGCTCTCTGTGCACGCTCGGCCCCTCGGCCGGCCCGGGGCTGGCGGCTGACCCCCGCGGCCCCTCCACAGCTCCACCTGGTCGCACTCAACAGCCCCCAGCCGGGCGGCATGCGCGGCATCCGGGGCGCGGACTTCCAGTGCTTTCAGCAGGCGCGCGCCGTGGGGCTGGCGGGCACTTTCCGCGCCTTCCTGTCCTCACGGCTGCAGGACCTCTACAGCATCGTGCGCCGCGCCGACCGCACGGGCGTGCCCATCGTCAACCTCCGGGTGCGTGAGGGCTCCCGCGTGGGGCAAGGGGCGGGGCTCCGGCAGGGTCCCCAACCCCCCACAGCCACCCCATCTCACGGGGCGCCTTCAGGGGCAGGAGGCAGGGCAGGGCCGGGCCCTCGCACGCAGCCACCTCCGAGCCGGGGCTGGGAACCGTCTCTGGGGTGGTCCCCATGCCTCTCTCCCACCGCCGAGTGCTTCCTGGGAGCTGGGGAGCACCAGCGCGCCTCGGGGCCAGAGGCAGTGGCCTCACCGCAGACCTGGGGGTGGAGGCCCCGCAGCAGGGCGTCCCTGGGGCGGGAGTGAGTCCCGTGACACCGCCCTCCCCAGGATGAGGTGCTGTTTCCCAGCTGGGAGGCCTTGTTCTCCGGCTCCTCCGAGGGCCAGCTGAAGCCCGGGGCCCGCGTCTTCTCTTTCGATGGCAGAGACGTCCTCCAGCATCCTGCCTGGTAGGCTCCCCAGCAGAGGCCGCAGGGGGTGTGTTCTGGGAGGTGGAGCCCCCAGGGACGGCCCCACAGGCAGCCGCACCTTGGGCCTTGGGGCCTTGGGGAAACGCCCTCCCCTGCCCAGAGTGGTCCAGATCCCGGGGGTCAGGGCTCGGGCCCGCGGCTGATGGCTGCTGCCTCCCGCAGGCCTCAGAAGAGCGTGTGGCACGGCTCGGACCCCAGCGGGCGCCGTCTGACCGACAGCTACTGCGAGACGTGGCGGACAGAGGACGCGGCGGCGGCTGGCCAGGCCTCCTCGCTGCTGGCGGGCAGGCTGCTGGCGCAGAAAGCCGCGAGCTGCCGCAACGCCTTCATCGTGCTCTGCATCGAGAACAGCTTCATGACCTCCTCCTCCAAGTAGGGGCTCTGCCGGCTCAGACAGGCAGATGGACAGTCAGACGGCCAGGCCGGGAGGCCAGCAGCAGGGGAGCAGGGAAGCCGCCCTTAAGGAGTGTCTGCCCCTGCCCGCCCCCAGGGTGGGACCTGGCTGGCACTCTCCGGTATGGTTCTGTGGTTCATGTTTCATGTAACCCCCGAGAAATAAAAGGAAACCAAAGAGTGTATTTTTTAAAAAGTTTAAAACAAAACCTGGTGCCCAGACTTTCTCTTGCCCCTCCCCACCTCGCACAAGGCCCTGCCCCCTTCCTCTTTGACCCCAATCAGAACTGGAGGGAGACCCCCCGCCCCCCGAGGCAAAGAAACATATTGACTTGGGGAGGTGTGCGTGCCAGAGGGCCTGGCAGGGGCCGGGTGGGGCCTCGGTCCCCAGCTGTGAGCTGCTGGGGCAGCTCAGGCCAAGGGCACAGCGTGGGGCCATTTCTCCTTGGCCTCCCGCAGCCACCCCTGGGCTAGAGGCAGCCCCAAACTCAGGGGCCACTGCTGCCCCCAGGCTATGGCCTTTACCCCAACACCACCTTGTGCTGGTGGCTGGGAGCCAGCCTGCACACGGGGCAGGTGCGTCTTCAGTTCTGTCCCACACCGGCTTCCCACGTGGAGCTCAATCCAGCCAAGGCCCTGCAGGGAGATTTTTAATCTCTACCCCCAGCGTGGGGCTCAAACTCACAACCCTGACATCAAGAGCTCTACTGACTGAGCCAGCCAGACGCCCCCAGGCTAGGAGTTGAGGGGCCCACAACCCAGGGATGGCAGTGTCCTGTCCCCGGGCCCCGCCCAGGTCCAAAACTCCTTTGCTGAGGCAAGGATTCCCAGAGCAGAGGTTCCCCTAGCCTTGCCCAGGAGCACATCCCGGAACCCAACTGGGCCCAAACCTACTCCCACTCCCAGGTGCCCGGCCACAACTCCTGCCTGCTGAGTCCAGGGCCCCAGGTTTATCTTCATGGGACACAGAGTTCAAAAAACCACAGAGGAAAGGGGTGCCTGGGTGGCTCAGTTGGTTAAGTGTCCGACTCAATCTCAGCTCAGATCATGATCTTATGGTTTGTGGGTTCAAGCCCCATGTTGGGCTTCACGCTGGGCACGAAGCTTACTTAAAACAAGGCACAGGGGCAAACAGGATCGCGACACCTGTCCTCAGCCAGGACACGGCTCACCTGAGACCGGCCTTGCCGAGCCCTGGGACCCGAGGCCGTGTAGACAAAGCACTCTGAAGGGGGCATTCTGGGGGCACCCCCAGGGTCCCTCCCCCCTGGTGGCTGTGCTGGGTCGTGGGCACGGAGCCAAGCACCTCAGGTCTGCTGTCTCAACACTGCCCTGTAAACCACGGCAGCCGGTCCTGCTAACTGTGTAATGTGGTTTCCAAACAGCCTCCAAATAAAAAACAGCGTTTTGCACGGACACTCGGTTTGGAAGCAGCCTTCGTTACCGTGAGACAGACCGTGGGGGTCTTTGTCCTGCTGGTGGGTCCCGCTGAAGGGGCACAGGTGGGCGTGGCTAGATGTACACGGATGTCAGATGCACACACGTGCACGGGGATGCTGGTGCCCTAAACCATGTCTCCGGAGCGTCCCTGGGGATGGCCGGCAGTCCGCACAGGCAAGCCGGGGTGTAGACCCAGCACCCATGTTCTCCCCAGAGCTGCTGCAGCACGCGGAACCCACCATGGGGCCAGGTGGCTGGGCCACCCACCAATGGGAGCATTCGCAGGTCAGGGTGGGGGCAAGAGCAAAGGCCTGCATCATAAGGTCAGTGACCAGCGGTGAGAGGCACTGCCCTCCACCCACCAAGTCCCGCAGGATTCCTGAGCATGGAAGGGGAAGAGCACTGCCCCTCCCCACGGGGTCCCTGGGGCATGGGGTGGGTGGGGTGGGGAGTCAGTGGGGAGGCCCCCTGTGGATGCCCCGCCCCCCAGCATCCTCCTGCAGCTTCAGGGCAGCCTCTTGAGACACCCTGCCCCCGACAAGCGGACCTCAGGGATCCCTGGGTGCAGACAGCTCCTCTCCAGGAGGGCTGCTCCAACCTCTCTGCACCAAGCTGGCTCCGAGCAGCTGGCCTTCCCTTCCCGCGGGGCGTGGGCGCTTCTCAAGACAGGGCTGTAGGAGAGGGCTGTGCTCAGCTCGAGGCCGTGGGGGCCTGGTTTGGGTTCCTGCCTGGGGCCGGGGCCCTCTTCTTGGCCTCCTGACCAGCCACCCCCACCCACGCCAGGTCAGTACAAGACCAGGAGCCCCTCCACGTGTGGGGCTTGTGGTTCGATTTTGGGGAGAGCCGACGGTCTTGCATCTGAGGCGGTGTGCTCAGGGTGGGTCCCGCGTGGGCCGGCACGTGGGCGAGTGACCCCAAGCGGTCTGCAGTCACCAGTGAGGTAGGTCAGGGTTAGCCCGCTGGGGGAGAAGCGAGGCTCCAGGGCCCCTGCGTCCCTGCTTCCACCTGACGGGCAAATGTCTGCCAGCGGCCAATGCCTGGCGTCTCACCTGGAAAGAGAAGCCCACTGAGGCTTCTCATTTGGGTCAACTTTCTTTAGGAAAGGGACATAGTCTAAAGCAAGTACCTGGACAACTGGCCTTACCAAGTTTAGCCACAGGCTACGGGAATCAGGGATCCCGGCCTGGCCCCGCAGGGCACAGGATACCCTGTGGGGGACTGAGTCCCTGAGGCTGGCATCTTGGCCCCCTCACTGGTCCCCAGGAACAAGCAGGACCTGCCTCTTGTGGGGGGCGGGGTGAAGGCAGAGTGGCCTGGTGGGCACATGAGACCCCCCTCCCCGCCACGGGGACAGCAAGCCAGCCCGCAGTGCCCCAGCAGGCAGCGGGATGGGGACGAGAACCAGTCCTCAGGGCCACCGCCAGACAAGCCCTTGGGGTGTGGGTCACAGGGATATCCCACCTAGGGTCCCCGTCAGTCCCTGGCTCCACAACGCGAACACTGGAATGTGGGCCGTGCCGGAACCCGGGTCCTGGGCCAGCTGCGAAGAGACATCCCTTCCGAGACATCGAGGCCCCAGGACGTGGAGCACGGCACACGGGCTGCCCCCGGTGCCAGAGGAGCCTGGCCTCCCGCTAGGCCGGGCTGGGTCAGGCTTTGGCCTCGGGCTGCTGGTTCTGTTCCCGAGGGGCCAACCCTGCCGTCCACACGCTGTCCTCCAGGGCCGGCGGGGGGGCTTCCGGCTTCGGGCCACTGAGGCCTCTGTCCTGCAGGCTCAGCACCTGCTCGGCCTTCTCCTCCTGGGGCGGGGGCAGGGCTGGGGGCGGGTGACGGCCCTCCCGGAGGTGCCGCAGGATCACCAGCATGGCCGCCGAGAGGTAGACAATGAACAGCACTAGGAAGTACACGAAGTAGACGAGGAACTAGAACAGAGAGGGGTAGGGGTGAGGTCAGCCCAGGCAGGTGAGGGGCAGGGGCGGGAAGGGGCCTGTGGATTCCTCCCCGGCTCTCCCTCCTCCCGCTGAGGCCACAGGAACACTGCAGGAGTGGGGCTGGGTGCCCGAGGGTCGGGGGACAGGCCGGGAGCAGGTCTCCACAGTGGGCAGGGCCCGCCCTCTGCCCTGCTCCAGGACGAGCCCTGGGGGGGGCCCCCACCGCTTTCCCACAAGCCCTGGCAGTTTTCCTGCATCGCGTGGCCCTTGTGATCTACCCCAAGATGCTCCGTTCGATTTAAGATAACAAACACGAGCTTCATTCTGTGCGCCAAGTTCCCACGGCTGCCGAGGGCACAAGGACAAGCGTGTGCGGGAACTTCCCACACGGCGGAGCCCAGACGCAAGCCCCAAGCCAGTCTCTGTCCCGGGGATCGGTGCAGCTGCGCGGAGCGCCCAGAACGTGGGAACGTCCCTCCTGAGTCTCGTGACCGCCGGGACAGGCAGTCCAGGCGGTTCCGGGCGTCTGCGGGCCAGACCAGGCGTGGGTCCTGCCCGAGACCTTGGCGCTCCGCTCCCCGCAGGCCCCTCTCCGTGCCTTTCTGGGAAAAGCTCATCTTCACAAGCAAAACCGGGAAACGAACCATGACGGACGCTGCTTCCAGGCAGATGGAGCGGATGTGTTCTCCCCACTCCTCCCCCAGGTACGGCTGACGCTCTGGACGTTGCACACAGAGCACACAGACGAAGGCAGTTCACCAGCTAGGAGCCCTGGAGGCTGAGGACAAACACCAATGTGTCCCCCGGGCTTTTCTAATTTCGTGCTGTAATTTTAGAAACGAAACCAGGGGCGCCTGGGTGGCTCAGTCGGTTGAGCGTCTGACTTCAGCTCAGGTCATGATCTCACAGCTCGTGAGTTCGAGCCCCGCATGGGGCTCTGTGCTGACAGCTCGGGGCCTAGAGCCTGCTTCGGATTCTGTGCCTCCCTCTCTCTCTGCCCCAACCCACTCACATTCTGTCTCTGTCTCTTTCAGAAATAAATAAACATTAAAAAAAATTAAAAAAAAAAAAAATCAGCAACCCAGAAATGCCAGCTAATGAAGGGGGAAAAAAAACAAAAAAAACAATAAAAGCTGTTCTTTCCAGCAAAAGGACTGGGACTGGAGAGGGACAGCCCATCAGGACAGGAAACAGAGGGAACAGCCCTACAATGGCTGAACCCCACCCTCATTACCCAGACTACAATGGGGCCCCCCCGTCAGATGGTGGTGAAGGCCCAGTGGGGAGCTGGAAAGTTCACCCCGGCAGAAACCACACAGAAAGCCTGGACTTTCACTCTCCCCAGGCGGTAACAACCCCCAAACCCCAGCCCTGTGGGTTGAGGACTTGTACCATTGCCCAGCAGCAGGGAGAACACCCCATCCCCGGTGGTGTCACTGGAGGCCATGTGGGAGCGGTCACAAGGCACCCCCCGCCTTGTAACCACTGGAGGCTGGAAGCCAGGTGGGGAGAACTGGAACCCCTGTCCTTGCCAGGCAGGCAGGAGGAGGGAGGCGCCCCCCCAGCTCCCTCTTGGTCAGGAGGTCTGAGCACAGAGCCTGAACTTCCACCCGCCTGGCTGTAACAAGGCACATGTCCCCAACTTCCTCTGCTAGAGCAGCGTCAGGAAAAAGCAGTTAAAGTGGAGGGTTTCAGTAAGATGCAGATCTCTTAACATAATCTCCGAAATGTCCAGGCTTTAATAAATAAATCACTTAGAACCACAAAGACCTCTAACTGAATGAATACAATCTACAGATGCCGTCACAGGGACGACAGAGATGTTAAAATTATCTGAGAGAGACTTTAACACAGCATGGTGAAACTGTTTCACCATGCATGAACACTCTCGGAATAGGTCAAAAACTCTAAGAAAAGAAATGGAAGAGACAAAGAACAGCTAGAATTGAAAACACAATAACCAAACTAAAAACTCACTGGTTTCAACAACAGAACAGAACAGACAGGACAGAGAAAACAATCAACGAACTGGAAGATGGGGCGATGGAAATCACCAAATCTAAACAGAGAGAAAACAAGACTAAAAAAAAAAAAAAAAAAAAAAAAAAAAAGAAATCCTAAGCAGAGCTTCATTCCCTTATGTGACAAAAGATGTGATGTTGTGTCATGCGAATCCCACGAAAAGAAAGAGGATAGGGCTGGAAAACTTGAGGAAATAGTGGCTAAAAATTCTCCAAATTTGGTGGGAAATAAACCTACAGATTCAAGATGCTCAGGGAACCACACACACAGGACAAACCCAAAGAAAATCAGACCAACACACACCATATTTAAACTTCTGAAAAAGCTGGGGCGCCTGGGTGGCGCAGTCGGTTAAACGTCCGACTTCAGCCAGGTCACGATCTCGCGGTCCGGGAGTTCGAGCCCCGCGTCGGGCTCTGGGCTGATGGCTCAGAGCCTGGAGCCTGTTTCCGATTCCGTGTCTCCCTCTCTCTCTGCCCCTCCCCCGTTCATGCTCTGTCTCTCTCTGTCCCAAAAATAAATAAACGTTGAAAAAAAAAAAAAAGATTTAAACTTCTGAAAAAGCTAAAGGCAAAGGAAAAAGAAAAGCCTTGCAAGTAGCCAGAAAAAAGCAACACCCTCAGGGAAAAGGGGACTTTTTCATCAGAAGCCACTTAAGACCACAAGGATGTGACACATTTTTCTTCAAAGTTAAAAGAAAAAACTATCAGCCTGGAAGCCTATATCCAGTATCATCTCCTTTGGGAATGAAAAGGAAATCAAGAGATTCTCAGAAAAAGGAAAAACTAACAGAAGAGGTTGTCACCAGCTGACCTACCCTAAAAGAAGGGCTTAAAGGAGAATTCTCTGAACAGAAAGGAAATCATTAAGAAGAGACCCTAGATCAACGGGGAAGACAAAACACAGTGAGCCAAATCACGGGTAAACAGAAGCCTTTCTTTCTCTTCCAGAAATTTCTAAATGTTTGAGAGTTAAAGCAAAATTTGGAACCCTAACTTATATGGCTGTAATGATACGTAGAGAAAATACTTGAGACAACCATACTATTAACAGCGGAAGGTAGGGGCGATGGGTGGCTCAGTCGGTTGAGTGTCCGACTTCGGCTCAGGTCATGATCTCCCAGTTCATGAGTTTGAGCCCCATGTCGGGTTCTGTGCTGACAGCTCGGAGCCTGGAGCTTGCTTTGGATTCTGTGTCTCCCTCTCTCTCTGCCCCTCCCTGGCTCATGCTCGCTCTCTCCCTCTCTCTCTCTCTCTCTGTCAAAAATAAACATTCCAAAAAAAAATTTTTTTTAATGAATAAATAAATAAAAACAGTGGAAGGTAGAATGACATGGTAGGAGATAAGATTTCTATACTTCGCTCAAATAGGTTATTTAACACACAGTCACCATCAAAAAAGCTATAGCAAGAGATACATTCAAAAACACAACAGATAAATAAAATGAAACTCTAACGAATGTGCAAACAATCCATAGGAAGGCACAGAAAATACAAAGGAGAAGAAAAGGAAAACAGAAAATGATATGGCAGATGTAAACTCTAGCACGTCAATAATTTCACTAAACATAAATGGTCTACATTCACCACTTAAGACAGACGTTTGCAGAATAGATTATAAAGCATGACTCAATCATATGTAGTCTACAAGGAACTCATTTCAAATATAACAATACAGTCAGGTAAAAAGTAAAAGGATATAAAAATGTGTATCACACAAATGCTAATTAAAGGAAACAGAGGGGCACCTGGTGGCTCAGTCAATTAAGCGTATGAGTTCAGCTCAGCTCATGATCTCATGGTTCGTGAGTTCGAGCCCCACGTTGGGCTCTCTGCTGACAGCTGGGAGACCGGAACCTGCTTTGGATTCTGTGTCTCCATCTCTCTCTGCCCCTCCCTGCTCGCTTGTGCACTCGCTCTCTCTCGAAAATAAACATTAAAAAAAATTTTTTTTAAGAAAACAGGAGTGCCTATGTTGATATTAGGTGAAGTAGATGTCAGAGAAAAGAAAATGACCAGAGGCAGAGAAGGACATTTCATAATGATCAAAAGCTCTATCCATCAAAACACACTGCAATCCCCACAATCCCCAAGGTGTGTGCAACAAACAAAAGACCTAAAAACACGTGAAGAAAAACACGATGGAACTGAAAGCAGAAACGATCAAAGCCACAATTAAGGATGGAGATGCCAACACTCCTCTCTCAACAATGGGATGAGACAAAATCCACAGGGAGACAGATTAAATCAATACCACCATCAATCAGATCTAACTGGAATTTATAAAACACTCCACCCAACAAAAGGAGAATTCACATTCTTTTCAAGGGTCCCACATAACATATAATAAGATAAACCACATCCCGGGCCAGAAAACAAACCTCAACAAATTTAAAAGGACTGCAATCAGATAGACTGTATTCACTGATCACAAAATAGAATCAAAATGGAAATCAACAACAAAGATAACAGGAAACTCTCAAAACACTTGGAAACCAAACAAGACCATCTGCAATAATTATAGGTCAAAGAGAAATAAAAAGACACACTGAGATGAACAAAAATGAAAATGCAGCTTCCCGATCTGTGGGACGCGGCTGAAGTGGCAGGAGAGGGGACTGCACGCACAGCACTAAATGCGAATGTTAGAGAAGAAGCCTCAAGGGGCACCCGGGTGGCCCAGTCGGTTGAGCGTCTGACTCTTAATTTGGGCTCAGGTCATGATCCCAGGGTCTTGGGACCGAGCCCCGTGTTGGGCACGCTTCGCGCGGAGCCCATTTAAGATCCCCTCTCTCCCTCTGCCCCTCGCCCCTGCTCGCGTGCTCTCTAAAATAAAAATAAAATAAAAAAGAAGCCTCGGGTCATTGATCTAAATTCCCATTTCAAGAACCTAGAAAAAGATGAATATGAATCCAAAGCAAGTAAAAAGAAGGAAACAATAAGGAGGAAGTCTGAGCCAGCCGCAGTAAGGCAAGAAAAGGAAAGAAAAAGCATATGAAAAACAAACCACTTCCTGGAACTAACGAATGGCCACAGCAAGGCTATAAAACACCAACAGCCAAGTATCGGCTGTATCCCTACGTGTTCTCAACGAGCACACGGTGCTGCTGGACCGAAGCCATGTGTGCAGGCCCCCACCTCCAATGGGACTGTGTTTGGAGACAGGGCCTTCAAAGAGGCAATTAAGGTCAGAGGGGTCATAACAGTGGGCCCTGATCCAATGTGACCCCTGTTCCTGGAAGCAGAGAGGGACACCAGACGTGCACACACACGGAGAAAAGTTCACATGAGGACACAGAAGACGACGTCTACGTGCCAGCAAGCCCTCGGGAGCACCCAGCTCCGCGCACACCCTGACCTTAGACTCTGAGCTTCCAGGATTGTGAGTTGCCCAGCGTCTGGTGCTTCCATATGGCAGCCCCGGCAGACGAGTGTGGACACGAATGTTAAAATACACTACCACTCACAATTGCTCAAAACGCAACGAAATACTTAGGCATAAACCTAAGAAAGCACGTACAATACTCGTTTGCCGGAAACTGCAAGATGCGGGAGGAAATCAAGGACTCTCCACACAAATGCAGACACACGCCACGTTCACAGACTGGAAACAGAGCGAAGATGCAAATTCTCCCCGAACAGACACGGGCTTACTGTGAGTCGCAGCAAAATTCCAGCAAGAATTTTTGTAGGTAGACAAGTTGACTCTAAAATTTACACAGAAAGGCTGGGGAGCCTGGGTGGCTCGGTCGGTTAAGCGTCCGACTCTCGGTTTCGGCTCGGATCATCTCACAGTTTGTGGCTTCAAGCCCCATGTCGGGCTCCGTGATGACAATGTGGAGCCTGCTTGGGATTCTCTCTCCCTCTCTCTGCCCCTCCAATGCTTGCTCTCTCTCTCTCAAAATAAACTGTAAAAAAGTTTTAAAAAAATAAATAAAACTTACAGAGAAAGGCAAGGAAACTAGAAGGTGGAAACAATCCTGAAAACACGCTTCAAAGCTGGGGCAATCAGTCTGCCCAATTTCAGAGCTCACCGTGGAGCTGGCGAGCAGGACGCGGTGGCGGTGGCGGACGGGCAGGTGTCCAGCTCCGTGGGTGGCCCAAGATCCCGGAAACAGACCCGCACAAACACACGCAACGCGATTCTGACAACAGTGAGGCAGCAGTTGGACAGAGAAGAGACGGCCTCTTTGACAAGCGGGGCCGGGCAACGGACCGTCCGGACAGAGGCGGCCTTTGACCTCACACAAAACTTAAGTCCGCGTGGGTCAGACTTAAAGGTGAACCCATGAAACTTTAAGAAAGAGATTGGGGAAGACTCTCGAGAGCCCGGGCCACGCAAAAAGTTCTTCCACGTGACGCCAAGCCCAGACCCATAAAGGGAGAAACAGGTAAACCAGAGCTGATCAAATCTGGAAGTTTTGCTCTGCAAAAACCCCGTCAGGATGGACAGATGGGCCAGAGAGGCACAGAACGCGTGGACCTCATACCGCCGGCCCCACAAGGCATATGGGTGCGGGGCCGCACAGAACTCCGGACGCCCCCCAACTTACTAACAACCTCTCGTGGCCCGGCAACTCCACTAGTAACACGACTAACGCACACTTCGGATGCCGGCCGCTCTCAGCACAGTCCACCACACAGAGCACACCCACAGGGGGGCGCTCGGCAGACAGGAGCAAGCGCTTCACATGTTCTCCTAACCAGCGTTTTCAAACCCCGCAGGCCGGTTTCCAAACAAGAGGGTCTGTCCCCGCCCGGCGCCTCTTTCCAGTCAACTCTGGGGTCACCAAAGTAGTGCCAACTCAGCTCAGAGGCTGGGACTTCTCCATGGAGCCCAAGCCCACTGAGGTCCAGGCTCCAGGCAGACGGGAGGCTGCATGCCCCCAGGCTCAGGGTACGTGTCCGGCCACTGGTGGGGTGGGGTGGTCCCCAGGAGCCTGGCTGCCTCCCTCCTGCGGGCCTGCCCTCTGGCTAATTCCAGCTTGCCCGAGGGGTCGCACTGTGGCCGAGACCAGCTAGAGTCACACGTGGGAGTGTCCCCCAACCTCACAGGAGACAGAACTCTCAAGCCCTTCTCAAAGGCATCGAGGACCCGCCCAGAGTTGGATGGAGGGAGGGACCAGACAGGGGCCCGCTGCACCCAGGTCAACCCCAGGTCCACTCTCCCGTCTTGCGGACAAAAAACAGCTCAAGCGAGGGTCAGGGCCCAGGCCGGATAGGTTTTGACATCAAAGGCAGAGACCTCAAACGGGCAGTGAGCTGTAACCACACAGGGAGGGGCTCACGACCATACCTCTGTCCTTCCTGGGACATTAGCCGGTGTGGGGGACGCCGGGGGCTGCTCAGGGGGGCCTGCATCTGGGCGGCCTCGGGGGCCCCAGCAGCCTAAGCAGGGCTGGCTGTGCGCTGCCCAGACCAGGGGGCCTGCCCGGCCCCAGCCTGGGCCCCTGGGACGGGGCAGCCCAACCACAGCTGACCCTTCCCTCCCTGCTCCTGCTCTGCCTCAGCCCACCCTGCCCACACCGCCCCTGCAGCGGACCCGCGGACCCAGACCCTTTGGAGGGGGAGATGCCGCTGGCCGAACACCCCTCCAGAGGCTTCCGTCCCCAGGACGCGAGGCTGAAAGGGACTCACCTGCGAGCGCACCGGGAGGCCCAGACACCGCTTGTCGGCAACGATGAGGATGACGATGGTCTTGAGGACGGTGGCGAAGAATGTGTTGACTCCGAACACCAGGGCACAGAGCTCTTTAGAAAGAGAGGACGCGATCTGAAAGCTGAATGGGGAAGCAGCCGAGCTCAGACGCAGCCGCGGCATGGGGCGCGCCCACCGCACAAAGGGAACCGGCACGACCGGCCCGGGACCCAGGCGCTCCGAGCCCTGCGCAAGCTGTGTGCGTGCAACACCGAGGACAACACACACCCCGGGAAGACGTCCAGAACATCTCCTGGTGATTCTGGGACAGAGTAAACAGAGCCCCGAGAGCCTCGTGAGAACAGGCAGAGATCACGAGGGTTCTGGAATCACTGTTCTTTCACAACTCGAGAAATTAGGGACAGAACAGAAAAACAAACAAGAAAAAGCAAGAGGAACGAACATGCACACGGCTCCCGGTCCTCTGCAGAAAAGTGAACACTTGAAGGTGCTTCTGCGAAAATCCCTGAGGTGCCTCTAAAAACAACTGGATAAAAAAACATTCCGAAGTTCTGAAGAATGAAGGAAAATACGCAAGAAGCCTTTCAAGAGGGTGACAGAAGCAGAGGGGCCGCTGTGCTGGGTGGGGAACAAGGAAGGGCCCCTGCCCGCATGAGCAGCAGCGCGACTGACGCAGAGTGAGGAAACCCAAGCTGGGCCGGGTCCCTGGCCACCTGCCCCGCGTGTCTCCTGTGTTCCACAGCCCCGGGTGGGAGCAATTGAGACGTGACAAGGGGCACACGGTGAGAAGCTCCCACCACATCCGGTTGCCCGAGGGACAGTACAGAACCCAGCAGGAGAGGCCAGATGCAAACTGTCCCTATGAAAGGCAAGGGGCCCGCAGGGCCACCATGTGCTCGCCCAGGATCTACTGTCTTCCGGGGCACGTGCCCCGGCCTGGCCAGTCCCTCCTGGGACCCATCTGCGGCCATCAGAATCTGGAGGAATAAACGCAGATGAGGGGCTATCAACCTCAGGGCTCTCAGTCGCAGGGAAACATCGCACGTGGCATCCCAGTCACCTGGGGACCAGCCGTACAGCATCACTGAGAGGACCGAGAGGACCGACTGCGTCTGCACCTGTGACACCGAAGCACACAGCTAAGTGTGCGGGGCAGGGCTGCAGCGGGACGAGCGTGGTCCCAGGTCAGCCCAGACACCCCGACGGCCGCAGCAGGCCTGGCGGTGGAGCCAGAAAGGCCGTTCTCCACGCCAGCCCACGTCGTATCCCACCCTTTCTGCGTTCCTACAATCAGCACAAACGTCCGAGGAGGAGATGTATCGAGTGCACAGCAGTCACAGCAGATGACCCGGAGCCCTTTCCGGTGCTGACCTGGTGCTCCTGGCCAACGAGATGCCCTGGGGACATTTGCAGGCTGAGAGAGGGCGAGGAGGGACAGGAGGCAGGGAGGACCAGTGGGCCACACAGGGGGCCGTCAGGGGAGGTGGCCCCGGCCACGGGGAGCAGGCTAGGCGTCTTCCGAGGAAACCGTCCCCGGGGCGTCTGGCAGAGCTCGGCCCTCCCCAACAGAAGAGGAGGGACGCCTGGGCGGGTGTGGACCGAGTGTGGAGAGCAAAGCTGGGGACCGGCACTTCCGTGAGGCGACACCAAGGAGCTAGGAGCCTGAGGATGCCATGTGAGCTCAAGATCGAGTGCGGACAGATGATCTGATCAGGGGTGACCAGGGGTGAGGCCCAGAGGGGAACCAGGGCCGGGCAGGGGAGCTGGTAACAGACCCAAGCCGACCTTGGGTGCAGGAAGCTCAGGGAGGGAGGGAGGGAGGGAGGGAGGGAGGGAGGGAGGCTCCTACACGTGTGGGGCGTGGGCACAATTGGTGTGAACATGTGTGGCAACAGCATACAGCTTCATGAAAGGGTCAGTTCAAAGGAATACACAGAGGATCTTAGGAGCAAGCAAGACGTGGGCTGGAGAAAGTTCTGGAAGGCACAAGTGGGCTGAGGGCAGCACCTGGCTACTCCTTGGCTGTGTGTCACCGTGCCCTGCCGCGGAAAGGGACAAGAAGGGCCTCGCGCCACAGTCAGGGCCACAGCAGCGCCCGGGGCCTCAAAAACAGGCCAGGGAGCAGGGAGGAAGGACATTACAAGGGCTGGTAACTGTGGACACCAAGTAGCCGCCACGGGAGAAGCAGGAGGGATGCCGATGCCACACGTGGTAGGCTCCGTGCCGAGCTTGGGGTCACGAAAGCCGGGACAAGCCGTGCCACGGACAAAGGACAGCTGGGCCCCTAGCGGGGGGGGGCACGCTAGGTTCACTGTTCCTCCCAGTAAGAGAGCACACCGCCCCGCTAGCTCCACACTGCCTGCACGTGCCCCCTCTGCTCCCCACAGAACATTCTGGAAGGGAGGCCTCTTAACACATGCAGACAGCCTGTCCATTCCCAGCGAGCAGGAGGAAGGCATGTGGCCCTCCGGCCACCCGCCACCGACCAGGCTGTAGCTCTGGCTCTTAAGTGGCCACCCAGACCACGGCCTCACACGGCCCGCCCCGCTCCAGTCGACTCACGTGGCGATGGGCACCAGGAACTGGTAGGCGCCACGGAAGAGCACAAAGGCCACGTAGCACAGCCAGATGCTGCTCGTGCTGTACATGAGGAAGACCAACGCAGCCTGCACTGCCGTCACGCCCGCGATGACCAGCTTCGCCCACAGCGCCCAGCGGATCTTCACGAAGCCCGCGGAGAAGGAGGTGATGGCACCTGGGGAGACAGGGCGCGTCACGGCCGCCCTGGGGAGGCGGGCGGGGCGGGCGAGGCCGGCGGGGCCGTGGGCGTACCGAGCAGGGTGGACGCGGCGTCCGCCCCCCCGTTGTAGACGGAGGAGGTGTCCGTGGTGGGGTGGACCACGTTCCACAGGATGTGCACGTAGTAGACGATCAGGTAGTAGGCGGCCGAGTTGAAGACCCACCAGAGGGACCAGAGGCGCAGCTGCGGCAGCCGCAGGTGGTCCCCCAGCTCCCGGAACATGCGCACCAGGGTCCAGTCCCGCCAGGCCCCCAGCGGCGCCCGGCCCGGCTTGGCGTCTGCGGGCTGGGAGGGGGCCGGGTTCATGCGGTCCAGCTCGGAGGGCGAGGCCCCGTGGCGCGCGGGGGCGGCGCGGTTGAAGAAGAGGCTGCGCTTGGGGCGCTTCAGGAAGAGGGCGAGGACCAGGCTGAAGGTGAGGAAGCCCAGGGAGACGTAGTTGACCGTGGAGAAGGGGACCCGGCCCACGGTGACCAGCAGCTGGCCCAGCACGGAGCTGGCGAAGACGCCCAGCAGCACGGCCGTGCGCGAGTAGCCGGCCATGCGCTGGTAGCGGGCCGGGCACACGAGCGAGAAGACGTAGGAGGAGTAGGCGATGCGGGCGGCCATGGTGAGGCTGTAGAAGAGCTCCATGAACTGCATGTGCAGCACGGAGTCGCCCAGCAGCAGCAGCAGCCACACGGAGATGTAGCTCAGGCCCTGCAGCACCAGCACCGGCTTGTAGCGCAGGTAGTCGGTGAGCAGGAAGACGGGCACCAGCACCGCCAGGTAGGAGTAGGACAGCACCGGCGTGATCTCGTTGGTGACCTGTGGGACGGCAGACTCGTGACACGGCGGCCCCTCGAGCGCCCCGGCCGCCCCCCGCCCCCGGGGCCGGGCCGTCGGCGTTTTCCCGCCTTACTACATCCAATAAAGACACACGGCCGTCGGGACTGCGCGCGGCGGCCCGGCGCCAGCCACGTCCACCCCACGGCACGCCGGCCCCGCGGGCACGCCGCTCCCGGCACAGGACGCCGGGGGCTGCCTCGCACGGGACGGCGGGCCCGGGACGCCGGGGACCGCCTCGCTAACGAGCAGTCCTGACGCGGTCACGTGCTAACCCAGCTTTGTTTGTTCCTCGTGATACAGAAACACGATGTGGCTTCTCCTTGGTCACAGTTGTGACCAACTTACACTCCGGTCTCAGAAGGAAAGGCCGCAGACGACGAGTGCGCACAACAGGTTTCACAGACCAGAAGGAAGGGAAGAAACCACAAGGAAAAGGGAACCGGGCCAGAGGCAACAGCAGGGCCCGGCCAGGCCCCCTCACGCCTGTCTGCTGGGGGAGGGCACCGGCCACCACCCTCACTCGGTCCCGGGGCACAGGGACACTGGGCGGGAAGCCCCTGCACCCAATGCCACTGGACCCCACCACGGGGCTCTGGCCGTGGCTCGGATCCACCGGGGCAGGCACAGGTGGGCCCCCAGAGGCTGCGGCCTCCCTGGGGACCCACCGGACTCAGGGCACCAAACCTGACTCGGACCACAGAGCAATCCCGGAGACAGCCCAGGGGGCCCTCGACCCCGAAAACCAGCAGGCTCCGAGGCCCCGGAGTCGACCCTGGGTCAGCACGGGGGGCCGTGCCCACCACCTACCAGGCTCTGGGACGCCACGTGGACCCAGCGCTTCAGAGGGTTCAGCCGGGGAGTTCTGCGGCCCCGGCGCCTGCCCGCCCAGGGGATGCTGCGTGATGGGCCCGGCTGGCCACAGACGGTCCCGGGCCGAGTGTGGAGACCTGTTTCTGCCCTCGTGCACAGGACAAGCCTCAGGGCCCAAGGAAGGCCGTCGGGAGACCCAGCTCTGAGACACAGGGGCCCGTGACAGAACTTCCCTGGCTGGTGGCCTCTTAAACACACATGGCCATGGGAAGCTGAGGATGACCCCAGGCCGTGGCCCCCGAGACACCGTGCACAAAAGCCCCAGGACATTCTGGGACACTCGGTGCAGGTGGGCCCCAGGGGAAAGAAGAACTTGCACTTGGTCACCAAGAACCACAGGGTCCCAGCTGCAGGGGGGTCTGGACCGTGTTTACAGTCTCCAAGAACATCAAACGGCCCTCACTTATGATGTCTCCTAACGACCCCCAGCCCCGCCCCGCAGCCCCACTCTGCTTCCCTTCAGGCCTGGCAAACAGCTGACCCATGGCACACGGGGAAGTTCCTGGAGGAGAGGGCACCCACGAGGTCCCCAGGGCAGACGGCAGCTGTCACGTGGCCCGGCCCTGGCACGAGGTCAGCCTCGTCCCGGCCCGAGCCTAGCATCTCCTGGACGCATTCCCATCCCGCTAGTGTCTGGTCCAGGCTGACGGGGAAAGCGCAGAAACCGTGCCCAGACCTAGATCCAGGTGGCTTCCGGGCTGCTGCTTCTCGGATCGGGCAGGCTCGGCCGGGCCCCACAGCAGCCGTGGGAAGGCAGGGAGGATGGGGCACCAGGATGGAGACCAGCGGGTTCTGAGGAGTGGGACGAAGGGGGCAGGGCAGAGCCACGGCCTACCCAAACTCCGGGAGGAAACACCAGAGCTGATGCCAGGCAGAGCCTGTACGGGCACGGAGAACCGCCTGAGGCGAGGGCAGGAAAGACACGGGGACCTTCACTGAGGAGGGCACCAGATGGTGTCAGCCCCGTGAGGATGGCGGTCAGTGGTCCCGGGCGGGGGCTTTCCGTGGGGGCTGCGGCAGCAGGACTCAGCCAGGCAGCCTGGATGCAAAGGAATGACAGGCCTGCGGGTGCAGAGCAGGACCCGTCCCCTCCCCAAGGCACTTCCTAAGTCTGCGGCGGAGGGGGGGCCATGTCAGGCGACCTCACAGCATGAACCGTGGACTATCTGGCCAGACTAAAGCTTACAAAGCGGGGGAGACCAGCCCAGACTAGGAGAAACACGTGACCCCAAAGGGCAACCAGAAGGCAGACAGCCCCGGAGGAGGACACGGAGGCTGGCCTGCGAGCACAGAGACAGCCAGGTGACAGCCAGGCCCCGCGGACTGCACGGAGAGCAGAGAAACACAATCCAGCAGCACACCGGCTGTTCGCTGCGATCAGATGGGCAGAAACTCGACAGCACCAATCAGATGCTGGCGAGGGAAACGGAAGCCACGTGTGCGTGGCCAGGCCCAGTACACCTGCCGGGGGCTGGGGTAGGGACAGCCTGGAGGCCACCTAAGCACCGGGTGAACGCTCTGCGGTTCCACCCCCAGGGTGCATGAATGTCACATCAGCCCGAGCCTGTGGGGACCAGCGTCCCCAGTCGGCCCGGCAGCGAGAAGCCGCAGCGGCTGTGCGGACACAAGCCAGCCAGCTCACAGCTGCGCCACCCGTGGGCCCCGCCGAGCAGCCGTGAGCACAGCCCGCCCGCCTCTGCTGCCCGTCTGATGGCGTCCACGGGGCTGGTGGTCTGGCTGAATGTCTGGAACCCCCCACAGCGGACACTTGAACCACAGTCTGAACTGCGTGGGTCCCCTTGTCTCCAGCTTGTTTTCAGTAAATATAGTCCAAGTGCCACATTGTTTTCTCTTCCTTACGATGTTCTTAAAAACACTTTTTTTCTCTAGCTTCCATTGCTATAAGGATAAAATATGGAACACACATGACACACAGAATACGTGTTAACTGTTCACGCTGTCGGCAAGGCTCCTGGTTAACGGCGGGCTATCAGTAGCTAAGTTTTTGGGAAGTCAAGTTATAGGCAGATTTTCAACTGCACAGGGGTTGGGCACCCCTAAGCCCCAAGTTCAAGGATCATCTGTATTCGATCAGTTCACGTGCAACTGGAGAGCGGGCAGATGAGCTTTATAACTTTGCTGCAGACATTTTTCTTGTTTTTCTTGTTATTTGAATGGAGCTTCGCATACGCAATTATTCCGATGAGGGCCGGCCGCCCCTCCAGACAGCAGTGCTCCTGAGAGCGACAGCCACCTGGCCCACCAGTGAGCGCGGGAGGAGGGCCAGAGAGCCTGAGTGGGGGTTGGGGGGGCACAGGGCCCCCCCCTCGGAAGTGATTGGCTCTGGGATCAGGTGCAGTCACATGCAGGGTTAGACCTCCCGCGAGCCGGTCAGGCGGGTATTTCCATCTTTCCCAAGGCGGCTACTTTGAGGGTCAGGCCTCATTTGGGCGGCAACGCCACTTGACTTAAACAAGTCTCAGGTGTGCAAGGGGACGGTGACAAGCTCTCAGGGAGCAAGGAAGGCAGCAGCTCAGCATGACCCACGGTTCAGACACAGTGACAGGGGACACAGGGGCTGGCGCACACGCTGGAGGGGACGGGTGGCCAGAGGCCGAAGGGCAGGGATGAGTGAGCAGGGAGCCTGGGCCGGGAACAGGTCGGGCAGGAGAGCCAGGCGGTGAGCAGAGCTGGCACAGAAGCCCTGACCGAGGGATTCATTGACCAACAGCCCTTGGGTTCTTTAGTTTTGTGGAGAAGGGAAGGCTGGAGGTGTGTAATCTGTTGCCGCCCCAGGGTGTAAGCTTATTAGTCAAGTTTCAAGGAGACCCTCTGTCCTGGCTGCCTCATCAAAGGGAAATTGCTCAGTCCTCAAAGGCTGCAAGCAAGCCGTCTCAGCAGGTGAGCCCGCGGGGGCGGGGTCCTCCCCCTCCGGCTGGGGCAGCCAGCCATCCCTCTCCAACTGGCCTGGCCAGTGACAGCCTGACCCTCGGTGTGGAGGCGGCCCTCGGGGGGGCCGGGATCGGGACCCCTGACCCCCATAGCCACCTGCCCTTGCAGGCTCAGCCACCTCGGGCCCGGGGCGCCCCCACATGCCGCGCCCACGCACCTGCTCCTGCGTGAAGTTCTTATCGGTGCCCAGGAGGTAGGGGGTGATGAAGCTCTCCCCGGGCCGCATCTGTGCCATGAAGCCATAGAAACACAGGTAGAACACCAGGCACCTCCAGGATTTGAGCTCAGGGTGCTGCCCAAGCTCCGGGGGCTCCTGCTTCTCCGCCACCTGGCCGGAGGGCACCATGCTTGCTGTCCAGGCCGCCCACAGCCCTGCAGGAGAGGAGGCTGTTCCTGAAACAGACGAGGCAAGAATCGGGGCAGCTCAACCGGCAGCCCGTGGACACCACCCTGCCTGCCCCCCAGAAACAACACCGAAGGGCATCCCCTTCTTTCACGGAGTTAGGACCCAACGTCCACACGGGGAGAAGAGCCCAGACGCCCCAACCCTGAGAATCCCCTGGAGCCCGTAGCAACCCAGATGCCGGGCGCACCCACTGGGCTGTCACCACCTCCGGGGGCTGCCGGGACGACCTCACCCCATACCTCGCCCACCACGGGATCGGCTCTTTAAACATCAGCTGAAGCCAAATACAACTTAAAATCCAGTCCTCAAGCACACCAGACTCATTTCAAGTGCTCACAGCGGCGGCAATGGCTATGGACTATGGGGTGGGCACGAATCCCTCCCCGGGAGAGGTCTCGGGGGCAGCCTGCTCCGGCGGCTGGTGTCACGGCACCCGGACACATCCCTGTGCGGAGACCCAGCTGCCCCAAGATGGCAGGAAGAGACCTTGCCGGGCCGCCTGGCACACACCTGGCCACAGTCAGCGAGCTGCAGCCTGGGGGCGCCGTCCCGTCGCTGGTGGGGGGGCTCCGTGCACAACACCGGAGGACGGGGCAGACAAGCCTGGCGGTGACACTGACTGTGGGCAAGGAGGGCAAAGGGAGAAGCAGGAGCCTCTGGAGGAGAGGGTGACAAGGTGACAGGAAGGGACCACATGGGACAGAGGCCTTCAGCCTAATGACCCTAGAGCCTTGAGAGGCGGCAGGAGGAGCGTGGGCTGCCAGGTGTCCCCCAAGGGCAGCCGCACCCGGGGGGGCACTTAGGGTTTGTTTGGCCCAGGTGTGAACAGCAGCTTCCCAAACCGGCTAAGCCTACTCCAGCAGAGAGCAGCAGGGGGTCAGACCCACTCCAGTTTCCGGTTTCGGTTTGCGGCTGTTTCCCTTTGTTACTATGTTTCTATAAGTCAAGTGACACTGGCTCTCCATTTAAGGCACTGATATACCCTTCTTTTTAAATAAGCAGGAAGCCCGGGAGGCAGGCATCGTGGGAGGGTGGGGAGGACACGGGTGCTAAGGAGCCACGCTAAGGAGCCCCGTGGCTCAGGCCGGGTAGGGATGCCCTGGGTGCAGAGGGTGGCGGGGCTGACAGACGGCGGGAGAACTCTGCTCCTGCGCAGCCTGGCCTTTCAAGGAGAGTGCGTAGAGGGTGTGGATCCGGGCGGGGACCCCCTCCAGTTCCCAGCGGGCGCAACAAGTTCCCAAGATGTGAAACCAGCCTTGTGGGGGGTGGTCCAGGGACCCTGAGGAAAAGCCACCAGACTCCCAGCACATGCAGCCCAGAGACCATCCAAGCAGGAAGTGCTCCCACACTCCTCCCAGGATGAGCCGCAGAAGAGCCAGGTCACTGCAGAGACCCCACCCACAGGAAGCACAGAGCCTCAGCAAAGTGAACTGTGGCCTCGTGAGCAGGCCTGTCCCCGCCTTCCACGCACCCATGCTTATTTCTGTGACACAGGGAAAACCAGGGGGACAGCAGTGAACCCCTCCGAAGCCAGGCTGGAGGGTCTGTAGGGGCTACGTGCGATGGCAGGGGCGAGGGGCAGCTGCAAGAATTTGAGAGTTTCAAAGGCGGGGACGGTGGTGGTCCCAGGAGTTACAAGGTCCTGGGCTGGCCCCTCAACGTTCCCAAGGGGCCAAATGAAACGGTCGGCCAGGAAGCAGAGCTGCGACTCCCCCCACCCCCGGAAAACCGCCGCAGGGCGCACAGACCAAATGGCTTCAGCAGACAGACTGGTATTCCCTCCTCCAAACCCACCAGGAGCTCATACACATGGGGGGCCCAGGGCCACAGGGAGAACCACCCAACCTCGGGTGCACCCCCAGGGACCCCATCCCTGCCCCAGGACCCCCTCAAGTTCACTCCCCCACTCCCAGGTACACTCCCTGGATGCCAGGGCAACCCACAATCACCTAGCCAGGCTCCCCAGCTCAGGGTGAACAGCCAAGAATCCACCTGAACCCAGGGTCCCCAGGGGCAGGTCCCCACCCTCCCAGGGGCTCAGAGGCCTTGAGGACTTGGCCATCCTGTTCAAACAGGTGTCATCTCCAGAAGCAATGAGAACTTACCATTACGTGGTACCCCCTGAGTCCTGGGGCAATGGTGCAAGTTTCAGACACGAGCACCCAACACGCTAATGCTTTTTGTTCTATATCCTGGACTCCAAAGGCTTCGGAAACCCAGGAGTGGTTCTTCCCTCTCTACAGTGAGAACTGCCAGGAGCTCCCCGTGCAGCTGTCTGAAGGTCTGGGTCACGGCCCAGGACTCTGCACCTTACACGTCCCGCGGGCAGGCCCGAGCAGGTGAAAGAACACAGCGCCCCAGGACACTCTGCCTCCGGTCCCTGGCTAGACGTGCAGGGCTACATCTCAACGTCAGGACTCCCAGGGAGTGTGGCCACCCCACCCCAACCATCGCTCAGGTGGGCCCCTGGGAGCCCTCCAGGGTCACAACACAAAGGTGGGCCAGCCTCAATGCCCAGAAGGATGGGTATGAAAGGAGCCAGCCCAGGTGATGGCCAGGGAGCCCCTACCACCGAGGAGCTCACGGAGAACGGGGGGAGTGTCTACAGAGACAGTGCATCAGAGAGCCCCTTCCCTGCCTGCCCATTCTCCAGTTCCATCCCTGAGATCTAGGGACACTGCCCTGTGCAGGGCTCAACCTGCTGGGTGGCCAAGGGCCCCAGCCCTTCTCCCAAGTTCCATAATAGCTGGGGTGAAGGAGAGGCCTCCCCCAGCCGGAAGAAGCCCTGGCCTCTGGGGTCGCCTCTGTTCTCTGACCACATGATGCTAAGTTCCCCCCCATCCCACGCCCCCACAGCTCACTCCAAGTCCTCGGCTCAGTGTCCTGCACACAAGTCTCACCTCTGGGGACCACGCCGTGTTCGCTCT
Organism: Felis catus; assembly: GCF_018350175.1. Lineage (NCBI taxonomy): Eukaryota > Metazoa > Chordata > Mammalia > Carnivora > Felidae > Felis > Felis catus. Next base: position 1,238,414 of record NC_058376.1, on the reverse strand, counting down.
ACACTTGCGGCCCACGAGCTGGCCTGAGTCACCCCTGCACGGCAAGTCCACCTGAAGTGTCCGTGAATGTTTGCTCGAGATCGGTTCCCAGCAGGGGTCTCCGCAGAAGTGCAGCGGGGCCTCCCACCCACCGCGGGCACACCGGAAAGGGGAACTCGGCTCCTCAGCCCGGGCACCAGGGGCAGTGGAGACGCCCCCCTGCGACGGAGAGTACGTTTACTGTCCTGCTGCTGACCCAGCCTTACCCTGCCCCGTGCCAGGAGGCAGAAACAGCAGTGAAGGCGCAGAGGAGCATGGAAGGCTCCAGACTCTCAAGAGCGTTCCTTCAAAACTGGGCACCTGCATTTCTGCTCCAGATATTTCTCCCGACTGTTGTTTAAGAGCCCCACGCCTCCTCCAGCTCGGGGCGGGGGCGGGGGCGGGGGGGCCCGGTCCTGGACCTCCCCGTCCCTAGCCGCTGCCGGACCCCTGACGTGAGAGGTCCCACCGCAGGGGCACCCAGGGCTGAACTCAAGGAGGCAAGAGAGCCTACAAGCCGGGGCACGTGTGGCAAAGCTGACCCTCTGGTCACCCCTCACAGCTGAAGTGCCACCACCTGACCTCCCAGAACAAAGGACAGCAGGCCGCGGCACGACCCACCATGTGAAGCGGTCGCTGGCGATGCTTATCTGCACGGAGACACCCTGGGGTCATCAGGCTTGTGTCCACTTTGGAATGCGCCTCTCCCACACTTTGAACAGCTTCTCAACAGGCTGGGCATGTACAGGCTGGACAATTCAGAATCCAGGGAACTCTGAATTGAGCCAGGCAGGACAGGCTCAAGGGGAGGAGCTTGGTCCCCTCCCTGGAGCACGGCCTGCCACACAGAAACAGGAGCCAAACCTCCGGAGTCTAATTTGAAATCCATTTTTAACACTGGCCACTGTGGAAAAGGTGTTGACCACTACAGGACCAGTGCGTGTTGACAAGCCCTGTCACGCGGCCTCTCCAGGAGGAAAGGCAGCCCGTGCCCGGGACTGAGCATCAGAGAAAAAGGCCAACTCAGAAGCCAGGGGTCTCAGCCAGCGAGGCTGGGGCCCTGCCCACGTTCAGGTGGACTTCGTCTGCTTTGGGTGAGTTCACTCAACTCACCTGGGCTGGGTGTAGACACCAGCCCTGACGAGTGGCCAGCTGCCACGGCCAGGACTCAAAGTCCTCTCTTGAAAACACGCAGGCCCTTCCCAGGCTCACACTCCAGGAAGGTGAGGAGGGGTGCCACCACACGGGCACAGGTGCAGCACAGCCCAGAAGGCAGATGAGGCACTGAGCTCAGGGCAAGTGGGCAGCAGGACGGGCCTGGACCGCAAGTGCCCTGACCCCAGCCTAATGCCATGCAACTTCAGGCCCCTTCAGGGCAACCGAAGGAAACATCGACCAACCAGGAGAGTCGTGGGAGGGGACCGAGGACCCCAGCAAGTGCCCCCAAAGAGAAGGTTCTAACAGCCCCCACAGGGACACCCCCCCCCCCGACCACCCGTCCTGGGGGGCGGGGGGAAGATTCTGTACCTCCAGGACCCAGTCAGTCTAGAGACACAAAACCAAAAAAAAGCAAAATCCACCTGCCTTGTTTTGTGCTTTAAACCGGCTACTGTTCCCCCAGGTTAACGAGGGAGGTTCATTACATTCTTAGTGAAAAAGAAAGACCCCCACAAATCGCTTGACACAGTTCCCTGTTCCAAAGAGTAAAATTACAGTTTCTGGCCGTCACTACTGTAGACACCGAACCCACAAGTTGAAAACTGGCTGATCATCACTGCCCAGCACAAGTGACTAAAATATCCAGAGTTGCTGACATCCACTAAAGCCCCCTCGGTAAGAAAGGAATGAGTAGCACCAACTCGAAAGGATTCAAAGACAGAGCAATGCAGTATGGTGGGAGACAGCAGGGGGAGACACCATCTGGGGTCCTTCAGGCCTGGGCACTGGGCTCCCACGCCTGCAGAGTAAGGCCGTTCCCCCAGGCCAGAAAGTCCTGGTTCTGCTCATTCGGTCTGGACTGCAGGAGGGCCCTCCGGTCTCCCTTATGGAGAGGGTCTCAGCAGGGGACCCTGTTCCCAAAACTGTACCCTACCCGCACTCTGCGCAGCATGGGAACCAGCTTCCTCTAGATGCTCTGGACTTCTGAGCTGTCTCAGATCCTAACCTGTGCTCAGACCAGCGGGGCTGGGCGCCTTGAACATGCCGCGTGCGTCTGGGCCACAACCCTGGACTCTCCAGAACAAGCGTTTCACTCGCGGAGAGTAAACAGGACCCTGGAGGATAGCTTCCTCCTGCAGAGATGTACGGCAGGTCCACTCAGGGAAGGACCGCAAGCACAAGGCTCGGGTTCCCAGACAATCTCCAGCACTCTCTGCTGCAACCGCTCCTCCAAAAAAGATGGCCATCAGCACCTCTGAGCTCTGGGGCAGGAGACGAACAATGGGCCCGGCAGGGACTGGGAAGCGCGCCAAGGGCCCTCCGGGTCGCGTGGGTGGACCGGGGATCCCCCGCTGCCCCGCAGGCGGAGCACGTGCGCACGGGTGGTGCTGCCGGGGCACCGTGCCCGGCCGCCAGCGCCGAGTCCACGCGGTTCTGTCCATCCTGGGTAAGAGTCCCAGAGTGACGGGGAAGGGTCGGGGCGGCGCTCAGACCCCAACTAGCCGGACAGATGCTGAAGTGACCGGAGGTGAGCGAGTCGCGCCACAGAGGATCGGAGCGTGCGCGCACCGTGAGCACCGGCGGGAAATGCGGCGGGCGGGCGATGCCCGAGTCCCTCCCTTCACGGGACCCACGGCCACCGCGGGGAGGGTCACCGTGCGCCCAGGTCGCGCCCTGCACGCGCCGGCCGTGCCCACGCCCGTGCACTCACCCCGCAGCCCCCGGCCGTCATTCACCCCGCGGTCCCCGGTGCGCGCCTCCCCAGGTACCCGGGCGGGCGGGCGGCGTCCGCTCCTAAAGGCGCGCTGCAGCGCTGGGCGGGGGCGAGGACCCACCCGGAGTGGGCGCACGCGCTGCCCCGGCGCACACAATGACCCGCGGCCGCGGGCGCTGCCGGGAAAGGCGGCGGGACCACGCCCCCGGCCACGCCACGCCCGCGCTCCGACCCGCGCAGCCGCGGCAGCGTTCGCCGAGGTGCCCCGCGCTAGTTCCCAGGCTCGCGGTCCGCCCGCCCCGCCACTGCCTCCGGGTCACGAGGCCGCCTCTTGGCGCGGGCCTGGGAGCCTCCGTGAGGGGCCTGGCCCATCCACGGGGCGTCCGCACCACCACCACCCCCCCGCCCCGGCCCCAGCCTCCACTCGACCGCCCCTCGAGGTCCCGCCGGCATGCAGCCCCCTCTGCACCGTCGCCCCACCCCTGCCCGCCACAGCCCCCGCTGGGTCGTCCTCCTGCCCCCCACTCCTCCCGCCGCCTCCACTGGACTGTCCCTCACGCGCCCACCTGCCCCCCGATGTAGCCCCCACCGGACTGCCCAACACCTCCCCCACCCCGCAGGCCTCACCAGACAGCACCCGGGCCGTAGCCCCCCCATGGACCGCTCTTCCCACCCCCCCCAAGGCCCCCACTGAACTGTCCCCCCAACCAGCTCCGCAGCCCCTTCTGGATCATCCCCCTTGCCCCGCCCACAGCCTCACTAGACTGTCACCCCTCCCCGCCGACAAGCAGATCCCACTAGACTAGCAGATCCTCCCCGTGCCGCAGCCCCTTCTGAGCCGTCCTGGCCCTCACCCACCCTGAGCCTCTACTGGATTGCCCCCCTCCAGCCCCCACCCGACTACACCTTCCCCAGCCCCCGCCTTCTCATTGCATCCCAGGTGGAGCCCCTACTGGGCCTTCCCCCCTCCCTCTGAACTGTTCCCCTGCCGCCGGTGAAACCCCCATGAAGCCCCCACTGAACCACTCCTCCCAGAACCTCCATTGGACCACCCCTCACGGGCCCCCACTGGGCCGCGGCTCCCAGAGTCCACTGGGACCTGCGCACACCTACCGCCGGCCCTGGCTGCAGTGAGCCCAAGTCCTGGAGGCAGGCCCTCCAGCCCCCCTACCAACTGTGACTGCCTCTTGGAAGAGTGCCGGCCCCTTGACCCCTGCTGGGGCCTGCCCCCCCCCCCCCCCCCGCCTTACCCAGCTAGAAGTTCATGTGCTTTTCTTTTTGGCTCATTTTAAACGTTCCTTTTCTGGCTAAGCCGCAAGCTCAAGCCAGGGACATCGGTCACTGTGCCAGGCAGGACAGAACTATTGGTGTTTTGATTATCTTCCCCCTACCCCCACGCAGCACCAGCCAGTAGGATTCACCATGACCCACATTTGGTTTAGAGGCTGGCTGCAGCACCAACAAGACACAGACACCTGCTCTCGGGGTCACAGCAAGCAGCCTCTACCCGAATGCACCCAGTGCCTGAGCCCCACTGGTACTTCCTGGGAGTCCCCAGTCGGTGGTCAAGACTGACCAAGAACCAGCCAGGCTGCAGGGTGGTGAGAGGGAGGGGAGGGCAGGAAACCCAGAGAGGATGGGAGGGGCCATCTGGCCTCCTGGCCCCCAGTTACCCATCTCAAGCTCCCAGGAAGAAGAGCTAAGGGGAGAAGTGGTTGCAGGTCCCACAGCCCACAGGAAGCATGCAGAAAGGAGGTTTGGCAATAGGTCACCATAGGTTAACCCTAAAAATAAAACAGCTAGTTTTACCAGCACAAATGAGTTGATCTAGGAATGGCACAGAACTGCCCTTTAGGACAATGCAGGCGGTGGTAAAGCCATAGGCAAGTCCAACAAAAGACAGGGTTGTTGTGGGGAAGAAGGAGGAAGCGGGGGGCGTTGTTTTGAACGAAAGTCCCTTGGGGAAAAGCAAGGGCTCAGGGCGATGAGGGTTTCTCATTGGCCAAGTTGCAGGGGCCTGTAACCGGGGATTCTCTCCTGTGGAGGACTCTCCTGTTGGGCCTGATGGAAAATTCTTGTACTTGAGGTTGACCCCCAGGGCTCCTTCCGGCCGCCAGCCTCCACTTAGGTGAGGTTTACCTTTCACTTTCATGGGGAAGTGGAGGGTGGGAGACCGACTGCCAGTCCTTCTCCCAGGGAGCGAAAGCCCAACCCCCATGCACAGAACACAGGATGGGCTGTTGTGGTCACTTTTCCCTGGCCCCAGCAGGGCAGGACCCAGGTTTCATGCACCCAGAGAGACACAAAGCAGATGAGGGGAGGCACAAAGACAAAGGAATGACCAGGAGGTCTGTCTGGATAGAGCAGGAGGGCATCATGCCCAGGGACCTGGCAGCCACCCTGTGGGATCCACTTCCAGGGAGAGAACAGCAGATCCCAGATGTTGGGGCAATCACTCCTCTCACTCTGAGTAGGTGGCATGGTGGCCACTCGTCCAAAGGGGAAAAGAGCAAGCCCGCCTGGACCAGCCCATCGCCAGGCAATCCTCAGATGCAAGGACAGGAAGGAATGCCTTCTGCTGCCTGCTACTGTAACAAAGTGACAACTGTGGCCAGTTACTCTGCCAGCAAAATGAGTCTATTTGAGAATAACCGAAAAATTGAAATTCAGGATGTGCAAGATATGACAAAACCACAGGCAGGTCCAGAGAACACAGCGAAGTTGCTTCACAGACAAAAAGGAGGAAGGTGGGAGTGGCTGCTGTGAAGGAAAACCCTTCAAGGAAAGCAAGAGCCAGAGTGGTGGTGGTTTCTGATTGGCTGGGCCGTGACAGTCTCTCATTGGCTGATTTGTTGCCAGGGGTGGAGAAGATCTTCCCCTGCTGGGGTAGAAAAGTTGGGCTTTGTAAGGAGTCCTGGGTCAGAGCTCGGGCTTCAGGACTCCGTTCTGAAGGAGGTTTCCCTTTATTAATTTTCACATAGGTAAAGTTTCCCTGGATGCAGCAAAGTAAAATACTCTTCACTG